>NC_064575.1:28655700-29905700 GCF_937001465.1 Orcinus orca
AGACAATAGGAAATATAATAAGAAAAGGGGGTTAACTGTATGGTAGTGGACGGTTACTAGATTTGTGGTTATGATCACTCTGCAGTGTATACATATGTAGCTTGAACTATAATGCTGTACACCTGAAACTTATATAATAAAAAATAATAATCATTGAATAAATTAGAAAAAAATAATAAAACAAAATAAAATGATTGATTTTAAATCAGTGTATTTTCCTAAAATTAAACATGTCTTTGATTTGCCTCTAGTATTGTTACTCTAGGAAGTATCCAATCCAAGTCCAAATTCACACTTAATTTCATTATTTGTAGGCCAAATACTGCATTAAAAGTGAATATGTAAAATGTATCACTTTAATCATATATAAAGAAAGTAAAACTGATTATCTGCACTTTTTTTTTTTTTTTGCGGCACCACTCAGCTTGCGGGATCTTAGTTCCCCGACCAGAGATTGAACCTGGGCCACGACAGTGAAAACGCCAAATCCTAACCACTAGACAACAAAGGAACTCCCTATCTGCACTATTTTAAGTCATATTTGAAACACTGGTGGGTAGGATAAAGTGCACTGTTAAGAATCAAACCTGGGTGAGAGGTAAGAATTCCATCACTGATTCAATGACAATTAGTGTTTGTGAAAGACTCTGTCTTGTTGACTTTGCTACCAAGTTTCTCTCCTAAATCTCCTCTGATTCTTTTCTCATTTCCTTGATCAACCAGCTCTCCTTTTTCCTATACATCTTCTCATTTTCTTCCCTAACTGCTTGTTTATTTATCTGCTTTTTGATCCATAAATCAAATAGATATTTGAGGCCAATATTTATTTCTTAGTCTTTCCTTCTTTCTGTCTCTCTCGTTACAAATCCACCCAACTTTTTTTTTTGAATATTTATTTATTTAGTTGCACCGAGTCTTAGTTGTGGCAGGCTGCTTCCTTAGTTGTGGCATGCAAACTCTTAGTTGCAGCATGCATGTGAGATCTAGTTCATTGACCAGGGATCAAACCCGGGCCTCCTGCACTAGGAGCATAGAGTCTTAACCACTGTGCCACCAGGGAAGTCCCCCAACTTCTTCTACCTTCATTGTATCCTTTCAAATGCCACCCTTGAAATTGAGTCTTCCAACTTTCCAGACCTCCTTCTATACAAGCATCCTGAAATTCATCCCTTATTCCACTGCCTTATCTTCCAGATTTTGTCCATCATTCAAAACCAACTGACACGTCTACCTAACAACAGGTGAGTTTAATACAATTAATTGTATTTGAATGACTTCGAATAAAAATAAACCCTTAACTTAATTTTTTTCTAAGACCTTAAACATTCAAATGTCTTTTCTGCTTATACTTCAATAGACTTTAAGTCACCTCATTGTTTCTTGGACCAGCTTCCTTGGTAAGAGAAGGGCAGTTACTATCATAATGAACTCTTAGGTGTTTACAAACACACAAAGCTCCATTGGGAGCACAGCTAATCCTGGGAAACCTCCTTCTGGTCCTAGAATGTGTTTCTATTGCAGTAGGAGAGAAATGGAAAAATGTGGGGAGAAGGAGTTTCTTAAATAGAATTAGTCAAGACCTCTAAATAATCTGCTCTTCTTGTTTCCAAAATCTGCAGAGGCATTTTTGTCTTCTACCCTGAAATATTTCATGGATACCAAAAACCATGTTTTGAATCTCAGAGCTCTTTGTTCATTTATTCATTCATATACTTATTAAATGCATGTTTTATAGCAAAAGCTGAGCTAGCCCTTGGCTCTGGTTTCAAGGAGTGACTCATAAGATACATTTACCCTGTCTTCTTAAATTCATCATCCACAATAATTTTCAGCATGGTATCTGTCCTCAGCCAGATGTTAGGAACAAATTGATTCCCAGGAGTGTTAACTAATTAACCCAGATGGATCTCAAGCAGATAAAGTCTGAGAAAGTGTGAAGGATTTAGCTTGGATCTTACATGAGGAGAGAGGGAACTCAAAGTTCTTTAAATCACACACTTCAAACTCCATTCTTGTTAACTAGACTGGTCTGATGTTGGCAAAGGATGGAGTTGAGGCCCCAAGCTTCCTCTCCTCCTCATTCAATTACCCTTTTTCCCATCAGCTCTCTACTTGGAACCCAAGGCCTAGTTTGGCCCAGTCTGATACTCTCAAGGAGGTAGAAAACTCCATTTAAGAGAGAAAGAAGTTGTGTTAACCAAACTCAAGCGAGGACTGATAGCACATTCTTATCACCTGGAACATGGGTACTCCTGCTAAATTAGGGTAGATAGAAAGTCAGGCCCTACTTCCACACCAGTTGCTATAAAAATAGAGGCCAAGTATTTAACATTATGCTGAAATTTCATGCCAAGATGATATATATCAACCAACACATGCATATCATTGCTACTGTTCATTTCACTGCTCCATTCCATTTGGAAGATGCAACTTCTCACCAGCCAGAAAACCAGGTTAGATTTAGTCATCATCCTACTACTCTAAGCACACATCCAGAGTATAAACGTCCATCTAAGTCACCATGATGTCATCCAGGAGGCTCCTCTTAATAATCCTCTTTGCTTGATTGTTGTAATTTCAAACAGTTTTCTTCTCCTCCTCTAATGTCTTCAATAGATTGCTTCTCCAGCTGACAAAAGATTAATCTCCAAAATTTACAAGCAGCTCATTCAGCTCAATACCAAAAAAACAAACAACCCAATCCAAAAATGTGCAGAAGGTCAAAACTACAATGAGGTGTCACCTCACACCAGTCAGAATGGCCATCATCAAAAAATCTACAAACAATAAATGCTGAAGAGGGTGTGGAGAAAAGGGAACCCTCTTGCACTGTTGGTGAGAATGTAAATTGATACAGCCACTATGGAGAACAGTATGGAGGTTCCTTAAAAAACTAAAAATAGAATTACCATACGATCCAGTAATCCTACTACTGGGCATATACCCTGAGAAAAACATAATTCAAGAAGAGTCATGTACCTCAACGTTCATTGCAGCTCTGTTTACAATAATCAGGACATGGAAGCAACCTAAGTGTCCATTGACAAATGAATGGATAAAGAAGATGTGGCACATATATACAATGGAATATTACTCAGCCATAAAAAGAATCAAAATTGAGTTATTTGTAGTGAAGTGGATGGACCTAGAGTCAGTCATACAGAGTGAAGTAAGTCAGAAAGAGAAAAAATAAATACCATATGCTAACACATATATATGGAATCTAAAAAATAAAGTTCTGAAAAACCTAGGGGCATAAAGACACAGACTCAGAGAATGGACTTGAGGACGGGGAGGGGGAAGGATAAGCTGGGACGAAGTGAGAGAGTGGCTTGGACATATATACACTACCAAATGTAAAATACAGAGCTAGTGGGAAGCAGCTTCATAGCACAGGGAGATCAGCTCGGTGCTCTGTGTCCACTTAGAGGGGTGGGATAGCGAGGGTGGGAGGGAGACACAAGAGGGAGGGGATATGGGGCTATATGTATACCTATAGCTGATTCACTTTGTTATACAGAAGAAACTAACACACCATTGTAAAGCAATTATACTCCAACAAAGATGCTAAAAAAAAAAAATAGATTGCTTCTCTTTTTGTTCACAGAGTCTTGGTTTCCCTTAAGCCAACTTACTAATTTGCTCTTCCTGTCTGAGGAGCACATCAATTTCTTAATTAATGAGACAGGATGGGCAAAGTATTCTATTAATATAAGGAAACAACAAGATATAAGCTATCATTTCTAACAGATGTAAGCTATCATTTCTAAGCTATCTTGAATAACATGAGAAAGGCGAAGACCATCTTCCTGTACATCTCTGATTCAATTTATCACTTTGTCTGCTCTGCCAGGTGCTACCCAATAGCTCCTCAGATGGAAGGAAATGTACTAAACAGGGTTACCACATCACATATAGTTTGTTACTTTTTTAAAAAGAGGCAAGAGTATACAATGGAGAAAAGACAATCTCTTCAATAAATGGTGCTGAGAAAACTGGACAGCTGTTAGTAAAAGAATGAAATTAGAACATCCTCTAACACCATATACAAAATAAACCCCAAATGGATTAAAGACCTAAATGTAAAATCGGAAAGCATAAAACTTCTAGAGGAAAACATAGGCAGAACACCCTTCGACATAAATCACAGCAATGTTTTTTTTTGGATCTGTCTCTTAAAGCAAAAGAAATAAAAAAGAAAATAAACAAATGGGACTTAATTAAACTTAAAAGCTTTTGCACAGCAAAGGAAACCAATGACAAAGTGAAAAGACAACCTACTGAATGGGAGAGGATATTTGTAAATAATATGACTGAAAAGGAGTTAATAACCAACATATATTAACAGCTTATGCAACTCAACATCAAAAAAACAAACAACCCTATTTTAAAATGGGCAGAAGAATGAATAGACATTTTTCCAAAGAGGAAATACAGATGATCAACAGGAACATGACGATACTCAACATCGTTAATCATCAGAGAAATGAAAATCACACCTGTCAGAATGGCATCATCAAAAAGAACACAAATAACAATGTTGGTGAGGATGTGGAGAAAAGGGAACTTTGTACACTGCTGGTGAGAATGTAAATTGATGCAACCACTCTGCAAAACAGTGTGGAGGTTTCTCAAAAAACTAAAAATAGAACTATCATATAACCCAGCAATTCCACTCCTCGGTATATATCCAAAAAAACAAAAACACTAATTTGAAAATATATATGCACCCCAATGTTCATAGCAGCATTATTTACAATTGCCAAGATATGAAAACAACCTAAGTTCATCAACAGATAAATGGATAAAGAAGACGTCGTATATACAGACAATGGAATACTTAGCCATAAAAAAGAATGAAATTTTGCCACTTGTAGCAACATGGATGGACTTGGAGGGCATTATACTAAGTGAAATAAGTCAGAGAAAGACAAATACTGTATGATATCACTTCTAAGTGGAATCTAAAAAATACAACAAACTAGTGAATATAACAAAAAGAATCAGACTCACAGATGTAGAGAACAAAGTAGCTGTTACCAGTGGGGAGAGGGAAGGGGGAGGGGCAATACTGGGGTAGGAGATTAAGAGGTACAAACTATTATGTATAAAATAAGTTACAAGGATATATTGTACAACATGGGAACTATAGCCAATATTTTATAATAGCTATAAATGGAGTATAACCTTTAAAAATTGTGAATCATTGTATTGTACACATTTAACTTATATTGTACATCAACAATACTTCAATAAAAAAAGAAAATTAAAAAATAAAAACAACCACACAAAAAAGAACCAGTTAATTCACAAGCTGTGCATGAAAACATTCTAATTTTTAAAATACAGATAAAGCCCAGTTCTCCTTGGTTTTCATTAATTCTCCTCCCTTTTCATTATACACTACAGGAAAACTACCATTGACAATTTGGCTTGTATCACCTCAGACCATTTTCTAGATAGATAGATAGATAGGTAGATAGATAGAGATACAGCTAAATATATATATATGATGCAGTTTTGTTTCGTGAAATTTTGTTTTGTTTTGCTTACAAAAATGGAATTATACTGTTCATTTAGTTTAGCAACATGTTTTAATTTGATATGTCTTGAAAATGTTTTCCTATCTCCAAATATAGATCTTCCTTATTCTTTCAACTGCTGCATAGTTACGAATGTACCATAATTTAATCATCAGTTTCCTGAGGTGCTTAGCAATTTTCACTCTTCCCAAAAACTGCTAAACGAATATTCCTAAATATCACTTTGCACATATGTGGGAGTATTTTTCTAGTAAAGATAATTGTTTTAATAAAAACCACCAAATTTCTCTAAAAGTTACTTACTAATTTGCATGCCCTTCATTTTTCCACATCTTCATGTAATACTTAATCTCCAGTCTTTGTTTGTTTGTTTCTAAATATTTATTACAAATATTTCCTGCTTGTCTGTTCCTTGACCATTAATTGTTATAGTATAGGAACTTTGTAATTTGCACAGAGTTAAATTATGAATATTTTTCTTTATTGCACTTGCATTTTGCATACTGATTCAAAGACTTTGCCCACACCAGATTTATAAACATATCCCCTCATATTTTCTCCTAATTTTTTAAGTTTAAAAATTTTATTTAAATGTTTAATCTCCCTGGATTTTAAATTATTTACCTTTTTCCCCAAGTGAATAGCCATTGGCACAAAATCATTTACTGAATAGTTAATTCTTTCCTCTCTAATATGAACTGCTACATTTATCATTTACTAAACTTCAATGTATATATTTTTTCTGAACTCTCTATTAGGTGTAATAGATCTATTGTTCCATTTTTGCATGAATATCAGACTGTTTTAGTTACTATAACTTAAGAATACACTTTACTATAGAAGAAAAAACTCCCCCTTATTTAAAAAAAATAATTTCTTAATCATTCTTGTGTTTTATTTTCCAGATGAATTTTATATTTAGCCTGCTAAATTCCATAATATTTCTTATTAGAATTTTTATTTATATTTTTATATATATTTTATATATATATATAAATATATATTTTTATATATATATAAAATATAAATATATATTTATATATATATAAAATATATATATATATATTTTATATAATATATATATTTTTTTATTTATATTACTTTGAATTTATGGGTACTTATCACATTATATAATTCTTTAATTAGATGTTAAAAGCAACAAGAATTGCCTTCAGGGAAACAGAAAAATTCCTTTGCAATTTTGATAACCAGATACTGCATTTTCTATTGAATGTATGAAGTGATGAGGAATTTTAATGAATGGAAGGAGAGATGAAAGAATTGCTTTTCAGAAACTTTTGCTGATTGCTTAAGAAGCTTACTAAAAGCAAAGAATTAGGTTAGGATTAGGGTAATGGAAGAAATAGTCTCGCAAAAGGTAAACAGTTAGCTGACGGCAGGAATCTGGTCCTAAGGTGATGAGTATCTGGCTAAGAAGTGCTAAGGAATATGAAGGGGAAAGAACACATGGGAACTATTTCCAAGGAAGAAATGGGCTGTCATCACACCCTTGTTTGATAATTAAGGGTCTGAGGCATTCCAGGGAAGTAACTTGGCTTCCTTGTCCTTGGGTCTCCACCCAGGACAGAAAGTCTTCCAGACCAGAAATGATTATTCCTGTTCTTTACTTCATTTTTGGACATTTGGTATGCCTGACTTGTGTTCAGGAACCTTGAGGGATTAGAGTCCAATATTTTCTGACTGTAACTTTGAGCAACGTTGCCTGGGGTTTTCACATATAGTTAATCTTCTGATTGACTTTAATCTATTTACACAATAGCCTGATTCATGTAAAAGGCAAAACAAGCCTGTATAACCCTTGTTGTTATTTTTAAAGTCACAAAAACATCAAAATTAAACCTGTATATTTCATTACCCAGAATATTTGGAATCTTCCAGTATTCTAGATACTGGGATCCCAAGAACATTAGTATTCCAAGAACATTAGTATTCCAAAGGATACTCTTCACCATCAAAACTCTCAGCATTTATTGACTAGTCACCATGACCCAAGCACTTTGTTAAGTGCTGTGTACATATTACTTAATTAATCCATTCTTCCAAGGAGCAACTTCCCAGGAGATAGATATGATTAGTATTTCCATTTTACAGGTGAAGAAACCGAGGTGAACAAAAGTTAAGTAAGCTGCCCAAAAGCAGGCTACTGCTAAGTGACACAGTCTCTATGTTAAACACAGCAGTTTGATCCCTAAGCCTAGACTGAACAGTTATTCTCAATGGCTAAACTAACAGCATCTTTTCTTAGACATAGAGATCTTTAAGAAGTTGCTAATTACCACTCACCTCTTTGTTACTTTATTTGAGAACATGTTTTCTTTTCCCAGTGCCATATTTAGATGTATTGAGGCCACATATTTGTGTTCAGAGCTTTTATCCAAATGAAAGAGAAAGTGAGTCATCAGGTTTTAGATGCTTCTTTGACTCGAGTGTTCTAATTTTGCTTGTTCTCCCTGGAAATGTGCAAACATCCTGAAAGTTTGTGTGACTGAAGCTTCTGAAGTTAGACAGAAACATCCCTTACATCACTTCCCATTATTCACCCTCATGTCGGTCACTTAACTCTTCTGCAAACTCCCTTGACTGCCATCCTACGTTAGCACCTAACATCTGGTCACCAAAGATAAAATTTGTCATTCTTCCGCTTTTTTTAAGCTGCCGTATTTTCTGTGCATTTGAAGTTTGAGTAACAGTTACTGAAAGCCAGTTTCTCTCCTGGATACATGAAGATGGAAGTATTTGAAGGAAGTGGACCCCTGCAAATGATTGATTTCTGGGTGTTATTTTTTAACATCTTTATTGGAGTATAATTGATTTACAATAGTGTGTTAGTTTCTGCTGTATAAAAAAGTGAATCAGCTATATGTATACATATATTCCCATACCTCCTCCCTCTTGCATCTCCCTCCCACCCTCCCTATCCCACCCCTCTAGTTGGACACAAAGCACCAAGCTGGTCTCCCTGTGCTATGCAGCTGATGATTTCTGGTTTTGAAATCGTTGGTGGTACTTGATGAAATATAATGCTTCAGTTCAACCTGAAGACAGTTGCAACATGTGATTCTAACCCATAATAGTCTTAATTTACTGGATAGTGACTGAAGAGCTGTGTAAGGGGTTCAGCTGCATTTATCTAATTACCTTGTGACAAAAGAACAAGCTGCTTCCCAGTCTGCCTTGACACCCTAACTGTAACTGTAGGCAGATCTGAAAAAAAAATTGTCTGGGCCTCCATACAATTTAGTTTAAATAAGGTAAAATGAAGAGATTACTGCTGTTGATATTTCTCACTTTCTTTTTGAGAAAACGTCTGACCGTATTGGCATCAGGAAAAAAATCCCACAAACCATCTGTGCTAAGAGCTGTATGAGTTCAAACTCTCAGAGTGGAATTCCACGCAGCCCCTCTCAGAGGCAGAACCGCTGCAGAAAACTCCCCAGGTGTTCCGTTTACAAGAGGGTGGGGAAGTGGGAAGTGTTCTGCTAATCGGATGTGCTGTCCCAACGTGATGGGCTGTGGTGTACGCTGGTCCCGCTGGGGTTATTTGCTGCAGGAGCACAGACACTGGACACCATCACACCACACGAGGGAGAGTTTTCAGTCCAAGGCATTTATCACAAGGAAGGACCAACTTATTTCCCTCATTTGGAGTGTATCCTTTCTTTGGTCCTGCCCCAAACGTCTTCCTAGAGATGCAAAGCAGAAGAGATAGAAGTTCAGCAAGTAGAATGAGAAATGAGAGGCAACCGTTTTCACATATTTTCACACCCATTTGAGATATTTTCCTCCATTCAGATAACACACACACACACACACACACACACACAGAGATTTTAAAGCCGTATTGGAAACATGGTTTGAAAAATTGGAAGTAAATATTGTGCTAACTTTGAAAGTATATTGAGGCCTGACACGAATCCAAGGGGATCATTGGTTAAGGGTGAGTATGCCTTCTCCTGGGTACACATGAAGGAGGGCCCACGCTCAAAATCACAACGGAATGAAAGAGACAACAAATACCAATTCCTCACAAGTCAAGGTCAAGAGTATATTAATGGTAAGACAAGCCACAGCAATGAGAAGCCCACACACTGCGGCAAAGAGTAGCCCCCGCTCACTGCAGCTAGAGAAAAGCCCGTATGCAGCAACGAAGACTCAACGCAGCCAAAAAATAAATAAATAGATAAATAGATAGATTTATTAAAAAATAAATAAACCACCCCCGCCCTGAAAGGAATGACAAAAAATCAAATTTCTAAAAAAAAAAAAAAAAAACAGAGTACATTAATGGTCAACTATTAATAAATCTGAATTACACAGCATCGTGTGTTCTAAGTTGAAAACATGAACATCATGCATTCACGATTATGACGAGGGCTAGAATGTTTACATAGGATGAAAAATAAATGAATAATTCTGAATTATAATTGATTTCTCAGCTGACAGAAACTCACATCTGAAAACCTGTTTATATTAATTTATAATTCAGGATCATGTGGTTTCCATTATAATTCCAATCAGCCCCACCAACACCAAACCATTTTTAAAATAGCAAAGTAAGAAGCATAAACCAGGAACTCGAGCCCCAGTTTCAGCACTATGTAATATATGCAGTTTTCTCACATTCCTCCTGTGACTGTGAGATAAGATGTCTGAGTTTTTTCTTCTTCTTTCAGTCAGGGGATAAAACTTATCAGAATCAACGTGTTTTTAGGTCTATTGTCAAAGTTTAAATAGTGAAGTTATTGTAGAGATTTGGGATCATTATTTTTCATCACAGAATAATACATAGCAGTACTAAAAGAAAAATATCACATTTTTATTTTGTTAAAAATAACTGTGGTGTTTTTACCTCAAGTGAAAAGAAAAAAAGGAGTAGAAGGTTTGTCTTTCCCCCTTTAGTATTTAGTTAACCTGATATTTGGGCCCTCTTGACTTCTCACTTCTAATTTCCAACCACTAGCCACATTTTCATTCCATCAGAAGTTGTCTGTCTCCTAAAATAAGCCTGTTCCTGCAACCTGCTATGAGTAGGCTATGGCAGAGTGTATTTTCCAAAGACAGCAGCAATATTCTCTCCCATCCCAAATGCTCCCCTAGGACCCTGCAACTCCCCCTTCAGTCTTGAATGTGAGCAGGGTTGTGAGAGATATGAAGGCACTGGAATGAAGCAGAAGTGATGTTGTGTGACTTCTGAGGCTAGGTGAGCTTCCCCGTGTACGCCAGAACACTCATGTCAGAGCCCTGAACCGCCCTGCAAGTGGCCCTGCTGCCCCAGAGCCGCCATCCTATGAGGAAGCCCACTCTAACCCCCACAGAAAAAACACTCAAGAAGACTTGGGACAACACGAAGGGAGCCCACAGCTACTCCTGCCCCTGCTTCTCCAATTCAGCCACTCTCTGCAGCCACATGAGCACCCTGGGCCAGCACCACCCCGCCAAGCCTCTCTTGCCAAACAGCTGCCCCACAGAAACAGTAGAGATAAGGAAATAATTGTGTGTTTTAAGCTACTAAGTTTGGGGGTGATTCATTACATGGTAATTAGAACATAGGTACTGAGAAGAAAGTAAATTCCCAATCAAGGTAGTACCCCAGCTTCAGAAATTCATTGGCAGAAGAATTTCTGGAGAAGGTCTATTTAAACATAACCATTCTACTTGGCAAGTTTCACCATTTCTCATTAGGATCATTGGTGTAGAGATTGAGACATTTAAATCATAAAGTTAACCTTATTTTCTTTGGTCTATACCTCAAATGAAATTGCGGAAGAGTCAAACCCAGAAAGAAACTGGAGTTATAGGGCAAGTAGGTTGAAGTTGTTCTGAATCAACAAGAATTTTTCCTGAGTACATCTCCGCTCTCTAGTGGGCAAGGTCTCCCCATTTTCAAAGCTGTAAATACCAGAATGGCCTCCTACTGTGCTGCTGGAATTTTATGCTCCTCCATGGAAAGGAGAGCTATGATCATAAGACAAAATTGTCTAGGAGGCGACATTTTCCTCATTCTTCCCTGAAAGTGCTGGGTTTTTAATTCAGGTGTATTAGGTTGTGCTTTTGGCAGGCTGCTTCATAAATAGAAGTTCTTCAACACTTACGTGAGTAGCGTGTGCTTTGTCTCATAAGCAACAAAGAGCGGGGAGCTCTGTCTTCTCCAGGACCTCGTCGCTCCCTATGGCACCTACCACAGCCCTGCACCTCAGAAACACTTGGAGAATGTGAAGTGTGAATAGGAGCGTTCCATCAGAGATCCAGCAAGATCTTTACAAGTGTCTCCAAGGTAATAATAAATAGCTATCAATATTAGGCTCATCTAAGCTAGACTCTGGCAATCATGTGGATGGAAGTGAAAAATGGGATAAAACAAAGGAAAATGTTGCCTCCTAGGAGCTGTCTTTCCTGGTAATATCATCTAAAAGAGCTCTTGTTCCTTTGGTCCCACAGCCTCTGCCTCCTGCCCCTTCAGAAATTCTTACCCCACCAGGCACACAATGTACTAACAGTTTATCTTTGGTCTTGCAGGACTAGATTGTACACTCCTGGGATCAGGGACAGCAGGGAACCCTGCTGTGTCTCCAGGGCTTGGAAGAGAACCTGGCACAGAGTAGGTGTTCAACAAATATTTGTGGAATAATTTAAATTCAGACAGCAAGAATAATTAAAAATGGATAGTTGGATGAGAGAAAGATTTAGGTGAAAAGAAAGGAGAAAAACCCCTGCTTCAGGGACTGAAAACAAATAGGCTCTTGGTGGAACACAGGAGAAAACTTCAAAGATTCCCACCCTTTGTTCCAGGCTTCATTTTTTAAGCCAAAATTAACAAGACTCAGCAGAGCATCAGACACATGATTTAGCAACACGCTGATTCTAACCACACAAGAAGCCTCATTTTCAAAATACCTTTGACCAGAGAGGAAACAGTAGTTGTGTTGGATTCATTTTCCTTTCTCATGATTATGACATTGGCAGACATTACATTTTCACTTTTATTGACCGTGTTTTATATATATATATATATAGTGAAAAGGCTCCCAGCAGCATCCTTATCACTTTGGTACCATAATCCAGAGATTAGGACAATATCTAACTCTCTTTAAATTACTTACCTAATGCCTCTAAAAGAATGGGTCAGATTATTCCTTTCTTCAGGTATTTAACAAACACCTACTGTATGCACACGTGTATTGGGCATTGTCGGGAAACCAAAAATGACTCAGATGCAGATCCCATCCTCAGAAGCCAATATGGGCCCCACCAGGCTGCACTATTTTCAGTGAACACCTGTACAATGTTTCTTTTCTGTAGAAGTAAGTGACAGTTTATATTAAATCACTGAGTTTATTTTCACTCATCTCACCAGCTGTATCGCTGCTTCCATGATATTCTTTAATGTCATGGAAAATTTCTTCTGAATCGTGTTGTCCTGTCTCTTTCTTTCTTAAAGCAGAAAGTGAGGGGAAAAGTATTAGGACAGCTGGTCTATGTGCCTGTGGCGAAGGAGGACTGAACACGTGAGAGTTTTTCTTCCTTCGTTGCTGCATTTATCACCACGACATGGAGAATTAGTCATTTCAACAAATCTCCAGATTACAGGGGTTCTCTTTTTCTTTTTGAATTTCTGACTTTATGAAGACATTGGTTTTTTTTGTTTTTTTGGGTTTTTTTTGCGGTACGCGGGCCTCTCACTGTTGTGGCCTCTACCGTTGCGGAGCACAGGCTCCGGACGCGCAGGCTCAGCGGCCATGGCTCACGGGCCCAGCCACTCCGCGGCATGTGGGATCTTCCCGGACCAGGGCACGAACCCGTGTCCCCTGCATCGGCAGGCGGACTCTCAACCACTGCGCCACCAGGGAAGCCCGATGAAGACATTTTTATAGTCAGACCTATCAAATTCATTTACTCATTCATTCATTTATTCAACAAATATGCCTCCAGTTACTATTGCCTGCCAAATAGTACCCTATCTCAAGGAGCTTATGGTTTTGAGGGCAGATAGACATGAAAACACACAATTTTAATACAAGAGCTTTGATTTAATAAAGGTATGTGTAAGCCTGAGGGAGGCGGCAGGGAGGTAGCAGTGGGGGCAGTGAGGAGCAGAGGAAAAGGAGAATGAGGGAAGATTCATAGAGAGATAACTATTCCGCTGCAAGCCAGAGAATAAGTAAAAGACGGCTAGGCAGAGAAGCAAGAGTGTCGTGGGGAGGTCTGGGGATGGGAGGGTGTGTTACAGGCAGTTGGAAAAGTTAAAAAAGATAAGAATGCAACACAGGTTGTAGTATAGTTGGAGTGTAAAATAAAGGGGGGATGTGGCAGAGAAACTGGAGGGGGAAGCATCTACTCATGGAAAGACCTTGCCTTTCATGAAAAGAGTTATATTATTTACCCCAGGGGGCATGTGAAAGCACCACAACTTTTTGAGCAAAAGAATGATAGAATCAGATTTTATTTTAAAAGATCTGCTGACAACATCGTTAAGGATTGAACTAATGATAATGGATGAGAGGGTGGAGGAAGCAGAAGAGAGATGGAGAGAGGTAAGGTAAGTTGCTGAAATAACACAGGTGAGAGATGATGTTGTTCTGATCTAAACAGATTCTGTTCTGACTCTTTTTGATTAGCTAAAATCAGATGATCAATATGAAATAATGAACAGAGAAAAATTAGACTAAAGACATTACTTTAACAAATACTTATTTAGTACCTATTGTCCACCAGATGATGTGGTAGTTGCCAGGGAGAGAAAGGTGAGTCTTTGTCCTAAGAAAGCTCCAAGCCCGAGGAGTGGGACAAATCAAGTCAACAGCATTAGCATACAACAAGATAAGGGCTATATTGAAGCCTGAAAGGCCCTGGAAACAGTGATAGAGGATCTACATTCTCTGATTATCACAAACACTAACTTCATAAGAGCAAGCATGGTTTTTGCATACTTACTTTGTGCCAAACTGTGGGTATGCTTTATCTACACAATCTCCATAAAGGGTAAGATACTAAAAGTTACTTTTAAATTGTCTGTCTCTTCCTTCCAAAGGATCTTAACTACGCAACACTATTCTAACTATGTAGTAGCTCATTTGGACTACACTTCTTTCTTTCTTTCTTTCTTTTTTTTCAGCTACAGTAAACACTTTATTTCTTTAAAAAAATACCAATTTAAAGGAAACATGGTAATATTTGTTAAATCTAGTTTGTTAGATACATGGATGTGTCATCTATTATTCGTTTTCTTTCCCATGCTTATGACATCGGCAGACATTACCTTTTCATTTCTGTTTGACTAAGCAATAGTACTTTTGCAGTTCCTAGTTTTCCCCCGTGGCTATGATTATCCAAAACACATAATTATCAATATGTTATTTTTTTTAAAAAAAGACATTAAAGATAACCTTTTGCAAAGGTATACATTTGGACTGCTAATTACAGCACCTAATTTATATTGCTCTGTTAATGATGGATTTAGCTTTTGCTTAACAAGATTTTAAGAAAACATTAACAAATTGCAAATTTTGTCCCTACCTTTGTGCTCTAGTTAACAGCCCAGCTGAATATTAACCAGCAACTAGTTTTACAGAGGATGGAGCCTGAGGTCACTTGGAGCAGCGTGTTCAACCAGAGTACCTGACATGCATCCTGCTGCTGGTCCTGCCACAGGCCAGGGATGTAAAACTGAATGCATTTAAAACTGGGTGCATTTTGTCAACAACACAGCCTGGCTTCCCTTGTTTAGTTACGTTGTGTGCTGCATGGCTGTTGGGAAGACACGGTGATATGGTTGACGAACGTTTATGTGGAGGTAAATCTATCTCAAATTGGCTCTGAGATCCTTAGACAACAGATGTCTGTGACAGCACCTTTATCAGTCAAAAGATTTTCTGCTTTATACTTTACTTATAACTTTATTCAAATCAAAGAAGCAGGTTTTTATGAGCTGCAAAGCTCTCTGGTCCCAAGACCATGCTCCATCTACCATTCGTGCAAGCTGTTTTCCTAACATCAATCATTTTCCCAAGTAAACTGTAAATTCCCTAAAGGCAGAAACTATGTATTATATTTATTCTGCAAACCCCAATATGCTGCACATGAGATGCGGACAAAATACTTCTACATTTGGCTCTGCTCCTTGCCATCTGTCTATCTTAAGCAAAGTCCCTTCACTTCCCCAAGCTTCAGTTTGCTAATGTATAAAAAGAGGGAATAATATCTTCTGAGGATTAACTTAGGTAATAAATTTTAAAACTGCTCCATAAACCTAAATAAAATTGCCAAACAAATATAATCTAAAACATATTAATAATACATATATTACCAAGCATTTTACTCATATGAATATAATCTTCTTGTTATTGATGTTTAAGCAAAATCAGACCCCCGCCCACCGTGTATGGCAAACCTCTTAGAAAAAGAATTTCTGAAAGGAGAAAAAATATTTGTTTCACATGATTTCTACAGTACTGTCTCATGTGGCAACGATCTTACTTTTTTTATGATAATAGCAATGCTATCAATTATCTCCAGAAATTATAGTGCTGAGGAAATCTATGATATTTACCAAGAAAACGTGTTTTAACTCAAAATACAGTCTATTTAAAGTGTTTTGAATTCCAATTAGAAAAAAAGTGCAAGAAGTATTTATATTCAATGGCAAAAAAATGGAGAAGAGATTTAAAGAATGAAAAAATATGAAATTAATATATATTCAAAGTGATGGTCTTCTACAAAATAAATTCCTATTTTTAATATCACAACAGCGGAGGGAAAGAACTGTAAGCATTGCGGTCCTTCTGGAATATTCATTTGGTTTCTATACATTTCATTGGTACACTCATTTTGTTTTTAACTTGAAGGATTGAAGTTCTATTAAAAAATAAGTGATGCTGTTTTTGAGAGGGTCTAAGATCGAGTTGGAGATATTAAGTCCAAACCCCTCATCAGCTTAGGTTGTGTGAAGTATCTTCTTTATAAGCTTTGTCACGGAAAAAAAAATGCACAACCTAAAAGTTGAGAATTATGTTTCATTCAGCAGATATACTGAGGACTTAAGCCTGAGATACAGCCTCTCCAGAGTACATAGGAGTTTTTACAAAAAAACAAAAAAAAAAGCCAAAAAACAGGCTGTTGAAACATCAAAAGATTACTGTTAGTTAAAGAAAACCAGACATCTCAAGTTTATGAATTTAGCACTTTTCTATATATGGGAAGATGCAAGAGACTGGGCTCATTGAAATCATTTCTTGGCTATGCACTTTAACTATCTAGGGCTAGTATCCTGTTTTCTTCATCCTGAATCCCCCCGGAGGTATACTGTTGGGGGAGGGAGAGCCACTGCAGTGGCGGATGGCTCAGTGGTCCCAACATCCTTTGTTTAGTGATATGGCAGGCGACATTCTTTGTCCACAGCCTCAACTCACTCTTTTTACCTGGTAAGTCAATTAAACATGCAGTAGGAATTAAAAAGATATCATCCAGATCTTAGAAGGTAAGGCAGCCAATGGGTTTATTCCCACCAATATATCATCTCTATCCTTTAGGATCAGATTCCACAGCTGCGTGTCTTCCCTTTAACCCACTGTAAACGAGAGAGCTAGCTACCTCACCTAAGTTGGAGTTCAGTTGGGGGCTGTCCACTTCCCCCCAAATAAGAATATGCCTTAGTGGGGAATGAGATAGGTGGGAGGAAGTAATCCTGTATTAGCATACCCTAAAGAGCAGTTTACAAAATGCTCACAGGAATTCCCTTAGTCCTTTAGAGACTGACCCTTCCCAGACTTAGTAACTAGAGGATTTTCTTAAAGATTTGTCTGCTGGGTGTTTCCTTGACTCACCACTGTTCTTGTTTGTTTGTTTTCTTACCAATGCTACATTTTCCTTATGCAAACAATTTTGAATTGTCATGGTTTTTTATTAACCCTAAACAATGGTATTATAAAAGGGTGACAATGGCCACAGTGTGCCTATCACCTAGCTTATTGCCAGCACTGTAGAGCTCAATCCTTTGCATTTTGGAGGCCCTGAGTGACCACTTGGTGAACGGCCACTAAAGTTATAATGTGTGGTCCCAAAGAGACTGAAAGTAAAAGAAAATCCTGCCATTTCACACAGGTCATAGAATCCAGCATGTATTGTTCCTCAGAAAAGAGGACATTTTCAACATAGCCAGATTACACTGGGTGACCGTTCTTGAAACACTAGTTTTCATTTATAGACTAATCGTATTCCTTTGAAGACTTGAGATACCAGAGTGGCTTTAAACGGCCTCTAGAGTCTCTTTTTTTGTTGTTGTTAAACTTACCAGTGTCAGAATTCACCAGTGCTATCAACAAAGGGAGATATTGTTTCATCTAGGTATAATGTGTTTTTTTAATTAATTAATTAATTTATTTATTTGACTGCGTCAGGTCTTAGTTGTGGCACACGGGATCTTCCGTTGAGGCATGTGGGCTCTTTGTTGTGGCACACGGGCTTAGCTGCCCTGAGGCATGTGGGATCTGAGTTCTCCGACCAGGGATTGAACCCACGTCCCCTGCATTGGAAGGCGGATTCTTAACCACTGTACCACCAGGGAAGTCTGAGTCTCTTTTTTCTGATCTTCCATCTACCTGATGTCAAACTATTCCTAACTCTGAAACCATACATTAACCTTTTTTCCTGAAAAATTATCTCCAAGTTTTAAAGAGACATACAGAGCCTTATTATTGATCACTTTTGTTGAAAATAGAGCATCATATTCTCATATAAAATGACCAATGATACTGTAATCAAATGTTCTTTATATTTCCAATTAAGGATTGATTCCTTTCTAGGACCAAAATTCTTTTCAAGTAAATGAATAACCGTTTATGCATCCAGTAATGCATCCTGAACACTTATACTGAATCCTATCTATGTTCTGTACTAAACAGATTATCCAGCATAGCTTGGGGCTGGAGCATGTCCTGACCCATTTATGAGTGGGTCAAGGTGAGGCCAATGACTAATGTTAGAGGGTGGCTCTACCAGATCTTTAGAGACACTGAATGCAGAATGAGGGTGACATAAACGTCAGAAGTCTTCAGAGAGAAGAAACACAGATGTCTCTTTGATCTCCTCTCCCTTTTCTACCCATCCACCACATTTCACATTTCTCCCCTAATCTATATTGCTTAGAAAGCTGCTTTTTTTTTTTTTTAAGGCACCCTAGATGCCCACTGAGTGCCTGTATACTTTGGCAGTTGCCTGGAAATTATAAAGATAAATAACCAACATTACCATAAAATAGTGAATGTAACTATTGCTTATAAAATTCAGCACAGCGAATGTAATTAACATGAAGCCAAAATTGCTTTTGCAGTTTACCCAAAAAAGAATGGTGTGTCTTTAGAGAGGAGCCTAGACTTCAATACCCCTAATAGAGAAAGAAAAGCGCCCTTCCCACGGAAACCACGTTGTTTTTCATCCATGCAGCATTGGCGCCCCCTCCCTGTTCAGGACTGAGAATGACAGCCCAAGTGAAGACGTGAGCAAACAAAGCGCTCTGGCTCTGTTATAACTCTGAATTCCACCAAAGGCAGAAGAATTAGGTCAACAATTTTCATCTAAATGTGGAAATAAGCATCATGCTGGCAGGACTGTTTTGTGGGCATTGTTTATTTCATCCATGTGTTTGTTACTGGGTCATTTCCAGTTATGTTTATAATCCAAAAACCTGGACCTAGTCCAAAATGAAAATGACAACTGGGTATTCTTAAGGTTTAACAGCTAAGAGTTGATCAAATATATTTACCTGAGGAAAAAACTTAGAGGAAAGAACTCCACATATAGTGAAAACTGTTAACTAGCAGTGCATGTTAGTGCCTATTATCACCATAATTTGCCTCACAAACAGGATCTGCAGGGCTTGTGAAAAATAGAACAAATGATGGTACTCCCTTGAGCAATACCTAATTCCAACCACCACCACACCTGGTGTGATGAAAAACGAGGTTTCGTTCTCCTTACTCCTTCAGCAAATATAAGGTCATCGTGTACCCCTAAATATGGAAACAGAACATAACTCCGTGAAAACCAAACAACAGATGAATCCTGTACATATGTGTGTTGGTGGGTATAATCACCAATGCTGTTCTCTTTTTCTTTAGATGTCATACAGCTACCTGTAAAGGGCTAATTTTTCATTCTGTAGAAAAATCAACTCAAGCTCAAAAAGAATAAGTGACTTCCCTTTGGTTTTAAAATTCATTCTCATGGGGTTTCCAAGAATTTTCCAGTCTTATTCATTGAACAACCCTGAATTTTTGAATATCAGAATTTTGGTTGGTCAGATGGTTGCTAGAAAGTGGTAACTGGCTATTCATGCCCATTTTTATTACAGAGTAATTGAAGAAAATTAGGAAGAAATAACTACTTGCAGATTTTACTAGGTTCAAGAAAACACAGTTAGAGGAAGCTGTTGTTTGGTTTCTTGGAATTTGTTCCTATTTTTCAAAATGCCAACCTTGGCTGCAATTATGGGCATGAAGTTTTCTGAGACAAACTCTCTTGACAGCTTTTGACTATTACTCATATCTTCTTTATCTCAGATTAAGTAGCTATTAATGTTTATTCTGAAAGGAAAAGTGATGGAACTAGACTCCCAGGCTCCCACCGTTAGAATATGTCTTCAACTGAGTCCAAATTCCACATTTATCAGCTGAATTTTTTTCCTTTTGTTTGGACTAATTTCTTTTAAGAGATTTGAGGTGTTTGCATAACCCATGCACCACCTAGTGGTTAACAGGTGGGAAAAGTCCACCTAGAAAAATAAAACGCGAGAGCCTTTCAGAGAGAACAATTGACAAAATACAGTATTTCATCTTTGAAATACTACTTAATGAGATATGCCATTTCGTATATAGAATTAAACAATCTGAAATTATTTTAATAACCTTTGAACTGTGCTTATCACGAGGATTATCTATGGCAAGGGAAAGGCGTATTTCTGGATTTTGTATGTTGAAATTCTTTGGAGACAATTGCTATTGTGTTTTAGATCAGCTTGTAATCATCGCTCTTTCACACGCTTGCCAGAGTAAGAGTGGGTCAGGGATCAAGTGCTCCGAATAAGGACCAAACAAGCTGGCATCAAATTTCTGGCTCTGCTTTCTACTACCTGAATGACCTTTGGCAAAATTACCTCGTCTCTCTGACCTTCTGGAAACCTTTCCTGTAAAAAGGAGATAAAATAAAAAACCACATGTTAAGCACTTATAAAAATGCTCAACACATGTTAACTATTCATTAAATGTTAGGTATTATTAATTACTATGAAACAAATCAGAAAAAAATGTGTAACAATTTCATATTTACCTAGTTCTTCAATCAAGCCAATATAAAAAGCTAAAGTTGTTTTCCACTAACATCATTGGCCTGCCATTAGCCATGGCTGGCTGCTCGGAGAATAGATAGAATTTACAAATTTCCATGGGAATTTCAAAGGCCCAACAGGGATCATTTGGGCCCACTTAGTAAGTCAACAGCAGTGCATCCTTCAGACAATGGGTGTGGAGGGGGTGTTAGCAAAATGGAATTTCTGCCTCAGTAGACATGGGCCCAAAACACACTCCTCTTTCAGCCTTTTAATAGATGCTGGCCCATTCTCGAACTGTTTACTAAACTATCTTTCTGCTGATGGTGCTTGAGCCAGTCCACTATTCATTACTGACCAATGAACAAAGGAGAGTGCTATTAAAATACATTCTAATTTATTTTATTAATTGGGTTACATGAGAAGTCAAAGAGAGGAAAGCTATTGAAAACACTATCTGTTGAACAAGGCTTTTTGTGAAAGAGGATATGGTAGATGAGATTTGATTGATGGAAAGTTAGAGGAGCAGAAAGATTAAAAGGAGCAGAATTCAGGTGCTGCTAAAAGAATTGGGGAAAGGTGCCTGGGCAGTCATGGGACAACATGTGAGGATGGACTGCTTGGATGTAAAAGAACTTGACATCCTCTGTTCACTGTACCTTGCCTCATCCTGGGGCCAGCGATTGATAAATTACTTCTAAAACACACTCTCATTGACTATAGCTCCATCGTCAACTACCAACTAAATTGACTCCTTGCTTTTTGATTTATTCAGGAAACTTCTATTGAGTATCTGGCTTCACCACCATCATTAAGTGGTTTCTCCATACATAGAGAGTAGTGAATTACTAGCAATAAGTCAATGACTGACTGTCTATTGTTGATGAAAAATTAATTAATAATCAATCTAAGAACGAAATAGAAAATTTTATTGGAGCCTATCTGAGGATTGTAACCCAGGAGACAATCTTTCAGAAAACTCTGAGGACTCTTCCACCTATTAAAGGTCAAGCACAATTACATATGTTTCTGAGACCAAGAGTTACTCATCAAATGACGTTCTGACAGTTAACACAATCCAGATCTGCGTGTACAAAGTGAGTAGTGGGTCATCATGACCGCTTACAAGACTAGGAAGGAATATTATCTCTTCAAGATTAATGCAGAAGTACAAGACACGCTGAAGGGAAGGAAGGAGGCCAAAATGGGTAGAGATAATTTTTATGCTTAAATTTTCTTGTCTTCCATAAAACATGAATTTTATTTCATCACTGTTCTTTGCATTCTTAGTGTTGAAATATGGTCTGCCCGTTCAAAAGTTCATTCAACAAATATTTTTTTAATGCCTGCTGTGTACTAAATACACGTGCATATGACCCACTGGGATTTAGTGACCTAGATGGACAAAGTACCAGCTTACATTGTGGGGGAGTGCAGTAAGTAAACCGACATGCAAAACAAACAAGAAAAGAGCTAGATCACGATAAGGTCTACTTTGAGTTGATTGGTCAGGAACTAACTTTTTTTGAAAAATTTAAATTTAATCTAAGATCTGAACAAGAGCAGCTAGTCATATAAACATCACTCCTGTAAACATCTTTCCAGGAGAAGGAACAGCCAGAGAAAAAGATAGAAACAAGGCTGGCATGTTCAAGAAACAGCATTCCTCAGATGAAAATTTTCTCCACTTCTCTTTCTGGATTCCCTACTTGCTCTCCATGAGAAGGGATTATTTGCAGCTAGTAGTCTCTGGCAACTAAAGTAATTTCCTGCCTAATTATGAAACTGTCACTAAAAAGAGTTGGATGGAGTACTTCCTTTCTCAAGATTGCTCTATACCCATTAAAAACAGCCTAGAAAAAGCATCCAATTTCTTTAATCAATTGTTGGGGGTTTATTAACATTCTAGTTGCTTTGCTAGACATTTTGCATGCATGACCTTGTTTAGTCCTCATATCAGTCTTATGATAAGGTAAAAAAGATCTCTGTTTTATATATAAGTAAATAGGGCACACAGTTATTAAGTGGCAATGCTGAGATTCAAACTCAGATTTCTCTGAGGCCTCCTTAAAAAATATAGAAGCAGCCATGGGCAACATCGATCTACTCAGAAGCAAGATCCCATCTTTGGGTACCATACAGGTGACTAAGAGATAAGCAGGGCTCTCCAGCTATGTACCCATTACCAGCACACCCATGTGCACGCACGCATGTGCACACACACACACACACACACACACAGAAGGAGAACTCCAGCTGTCTAAACTCTTCTAATTTCTTATTGTTACTATTCCAACATAATTCTGAGGAGCACTGGTATTGCTATATAGAGAGCACTTCTTTTGTATAGAAAACTGGGGACTCAGAAGTTAAGAAAAATGTATGAAAAGAAGAGGAAAGTCTTTAGGGTATGAGAAATGGGCAAAGAAAATTATCAATTAGGTTTAGTGTTTAGTAGGAAATAGCAATTTCACTTTTTAAAAAAAGTCAAGTCTGATGTCTCAAGAAGTTTCTCATCTAAATGGAGAAAAAATAAGTATAAAAAACAGTTTTGGCTCAAGTAAGAAATTAGCTGAGGATCAGGATTTACATATTGGAAGAGGAAGCTGAGAAAATCCAGAGTATCAACAAGGCCGTTGAACAATGACCATTCACAGTGATCTTTATTTTATTGATATAGAATGATTCATTTAAATAAATTTTGTGGAAGTGTTTTAAACCAATCTGCCATTTTGAAAGCAGCTAGATCTGGAATATAAGTATATTGTGGACCTAAGAGTGGTTTTTTGAGTCAATGTGGTGTCAGGATTTCCTAGGAGACAAAAGTAAGAGAAATTTAAAAGAAAAAAATCATAGAATGGCACAGGGTATACTCTATTATCTGTTAAATATAAACTAATAGACATTTTAAAATTATCATAATCACAACTTTCCCTTTGATGTGAGCCCTTGGGTAAATTTACAGAGAGCAAGAAGGCTGTATTGTATCACAAATCTCCAGATTAAAACCTGTCAGTAACAATACATACTGCTTCACTGCAGTGTTTCACCATACTTGTGTAATCAAGCAGGAAGTCCATGGATCACAGCCCTGTATTGGGCATCAACCACATCCTCTTCAAAGGAGAATGTGTGATGGGTGTTGGCATTGCATTTTTATATTGCTCTTTTGAATCACAACTTACTAAAACAAGAAAGCTTCTTCCATAGATAGCAAATCCTTTCTTGTAAAAGCTAATCAATTCTGTTAACTCTGGTAGATTTCTGTTTCTCCAAATTAAAAACACTTGATAATATTTTTTAAACAATTGTTAATATTGGATTTGGCTTGTACTCCATTCAGCAGACATATGCCCTTGGATGTAGATACAGAAACCATGTAAATCATATACTATTCATATCCTTAGAGAGATATTGAATATTGAATCAAGGAACAACAGGTTTTTTTTTTTTTTTAATGAAGGAACACAAGTAGAAGGTTTTGGAAAACAAAAAAATAAAATATTACAGCAGAAAAATATACATAAAAAGGGCTTAAAGATGAAGAAATATGACTGACAGGTCAAATATCTAATAATTGAAGTTCCCAAAGGACGAAAAAAGGCAGATGAGAAGAAATTATAAAAGCCATAAATCAAGAATACTTTGCAGAACTGAAGGACTTGAAATCCAGATTAAAAGAACCACTGAGCACCCAGTACAATGAACAACAACAAGAAAATGATACACCTAGGGATCATCATCATGAAATTTTACAACCCTAGGAATAAAGAGAAGACCCAAAAACTTTCAGAGAGAAGAAAAAGGTCATCTATTAAGGAAAACATTGTACTCCTAAGGCAATATTAGAAACTTGAAAAAAAAAAAAAGAAAAGCAACATCATCAAATTCTTTGTGAGAAGCATTTTCAGTCTAGCATTCCATACCCAGCCAAGCCACTAATCAAGAACAATGGTAGAATAAATAGACCTTTCTGAACATCCATGGTCTTTGAAACCTTACCAAGGTATTTGAAACTCTAGTTCGGGAATTTTCTCAGGAATTTCTGGAGAATGTTCTCCATCAAAAAAGGGGAATAAACCGAGAAGAGGAAGACATAGGATCCAAGAGAAAATGAGATCTCATGCAGAAGAATGTCAAACAGCATCCCTTGATGACAGAAATTTCCAGGGCAAAAGCTTTACAGTAGGCCATGAAAGCAACCAGTACAGATCGGAATGGAATGACTGATAGAAATGTCCAGAAGAAAACAAACAATCAAAAAAGTGGAAGTGATAGATTTTCTGATGTATTTGTGAGGAAAAGTTCATTAAAAAAAAAACAACTAGGGTACTTGAGAAGAACAGGCATTTAGAGTAAGGTACATAGAAAGCTAAGCAAATTAAAAAAAGAATAAGCATTATCTCAGGAGGAATACAAAAAGTTGTGCAAGAATAGAAAAATAATCACAACACATTATGGGAATCATAACAATGTAATCAGTGAATATTGATTTAACCAAAAATTATGATATAGTCATTGATTGACAGGGAATGATGTAAGAGAGCAAAATCCTCATCTATGGAAAAGGAAGTCAACAGATACTGTACTGCTCAGTCTTTAAATGCAGTACAACATTCCAGTAAAAGGAAGGAAAGCTTCTTAGAGAAATGCCTGATTTCAGGTCTGGAGTAAGAAATGTACAAAATGAGCCCAGGACAATTTGTCATGCCTAAAAGCAAGGATGCTATCAAAGAAATTGATTTCTTTGAAATTTGAAATTTTTTGAAGTTTGAAATTTGAAGTTTCAAACTTTGAAGTTTGAAATTTTTCATTATAAAAAGAAAAAAAGAGTTGGAGTGTAGGGTTGGGAGGAAGTAAAGAGAACTTTTCTAGTAAATGAACTTCAGTCCTATTTGAATATTTTAAATAAGAATGTAAATGTATGTATTCCTCATGTAATTTCTAATTAACTGAAATTTTAGATTAAAATTTAAAAGAAACAATAGTGTAAGCGAATTACTTAGAAGTGTGAAGTTAAGTCCCATGGAGACTAATAAGGGTTGAAAGTCTTGGCTGAGGGAAGTATGACAGGAACATGAAGAGGGGTGAGCAGGGAATTGCTGTTTTGTTGTTTGTAAGCCTTTTGGTCTTATTTGGCTTTTAAATTATGTGCATATTTTACTTCAATTAAAACAAACTTTAATTTTAAAATATTTTTAATAGAAGATAATGGGCTTTGGGATCACATAGAACTTCATTAAAAACTTAATTTGGGCATTTACCAGCTAAAAGGCCTTGAGCAGACGCTTAATCTCTCTCAGTTTGTTCACCTATGAAATGAAGACAATACATCCACCTGTGGAGTCACGAAGCTTTAACGTAATATATTTGAAACACTTAGCCTGGCACATAGTCAGTATACGGTAGACATTATTACTGTATTATATTTAGAACCTTTGCCGAAGCTGAACTCTAAATCTGCTAAAAGCTGAGACAGATCTTCAAAGACTGCCAAAATATAGCATGTATAGATATGGGCGTTGAGTGGGGGCAAGATAGTCTGTCCTCTTCCAATTTAAGGAACAGAGAAAGTTGGAGTAATTGTGCCCTTAGTGTATGAAATGTCCTCAGGAGTGGAAGTCAAGTTTCTCTCATGTAAAGGGACAGAGAAGCTTTCTCCAAGACACAAGAATACTAACAAAACTTTAGTGACTGGTCTGTACTAAACTAAACTCTGGTGATTTAAGATCCCAAAACTCTTCAAATCCAGTTAGGTGGTTGCAACTTGAATTAGATCATGAGGGAGCTGAGAGTAAGCAAATTGGCTTTTCTACACTTTCAGTACATTGTTAACAGAAAGGCAGAGAGAATAAAGAAACTCTTGGATCAAATAAATGATGATCAGTATCAGTAAAACTAAATCATGAAGACACAGGGACTTCCCTGTTCACACAGTGGTTAAGAATCTGCCTGCCAATGCAGGGGACATGGGTTCGATCCCTGGTCCCGGAAGATCCCACATGCCGCGGAGCAACTAAGCCCGTGCGCCACAACTACAGAGCCTGTGCTCTAGAGCCTGAGAGCCACAACTACTGAGCCCACGTGCCACAACTACTGAAGCCCACGCACCTAGAGCCCGTGCTCCACAACAAGAGAAGCCACTACAATGAGAAGCCTGCGCACCACAACAAAGAGTAGCACCCGCTCACCACAACTAGAGAAAGCCCGTGCACAGCAACAAAGACCCAACGCAGCCAAAGATAAATAAATTTAAAAAAAAAAAAGGAAGACACAATTTTTTTATATAGGTCTCAAATTTCTTTAAAATTAGTTATAATGATGTGTCAGTTTCTTATACACTATAGATGGGTTAAATTTATGCTTTTTAAGTTTTGTTTTAATAGAGAAGATGTAATTGACCACCCTGTGTTGCCAATTTGTTCTCCCTCTCTCTCTCTCTCTCTTTCTCTCTCTCTCTCTCTCTTTCACACACACACACACACACAAACACACACACACACAATTAATTCATGTTAGTCTAAGTATCTAAGTGAAAGTTTTCCCATCTTTACTAAAAAATCAACTGCATTTTGAGTAGCTATGATAGACCCAGGTGGCTGGCTAACCCACTCCTCTTTCCTCTACCCACCTTCACTCTAGAGGCTGGAAGAGGTCACTCTGGTAGACTTTTTCACAGCTAGGCTAGTCATGTGGTCAGTTTCCAACCAACAAAGTCATGATGACATAAGAGGACATTTGGGGGCTTCTGGTAAGCTTTTTACTCTTTGCTTCGCTTCCCACCTTGAAGGAAAATGTGGGCTTCCACGGGAGTAGACATCCTGAGACCATGGAAAGTCACACTAACATGCTAAGAATAGTGAAATGAAAAGAAGAAAAAGTGAGCCTGGGTCTTCGATGACAGAGTTGAGGAGATGAACACATCCCTAACTGACACAGCAGCGCTTTAGATTTCTGTCCTGTTTACTGTTGAAATTTTTCTTTTTTCATGTACCAAGAAAACATTAAGATGCAAATCTGTTATATAAAATTTACAAGAATGCCATCTAAATGCCATCACTCCTGAAGCATTCCCCTTCAAAAATGCCACTTTCCCCCCAAAAATGTAAAGTGTGTTGAAGGCTCCACCATCTTACTTCTCTTCACTAAGATGAAGAAAGGAACACAGGAAGCAAAGGCAGAGACCGGCTACACAAATTATCTATTAAGTGAATTCTTGGTGGAGATGAGGGATGTTTGAACCATCATGGGTTTCTTTTTTCCAATTGCTTCCTATACTCATAAAAATGTTTTTATTTTATATATTTTATTCTAAACTTTATGCTAAGTGAAGGTGCAGGCTCTTTAGATTCCAGCCGCATAGTTTCCAAATAGTTGGTCATTCTCTCACATCTCTGTGACCTGAAACAATTTGCCTGATCACCTTAAGCCTCGGTTCCCACATCTATAAACTGGGGATAATGAAGATACCAAATTCATAGGGGTTTTGTGAGGGCTAAAGGAGCAAACCTACACAAAAATGTTAAGTACAGTGCTTGGCACAGTTCCGGGCTCAGCAAATGTTAGCTGTTATGACTGTAACCACTACAACTCTATTTAACAAACACCTATTTAGTATTTACTATATGCCAGGCACTGCCTTAGTGCTTGGCAAATATTAATTTACTTATTATTCATAAAACCCTGTGAAATTATTACTACTATTACTATTATTATATCAATTTTATATAAGAGAGCACAGAAAAATTGAGGAACTTTTCAAGGATCACACAGCTCAAAGGTGCCTGAGCTGGAATTTGGACAAAGAAATCCTGGCTGTAGAATAGGTGCTGTAACCCCCTGCTCTGCTACCCCACCTTCTCCTCTCCCTTCCCTCCTTCTTGTTCCTCTCTAATGCTCTAGTGAGTGGTAAGCATTAAACAAACAGACAGGACCAAAAAGTTTCCAGTAACAGGCATAGAGGTAATTTTTAAAGACCTTAAAAGCTTTTTGGTCACCTTTACTTAAAATATAAATTTTTTACTTAATAATATTTCTGTTTATTTTACTAAGTATCAGTTGCCATATTATAAGAGAAAGTAGAGTTTGAATAACATTAGCTACAATGAGTGCTTTCAATCATCCTCATTATTTTTTCATAGCAAGCAAAGAAGGCTCTCTATGTTTAAAGCAAGGAGACTTGCCAATTGTTTTCATCAGTAGGAGTGAAGATACCCTTTTCACCTTGAGGCTAGATATGAGACAGAAGAAGGCATCCTGAAGTAACTATTTTCAGTGGGATTTGAAATTTAACATATTAACTTGAATTTTATTTGCAAACATTACCTCTGACCAACAGACCTGTTAAAGACAGAGGCTGTTTCTTCTTTAAAAGAATGAAAGTATGGTGTTCCCAGAGAAGCTTTTCACATGAGTATATGAGATGCACAGTCTGCTCTTTCCAAACTCCTATGCAGACACTGCCACTTAGAATTTAACATTGTCATGCTGCCACTGGGACAGCTAAGTGTTATAGCTTCTATCTGCTCATGATGTACCTTCTCACTGTACAGCAGCTCCTTAAAAATGTACATCACACACACATGAAGCATCCCCCTATGGGCCATGGGCTCCAGTTACCTGTAAAATAAACATGGACAAAATTAGCAGTAGGATACATGTGTGCTGGTAGGATGGCATTGGCTTCAGGTGAAAAGTGAAAGAAGCCAAAATCTTAATGACCATCTCATTCTAACAGGTCAGCTAAAAAGATGCTGTAGCCCTTTTCTTCCTCTTCATTCATTTGTTGACTGAACTGAGGTCACACTGAAAGATACTAGTCTGCATGGGGTAGCACTTAATTCATCCCCTCCCCCTCCCTGCCACCAAAATAATCCAGAGTGGCAGGGGTTCCAACAAAATTAAATGCAGGAAAAAATAAAGATACTGGTATGTCTTGACTATGTTTTACTCATAACACTCTAAAAATTCATTGCTAAATGATTAATTGAAGAAGTAGAGGAGTCAGCAAACCTGGGAATATTATTTAACTTCTCTGGGACTTGGATTTCACAAGGCACATACTCTGCATTTAATCATACTAAGTTATTTTCAGTTTCTTGAAGGGACCGTGTTTGTTAAATATTTGTATTTCCAGCCTCCACATCTATTGTCTGTCACTTAGTAGCTTCTCAGCAGATATTAGTTTTTTTAGGGTTTCGGGGGAAATCTACCATAATCAATAACTGGGAAAGAGAAGGAATATAACTGCTCATTTGCTATTTTCTGCCTCGGTCTCTCATTACACAATTAGTTACGCTTGTATGAATGTAAAAGCTCTGGGAAAATAAATCATTTCCAAGAATTATTAGAGCGAGAGGCTTTGCCTTGGAAGAGATCAGAGAGTTGCAGCAATGTCTCTACTGTTAATATAGTATACTTTTACTTTGTTTCTGGATGGATATAGTTTTTACAATGTAAATGAAAGATGTAAAGAAAACCCAGAAGCCTGAAACAGACCAACCAAAAAGTAAATTATCAGGCCAAGAATAGCTCTCACTGTACTGTATTGCTTTCATTTACTTATGTGTCTCTCCCTTCTACCAAACTATAAGCTTCCTGAGAGCAAGAACTATATCTTACCCATCTTCGTATCCAGGGATGCTGCTCAATGTATTTCACAACCAGTATGGGAGAAGCTCTGACCAATCAGAACAGATGCTGACTATAAACCACCAATGTGGCCGGAGGTTTGTGCTGGTTAAATATTAGTCCTAATCTATTCCTAGTGCCTACTAGCACAGTGCCTGGGGAAATACTAGATACTAAATAAATGTTTAGTGGATGGATGAAGAAAGGAATTAATAAGTGCATGAATGCCACAAGCCAATCATCCCATGATAGCCCAGTTCTTCCAGGATTGTCCTACTATAGAGGATTCTCAAATCCTTCCACTCTGTAAATTTCCTTTGGACTCAAAGGCCTTGCACAATGCAGAGAGGAGGACTGCAGGTATTATGGAAGCCATGTGACCTAGAGTCCCCTGGAACTGTTCGCAATGGATTCAGTTAGCCCAGGGCTTTTTGACAATCCCTACAACCTCGGGTATTTTTAAGAACATAATCTCAGTAATAAACACAGAAAGCAACGTGAATGAGGCTTGTTGTTCCAGAAAACAGGCTGATTGTCTTTGTGCTTTTGATACAGCCATGCCTAGTTTGGATACAGAAATGACTGATTTGTAAGAGGTTTCTAATGGTTATTTTATGTTAAAATAGGATTCTGTTGAAAATATTTTTTATCTTCCCATTCTGTAATTTTGGATAAGCATTTTTATGTGTTTCTTTATAAGACTATATTGTAGAAAGGAATAAAAATTATTATTGAAGTTTATGAAAAGATATACTTTCCTACTACATAAGTTTGTAAAATAAGTCTTAAACCCCATTTCTGCCCATTCATCATCAACAAAGCATTAAATATTTACCAGATCCTCAAATGGGCAATTGTCAATTGGAAGCCACCCAGCATTCATGGTCCTTTCTTAAGAGATGCATATAGTCTCGCTGGGGCAGGAAATCCAGAGACTTCCCTCCATCTAAAAAAATTAAAGAATTGACAAGGGCTGTCAGGCCCTTCTTCTCACTGTCCAGGCATAGTCAAGGGTGAACATGCAGCCTAAACTAGTCTGATCACTCTATGCAGGCATTTTTTAATTGTCAGCAGAGTGACCTAAGCATAGAAAAGCAGATGGAATTGATTGATTGCAGTGGCTGTGTCGATGGAGGATTCTCAAATGCTTCCTGCTGCAGAGATCTACTGGACCTGACTATGTGTCCTGGGCTTGGATCTCTCCCTTCAAGCTTTCAAGCTCTTAACTTATATTTTCAAATAAATGTAATTCGAGTTGAAGTTAAACAAAATTAGTTTCTGTTATTTGCACTGAAGAACTAAAACTATTTTTGGTATAAGGAATTAGAACTATAAACAGGTGTATAGTACTGTCCTTGTCCTCAGTGACTAGACAACCTAGTTGAAGAGAGAGAGAACATAAGTCAAAGTCCAAGCAAGAGGCAGAAAATAAGCATGAGTGGTACTGGAACAGAAGGAGAGAATCTGAGTAAATTTGGGGGTCAGATTTGGGATGAAAAATCATCCCCCTTCACCATCCTCACTCCTAGACTTTGCTCAATTAATTGATAGACAGCCTTGACTGCAAGGTGTCTATATAGGCTAGATAATGGAGACAGAAAAGGAGCAAATGTGGCTGCTGCACTCACTCTGAGAAGTGCTATCTAGTTGGAGAAACATGTCATACATTAAAATATTAGAAAGTAATACAAAACAGGATATAGCTCAGGGTTAGATTTGGTCATGCAAACCTGAGGTACTATAGGACTTCAAAGAAAAGAGTATGTATAACAGAGAAAAACAAACCTGACTCCGCATTGGATCTATTCCTTTAGCTCCAACCTCTGTGCTCTGTTGCTTGTGCTTAGTTATACTGGCTCTGCACCTTTGCAAAAGAATGTTGCTTATAGCCTGAAATATACATGATAGCTCTTTCTCAAGGCTCTGCCTCCCAAGCTTGACCTTTAAAGGTATAACACTTTTCCATTCATAGAGAGATAAAGTGTTGCAGAACAGAGAATAACATTTATCTTGTTGGAGGTTTACAGGAACATCATGACCAGACATACTTGGCCAGCTGCAAGAACAAAGGACTGTCACATCCACTCCATGGTCTGGAGAGCAGCAAAAAGTTCATAACAACCAACCATACCCCCTCCTCTTTTTGTATAAAAGAAGGCTGAATTCTAACTTGGGTAAGATGGTTCTTTGGGACACCAGTCTGCCATCTTCTCAGTCTGCTGCCTTTCCAAATAAAGTCACTATTCATTGCCCCAACACTTCATCCCTTGATTTATTGGCCTGCCATGTGGTGAGCAGTACAAGCTTGGTCTTGGTAACAAATGGACTGTAGTGAAGTCAGACATCAGAGAGAAGATAGAGCATCAGCTAATTCACAGCAACCTGTAAATTTTGCCAATTCCATGAAAATATTCAGTTTATTTGTTTGCTTCTAGGCATTATTTAGATCCAAAATTAAATCCTCTCATTTATATTTTTTAAATCTTATTTCTTTTGATATCATGGACATCTATAGCGTGAATTAGATTTAAGAAAAATAAATTGGCTGAGTTGTCAAAATACACACACACACACACACACACACACACACTGATAATAGAATTTACATTTAGTTTTATCCTTCAGTGAGAGAATAAATGAACAGAGAACATCAATTTTTTTACATTTTAATTCTTGAAAGTAATAATTTCTCATGAAAATGTATTTCAAAAATTAACTCTTATAGAGAAGTTACAATGTATCAACACTGTCCTAAACACTTTACATATTTAGTATTAATTTCTTTAATGAAGGCTGGTAAATATTAAACAATCCCCCCAGGGTGGGGAGTGGGTGGGGCACTGATTTGTAGAGTCTACCAATTTCTGTGGTGTAAATACTCCCACCCTGGAGGATGTCAAGCTACCAGTGTGATTTCACTGAGTGCGGAGGTGGAAAGATGAGAACTCTTGGCTCTCCATAGTCCTACAGTCAGCTCTAGCACACTACTTGTTCTGACATCTCATGTCCTTGAAACTGATAGGTGGGATCTGAAAAAAGACTTAGAGGTCAACTTGCAATATCCACATTTTCAAATATGAAAAATTAGGCCCCCATGTTGATTATTGACAAACCCATGATTACATTAGCAATTAAGAGCTGACTATGGGACCTGGATAGACAAGAGGCTGAACTCTAAGCTAATTGGTCAACTTTCCATTCAAAATGCAGTCCAGTTCTGAAAGCAGGGTCCGTCTTCTTAGTTTCAAGAGATGTCCAAATTTCAAGTCTCCTTTTCATATTTATACACCCTTCCTGGCTATTAGTTCAGGCTTCCCTCCCTAAAGAGTGACTAGATAATCTTGTCACTGCCTTCTGTTTTGTTTCTTGCACAATATATAAAAAGACAATCAAATTGGGACCAGCATGTCCACTTATTCTGTGCCTATGTGACTATCTGTGGGATGGCACTTGGCCCCACAGTAGCTTTCCCACATTCTGTCACCATTCCTGAAGTTTCACAACTTATTCCTCTGGATCTTAAAAAAATTTTCTACTTTCCTAAGTCCAGTACCACAAAACTTCCTGGGCAAATTATTTTGCCATATATGTTAGGGAAAGTCTATTTATAGAAAACTGAGAAGTAGTCATGGAAATCAAATGTGCCCAAAATTTTTTAAAATTCATTATCAAAAGTGGAGTTAAGAAAACCCTATAATCCACCTTCATTTATTTAACAATTTTGCCCATGTTTGAAGTTAATATCATAGAAACTTTTCCATATGGCAAAATTTTACTTGTAAAGGCTACTAAAATCTAAAATTAAATTCTGTTAGATAACTCTCATGAACAGTAAGAAACTATATTTTTCTTCTTTTGTGCTTTTTTTTTTAATAATAAATTGTTTAATAAATGCCTTCTGTGTTGTTTTGACTCTCAAATGACTTTTTTTACTACTATTTAGGATACTCAGTAAAGCAACGGTTTTGCAAGGGCCTATAGACCTTGTTACCAAACGTACAACTGTGCTAGTTTTAGAACTGCTTTCGGATATTGGTGTTGAGGTGTGGGGTTCATTATGCTTTGGGAATATTACAGTGAATTGGCTGGTCATCAGCCCTATAAAAGGCAATCTGTTCAGCTGACTGATCAGCCAGAAGATTGTTTCCTTTAGCAGGTGACACAGAGAGGATATTTGCTTTATCCATGAAATATATATTTACTATAAATAGTAAGCGTAACTTTGCATCTCTGAGTGGGTGAAAAATGATCTATTTACTCTGAGAATATCAAACCAGCAATCTTACAGATCTCAATGAAAAGGGGGAGAAAAAGGATTTGAGGGACTCCGTAATGACCGGGATCATAGAATGTGTCAGCTAAATCATCTTCTATCCCATCCGCCCCCTTCACTCTCAGATCTAACCCTCCTCTTTACCCCCTCCCCTCAGGAGCTACAGCAAAGATAACTTAGATAGCTGCCTTCAAACAAAACCAAGATATTGCCCCTTCTCCCATTTCAGGAGCTAGATTTCATAATCCTCACCCGCACCCATCCTCTCTCCCATGGCAGAGCCTAGACAAGCCACTGTGCCCTCCACTTGGAGATGCCCCCACCCCGACCCCAAGCCCTGGTATTCTTTGGCTTCTGGGCAGTTATTCATTGATTTCTTGAGGGTTTGTTTTTCTCTCTTCCCAGAGAGATTTATCACACACACACACACAGACACACAAAAATCAACAAAGGTGAGGAGATACCTCAAAATATATTTAAAATGCATTAAGAACTTAGGTAGTTGCTTTGTCTCAGGATACTCTAAATTAATTTCTGCACTGCATCCTTGCCTGACCTCAGGGAGTTAACGTCCCCAAGCAGGATTAGAGTAGCGACAGGCAGGGAGAGATTAGATGTGCTCTGGGACAAAAATAAGCAAAGGAAACAGGGCTATGCTTTCAGGCGTGGATTAATTTAATTTTCTGGGAGGGAAGAAGAGATTGTTTAGGGGCTTAAATCCATAGGGGTATCTCAGATGCTGATGAAGTTTGACTTTTCATGTTGTTTTTTCTTTTTTTGAAAGATATAAAAGATGAGCAGAAAAACAACTCATTACTTTTCTGGGAAGGAAAGACTATAGGGGTTTATTTTAATAATTTACGTCCTATTTCCATAACATACTCTTTGCACAGACTATACCTTTTAAACACATTGTTAGGAAGAGGCTGATATTCAGTGTGATTTCAGTTCAGGAACTCAATATTTAATCCCTTAGAGACAAAAGAATGTTTAACCACTGGATATTTATTCGAGAAATCACTAATGAAAAATATTCTGAGCAGCCCAATTTTACAATTTACACATGGAATGAGAAAATGTTCTTTTGGGGGGGAAATATTGAGTAATTTAGATGGGGATTTGCTTATAAATAAGATGAAGTCTAGTACCTGTGAGAGGCTGGGGAAAAGTTTGGGGGTGAGGGTGGAGGACATCTAACAGAATCCTCCAGGAAAGCCGGCTCCAAGGAAGTGTTCTGGGCAGGGGCCTGACAGCCTAAGATCCCCTCCTGGACCAGCTCCGACCAGCTCTGACCTTCATCACAGGAACCAGCTCAGTTTCTAGAGGTGCTGGGGGAGGAAGGCGGGAGTGTGAGAAGCCAGAGGGGCCAGTGTAGCTTTGAAATCCAAACATGTTAAAACTAAGTGGTATCACCACAACCCCAAACACCTTAAAAGAAGGTTCCCTATCTGTGAGGGAACTCAGCATCTTTAAACAAGGTCCTAAATACACAAAAAAGGATGGTTAGGAAACTCTCTTTTCTCCTCAAGGCTAAATTAGGAATGTTTATTAAGCAACTCAGACAAATAGTACAGAGAAGGAAAGTGAATGACAAGTCACAAGGACTTACTAATTTAGCTACAGTCTAACACCAAGTCCAACACCCTAATTTAAATGACAATGTATGGTTTCCCATGACACTTTCAGCCAGAAACACTACTGGCTACTTAACTAAGCCTAGGTGATACTTCTATGGAGATAGGAGACCCTTCACCCCTGAGCACTTCCCGGCACTGTGGCTTTATGGGTGACACAAAAGAAGAGGCAGCTCAAACCGTGTGCTCTTCTGTGCGTCACTTTACCTCTTGCCCTGTAGCTCTGTATCCTCCAAGGAAAGGTTCTAACTGTTCTCAAAGGTGACTTTGTAAGCAGGTAGGATAGGGAAGTCCCTGGAGAAAGAGAACCAGGCATGGCTTTCTTGACAGAAGAGAAGCCATTTTTGGCCTAAGCCATTTTGTGATCTAAGCCTGGCCACAATGCTCATCCTTAAACAGGTCTCGGTAATTAATGATCTTAAGGAAACAAAAGAATGCAGAAGCAAAGGACTGTTATCAGCAAAGAGAGAGCAAAGATAATATATCAGTTGTCGAGTTCTGTTTCAATGGTAAAGATTAGCCTGAAGCTCTCAAACACCAGATCAACTAAAACCTAAGGGATGATTATGTTGACCTTTTCTGACCCTCATGACTTCAATCAACTAAAGCTTGGACTCTGTCAACAGCCCAAGCCCTTTCATGAGACACTGCTTTGGGAAAGATCCCTGGTATTCTCCTTACTTGCTGCAAGTAATACATTCTTCCTTCTGCTCTTTGGCTTGCTTGTGTCTTTTGGCTTAACACCTACTAAGAGGCAGTTTTCAGTTAGAAACTTTATAGGTAGGTCGAGTAGGCGGCTGTCTGCTCTGGTTCAAGGCTCCTTACTCCACCAAGTTTTGTTCATTTGTTTCTTTTTTAATGGCTTTATTGAAGTATAGTTTATATACATAAACTGTACATATCTAAAATGTACACTTTGATATGTTTTGGCCTATGTGTACAACCATGAAACCATCATCAAAATCAAGATACCAAACATATCCATCACCCCCAAAAGTGTCCTTGTGCCCCTTTGTAATCTCTACCTCCTGTCCCTTCCCACGTGCTCAAATTTACTTTGCATTTTCTAAAGTTTTAGATACATCATATCATATGATATATACTCTTTCTGTCTAACTCCTTTCACTCAGCGTAATTTTTTTGATTCACCCATTCTGTTTCGTGTATCAATAGCTCATTCCTTTTTATTACTCAATCAAGTTTCCCTATACAACCTCCTCAAATTTTAATTCCACCATGAAACACCCCATTTAGTTTTTGATCTTTGACTTGCCACTTTTTTTTTTTTTTTTTTTTTTGCAGTACACGGGCCTCTCACTGTTGTGGCCTCTCCCGTTGCGGAGCACAGGCTCCAGACGCGCAGGCTCAGCGGCCATGGCTCACGGGCCCAGCCGCTCCGCAGCATGTGGGATCTTCCCAGACCGGGGCACGAGCCCGTGTCCCCTGCATCGGCAGGCGGACTCTCAACCACTGCGCCACCAGGGAAGCCTGCCTTGCCACTCTTAAAAATGCAAATCTTTACCCAAAATTTGTCGGTTGACAACTTTGTTGGGGGTTAGGTGGTAGCTAGCTGTGAATCCAATGCAGGCTCCAGGGAAGAATATAAACAGGGATTAGGGCAGCAGGACTCACCAGAGATAAATTTTGAATTTTTGCTGCCTTAGTGACGACCACACTCAGCCTATCTCGTATGGCTACTCTAATTAGCTTCCCTGTCTTCGGTAACTGAATCATTATCTTTCATTCTTAGTTGGTTTCACTGCCAGCCAGTCTCATGCAAGCTCCAGGGTTGGGGCTTTCTCTTACACATTTCCATCCCTTTTGATTATTGAAGATGACCATTCTGTTGCAGGGAGACTGTACTGCTGAGACAGTCCACAATCTCTGGGATCAACTGGGATCATCAAAGTCTCTGACAGTGGAGAGTTACGTGGCAGCTTCCCCAAAGCAACAAGCTGGGCTCCTCTGAAGTCTCCCAGCCTCACTAAGCACCTGTGATCCTCAGTAGTCTCCTGCACCAGCTCCACGCACGGGGTCCAGCCAGCCCCCATTCTCTCCTCTCCCCTCCCTCCAATCTTCTGTGAGGGAACTTCCTAACTCCTGCCCCTCCTCCATAACTCCTTCTTCTTTCTAGAAACCCTGCTTCTGGTCTCAAGGGATGGGAGGACAGTGTGGGTGGAGCAATTTGTTCTTCCATTTCATTCCAAATCTATTGTTAACTCATACCATCTGGGGCTTGTTTACTTCACGTCTTCCTGATGATTATCAGGAGTGCGACTTGGATAATTTTCTTTTTAAATAATAAGGATGGAGCTTCCCTGGTGGCGCAGTGGTTGAGAGTCCGCCTGCCAATGCAGGGAACACAGGTTCATGCCCCGGTCCGGGAAAATCCCACATGCCGCGGAGCGGCTGGGCCCATGAGCCATGGCCGCTGAGCCTGCGCGTCCGGAGCCTGTGCTCCGCAGCGGGAGAGGCCACAACAGTGAGAGGCCCGCGTACCGCAAAAAGATAAAAAAATTTTAAAAAAAGGATGGGCAAACTATTAATCTTTTAGTCCCAGGAAAACAATCTTACGTCTGGGATTAATGTGGAAGAAAAGTCATGCATAAATAAGTGGGGAAAAGTAAAATGCCAACATTAATATTTCAAGATATTGTTACTACATGTATTTAAATAATTTATATGTACTTGAAATCCCTTAATATTAATGTACTCAGAAACATTTTTTAACAGAATTTAGTAAAATATTTCCAGGTCTTAGAAATACCTACAATATAGCAGTAAGATTTACCCAGCAAGATATGCCTTTTGACCCAGAGAGCCTACTTAGCTGTGGTTAAATGGAAAGATTACTTTGCAGTGCTTTAGAAGGACAAAAACTGAACATGTTTAAAAACTGATATCCTCATTATCCAAAACCATTTACCAAATAAATGTAGCAGGTCTGCTATCTTGAGCAAGGGGAGTCAAGTTGGGTGAACCCGCATGAGGCCCTGAGGACCACTTCAAGACTATCACTTTCCCTTGATGTGAAAAATTTTGATCCCTCAGCAAAGCAGGAGGCTTGACAGTAAATAGGAAACAGCCATTCAGGGTAAAGAAAGAGGGTTAGGGTTAGGGTTAGACTTAGAGTTAGCCTGCAGTTAAAGAAAAACTGAGACATATAACCAAACTTGTTTCAAACTTTTCGGAAGGCAGTGCAGCTCCCCATGTGCCCCTGACTAATGAAGGGCTTCCCTCCACCCAGGGGATCCGGTGCTTCATTGAGACCATATGGGCAAAGGTCTGCACATCCTGGAAATGCATCAAGAAAACCATGCCAGCAGATTTGATCAGAGGGGTCAGTCGAGTGGCAATTTCATCCAAAAATGCACCCTCATACACATGTTTGAAGGTTTCAAAGACCGTTCATTCGTCAAGTGCTGTCTCTATGATCAGCTCAAGCCAGCAGGAAATGAATCTTGCCCTTCACAGAGTAACCATCTCTTCTTGTCTCAAAAGCACCTCAGCTCAATATCCTTTTAGAGGCAAGATTCCTTTATTTTCATTCAATGTACATGAGTTTGTTTTATCTTTCAGGGGCCAAGAGGAGACTCATAGTCTAGGAATCATAACTGATAACCCTCATATATTTATTTTTTTAAATAATTAAATGGCAAAACTATTCTAATACACTTGGCAATCAGGACATCTTCAGTTTATTTTTTCCTTTTTATTTTTTAAATTTTTATTGAAATATAGGTTTTTTTTGGGGGGTGGGATGTTGGCTGCATCAGGTCTTTAGCTGCAGCATGCAGGATCTTCGTTGAGGCATGTGGGCTCTTCTGTTGCGGCACACGGGCTTCTCTCTAGTTGTGTCATGCAGGTTTTCTCTTTTCTAGTTGTGGCACACAGGCTCCAGGGTGCATGGGATCTGTAGTTGTGGTGCACAGTCTCCAGAGTGCGTGGGCTCTGTAGTTGTGGCATGCGAGCTTAGTTGCCCCGCCACATGTGGGATCTTTGTTCCCTGACCAGGGATCAAACCTGCATCCCCTGCATTGGAAGGTGGATTCTTTACCACTGGACCATCAGGGAAGTCCCCTGAAATATAGTTGATTTACAATGTTGTGTTAAGTTTCAGTTGTACAACAAAGTGATTCACTTATAGATAGATAGATACACATATATTCTTTTTTTACGTTCTCTTCCATTATAGGTTATTACAAGATATATAGTTCACTATGCTATACAGTAGGTCCTTGTTGGTTATCTATTTTATATATAGTAGTGTGAATATTTTAATCCCAAACTCCTAATTTATCATTCCTCTCATCTTTTTCCTTTTTTAAAAAGCACCTAGATTTCCTTGAGATTCTGAAGATACGAGCAAATATATATATATATATATATATATATATATATATATATATATATATATATATACACACATAAATGATTGTATTTACATGACATTCTGGAAAAGGCAAAACTATAGTAACAAAAAGCAGATCAGTGGTAGCCAGAGATTAAGTGTGGAGAGAGGGGTGACTATAAACACACAGCAGGATTGGGTGTTGGGGTGTGTGGGGCTGTCTGTTCTATATCTTGATTTCTGTGGTACTCACAAGACTTTATACACTTGTCAAAACTCTTAGAACTGTACACCCCAAAGTGTGAAGTTTTCTGTACATAAATTTAAAAAGAAAGTGCACTGAATCTTATTAAATTGGCTTCTATAAGAAATGGAGTTTGGAAAAATAGTTGAAATGACAGAGACTCAACTTCTATTTTTTTCTATTGACATCTGGGGAAATCATTTGCTTCCGTATTATTATAATTAGAATAGTCTTAACCATCTTCTTAAATTATGAATTATCAGGACATTATGGCACATAAAGGATAGCAAAGTAAGTACAACTACAGCCTTGGCCAATATTAACAGAACCCCTTAAGCATTATTCCCAGCCCCCATCAAACCTTCTTTGCCTTTCTCTTCCTAGATAGACCCTTATTAAAAGGATATATTGTTTTTTATCCTGAAACACTTGGTGTTTACCAAAAAGCCAAACACCCACCCCATCAGTGGAAACTAATTAATCATGTTCACATATTAGATTGTTTACTGGTAAAACTCGACCATCTTTGGAGTTCTTATTCACATCTCTGTCTCCAGAAGCTCTTTAGCCTGCTCATGTGTTAGTAGCCAAAGACCTTTTCTCTTGGATAAAAACTGCAAATTTGCTAGTTAATTCGCTAATTTGTTTCCATGCTTTGTGAACAGTGCTCATTTGTCCTCCCTCTTTCCTCAGATTCATGCTGCTTGATTCTTTTCCAGTTTGAACATCTGCCACCTCCCCCCAAGCCCCAAATAAGATGACTACGGTCAATTCATTGCTTACAGATTTCTTTTGTGTGTGTGTATGCATGTGTGTGTGTGTGTGTGTGTGTGTTTAATAAAAAAGATAAGAAATGAAGTAGTCTGGAATACTTTCTAAGGGTCTCTCTGAGAGAAGTAATAGTACTTCTTTTTAAAATAAAGTTTCCATTTGATATGTGGAGACAAGCAATGTTAACTTAGATCAGTTTAGGGTGATATCTCCCAACCAATTAAAAGGAGCATTTGCTATTTCTAAGCCAGATATTCCTATAGGAATATTCCTTACAGTTCTTCTGTTTAGTCAATAGAAACAAAAGACTTAAAGGTTCCCCAGCTATTACTCCTCCTGGTCTCGTCTCCACTCATTTGGCAGCTCATTAAAGAAATAATTTCAGAGATTTATAATTGGCTCAGCTCACTAAAAATAACATGAGTATCTTCCTGTCTCACTACACTGTGGATACCAAAGATATTGTGAGAGTTTTAGTATCAATATCTTATCTGACTGTCATGTTTGTCACCCCTTCAGCTTCTCTTCAACTCTGGCATGCTGGGAAACTGTGAGGGGTGTCTCACATGTCTCTTCAATTTATTCTGGATCAGGGCTCACTTCTCATAACTGTTGATCAATGCTTTGCTCTGAAAGGCTACCACCCTCCCATCAGTGCTCCATTCTAGGCTGCTGCTTGCCTGTGCTGCCATCTTTGATCAATGTTCAGCTCTGAGCCAAAAGCACCTGCTGCAGTATGGCTTCTTAGGCTGTCATCATGAATCCTTCCAGGCTGGTGGCTCTGGGACTGCTTAGAAGTTAGTTGAAAATAAAAGGCTGAAGATTTTCCTCTCCTCCATTACATCTATTGATACAAAAGGAGTCCCACAGCATGACTCTGTGGAACCGCAGAATTACACCTAGACGTTTCCTTCCAGCAGACACCTCTGCACCAGAATGGCTTTAGGTAATGGCCTGCATGTGGCACCAGGGTTGTCCATCAATACTCAGGTCTTATTTATGTGGAGTATTAGTACCTGAGTCTATCTTTCCTTAGGATGACTTCTCTCTTAATGTACCTCTTGGAATTTAAATACTTTTCTCCCCATCCCTCCAGATACTGTCATATATATATATATATATATATATATATACACACACACACACACACACACACATATATACACATACTTGAAACTCATTTGCAGACACAGTTCAAATCATTTTCCTAGGAAACACTTTTGAAGCTCTGTATACCAGTAGTTGCAAAGAGATGCCTGGGCAACAGGGGTCTTGCCTGATTCTACCAACAGATATTCCCAAATCTCAGTCCCTTCCCAACTAGTACCCCCTCCCACCCTCACATAGAAAATTGACCTCTCCTCATGGAATATTTATGGCAATTAAGATTATGTGATGTCTTATAGATCAATGGAACACAATAGAGACCCCAGAAATAAACCCATGCACCTGTGGTCGATTAGTCTATGATATAGGATGCAAGAATGTACAATGGAGAAAAGACAGTCTCTTTAGCAAGTGGAGTTGGGAAAGCTGGACAGCCACATTTAAATCAATGATGTTAGAACACTCCCTCACACCATACACAAATAAAAACTCAAAATGGCTTAATGGCTTAAACATAAGACAGGACACCATAAAACTCCTAGATGAGAACACAGGGAAAACATTCTCTGACATAAATTGTAGCAATGTTTTCTTAGATCAGTCTCCCAAGGCAAAAGAAATAAAAGCAAAAATGAACAAATGGAACCTAATAAACTTAAAAGCTTTTGCACAGCAAAGGAAACCATCAACAAAACAAAAAGACAACATAAGAATAGGAAAATAATATTTGCAAATGATGCAACCGACAAGAGGATAATATCCAAAATATACAAACAGTTCATGCAACTCAATATCAAAAACAAACAAACAAATAAACAATCCAATCAAAAAATGGGCAGAAGATCTGAATAGATATTTTTCCAAAGAAGACATACAGATTGCTAATAGGAACATGAAAAGATGCTCAATATTGCTAATTATTAGAGAAATGCAAATCAAAACCACAAGATATCACCTCACACCTATTAGAATGGCTATCATCAGAAAGTCTATAAATAATATCAAATGTTATTTATGGGATGTAGAGAAAAAGGAACCCTCCTACATTCTTGGTGGGAATATAAATTGGTTCAGCCACTGTGGAGGACAGTATGGAAGTTCCTTAAAAAACTAAAAATAGAGTTACCATATGATCCAGCAATCCCACTCCTGGGTATATATCCCTAAAAAACAAAAACACTGATTTGAAAGATACATGCACCCCAATGTTCATAGCAGCACTTTTTACAATAACCAAGATATGGAAGCAACACAAGTGTCCATCGACAGATGATTGGATAAAGAAGATGTGGTGGTGTACATATATATATGACTATTACTCATCCATAAAAAAGAATGAAATATTCCTATATGTAGCAAAGTGGTTAAATCTAGAGAATATTATGCTTAGTGAAGTCAAACAGAGAAAGACAAATACTATGTGATATCCCTTACATATGGAATCTAAAAAATAATACAAATGAAAGTATATACAAAACAGGAACAGAGAGACATAGAAAACAAACTTATGGTTACCAAAGGGAAGAGAGAGGGGGCAGGGACAAATTAGTGGTATAGGATTAACAGATACAAACTATTATATGTAAGATAGATAAGCAACAAAGATTTACCATATCACACAGGGAATTATACTCAATATCTTGTAATAAACTATAGAGGAATGCAATCTGCCAAAAATACTGAATCACTATGCTGTACACCTGAAACTAACACAATATGGTAAATCAACTACACTTGAATTTAAAATTGCATTAACTGTCAAAAAAGAAAAGATTAGGTGATGTCTGGGCAGCATTCGCAAACTTTTCTTTCAGGGCTTTCAATAAATGAATGTTTTGCTGAAAGCGTGCTTTTGGTTTTAAGGTTCATTGGATTCGCTGGCAAAATAACCACTCGGTTCATACAAATAAACAGCTTTAATCAATTCTTTAATGAAAGATGATTTAACTTAATTTTAATATACAATCAATATACAAAATAATATACCAAAGAATAAGAATATTAAAAAAAGTAACAGGGTATACATCACCGAACTGGGCCGACACCTACTTCCAGATCCAAGCAGCAGCTGGGAAGGCCCGAGTAACAGAAATCTGGAGCCCCAATTGGGAAGGGTCCCGGGCAATGCGTCCATCCCACGGGTGAGACTTCAGGTCGGAGTTCTGGGGACTTCCGTTTATAATTCCAGGCCGCAAACTGATATCATCAGTTTGCGGGCAAAAATGCAGCTCTGGTTCAATTGTAACATTGCTGTTAATTTCACCATGTGAGTCCCAAGATTTTCCAGATCCCAGGGGTCTGGCCAGGTCCCCAGAGCTCAAGAAATTCCAAGACCCACTCCCTTTCTTATTGTAAGCGCCGCTTGACTTGCTAACAGCAATTGTTAGGTGTGCAAGCAGGTGCGCAGGGTCACAGGTCCGTCAGAGACTTGCTTATGCCTCTGAAGCCTAAACAAGACTACTTTATTAATTTTCCCAACAGTGAAACCAAAACCTCTAAATTGGAATTACTATGCAAATATGATATACTTCAAACAGATCTCAAATATTAATTTTACTAAACCATTATTTTTACTGAAGCAAAGTTTTATATTTAACCTTCTAGAAAACCCATATGAACCAGAATTAAACATATTATCTGCATTTTACAGTTGAGAAAAATTGAGGCTTAGTTTCTATAGAGGGCAGCCTCTCCTCTAGCGCTCCTAGTTCCTCTAGGGCAGGTATTCACCTCTGAGTTTCTGGTACCTGTAGAGGGCAGGCCATATACTTGATGCTCAAAAAAAATTGTTGAACTGAAATAGAGGCTCATAATTTGTCCAAAAATCGGCATGACTGAGACTAGGACACAATTCTCCTGGCTCCAGGTTTCCTTTGTTGATCTGCAACAAAAATGTATCTATAATTGCACACTCTGATCACATTACTATGATTTTTTTTTTTATCCTAAGGACCATACTTATCTTCCCCTTACTTTTAGATCAAATATGAGCAGCCCTTCTGCTTCCAAGAGCATTTGCACTTCTTCTCTGGCCCACTTATTTTGTTTGTTTTTTTTGTTTATTTGTTTGTTTGTTTTAACTCCACTCTCTTCAACCTAGCTAAATGAGACTTCTTAATTAGGTTCTTTATTTTTTCTCATAGCTTTACTTTCCTTTCTTCTTTATATGCATATGAACGAAATAAATGAGCTCACTATCCTGTTTCCTTTTCTTCCATCACACTAGTCCCTTCTCAACCCCACCTTCGGAGCCAGCGTTAGTCGCCTTAAAATTTCCAGGGTCCACTGAACAATGCTGGGCATTCCTGGTGTATTAAGATTCCCTTCCTCTTGAGTGATTCCCATCCATTCTCTGTGACTTGCCTGTGTCACATTCAGATTGTAAACCCAATGGACGAAGAACATAACTAATGCTGTGTTCACAAAATGCAGCAACAAAATGAATATTGCTGGTAGCAGCTATGACTATAACATTCAGAATTTTAATTAACTAGCAGACAATTGCATTAATATAGTTACTTTAAAACTCTCTTGGAACATATTTGACTCATTTTAGTCACTGCTGAAGTAATGAGCACAAGTGAAAAGCTGATGTAATGTTGATGGCCTCAGGAAAAGTTCTCTGGAACAATCTTCAGGGTGTTTCATACCTCAGAACACATAACCTCTTTTGTTGCTAAATCATATCTATTTCAGAAATGTTGCTATTAAGCAGTCAAAGCAGTATATTACATACATTCTCATGTTTTACAGACCATGTATTAATGGGCAAATATGCAGGTTGGTGTGTAGATAATTCAACACAGAAATCTTATAATTATTAGTGAGAATTACAATCTTCCCTCTGTGTGACACTGAAAATCTGAATCTAAAAGCCTAATTATCACTCGCTGCCTTCTCTTTACATGAAATAATAAGACAATCAATCAAGACTCATAAGACTTCATCTTGAAGGGCATGGACAATGTCACAAGTGTCATTAACAGCTCGTGTTCTGTACCTAATGCTAATAGAAAACAGGAGGCTATTGGCAAATATGTCCTTGAATTACCTCTGAAAATGGAACTCTTCTCTTTTTGTATAGTAACACATCTCCATCTGAAAGATAATTTGCCTTGTATAACAAAAATTTGTATAAAAGGCTCATTTCTGAAGATATTCCATGGACAATTCTTTTTTTTTCTTTTTTTTTCATTATTTTGCTTTTAATTATCAGAGTATAGTTGCTTTACAATGTTGTTAATTTCTACTGTACAGCAAAGTGAATCAGCTATACGTATACATACATCCCCCTTTTTTGGGGATTTCCTTCCCATTTAGGTCACCACAGAGCACTGAGTAGAGTTCCCTGAGCTATACAGTAGGCTCTCCAATAGTTCATTTTAGTTTTTAGGTTTGCCTGACGAGGGCTGTCCCTCTGCTGGCTTGATTTTTCTTCCCAGCAGCACCCAAACTTCCAAGCTTCCACCCCTTCAAACCAGGTTATTTGTCCTGGTCTGCGCCTTTAGTACTTACAAAGGACTTGACTTGGTGAGGAGTGCATGATATGCACAAGGTTTAGATTCCCTCATCCTGCCAGCAACTCATAACCAGGACAAAACTAAGCTAATTCAAATCCTTTAGTTTGCCCTCTAGTCTACCAGTACCGTATTTTTGAGTTGGCATTTTCATTCTGTACCATCTTGCGCACCATTTTTCAACTAAGTATGTCATGTTAATCGCTTGACCTAGGCCTCTCATGTGACCTTTTACTGGAAGTGGGGGGTGGGCAAGGGAATGCTTAACAAGCCAGAATGTCCATGTTCTCATCATAGTGCAAAACCAAAGGCCTTTCTTGTTGGTTTAACCTGAGGGGAATTACAAAAGATATTAGGTCCATCGGCTAGACTGGTAGTTTCCTCTCCAGCCTCACAGTCCCAAAGCCTCCATTTTGGCCCATGCATCCAGCAGGAATTACACTCATCAGTCATCGCTCTCGCATGCATACCTAAACAAGGCCTGACCAAAGTGCTCCTGGTCCTCTTTCCAAAGCACTTTTTCAGGACACCTGACCCCTCAGGCCTGTTTCTAAGTGGGCTAAGGCCACAGTGGACTTCCAATGAGCCTTTCTCATGACATACACAGGGCTGCAAAAACTTATGGCTGGGTTACTTGAAACCAAAGCATAAGCATTTTCACAGGGGGTGGAGATCTGGAGTGGCAGAACTGATTTGCCATGCTCCACTCTCAGTGATATTCCAGGAGAAACACTCTAGGACAGGAAGTACAAGTCTGGCACCAGAGTTTAGGACTTTTAATTTGTCCCAAAGTTGCTAAAGCAAAAATCATGATAAAACATTCTGCTTTCCTTTATAACCCACCAACACAAAAACAAAAACAAAAACTCCGTAGGAAAAAAATGGTTTTGTACATGGGAGGAAACAATATAAATTCAAAACTTACAGATAAGGGTTAGCTCTATCACTCATCTCTTTAAAAAGTTTATACGAATATCCAGTCAACACCAACAGGGTTATCTCCCTTGAAATGTTATCTATACGGATTTCCAAGTAGACCACAGGGCTATATACTGTCTTGGAATGTCCTCAGAAGGCTCCGTCATTGAGCAGGTAACAGAGTAAAAACCTCAGAGTCCTTTCTTTCAAATGTAAGAGGGGAAGACAGGGATAGAAGAAACTATTCAAACTTCGTCTTCTTTCCTTGTGGCTTGTGGTCTCCTCCTCCTCTGCCTCCTCAGAAGCCTCCTCGCCCTCCAAAGCCTCCCCAGCCTCGGCCTCCAAATCCACCTCGGCCTCCTGCTCGGCCACCGAAGCCACCTCTGCCTCCTCCTCGGCCACCGAAGCCACCTTCACCCTTAGGCTTGGCCCAGTCCAAAGTAACTTTGTTTCCATCGATTTCGCCATCTTCCATGGCCTCCTTGACAGCTTTGGCCTCTTCCTTGCTGTTGAAGTCTACAAAACCAAACCCCTTAGAGGATCCAGCCTCCCGGTCAGTGACTATCCTTGCAGGAATAGAGCCGTCAAACGACTCCTTTTCTGTTTCTTCTGTAGTATCCTCAGATAGACCTTTTTTTTTTTTTTTTTTTTTTTTTTTTTTTTGCGGTACGCGGGCCTCTCACTGTTGTGGCCTCTTCCGTTGCGGAGCACAGGCTCCACACGTGCAGGCTCCGGACGCGCAGGCTCAGCGGCCATGGCTCACGGGCCCAGCCGCTCCGCGGCATGTGGGATCTTCCCGGACCAGGGCATGAACCCGTGTTCCCTGCATCAGCAGGCGGACTCTCAACCACTGCGCCACCAGGGAAGCCCCCTCAGATAGACCTTTGACAAACAGAGTTTTGGATGGCTGGCTTCTTGCATTATGTGCCCTCAATTTCCCTTTTATTACATGAATTTAAAGCTTCTTTAGCATCTTCAAATGATGCAAATTCTATAAATGCATACCCTTTAGATTTGCCATTTTGGTTCTGGGGCACTTTGATAAACGTTGCCTCCTCAAATACTTCCTGAAGAGTTTCTTCCATTGCACTATAGGAGAGGTTGCTTAAAACCAGGGTTTTTGATTCACCAGTCCAAGTGCTATTCTTTCCACCTCTATAGTCTTGACTTTGACCTTTCTCTCCAGTATAGTACAGGGAAATGGATCGCCCATCTATCTCTGTTCCCTGCTTTTCTTCCAAGGTTTTCTCTGCATAAGCTTCTGTCCTAGATTCAATATAAGCAATCCCTTTACACTTTCCATCCTTGCTGACTAATCTGATCTCCACAGCATCTTCAAACACTTCTTTTAATTCTTCCTGAGTAACTTTATAAGGAAGATTTTTAGCCAAAAGTGTTCTCGCATCTCGTTCTTTCTTACTGTCTTTCCCCTTTGGTTTTTCTAGTTTAATTTCATTGCCAAAGACTTTTAAACCAGTGAGTTCCAAGGCTTTTTCCAGGTCTTCAGCAGATCCAAAATCCACATAGCCAAACTTCCTAGACACACCAATCCTGACATCAACAACTGCAAGATCATTTTTTGCAAAAAGGTCACTAATACCCGTTTTCATTTCAGGAGCAGATTTACTGAAGTTCAGGTTTCCAACAAAGAGATTGAAAGATGTAGTTGGTTCTGTAGCTTCCACTTTCTGTTTCTTGGCTTCGGGAGCTGCTTTTTGTTTGGCCATTTCCTTCGTTCGCTTTCCAGGTGCTTCTTTGACAAGTTCTTCCTCCTCGTCCTCCTCCTCATCGTCCTCCTCCTCATCATCCTCCTCGTCCTCCTCCTCCTCCTCATCTTCCTCGTCATCCTCCTCATCTTCATCTTCAGCAGTGCTCTTTGCCTTCACAGGAGCAGCTTTTGCTGGAGATTTCTTTCCTTTGGCTGGTGCAGTCTCCATAGCTTCTTCTTCAGAGTCATCCTCGTCATCCTCATCATCCTCATTATCGTCTTCATCGTCATCCTCATCCTCGTCGTCCTTGTCATCCGAGGCAGGAGCAGCAGCTGCTTTCATCACCGTGGGCTCGAATTCATCCTCCTCCTCCTCTTCATCCTCCTCCTCCTACTCTTCACTGTCATCTTCATCTTCCTCATCACTGTCTTCCTTCTTGGCATTCTTGCCGTTCTTTGCTCTCTTGGCTGGAGCGGCTGCTCCCTTCTTACCAGGGGTTGCTACCAATGCTTTGCCTGGTGTGGCTCCCTTTTTGCCAGGTGTTGCTACTGCTTTGGCAGGTGTAACTGTCTTCTTGGCTGGCGTAGCGGCTGTCTTTTTACCAGGGGTGACAACTGCTTTCTTTGCCGGTGTGGCAACTGCAACCTTTTTTGTTGGGGAAACCATCATCTTCTTTGCTGGAGTTGTGGTAGACTTTTTGCCTTTTTTCTGAGGAATAACAACCTCTTCTCCACTGCTATCATCCTCTTCATCTTCTGACATTTCCTCATCTTCACTATCTTCTTCTACCTCCTTTGGGGGAGGAGCCATTTTCTTGGGGTCACCTTGATTTTTACCGGCCTTTGCAAGCTTTACCATGATAGCGGCTTAGGACTGCGGACTGTGTGGAGAGCGAGTGGCGCAGATGAGCCCAGAAGAAGCGAAGCAACATCGATGGCGGCCACTGATCGCAGAGCTCGTAAGCTTGGCTGCCAGCTAGAGCTCGAGACTCGACAATTATTTTCTTAATTTTCTGTATCGTAATTAAAATCTATGACCTAAACCAATTTTTATAAATATGTAATAATGGAATAAACTCAGAGTATTTAAATTATTATTCTTATTGATACATTTTGAGTCATCCATTTCTATAAAGAAAATTCAAATGTATTTTAACTAAATTCTATAAAATTTTACTGCATTCTTGTGCTAAACACTGGGATTGTGAGGCAGGTGTGGAGGTCTTTGCCTTCTTGGAGGTCACAGTTGATGAAGGAAAACATTACATAGGTAATCATGGGACTTCTGAATGCTACAACTGGGGGAAAACAGGCAACTGTAGGAGCATATGAAAATATGATTTAACTTAAACAGAAGAGCCATCACCTCATGACTTAGGAAATGGTCCATTGTGGCCAATAAACTTTTCCACTCACCAGAGTCAGAACTAACTCTTTCTACACAAACCAATTCAGCAGGGCAAGGGCCAACCTAGTTAGCTCTATTGGTAATAGTCTGGAGCTATTGAAGTAGAAATTTTAGTTCCATTTTAGATCACTTGGCTTCCCGCAGGAGGACACTCTCCTCTCTCCCCACCCTACCCGGACTAGTTGCCCCGGTCTCCAGCAAAATGTGTAAAATGGAAACTGCGTATAAGTATATGAATGAGTCGGTATAAACTCTCCTTCACTGGCAAGTCTAAGGAAAAGGTCCTGCTGATTGGGTCAGCAGCTGCATTTGCATGTGACTATGAAACCTATTATTACTCAGATAATACTTGGAAACATCCTTGAATGTAAATAAGAAGTTGAGATAGTGCCAGTTGTTTATTAAAATGCTTTTTAAATATTTGGAGTAAAGAAGAAGTGATATTTCATGGAGTCTAGAGCCAGAATTATGTATATTAAAAGCCATATTAAACTTTTCAAAACTATTCTGCTAAACAAGAAAATGAAGGTAGACAGGTTTTAATAAAAGCTTTTAGAATGGGCAATCAGAGTATTCCTTACACATGGCAATCAAAAATATCTGTAGATTGAATGAATTACTGCAGAGCTGAATCAGTGGGCTTGGGTTCTTGCCATGTAAAACCCCTTATGAAGAACCTAGTTTGCCTTATAACAGGATACACAAGATCTAATTGCATGGACAAGATAGCATTTATCTCCATTTTACTCTTGATGCCCACTTTTCAGTGGTCATTTCAGCTTTAAATTCCTCTCAGGGAGAAAGTGATAATATAACAGGATCCTTTCCAGACCATGTTCCCAGACGTTGGTAAGATTATTGGCTTGAAAGAAAGCACACAGCAGCCCTGACTGTAAGTCCCCTGGGCATGAAGTAGCAGCTCTCTGCTGACATGCTGCAGCATGAGGGTAAGAAGAAGCAGAGTATTAAAGGAAGAAGCAGCTGCTTATTCCAAACTGATAATGATCGAGACCCTCTAATAAATAAACAGTAAGACACGGATCACAGGCTTGATCGTGTCCTAGATAAAATCCCTAAAAATAAGAGCCTAAATGTCCACCTTATGTCTGGCATTCTGTGTGTCCCTTCAGGGTACATCTTTGTCTGTGGTTTACCTATTTTGGACATATGAATGTCTTGACAGCTGGCAAAAAAGCTAGTATTGGGATCAAAACGTTCAAACTGAGAGCAAGAGAATATTTTCAAATGAGTGCTAAATAGTTTCATTCCTCAATCCCTTGTTAGGTCTGTGCCCCTTATCAGCAGAAAGTGACCAGAGCAGTCATTGCCCCTCTTCCCCCAAGACTGAGAAATGATCAAAAAATGGGGGAACTGAAACAGTGAGCAATCAGTCAAATCCATTTCACCTGCATTCACTAATTAAGGTCATCTACAGAAGACTTGCTTGTCCTCCAAGCAGCACCTAAACAATAAGATGTTGCCCCAGTTGTTTTCCAGGAACTGGGGTCAGCTGTGTCTAGTTTGAGCTTAGCTATTAAGACAGGTTAGGACCACTGGCCCTACAAATGGGCATAAGCAAGGGTCCGCTTGGTGATCTTTTGACGTCAGAGGGCATAAAACTCCACCCTCAGGTCATGCTAAGCAACTCCACTTTTAAATGTGCAGAGGACTGTAGCTTAGTTACCTCTGCACAGAACTGCGGTTACTGCACCTTTTTCTAATCACCTTTAGCCACGCTCCCCATTCCTCAGACGGCCCTACTTATTTACTCTTTATTCCACAAATACCCTAGCCCTCTGCCCTTGGGAAGGCATATCTGAGATTTGTTCTTCTCTCCTCGCTTTGCTGCCTTGCGAATAAACCCTCTCTTTCTTTTTTTTTTTTTTTCTTTTTTTTTAACATCTTTATTGGAGTATAATTGCTTTACAATGGTGTGTTAGTGTCTGCATATGCATGTATCCCCATATCTCTTCCCTCTTGGGTCTCCCATCCTCCCACCCTCCCTATCCCACCCCTCTAGGTGATCACAAAGCACCAAGATGATCTCCCTGTGCTATGCGGTTGCTTTCCATTAGCTATTTTACATTTCGTAGTATATATAAGTCCATGTCATTCTCTCACTTCATCCCAGCTTACCCTTCACCCTCCCCATGTTCTCAAGTCCATTCTCTAGTAGGTCTGTGTCTTTATTCCTGTCCTGCCCCTAGGTTCTTCATAACCACTTTTTTTTGTTTGTTTTAGATTCCATATATATGTGTTAGCATACAGTATTTGTTTTTCTATTTCTGACTTACTTCACTCTGTATGACAGACTCCAGGTCCATCCACCTCACTACAAATAGCTCAGTTTCACTTCTTTTTATGGCTGAGTAATATTCCATTGTATATATGTGCCACATCTTCTTTGTCCAATCATCTGTTGATGGACACATAGGTTGATTCCATGTCCTAGCTACTGTAAATAGAGCTGCAATGAACATTTTGGTACATGACAGTTTTTGAATTATGGTTTTTCTCAGGGTATATGTTCAGTAATGGGATTGCTGGGTCATATGGTAGTTCCATTTTTAGTTTTTTAAGGAGCCTCCATACTGTTCTCCATAGTGGCTGTATCAATTTACATTCTCACAAACAGTGCAAGAGGGTTCCCTCTTCTCCACACCCTATCCAGCATTTATTGTTTGTAGATATCTTGATGATGGCTGTTCTGACTGGTGTGAGGTGATACCTCATTGTAGTTTTGACTTGCATTTCTCTAGTGATTAGTGATGTTGAGCATTCTTTCATGTGTTTGTTGCCAATCTGTATATCTTCTTTGGAGAAATGTCTATTTAGGTCTTCTGCCCATTTTTGGATTGGGCTGTTTGGTTTTTGATATTGAGCTGCAAGAGCTGCTTCTAAATTTTGGAGATTAATCCTTTGTCAGTTGCTTCACTTGCAAATATTTTCTCCCATTCTGAGGGTTGTCTTTTCATCTGGTTTATGGTTTCCTTTGCTATGCAAAAATTTTAAGTTTAATTAGGTCTCATTTGTTTCTTCTTGTTTTTATTCCCATTTCTCTAGGAGGTGGGTCAAAAAGGATCTTGCTGTGATTTATGTCATAGAGTGTTCTACTTATGTTTTCCTCTAAGAGTTTGATAGTGTCTGGCCTTACATTTAGGTCTTTAGTCCATATTGAGTTTATTTTTCTGTATGGTGTTATGGAGTGTTCTAATTTCATTAATTTACATGTAGCTGTCCAGTTTTCCTAGCACCATTTATTGAAGAGGCTGTCTTTTCTCCATTGTATATTCTTGTCTCCTTTATCAAAGATAAGGTGACCATATGTGCGTGGGTTTATCTCTGGGATTTCTATCCTGTTCCATTAATCTATATTTCTGTTTTTGTGCCAGTACCAAACTTTCTTGATTACTGTTGCTTTCTAGTATAGTCTGAAGTCAGGGAGCATGATTCCTCCAGCTCCGTTTTTCTTTTTCAAGATTGCTTTGGCTATTCGGGGTCTTTTCTGTTTCCATACAAATTGTGAAATGTTTTGTTCTAGTTCTGTGAAAAATACCAGTGGTAGTTTGATAGGGATTGCATTGAATCTGTAGATTGCTTTAGGTAGTATAGTCATTTTCACAATGTTGATTCTTCCAATCCAAGAATATGGTATATCTCTCCATCTGTTTGTATCATCTTTAATTTCTTTCATCAGTATCTTACAGTTTTCTGCATAAAGGTCTTTTGTCTCCTTAGGTAGGTTTATTCCTAGCTATTTTATTCTTTTTGTTGCAGTGGTAAATGGGAGTGTTTCCTTAATTTTTCTTTCAGATATTTCATCATTAGTGTATAGGAATGCAAGAGATTTCTGTGCATTAATTTTGTATCCTGCTACTTTACCAAATTCATTGATTAGCTCTAGTAGTTTTCTGGTAGCATCTTTAAGATTCTCTATGTAGAGTATCATGTCATCTGCAAACAGTGATAGCTTTACTTCTTCTTTTCCGATTTGGACTCCTTTTATTTCTTTTTCTTCTCTGATTGCTGTGGCTAAAACTTCCAAAACAATGTTGAATAATAGTGGTGAGAGTGGGCAACTTTGTCTTTTTCCTGATCTTAGTGGAAATGGTTTCAGTTTTTCACCATTGAGAACAATGTTGGCTGTGGGTTTGTCATATATGGCCTTTATTATGTTGAGGTAAGTTCTCTCTATGCCTACTTTCTGGAGGGTTTTTATCATAAATGGGTGTTGTATTTTGTCAAAAGCTTTTTCTGCATCTATTGAGATGATCATATGGCTTTTTGTCTTCAATTTGTTAATATGGTGTATCACATTGATTGATTTCCATATATTGAAGAATCCTTGCATTCCTGGGTGAAACCCCACTTGATCATGGTGTATGATCCTTTTAATGTGCTGTTGGATTCTGTTTGCTAGTATTTTGTTGAGGATTTTTGCATCTATGTTCATCAGTGATACTGGTCCGTAGTTTTCCTTCTTTGTGACATCTTTGTCTGGTTTTGGTATCAGGGTGATGGTGGCCTTGTAGAATGAGTTTGGGAGTGTTCCTCCCTCTGCTATATTTTGGAAGAGTTTGAGAAGGATAGGTGTTAGCTCTTCTCTAAATGTTTGATAGAATTCGCCTGTGAAGCCATCCGGACCTTCGCTTTTGTTTGTTGGAAGATTTTTAATCACAGTTTCAATTTCAGTGCTTGTGATTGGTCAGTTCATAGTTTCTATTTCCTCCTGGTTCAGTCTCAGAAGGTTGTACTTTTCTAAGTATTTGTCCGTTTCTTCCAGGTTGTCCATTTTATTGGCATAGAGTTGCTTGTAGTAATCTCTCATGATCCTTTGTCTTTCTGCAGTGTCAGTTGTTACTTCTACTTTTTCATTTCTAATTCTATTGATTTGAGTCTTCTCTCTTTTTTTCTTGATGAGTCTGGCTATTGGTTTATCAATTTTGTTTATCTTCTTGAAGACCAGCTTTTAGTTTTATTGATCTTTGCTATTGTTTTCCTCATTTCTTTTTCATTTATTTCTGCTCTGATCTTTATGATTTCTTGCCTTCTGCTAACTTTGGGGTTTTTGGTTCTTCTTTCTCTAATTGCTTTAGGTGAAAGGTTAGGTTTATTTGAGATGTTTCTTGTTTCTTAAGGTAGGATTGTATTGCTATAAATTTCCCTCCTGGAACTGCTTTTGCTGCATCCCATAGGTTTTGGGTGGTCGTGTTTTCATTGTCTTTTGTTTCTAGGTTTTTGTTTTGTTTTGTTTTGTTTTTCTTTTTGCGGTACATGGCCTCTCACTGTTGTGACCTCTCCCGTTGCAGAGCACAGGCTCTGGACATGCGGGCTCAGTAGCCATGGCTCACGGGCCTAGCTGCTCTGCAACATGTGGGATCTTCCTGGACTGGGACACGAACCCTTGTCGCATGCATTGGCAGACGGACTCTCAACCACTGCGCCACCAGGGAAACCCTGCTTCTAGGTATTTTTTGATTTCCTCTTTGATTTCTTCAGTGATCTCTTGGTTATTAAGTAGTGTATTCTTTAGCCTCCATGTGTTTGTATTTTTTGCAGATTTTTTCCTGCAGTTGATATCTACTCTCATAGTGTTGTGGTCGGAAAAGATACTTGATACGATTTCAATTTTCTTTCAATCTTGCTTCTTAATATGTCATTTGAAGCTCGTGTTTCCTTATTTATTTTCATTTTGGATGATCTGTCCATTGGTGAAAGTGGGGTGTTAAAGTCCCCTACTATGATTGTGTTACTGTCGATTTCCCCTTTTATGGCTGTTAGCATTTGCCTTGTGTATTGAGGGGCTCCTATGTTGGGTGTATAAACATTTACAGTTGTTATACCTTCTTCTTGGATCAATCCCTTCATCATGATATAGTATCCTTCTTTGTCTCTTGTACTAGTTTTTATTTTAAAGTCTATTTTACCTGATATGAGAATTGCTACTCCAGCTTTCTTTTGATTTCCATTTGCATGGGATATCTTTTTCCATCCCCTCACTTTCAGTCTGTATGTGTCCCTAGGTCTGACGTGGGTCTCTTGTAGACAGCATACATATGGGTCTTGTTTTTGTATCCATTCAGTCAATCTATGTCTTTTGGTGAGAGCATTTAAACCATTTACATTTAAGGTAATTATCGATATGTATGTTCCTGTTACCATTTTCTTAATTGTTTTGGGTTTGTTATTTTATGTCTTTTCCTTCTCTTGTGTTTCCTGCCTAGAGAAATTCCTTTAGCATTTGTTGTAAAGCTGGTTTGGTGCTGCTGAATTCTCTAAGGTTTTGCCTTTCTGTAAAGGTTTTAATTTCTCCGTCGAATCTGAATGAGATCCTTGCTGGGTAGGGTAATCTTGGTTGTAGGTTTTTCCCTTTCATCACTTTAAATATGTTCTGACACTCCTTTCTGGCTTGCAGCATTTATGCTGAAAGATCAGCTGTTAACCTTATGTGGATTCACTTGTATGTTACTTGTTGTTTTTCCCTTGCTGCTTTTAATATGTTTTCTTTGCATTTTATTTTTGATAGTTTGATTAATATGTTTCTTGATGTGTTTCTCCTTGGATTTATCCTGTATGGGACTCTCTGTGCTTCCTGGACTTGATTAACTATTTCCTTTCCCATATTAGGGAAGTTTTCAACTATAATCTCTTCAAATATTTTCTCAGCCCCTTTCTTTTTCTCTTCTTCTGGGAACCCTACAATTTGAACGTAGGTGCATTTAATGTGGTCCCAGAGTTCTCTGAGACTGTCCTCAATTCTTTTCATTCTTTTTTCTATATTCTGCTCTGTGGTAGTTATTTCCACTATTTTATCTTCCAGGTCTCTTATTCGTTTTTCTGCCTCAGTTATTCTGCTATTGATTCCTTCTAGAGAATTTTTAATTTCATTTATTGTGCTGTTCATCATTGTTTGTTTGCTCTTTAGTTCTTCTAGTTCCTTGTTAAACATCTCTTGTATTTTCTCCATTGTATTTCCAAGATTTTGGATCATCTTTACTATCATTATTCTGAATTCTTTTTCAAGTAGACTGCCTATTTCCTCTTCACTTGTTAGGTCTGGTGGGTATTTACCTTGCCCCTTCATCTGCTGTGTGTTTCTCTGTCTTCTCATTTTGCTTCACTTGCTGTGTTTGGGGTCTCCTTTTCACAGGCTGCAGTTTTGTAGTTCTTGTTGTTTTCGGTGTCTGCCCCCAGCGGCTATGGTTGGTTCAGTGGGTTGTGTGAGCTTCCTGGTGGAGAGGACTTGTGCCTGTGTTCTGGTGGATGAGGCTGGATCTTGTCCTTCTTGTGGGCAGGACCATGTCTGGTGTGTTTTGGGATGTCTGTGACCTTATGTTCATTTTAGGCAGCCTTTCTGCTAGTGAGTGGGGTTGTGTTCCTGTCTTGCTAGTTGTTTGGCATAGGGTGCCCAGCACTGTAGCTTGCTGGTCATTGAGTGGAGCTGGGTCTTGGAATTCAGATGGAGATCTCTGGGAGATTTTCACCATTTGATATTGCCTGGAGCTGGGAGGTCTCTGGTGGACTAATGTCCTGAACTTGGCTCTCCCACCTCAGAGGCACAGGCTTGACACCTGGCCGGAGCACCAAGACCCTGTCATCCACACAGCAACTCGGCTCACTCTCCAGTTCTAAACCCTCTCTTTCTTGCAAACATCAGCATCTCAGCATTTTGGCTTCATGCACATCTGGTTAAACAAACCTGGTTTGGTAACAATTTCTATTATGACACTTCTCTCTCCTTCACGAACAATAACCCTTAGGGAAACTTGGGATTTTCTTCTGCCAGACAAGCTCAGCCAGGGCCTTTTAATCCATCTAATAGCCTTGATTTCCAAAGGAGGAAGAATTGTGTTCTCAATCTTTTTCCAGGGGTTATAACTCAGGAGAAGAGTATTTGACTGCAATCTTTCTCTTCCTGGAAGACTAAATAGCCCCTTATTCAAATCCCCCACTACTCCTGGAACTGCATTCTACTTTCACAAACTAAAGAATGGTTAGGAATTCTATGACAAACAAAGAATATTGCCCTGTTACACACCTCCCCTGGAATATTGGATATTTGTTTGGTGTGTTTTGTTCTTATAGAATCATAGCTAAAAGCATTTCAAATAAATATTCCCAAAACAAAGCCAATCTGCTTCAGTGTGACTTGTAATCTCCTCTGGTAAGCAAAGCAGTCACTCATAACTTTTATACTGCAATTTTCTTGGAAAACAATATAAAAAAGCCACCTCCCCCACCCCAGTTTTGTTCTGCTTTCTGGGTAATCCAATGTACAGGGTGACATTTAAAAACCTCCTGATTAGTTGTACATGTCAAACTGAATCCACTTAATTTCTTATTTTGTCTTTACCTAGAGTACGAATCTACAGGAAACTGTGTCCCTTTCCTTCCTTCATCTCCTTTTCTTTGTGTATGAGTCTTCTCAGGCTGCCATAATAAAATACCACAGACTGGGTGACTTAGAAATTTATTGTTCATGGTTGTGGAGGCTGGAAGTCCCAGATCAACTCCAGCAGGGTTTGGTTTCTGGTGGGAAATCTCTTCCCAGCTTATGGTTGGCCACCTCCTCACTATGGCCTCACATGGCCTTTCCTCTCAGCACATACAGAAAGAGAGACATCACTCTCTCTTCCTCTTCTTATGAGGCCACCAATCCTATGGAATTAGGGCCCCACACTTCTGGCCTCATTTAACCTCAATTACCTCATAAAGGCCCTATCTCTCAGTATAGTCACATTGGGAGACTTCAACATATGAATTTTGGAGGGACACAGTGCAGTCCATAGCACCTTCCTTATGTCTTCACTATCCCCCGAATTCAATGTTTCATTCCTGTGACTGTTGATAAACTTTTCATAGCAATACACTTATTCAATATCTAAATGCTAGGAGGTAAGGATGATGACAGACTAGGACATGATATTACTGTCATTAACAAATTGCAATCATCTCAAGGATGTTACTTCTTTCTTACCAGAAAGAACACAAATAAACTAATATCAGCCTAAGAACATGCTCCCTCTCCTGCATTTATTCTTATTAAACCAAAGAAGTTAAAGTCAGAAAAAAAATAAGGTCAAAATAAAGGAGAAACTGCAGGCACATTACTGGTATCTAAACTTCCAGTTGATGAGCAAAACCACAGCCAGAGAACTCCCTGTAACCTCAGGACCTCTGGCGCAAGCAGAATTGATCAATAAGCAGATGAGTACATTTTTCTATTTTCATTTCAAGAAATGTTAGTTCCTAGGGTCATAAGAAATTTAATTTTAAGTATTCAATATAATGGTAGATTGCTATAAACTAATATAGTCTCATCAATAAACACAATTATGCTTTGATTAATTTATGATCCATTTTTCTAAAAATTTAGAAAATTGATTATTACCAAACAAACTTTACAGAAAAGAAAAACACAACATTATCATTGGGAAAATTCACAAGAGCCACGTTACATAAGTTTTACTTCCTGAGATTTGTCCTGACAATAAATTCTAGTTAGCAGCAAACTTCTTTCTAAATAATATCATTTAATGAAGTTCAAAAAGCAGAAAATTAAATTACATCAAATAAGCTTTCAATAGTAAGACAAAGCTTATTTTATAAGTTCTTCATCTAAAAATATATCTATAATGCATACGAGAGCTGGGTTATATTGCCAACCTGGAACTTTAAACAGGAGTATCTGCCTGCATGACACTATAATTAAAATTTTTCTATAGTCCAAATTGCTTATTGGAGGTCTCCAGCAGAACTAAGTAACATCTTCTTCGGGCTAAAGACTATATTCATAAATGTCAATGTGTAGCCATTTTTTCTATTGACTCTCTCTTGACCTCAGGCTGTGGATAAATAAATGTAACCTCAATGTATCATGAAGTAACTACTATTTGTTGAATACTATATACATACATACAGGTATAAATATACACTATGTATATTTACCCATATATATATATATATATATACACACACACACATTTATAGATATATACAGATGTATTAATATATATGTATACATACATATAATTTAATTTTCTCAACAGCTCTGTTGTGTAGGAATCAACCATTATCTTAATTATTGGTCGGGGAAACTGACACTTAGGCAGTAAATGGTGGATCTGAGCCCCAAATCTGGTTAGGTTACCTTCAAAATTTGGACTTCCCCATTTTCCTTCAGTGCTTTTCACTATGCTTGTTATAAGTTTGACAATGTTCTAGGGTCTGTGGAGGGTTTAAAAGAAGGATAGAGAATTTTCAATATCTTGAACAAATTTTAAACTTTGTTTTGATAGCAAGATAAATCTTATGAAACTATAATAAAGAATTACAATATCTAAAAGCTTTTGGATGCTTTATGTCAGGCACTGTCCTAAACTCTTTTTTGTTTGTTTGTTTGTTTGTTTATACTGCAGGCTCTTATTAGTCATCAATTTTATAAACATCAGTGTATACATGTCAATCACAATCACCCAATTCAGCACACCACCATCCCCACGCCACAGCGGTTTTCCCCCCTTGGTGTCCATACGTTTGTTCTCTACATCTGTGTCTCAACTTCTGCCCTGCAAACCGGTTCATCTGTATCATTTTTCTAGGTTCCACATACATGCATTAATATACAATATTTGTTTTTCTCTTTCTGACTTACTTCACTCTGTATGACAGTCTCTAGATACATCCATGTATCAACAAATGACTCAATTTCGATCCTTTTTAAGGCTGAGTAATATTCCACTGTACATATTTACCACATCTTCTTTATCCATTCATCTGTTGATGGGCATTTAGGTTGCTTCCGTGACCTGGTTATTGTAAACAGTGCTGCAATCAACATTGGGGTGCATGTGTCTTTCAAATTATGGTTTTTTCTGGATATATTCTCAGTAGTGGGATTGCTGTATCATATGGTAATCCTCTTTTTAGATTTTTAAGGAACCTCCATACTGTTCTCCATAGTGGTTGTATCAATTTACATTCCCACCAACAGTACAAGAGGGTTCCTTTTTCTCCACACCCTCTCCAGCATTTGTTGTTTGTACATTTTCTGATGATGTGCATTCTAACTGGTGTGAGGTGATACCTCATTGTAGTTTTGATTTACAATTCTCTAATAATTAGTGGTGTTCAGCAGTTTTTCATGTGTTTGTTGGCAATCTGTATGTCTTCTTTGGAGAAATGCCTATTTAGGTCTTCTGCCCATTTTTGGATTGTGCTGTTTGTTTCTTTAATATTGAGCTGCATGAGCTGTTTATATATTTTGGAGATTAATCCTTGGTATGTTGATTCGTTTGCAAATATTTTCTCCCATTCTGAGGGTTGTCTTTTCGTCTTGTTTATGGATTCCTTTGCTGTGCAAAAGCTTTGAAGTTTCGTTTGGTCCCATTTGTTTATTTTTGCTTTTATTTCCATTACTCTAGGAGGTGGATCCAAAAAGATCTTGCTGTGAATTATGTCAAAGAGTGTTCTTCTTATGTTTTCCTCTAAGAGTTTTATAGTATCTGGTCTTACATTTCAGTCTCGAATCCATTTTGAGTTTATTTTTGTGTATGGTGTTAGGGAGTATTCTAATTTCATTCTTTTACATGTAGCTGTCCAGTTTTCCCAGCACCACTTATTGAATAGACTGTCTTTTCTCCATTGTATATCTTTGCCTCCTTTGTCATAGATTAGTTGACCATAGGTGTGTGAGTTTATCTCTGGGCTTTCTATCTTGTTCCATTGATCTATGTTTCTGTTTTTGTGCCAGTACCATATTGTCTTGAATACTGTAGCTTTGTAGTATAGCCTGACGTCAGGGAGTCTGATTCCTCCAACTCTGTCTCTTTTCCCTCAAGACTGCTTCGGCTATTTGGGGTCTTTTGTGTCTCCATACAAATTTTAAGATGATTTGTTATAGTTCCATAAAAAATGCCATTGGTAATTTGATAGGGATTGCAATGAATCCGTAGATTGCTTTGGGTAGTATAGTCATTTTCACAATATTGATTCTTCCAATCAAAGAATGTGGTATATCTCTCCATCTGTTGCTATCATCTTTAATTTCCTTCATCAGTGTCTTATAGTTTTCTGCATACAGGTCTTTTGTCTCCCTATGTAAGTTTATTCCTAGCTATTTTATTCTTTTTGTTGCAATGGTAAATAGGAGTGTTTCCATAATTTCTCTTTCAGATGTTTCATCATTAGTGTATAGAAATGCAAGAGATTTCTGTGCATTAATTTTGTATCCTGCAACTTTACCAAATTCATTGATTAGCTCTAGTCATTTTCTGGTGGCATTTTTAGGATTCTCTATGTATAGTATCATGTCATCTGCAAAAAGTGACAGTTTTACTTCTTCTTTTCCAATTTGTATTCCTTTTATTTCTTTTTCTTCTCTGATTGCTGTGGCTAGGACTTCTAAAACTATGTTGAATAATAGTGGTGAGAGTGGACATCCTTGTCTCATTCCTGATCTTACAGGAAATGTTTTCAGTTTTTCACCATTGAGAATGATGTTTGCTGTGGGTTTGATATATATTGCCTTTATTATGTTGAGGTGGGTTCCCTCTATGCCCACTTTCTGGAGAGTTTTTATCATAAATGGGTGTTGAATTTTGTCAAAAGCTTTCTCTGCATCAAGATGATCATATGGTTTTTCTTCTTCAGTTTGTTAATATGGTGTATCACATTGATTGATTTGCATATATTGAAGAATCCTTGCATCCCTGGGGTAAATCTCACTTGATCATGGTGTATGATCCTTTTAATGTGTTGTTGGATTCTGTTTGCTACTATTTTGTTGAGGATTTTGCATCTATATTCATGAGTGATATTGGTCTGTAATTTTCTTTTTTTGTAGTATCTTTGTCTGGTTTTGGTATCAGGGTGATGGTGTCCTCAGAAGATGAGTTTGGGAGTGTTCCTTCTTCTGCAATTGTTTGGAAGAGTTTGAGAAGGATGGGTGTTAGCTCTTCTCTAAATGTTTGATAGAATTCACCTGTGAAGCCATCTGGTCCAGCACTTTTGTTTGTTGGAAGATTTTTAATCACAGTTTCAATTTCATTACTTGTGATTGGTCTGTTCATATTTTCTGTTTCTTCCTGGTTCAGTCTCAGAAGGTTATAGGTTTCTAAGAAGTGGTCCATTTTTTCCAGGTTGTCCATTTTATTGGCACAGAGTTTCTTGTAGTAGTCTCTTAGGACGCGTTGTATTTCTACAGTGTCTGTTGTATCTTCTCCTATTTCATTTCTAATTTTATTGACTTGCGTCCTCTCCCTCTTTTTCTTGATGACTCTGGCTAATGGTTTATCAATTTTGTTTATCTTCTCAAAGAACCAGCTTTTAATTTTATTGATCTTTGCTATTGTTTCCTTCATTTCAGTAACATTGTTACTGTTTTCTTTGTTTCTATTTCATTTATTTCTGCTCTGATCTTTATGATTTCTTTCTTTCTGCTAACTTTGGGTTTTGTTAGTTCTTCTTTCTCTAGTTCCTTTAGGTGTATGGTTAGATTGTTTATTTACAATTTTTCTTGTTTCTTGAGGTAGGCTTATATAGCTATAAACTTCCCTCTTAGAACTCCTTTTGCTGCATCCCATAGGTTTTGGACTGTCGTGTTTTCATTGTCGTTTGTCTCTAGGTATTTTTTGATTTCCTCTTTGATTTCTTCAGTGATCTCTTGGTTATTTAGTAACGTATTGTTTAGCCACCATGTGTTTGAGTTTTTTACATTTTTTCCCTGTAATTCATTTCGAATCTCATAGCATTGTGATCAGAAAAGATGCTTGATGTGACTTCAGTTTTCTTAAATTTACTGAGGCTTGATTTGTGACCCAAGATGTGATCTATCCCAGAGAATGTTCCATTTGCACTTGAGAAGTGTAACCTGACGTTTTTGGTTGGAATGTCCTATAAATATCAATTAAATCTATGTGGTCTATTTCCTTTTTTTTTTTTTTTCCCCGTACGCGGGCCCCTCACTATTGTGGCCTCTCCCATTGTGGAGCACAGGTTCTGTATGTGCAGGCTCAGCAGCCATGGCTCACGGACCCCGCCACTCCGCGGCATGTGGGATCTTCCCAGACCGGAGCACGAACCCGTGTCCCCTGCATCGGTAGGAGGACTCTCAACCACTGCACCACCAGGGAAGCCCTATGTGGTGTATTGTGTCATTTAAAGCTTCTGTTTCCTTATTCATTTTCTGTTTGGATGATCTGTCCATTGGCGTAAATGAGGTGTTAAAGTCCCCTACTATTATTGAGTTACTGTTAATTTCCTCTTTTATAGCTGTTAGCAGTTGCCTTATGTATTGAGGTGGTCCTATGTTGGGTGCATATATATTTATAATTGTTATATCTTCTTCTTGGATTGAGCCCTTGATCATTATGTAGTGTCCTTCCTTGTCTCTTGTAACATTCTTTATTTTAAAGTCTATTTTACCTGATATGAGTATTGCTACTCCAGCTTTCTTTTGATTTCCATTTGCATGGAATATCTTTTTCCATCCCCTCACTTTCAGTCTGTATGTGTCCGTAGGTCTGAAGTGTGTCTCTTGTAGACAGCATATATATGGGTCTTGTTTTTGTATCCATTCAGCAAGCCTGTGTCTTTTGGTTGGAGCATTTAATCCATTCCCGTTTAAGGTAATTATCGATATGTATGCTCCTATGACCATTTTCTTAATTGTTTTGTGTTTGTTTTTGTAGGCCCTTTTCTTCTCTTTGTTTCCCACTTAGAGGAGTTCCTTTAGCATTTGTTGTAGAGCTGGTTTGGTGGTGCTAAATTCTCTTAGCTTTTGCTTTTCTGTAAAGCTTTTGATTTCTCCATCAAATCTGAATAAGATCCATGCCGGGTAGAGTAATCTTGGTTGTAGGTTCTTCCCTTTCATCACTTTAAATATATCATGCCACTCCCTTCTGGATCATAGAGTTTCTGCTGAGAAATCAGCTGTTAACCTTATGGGAGTTCCCTTGTATGTTATTTTTCGTTTTTCCCTTGCTGCTTTCAATAATTTTTCTTTGTGTTTAATTTTTGCCAATTTGATTACTATGTGTGTCGGTGTGTTTCTCCTTGGGTTTATCCTGTATGGGACTTGCTGCGCTTCCTGGACTTGGGTGGCTATTTCCTTTCCCATGTTAGGGAAGTTTTCGACTATAATCTCTTCAAATATTTTCTCTGGTCCGTTCTCTCTCTCTTCTCCTTCTGGGACCCCTATAGTGTGAATGTTGTTGTGTTTAATGTTGTCCCAGAGGTCTCTTAGGCTGTCTTCATTTCTTTTCATTCTTTATTCTTTAGTCTGTTCCGTAGCAGTGAATTTCACTATTCTGTCTTCCAGGTCACTTATCCGTTCTTCTGACTCAGTTATTCTGCTATTGATTCCTTCTAGTGTAGTTTTCATTTTAGTTATTGTATTGTTCATCTCTGTTTGTTTGTTCTTTAATTTTTCTAGGTCTTTGCTAAACATTTCCTGCATCTTCTCGATCTTTGCCTCCAATCTTTTTCTGAGGTCCTGGATCATCTTCACTATCATTATTCTGAATTCTCTTTCTGGAATGTTGCCTATCTCCATTTCATTTAGTTGTTTTTGGGAAGTTTTATCTTGTTCCTTCATCTGGTATATAACCCTCTGCCTTTTCATCTTGTCTATCTTTCTGTGAATGTGTTTTTTGTTCCACACGTTGCAGTATTGTAGTTTTCTTGCTTCTGCTGTCTGCCCTCTGGTGGATGAGGCTCTGTCCTAAACTCTTGATGTGTAAGTATTCACTTAATACTTACAACAACTAATGGAGTGGTAGTAATAATTCACATTTTACAGATGAATGTTAAACAGTTATTTAGTGGCCAAGCTGGGATTTGAACCCAAGCAGTTGGATCCCAAAGCCCATGAATCTGGAAAAAGAAGATCGAGTGAATCAGAAAAGTATTCTCTGCCCAGCACAAGAGAACTTGATTATGATAAGAATTAAGTCCCCCACTACCCATTCCTTCAGCATTGGGGGAAACTGGTGATATAGGCATATCTGGGGAGTTTCAGCAGAGAAAATAATAGTTCTGTTTCTTTTCCTCCCAGGAGACAGATATTGGCTTGGCAGGGCCAATAAAGAGGCACAAGAGTTTCCTGGGTGTACAAAATTTAGTCTGAGTATATACAATTTTGTCTCAAGAAAGTTAGGAGGTTGAAGATGGGAGGAAAGACACCCCCAAGTTCTTGTGCCAGCTGGGAAATAATAACACTAAATGGTTTCCAGGAATAGGATTTGGAGAGGACAGTGTCTTTTCAGAAGTACTGTGCTTATTTCTTGGCTCACCATGAGTGTTAAATGAGTTATTATTTGTCAATTGTCAGAGCCTGACACATAGTAATCTCAATATCAGTGTTTGTTCAGTAAAATAGATACCTATACTTAGTGGACAGGTTCAGTGTCTTAAACCCATCATGTTTCTCCTTCCTCACACTCACTGTTTTATCTAACTCTCGTGATTTCCCACATGCGTCACTGAAACTGATTCTTGTCTGGCTCCTGACTTCATGAGGGTGGGGGTGAGGTACCATAAATGAGGGGAGATTGGACAAGCCCTTCTAAAACTAACAATGCAATGAAGCAAATCATAACCACTGAGTGGATGTTACGGTTAGTAAATGCTATGAGTTCAAAATCTCTGTGGGCAAAATTGTGATGAATGTATAGAGGATGGAAGAAAGGATAGAATGAGACATGGAAAGGATGTGAAGGGGGCATTTCAGAAGACAGAAACAGTGTAGAGAAGATTCAGAAACTGGAAGCACATAGTTAGTCCAGAAACCATTATGTCCTTCAAGGTTTCTGCTTCATAAACCTGCTGCCTCTTACACTTTGAGTTCAGGTCAGAAAATGTGCACAAATGTGTCAATGAAATGAGAACACTGATTTCCTGAAAACTGTCATTTTTCCATGTCATTTTCCATTCTTAGCCTCTCCAGTCTCCTGTTAAAGTAATTTCTCTTTCATATCAAAAATAAAATCTCAATTCCTTGAGCCTTGAGTTTTTATTGTTTTTAAATATGCACTTTACTGATCCTTCTCATCTCTTAGAATTTCTGTTCTATGTCTGAGGTCATTTTTAGGATGAGGAAATATTTATGATTTTAAAGTATTTTATTTGTTATGTAGTCTCTCTTTCAAGAGAGATAAAAATATTTTTTATTCTGAAAATATGGCTTTTCTTCCAAATTCCATCTGTGGACACCTGTTCCTCACTTGGTTTCCTGCACACACAATAATAGAAGCTCTCTCTGTTCTCTGAACTGACACAATTTCAGGCAAAGATATTACAGATTTTATTATATTCTATAGAAATAAATGAAGCTCTTAACATTGTCTAGTATTGCTCCTGCAGTTTATAAAAAGTTTATTAAATGGTGCCCTGCAAATGCTCTCACCTCCACCACAGGCCAGAAATGTCCACGGGAAACTGCTGTTGGCTTCATGGTACATCCTAACTCACGCAGTAGAAGTGACACTTCCAATTGGGTTGTCACTGGTTACTTTCGATTCTCTAGCTCCTTCACAATGCTTAAAATTTTCCTTTATCTCTGTTATTGCAACGATCTGTGTAAGTCTTCAGCATGTTAACACTTTTAAATTTTTTATGGCTCCTCAGAAAAATATGAACAAGTCTTCTCAGCAGTTTTCATGGATTAGTGTTAGGCTTTGATCAATGAGGTCGGGAATACAATAAAGAGGGACTGAAATCAATCCTCTGCTTCCACCAAGTTGCTCCTCGTAGCACAGGGTGGGAGAAGAAATGCATTTGGTCCTCATTGCTCTTTCTCTTTCGTTGCCTTTCTCCATTCTCACCCCCAAATGTGAAGAATGTCCCATTATGTTGTATAACTTTGTGTCATTACACATTTCTGATTTTTTGTTTGTTGTTTCAGTTTGGGGTTTTTATTGGCCACACCACGTGGCATGCAGGATCCTAGTTCCCTGACCAGTGATTGAACCTGTGCTCCCTGCAGTGGAAGCGGGGTCCCAACTGCAGCACCACCAGGGAAGTCCTTGATGTTATTTTTTTTAATGTTTGCTCCCTTCGAAGCTAAATGCAAACATTACATTTTGGCATTTTCTCTTTCCTCTCCAGGATTTCTGATTCACAGGGAGTCCAGGCCCTGAGAGAGCATGGACCTACATAAGTGCAATCAGATCCTCCCTGGGCTCGACACCTAGTTCCTGAAGGAAGTAGCCTCAGAGTTACCCTCCTCACCAAATGCATCCTCCTCTTTTTCCTGAGCACAGTGCAGAAACTAAAGGTTATAGCCACACACAGTTGCAGCTAAACGTGGCCATATGACTAAATTTCTCACCAGTGGAGTGCAAGCAGAAGTGATGTATGCAAACTCTGCTGCACTTTGTTAGTAGGAAGCTATTTTTACCTTGACTTGCTGTGTTACCCCTTTGTGCTAATTGAACACAGTGATGCCTGAGATGCAGCTTCAGCCTTCCAGATAAGCCAATGCCCTGGGAAAGGGAGGAAAATGATGGAAGCAAACCATGTCCCTGAATGACTATATAGAACAGAGCCACCCCACAGCCTCATTCAGGGAGACTGTTGTCAAGCTCTAGTCTGTTGCAAGCCACTGCATATTGTTTATTTGGGTCTTTTTCTTCAGCAGCTTAGCCTTAACCTTGACTGAGCCAAGACTGATTTATTCCTTCTCCTCTCACATTCTCCCACAAGAGATGCAAATACAACTCTGCTGGCCTCTTCTACAGTCATTCCACGTACGACCCATTCAATCAGTGTTTAATGTGCTCGTATCTTGTATAGCACTCCGGGCTAGGGATGGTGCAAGATATGATACCAGCCTTACTTGCTTAGAAAAGAGGGGAAAACATGCCCAACAGGAGGGATCATGAGAGACCTCAAAAAAAGATGTAATGTTGGATGAGGGTGTCATGTATGCAAAGGATTTCACAGTTGGAGATGAAGGAATGGAACTTCTAAGCAAGAGAGAATATACTGGCAAAGAGATAGAGGAAGAAAATTCTCAGCTTGGCTAGAATATGATGGGCATGAAGAGAGGATGGAAGATAGAACCAAAAATATATAATTGGAGGCCATTTCTGGAGAAGTAGCAGGCCAAAAAGATAGGTCTGGAACAAAGCATGGAAAGCGGTGAATGACAGGCTTTATTGTTATACAATAAGACACTGAAAACCTTAATTTTCAGGTCTCAGAATTCAACCAGGCCCAAGCAAATATTCTGTTCATCTTTTGATTTGAAATGACTTTTGTTGCTGGTAGGTGACAAGTGAAAGCATTCATATGGTGAATTATCTTAAAGATAGGAGGCACTTCATAAATACTGATAGTAAAACTTTAATATTATTTTCTAGTATAGTATAAGGCTAGTAGAGACCACGCCACTAAGTTACTTAGTATTCCTATGAGAGTTCCAACTATTTCCATATCTATTTCTCAGTCTGATTAGTGAGTCAGAGGGGAAATGTTGAGCTGATTGAAATGTATTTAAAACCATATTAGTTCTAAATCTATACATTTAGTGTGTTTCTCCTCTGATCACACTGTCAAATCAAGATGCATACTTAGGTGCTTTTAATTAATATACTTGGTTTTTAAGACATTTTTTAAAAAGTGAGTAGGAGGAAAGTACATATTTCCTATTTGTTTGCGTTTGGATTACACCCTTCACAGTCATAGTTTCTTTTCTTCACTGCTTGCAAAACTAATTCATTATTATTTCCTTCTGAAAGGAATTCTGATGGCTTAGCATTTACAAGCACATATAGCATAAGGTTCTTAGTAAAACTCTTCTGGATGGGTTACTGCACACTGACTGGAAGAATTATAAATGCATCAGGTGAGCTTCAACTAAGGTGAGCTCCCAACCTGGATGGGATTATGGGGAAATGACGCTTCATGGAAAAATTTTATCCAAAGATTATTCTTAATTCTGAGAAAGAAATTGCTTTCAAAATTCTTAATTTGTAACAATAAATTACCATTATTAAAAAGTGGAAATAAAGTCTGTAGTTATTTTAGAAATAGATGCGTACATACATATGTGCATACATACATAGATATTTTTTTCTGGATTATATATAGCTCCAGAAACTTACTATCCTCCCCATGACCCCTGCCACACTCACCCTTAAGAATTGTGTATCCTCTCTATTAATCTGATAATATAGAATAAGGGAATACAAGGGAAATGTGATACTAGAAATCACTAATATCTTTCTCAGGAAAAGGCCAAAAACTACTTTAGACATTATTGTTATTGACTCACTTTATTTTCCAAAACTAATTCCCAATGCCCCACCTATCCAGACAATATTAGTATTTCAACTGTGCTACTGCATATACTCTTTCCATTGCCATTGGAAATATTTCAATTCCTCTTTTACTATAGAAAAAGAAAATCACTCTTACCTCATTGTGTTGAATTTTTATTCCCAGCCCCCCATTACTTACTTAGACTAGTCTACTATTCTACTTAAACTATTGGGTTAGGGATGCAGAGAACAGGTCATTATCCAAAGCACAAGTTGTGGTGTACAGAGAATTTGGAGACTCAAAAGTTCCTCCTTGGTCACAACTCCAGCCTAACATACTGAACTTCTTAAAAGCCAAATGGAGAGGATCTGATGAAGGAAAAAGTTAATAATGGGATTCATTTGCTCAGCACCAAACACCCAAGAGAAACTGAAGTGGCTTCACAAAGGACCATGTAAAACGTGTGCACATCTCCAGAGCTCATCTCCCTTGGCTCTGACCTACTCCAGATCTGAGAGCAGTCTGGTTCTTGCAGCTTCTCTCTATGACTCCTACCATCATATCCCACCCGAGTCTATATGCCAACCTTCTGTCACCCACTTTCTGGCCTGGGAGCATGGTCCGTAGTTAGTGCTCAATAAATGTTAGCTGCTGTGTCATTTCCATCACCACCACCACCATTATCATCATCATTAACATCTCCATCATCTGTAGGAGTCCTGATTCCTGGTCTGGATTTCTGACCCTTTATTCCCTAGTTAGTTAAGTTAGGTTAGCAATTTTGTCTAATTGGTGGTGTGTACTCTTAACTTTGCTCAGAAGTATAGAACTTACCTGACCGCTTCCTATCTTAGCCAATTTCGCTGGCCTTCGCTGCATGTCTTCCTAAATCTTCATCATCTTTTTTTCTTCCTTCCATAGAATCTCATCTTGCTAAACTTAGAAAGCATCTTAAAGATAATCTTGCTTAACCCCTACTTTTTAAAGGAGAGAAAAGCAAAATTTAAAATTAGTAGGTAGACTAGCCAGAAGTAGCCATCCTTCCCCTTCTGAGTCCAGGGCATCTTTTTCTATAGTTATGGTTCTCAGTCAGGGATGATTTTGAACACCCAGCAACATCTGGGGACATTTTGATTGTCATAATCAGGGAGGGGGGTATGCTACCGGCATCTAGTGATGTTTAGCAGCATCCTTGGTCTCTAACCACAATTAATCCTACAACTGTTAAAGGTGTTATTTCAAGTAGGAGGAAAATGAGGTTAAGAAATTAACCCAGGGCTTCCCTAGTGGCGCAGTGGTTAACAATTCCCCTGCCAATGCAGGAGACACGGGTTCAAGCCCTGGTCTGGGAAGATCCCACACGCTGCAGAGCAACTAAGCCCATGCGCCACAACTACTGAGCCCACGTGCCACAACTACTGAAGCCCGTGTGCCTAGAGTCCATGCTCCACAACAAGAGAAGCCACCGCAATGAGAAGCCTGTGCACCACAACGAAGAGTAACCCCCGCTCGCTTCAACTAGAGAAAGCCCACATGCAGCAACAAAGACCCGATGCAGCCAAAACTAAATAATTAATTAATTAATTTTTTAAAAAGAAATTAATCCAAGTCCCTTGGCTAGTAAGTATAAGAGCTATAAGAGCTTCCAGACACCATCGACATCCACTGTGGTGCCTTTCTGATAAGAAAAGTAAAGAATTAACTCACAGGGTTAGTGAGTTAATTACATAACTTTAGATAGTATACTATATTATCATTTTTTTTTCATTTTCCCCAAATTGGATCATTTATAGTTTTGCTGAACTTCACAAATATAAACTTATCTTCCCAGGGGAAGAAAATTACTACTGTCCTCACTTGGTGAGAAGAGAAAGAGGCTCCAATAAGTGGTGCTGGGACCTCACCAGAGTCCTGCAGAGATTCACTAGCTCAGCAAAGATATGGCCATCTTGCAAACAACACTGGCAGTTGGAATAAGTTACCATATTTTGTTCTCATCTGAATAAAAATTAGATGAGAAAAAAAGACGTTTCCTGTACTTGCATGCACTTTTCTTTCACAAGCTATTTCCTTTGTAAGTCAATATGCCCCAGAAGCCTTCTACCAAAAAAGGGCAGCCTTTCTGTGGGCTCTTGGATATGAGGCAGGTGGCACCAGGTCACAGAGCCTTGTGTGGAGGCACAGGAAGAGAAAAACAAACAAACAAGAGAAACAAAAATTTCCTAAGAAAGCCTTTCAGAGTTACATCCTGTCAACCACCTGCAGTAGACAGGGAAGCAAAACAAAGACACCTGCAGTAGACAGGGAAGCAAAACAAATTTCTAGGTTGGTATTTTTATCAAGACTCTGTGGCTGACAATTTCATCGCTGATACTCTGACATTTACTATTTTTCAGACTCAGCAATCAGCACTCATGTTCTCTGTTCAACACAGTGTCTCAAGTTTTATTAATGATTCAAAGTATACTCCTATAATTTTTTGCTGTATGTGCAATCTATACATGCAGACTTGTGGACAAAAAGTGTCGCCTGCCATTTCAGTAAACAAAGGATGTTGAGGTCATCAAGTATCAGCCATTGCAGTGGCCCCTGACAGTATATCCTGAGGGGAATTCAGGATGGAAAAAAACAGGATACTGACCCTAGATAGGTAAGGTGCATATCAAAGGATAATTTCAATAAGCCCAGACACTTGGATCTTCCCATAGAAAAGCGTTAAGTTCATTAATTTAACATGTCTGGTTCTTTTTAATTAGCAGCAATCTTCAGATGTTCTGAGTACCTAGTGGTTTGGGGGTGTTTTTTGCAAAACTCCTCTGTATCCTGGCTCCTCCCTTACCTCTTCGGAACAGTTCCTCAGAGCTATCCGAGAGGCTGTATCTTGGGCTTCAATACTCAGTAAATTTGCTGATTAAGACATAATCCTCAACTCTTAGGTTGTGCTTATTTTTCAGTTGACAGACTTAAACCTGCAAAATTATAAGAGTGTTTTGATTGAATTGCATTGCCTCTCGGTAGAATCTGATTAGTGATTTGGCTTCAAGCTTTATAATTACTGAGTGACATGAGACCTGGAATAGTCAGGGAGACGATAATTACTGTAAATAACGTTTTGAGGAATTACAGTCCATTTTTCCTTTCTTTTGCCCCAGCATTATTTCTAACTTAGCACTAATATCGTTTTATTGCTTCCTTGTTTACCTGACTGATTCATCTAGAAGCTTATAAATTCCTTGAAAATAGGAATCGCGTCCTATTCTTCTCTTCATCCCCAGAGCCTCTGATAGTACCTGGCACAAATTAAGTGTTTAATAAATATTGGTTGAGGTACCAAATGAATGAGTCAATAATTAATTGCATGACTGGATAAATGAATGACTGCTGGATTTCTCAGTAGGCCTTTGCCATTCTTAAGGCCAAAGAGCCCTCCTTTTGCCACTATTAGAGGATCAAGAATGATACAAGGGAGGAGCCTCTGAAACACCAGGAAACTTTCTCTGGGAGTGAAAGCTAAGCATCTTCTTAACATATTACTCAGAATTCTGAATAAAAGTACCAGCTTTCTGGGGCCATGTTGACCAAACATACTAGTTAACTTGAGTGCTACACTACTGAAGATGATAAGCTCACTGTTGCAAAACCTCAACAGGATCTAGAAAAAACAATATTGTTCAAGCACAAAGAGCTCTATGTCTTCTACCTCCCAAAGGTTAAATACCTGTACATTGGTGACAGTGACCTGGATGAACAACACAATCCCGCTGAGCTCAAACGTTCTGTCACTACCAGGCAAACTGTAAGAGAACTCTAGAGAGAGGATTCTAAAATAACCTTCATGTTGGCATATCCATTCTATTCAATTCAAAGTCTCTGCATGATAGCTGGCAAGTTGCTTATCCTCCTAATCTCAGTATTCTTGTCTGAAAGACAAAGATTAACAAATAAGTGAGTTTATAGCACTGGGCAGAGAATCAGGCACACACTAAACAAATGTTCACTCATAAGGTTTACAATATAGTCCCTGACACCAAAGACACAAAAGCAATCATTACACCAAAAGCTATAAGTTCAGAATACTACAGGAACACCAAAAAGTACCCAAACCAGTACAGGGCTGGGGGAGGTCTCCTGAAGATGTTTCCTCATCTGAGACTTTGAGGATAATTAGGAGTTTAGGTGTCATCAAGTAAAGGGGGAGATGGCATTGCAGGCACAAAGGACAGTATGAACAAAGACACAGAGGTTGGAAGCCACGTGGTGTAAGCCTGAAACCATGAGCAGTTTGGTATTGCTGGAGCCGGAAACCAGAGATTCAGCAGGAAAGGTAAGCAAGGGCCATCTGATGAGAGCCACTGAGCTGTGCTACACAAAGGGCCACCTGATCACACGCATCATTCAGAGAAAAAGTTCTTGTAGCTGATAGAGGATGGTGACAATGCTGAACCTGACCCGAGCCCTGTGTTCCTGGAAAATGGGGAAGCTTTAGAAATTCCTTTGTGTTCTGGAAACACTTACTTACTGCAAAGAAGTCCCCATGTGACTTAGATAAGACTCGTTGACACCCTGCATTTACCTCTGGCAAGACCAGACACAGACCCTCCAGATTCCCATTTTTGCCTCATAAATAATTAGCTGAACTGTTTTGTCCTCACTGCTCAATCAGAACACAGGGTTTTTTAAACAAATTTTGGATAAGGTGAGCTTTGGCCCCATCAGCCTGAGCCAGCAAGCAGCCCCTCCTTAAACCCCTCCTGAAAGCAGACTGAATCCTCAGAACATTCTCTGCCACACGGTCCAATAGGCCACAGATCTCACGGTCAGAGCATTCTCCCTATTGCTATAGTTCATTTCACACTCCTCGCTTAGCAATTATCATTTGGAACAAAGTCTCTCCTTACTAAGTCAGGACTTGTTTTTTATTTTTCAACAGATTGGGCACGAACAAGCTGGAGACCACATGAGGACCATTGCAATAGGCCAGGCCAGAGTTAATGGGCATTGGAACTGGGACACTGCAGTTGTACAGAGCGGCAAGAAACATGTAAAGGTTAACTGGGTAGGAGCTGATGATGCCCTGAACAAGGGGTAGAAGGAAGAGTCCGCATGCTGCCTGGGTGCCCTTACCCTGTGTGTTCTCTCCTTGGGGTCTGCTCAGAGCTACCTGGTACCACACCTGTGCTCCTGCTGCAACTACTGCATCCCTCTGTCCCTGTGTCATTGTACATGCACTGTGTAATCAGGTGTTTCTATAACTGCCTCGCCTATGGGCTGTGAGCTTCCTGAAAACAGGGTTCATGATGAGTCAACCCATACTCTCAGCACCCAGCTGAGTGCCTGGTGTCCTAGGAATGGTCACCAAGTGTTCACTGAATTGAATTAGACATTAATTCATAAAACTGATTTAAGATTTCTCAAGACGTCTGTATGCATGTAAGTACTCTGGCTTCTGAATTGATAGGAACAACTGGGAAAATAATTTTAGCTAATATTTATTCTAGATTTACTATGTGCCAGGCATTGTGCTAAGCAATGTGAGTACATGATTGCCTTTAATCTCCACTAAAACCCTAAGAACTAGGTACAATTATTATGATCCTTATTTAACTGATAGGTACACTAAGACTAGAGAGATTGAGCTGTTTTCAATAAGAAGCAGAGATGGGATTCTGAGCTTCCGTCTGGCCCCCCAGCTCAAACATTTAATCCCTACATGATATCGTCTTCTTTCAATCTCAGAAATAGCTGTGACCAGCTCATCACAGGAGGGACTGCTCATCTTTGCATATAAAGGAAGATCTGAATGAAATATGTCAAAGAAACAGATGATTGACATTAGCAATGGAACTTAATCTTTCAGGAAAATGCCAGAAAGACAAAATTGGTTTGGGAATGTGCATGCAATATTTATAACTCAGTAGAAATGCTTACTGAGGGATTAACTGAGATTGTGAGACCTTTGATGTTCTGTGCTAACCATACTCAGTGTAAAAATTACCTTCCAAAGAAAGCAACCAGTCACACAGAAAAAACTGAAAAGCATCATTTTTGCACAAATGTTTGCTTTTCCAAAACACTCTGTGTACATTTTCTTGGCACATTTCTGTATGTAAGCAACTCTAGAATGCAGAGATGTAGAAAAGCCAGCATGGTGCACAGTGGAGCTGATGTCTGCAGATGTGAGCTTCCTCGGGAAGAGTTTCCCAGCCCTATGAGATGTGACTCTGAGGGCCAACAGCACTTTCACTGCACCTGAGACATGTTTTAGATTATTTTAGCTAAGATGCATTGCAGAGTGATGGCCATGTGATAGGCTTCAACATACAAGAAGCATGATTAACATGAGCCTTAGGCCTAGCCAGCTTCCAGAAGGGAATACACACATTTAAGAACCAAGATGATCCCTTGTACACCTGAAACTTACATAATATTGTAAATCAACTATACCTCGTAAAAAAGAAAAAAAGAACCAAGATGATCCTAAGATCACTTTAGACTGAATTGTTTCCTTCTGAGAGGCCGGGGACAAAGCACAAACCTCACTGTCTCTGTTTTCTAACCTCTGAACAGGGAGTAATAACACCTTTGTTTATGGGAGTTCTCAGGAACAGTGATGAGTGAGGTCAATGACTGGTATGTAAACGTTGCTCAATCGATGTTCCATAGTTTTTCTTGCTGTTATGCAGATTTTTGAACTGAATTTCAAATAATTGGGTTCATTCCTAGAAAATAGAGCCTATCAAAATTAGATACCCTTCAATAAAAACAATGAAAACATAAAACAAGGGTGAAGTGGTGAGAATAATTGTTGACCAATGACATTCTCTCTGAGGAGGTGGGATTAAAGAGGCCCTCATGTAGCCTTGGATCTGAGCCACTTCGTGAGGTTGGGAACAGAGGCAGGAGGCCCAGGCAGGAGGCTGCTGCAGGGGTCGGAACTAGAAGCTTACCAGACAATGAATTGGGCAAGGGGTCTGGAGTCCAGCTTTCTAGCCGTGCCCCATCCAGTAACTACAGGAGAGTCAATTCCTGCACTTCTGTCTCCCTTATCCTTTTAGTCGTTGGTACTGCTCAGTCATTTGCCAGTCAAACGTTTATACTGCTCTTCTCAACATGTGCTCCTTCAAGTTTGGACAACATTACAACTTAGTTCTGACTTCATCGAGATCCCACAGAGTGAAAAACAGAGAGATTGACCTTGTTAATGTGGGTGGGCCTCATCCAATCAGCTGAAGGCTTTAGGGCAAAATCTGCAGTTTCTCAGAGAAGGAGTTCTGCCTCAAGACTGTAACAGAGGAATCCTTCCTGAATCTCCGGCCTATTGGCCAGCCCTACACACCCCACACTCAAGACTGCAAATCAGGGCTTCCCTGGTGACACAGTGGTTAAGAATCCACCTGCCAATGCAGGGGCTATGGGTTCGAGCCCTGGTCTGGGAAGAACCCACATGCCGCGGAGCAACTAAGCCCGTGAGCCACAACTACTGAGCCTGCGCTCTAGAGCCCGTGAGCCACAACTACTGAAGCCCGTGCACCTAGAGCCATGCTCTGCAGCAAGAGAAGCCACCGCAGTGAGAGCCCACACACTACAACAAAGAGTGGCCCCCACTTGCCACAACTAGAGAAAGCCCACGTGCAGCCACAAAGACCCAACGTAACCAAAAATAAATAAAAATTTTAAAAATAAATAAATTTATTAAAAAAAAAAAAAAAGAAAAGACTGCAAATCACCTCTCACCTATGGCTTGCCCTACAGATTTAGGACTTTCCAGCCCTCACAATTGCATGAGCCAGCTTCTTAAAATAAATCTATACCTGTATCCAAAAAAAATTCTCAGAAAGTTCTCTTCTTGTTGGATCTCCTCTGTAGTGTTTTTCTTGGAAAAATATCTTTCTTTTTTGATGGAACAAACAGACAAAAAAACACAAATGAAACAGCCAAGGCCTTCAACTTCATCTTTTTCCCCTCATCTGTAGCAGGGTGTGTTCCTACTACTATTTGTTCTGTTCCGAGATTGTTTGCTTTGTGATTGTATTCGGTAATGCTACAACAGAGCCTGGAATGAGAACACAATCATGGGAATTCCCTGACAGTCCAGTGGTTAGGACTCTGTGCTATCATTGCCAAGGGCCTGGGTTCAATCCCTGGTCGGAGAACTAAGATCCCATAAGCTACACAGCATGGCCAAAAACAAACAAACAAACAAAAGAAAACACAATCATAACTGATTCAAGATTAAAATCAACATGATATGTGTAAATATGTATAAACCAAAATGCTGATATTCCATTTGCTATTCATTAATCTACAGTCATATAACTGCAAGAAGGATTTTGTATTAGGGAAAGAGCTGTGAAGCAGAGAATTTGATTTCTAGTCTGCCATAATCCTGGGCAATTTAAACAATCTCCCTTTTCTCTGTTTATTTGATTGTGAACTACTGCTTGATGATCATATGTAGTCATAGTTTTAACGAACATAAAATGAAGTAATGTTATAGGTTGTGTCACCCAAAAGATATGTTGAAGTCCTAACTCCCAGTATCTCACAATGTGACCTTATAAATAGGATGTAATTAGCTGGAGGTGTAATTAGTTAGGTTGAGGTTATACTGGAATACAGTGGGCCCTTAGCCCACAATGACTGGTGTCCTTATAGAAAAAGGAGAGACAGACTCACAAGGAGAACAGCATGTGATGGTAGAGGCAGAGACTGAAGGCTGCAGCTACAAGGCAAGGATTGATAGGAAACCACCGGAAGCCAGGGAGAGGTAAGGGAGGAGTCTCCACTACAGATTTCCAGGGGAGTGTGACCCTGCCAACATCTTGATCTTGGATTTTTAGCCTCTAGAACTGTGAGACGATAAATTTCTGTTTTAAGTCACCCAATTTGTGGTACTTAGAAATAAGATAAGGGACTTCCTTGGCGGTCCAGTGTTTAACACTCTGCGCTTCCACCGCAAGGGGCACGGGTTCGATCCCTGGTCAAGGAGCTAAGATCCCGCATGCTGCAGGCACAGGCAAAAAAAAAAAAAAAAGAAGAAGAAGAAGTAAGATGATAAAATTTTTGAAAGCTACAACACCCTGAGTGAAAGGTGTCATGGTGCATTTACAAATATGGGGCACTATATTAGTAAACAAAGGACATGTGTCAGGCACCACAATACATGCTTCACTTGTGTCATTTCGTTATATTATCACAATAACCAAACGAGGTAGGAACTACTATTATTCATATTTTACAGCTAGTAAAAGCATGACACAGACAGCTTAGATGCTTACCCAAAGCCACATTACAAGTAGATATAGGCTGTTGTGGGAACACCATGACATTTCTTGCTCTTAAGGACTTTAAAATCTAGTAGATAAAAGTTAAAATATATGCATGTTAATTTAGCCATTCATTGGTTTTGTTTCTAATGTTTTCCACTTGAAATATTACTGAAGCGATTCAACAAAGGGATTGAAAGAGAGAGGGGGGCTGAAAAAGAGAGACAGTAAAAACATGTATTGGGATCCCAGAGTCATATCAACATGCTGGTTTGAGGTGATTTTCTAAGTTAACGTCATTTTTTTTCTTGGAATTTCTCAAGTCTTTGTGGATTCTGCACATAATTCTCCCTCCCATTTTCTGTGGCCACCCTGGTGGCAAGCAAATATGGGTTAAATGAAAAAGATCTTTCCCTTCATGATGAAATGTGAAGGAGAAAAAAAATTACCAAAAGTTTTGTTACCGAAAATCTTTTCTGCATATTTTGTTGTGTTTTCTTTTTTAAACATTCACAATGTCTAGGACTGGACTTTGGAAGTTATCGTTGTCTTGGCTGTGCTAACCTAGCCTCTCAGCCAGTCCCTCCCCACTGCATCTCACCCTCCACTTCTGCCAAGAGGAGGAGAGACAGAGATTAATATCTGCTCCTACCAGCCATTTCTTTTAAAGCTCTTCTATTATGGCCTTTCTCATCCACGGCCTTCCACTTGCCTAACTACAACTTTTCTTTGAGTTTTCTAAGCCATGTTGTATAAGAATTTACACATAACTCTCCATTAACTTGCATGTTTTAGCCCATTTCATTCTTTCACTATGATGACAAGAGTAATGACTGCTCCAAAGTTACTCCAATCTTTCTGCCACCTATTAACCAAAAATGTGATTTGCAAAGCTCTTAATTGTCACAAAAACAATTAAGGCAAAACTACTTGTATTCAGATTACCAACTTAATGACTTCAAGGTCTCAGGGTAACAGATGTGCAGATAGCTGTTGTTCATCAGTCACTGGGATTTCATCATACAGAGGCTGGGAAGGAATATTTAATAAGGTCCCAGAAAACAAGACTCATTTCTAACTTCAGTGAATTTCTAATGAGGCAGCTCTCGAGTTGAACAATGACTGATTCAGGCTCCATGGACAGGAGACAGGACTCTGATGTGCACTAAATACATCTCGGATAACAGTTGGACCTTTTGTCAGCTAATATTTATGCAGTGTTTCCCTGTGCCAGAGGTACTGAGCTAAATACTTTACAAGCATGATCTCCATCCTTATGCAGCCCCGTGAGGTGAGTAACATTATTTTCATATCGTTTCACAGCTGAGGAGACTGACGTTTTAAGGAGATACTAGTTTACTCAAGGTAGAGCCAGGATTCAAACACAGACAACCTGAAGCCAAACTTTTTGCTCTGAACCACTGTACTATACTGCTTTCTGTCTACTTCTAGAAGAACTCCACTGAGGAGTGAGAAAATCTGCACTTGCATTTGAAACCCTCTTAATTGCCAAAGTAATAAAGGCAGTTGCGTTTATGCTGAAGAATCCTCTTACTGTATTTTCTAGTGTGAGAACCTCAGAAAGGAAGATTCCGCCAGAGATATGCCAGACAAAAAGTGTATCTCCCAGGAAGTTGTTCATCGCCATGATATTTTTAAATGGATGAAGTAAACTGTTTTCCCATTGCCACCCCTGAAAGATAACTCACACATTTCTCAGTATGGTGTAGAGGGTTCCTCACAACCCAACCACAGCCTGGCCTCCTGGCCGAGGTCTCCTCACTACACACCACCTGTCTCCACCCCGTTTCCACTCAGTGTCACTCTGATCTTCAGATTAGCTGTGATCCCCTATACCTTTGTGCTGTTATGTGCACATTTCTTCTTCCTGGAATTCCCTTCCTTCTTTTTGCCAGGTTGCAAGCCTCTACTCATCTTTCAGGACCTCGTTTGTGGTCTCCTCCTCCATATAGGCTTCCTATAGATGCTCCAAAACAGAATTAATCACTCCTCTGTACTACCATGCATTTCTATTGATATCACAGGTATTGCTCTTATTTGCTCTCTTATAACTATCTATTCAGTTGCCTCTTGTCCCAAAAGCTTGTCAGTATTGACACTATTGTAAGTCCCACAGCAGAGAACGGTGATCTCAGTTGCTATGCTCTGCGTGTGTTTCCCTCAGCCAGCATGTGTCTCTGTATTCTTTATACTCGAGAAACATCAAGTCTCATATCCACAAGATAACAGATGCCTTTTTTCCCTATCTTGGGTGCATCCAATCTATGACCTTTCAACTTCAAGTTCATTACCAATCTCCTATGTTTGAACAGTTCATCTATAACTTAATAATCAGAATGCAGAAAGCAAATATACAGCCAAGATGCCCAGTGTGTTAGAAGAGCAGCAATCAGAGTCGAAGGAAGGTTCATAAAGGATACTGGCTCCTTTTAGGCCTTTTAAAAACTCCCCACGCAAAATAAAAATAACCCTCCAGGCACACCTCTAGGAGATCTATCCAGCTCGCTTCCCAAAGACCTGTGAGGGGCTTATTCGTACTCCCTCCACCCAAGTTCTTTGCTTCTCACTTCCCATCAGTGTCCATTTCTTCTGGTCTACACCTTGCCTGTTTCTTCTTGTCCCCCTGGACTGAGGACCCAACTTTGGTCTGTGGGTTCTGCCCCGGCACATCTTTGGATGCTGTTCCTAACAACTGCCCCTGGGCTCCACGCATTGCTGCTGAGTTGAAGTGAGAAAACCCACAAACCTGGGCACTGTCCACTCCCTGGAATAACATCCTGATAGGACCCACAGGACTTGCCAGTAGGGAAGTGCACAGACAGGCCCATTATGTGACTGTGAAGGGCCTTATCACCTGTAAAGGAGTTGCCTTGAGCCTTTGGGTTTGGGGCCGCCATCACCACAGGGGAGGACTGGGGTCAGGTCTGTGGTTTTTCTTTGTTTGTTTGTTTTTGTTTTTGTTTTGTTTTGCGGTACGCGGGCCTCTCACCGCTGCGGCCTCTCCCGCTGCGGAGCACAGGCTCCGGACGCGCAGACTCAGCAGCCATGGCTCACGGGCACAGCCGCTCCGTGGCACATGGGATCCTCCCGGACCGGGGCACGAACCCGCGTCCCCTGAACTGGCAGGCGGACTCTCAACCACTGTGCCACCAGGGAAGCCCAGGTCTGTGTTTTAGAAAGCTGCCTCGAATAGGTATGAAAATGGATTTGAGGGGTTCAAGCCTGAAGCCAAGGACACTAGTTAGAAGGTACTAAGCAATCCAGGTGAGACTGATAAAGCGTGACCTTAAGTAAGGAAGAGCAAATACAACAGGGGGATACATCTGAGAGGCATTTTGGAGTTAGAGTTGACATGCTTCGGTGAATACTTAAACATAGGGGACAATGAAGAAAATATGCTGAGGATAGCTCTGAGGTTTCTAGCTTTAAAAACTGGGAGGACGGTGACGCCATTAAAAAAGCAGGAAGGGGCCTTCCCTGGTGGTGCAGTGGTTGAGAGTCCGCCTGCCAATGCAGGGGACACGGGTTCATGCCCCGGTCCGGGAAGATCCCACATGCTGCGGAGCGGCTAGGCACGTAAACCGTGGCCTCTGAGCCTGCGCGTCCGGAGCCTGTGCTCCGCAATGGGAGAGGCCACAACAGTGAGAGGCCCGCGTACCGAAAAAAATAAATAAATAAATACATAAATAAATAAATGTCCTTAGATGAAAGATATCTTCATTACAATGATTCCCTATTAGTAAATTCCCAAAGAATACAACTCTTTTTTTACTGAGGTATAATTAACATGCAAAAAAGCTGTCCATGTTTAATGTATACATCTTGATGAGTTTGAAGATAATATACACCTGTGAAACCATCACCATTAAACAATACCATAAAACATAACCATGACCTCTAAAAGTTTCCTCCCTCTCACTCACTTTTTCTTTCCCCCCAAAACAATTTCTGTCTTAGATTCATAACTTTTGGAGGTCAGGATGTGGGGAAGTGGGAAATGGGGACTGAGGCAGAGGAAAGGAGAGACTACTGAAAAGAGAGTGGGCGGCAGTAATGGAGAATGTGTTGGCACCATCTGGAGCACCTTCTGTATCAGCCTCTTACAAGCCTGGCAGCTGCAAGGGCCACATTCCAGGGCTCACAAAGTGGGTGTTGCCCAAACTGAGCAGTCATATCACCAGAGACGGGAGGCAGAATCATGGGAGGAGACTGCCTGAGAGAGGCACAAATCCTGCATTTTCTGCCAACATGAATCCACAGACAGGGTGAGAATTCCAGGGAGAGTTCCAGATTGCTTCACCTGGAAGAAAAGAAAAGAGCAAAGTAGCTGTCAGAGCCACCCCTCACAGCTGATAGCCTTCTGTTTGTGATGGGTCAGGCAGGGGAGGCCCTGGGAACCCAATTCACATCACCCGAGAACAACTATTACTTGCTTCCCCTCCTTCTAACTTATCTTTCTCAGGCAGGGTTCCTTTTCAAATGGTAAAAATGGACTTCCATTTCCTATGAGTAGGTATTACTATCATGCTTTATAAATGAGGAGACTGAGGTACAGAGAGGTTAAGTAACCTGCCTGAGATCACACAGCTCGGAACCAAAGATGTCAGAATGCAAAGCAGGCAGTCTGACTCCGGAACCTCCATCTTTATTTAACCTCTGCACTAAATTTCTTCCCCAATAAGCTCTCTACAGCAAGAGGTAATGAAAAAGAGCAAACAAATTTTTTAAAATAAGAAATATAATTACTGGAACAAAAGATTAAAGAGTAGATTGGACAGAATTGAAAGAACTAGAATTGGAAGTTAAATTGGGGAAAATTACCCAGAATATGATATGGAGTGATAAAGAGAAAAAATAAAATATTTGGAAGATAAATGAAGGAGTTCCAACGTTTATTCACTAGAAGTAGCAGAAATGGTGAATCTAGATGGTCAGGGAGATCAAAAGAAGAATTTTTCAGAATTAAATATTAAAATTCACATCAAAGTACACTTGGTCTTTGACAATCGGACACTATTTTGGCATTTATTTGGAGAGAACGTCATTGCTACTACACTCCTGCTTTTGTGGAGAATTTTTTTCTGCCTCAGAAGAGTTAGCAGTTGAGTGTTTAGCTCCTGACCTACCTGTAACTTATAGGCAACATTACTGCTATTTAAGTGATTATTTGCCTAACAAAGGGTGTTTTGGTTTTTTCTTTTCGGTAGATTATACAGTGCACAACTTTAGTGACTAGGTATGTGGATGATTTGGTGCAAGTGTACAAAACTTAGCGGAGTGGTATGGTATGTTTTATGGAAGAGAATTCATTGGAGGGAAAAGTAAAGTATATTGTGAAGTGGGATTAAAACAGCATGTACCCTCTGGTTTGCAATTTATATACGCTGTCTTACAAATTTTGTTCCTGTTACCTAAAGGAGAACTCCTAAATCTGTTAAGAAGGCCATGCCTGCCACAATGTTAAAACAGTGATTTTAACCCTGCCCCAAACCATCAGATTCCTCAGGATTTCAGAGAACCTGCCTAATGGTTAGAATTAGAAGCTGTGGTAGAGATGATTTGGGTTATACTGAGTTCCACATGCAAGTGGATGTGAAATCCTGATTAAAGCAAACCTACTACTTACCAGACAATAACCTCTAACCTCACCTCCAGCCCCCAAGTATGTGGCCTTGCTGGGTCACATGGTGACTAACATTTCCCAGATTTCCTCTAAATTCAAGGTAGTAGCCCAACTGAACTGGGGGAGGAGGGAGTCAAGGAGGAAAGGCTGTTGAAGATCTTTCTCCTACTCAAGAGAAATATATGCCCTAGAGCTGTGCCAGCACCCTTGATGTCTGATTTTTTTTAATTGAATATGGGTTAGAAGAATGAAATCAGATGACACTTGACTGCAAAAATGTTTATAAGCAAATAGCTTAGCCTTCTTACATTTTGGTATAAAGCTGAAAACTTCCTAACTTTGTAAAGCAAGATATAAAGTAAATATAAGGGGATAATAAAGTTCTTTCACAAAAAAAAAAAAAAAAAATGGCATACTGGCGTTTATTAACAACACTATCTATTACAAATTACTTAACATCTCTGAGACTTAGTTTTCCCTACCATAAAATGGAAGTCATGAAAACTATTTCAAAGTTTTTCTTTATTTATGTTTGGAAAACACTTAGCCCAGGTCCTAATACACAGGGGCACTCAATAATTATTTATTAAATCAAAATTTATTTAATCAAATATTTTTATACTGTAATTCTATTTTTCTGATCTATTTCCTTACCAGTGTTATCTCTTCTTTTGTCAAAGTTTTCTGAAAATGAAGAGATTCATGGAATGCATCTTCATTATTACAAGTACTATTAACTTGACTTTTATACTATCTTGATATAGAACACAGTGAGTGCTTTCAAAGACAAATACTGTATGAATTCACTCATGCGTGGAATCTAAAAAAACAAAACAAACAAAACAAAACAAAATGCATAGCACAGAGAACAGATTGGTGGTTTCCAGAGGAGAGGGGGGCAAAATGGGTGAAGGGGTCAAGAGGTAAAAGGTTCCAGATAAATAAATAAGCCATGGGGATGTAACATACAGCATAGTGACTATAGCCCATAATATTGTACTGAATATTTTAAAGTTGCTAAAAGAATAAATCTTAAAAATTCTCAGCACAAGAAAAATGCTTAATAAGCATTCCTAATTTAGCCTTGAGGAGAAAGTTTTAAAAATAGTGACAGATAGTAACTAGACATTATGATGATCATTTTGCTGTGTTTGTGTCTAATCATTGTGTTGTACACCTGAAACCAACATAATGTAGTATTTCAATTATACTTGAGTCTAAAATAAAAGACAGCAAGTGTTTAATAAAGGTTAGGACTGAAAATATGAAAAATGGAACATTTTGCCATTTGGTAATAATATCTACATATAATTTTTAAATGAAAAATCTATTTTGTAACCATATAAAATGTATGTCTATAATCCATTAGATTTTGAAGATTTTATAACGGTGAAAAAGTGTAGACTTTAGAAACTGTGCCTTTTCCTTAATAAATTTTTTCAACCTCAAACTTTAGTTTGAAGTAGTCTCACTCCAGACCGCCGAAATACCAACACATGAATGCCTTATGGGCGCCATCTAGTGTCAAAGAGTTATTAATACAATCTGCTCTTCTAGAACTAAAGAATCCCTACTATACAACGATTTCATGAGCCATTATTTGGAAGGGGCCAGTCCTTTGTCTCTGTTAGCATTATACTCTATACTTATTACCCGTTGAATCCATGTGTTTTTTGTGTTTTTTTTTTTTCCCCACACATGACCTTTTCCCGTGTCCTGGACAGGTAGGAACCCAGTCTCATTCCTCTCTGTGGCTACCATGCTGTTCGCAGTACCTGGAAAAATGGATGCGAATAGAAACATAAACAATGTGGTAGAATTACACTGTGTTTTAAAAGGAAAAAAATTATGGTCCAAATAATTTCCTTACAAAATAAAGGCGTATCTTTACAAAGAATAACAAAAATCTCTGGTGGTAATATTACATACAATCGTTTCTTCTGTAAGTTGCTTTTGTTGAGGCGTTTGGCATTTTGAGCTTTGATGGCCTGACTGTGTTGATAGCCCTACTCACAGAGCGCACCTCACATGTGTGTAGCAGTCTAGAGAGAGGCGCTGAGGCTAGGGGTTTGTGATGACAGCATCTGCCTGATCAGAAGCACAAGCAGCCTCAGCTCTCTCGATCTGTATCCTTGGGGATGGTACACAAAGCCTCAGTGAAGAATAGCCCATTCTGTTTGTTTGCTTGTGTTTTTGCTTGTGTGTTTTTCAAAAGTAGGAATTGGTTTCTTAATTGTAAATTGAATTGTCTCAGATATTTCAACAAAATAAAGTAAAAAATTGGTATTTTTATTGCTTGTGACAAGTTGTTAGCTATTGGTAAGAAGTGTTTCTACGTTTTGCCCTTATTGTATAAGGAAATAACTGTGCGACATGACTTCCCCAGTTTGAGCAAATCCACTTGACTGCAGCTTCCCTGAAAACATAGACAAAGAGCCGCAGAATTCAGCGAGAGCAGGCACTTAAAGTAACAATAAGGTCAGTGTCCTTTCTTTTATCAGTATTTCAGCTCACAGAAATGCAGGCGCAAATGAAGTCTATCCCTGCTCCTGCCTCAAACTGAAGGTCATGATCACACTACGATCATTCAGGTCGGGTTGACACAGGTCTCAACCCTGACGGGGAAGTCAGGCAGCCCTTTCTAGGCTCTGATGTTGGCAGCAAAAGGCAGGGCAATATGGTTACCAAGAATAGCTCATTAAAATAAGCTACTTTGTATAATGTGTCAATAAATTATAGAATAAGATATTTCTCCTCTGGATTTTGTTTGTTTTATTCCTGATAGGTAAAACAAAGGAGGGAGGAGGTGTTTGAATGTTAAAAGCTTGCCAAAATGACATAACACACTATCCTTGCATACGTATGTTTAGCTCTGTTCTCTATCCTCTAATTCATCTTTGGAATCATTTACAACTGAAAGGTAAAAAATCCAAGTTAATCAAGATATCATTTTTTTACTTATTTGAGTAGGCCAGATTCTTTTTAAACTACCAGTACCCAGTATATTGGCAAGGATGTAGGAGGTATAAACTTATATAAACTTTCTAGAGAATAAAAAGTGCATGCCCTTTGACACATCAATTCCATTCTGAAGATTTATCCCAAGAACAAATGTGGAAAGAAGGATATTACATGGATTTTCATTATACCTTTTACTTATAATAACAAAGTTTTAGAAACAACCTAAACACTCAAAAATAGGATAAAGGCTAAATAAGTTATGATCTATCTACATGATGAAGCACCGTGTAATCATTTTTAAAAGTGTATGAAAGAATAAAGAGAAACTATTCACAATATAAAAATAGAGAAAAAACATACTATGAAATAGTGTGTGCATACTTATAAAGTATGGCAATGTGAGCAGTAGCTATCTTTGGGTGTTGTTATTATGGGTAATTTGATTTTCTCTTTGCAGTTTATGGATTTGTACAATGAGCATGTATGCCCATTGTAATCTGAAAAATAAACAATAAAAGTTGTCTATAAAAAATTAAGAAGAAGAAGCATCATGTGTTGGATAGAGTCATGAGCCTGAATGAAGAAACAGAAACATCCCTTGTTCTTCCAAAATAATCATGACTCTGTAACTGCAACTCAGCAAATATAACAGGGGCCAGCCAAGTGTCACCTAGGTGATGGGATTACATGAAATTCCTCCAGCTTTTATTTTCATAATAACTTATCTTAATGTCCTGCAGCACGACTAGGCTAGGCAATGTGCCTGTGTAAGGTTCATGCTGAGTCAGATGGTGAGAATGGGGCTCACACAGTGCGCCAAGACACAGTCGTGGTTGGGAGGAGCTGCAGTGTGCACGGTGTTTCGGTAACCGGGAGACTACAGCGTGACCACAGCTCATGGTGCAATTAGGGAACAGGGAGAAAACTGGAAAGATGACTTTAAATGCCTTGGAAAGATGGTGTGAAAGAATTCTACTTGGAGTTTGGACATATTCAGTAGGTCGCTGGCAGGACATTTTTTCAAGCATTTTCAGCACACTTATGCCACAATTAACATCTGTGTTTTAGAAACGTGTGTGTGTATGTGTGTGTCATGTGGAAGATGAATTGAGAGAAAAGAAACCAGAGGCAGATTTGCCAGTCAGGAAGCTACTACAGTAGGGCAAATTTTAGGGCAAATAAATGGCCATTATCAAAAAGTCTACAAATGTTGGAGAGGGTATGGAGAAAAGGGAACCCTCCCACACTGCTGTAAATGTGATAATCCAAACTCGTAAATTGTAAATTGGTGCAGCCACTATGGAGAGCAGTATGGAGGGTCTCAAAAAATTAAAAATAGAGTTGCCAAGAGACTTCCCTGGTGGTGCAGTAGTTAAGAATCCGCCTGCCAATGCAGAGGACACATGTTCGTTCCCTGGTCTGGGAAGATCCCACATGCCGCAGAGCAACTAAGCCCATGCACCACAACTACTGAAGCCCACGTGCCTAGGGCCCATGCTCCGCAACAAGAGAAACCACCATAATGAGAAGCCTGCACACCACAACGAAGAGTAGCCACCGCTCGCCGCAACTAGAGAAAGCCTGCGTGCAGAAACGAAGACCCAACATAGCCAAAAAATTAATTAATTATTTTTTTTAAAAAAATAGAGTTGCCAAATGATCCAGCAATCCCTCTTCTGGGCATATATCTGGAGAAAACTCTAATTTGAAAAGATATATACACTCCAATGTTCATAGCAGCACTATTTACAATAGCCAAGACATGGAAACAACTAAATGTCCATCAACAGATGAATGGATAAAGCAGATGTGGTGTATATATATAATGGAATATTACTCAGTCATATAAAAAGAATAAATACCATTTGCAGCAACATGGATGGACCTAGAGAATATCATACTAAGTAAGTTAGACAGAGAAAGACAAATATCATATGATATCACTTATATGTGGAATCTTAAGAACTGATATAAAAGAACTTATTTACAAAACAGAAACAGACTCACAGACATAGAAAACAAACTTTATAGTTACCAAAGGGGAAAGGGGTGGGGAGGGATAAATTTGGAATTTGGTAGATACAGACTACAATATATAAAACAGATAAACAACAAGGACCTACTTATAGCACAGGGAACTATAAACAAAAAGTAAAAATAAGAGGCCTGAAATAGGACTAGAACAACAGAAATGGTGGTGAGAAGGAAACAGATTAAAGAGGCATCGTGGAGGTGGAGAGAACAGGGCGTGGTGATCCAGGGGAATCAGAAAGTGACTGAGAAAACATTTAGGTGACTGACTGCTCAACCGTGATGGTGGAACCAGCACACACTTTGGAAGTTTTGATTATCACAATTTATGTGAGTGGAAAACATCCTACAACTACAAATCTGGTCCCATTTAGCATGTGACAGTGTGCCACTCTACTCTTAGCTTCTTATAGCCACAAAGAGCCCCTACGAACCTTGGAGCAATAAATGGAATTTATTACTTATGTCCAGCTACCTCTGCATCAAGCACAAGGTCAGAAGAGCAATGATATGTATAACTTAAAACTGGATATTTTTTAAATATTAGTTTTAGAATATAGGTTTATTTTTTTTTTAACTTTTAATTTTATTTTGGAGTATAGTTGATTAACAGTGTTGTGATAGTTTCAGGTGTATGGCAAAGTGATTCAGTTATGCATATACATGTATCTATCCATTTTTAAATTCTTTTCCCATTTAAGTTGTTACATAATATTGAGCAGAGTTCCCTGTAGGTATATTTATTAAAGAAGCACATTTTGACCTAACCCTCCCACCAAAAAAAAAAAAGAATTCATTACAGGTATAGGGGTTTTTTTTGTTGTTGCTCCTACTGATACAATTTTACTATTAAGTGACGTGTGAAGCAACATCCTCAGCTTTTATCTGAGCCTCGTGTCACCTCTCAGGGTCGGGGCTCAAGTTGGGCCAGACAGAAGGGGGCTGGTGGGTGAGGGTGATGGTTTTCCTCATCCAACAGGGAAGCCACATTTGAGTCATATGTCTGTCTCACTGGCTCCCCGTGGAAACTGCAACAAATCCTTCAGGCAAAGCTTATGTGTATTTTCTGGTCATTGACCCCTATAGGCTGCATCTCACTTATCATATTCCTCTCATCTACTTACATTGGTAATGTTCATTGGCTGAACAAATTTCAAAATCGGCATTATACTTTTGAAAGTATATTTACCATTAACTTGGAAAGGCTACTACAGTCCATTGAAGACTTAAAATAGGACCTGGTAGATATATGGTTATATTATTCTTTTGTTGTTGTTGTTGTTGTTATTGTTGTTGTTGCGGTACGCGGGCCTCTCACTGTTGTGGCCTCTCCCGTTGCAGAGCACAGGCTCCGACGCGCAGGCTCTGCGGCCATGGCTCACGGGCCCAGCCGCTCCGCGGCATGTGGGATCCTCCCGGACCGGGGCACGAACCCGTGTCCCCTGCATCGGCAGGCGGACAACCTGTGCTCTGCAACGGGAGAAGCCACACAACAGTGAGAGGCCCACACACCGCAAAAAAAAAAAAAAGAAATACTCTTTTGATAGCTTAGATAAATGATCCCCAAACTTATCTAGTTTTTATCAGTAAATGTATTTATATATTTATATTTAAAATTATTTGCAAATACTATTATATTAATAGAGACTTTAGGGAAAATACACAAACTAGTGATTTCAAAATGGCAAACTAAAGGTAAAATAATATTTTTTTAATTTAAATTTTATTTATTAATGATAAAATGTCATTTGTTAATAAAATATATTCACTTTTATTAAAATATATATTTTATAAGATCATATAATTAATTATGCTTCATTATTGTTGGAAACCTTGTCTAAGCTTTGCAACATTGTAATTAGATGTTTGTTTCTAAATGAGCTGTATTTCTCTGCTTGTTTTGAATGGCTGTCACAGTTGTGAAATGTCCTCACATAGACGTGTACATTCCAATGGAAGCAATGTATCAAAAGTTGCATTTTCTAAGTTACAACACATATTTCAACCTATCTACCAGTTATATACAGGCTTTTGATAAAGTTGTGTTCATAGGTTTCCTTCCTTCTTGAAGGCTTGAATGGGTAGGAATTTTGAGGATCCAATTCTGGACTGATTTTTCCCTCCTTTTTTTTTCTCTCTTTTTCCATCCAGCAGCTACAAGGGTTTTGTTTGTTTGTTTTGGTGTTTTTTCTTTCAAGACTTTAAAGAAAGCCCTATTTTCAGAAACACCCATATCTGAACATGGAAAACAGTTGCTTCTGTAATACTGGTCTTTCATGGAGAATAATTTCCACTGGGAGAAATGCACTGTCCACTAAGAAGACTTTTGTTCACGGGGCACTTCACAGTGGCTTCTGTGTACAGTCACATTTCCAAAGTGCCACCTTCCTCCCTGGCTTTCCTTCCAGACAGCGGTGAGCATGCCCCCCTCAGCTGTTGGTGTCTCCTGCTTTGTCAGGGATGCCAGTGGAGACCAGCCATCACTTGGAAAGTTGCCTGTCCAGGTCCTCTGTCTTGGCAGGAACCTGGATTAGTGAAAACCTCAACCCAAGCTGGGATTCACGACTCCTTCTGGGTCGCCTTCTCCACTCCAGAGGGCAGCTTTGCTTCAGATTCGCTCTGGCTGGGGAAGAAGAGTCCCTTGGTTTCCTCAACAACATTGGAGTGTGTGATAAGAAGCAACCTTGTCCTCGACTCCCTTCCCTTTTGTTTTCTGTTTCTCTTTGAGCACAAATCTCTTCTAAAAGGCCGTGAAATGCTCTCTCCCACACCATCCACCCCCTTCTCACTATTCTGCTTGTCCCTAACCCACACTGAGTAGTTGGCAGTTATCGTGGCATAAATGTTCTTAGCACTGAAGTGCTGCTAATGCATGGCATCTAGCACTGGGCTGCACTAATCACTTTCAACCTGAAGCCAGCCCTGGCACAGAGTGAGCAGGGCTCTTCTGAAGTTGCTCTAAACTGTAGCCAGAGCCGCCGCATCAAGTTAGTACCAGAAGAACTGCCTGGGGCATGAATCTAACTTTAGATGGTTTGTAAGAACAAGCAGAACTCTGCCTCTGTATCCAGAAGAAAACTATCCAACTGCACCCCGCAAGTTAATCCCCTGGATAGCCCCACAGACACGCAGCAGCATCTGCGCCCTCCTGCTCCAGGCTCTCTGCCGCATTTTTTGAATGCTGGAGGTACTGGTGTTTAAGGGGACAGGAGGTATGTGTGGTCAAGGACCCAGCCTAAAAGTGACAATCCGTTCAACCATCCCAAGCCTCTGCAGTGATGGCAAGCAAGTCAAATTGCCTTTTCTCCAGTCCTTGCCACTGAGAGGAGATTATCTTCTATCCGTAGTTAGATCACCTATTTTATTAAGAAAATGTGTTAATTAGTTGTAAGGAATCCTGTATAAAATAAAATCATAGGCAGTCACTTTTTAAAATGCAGGATAAGAGGCTCTGTTGCCACGAACTAGGTATGCTTTCAGTAGATGAGTGAGTCTATCTGATATCTGTTGGAAAGAAGGGCTAGTGATCTTCTAGAATCAAAGCCATCATTTTTGTCAGATGATTCCCAACTTTTAACTAGCATAAAGCTATTAAGTCTACACAACATGTTAATTTACTGTTACCCTAGAAATCTTTTTTTATGTTAGTTTATTTCAGAAGTTACACCAAGAAAAAGCACTATTTAACAGTAAAATTTCTGTGAAACTTTATTGAAATGTTTTTACATATGAAGAAAATATTTTGCCATAGACATTTAAGATTTTTCAAATAAAAAATATCTACACCATTTGCTGTGGCGTTTTGGTGGCCCTGGTTGCCCTCTCCTCAGGGCACTGCAGGAGGCCCCAATTCCTGGAGAAAATCCTGGTGGCCCCCAAGGCTGTGCCCTCATCCTCCCTCCACATGGGGAGGGTGGGCAGCTTCTCTTCAGCATGTGTGCAGCATAGGTTGTCAGCCTACCCCTCTGGCTGCCAGCTGGAGCACATGACAGCTGACATTGCAAGGAACCACCCTCCAGGGTATTTTCACTAGAACAGCCTGATGTAACTGCTGTGCAATACAAGCCAAAATCGTATTGAGAAACAGTATATCTGGAATATCACTTGGAAGACATGTTAGCTATCCCTTCTTTTTGATTTTCTAAAAATCCCTCTCTCCAGCAATCCAGACAAACACTGAGCTCTGTACCTGGACCAAATGCTTTTGAGCTCCCTGTAACTATTTTCACCAAATCACCCAGAAGTTTATATTGAGGGACACTACAAACAAGAAACCTGTTGAAACTTCTCACTGTGTTTAAAGATGCTGCTAATTGCATTGCACTTGCTAATTACATAGCACATCCTCACCTGGAGATCCCACAAGAAATTTTCTAAGAGTCAGGAATGAATGTACTTTCTCCAAGCAACTAATTAAAATTAATTTGTTTTAATTTTATGGACACTTGAAGCACATACCTACTTTCTTCTTTGAATGGACTGCTAGAAAACTGAGAGTCAAATTTGAAGTTTACCTTTAGCAAATCATCTTCTACCATTTATGGGTTTTAATATTTTTATTTATAAATTTTATGTAATAATTTTACCTTCTAGTTTCTTCCTATCCCTTCTACTCTCATTTTCATTTTTCCTGCTTTCCTCTTCTATTTAATTCAAATTGATTTTTACCTCATTTTTATCTATTTATGTAAGATACCTTAAAACCTTTGGAACAGGGAAATGAATAAATAAATAAAGACTGGAATATCTGGTACTTTATTTATCAGAGGCAAATAAAAGTGTTCTCTTTTCCTGATATACTAGGAAATAGAATAGAATTATAGAATTGGAACGATTCTATGGAATATAGTTTTTTAAAAATCCACTAGTTAATACTCTGAGTACCATTTCATGAAAGATTGGAAGTGGAGCCCCAAGGCCAGGGCCACAGGCAACAGACAATGGTTTAGGAAGCCAGGTCTAAAGGAGGACGCCAAGTGTGACCTCAGAGCTGCAAATATAGGTGATAATTCCCATCTGTAATGGGTTGAATGATGACCCTAAAACACATGTCCAAGCAGAACCTTAGAATGCAATTTTATTTGGAGTAAGGGTCTTTTAAAGTATAAGTAAGTAAGGATCTAGAGATGAGATCATCCTGAATTAAGGTGGAAAATCCAATGACAAGTGTCCTTATAAGAGTCAGAGAAGGAGACACAGACACAAGGGAAAAAGCCATATGAAGACTGATGCAGACACTGGAGGGCAGCTGCAAGCCAAGGAGTGCCAAGCATTGTCAGCAACCACAGGAAGCCAGGAGAGAGGCATGGAGCAGATTCTCCCTCGAGCCTCCACAAGGAATCAAACCCACAGGTACCTCGATTTCAGACTCTGGTCTCCAGAGCACATTTCTGTTGTTTTAAGCCACTCAGTTTGCAATCATTTGTTCCAGCAGCCCTGGGAAACTAAGGCACCATCTTAGGTCTCCAGATTCAAATTCACACCAATCCATGTTTTAGGTTTCAGAACCTTTCTTTACGAATTTGACTCTTGATTAAAGTGACTTTTTGAAAGTGAAGCTTCTTCACTTTGAAAACATATTTCAAACACAAATCAATAATTATTAAGATATATTAAGCTGAAGATGTTTATACTGTGGCCTAAATGTTTTGACTTTCCAGAAGTTTGTACACTTAAATACTATTCTCCATCACATTTTTATATTATGCATTTTAATAAACAATGGTATGATTTTCAATAGAATGAAAAACTACAGCTCTATGTGCATGATTTCTATTTCTTTTTAAATTTTAACATTTTGAATTTTATTTTATTTACTTTTTTATACACCAGGTTCTTATTAGTTTTCCATTTTATACACATCAGTGTATACATGTCAATCCCAATCGCTCAATTCAGCACACCACCACCCCTCCCCCAATACCATTTCCCCCCCCTGGTGTCCATACGTTTGTTCTCTACATCTGTGTCTCAATTTCTGCCCTGCAAACCGGTTCCTCTGTACCATTTTTCTAGGTTCCACATATACGCATTAATATACGATATTTGTTTCTCTCTTTCTGACTTACTTAATTCTGTATGACAGTCTCTAATACATCCACGTCTCTACAAATGATCCAATTTCGTTCCTTTTTATGGCTGAGTAATATTCCATTGTATATATGTGCCACATCTTCTTTATCCAGTCGCCAGTCAATGGACATTTAGGATGCTTCCATGACCTCTCTATTGTAAATAGTGCTGCAAGGAACTTTGGGGTGTATGTGTCTTTTGGAATTATGGTTTTCTCTGGGTATCTTCCCAGTAGTGGGATTGCTGGGTTGTATGGTAGTTCTATTTCTAGTTATTTAAGGAACCTCCATACTGCTCTCCATAGTGGTTGTATCAATTTACATTCCCACCAACAGTGCAAGAGGGTTCCCTTTTTTCACCCTCTCCAGCATTTGTTGTTTGTAGATTTTCTGATGATGCCCATTCTAACTGAGGTGATACCTCATTGTAGCTTTGATTTGCATTTCTCTAATAATTAGTGATGTTGAGCAGCTTTTCATGTGCTTCTGGGCCATCTATATGTCTTCTTTGGAGGAATGCCTATTTAGGTCTTCTGCCCATTTTTGGATTGGGTTGTTTGTTTTTTGATGTTGAGCTGCATGAGCTGTTTATATATTTTGGAGATTAATCCTTTGTCCATTGATTCGTCGGCAAATATTTTCTCTCATTCTGAAGGTTGTCTTTTCGTCTGGTTTATGGTTTCCTTTGCTGTGCAAAGGCTTTAAAGTTTCATTTGGTCCCATTTGTTTATTTTTGCTTTTATTTCCATTACTCTAGGAGGTAGATCAAAAAAGATCTTGCTGTGATTTATGTCAAAGAGTGTTCTTCCTATGTTTTCCTCTAAGAGTTTGATATTGTCCAGACTTACATTTAGGTCTATAATCCATTTTTAGTTTATTTTTGTGTATGGTGTTAGGGAGAGTTCTAATTTCATTCCTTTACATGTAGCTGTCCCGTTTTCCCAGCAACACCTATTGAAGAGACTGTCTTTTTTCCATTGTATATCCTTGCCTCCTTTGTCATAGACTAGTTGACCATATGTGTGTGGGTTTATCTCTGGGCTTTCTATCTTGTTCCATTGATCTATATTTCTGTTTTTGTGCAAGTACCATACTGTCTTGATGACTGTAGCTTTGCAGTATAGCCTGACGTCAGGAAATCTGATTCCTCCAGCTCCGCTTTTTTCCCCTCAAGACTGCTTTGGCTATTCGGGGACTTTTGTGTCTCCATACAAATTTTAAGATTTTTTGTTCTAGTTCTGTAAAAAACTGCCATTGGTAATTTGATAGGGATTGCATTGAATCTGTAGATTGCTTTGGGTAGTAGAGTCATTTTCACAATTTTGATTCTTCCAATCAAAGAACATGGTATATCTCTCCATATGTTGGTATCATCTTTAATTTCTTTCATCAGTGTCTTATAGTTTTCTGCATACAGGTCTTTGTCTCCCTATGTAGGTTTATTCCTAGGTATTTTATTCTTTTTGTTGCAATGTAAATGGGAGTATTTCCTTAATTTTGCTTTCAGATTTTTCATCATTAGTATATAGGAATGCAAGACATTTCTGTGCATTAATTTTGTATCCTGTAACTTTACCAAATTCATTGATTAGGTCTAGTAGATTTCTGGTGGCATCTTTAGGATTCTCTATGTATAGTATCATGTCATCTGCAAACAGTGACAGTTTTACTTCTTCTTTTCCAAATTGTATTCATTTTCTTTCCTTTCCTTCTCTGACTGCCGTGGCTAGGACTTCCAAAACTATGTTGAATAATAGTGGTGAGAGTGGACATCCTTGTCTTGTTCCTGATCTTAGAGGAAATGCCTTCAGTTTTTTACCACTGAGAATGATGTTTGCTGTGGATTTGTCATATATGGCCTTTACTATGTTGATGTAGTTCCCTCTATGCCCACTTTCTGGAGAGTTTTTATCATAAATGGGTGTTGAATTTTGTCAAAAGCTTTTTCTGCATCAAGATGATCATATGTTTTTTCTTCTTCAGTTTGTTAATATGGTGTATCACATTGATTAATTTGCATATATTGAAGAATCCTTGCATCCCTGGGATAAATCCCACTTGATCAAGGTGTATGATCCTTTTAATATGTTGTTGGATTCTGTTTGCTACTATTTTGTTGAGGAATTTTGCATCTATATTCTTCAGTGATATTGGCCTGTAATTTTCTTTTTTTGTAGTATCTTTGTCTGGTTTTGGTATCAGGGTGATGGTGTCCTCATAGGATGAGTTTTGGAGTGTTCCTTCCTCTGCAATTCTTTGGAGGAGCTTGAGAAGGATGGGTGTTAGCTCTTCTCTAAACGTTTGATAGAATTCACCTGTGAAGCCATCTGGTCCAGCACTTTTGTTTGTTGGAAGATTTTTAATCACAGTTTCAATTTCATTACTTGTGATTGGTCTGTTCATATTTTCTATTTCTTCCTGGTTCAGTCTTGGAAGGTTATACCTTTCTAAGAATTTGTCCATTTCTTCCAGGTTGTCCATTTTATTGGCATAGAGTTGCTTGTAGTAGTCTCTTAGGTTGCTTTGTATTTCTGCGGTGTCTGTTGTAACTTCTCCTTTTTCATTTTTAATTTTATTGATTTGAGTCCTCTCCCTCTTTTTCTTGATGAGTATGGCTAATGGGTTATCAATTTTGTTTATCTTCTCAAAGAACCAGCTTTTAGTTTTACTGATCTTTGTTATTGTTTTATTCATTTCTATTTCATTTATTTCTGCTCTGATCTTTATGATTTCTTTCCTTCTGCTAACTGTGGGTTTTGTTTGTTCTTCTTTCTCTAGTTCCTTCAGGTGTAAGGTTAGATTGTTTATTTGAGATTTTCCGTGTTTCTTGAGGTAGGCTTGTATAGCTGTAAACTTCCCTCTTAGAACTGCTTTTGCTGCATCCCATAGGTTTTGGATGATCGTGTTTTCATTGTCATTTGTCTCTAGGAATTTTTTGATTTCCTCTTTGATTTCTTCAGTGATCTGTTGGTTATTTAGTAACGTATTGTTTAGCCCCCATGTGTTTGTGTTTCTTACATTTTTTTCCCTGTAATTCATTTCAAATCTCATAACATTGTGGTCAGAAAAGATGCTTGATATGATTTCAGTTTTCTTAAATTTACTGAGGCTTGTTTTGTGACCTAAGATGTGATCTATCCTGGAGAATGTTCTGTGCACACTTGAGAAGAAAGTGTGATCTGCTGTTTTTGGTTGGAATGTCCTATAAATATCAATTAAATCTATCTGATCTATTGTGTCATTTAAAGCTTGTGTTTCCTTATTAATTTTCTGTTTGGATGATCTGTCCATTGGTGTGAGGTGTTAAAGTCCCCCACTATTATTGTGTTACTTCGATTTCCTCTTTTATGGCTGTTAACAGTTGCCTTATGTATTAAGGTGCTCCTATGTTGGGTGCATATATATTTATATTTGTTATATCTTCTTCTTGGATTGATCCCTTAATCATTATGTAATGTCCTTCCTTGTCTCTTGTAACATTCTTTATTTTAAAGTCTATTTTATCTGATATAAGTATTGCTACTCCAGCTTTCTTTTGATGTCCATTTGCATGGAATATATTTTTCCATCCCCTCACTTTCAGTCTGTATGTGTCCCTAGGTCTGAAGTTGGTCTCTTATAGACAGCATATAGATGGGTCTTGTTTTTGTATCCATTCAGCAAGCCTGTGTCTTTTGGTTGGAGCATTTAATCCATTCACATTTAAGGTAATTTTCAATATGTATGTTCCTATGACCATTTTCTTAATTGTTTTGGGTTTGTTTTTGTAGGTCCTTTTCTTCTCTTGTGTTTCCCACTTAGAGAAGTTCCTTTAGCATTTGTTGTTGAGCTGGTCTGGTGGTGCTTAATTCTCTTAGCTTTTGTTTGTCTGTAATTTTTTTGATATCTCCATCTAATCTGATGAGATCCTTGCTGAGTAGAGTAATCTTGGTTGTAGTTTCTTCCCTTTCATCACTTTAAGTATATTGTGCCATTCCCTTCTGGCTTGTAGAGTTTCTGCTGAGAAATCTGCTGTTAACCTTATGGGAGTTCCCTTGTATGTTGTCATTTTTCCCTTGCTGCTTTCAATAATTTTTCTTTGTCTTTAATTTTTGCCAATTTGATTACTATGTATCTCTGGGTGTTTCTCCTTGGGTTTATCCTGTATGGGACTCTCTGCACTTCCTGGACTTGGGTGGCTCTTTCCTTTCCCATGTTAGGGAAGTTTTCGACTATAATCTCTTCAAATACTTTCTCGTGTCCTTTCTCTCCCTCTTCTCCTTCTGGGGACCCTATAATGCGAATGTTTTTGTGTTTAATGTTGTCCCAGAGGTCTCTTAGGCTGTCTTCAATTCTTATCATTCTTTTTTCTTTATTCTGTTCTGCATCAGTGAATTCCACCATTCTGTCTTCCAGGTCACTTATCTGTTCTTCTGCCTCAGTTATTCTGCTATTGATTCCTTCTAGTGTAGTTTTCATTTCAGTTATTGTATTGTTCATCTCTGTTTGTTTGTTCTTTAATTCTTCCAGGTCTTTGTTAAACATTTCTTGCATCTTCTCGATCTTTGCCTCCATTCTTTTTCTGATGTCCTGGATCATCTTCACTATCATTATTCTGAATACTTTTTCTGGAAGGTTGCCTATCTCCACTTCATTTAGTTGTTTTTCTGGGGTTTTATCTCGTTTCTTCAGCTGGTATATAGCCCTCTGCCTCTTCATCTTGTCTTTCTGTGAATGTGGTTTTTGTTCCACAGGCTGCAGGATGGTAGTTCTTCTTGCTTCTGCTGTCCGCCCTCTGGTGGATGAGGCTTTCTAAGAGGCTTGTGCAAGTTTCCTGATTGGAGGGACTGGTGGTGGGTAGAGCTGGCTGTTGCTCTGGTGGGCAGAGCTCAGTAAAACTTTAATATACTTGACTGCTAATGGGTGGGGCTGGGTTCCCTCCCAGTTGATTGTTTGCCCTGAGGAAACCCAACACTGGAGCCTACCTGGGCTCTTTGTTGGGGCCAATGGCAGACTCTGGGAGGGTCACCCTAAGGAGTACTTCCCAGAATTTCTGCTGCCAGTGTCCTTGTCCTCACGGTGAGACAGAGCCACCCCCTGCCTTTGCAGGAGAGCTTCCAACACTAGCAGGTAGGTCTGGTTCAGTCTCCTATGGCGTCACTGCTCCTTCCCCTGGGTCCTGATGTGCACACTACTTTGTGTGTGCCCTCCAAGAGTGGAGTGTCTGTTTCCCCCAGTCCTGTTGAAGTCCTGCAATCAAATCCCGCTAGCCTTCAAAGTCTGATTCTCTAGGAATTCCAACTCCCGTTACCAGACCCCCAGGTTGGGAAGCCTGACATGGGGCTCAGAACCTTCACTCCAGTGGGTGGACTTCTGTGGTATATCTGTTCTCCAGTTTGTGAGTCCCCCACCCAGAAGTCATGGGATTTGATTTTATTGTGATTGCGTCCCTCCTACCATCTCATTGTGGCTTCTCCTTTGTCTTTGGATATGGGGTATCTTTTTTGGTCAGTTCCAGTGTCTTCCTGTCAATGTTTGTTCAGCATTTAATTGTGATTCCTATGTTCTCACAGGAGGGAGTGAGAGCACGTCCTTCTACTCTGCCATCTTGAACCATAACCCGCATGATTTCTGTTATTCAGATTTTGTCAATCAAACATAGAACTCCTCAAAATATAGTTATCAACCTTATATCACAGAACATAGATCTTTTTGAGAAACATTTTTAAAATATGCAAGCAAAGATAATAGTAAACAATCACATAACCACCAGGAGACAGGGAGAAAGGGTAAGACAGAATATACTAAGATAAGAAAATTCAGAACAAAAAATAATTCAAGACAAAATCTAAATGGATATTAGACGGTGATGAAAGAGGAAGTTGGTATTATTATTCAGGATAAACCTGTTTTCTCTATTAGAGAAAGAGAGAAGTGATTTCATAAAAGTAAAAAAATGAAATGTAAAAGGAAATGTGAGATTTAATTATCTTTTATAAAATAATCTGTTTCTTTTCACTTAGTTCATATTAGCAATGTTCAAGTGAAGAATATCCAAATATTTTAAAATTGGTTTGCAATACCTAATTTCACCAGAGGATGGTAGAAGAGGGTCGACACATATGGAAAAATTGCGAATTTATATTTTTCTCTCAGGAGTTGACTACAAAATTCTGTGATTTGTAGAACTGTCAAAATCATTTTATTCAAAAATAAAATTTCGGAAGATGATACAGCCGGTAATGTGGTTGATTTGCTCCTTAGACTGTTTCTTTGTGGTGGAGAGAAGAGGGTGGGACGAACTCCATCCTGGGGTGTTAAATATGACCTACAAGTTCCTTGTCACATCAAATCAACATAACAAGAAAGTGAGCCTGTGAAAGAACTATGAATTTTTCAGAGAGAAAACTAAAAACAAAGTGAGTTGATTTGTAAGAACTTTTCAAAAGTTGGAGCGAAGGGGACGTTACCTAACCCACAGCCCTCCATTCAAAATCCTTTAAAGGGTTCTGGACTGTTAGTGATGGTCCACAAATAGCTAGCAGGAAAAAGAAGGGTGTTTTTTCTGCTCATGAAAATTCATAGTGTACATCCCGCTGGACATCTTGAGCCTTTCCCATCTCATCCACCCAACTTCTACAAATGATTAAGAGATTTAGATCAATGGGAACTTTGGCTGCTAAGCAGGGAACCCTTGGGGCAAGGGCAGGGGGAGAACTGTCCACATTTCAGTTTCAAACAGTGAGTACCTGCTAAGTGCACATTACCAGGCTCTGGGGTTTCAAAAATAAATAAGGTCTGGTCCCTGCCCTTGAGAAGTTAAAAATGTAGGCGTCATGAGCAACTGTCTGCCTCTCGGTCCTTCCCTCTTATGGGTTTTCTCACTAATGGTACCTAGTTGCCATGTAAACAAGCGCTCTGACCCTGAGGAACACTGGACTCAGTGTCAGGCTCCTCTCCTGGGGCACTGAGTTCTTATTGTCTCCCTCTGCCTGGGTTCCTGATGCTTCTTGTCTCGTCCCTGCTGCCCTAGACTGCCTCCCTGGATTCCAAGCTCCCTGCCGTTGTTCATCTCTGAGGCTCGACCCATCTTCCTAGTCAGCCCTACCTCTCCTAAACCTTTCTCCGTGCCCTGCATTCAACACCCTTTGTTGGCCCCACAATAACCCAGTGCTGACTCTGGACTAGAGCAGCGGTCCCCAATCTTTTTGGCACCAGGGACCAGTTTCGTGGAAGACAATTTTTCCACAGACTTGGCAGGGGAGATGGTTCAGGCGGTAATGCGAGCGATGGGAAGCGGCAGGTGAAGCTTCGCTCGCTAGCCCACCTCTCACCTCCTGCTGTGCGGCCCGGTTCATAACAGGTCTCTGACCAATACCGGTCCGCAGCCAGGGGTTGGGGACCCCTGGATTAGAGGATGCCTGCAGGTGGGCGCTTTAAATCTGGGTAACCTGCATAAGCAAAGGACATGAAAGTAAATTATCCATGGATATTACAAATATTTATGCCATAACTTCAGGTAATACTGTACTCCACTATTTCTTTGTGTCAATATGGACAAAATCTAAGACCTCAGAGCCTTCCTCTTGCATTCTAATCTCCTAGAAGTAATCCAACATAGAGATTGTGGGCGGAGTTCTGAGTTTCTAATTCCAGAGATATTTACCTGCTGTGTGATCATGAATAAGTTACTGCACATCTCTGAGCTATGTGTAAAATCAAATTAGGAATAATACATGCATCGTAAATTTGTTGTGAAGAGTAAACAAGATAATATATATTAAAGGTGTTGGGCATAGTTCTTAGCACAGAGTAATACTGTGTTCAATAAATGTTAGAATAACATGACTGAATGTTAAAGCTATTTCTAATCGTTTAAGAAGTCTGAAAGTATTAGCATTAGAATTTTGTATTGGAGTATAGCTGATTCACAAAGTTGTGTTAGTTTCAGGTATATAGCAAAGTGATTCAGATATATATATATATATAATCTTTTTCAGATTCTTTTCCATCATAGGTTATTACAAGACATTGAATATAGTTCCCTGTGCTATATATGTGTATATATATATATATATATATATATATATATATATTTGTGTGTGTGTGTGTATGTTAATCCCAAACTCTTAATTTTTCCCTCCCCCACTTTCCCCTTTGGTAACCATAAGTTTGTTTTCTACATCTAGCATTAGAGTTTTTATTGCTTGTACTTTTATTGCTTGTACTTTTTCAACTGAAAAATTTCAATTGGAAAAGATATAAAACTTCCAATTTTATAAAGAACTAGTTTTCACAGCTTAGTCAGTCAGTCCCCAATTTTTTTAGGACTGCTTATTCAAGCTTCTCTCTTTTTGATTTTTTTCACTTCTGCCACTTGCATTTTCAACTGGATTTTCTTTCACTATAGACAAAGTAAATACATCGGTTTAAATTTAAGGTAGAAATAGGTATAAAATGAAAATAAACCTTTCCCTTCCACCCCAGACCTCCTACTTTTTTCCCCCCAGATATAATCACTATCTTCATCAAATTCTTACAACTTTCAAGCTTCTAAATGTATTTTTCACACAAATGAGACCATACTGTAATAGTTGTCTGCACCTTGCCTTTTCATTTTACACAATAACATATCACATAACATAACATACAGATCTACCACGTCATTTTTAATGTGGGGTTGCCCTATGCTTAGATGTACCATGCTTTATTTAAAGAGTTCCTGTACTGACGGGCATTCTCTTGGGATTCTTGTTTATATAAATAACAATGCTTTATACACTTTTGCACATATTATCTTTTCACACTTTGGCAAGAATATGGATAGGGCAAATTTCTAGAAATGCCACTATTAGGTCAATGGGCCATTGCATTTTTAATTTGAATAGATATTGCTGCCAAACTTTCCCCCAGTGAAGTGGAAACAGCTTGCACTCCTCTGTCTCAAGGGTGCGTGACAACGTCTGCTTTCCTGCAACCTCCACTAGACATATTATTCAAGTGTCAAACTGCATTCATCTGATAGGTGAAAAATTCCTATCTCTTTGTTGTTTTAATTTTCATTTTTAAATTATGAGTGGAATTGAGCATTTTCACATGCTTATTAGCCATTTGTATTTTTATGAACTACCTGTCAAGATATTTGCCCATTTTTTTCTATTTTTTAATGAATTTGTATTTTTTCTATAGTAAAGGAATTAACCACTGTTTTCCGTATATGATACAGCAGTACAATTTATACTGGAAATATTTCTATCACTAATTAACATTCATATTTATATATCACATACAATTGTTCCATATATATAACCTAAAAGAGAAAATAAAATAGAAAATTAAGACTGATTTTATGGTTATACTAAATGTCACTCTAGTATTTTATTATTGTACTTAACAAAATAAAGTGATGTCAGGGGCTTCCCTGGTGGCGCGGTGGTTGGGAGTCTGCCTGCCGATGCAGGGGACACGGGTTCGTGCCCCGGTCCGGGAAGATCCCACATGCCGCGGAGCGGCTAGGCCCGTGAGCCATGGCCGCTGAGCCTGCGCGTCCGGAGCCTGTGCTCCGCAGCGGGAGAGGCCACAGCAGTGAGAGGCCCCAGCAGTGAGAGGCCCGCGTACCGCAAAAAAAAAAAATAAATAAAAATAAAAATAAAAATAAAATAAAATAAAATAAAGTGATGTCAGCTGATGAATCACTATTTACTATATTTATCCATTCGAAGAGTGATATTAAGTGATATACTTAATAATATTTCAGTCTTTGTATCACTTTGCAAAAATTTACTGTACAAGGGATCAAACCATATGTGCCTTGCCTGGAGAACTGAGTTTTAGAGTTTACTTCTTTTAATACACCACTTAAAATTATTCCATGCTGGGTATTTAGAGCCATCAAGGTATTTGATTAAATGATTCTGGAAGAAACCCGGGCTAACCAAAAAAGAGTTGACAGTAGAGGAATGAAGCAAGATGATCACATACATATTCCTTTGTAAACTCTGGTGGGTGATGGATGCTAACAGTAGAAAAATATCACTATTGTCTGATTCTGTAAAATCCCATTTTCCAGTGAATAATGGTCCAATTAGATTGTAAGCTTCTGATGGATAGCTACAGAATCTTAAAATTCATTTTTGGTTTTTAATTTTATTGTGGTAAGATGAGATCTATCCTCTTAACAAATGTTAAGTGTACAGTATATTAGGTATTGCTGACTATAGATAAAAGGTTGTACAGCTGATCTCTAGAAACTTGCTTGACTAAAACTTTACACTGGTTAATTATTGACTCCCCATTTCCTCCTCCCCTCAGGCGCTGACAACTAACCATTCCACTCTTCGATTCTATGAATTAGAATATTTTAGATACCTCATATAAGTGGAATCATGCGGTATCTATTTTTCTGTGACAGGATTATTCAGTTAAGCATAATGCCCTCAAGGTTCATCCATGTTGTCACATACTGCAGAATTTCCTTCTTTTCTAAGGCTGAATAGTATTCCATTGTATGTATACACCACATTTTCTTATGCATTTATCTGCAGATGGGCATTTAGGTTGTTTCCACATCTTGGCTTTTGTAAACAATGCACAATGAACATAGGAGTGTTTATCTCTCTTTCAGATCCTGATTTCAGTTCTTTTGGATAAATACCTAGAAGTTAGATTGCTGGATCATACAGTAGTTCTATTTTTAATTTTTTGAGAAGCCGCCATACTGTTTTCCATAGTGGTTGTACCAATTTACATTCTCATCAACAGTGTACAAGGATTCCCTTTTCTCCACATCCTTGACAACACTTGTTGTCTTTTGTTTTGTTAATGACAGGTGTGAAGTGATATCTCACTGTGGTTTTGATTTGCATTTCCCTGATGATGTACCTGATGGCTATCTATATGTCTTCTTCAGAGAAATGTCTATTCAAGCCTTTAGTCCATTTTAAAAATTGGGTTTATTAGTTTGTTTTTTTGTTTGTTTGTTTGTTTTTTACTATTGAGCTATACACGTTCCTTATATATTGGAGATTAACCTCTTATCAGATATATGGTTTGCAAATATTCTTTCCCATTCTGTAGGTTGCCTTTCGGTTTTGTTGTTTCCTTTGCTATACAGAAACTTTTTAGTTTGAGGTAGTCCCACTGGTTTATTTTTATCTTGTTACCTGCTAAGCTTTTTTATATGCCCCATAATTAACAATTTCTATGAATACTTGCAGACTAAATATGAAATTAACAGACACCTGTAACTATCCTGAGTGTTATCCAGTGGTTATTAACACCATATACTGGTCTTAACTGCAAATCAGTAATTTCAGGATAAGTACATTTATTCCCCATATCTAACAATGCCTGCTATGTCTCTGATTCATCATTCCCTCACATATTCATCCCTTATTCCTATAATCTCATATTTTATTTAATCCATCAATTATTAAGAGATTTTCTTTATCTACTCTTTCCTATTACATAAATGCACTAAGTATTTACTATATTAGTCATCGTTTACAGCAGTAATTTTGGAGAATTTATTTCCTATATAAATATGGGACAAATTATAGATCAAAAAATGTTAAAAGTGAAAGTCACCATTATCCAACAATAACCACATACTCCCAGATCCCTGGAGCTTTAGGGTGCCTTAATCATGATGAAATGGTCCCTACTGACATAATGCTATTAATGAAGTTAACGTATCTGGCTTGAAATCGGATAACGTGATTTTAAAGTTCATCTGCTCACTAAAGTGCAGATAGTGGTGATTCTTCTACCTTTAAGTTTCTCTTGCTCCACATATGCCTTGATTTATGATAAGAACATCACTTAGAAGATTGTGCAGATCTGGGACTCTGTGGTTGGGGAGATGCCCTCCACATGAAGTTTTGGGAAATGACCCTCTAAATATTCTTCATGGAAGATCCTGCAGTCATGAGGACCCAGGGATGGTCCAGGGCCTGCCCAGCTGACACTTGATGTTTAGCCTCCAAAATCAGTAGTTTGTTAAGTCCTTCACCCAGTGGGAAATAGTTGGCCAAGGCTAAGAAGAAAAGTAAATAAATAAAATAGAATAAAATAAATAAAATAAAAACACACACAAACACACATACAGAATCATGTTCTTAATTACAAAGGTCAATGCTTATTAAATCCAAATGACTTCTTCAAATAAGCCATTGGGAGATTATGTCATTAAACATGTAGTGAACCTAAAATTCCACTTTTGAAAAGACAAAAAAAAAAAATCTCTCTTTAGCAAAAGAAAAAAACCAACACAGAAATTCTCTTCCAAACTCTCTGTCCAACGAATGAGAATTCTTTTCCAGAAATCTGTCCAGTGTGCTGCCAGCAGCGATGCAAGTTTCCACATCCTGTTCACGTAAGCAGGATAAGGCGAAGCAGCTCTTGTTGGTGAACTCCACCAGTATCAGGTGAGTATTTACCCCATTGTGGTCAAGTCAGAGAGCCCCTATGACTCCAGGAATGAGTTAGAATGGAAAATGGAATGGACTGGGAAATCATCAACTTTTCTCTCCCTTTGAAAACTTACTCTGGACTTACGATGCCTACCACTCCACAGCCTGGAGAAAAAAGAGGACTTTGGGGAAGAATCCCTCACAGCGCCTTTCCTTTGAGCACACAGGGCCCTCATGACTCCCAGTCAGTTGCCTACAAGCGGGATTCAGCCCGTAGCAGAGATATGGCATGTTCAACCAGCTATTTGATGTTTCGAGGACGTGTTCTGGCAAAATCTACAGCTTTTGCACATAATTTAAGTACGATGACAGAAATTCATAGTGACTTTTGTGAGGATGGGGACAAGAGGGCTGTTGTTTTTCCTCAGACTTGTTTTCTGTGTTACCTATCAACATGTAGCACGTATCTGGAAAATGCTATGGTTTTGTATCCCTCCTTATTTAGAAAGGAGAGAGATTGAGAAAACTGACCATATATTTGCTATATTGCAAACAGCAATTTCTGGTTGATATGTGTATCTCAAGAAAAATAAGGGAATCCTTACAAGCTATTGCTTTGTCCTTGTGGAAGGAAAAATCAAACTCCATACATAAACATCACAGCCTCCAATCTCTTAGCACTCTGAGAATCTGGATCAAAGAAATCAGTAAAGGAATTACTCTTCTTTTTTTCCTTCAGTTTATTTAGATAAATGAGATACGAGAAATGTTTATCCCAAAAATAAAATTCCTGAAATAAATGAACACACTTGCCAAACACAGGGAAAATAAAACATAAACCTTGCAAGTCTAGACAAAACATGTCAGTAGCTGAAACTCGTGATGGCATGTCCTCTGATTCTGGCTAGACATTTATTTGGCCCTGGATCCAGACATATTTATCTGGGCTCATGTCTAGTTAAATGAAGGTTAAATTAGATGTCTTCAGTGGAGCATTATAAGACAAGCAACTGAATCTTTCTGGAAAGAATATAAAATATGTCCAATGAGATTTATGGAGAGCTCATTAAGATGACCAAATGAATATACATTGAAAATGCAGTTGCAGAAAATAAGGTAACTAGTGTCCTGGAAAAGAACTCTTCAGGCAAAGCTCATTATTCAAACACAGGTTATAAATGACAGAATCCCTGAGCCACAAAGAACAACTAGAGAGTATGTAGAAGACAGTTTCATGTTACATATTAGAAGACAACAGGTACAAGGAAGAAAATGTTAAGACTTCTACTGTATTTTTATCTTCTTAATCCAAACTTTATTTTTGTCTATGTTTTACAAAGTATAAAACAGATTAATATGCATACATGTACATATTCTAGAAATGCATAAAAACTGAGTGTGCATGCTCAAAATTTTTGAGCTAATAGTGTTATATGACACAAAACAATCAGGTTGTGGCACCACAGGTTGAATCAAATCCCTACTCTGGACCAACTGTCACCTGATGACATCATTAAGTTCTGTCAGCAGCTTTCACATCCACGTTATGTCCAATGAGGCTTTCCTCACCATTTCTCTTCTTAGACATGGCCACTCCCACTCTTTGACTTTAAAATTCCCATTTGGCTTTTCTCCACAGTCTCAGGGAGACACTGCTGTCAGCCAGCCAGTTAACCCGTCTTAATGTGGAAAGAGCTGCAGATTGAGGTAAGGGGATCTGGACCAGATAGGTTGACTGGCCACACTCAGCTCAAGATCTTGGTTTCCTCATCAGAAAAATGGGGATCATCATATCTCCTATTAGGAACAAATTAATAAAGTATGTGAAAAATGGTTTTCAAAGTATAAAATATTAGGAAGATTGTTGTTGCTTTTGCCGTGGTTACTATTAAATCACAATGTAACTTCCTCCTCAGTACTTCTATAGACACCTCACTAACAATATTTAGAGGACAAGAAGATGCAAATTATCCAAAACTTCTCAAACTAATTCCACTTATTATTACCATGATAAATGTAGGTCCTTAAAAAAAATTATTCTGTGTGAAGTGGTAATGAACCATGTAAAAAGAAAGACAGCACTTTCTTTTATCCCAAGCTCATCCAATTAGTTACAAGTACATTGTAATATTTGTGGACAATATGGGGCTTTCTCCACTTTCTTCTCCCTTCCTTTGTTCATTTCTTCCTATTTCCCTGTCCTCTCTAATAGAAACTAGCTAAACTGTACAAAACAACAACAAAAAAGGGTATAAAAGTAAAATTCAATACTAGCAATTGCACTATTAGCTTTGGAGGAATTAAAAAATTTTAGAAGGATGGTATCATGTTCTATTGATGTCTTGACTCCTTTGCCTCTAAACAGAGAAGTAGGGGATGATAGTAGTTTATTGCTTTCCAATTTGTTGATGAATACTTTTCTCTTAATGTGACCCAAGTGCAGGGCCTTTGAAAGAGTCTGGCTCTCTGGATCCTGTCCCAGTGAGGCTCTTGCTGGCTTATTGTTCAGCATGGTCTTCCAGCTTCCCCTTCACCTGGTGCTCCCTGGACTTCTCTGCAGTATTCCATTCACTGGCTCTGTCCTCCACCCCATCCTTTCCTGCCCTTCTTCCTCATTCTGACAACCAGGCCTTACTTTCACCTCTAATTTTATGCATCATCTCCCAAATTAAATTATTTGTCCAGGATTCTCTTACCTATGGGTTGCCCACAACTTAGTCTCCTTCACTTTCCTCCCCAGGAGCCCCAGGAGTCCCCATAGAGATTCCCAGCTCCCCCTGCAAGAGACTACAGAGTCCTACATTCCAGATTCCCATGTTAATTCTTTCCTTTTAATGAACACTAATTAATAAAGGTAATGTAATAGCTTGTCAGAAGGTTACCAAATATACAAAAACTGACTATGTAACTAGTTTAAAAATGAATAATATTCATATGACTAGTCAAAGCTTTCATATTTCTTGGTTCCTTTGAGGCATTCCCACAGAGAATCATTATTAAAAATCATTATTAAAAGCTAGACACCACAAGCACAAGCACATGCAATATAGATGTAGTCCCTAAAATTTTGGATGCAATGTCTTAAATTTTAAACATTGTAATGGTGATCATTTTTTAATGTACAGAAATATTGGATCACTATGTTGTGCACTAGGAATTAACACAGTGCTGTAGGACAATTGTACTTCAAAAACAAACAAACCTCATAGAAAAAGAGATCAGATTTTTTGGCTACCAGAGGCAGGTGGGAAGGGGGAAGAGGAATTGAATGAAGGTGGTTAAAAGGTAGAAACTTCCAGTTACAAGATAAATAAGTATTGGGGTTGCAATATACAAGATTTAATAATTAGCACTGCTGTATGTTATACATGAAAGTTGTTAAGAGAGTAAATACTAAGAGTTCTCATCACAAGGAAAAATATTTTTTCTTTTTCTTTTATTTTGTATCTCTATTAGATGATGGATGTTCACTAAATTTATTGTGAAAATCATTTCATGATATCTATAAGTCAAATCATCATGCTGTATACCTTAAACTTATACAGTGTGGTATGTCAATGATACCTCAATAAAACTGGAAGAAAAAAATTTAAGGATTATAATTAATGTTGAAACTTGATAAATATAGAGCTTATAGAAGTAAAGTGCAATTACTGGTGGATTTAATCATAAGTTTTCATAAAACTACAAACATCTATTTTTCTCAAGGTAATATTAATCCCCTCAAAAATTGTAGTTTTTATTAAAATTTCTCCTGGTGATAAACCTCCGACAAGCATTTCCCTTCCTTCTTTGAACTTTAGCCTTATGGCCTTGGTAGGATTTCACTTAAGCTTTACAATTAAATTTTATGTAAATGTGTCCCAAAGTACTGACAACTCTCCATAACTTTGTTAACAGTAGACTGGGAAAAATCATTATTCCTCATTTCAAAAAGTAAGAGATTCTGTACATCATCTTTATGTCATAGATATTTAAGGTTTTTTTTTTTCTTCCCAATATTCAGACTCCCTAGACTTCAAATTAGGTCTTATATTTGCCAAAGCTGAAACTGCTCAAAGTCAAGATTTGACTAATTATGTCACAATGCTCTATCTGATTTGACTAATTATGTCACAATGCTCTATCTGTTGGGACGTTTGTAAACCCTGGAAAAAGTGAATAGACATTCACAAGTTATTATAGGTGACATCTAATAAAAAATGGAGAAAGCCAATTAATCCTACATGAGGCTCATAAAGAAGATATTTTTGTAAGTTAAGAGGATAATTTTGAGGCTCTTAACATGGGGGGAGGGATGGTTTAAGTTCTTCACTGATAAAGAAACTGCTGAAGCTTTAAAAGGATTCGGCAGAGATTATCCTCAAAGAAAGATGATAAGAAAAATAACAAAAAATTGAATTGGCCTTTGAATGCTAAATCATCGGCTGCCCCATTCTTCCATACATAAAATACATTTAGAACTAGTTCCTATATTATAAGCCTCATAAACCATAATATAAATAATATAAATATAATATTAAATCCAGATATTCCTAAGTTTATGAAAACTTTATGCAAATAATTCTTTTCCCCTCAACTCCGTGAATTCCATTGATAAGATCAACGTCAAGAAGTGCAACATAATCAAGGAAGCCAATAGCTATTTTCCACTCTAATCACTATCCCTTATGCCAAGGCTAACATCCACACAGTCAAAGTGAGATGAACCACTGTTCCAATTCTTTTTTTTTTTAACATATTTATTGGAGTATAATTGCTTTACAATGGTATGTTAGTTTCTGCTTTATAACAAAGTGAATCAGTTATACATATACATATGTCCCCATGTCTCTTCCCTCTTGCATCTCCCTCCCACCCTCCCTATCCCACCCCTCAAGGTGGTCACAAAGCACCGAGCTGATCTCCCAGTGCTATGCGGCTGCTTCCCACTAGCTATCTATTTTATGTTTGGCAGTGTATATATGCCCATGTCACTCTCTCACTTTGGCCCAGCTTACCCTTCCCCCTCCCCATATCCTCAAGTCCATTCTCTAGTAGGTCTGAATCTTTATTCCCGTCTTTCCCCTATGTTCTTCTGACCATTTTCCTTTCTTTCTTTCTTTTTTAATATTCCATATATACGTGTTAGCATACAGTGTTTGCTTTTCTCTTTCTGACTTACTGCACTCTGTATGAAAATCTCTAGGTCCATCCACTTCACTACAAATAACTCAGTTTCATTACTTTTTATGGCTGAGTAATATTCCATTGTATGTATGTGCCACATCTTCTTCATCCATTCATCTGTTGATGGAAACTTCGGTTGCTTCCATGTCCTGGCTATTGTAAATAGAGCTGCGGTGAACATTGTGGTACATGACTCTTTTTGAATTATGGTTTTCTCAGGGTATATGCCCAGTAGTGGGATTGCTGAGTCGTATGGTAGTTCTACTTTTAGTTCTTTAAGCAACCTCCATACAGTTCTCCATAGTGGCTGTATCAATTTACATTCCCACTAACAGTGCAAGAGGGTGCCGTTTTCTCCACACCCTCTTCAGCATTTATTGTTTGTACATTTTTTTATGATGGCCATTCTGACTGGTGTGAAATGATATCTCATTGTAGTTTTGAGTTGCATTTTCTAATGATTAATGATGTTGAGCATTCTTTCATGTGTTTGTTGGCAGTCTGTATATCTTCTTTGGAGAAATGTCTATTTAGGTCTTAACCCAATCCATTATTGGATTAGGTTGTTTGGTTTTTTGTTATTGAACTGCTTGTAAATTTTGGAGACTAATCCTTTGTCAGTTGCTTCATTTGCAAATATTTTCTCCCATTCTGAGGGTTGTCTTTTCGTCTTGTTTATGGTTTCCTTTGCTGTGCAAAAGCTTTGAAGTTTCATTAAGTCCCATTTGTTTATTTTTCTTTTTATTTCCATTTCTCTAAGAGGTGGGTCAAAAAGGATCTTGCTGTGATTTATGTCATAGAGTGTTCTGCCTATGTTTCCCTCTAAGAGTTTGATGGTGTCTGGCTTTACATTTAGGTCTTTAATCCATTTTGAGTTTATTTTTGTGTATGGTGTTAGGGAGTTTATTTTTGTGTAGGTTAGGGAGGTGTTTATTTTGTGTATGGTGTTTTGTGTATGTGTTCTAATTTCATTCTTCTACATGTGGCTGTCCAGTTTTCCCAGCACCACTTCTTGAAGTGGCTGTCATTTCTCCACTGTGTATTCTTGCCTCCTTTATCAAAGATAAGGTGACCATATGTGTGTGGGTTTATCTCTGGGCTTTCTATCCTGTTCCATTGATCTATATTTCTGTTATTGTGCCAGTACTATACTGTCTTGATTACTGTAGTTGTAGTATAATCTGAAGTCAAGGAGCCTGATTCCTCCAATTCCGTTTTTATTTCTCAAGAATGCTTTGGTTATTTAGGGTCTTTTGTGTTTCCATACAGATTGTGAAATATTTTGTTCTAGTTGTGTGAAAAATGCCAATGGTAGTTTGATAGGGATTCACTGAATCTGTAGGTTGCTTTGGGTAGTAGAGTCATTTTCACAATGTTGATTCTTCTAATCCAAGAATATGGTATGTCTCTCCATCTATTTGTATCATTTTTAATTTATTTCATTAGTGTCATAATTTTCTGCATACAGGTCTTTTGTCTCCTTAGGTAGGTTTATTCCTAGATATTTTATTCTTTTTGTTGCAATGGTAAATGGGAGTGTTTCCTTAATTTCACTTTCAGATATTTCATCATTACTGTATAGGAATGTAAGAGATTTCTGTGCATTAATTTTGTATCCTGCTACTTTACCAAATTCATTGATTAGCTCTAGTAGCTTTCTGGTAGCATCTTTAGGATTCTCTATGTATATTATCATGTCATCTGCAAGTAGTGACAGCTTTACTTCTTCTTTTCCGATTTGAATTCCTTTTCTTTCTTTTTCTTCTCTGATTGCTGTAGCTAAAACTTCCAAAACTATGTTGAACAATAGTGGTGAGAGTGGGCAAACATGTCTTGTTCCTGATCCTAGTGGAAATGCTTTCAGTTTTTCACCATTGAGGACGTGTTGGCTGTGGGTTTGTCGTGTATGGCCTTTATTATGTTGAGGAAAGTTCCCTCTATGCCTACTTTCTGGAGGGTTTTTATCAAATGGCTGTTGAATTTTGTCAAAAGCTTTCTCTGCATCTACTGAGATGATCATATGTTTTTTCTCCTTCAATTGGTTAATATGGTGTATTACATTGATTGATTTGTGTATATTAAAGAATCCTTGCATTCCTGTAATAAACCCCACTTGATCATGGTGTATGATGCTTTTAATGTGCTGTTGCATTCTGTTTGCTAGTATTTTGTTGAGGATTTTTGCATCTATGTTCATCAGTGATGTTGGCCTGTAGTTTTCTTTCTTTGTGACATCTTTGTCTGGTTTTGGTTTCAGGGTGATGGTGGCCTCATAGAATGAGTTTAGGAATGTTCCTCCCTCTGCTATATTTTGGAAGAGTTTGAGAAGGATAGGTGTTAGCTCTTCTCTAAATGTTTGATGGAATTCGCCTGTGAAGCCATCTGGTCCTGGGCTTTTGTTTGTTGGTAGATTTTTAATCACAGTTTCAATTTCAGTGCTTGTGATTGGTCTGTTCATATTTTCTATTTCTTCCTGGTTCAGGTCTCAGAAGGTTGTGCATTTCTAAGAATTTGTCCATTTCTTCCATTTTATTGGCATACAATTGCTTGTAGTAATCTCTCATGATCCTTTGTACTTCTGCAGTGTCAGATGTTACTTCTCCTTTTTCATTTCTAATTCTATTGATTTGAGTCTTTTCCCTTTTTTTTTCTTGGTAAGTCTGTCTAATGGTTTATCAATTTTATTTATCTTCTCAAAGAACCAGCTTTTAGTTTTATTGATCTTTGCTATCATTTCCTTCATTTCTTTTTCATTTACTTCTGATATGATCTTTATGATTTCTTTCCTTCTGCTAACTTTGGTATTTTTGTTCTTCTTTCTCTAATTGATTTAGTGTAAGGTTAGGTTGTTTATTTGAGATGTTTCTTGTTTCTTAAGGTAGGCTTGTATAGCTATAAACTTCCCTCTTAGTACTGCTTTTGCTGCATCCCATAGGTTTTGGGTCATCGTGTTTTCATTGTCATTTGTTTCTAGGTATTTTTTGATTTCCTCTTTGATTTCATCAGTGATCTCTTGGGTATTAAATAGTGTGCTGTTTAACCTCCATATGTTTGTATTTCTTACGGATTTTTTCCTGTAATTGATACCTAATCTCATAGTGTTGTGGTCGGAAAAGATAGTTGATACAATTTCAATTTTCTTAAATTTACCAAGGCTTGATTTGTGACCCAAGATATGATCTATCCTGGAGAATGTTCCATGAGCACTTGAGAAGAATGTGTATTCTGGTTTTTTTGGATGGAATGTCCTATAAATATCAATTAAGTCCACCTTGTTTAATGTATCATTTAAAGCTTGTGTTTCCCAAAATTGAGCTATTTGTAATGAAGTGGATATACCTAGAGTCTGTCATACAGAGTGAAGTAAGTCTGAAAGAGAAAGACAAGTACCATATGCTGACACATATATATGGAATTTAAGGGAAAAAAAATGTCATGAAGAACCTAGGGGTAAGACAAGAATAAAGACACAGACCTACTAGAGAATGGACTTGAGGATATGGGGAGGGGGAAGGGTAAGTTGTGACAAAGCGAGAGAGAGGCATGGACATATATACACTACCAAACTTAAGGTAGATAGCTAGTGGGAAGCAGCCTCATAGCACAGGGAGATCAGCTCAGTGCTTTGTGACCGCCTGGAGGGGTGGGATAGGGAGGATGGGAGGGAGGGAGATGCAAGAGGGAAGAGATATGGCAACATATGTATAACTGATTCACTTTGTTATAAAGCAGAAACTAACATACCATTTTAAAGCAATTATACTCCAATAAAGATGTAAAAAAAAAAAAATGCTTGTGTTTCCTTATTTCCATTTTGGATGATCTGTCCATTGGTGAAAGTGGGGTGTTAAAGTCTCCTACTATGATTGTGTTACTGTTGATTTCCCCTTTTATGGCTGTTAGTATTTGCCTTATGTATTGAGGTACTCCTATGTTGCATGCATAAATATTTACAATTGTTATATCTTCTTCTTGGATTGATCCCTTGATCATTATGTAGTGTCCTTCTTTGTCTCTTGTATTAGTCTTTGTTTTAAAGTCTATTTTGTCTGATATGAGAATTGCTACTCCAGCTTTCTTTGGGTTTCCATTTACATGGAATATCTTTTTCCATCCCCTCACTTTCAGTCTGTATGTGTCTCTAGGTCTGAAGTGGGTCTCTTGTAGACAGCATATACACGGGTCTTGTTTTTGTATCCATTCAGCCAGTCTATGTCTTTTGGTTGGAGCATTTAATCCATTTACTTTTAAGGTAATTATCGGTATGTATGTTCCTATTGCCATTTTCTTAGTTGTTTTGGGTTTATTATTGTAGGTCTTTTCCTTCTCTTGTGTTTCCTGCCTAGAGAAGTTTGTTTAGCATTTGTTGTAAAGCTGGTTTGGTGGTGCTGAATTCTCTTAGTTTTTGCTTGTTTGTAAATCTTCTAATTTCTCCATCAAATGTGAATGAGATCCTTGCTGGGTAGAGTAATTTTGGTTGTAGGTTTTTCTCTTTCATCACTTTAAATATATCCTGCCATGCCCTTCTGGCTTGCAGAGTTTCTGCTGAAAGATCAGCTGTTAACCTTATGGGGATTCCCTTGTGTGTTATTTGTTGTTTTTCCCTTGCTGCTTTTAATATGTTTTCTTTGTATTTAATTTTTGATAGTTTGATTATTATGTGTCTTGGCATGTTTCTCCCTGGATTTATTCTGTATGGGACTCTCTGTGCTTCCTGTACTTGATTAACTATTTCCTTTCCTATATTAGGGAGGTTTTCAACTATAATCTCTTCAAATATTTTCTCAGTCCCTTTCTTTTTCTCTTATTCTTCTGGGACCCTTATAATTTGAATGTTGGCACATTTAATGTTGTCCCAGAAGTCTCTGACACTGTACTCAATTCTTTTCATTCTTTTTGCTTTATTCTGCTCTACAGTAGTTATTTCCACTTTTTTATCTTCCATGTCACTTATCTGTTCTTCTGCCTCAGTCATTCTGCTATTGTTCCCTTGTAGAGAATTTTTAATTTCATTTATTGTGTTGTTCATCATTGTTTGTTTGCTCTTTAGTTCTTCTAGGTCCTTGTTAAACATTTCTTATATTATCTCCATTCTATTTCCAAGATTTTAGATCATCTTTACTATCATTATTCTGAATTCTTTATCAGGTAGACTGCCTATTTCCTCTTCATTTGTTAGGTCTGTTGGGTCTTTGCCTTGCTCCTTCATCTGCTGTGTGTTTCTCTGTCTTCTCATTTTTCTTAACTTACTGTGTTTGGCATCTCCATTTCGCAGGCTGCAGGTTTGTAGTTTCCGTTATTTTTGGTGTCTGTCCCCAGTGGCTAAGTTTGGGTCAGTGGGTTGTGCAGGCTTCCTGGTGGAGGGGACTAGTGCCTGTGTTCTGGTGGATGAAGCTCGATATTGTCTTTCTGGTAGGCTGGTCTACGTCTGGTGGTGTGTTTTGGGTTGTCTGGGGCTTATTATGATTTTAGGCAACCTCTGTGCTAATGGATGGGGTTGTGTTCCTGTCTTGCTAGTTGTTTGGCATAGGGTGTCCTGCACTGTAGCTTGGTGGTCTTTGAGTGGACCTTGGTCTTGGTATTGAGATAGAGAACTCTGCAAGATTTTCACCGTTTGATATTACATGGAACTGGGAGGTCTCTTGTGGACCAGTGTCCTGAACTTGCCTCTCCCACCTCAGTGGCACAGCCCTGATGCCTGGGTGGAGCACCAAGAGCCTGTCCTCCACATGGCTCAGAATAAAAGTGAGAAAAAAGAGAAAGAAAGAAAGAAGGTAAAATAAAATAAAATAAAGTAAAATAAAGTTATTAAAATAAAAAATAATTATTAAGGAAAAAAAGATTTTTTTAAAGAATTAAAAAAAATGGACAGATAGAACCCTAGGACAAATGGTAAAAGCAAAGCTATTATGACAAAATCACACACAGAAGCATACGCATACACACTCACAAAAAGAGAAAAAGGGAAAAATATATATATATATCGTTGCTCCCAAAGTCCACCTCCTAAATTTGGGATGATTCGTTGTCTATTCAGGTGTTCCACAGATGCAGGGTACAAGTTGATTGTGGAGATTTCATCCGCTGCTCCTGAGGCTGCTGGGAGAAATTTCCCTTTCTCCTGTTTGTTCACATAGCTCCCGGGTTTCAGCTTTGGATTTAGCCCCGCCTCTGCGTGTAGGTCGCCTGAGGGTGTCTGTTCTTCTCTTAGACAGGACGGGGTTAAAGGAGCAGCTTATTTGGGGGCTCTGGCTCACTCAGGCCGGGGGAGGGAGGGGTACGGATGCAGGGCGAGCCTGTGGCAGCAGAGGCCGGCGTGACGTTGCACCAGCCTGAGGCGCGCCGTGTGTTCTCCCGGGGAAGTTGTCCCTGGATCCTGGGACCCTGGCAGTGGCAGGCTGCACAGGCTCCCAGGAGTGGTGGTGTGGATAGTGACCTGTGCTCGCACACAGGCTTCTTGGTGGCGGCAGCAGCAGCCTTAGCGTTCCATGCCCGTCTCTGGGGTCCGCGCTGGTAGCCGCGGCTCGCGCCCGTCGCTGGAGCTCCTTTAAGCGGTGCTCTTAATCCCCTCTCCTCGCGCACCCAGAAACAAAAGAGGGAAGAAAAAGTCTCTTGCCTCTTCGACTGGTCCAGACTTTTCCCCGAACTCCCTCCGGGCTAGCTGTGGCTTACTAGCCCCCTCAGGCTGTGTTCACGCCGCCAACCCCAGTCCTCTGCCTGGGATCTGACCGAAGCCAGAGCCTCAGCTCGCAGTCCCGCCTGCCCCGGCGGGTGAGCAGACAAGCCTCTCGGGCTGGTGAGTGCTGGTTGTCACAGCTCCTCTGTGTGGGAATCTCTCCGCTTTGCCCTCCGCACCCCTGTTGCTGCACTTTCCTCCATGGCTCTGGAGCTTCCCCCCTCCGCCACCAGCAGTGTCCGCCCGTGAAGGGGCTTCCTAGTGTGTGGAAACCTTTCCTCCTTCACGGCTCCCTCCCACTGGTGCAGGTCCTGTCCCTGTTCTTTTGTCTCTGGTTTTTCTTTTTTACTTTTGCCCTACCCAGGTACGTGGGGAGCTTCTTGCCTTTTGGGAGGTCTAAGTCTTCTGCCAGCGTTCAGTAGGTGTTCTGTAGGAGTTGTTCCACATGTAGATGTATTTCTGATATATTTGTGGGGAGGAAGGTGATCTCCGCGTCTTACTCTTCCGCCATCTTGAAGCTTCTCTATGTTTTAATTCTTACAAACACTATTGGTGATTGAGTTTAAAAGAAGATATACATACATTCAATTTAAGGTGAGTCAAAGAAGAGATGAAGAAAGTGACAAGCAGAAAATGAAATCCAATTTGAAAGATTTATAATCTTTAAATTATTTTCTGTAAAATAACTTTTAAAGTAAAAATATCATTAAAGAAATATTAAGCACCACTTTTTTGTGAGCAGAAGTACTTAGGAGCTAAAACACAGGAATAGGAACCAAATTACAAGAATTATGGCCTGAGATACAGTGTAATGTTCATTATTGGCATTCTAGTCAGGATGGAAAGAGAATGAATCGGAGTTAAAGGACCAAATCTTCTGCTCTCCTCTCCTTTTTTTCCTACTTAATAACCTGAGTAGAGGAGAAATATAGTAAAGAAAAAAATGTGAGAAACTAGTGGAGATAAGGAAATAGAAAGAAACTGGGGTCATGGCTGGTGAGCATAATCCATCAGATCTTTTCCTTCCAAGGGAACATATCAGTAAATTTCTTCCTGACAGTACATCAATCATAGGTGAATCTAAGCAGATGGGCACCACTTTCTATTAATGTCCATGTGGGTTATTTTTAAAATATCTTTTTAGGGCTTCCCTGGTGGTGCAGTGGTTAAGAATCTGCCTGCCAATTCACAGAACACAGCTTTGAGCCCTGGTCCGGGAAGATCCCACATGCCGCGGAGTAGCTAAGCCCATGCACCACAACTACTGAGCCTGTGCTCTAGAGCCTGCGAGCCACAACTACTGAAGCCCATGTGCCTGGAGCCCGTACTCCACAACAAGAGAAGCCACGGCAATGAGAAACCCACACACCACAATGAAGAGTAGCCCCCACTCGCCACAACTAGAGAAAGCCCGCGCACAGCAACGAAGATCCAACGCAGCCAAAAACAAATAAATAAATAAAATAATTTTATTAAAAATATATATATATATTTTTAATACCAGTGTTTATCCTTGTCAACTAGCTAATGTGGTTATGACTCACTTTATTATCAATTTACTTCACACCAAAAAAAGATTACTGCGATATAGTGGAGATAATTAGGCAAAATATGTGTTTCTCAACTAATTGGCAAGAATGTGTAATTGATTTATCATTAATATTAAAAATCTAACACCACACGTTTCTCACTATTCCATTTAAAAAGTGAGACAGGTACACTTGATAACTATATATTCTCTCTCTCTCTCTCTCTCTCTCTCTCTCTATATATATATATATATATATATATATATTTATATATATAGTTAAGCAAAATTCAAACTTTCATTCCCAATATTTCCCTTATTAATACTAATAATAACAGAAACAGCCAATACATATATAGCACTGACTACATATGTACTAACATATAAATCTATTCTAAGCACTTTACATCTATTAGCTCATTTGATCTTCACAACAACCCTGTTAGGCAGATACTGTCATTATTTCTGTTTTACAAATGAAGAAACTGAGATACAGAGAAATTAAGAAGCAAGCCCAGAGTTACACAGTTAGTAAATGGCACAGCTGGGAGTGAAGGGCAGCCAGTATCGCTCCAGACTGTGCTCTTAACATTTACACTACACTACTTTACAAAAGACTCATATAAATATGCATTCACATGCACACAAATGCTCTAAAAGTCTTAATTTTTACTAGTCAACTTATTCTGTTTCCTGTGCTTTTGCATATGTTGTTCTGTCTACTTAGAATGTGCTCATCTCCCTTTCAGAAACTCCTACTCTTCCACCAAGTCACAGCACAAATGTCCCCTTCTCCAGGAAATCTGACCCAGCTTTCCTACACAGTGAGAGGCTCTCGTCCCTTGCTCCCTGAACTTTGAGCCATTTTTCCTATGTGTATCACAGCCTTCATATTTGAAGAGATACATAGTAATACGTGGACTGTCAGACAAGAGCACTAGATCCCTAAAAGCAGGGACACCGAGCATTTTTCATGTGGGTATTCCCCAAGCTGAGCTTGATTCCTGACATGAAGAAAGCCTAACCAGGAAGAGGGAAGGGGTGGAGACACATAAGCATGTGTCAAATGGTCTCCAGGAGAATTATGGATGAGACTCCAGCACGAGCCCTGCCACCACGCTGAAAGCCATTGTGATGGCATTGGTGACTAAGTAGATAAGCAAAGGTCTCCCTCACACAGTGGGGAGGAACTCCGTGCTCTCTTCCACCTCTTTTCCACCATGTGCTGTGTCTTGTTACCCTGGTTGCTCCTCAGGCATTGCCGGGAGCACTTGGAATGGGGAACTGCCACCTCTATCTTGCAAAACCCAGTAAAATAAATGCAGCCTTTAAACCACCCGAATATTCCAGAATGTACCTAATCAATTCAGCAACTAAAAATATGAGTTATCTAATAGTCTACCATACCATAAATTAAAATTTGTATTCTATGCTCAATGCAGTGATGGTTGAGATCCATTTACTCGTGTAGGTATAAATCAGAATCTCAATTTTTATAAGCAATTCAGTTTTAAGAAATGCGATGTCTATGCTTACCTCTTTGTGATATCATATTGGAGATGGGTAGAAAAATATGACAGAATCCCAGCCTTCAAGGAGCCTACAATATCTTAGAAAGATGACACATAGATTAAGTGCCAAAACAAAAGAAATTTATGGTAATCCTAAACAGTATTCAGAAAAGGAAAGAACAACAGTGGAATGGTCATAAAAGCTTCATGAAAAGGAATGTACTTCACACCAAAATCAAGAAAAATTAAACATTAACATTATAGCTAATTTTTTGCCTAGACATGGGTGAGACTAGAGTACAGATCTGCCAGGTGTCTAGTAAAGTATCAGCTATTTATATTAAACATGTCTCTCTTCTTCACCATAAGAGATCTCTGGATGTTCTGATGCTATTTATTTCACTCTTCCATCTGACTTCCAGAGAAAAGAAGTGATTCACACAATGTGTCACACCTGGAATTTCAGTTATAGACAACAGGACTTTTTAAAAAGACAGTGCAAATCTATCATCTTACAGTTTTGCAGGTCAAAATTCTGAAATGGATCTTAGGGACTAAAATCAAGGTGTCAGCAGAGCCGTGTTCCTCTTAGAGATGGACTAAAAGCAAGGTGTTAGCAAAGCTGTGTTCCTTTCAGAGGTTCTAGGGGAGAATCTGTTCCCTGCCTTTTCCTGCTTCTAGAAACCACCCACATTTCTTGGCTCATTGTGACCCCTTCCTCCATCCTCAAAACACATTAATCCAACCTATCTTTCTGTCTTCACATGTCCTCTAACTTTGACCCTTCTTCCTCCGTTACATATAAAGACACTTGTGATCACATTGGGCCCATCCAGATAATCCAAGATAATCTCCTCATCTCAAAACCCTTAATTTAATCATGTCTGCAAATTTCCTTTTGTAAACTAGTATAAAGACCTGTAAACTAATATAGCCACAGATTCTGAGTATTAAGATGTGGACATCTTTGCCGGGTGTGTGGGAGGGGGGTGGCGGCATTATTCTGTCTATCACACCTATGCTTCCAGACTTGATGGTCACCCTGCTTTTTAAATAAAATTGGTGCATTTAGAAATGACTAGACTTCTTGATAGGTATAGACAACAATATTATGACAGAGAAAACATGATGATACCCTTATCTGAGTCTATCGACATATGTTTCCTTGGTGTCATGGAATGAATGTTTGTGTCCCTCCAAAATTCATATATAGAAGCCCTAACCCCTAGTGTGGCTGTATTTGGAGATGAAATTTCTAAGGAAGTAATTATGGTTAAATGAGGTCATTATGGTGGGGCCCTGATCTGATAGGATTAGTGTCCTCATAAGAAAAAAACACCAGAGAGTTCATTCTCTCTTTCTCTGTATGCACACAAAGAAGAGGTCAAATGAGCACACAGTGAGATGGCAGCTGTCTGTGAGCCAAGAGAAGAGGCCTCAGAATGAAACCTACCTTGCTGGCATCTTGATCTTGGACTTCCTAGACTCTAGACCTGTGAGAAACAAATTTCTGTTGTTTAAGCCACCCAGTCTGTAGCAATTTTGTTATGGCAGCTCAAGATGACTAAGACACTTGGTAATATTAAAAGAAAATGTTAATATGTAGACATATGTGGCTGACAAGCATGGGGAAGAAGGCCAAGGGAATATAAATCCAATAAGTTATTAAAAGCAGTTGCACTTCTGCTCTGTGGTATGTGCTTTCAGTACTCTGGGGCTACAGACAGGCATTTCCTCAAGAGACAGAGCATGACACCATGGAGATATCAGTGCTCCATCCTGCCGCTGAGCCCCTCTTTTCAGTATGTGCGTATACTCTTCTCTTTTGGAGTGTTTTGCTTCTGAAACGCAGCACCTCGATCTTTTTCATCATCACCCTTGGGCTTCAGGGGTCATTCTGTCTTGATCCCAGAGAGCAGTGAGTATTTGCCACAGCATTCTTATCACCACCACCCCACGGGTCAGCAGAGAGGGGTGGGAGTGAAGACCCAGCTCACCTGTCTCAGGCTGGAACAACGCTGTGGGATGGGGCTCACCTCCATGGCCTTGGCCTCCTCCCCTATCCATCCTGGTTCCCTCACTCCCTTACCTGTGTCCATGGGAGTCTATCCTTAATAAATTACTTGTACATGAGCCCTCTTCTCAGGGCTGCCTTCTGAGGAACCTGATGTTAGAAACCCTCTGAATTAAACCTGACAAAAGGACCTCTTAATAGAATAATTGTTTATTATTTTTGCACATTAAAAAAGGCATTGTGATATCTAGTCCAAATGTGGCCCCAATGGACCAGGCCTCCTGGAGCCACACTTTATGTGGTCTCCTTGCACGTGGAATCTGGGTTGATCTAGCACTCACAGTAGCCAATAGAATGAGGCAAAAGTGATGTTGTGCCATTTCCAAGCCCAGCCTCGAAGAGGACTGGCGACTTCTTGTCTCCCTCTTGGAATACTGCCTTTTGGAAAGCTTAAACCGCCATGTAAAACATCTGACTGCCCTGCTGAAGAGACCACGTGGAGAAACCCCATGAAGAGAAAAGGGCCCTGAGATGTACAGAGAGAGGAGAGAGAAAAAGGCAGAGTGGTCCCAGTGATCTAGTTAATCCAGCTTTCCCACCAAGAGGTCAGAAATTTGAGGGGTCATCATGGCTATTCCATCCCAGGCAAGAACCAGATGACTGCAACATCATGTGAAGCAGAAGTGTCACCAAGCTGAGCCCTGTCAACCCACAGAATCATGAGTCATGATAAAATGGTTGTTATTTTAAGGCGTTAGGTTCAGGGAAGGTTTGTTATTCAGCAATAGATAACCAAAACAGAAATATATGTTCTTTGTAAACAAAACCAAAACAGAAATACAGATATACTCAAACTATAAAGAGGAAAACCAAAATGGTACATAATCCGTAAACCGGAAGATAAGCTCTGTTAACATTATACTGCATTGCACTGTATTTCCTCAAAGACTATTTCCTATGCATACATTTTCCCACATGATTTGTGTTAATACCGTATACACAATTTGTATTCTGGTTTTTTTGTTTAACTTGGCAGTATATCGGAAATATTTTCCAATACCCTTATAATGTTTAAGCATGAATAATTTAGGGACTACCGTATGAATGTTCAATAATTTATTCAAACATTCTCTTAGCGTTCTTTTCAATTGTCCACTTTTGTAGTATAGCCCAGATGAGCCTCTTGACACTGAAATCTTTGCTGCATCTGAGATTATTTCCTTAGATTCTTAAAAGTGGAATTAGTAGATCAAAATACATAAATTTTTAAAAGTTCTAGATGTATCTTTTCAAACTACTTTCCAAGAAATCTACAACAATTCATCCTCTACCAGTAGTGAATAACAGGGCTAATCTCTTAGTACTATTAGCAGCAATGAGTAGAATTAAGTTGAGTGTTGTTGTTTTTTTTTTATCTTTATCAGTTTGAAAGACAAAGAAAAGATATTGTTGTCTTCATTTGCATTTCTTTGGTCATTAGTGAAGCTGGACATTTTTTTCAAGCTTTTAATAATCAGTGGTTTACATTGTTTGTGAATTCTTCCCATCATTTCCTATCTCCCTATGTAAGTCTCAGTTCTCAATTGTCAATTTGTATCAGTTTTTTAAAAAAACATATACATGTACTATAAGATATTAAATCTTGGGGCTTCCCTGGTGGCGCAGTGGTTGAGAGTCCGCCTGCCAATGTGGGGGACGTGGGTTCCTGCCCCGGTCCGGGAGGATCCCATATGCCGCGGAGCGGCTGGGTCCGTGAGCCATGGCCGCTGAGACTGCGCGTCCGGAGCCTGTGCTCTGCAACGGGAGAGGCCACAGCAGTGAGAGGCCCGCATACCGAAAACAAAAGAAAAAGATATTAAATCTGTCAGAGTATAGACAATATTATTTTTCAATTTGTTATTTAGCTTTCAATTTTGCTTAAGTGTTATACATATAGATGTTACACTTTAAGTAGGTAAAATCAAACTATCCATACTTTTCTTTATGCGGGAAAAATAAAGCCCTTTTATAGTTAAACACAAAATAAATTTGCTCAACAGGAAGTGAATTTCCTATTTTGTCCGGCTTCCCACAGAGAAGTATTGGTAACTTTCCTTCCTTAAACAAAACAAAAAAGTTAACACTTCCATAAACACTGGGAGTTCCAAGTTTAAACAATGGATAAATATTTTACACAAACTGTGAAGTTAAACATTTCACTGAGGAAACACTACATCTCAAAAAGGGTGTGGATCATCTAGAATCAAGGCAGAAAATCTCTCATCAAACACCCAAGCAGCATGCTGAGCCTCTGAGTACACATTAATCTACTCAGCTGGCTCAGGCTCTGCATGATGATTGGAGAAACAACAGCAAACTCACTCATCTACTTGATGGTCAATGTCATTTGCTAACCACAGACAACTCAGTAATCGAGGCTCTTGCTACCTTGAGACCAGGGGCTCTCAGCCAGGGGTGATTTTGCCCCCTTGGGGACATTTAACAATGTCTGGAGACGGGGCTTCCCTGGTGGCACAGTGGTGAAGAATCCTCCTGTCAACACAGTTCGAGCCCTGGTCCAGGATGATCCCAGCAAATAAGCCTGTGCACCACAACTACTGACCCTGCGCTCTAGAGCCCACAACTACTGAAGCCCGCGTGCCTAGAGCCCATGCTCGGCAACAAGAGAAGCTACTGCGATGAGAAACCCGTGCACCACAACGAAGAGTAGCCACCGCTCGCTGCAACCAGAGAAAACTCCACGCGCAGCAACAAACACCCAATGCAGCCAAAAAAAAAAAATTAAAATAAAAATAGTTATTTAAAAAAAAACAGTGTCTGGAGACAATTTTGATTGTCACAGCTGGGGGAAGGTGTGTATCTAGTGTAGCTACTAGAAATCAGTTTCTACCAGTATCTGCTAGTAGTGTACCTACTGGTACCTAGCTGGTAGAGGCCAGGGATGCTGCTAAACATCCTACAATGCACAGGACAGTCCCACCCCATCACCTTTTCCCACCCCACACCCAATAAAGAATCATCTCGCCCTAAACAGCAATAGCGCTAAGGTTGAGAAGGTTGAGACCAAGTCAATAGAAAGAAAGTGAGAGCTTACATCTCCTCTGTAATTATATTTGCCTTTCAGAATCGTCCTGTAAATTCTCATATGGCTTTCACCATCAAAAGGCAGGAATCTACAAAGTAAAACATAAGTGATTAGGCCTTAAAAGCCCACATGTCAACTGCACTGGTGTAAGGTTTCCTTAGCAAAATCTGAGAGGCTATTTACTCTGGGGTCCCACAGAGCATCTTCACTGTCCAGTCACCACTTTTGTTCCCAGAGTTGCCAACCCAAAATCTGTGATAAAAAATTTTGACTCTGCACCTGGGTGATAACATAAGAGATTTTCGGGCTTTAGGTCCCTGTGAGTTATTTTCAATGCGTTGCAAATACCTCATGCCATCACCAACCATGTGGAGGATTCTGACAGCATCCTGCTCTGTAAAGTATCCCTGAGAGATGAGTCCATCAAAGAATTCCCCTCCTGTAGCCAACTCCATCACCATGTAAACTTGATCTTGGGTCTCAAAGATCTCCAGGAGCTGGACGATGTAATGATAGCTAACCCACCACAGGATAGAGAACTCAGATTCACACGCCTCTCTGCCTTCTCTCATTCTGGTTTCCATCACTTTTATTGCAAAAGGTTTCTCGGTGGTCTTCTGCTCCATTCTGACAAACTTGCTGAAACTGCCTGTCCTGATAAGAGCCTTGATATCATATCTGTTGGAAGAAAAACCAAATAAATCTGTTACCCTCTGAAGTGATTTTCAAAATTATTTAATTAGATGCCTTTATATCATCCTTTCGAGCTTTATATTCCCCCCATCCAATTTCCTTGCATAACTGTGTTCATTATTTTTGAAAGTTACCCCAAATCCTCTTTTGAAATGGAGGCAAGTGATATAAAAGTAATTAGTTGGTAGAAAGACAAATAATCTTAATAACAATAGCTACCATTTATTACACATTTATTATGTGCCAGGAATTTTATTTTTTTAAAATCCTACCCTATAAAATTCCTGCTGGGTGATATTAAAAAGTTAAGTGATTTCCCAAGGCCACACAGATTGTATTAATAGTTGGAATAGATGGGATTTAAATCCAATTCCTTCAAATGCATTTCTCCAAAATTTTCTTGAAGAATTTTGGGACCTCCATCTACCATTTTCTTTCCTCCCTCCAACTCTTGTTTTTATCATTCTGCAACAGCAACCACCAAACCAGGTGAAGAGAATAAAAAAGAAGCTTAGTCCTATTTATAACTTCTCCAAAGATGGAGGAAACCATAACAGGAGACAGGGTACAAAGAGTAGGCTTCCTCATGTTGCTAGACTGTGAGCTCTCAGTCCCAGGCATAACTCATATCTCACCCAAGGTATCGCCCCAAATCGCTCCTCAGTAGGTGTACCATTGCGAAAGTCAGCATGGTTGCGCTATTATAAGTGCAGCTTTCAGAAGACGGGTAGCGGTGGTGTCAGGACCCCCTTGCAGCCAGCAGCTCTCATAGTTCCCCCTACCTGATGCCACTGCACTTGCAATTTTACACAGCCAACAAAATTTTAACCTGGGATGTATGTCAGTAATGTGTAAAGTAATCATCTCTCAGAAACGCCAGGAAGTCAGCTAGGATTTCAAAGGCTAGGGATCTTAAACTTTAGTTACCTGTGTTAATGTCTATGTAAATTTAAGAATCCTATCAAAATTTAACCTTCTATCTTTATTTAAGAAATGTTGAGAAAGTGCTTGACTTAGAATCACGATTTTAAGCTGGAAAGAATATTAGAGAATGATTTAATCCAACCCCTCATTTTACAAATGAAGACATTTGAAGATCAGGTTAGCTGATTGGTTGTTTAATTTGTGGAGTGAGGATTAGAACCCAGGTCTCCTTACTTGCATCATAATTTGGTGCTTTTCCCACTTTACTAAAACTTCTCCCAGGTAAGAATGCCAACGAATGGCATGCAGTCAAGGAGGACACAGGGAGAAGGTAATTCTTTAAGTCACATACTGAATACCAAAGATTCAAATGCAAATATCAATCTGTACTTTAAACAGCCTTACTTCTTTTTGCTGAGTTTATTCTTCCTGTAGTTTTTATCATTTGTCTACTTACTTATTCCTTATATTCCTGTGTTTACTGAATAAAAATGGCATTTGGCTGTACCAGCTTACAGAAAATAGCTTTGTTCTATACGGTGCATTTAATTTTCTGGCCAATTACCTTATCAAAACAGATAACAATTTAGTAATCTTAAATGGATTCTGTCCCCTCTTCTCTTTCCAACTCTGCTTTTTTTATTCACATGCACTCCCAGTGTGATTTTGAAGATAATCACAGGCATTTCAAATTCTGTTGCTTTGCAGACCAACACATTACCTCTAATGTGGATGAGAGCACTTTGCAAATACTAATTTATGACTATGCCCTCAAAGCTGCAGGAAAATTCATTTGCTCATGGGATTAATCATCAGCTATCAGACGAATTACCATTTCTGAGGAACTACACTCTCACTCAAATAAAAGGAGTGTTATTCAACACTGTTACAAGCCTTCATAAACCAAATGTTTAAAAAAATGTCAGTAATTTGGCATTGGAAGAAACAGTAAGCTTTAAGCCAAAATTTATAGTGCAAATAAATGCTTTCAGACAACAAACGTCCCACAACAAAAGCCTGAAGCTGTGGCCTGGCTTGTGAACCCTTGATGGCCATGGATGGTGACTATTTTTATGAGCATGGTGACAATTTTTATGACAATGGTGACTATTTTTATGACTTGGGTGACTATATCTTGTGTAGCGCCTGGCACAGAGGGGACAGCAATAAATGTTGAATGAGAGAATCATTCACTGAATGAATATCATTTCCAAATTATCGCCTTATTTTGAAAACATTAAGAATGGAATCAGGCATGGGAAGATGCATCTACAAGGCCAACCCACCTCCTCCATTTCCACCCTCCACTCCCACCCTCTCACAAAGCAGCCTCAAAGTCAGGTTTGTAGGTCATGCAATTTTACAACATCCCAGAGATTATAAGAAACAAAATTATTACTTTGACCTCAGCTGCCACAAACTGAATATGATAAAAAAAAATGAAACATGGAAACAATAATAATATTGTAACCGGTTTGACAGAAGCAATTGTAATGAACTCCCAAGAAGAAAGTGAATATAGTCAGACTTAAATTCTATCATCTATCATTTGGACTCACAATGGAGAGGAAAGACAACTGTGTTCTAGACCCATTTCTGTCACCAACTTGGATAAGTCACTTAATCTTTTGGGGCTCAATTCCTCATTGGTTAAGGAAGAGCCTTTAGTTAGTCTCTAAAGCTTTCCAATATTGAGATCCTCTACTTCTATGACTTTGTCATAATCTAAGGGCCTGGGACTAACCCGGAGGTGGAAGTTATGAGGGTGGATAAAGACTAGACCAGACTCCCTGGCCACAGATGACCAGAGATGCCACCCAATCAATTCAGTCTTGACAAGACCCCATATCCCCTCTGATTCAAGTTCAGTTGCATCAGCCAACTTTGTTCTTCTCTAAGCTTAGCAGATTCTAGACTAATCCTCGAGTCATCCTTGTACCAGAATTTCCCAAGGATGCCAGGAAATGGCTCTGCATAGACTCTGGTCAGAACACGGTGATGAGGTGAGCGTATAATCCTAGGACTAGAAGTGTCCCTGAGAATCCAGTCAAGCCACGTACCACTGTGTCCAACCAAACGCTGCAGAGTGGAGGGGATTCCATTGTGTCCTTCCTCCACCTGGCCAACGTGGGGCACCCTGAGGAAATTCTTTCTCAGGCCAACCAACCGGCCAGACTTTCTTGTTCATTTCCTACATGGTCATCTTATGAAGACAATAACAGTATCTACATGAGGACCTGCACCATGCAGCATCATTTACATATATTACTTAATCATCCTCACAGCATTCTTACGAGGCAGCTATTATTATTATTCCCATTTTACAGAGGTGAAAATTAAGGAAGGAAAAAGGCTAAGGAACATTCCCAATGACACACAATAGAAAAGACAGGAGTGGATCTCAAGTCTGGTTGATTCAAAGCCCTGTTTCTATTCCACTAATTATGATCTCCTTTTCTAGAACGTAACAGAAGATCCTTCACACACCCCAGCTCCAGTGTATGTATTGCAAGTCCCCCCAGGGCTCTGAGGTCAGGGATTCTCTCCCTCTCCTCCCTGCGGCTCCTTCTACTTCTTCAGTCTTTATTTATTTATTTATTTTTTGGCTGCATTTTTATCTTTGGCTGCATTGGGTCTTCATTGCTGTGTGCGGGCTTTCTCTAGTTTCAGCAAGTGGGGGCTACTCTTTGTTGTGGTGCGCGGGCTTCTCATTGCGGTGGCTTCTCTTGTTGCAGAGCATGGGCTCTGGGTGCGCGGGCTTCAGTAGCTGTGGCTCGCGAGCTCTAGAACGCAGGCTCAGTAGTTGTGGTGAACGGGCTTAGTCGCTCCGTGGCATGTGGGATCTTCCCGGACGAGGGCTCGAACCGGTGTCCCCTGCATTGGCAGGCGGATTCTTAACCGCTGCGTCACCAGGGAAGTCCCTACTTCTTCAGTCTTGAACTTTCCCTATCTTCTGCCCTTCCCCCCTCTTTCAAAGAGAAATTGCACTGGACACTTGCTAAAAACATCAAGGAAGACTTTATTCCAGACTATTGCAAGAGAGGTCAAAATTACTGTGATGGGAGAGACTGAACTCAACTGTTGAAACACAAGGCAAGAGAGTTGTAAGGCTGGAGTGAGCTTGTAGGAAATTACTCAAGGGCATTAGGGGAGGAAGGGGTGTCATGGAAGTGAGATTCCTACCCTCCCACAGACACTGGTAGATAGAGCCTCGATCTTTCTTTGATTACATTTCAAAAGGTTGGCGCCCAGGTCCTTGAGAAAGACATTCCTGGGTTGTAAAAGATTTACATCTCAAAGGGCAGAGACGATTTAGGGAGGTCTGAGGCCTTTGATCAGAAAGAAGCGTTAAGGTCGGGTCAAGTCGAGGGGAACTCTAAGGGCGCCTCGGTCAGCGGTTCACCTTGCTCAGCCCAGCCCCTCCGCCTGCGGTTCACGTCCCGCTTTACCTGGAGAGGACTCGGGGGTCGAACTTGGCGCGGAGGCGGGCCACCTGCATCCTTTGAGACTCCGGGAAGGCCTTGGCCTTGACTCTCCCGCTCGACCCGGGCCGGCGCGGGCGGCTGGCGCCACAACCCATGGCCACGGCGGGGAGCGGGGCCCGAGGCTCCCGGTGCGCGCGCCCATTTATCCCCGGCTAGCAGAGCGGGCAGAACTGAGCCCCCCGCCCAAGGGCCCTTGTTAGGAAGAAGGCCCGGCCTACAGTCCGGCCGCCTTGATCCGCACTGACCACTGATCCATAGTAGAGCTTGACGTGGTAAAAACAAAGTGGGCGAGAAGTCAGGAGCCTGGGCTTAATTCTCAAGGGCTCAGTTTTCTCATCTGTGAAATGAGGACGTGAACATATAAAGTTAAATAGTTTATAAAGGAGATCTTCCTTCTAAAGGACTTTTATGTCTCCAAGGCAGAGCGCACTCATATCCAGATGATATGAACATTAAATATAATATTTTTAAGCTCTAAGAGCTTATAATATTTAAAGTATAAAATATCACTGTCCTCTACTGCATTAATTGAGCACACTAGTCTGTGTCTGGCACTCCGCTAACTCCTACATCTGTAAGAGACATGAGCCTCACCCTCTGAGTGTTGCATCTGAGACAGAAAAACTCTGTCTAGAACCCATCCCAATACACTTTGCAAATACAAGGGTAAAATCTGTGGGGGGGAAAAATAGTATTAATTATGTATAATATTAATTATTAATTGAAATTATTATATGATATATCATCTATTTTATCTATTTCATCCTTGTGTTCATAATTATTTATACATGAGTATATGTTATACATATCGTTTTAGTAAATGATATTTTATGTATTGGTCAGATATCAATATATTGATTATGTATAATTTACATTAATAAATTTTATATAATTGATGTGTGGGGAGTGAAATTCAGTCAAAACCAGCCAGACACGTCAAGATCAGGTACCCCTCAGAGGTTGAAGAGCCAGAAGTGAGGGCCAAGTCTCCCAGTCTAGTGCTCTTTCAATGGTCGTATCCTTTCTAATTTTGTTTAATGTTTAGTTTGGCTTAACAGAGACCATCTGTGGTGAGTCAATTAGTCATGGATTTGCCCAGAAGAAGTGTATTTTGAAGGAAAATGTAAAACACGACTTGGATTTAGCTTAGAGAAAATGAGCCCATCCTGCAAAGGGAGCTTAAGTGCCAAATAGTAGACTTTTCATGAAAAAGAACCCTCAAGATTCGCCAGGTACTGGGAAACAAAGAGAGAAAGTTGGTTGTAAGCAGGTGAAGAATTCATGCTTTTGTGTCGCAAGTTTTTAACTAATTTTCAGAATAGGCAAAATAAGCAGAATGGAAAAGAGAAGAAAAGGGAGGAGATGGAGAGAAGTAAAACGTTCAGGTGCTGCTGAAAGAGCAAGCTCTCCTGTTCAGGGAGCACAGGGCTGTGAGGATGCATGCGGCCCAGCAGATAGGAAGCGTCTACCGTGAATCCTGGCCCTGGGCAGCGGTGACGGCCTGCCTCAGTCCCGCAAGGCAGTCCCTCTAGGCAGCTGGCCACCCAGCAGGGAGAGCTTTGTCAAGAGCCTCCTGCTAAGCCTGAATTTTCCTTGAAAATTGTCTAAAACAAACACTGGTTTTTAAGCTCTTTAGAAATGAAAACAGTAAATAGAAACCACTGATTAGTTCTCTTTTGGAAAGCACCAACAATTAAATGGAAGTGTTGTTGACAATATAAATTCCGTTCCAGGAGACAAAAGTTACTTACGCATTCGAAACTTTTAAGGGTTTTCACCAAGCTTTAAAATGTTAAAATGTTAACCACACATCTTCAGTGTGTTCTTTTAGCCCAACAAACCCCTCCAAAAGGATCAGTAACGTGTAGAATAGCATCCTACTGCAGGGTCTCCTGTGTGTATTTCTCTTTATTGTGCGTAATTGCCTCATTGTTTTGGAGACCACGCAAACACTGTTTGGGACCACATGCTATTTACACATTAATTATTTATAGTTATTTAAATTATATATTTTATCCTAATTGAAGTAATAAATTTGTTCAAGTAAGTTTTAGACTTAAGGCCCATTTTAAATGAACTTTTATTTTTATGTCCTTGTGTTTAGTGCCTATAAATGGCTTCCTGTAACACTCACACCAGTTGAAGAAATGAAAATGGTGTTAAACATCTGATTCTGCGCTAAACTTTACTCTAGTGGTGTTTTCTGAAGAGTATTAAATAAATTGAACCTCCAGTTTCTAAAGAAAAAAAACTTACCTCATCCTCAGCTCCCACTTATTACCCCAAAGTCATAAATTCTCATTAGTCAGCCATAATGTTCAAAACAATACGTAACGCATAGCTCCAATCACTCAGTGCTGGGTTCCCTCCTATACCCAGTTTTTAAATAGCAGAGTTAGAAGGGCACATTGAGTCCTAGGCAATAGAGATTCTGAACCCATAGGAACTTCCTAGAATAACACTCTGGCTTATATGTCATAAATTGAGTCAACTAAGTAACTTGGTGTGTGAAAGGTATACTCAACAAATTATAATCCAGTCCCTAAAGAATATTGCACTGAAAGGATTTACAGAATTATGCCAAATCTAAAACTCATTAAAGACTTAGACTATCATTTAGGGAAAACTCATTTCTCTCGTACATGAATAATATTGGTGGAAAATAGAAAAATATTATGAATTTTTGTATTCTATTCTATTGTAAGTAGTTAGTACATTTCAGTGAAAGAAAGAGCAACGCAAGAAATTAGGGAGGTCTCAAGGAGTGATACACTGGGAAGCCCTACAATTCTATACTCTCTTCTTTAGATTAAGAAGAAAAAAATATAACCAAATGGCATATTTAACAGATAAAAATGAAGAATTTGCTTCATTTGGAATGAGTTTTTCTTGGAATAGCTGCAATTTTGTTGTTGTTTTTCAAGTTTTCCTTTTCTTTAGATTCCACCTACTGGGATTAATTTTCTCTAGAGTGATCTCATGCCTGAAACATCAGTTTGAAGGTGTAGGTGTTCATCTTATTGACTTCCTTTTCCCCAAGGTGTAGGGTTTGTGTTTGTAAAGACAATTAGTATGGGGCTCTTTTAAGCCAATTTCACATACAAAGTGAAATGTGGAACCAACAGTGCAAAGCTCCTCTCTGAGCTTTCTTCTCATAAACCAATAATAAAGAACCTCTAAGTAGGATGCCTTCGTGTGAAACTCAGAGATGAGAGAAATGTTCCTGCTACCCTTGGCAGACTATTTTTCATTATCATAACACCAAAAAAACCATAATAATTCAGACAAGTCAGTAAGAAATTTTCAATTACTGAAAATACTTTGTCTCCACTATAGTAGTGAATCACTCCTGTTAATTTGCATAGCTCTACATTTAGCACTGAAAAATAGAATATTTAGCTCTTGTAGAATTTCAAGTTTTATAAGTTATCTTATAATTGCAAAAAAAGAAGATAAATGTTAGTATATAATAATAAATTGCAGGTAAGATCTCTGCTGTCAAGTAAAAAACACAAATTTTGCTTTTTTTAATAGTAATGACTCAAAGACGTCGACAGCCAACTGACGAGTGAAGTTTCCCTGATATTGTGCGTAAATCAAAGAAGATACAGCGAGAGTATTTCCATGATATTTTAGCCGATTTGCCTGAAAGCATCTGCCTTTTCAAGTTGACAATTTGCATCCGAACCTTAAAAAAAAATGATGATTAGAAATAGATTTAGTTACATGGAAAAATATTTACAATATATTTCGGGGTGGGGTAAAAAAACCAAACTCTATATAGTATGATCTCATTTGTAATCTCACTAATGAGATAAGTTCCCATGGTGCGGAAGGAAGCCTCCTGCCAAAAATCAAACAGCAAGAACAGAGACTTGCTGACAACTATGTGACTGAACTTGGGAACAGATTCTCTACCACTAGCTGAGCCTCGAGATGACTACAGCCCCAGGTGACAGCTTGACTGTCACCTCAGGAGAGCTTGGCTCTGAAAGTAGACTTCCAAGTTCAAGTCCCGTTAACACCACTTACCAGTGCTGTGACCTTAGGAAAGTTACCTAGCCTCTCCATCACTCCAGCTTTCTTATCTATGAATTTGAAATAATAATAACACAAATGTCATAGGGTTGCTGTGAATAACTCCATTCATGTAAAGCAATTAGAACAGTACTTGGAACATTATAAATGCCCAATAAATATCATTATTGTAATATATTATATATAATAACTACATAGTACACTAAAAACTAACATAAGTAAATGGCTTTAAGGGGTTGTATTAGTTATCTCCTGTTTTATAACAAATCTCCCCTGAATTTAATAGCTTTCAAACTTTAACAAAGTGAGCTGAGAAGCATCCCCTGTCTCTCAATAATAGGTCTGAGTATGCCCACCACACTTGGGCATCAGAGAGGTTACCTCTGCGAAAATGCACAGTTGGCTGTCCCTCAGTAAGTCAGCTTCCTCTAGTAGGAGGTTCTCAAGGTGCAATTCTCATGACTGCCACAGATAATCAAGTATCAAGACAATTGTTATGGAAAGAAAACCATATTTGAATACTTAGATGAACTCTTTTTAAATGAGCATTTTAACAAACAAAAATCAAAACTTTTATTCCCAAAATATTTGCACAGTTTTCATAAACATTTCAAAACCAGTTGCTTAGAGACTGATTTCTAACCTAAATAAATCAACATTTTTTACAATTTACTGAAACATGCCCTGGATTTCCATGGTGCCATGTTTAATTCAAGCAAGACTCTATAAAAAAAGTTAACAGAGAAAAGAACCTTGGTTTTTGATTGACTTGTAGTTTCGGGGCATTTCCACAACCTGATACTTCTCTTATATCTGTTGTTCCCATACAAGCCTTTCTCTCCAGGGAAATAGCTTTCTCTTCCTAGGACACCATCAACTGCACCCTTGCAATGCTTTTCTCTCTGACTGTTAGTCTGTGACCAATTTTCTCTCTCCAACATTTTGGAGAAACCCGCTATGGATTGAAATTGGAGGTCACAGTTTCCTTCCACATGTTAGTCTCAGAATGTGGGACACAGCCCTGTGCCCAAGAGGAGCCCATGGTCAAGCTGAAAAGCCAGCTGTGAAAGCTTTCAAGACTTAATCTCTTCACCCTGTCATCAACTCCTCTGGTGTCCAAATTTGTCAGGTGCCATTTGGCGTCAGGAATAGCAGAGAATGTTTAAATCCAGATTTATTCCTCCATTATGTGAAGCTTTATTTCTGAAATGCTGTTTTGTTTCATTTTATTTTTTAAGACATTGCTTCTTGGTTTATTCAATTCAATTGCCACATACATACTGGGTGCTTTCATGAAGTAGTAAATTTTTGGTGGGTGGTGGGGGAGTGCTTAGATTATTAAAATTATTATTATTAGTTTGTCCCTATATGTTTGTGCCTTTAAAAATATTGAATATATAAGCATCTGCTGGAAAAATAGCTCAGATGAGGAGTTTGATAAATATTCAGACTTTATTTTTTTTTTATATTCAGACTTTAAGTGCGTTCACTAGTTTGATATTTTTATCTCATTTTTCTCATGCTTGATCTCAGCCATTACCAAAGGTTCTCAAACTATAATGTGCATAAAAATAACTCACGGGACTTCCCTGGTGGTGCAGTGGTTAAGAACCCGCCTGCCAATGCAGGGGACACGGGTTCGAGCCCTCATCCGGGAAGATCCCGCATGCCATGCCGCGGAGCAACTGGGCCCGCGTGCCATAACTACTGAGCCTGAGATCTAGAGCCCGCGAGCCACAACTACTGAAGCCCGTGTGCCTAGAGCCCATGCTCCGCAGTTAAAGAAGCCACCGCAATGAGAAGCCCGCGCACCGCAATGAGGGGTAGACGCTGCTCGCCGCAACTAGAGAAAGCCCGCGCGCAGCAACAAAGACCCAACTCAGCCAAAATTAAATAAATAAATAAACGTTAATTAAAAACACAAAAAGGCAAACTCAGGGAGCTAGTTAAAAATGTAAATTCCAGAACACTATTCCCAAAATTTTAGATTCATTGAGCCTGGGAAAAAGACCAAGAAGTGCATTTTTAACAAACCAGTGTAAAGTGGTCTGTAAACCACAATTTGAAAATACTGTTTTAGACATTCAAATGTAAAAGTCATTAAAATTTAAATCAAAGAATCATAACCATATTCAGTGCTATTGCTCATAAATGGCAAAACTGGGCACCTAAACAGTAAATTCATAGACCCACCCAAGTGTCATCATCTCCAGGGAAAACAGATATGAGGTAGCCAGCACCAGGAGAAGGGGAGAGAGAGAGAGAGAGAGGGAGCGAGAGCGCTGGGCAAGCTCTGAATGGCTTGGACAGTGGACAGCAGGGGAGCATCAGGTACTGATTATGGCAAAGGAGGTGCTTTACCAACCCTTCTGTTAATGTTTAGTTTTGTTGTTTTCCAATTTCAGAGGTAATACGTGATTAGCACAACCTTTTTGAAAACACAAAAAGAAAGTTGACTGTTAATAATAACTTTAATTTATGGACGTATATAAAATACCTTTATTTTCATATTTGTATATTGTTATTTCCTAAAAATATCATGGTATATATAATTCAATGTAATTTTTTTCCACCAATCAGTATCCTTATTTCCCGTGTCAAAAAAAAAATCTAAAAGATGATTTTAAGTGGCTAACCAGCATTCCATCGTGTAGATATTCCACAATTTAATTAAATATTCTTTTGTTATTGAATATTCAGTCCCACTGTGTGGTGGACATGGGATGAGCCACCACCATCCCCTTCAACACAGATATTTTAAATATTTGAGAGAAGTCTTTTAATTTTTCCCTTTATTGTTTCTGCCTTTTGCATCGAACTCACACAGGACTCCTACTTTGGATACACTGTGATGTTGAAATGCACTGTGTAATCAGCCTCTGTTTTTTTTTTGTTTTTTTTGTTTTTTTTGTTTTTTTGTGGTACGCGGGCCTCTCACTGTTGTGGCCTCTCCCGTTGCGGAGCACAGGCTCCGGATGCTCAGGCTCAGCGGCCATGGCTCATGGCTCCACGGCATGTGGGATCTTCCCGGAAGGGGGCACGAACCCTATACCCTGCATCGGCAGGCGGACTCTCAACCACTGCACCACCAGGGAAGCCCAGCCTTTGTATTTTTGATTGAACAGTTTCTCATTTTCTACCCATTTGAGATCATCAAAGCAAATTATATCTCAGGGTTCAAGAGTCATTAGACCTGGCTCTCACTGCGTTAGAAGTAGGGGAAAGTTTCGGCCTCATTCTCCTCAAGTAAATACCAACTCATCCAAATCTTTATAACTTCCTGTCTTTTGTGACTTTGCAATTTCCCATTCTTCTCATTGACCCTATTTACCACTCTAGACCTATGAAATCCCATATTGTGTTTTATTCAGTAGCCTGCTATCTAGTGGTTGAAATGGAGAAGTACAGGTATTTCCCCCCTAAAGAATAATCCCATTTCAGAATACAGCTCTAAGGTCACTCCAGTAATAACCTCATATTTGTATAAAACTATGAATAGTTTATAAATCACTTTTTAAATAGTAGAATTAATCATAAACCTAGAGTCAGAATATCTTTGTTTTATCTCCAGATCTGCAATTACTGATTTGTAACTTCTGTTTTTAAAAAAAATTACTTAACTTTTTGAAGTTGGGTCTCCCTTTCTTTGAGGTAAGAAGGCTGTTTTTGATGTTCCTAAGTTCTTTATAATTTTCAGTATGTTTTACAATTCTATTATATGTAGCATTTGGAGAACTCTTAAATCAAGAAATTTCTTTTTCAGATTCTTTAATGATTAGACACAAAAAGCCATGAATTCCTCCTTATTTCTTCAGTTGGTATGACATTCTATCAAATTATCTCTGATAATATCCCTTCCTATTCTAAGACTATAAGGTTTGTTTGTATAAAACTCTCTCTGATTACAAATCTTTCTTCTGTGACATCTTTAATAATGTAAATATAATGTATAATAATGACCTCTATAATAATGTAAAATCACCTTTCTACCTAACAATTCATTTTTCTTAGTTCATATTTTCTAATAGAAACAGTATTCTCAGCATAACAATGCCATTTATTATTCCCACTGGTGAATTTTCCATCATTAGTTCATGTAATTACCATACAAGCTTACTGCTGTAGCAAGACAGGTCCTGGGATCTCTGCCATCAAGATAGAAAAAAATAGGGCTTCCCTGGTGGTGCAGTGGTTAAGAATCCGCCTGCCAATGTAGGGGACACGGGTTCGAGCCCAGGTCCAGGAAGACCCCACATGCCGCCGAGGAACTAAGCCCGTGCACTACAACTACTGAGCCTGTTCTCTAGAGCCCATGAGCCACAACTACTGAGCCCGGGTGCCACAGCTACTGAAGCCTGCACGCTTAAAGCCCGTGCTCCAAGAGAAACCACCGCAGTGAGAAGCCCACGCACTGCAATGAAGAGTAGCCCCCACTTGCCACAACTAGAGAAAGCCTGGTGAAGCAACGAAGACCCAATGCAGCCGAAAATGAATAAATAAATAGACAGAAAAAAATAAAAATGAGAAACATTTGGAGGGCAGAAGAAAACATTGTAAGGTTATTACATTATAAAATACATGTGAATTCAAAAATATATAATTTCTTCAAGTGAAACGTGAATATTTATACAATAGTATGATATACGAGTTTTATAGCTTTTTAAAATTAATGTTATAAATCAGAATTTCTCAAATACTATTCCAAAGAATACTACTTCTTCAGGTTGTTAAAGACATTAATTGCCCAAACGAAGGGAGTCTTTGTCCAATCAATTGTTTGGAAAATGCTGTTTTAAAGTTAAGTGGCTCTGATCACCAAAGGACTGCCCAGCGACTTCAGTATGTTAACATGCACTTTGTCCAGGATGGGATGTACTATCTAACCTGTTTTTTCACAGAGCTTTTCTTTACCCCCACAGAACATCTCTTATGAAACTGTCGACTGAAAAGAAAACACACACACACACACACACACACACACACACACACACACACAGCTTAAGAGCACTAAGTTTCAGGTTTATTTTATTTTATTTTTTAGTTTTTCATGTTTGAGAGACAAAGCTCTCTTCGTTTATTTGCCATGAGGATGGGGAAGAGAACTGACAGGTCACAGGCATGTCTGCACATGGGGGTGCCAGAAGCTGGTATCCACCAGGCCCTCACTCTGCCAGGAGGCCTCTCTGGAAGGGGCTGCCAGCTCACAGATGCCTTGGACACCCTCCATGCCAATCACAAAAAAGTCACAACTGTCCCATTCTTGCCAATCTGCCTGGGATCCAGGGGAAGAAAGCAGATAATGATCCTTCAGGGGACAGAGAAAAAGATGTCATCAGCTCCTGGGTTAATGCCTCACATTCCAAGACCCGGAGACATGCACACCCACCATGGGCTCCCAGGCCAGCCTGCCTTAGCCCCCAGGCATTTTGCAAGCCTGCCTCACCCCATTAATGCTCTCCCAACAACCCCCAACAGGGCAGTGGGCATGTCAGGGATGGGATGGTGACTGCACATCATCATCGCCCTCCCAGGACAGACTCTCAACACGGCAGCCTCCATGGTCACTGTATGCCGTCTGTGGGCTCACAGGGGAACCCTCTCTCTTCCAAACCGCAGGCCCCCTGGGGACATGTGCAGTGCTCCAGCCACCTGTTTTCGCAAAGCCTGGCTTAAGAAGGCCAAGCACAGGGTGACTCCCACCCCCTCCCCCACCCCCATAATATCTGTGGAGTGAGTGTGCCTCTCTCACAGAAGTGACAGGAAGTTCTTTGTGAAGAAACAGGATACTTGGGATAGCCTGGGGCCAAGGAGGTATATGTGACAACCTCAGTTTTCCCATCTGTAAATAGGCATAATGGAGATATCTACTTCATGGGGATGGCATGTCCGCATGAGGGGTGTGGACACGGGGACAAAACTTCTAAGGATCAAATGGAATCATGCATGTGAGTTACCTATCGAGTATCTGGCACGTGGTAAATTACGCATTACTTATCATTGTTAGAATTATTATCGCTCCCCAGCTTGAGGACCAGGTCTGAGCCCCCTCCCGCCCCGGAAGTGACCATTCTTCACCAGCCTTTCTGGGCCAATGAAGGCTCCATTCTGGAAGGTTCTTTCAAGCTTCTCATGCACTTAGTACTTCGTAGGCATGGACTTGGCTCAGGAATATTTTTCACCCGGGAAGAAATGTTAACCTTGCCACAGAATCCCAGGTTTGGGAGCCGTAGGGGCTTCTTGGGAATCATTTAATCCATGCCTCTCTATTCACAGAAGAGAAGGGTACAAACCAGAGATGGTTCATTTCCGGGTTTGTCTGGATCCCCCAGCTGCTCGGGACCCAGAACCCAGGTCTCCAGACATTCAGTCCAATGCTCTTTCCACTACTCCGTGGCCCTCCTGGGAACCTTACATGGGACCCAAAAGTCCCAGCCTCAGAACATACCCAAAATTCCTCCTGACCTGCTTGGAGAAGTTCTAGAAAATTACTCCTGTTTTCCTAAGATGTGGAGAAGTCTGAAGGCAGATGATAACTGGCTTTGGTTTTGTCAGGGTAACAACATCCCACCCTGCCAGGTGCCAGGGCAAGTACGGTATAGTGCCATCCCATGCAGTGCCCCCAGGGAGTGGTTAAAGACAGCCTTCCCACTTCACAGATGGAAACACTGAGGTCCAAGAGGCCACACCTTACCCAGGTGTCACAGGAACCACTGCAGAGCCAGGAATTCATTCAATTCCACCACCACTCTGAAAGTGGCTGCACCACGGAGGGTGGGGGGGCAAGGGGTCAATGGGCCCTGGGGCACCAGATCCTTCTTGCACAGGGTGAGAAATTTATTTTTTCCCCAAACTTAGGAGGGGCCTGAGGTGGGATCCCTGCTCCCGGCCGCGCAGCAGTCCCAAGAGGGTCCTCTCCCTGCCCCTAAGCATCAGTCCTGGGCCAGCTCCAGCTCCTTGGTAAGGAACTCGAAGAGGCGGTGTGCCCATCACACCGATGGAGGAGACCAGCAGCTGCGCGCCGGGATCCGCCAAGTCGTTCACCGCTGTGGCCAAGCCAGACCGCACCGTCAAGTTCACGCGCTGCAGGGACACGAAAGCTTAACCTGAAGCCGGCGTAGGCCGGGATCGAGCTGAGGACCGGGGCGCGTGGAGTGCGGGAGCGCGGGGTGGAGATGCGCGGGCCCCAAGGGATTAAAGCTGGGGGCACCGGCCGGGGTTACTGGAGGTCACGTCGGGGTCCTGACTGGGCAAGGCGACACGGAACGGATGCGGGGCCGCGGGGTCACAGAGAGCTGGAGGTCAGACTCGGCGGGCGGCGGGGCGGGCGGGCGCGGAAGGGTCGGGCTCACGGTTGGGGAGCCGGGGCGGGGACAGATTCCGACCCAGGTCAGTCAACCTCCTCCCACCCCGTGCTCCCCGGCCCATGCTCACGTCCTCAGGCTTGCCCAGGGTGGCAGCAGTGGCCGCGCACAGCCGCTTCTCCGGGCCCGCGGGCACGCGGCCGGCGGGCAAGTTCGTGTGCAGTTCAACGAACTGCCGAGTCCAGCGCTGTGCGAAGGGCAGCAGCGGAGAAAGCTCAGTTTTATTTTATTTGGGAACCTTATTGAGGACTATAGCCTGGAGACAGCCTCTCAGATAGCTCTGAGGTACTGCTCTGAAGAGGTAGGGGAAGAGCCAGTATAAATATGAATTTGGGGCTGGGGAATACATGTAGTCATGCGTACATGTTGGTAAGAAATTATTGCTAATCACAGAAGCAGACATCTCACGTCAATGAGTTTAGCGCTTTTCTATGTATGGGAAGGTGCAAGAATCTGGAGTCACTGAAATTCTTCCTTAGATATGCATCTTAACCGTCTAGGGACGGTAATCCTAAACACAGAATGCTTCATCCTGTTTTTGCCATCCTGAATTCCCTGAATTCAGGGCGTACAGTCAGTGGGTGACTGCAAATTCAGGGCGTAGAGTCGGTGGGTAACTGCAGTGCAACTTATCCCTTTGTGTAACTGGATGATAAACAACAGACACTCTGTTCTTTTTGTTTACAGACCCTTAAAACAAGAAAAGTTGCAGTGAACATGTAGGGTAAACGGAACCAGACTGTGAAATAACAGATGAAAACATTTTTAAAAAATTGCTCTTTAGGAGGAAGAAAAGAAGGGCTTGCATTATGGTGAAGACCAGTGATGGTTTGGTGAGCCTTCAAGAGAGAGGAAGTAGGAGAATACCTTGGCACTTAATGAGATGTCCAAAAACATCTAACATATACAACAGGAAGTCACTTGTGGAAGCTGCAGTGCGACTTTTTTAAATGAAAAATTTATAGGTAATGTATGTTAAAGAGAAAAACCACAGGCCCCAAACAGCACCACTTTTGCTAAAGCCCATGATACCACCTAGATTTCATAGCTAACCTAACTGCAGTTTCAACCTGCCTCAGAAATGTAATCTTAATCACGCAGTTGGAATTTTCTAGTCAGCATGTTGGCCTTCTCCCCACCCCACCCCCACCCCCCATCCCAAAGGAAGAAGACGCATGCTGCATGATAAAACCCTCTGGGTCTCTTCCCTCCAAAAATAAGTTGTCCTGGCCCAAAATAATCCTTTCTTTTCTTTTACTAATGACTTCCTCTCCCCACCCTTCTTTCTATAAAAACCTTCTGCCTGTACCACTCCTGGGAGTGCTCTTGTAGTTACCAGATGGGATGCTTCCTGGTTCATGAATTGTTGAATAAAGCCTTCAGATTTACTCTGTTGAATTGTTCTTTGACGGGTAAATTAAGTGAAAAGGTGCTTGCTGTAATGTTATGATGACCCCTTGTGGTTCAAAACCAAAATGACCCTTTGAAAAATTAATCCTGGCACCAGGAGCAGCAAATATCTTGGAGTTTAAATAACATTCTTTCAATGTTCCCCAAACTATTGTTAGTGGTTATCTCTTCAGAGTGGTTTTAGAGGGACTTTCATATCATGCATTGCTGTAATAGTTAAAATTTTTGCAAAAAGTATGCATTGCCCTGGTAAGCAGAGCAGAAAACGATAAAGACTAAACAAAATATGAGGGAAAATAATCATCTTTCTCAGGTAGATATTCGTTTCTCTGCAAGCCAGAATATAGAATTTGGATTAAAGTAAATTACTGCCCCTAATCTTTTTAAATAAACAGGATTTTGACCTTTTTTTTTTTTTTTTTTTTGATGTTGTGGGTAGAAGGGGTTTTTTGGTCTTTTTTTAATTGCGGCACGCGGGCCTCTCACTGTTGTGGCCTCTCCCGTTGCGGAGCACAGGCTCTGGACGCGCAGGCTCAGCGGCCATGGCTCACGGGCCCAGCCGCTCCGCGGCATGTGGGATCTTCCCGGACCGGGGCACGAACCCGTGTCCCCTGCATTGGCAGGCAGACTCTCAACCACTGCACCACCAGGGAAGCCCCAGGAGTTTATTAATTAATTTATTTTTTTGCTGTGTTGTGTCTTCGTTTCTGTGTGAGGACTTTCTCTAGTTGTGGCAAGCAGGGGCCACTCTTCATCGCGGTGCGCGGGCCTCTCACTATCGCGGCCTCTCTTGTTGCAGAGCACAGGCTCCAGATCCGTAGGCTCAGTAGTTGTGGCTCACGGGCCTAGTTGCTCGGCGGCCTGTGGGATCCTCCCAGACCAGGGCTCGAACCCGTGTCCCCTGCATTAGCAGGCAGATTCTCAACCACTGCACCACCAGGGAAGCCCAGGGTTTTGAACTTTTTACCTTTGCTTTAGAGTTATACTTACATAAATATTTTATCTAAGTATTATGAGTGATGATTGTTTTTTGTACTTTTCTAATCAGATTAAAATTTTTGCCCTAGAACAGATTTTGTGGTAAGAAATTAAATAGGGTCACTGAAGAACAATAAGCTATTATGAAGGAAGACACATACTGTATCAGGTCCAGCCTTAATTAACATATAAAAGCAAAAATATAATTTTGATAAAGTATAAAAACTGAATCATTAAGGCAAACAGCACATTACAAATCCCTGACAAAACAGATTTCATCACCAGCCAACATGTGAAGTACTTTTAGTATTCTCTTTAGCAAGAAGAAAATATTAAAACACCCTTAAAACTTTAAATTATCCAAAACCAACAAAGCATAAATGGTCCCACTTTTAACCTCAGACGAGAGATCCTTCATGCTGAAGTGGCCCAGAAAGTCAGTGATGCTGATGACAGTTGGCAAACACTCTGGCTTATAAGAAAGGAGTTAACCGGGAGTACACACACTCTGGCTGAGCAATGTGATAGCTGTTTCGAATCAATGTCAAGGGAGCAGTCTTGCTTTGCCTGCAGTGTTCTTGTCCTGAATTCAGTCACATGCTTTCTGGGTTTTCTCACTGTAGCCCACTTTAATCACTTGAAGAACGTACACGGAATTTAAGTTCATGTGGCTTTAAAACTCAATTTTTCAGCATGATGTGTTTTTTTGGACTGATATGGGAGGTTTGTTCTGTTTTGATATGTTCTAACCAGAAAACTTAAGTACTGGAGAAAACAGTTAAGGAGAGGCAACCACAAACCCATCTACAAAGGCACTGTTTCTACTGGGCACATGTGCTCTTAGAAATCAGCCACCTTCATGTACTGACCTTAGCTTCCAGTGAGCAGCGCGGGGCTATCAGACCACTAATTGAACTGCCCACTCCAGTGCGGAGACTTTGCCTTTCTGCGAAATCTCATTAAGAACTACAATGTTAAACCAGAGCTCCTTGGAGAAATAGCCAATTCCAGGTCAGGGTAAAAATTGAACAAAATGAGTAGGGAACAGCCTGTCTACAGAAAGCAAGGAATTTGTCAGACTACTGGGGTTATATCAGAAAACAGGATGACTATGCTTAAATCCATATGCTAATAATAATATTTTTTATTTTGAAAAACAACCCTTATTTGTCACTTTTGGAGGATGCTAAGAGCCAACTTGTTATTTGGAAAACTAGTAAGTAAATGGAACGAGTTGAGCCTTTATCCTGCTTTCTTATATGAAATGTAAACTAGGGTAACCAACAGTTGTTGAAAAGTCTCTTTTTATATAGTTCTCCAGCTAATAAATGAAGAAGGAATGATAAACTAAAATATAATCATTTTGTGACTGAATGAAACAGTGGACCTAAGTGGTAATCATAAATGGCATCTGACATAAAAAAAAAAAAAGAGATACGTTACATGCATCCTGATGGAAGCATTCAAGACTGCTGTTAAGTGTTCTTGCAAAAAATCTAACATGAAAGGGATCTAGTGGCCAGATTTAACTACCAACTTATAGGAATAACAGGAGATAGACCAACAAGTTCAGTGACACCTCAGAATGTAATCAGCAAATTCCAAACTGTGAAAAACTCTCCAGAACCTGAGACCAAGTGTCTTAAACAAAAAGCAGGGCTAGAGGGAGGGAAGGCGTACCTAAAAGAAAGTTAAGAGGCATGTAACCCAATTATAATGTCTCCTCATTCCAACAAGCCAAGTGTAAAAAAAATTATGCTGAGAAAATTTGAACATTAACTGGATATTTAATATTAAGGAATAGGGCTTCCCTGGTGGTGCAGTGATTGAGAGTCAGCCTGCTGATGCAGGGGACACGGGTTTGTGCCCCGGTCTGGGAAGATCCCACATGCCGCGGAGCGGCTGGGCCCATGAGCCATGGCCGCTGAGCCTGCGCCTCCAGAGCCTGTGCTCCGCAACGGGAGAGGCCACAACAGTGAGAGGCCCACGTACCGCAAAAAAAAAAATAATAATAAATAAAAATAAAAAAATAATATTAAGGAATAACTTCAAGTACAATGGAGTCATGATTATATTATAATGTATAATACAGTATATGTAACAATATTATATTATTGTTAAAGGATTTTTATCTTTTAGAGATAACTGAAATATTTATAGATAAAAAATGATATCTTGGATTTACTTGTAAATAATTAAGGATAGGGAGGAAGTAGGCAATGTTATAGAGCAGGGCCAAAAAAGATGGCCCAGACCAAATCTGGCCCACCACCTGTTTTGTTTGTTTGTTTAAATATTTATTTATTTATTTGGCTGATCGGGTCTTAGTTGCGGCACGTGGGCTTCTCTCTAGTTTTGGCGGGAGGGCTCCAGAGTGCGTGGTCTTAGTTGCCCCACAGCATGTGGGACCTTAGTTTCCCAACCAGGGATCGAACCCATGTCCCCTACATTGGAAGGCGGATTCTTAACCACTGGACTACCAGGGAAATCCAATGTTTTTGGTAAATAAAATTTTATTGGAATACAGTCAGGCTCATTTGTTTATGTGATCTATGACTGCTTTCTTGCTACAAAGGCAGAGTTGAGTAGTCGCAACAGAGACTGTATGGCCCACAAAGGCGAAAATATTTACTATTTGGCCCTATGGGGAAAAACCTTCGTGATCCCTGGTAAAGCTGAACTAAGACTGGCCGTGAGTGAATAATTATTGAAGCAGGGTGATGGATACATGGGGGTTAATTATAAAGTATTGTTTCCATTTATATATGCTTGAAATGTCCCATAATAAAAGGGTTTAAAGTTTATTTGTTTGAAGTGCTGATAGCTTTAGAAAAGGACTTTGACTTGGCCTTTGACTTTGTCACTGAGTATGGCATCCTGGGCCCACTCCAGGGGGCCTACACAACACTGTGTAGAGGGCCTACACAGCACTGTATCCTACACAACACTGCCTCTAAAGACACTCCGAGGGACTGTTTGGCTGGGAATGGCTACGAAGCTAATGACTCTTGGGAGCTCTTAAAATTGACAGAAATTTGTAATAAGTCCTATATATTCTACATAGATAAGCATACATACACATATACATATATTTGTATAGCATGCTACAAAACCACAATACCTTCATTCTTTGGATACAATTACCAAATATAGTGTTTCCTAGAGAAACGTGGAACTAAAGACTCTGTAAGAGCAATTTTATCCAGCAAACAGCTATTTGAGTCTCTGCCCGCCCTCAAGGCATGCTACTAGGCACTTGAGAGACAGAAAGATGATAAGATACTCTTCCTGGCTTTCAGGAACTCCGTGTAGTTAAAGAATTAGGATTACAGTTTGTAGTAACAGGAGGAAGAAGGGAAGCCATTGCAGTAGCTTCTTAGCACACAAGCCCACACCTGCTAAGCATATTAAGGATTGTATCTCATTTAATATTTACAACAAACTGAGGTGAGTGTTATTATCTTCATTTTACACATGAAAACACTGGCACTCAGAGAGAGGAAGTCATTTAAACTCATACTCTGTCGCACTCCAAAGCCCACTCTTCTAAACATCATTGGTAGTTTAAACACTGAAATGAACATTTTTATTACATTTTCACAAGAAGGACCCATTTACAAAGAAGCTCCAGATTATTGTCACTGTGCTGCGTTTCCTCTCATATCCCATGAGTTTGATCTCATTTTTGATAGGTACCTGCAGCAGGAATGAGACATTTTTGCTTTTGCTAGGTTAGAAGAGTAATGTGAAGAAAAGGAAATACTTTGCCTGCTTCATCCACTAATTTCATAATAGTGGAGAAAGTAGATGTCTATCATTTTAAAGAAACATTGGAACTTGTCTGCTTATAAATATAAAACATGGCAAACTGAAGTTTTTCGCACACACTCACACAAAATCCATTCTTTTTTGAGCATGTGGACATTCAGGGCTAGTTCTCAGCAAAACTATGAAGACTGTGTTGTGCTCTAAATATTTAACAACTGGCTCTCTCCCCAAAATATGTATATATGTTTATCATAAATTTTATGATATAAAGGATGCATATTACCCAATTTACAAATAACAATAAAATAATACTCTTTCTTACAAATCCCATATATTTCATTGATTTTCACAGTATGCTTTCATTTATCTTTGTTCAACTCTAGAATCTGTAGCCAACCTATGGTTGCAATTGACAAACAAGTATAGTTCCAGTGACTGTTGGTTGATATTTTTATTTACATTAATGAGTAGGACAAAAATGAAACAATGAAGTCATATGTAATGTGTGTGGCTTCTTTGCTGAATAAAACAGTTTTTTGAATACTGAAAGACTATTTCTTCAAATTTTTTGCAATTCACAATGTAACTGTAACAGGAAGGGGGACGGGCCCCTTCCAGGGCCAGAAAGTGAGCTCTTGTCTAATACTCGGAAATGGATTGTCCGAGGAGACACACGTACTGACAAAGCAAAAGATTTTATTGGGAAGAGGCACCTGGGCGGAGAGTAGCAGGGTAAGGGAACCCGGGAGAAGTGCTCTGCCACATGGCTCACAGTCTTGGAAATACTGAGAAGAGACTGGAGAATTTCTGGCACCTTAACTTCAATTAAGAATTTGACACAATATGTATGAAAGTGAAATACTACATATGTAAAATAGTGTTCAGGATATTTGATATAATTTTAGAGCTAAGTGTAAGGGAGAACAAGCATTCCTTTTGGGAGCATAAAACCACAATTACGTCCTGGCTTAATTAAGCTGTGCATTTTGAGCTGCCTCCCGACTTCTGAGAGCTGGTTCCTTATTTGTGATTTGAGTAATAATACTATCAGTCCAGATACTCGTCTGAGTATCCTGAGATCCAAATGGGAAAAAGAAAATGACGAGCGCCTTGTAAAGGGTCAGATTTTGCAAAGGTAGTGGCTTATTATTAAGAATCACAACACTGTGTATCAGCTCCCAGGATTGTTTTCTGGTCTCTGCCTCTAACGACTGGAGGCAGGGAGGGAAGCAGCTACGAACCTTTGACCAGGTTAAGGCATTACTAGTCACTGGTTTTACAAACACGGTGCTGATGAATTAGCTTCTCAGGGTTCTCCAAACTACCTGCTCACGTTTGCTCTATTTACATATAAGTTAATTTAAAAAAAAGAAGTCCTCTCTTTCTTCTTATTGATAGTCCTCAGGACACTTAGGACAAATGTAATTTACAATTGAAAGCTCAGAAGCTCATATGGGGAAGGAATGTTTACACAACATTCTGCTGTAGCAAGGGTTCCAATAGCAAAGCGGGGAAGGGGCCATTTGCTCTCGCAGGGAAAGAGCCCTGCCCCCCGCCTTCTCACGACCCTCCTCTCCCAGCAAGGGTTTGCTCCCGGGTGCACTCGGGTTATCTAGCTGATTCACTGTTGATGTAAAAACAGGGCTGGGCAGGCGATGTTGAAAGCCACTGAAAGCGGAGGAAACTAGTCACGAAACCCCGACTATCAGCTGAGAGATCGCTTCCCGGTAACTCCGGAGAACTGCTAGCACTCTTTCCAGACTGGTGCACGTCCTCGGGGTCTGCCAGGGACGCAGAGCTGTTTTCAGCCTCTCCCGGCCGCGACCGCTTCCCCCATGCTTGAGGGCGCCGAGCTGTACTTCAACGCGGACCATGGCTACCTGGAGGGCCTTGTGCGAGGATGCAAAGCCGGCCTCCTGACCCAGCGGGACTACATCAACCTGGTCCAGTGTGAGACCCTGGAAGGTAAGCGCCGCTCTTCTCGCCGTTTAAAAAGGAAAAAAGGGATTGATGCTGCCCACTGGAAGCATGGACCAGGGGCCTGGGAGTCCAGGGCGGGTTCTTAGGCCCAGGGTCCAGACTTCAGGGGTCAATGAACTTGGACGAGGAAAAAATATTACACCTCTATTTTCAGTATTCTCTAAGTAAAATGTAGCATTTCCTTTCATTATGAATGTAGGCAACAAATCACGGCGGTTAGTACTTTGTCACAAACAGAAATTCAGTGTTTTCATATCCTCATACAGTTCTTACAGATACATTGAGATATCATTTATGTTTTCACTATTTCAAAATTATACTAGATATTGCACTCATCCTTGATATTTAATGTCTTAATAAAGAATCATGTTATTGCACATTTTAAAATATCTTAATAGCTATATTTTAAAATATTTGGTTTCCTTTGTAATACTATGTATTTTCGTTCTACATATTTATTTATTTATTTATTTTTGGCTGCCTTGGGTCTTCGTTGTTGCATGTAGGCTTTCTCTAGCTGCGGCGAGCGGGGGTTACTCTTCGTTGCTGTGAGTGGGCTTCTTATTGCGGTGGCTTCTCTTGTTGCGGAGCCCTGGCTCTAGGCACGTGGGCTTCAGTAGTTGTGGCATGTGGGCTCAGTAGTTGTGGCTCACGGGCTTAGTTGCTCCACGGCATGTGGGATCTTCCCGGACCAGGGCTCAAACCCGTGTCACCTACATTGGCAGGCAGATTCCCAGCCACTGCGTCACCAGGGAAGTCCCTCGTTCTACATATTTATAAATATTATCTGGAGAAGGATATCACCAAACTGTCCAGGGATCCATGGCCAAAAAAAATAATAATAATACCCTAAACCTTGGTCTAGAGAATTTTATTCTATTCTACTTACCAGTATCTATTAACACGAGAGTATGCATATTTGAGGTTTGTCTTTAATGCAGCTTAAGAAAAAAATCAAGAGGCATGGTATGTGGTGAGGCCATCCTAGATTCAAAAGTCCTGACTTTGACCTCTGCCAAGAATAGGTAGGTGACTTGGGGCTGAAAGCCTCTGAGCCTGATTCCTTATTTGTAAAACTTGATGGTAACGCCTGCTTTGCTGAGTTGTTTGGAGAAATAAATAAGGCAGGACATGAGAGAATGTGTTAAGAACTGTGAAGCACTCTACAAATGGAAATGATCTCTTTCTTTTAACCACTTTATGAGGTATGATTGACATGCAAAAAGCTGTATATATTTAACGTATACAACCTGATGAGTTTAGAGATAGGAATACACCTGGGAAATCACCACAATCTATGCCATAAACCCATCCATCACCTCCAGAGGTTTCCTCCTGCCCTCTGTTATTACTGTGTGTGTGTGTGTGTGTGTGTGTGTGTGTGTGTGTGTGTGTGTGTGTGTGTATGTAAACTACAGGCTCTATGCTGTACAGTAGAGCGCTACAGTAGATTTCTAGGACTTATTCATCTTGTATAATCAACACTTCGTATCCGTCTCCTCATTCCCCCCCCCCAATTCTGGAAATTATCTTTTTCTTAAAAAAAATTATTTATTTTAAATATTTATTTATTTATTATTTTTTTGGCTGCGTGGGGTCTTAGTTGTGGTATGTGTGCTTCTCTCTAGTTGTGGCGCACAGACTCCAGAGCACATGGGCTCAGTAGTTGCGGCACAAAGGCTTAGTTGCCCCGCTGCGTGTGGGACCTTAGTTCCCCAACCAGGGATTGAACAAGTATCCCCTGCATTGCAAGATGGATTCTCAACCACTGGAATACCAGGGAAGTCCCTGGAAATTATCTTTAAGCTACAGTATTTTCAAAGGCTTACCAAAGATTTCACATTTAAATATATAGTATTTTTATTATTAAAAACACTACATTTGTTTACTTTGAAACATGCTTATAAAATTAATATAATAATGTCAATAATAGGGTGCTTTAAAACTTCTAGATTATTCTAGAAAAAACAAGAAAGCACTAAGGATCAAGACTGCCAGGAAGAGTATTAGAAGGCAAAATAAAACAAAAACTCAGAGGTGACTTTGCAAGCTTCTCAAGTAGGGCCGATGTTCCTGAGGTCACCTTATGGTTCTGACCAGTTAGAGCCAGAGTTAAGGCAGGACTGCCCAAGTTGAGGGAGACCCTCTCCTTTCATTAGCAATGGAAACAGCTAGACAAATCTTGTAGATGATAACTAATTCTGTTGGCTACAAATAATTGCAATATAATCTCAAATCCTAAATCACTTCAGCATATTTAATTAGGAGTTTGGTGTCCGGGGAATGTTAATCATATATATAAAATCAGCATAAATTAAGGTAGAAAAAATTAGTGAACACAGAGCATAATGAATGCTTCTGAGAGAAGCCATTTGAATGAATTCTCAATAGTTTTCAGTCAAGCTTTTAAATGGGCTGAGGAATGCAAATTTAAACATAAACAATATGTGAAATGTCTTCATGATACAAAGCAAGGTTTAGCCAGCTCACTAAAGAATTCAGAGAAAAACCACCCTCAGCTTCAGTTTGGGGGAGAAGGAAAGGTTTCAGACCCTTTTGAAGACCCGAAGAATGAACTTCTTAGAAAAATACACACAGGTGCATACATTTAGAATTTTCCATATAACATCAGGCGGTCATGGACCACCTGAAGTCATCCTGCACCCCGAGTAAGAAACTCTCTTATATACACCATTGCTTTATTGTCATTGTATCTCATGGTTTCTACCTTTCTTTCCTCCCATTAATATATATATTTTTTTCAACCATTCGTTTTACAACTGTGTTTGAATCTGTTGCCAATCTGTTCGGAGACTCTTAGGAATATTGAATAGGAGCCATCAAACTATAGGTTATAATGATGCATGAGAAAATCAATCTAAATAAAGTAAGGGTTTCATCTCCTCAGTTAACTGTTGAGGACTCTGAGGCTTAGAGTGGCTGTGACTAATCTAACCACCTTGTCAGGGGAGGGGTATGCAGACATCTGCATCTGCTTTTCCACTAAAATGTCTGCCTCCTGAGCATGAATGGAAGATACATGAATAGGTCCATGTTGCTCTCAGCTCCATTTTTTTTTTTTTTTTTGTGGTACGCGGACCTCTCACTGTTGTGGCCTCTCCCATTGCAGACCACAGGCTCTGGACACACAGGCTCAGTGGCCATGGCTCACGGGCCCAGCCGCTCCACGGCATGTGGGATCTTCCCAGACCAGGGCACGAACCCGTGTCCCCTGCATCGGCAGGCGAACTCTCAACCACTGCGCCACCAGGGAAGCCCTCAGCTCCATTTTGATATAGAAAATAATGTCTGTCCTGCCTGTTTATTTTATAAGATGTTGCGAAATAAATCACTTGTGAAAAGCAGTGCAACTGTTGCATGTGTGAATGTACCGAGAGAAACCCAGCCACCTTCCGAGCTGGCTTAAGACATGAAGAGAAGAACTCAACGACACTCATTGAGACAGAAGTTAAGGATTTTAGGATTTGTTTACTTTCTTACATAATATGCACCATACAAATTATGGGTAAAGAAGAGTAGGTAAAACAGTGTCAGGATAGTATTATGTGTTGAAGCATTTTCTGTAAAGGAAAGCTAACTTGGCAAAGCTTATATTTGCCTTTAGTCTTTTGAAGTCCTCTAGTCTTTAAAAGAAAAGTGTCCTGATACCAACAAGTTGTTTTAGAACCACTTACCAGGAACATATAAGGTTTCAGGTAAATTTGGAAGAGAGAAACATGAAAATTGTCCAGAAAAGCTTTGAAAAATCCTAGTATTTATGATTGTGTGAGTGTGGTCAGAAATACTCATCCACTCCAAGGCCTGACCCTGACTAACAATGACCTGAACCAGTCACTAGGACCTTCTGTGACTCAGTCCTTCCAGGGGACAGGAGAGGAAGCCAGTTCACAAGGCCTGTGTCGATGGTACTGCTTGGAGGCTATATTCACATAGAAAATTCTTAAAAGTAACTTTTAAAACAAGTTCTTTAAAATTAACTTGAACCAAAATAATAATGTTAAAGGGACATGAAATAGTCTTTAGAAGAATTAACACTGCTAATTTTTTTAATTAAAACTTTTTTTAGAGCTGTTGTAGGTTCACAACAAAATTAAGGAGGAAAGACAGAGATTTCCTATATAACCCCTACTCCAGCCTCCCCCTTATCAACATCCCGTACCAGAGTGGTGCATTTGTTATAATCAGTGAACCTACACTGATACATGGTAATCACCCAGAGTCCAGAGTTGACGATTCAGTCACTCTTGGTGTTGTACATTCTATGGGTTTGGACAAATGGATAACGTGTATCCACCACTATTGTATTATATGTAGTATTTTCACTGCCCTAAAATTCCTCTATACTCTGACTATTCTCCCCCTCCCTGACCCCCAGCCCGGCAACCACTGATCACTTTACTGCTTCCTTAGTTTGGCCTTTTCCAGAATGTCGCATAATTGGAATCATACAGTATGTATGTAGCCTTTCCACACTGGCTTCTTTCACTTAGTGACATACCTTTGAAGACCCTCCATGTCTTTTCATGGCAACATTGCTATTTTCATCAGATTTTTTTTTTTAATTACAAACAAGACTTTGTAAGTATTCTTTCTTCTTCAGAAAAAGGACAAAGTGGTAAAATGAATACTTCAGAGCTTTAGAATTTAGTAAGAAATAGCCTTTTCTAAAATTTATGGTGAAAGTGATCTCTGGCTCTCAGGGTGTGGTAAGAGCGCTCTGGACCCAGCATTTACCTCGTCCTCTTTGCCATCATTTTTGGGAAGGGGATGAGAGGAGGTGATTATAGCTCACGAACAATTATTTCCTTTTCAAGGGACATGACCTTCATTACTTTCCAACTGTGTCTTCATATGGGAATTAATTCATATATTAAGCACTTTCCCTTTAGAGCCAAGGAAGTAAAGATGGAAAAGAAATAGTCCCTGCCCTAAAAGGGCTCCAACTCTAGAGAATAAAAATATTGAAAAAATAAGAATCCCTTAATGATAGCAGTTGGGCCTCAAAGTTCCAAATGCATGTACATTTGACCTGGTACTTCATGTAGCATTGTTGGGAATAGCAGAAAATGAAAAACAAATAAAATGTCCATTGGCAGGGAACTGGTTAGATAAATTATGGAACAGTCACGTAATGGGATATTCTGCAGCTACAAAAAGAAAGAAAGAAAAGAAAAACAGAAAGAAAGAAAGAAAAGAAAAAAGCATGAGGACACACACACACACTCTAAGAGGACTGATATGGAAAGATAGGTGAGATGTATTAAGTGAGGAAAGCAAGGGGAAGAACTGTGTAGCATACGGATACTCTTTACTGAAAAAGGCAGATACATTTAAAATATATTTTCTATATGATTGTCTCGATACAAAGAAACTGTGAAAGGATTCAAATGAAACTAAAACTAGTAATTTACTGGGGCTAGTAATGAGTGGTGGGGGTGGTGGATAGGTAGGTGGCAAGTAGGAGACCTTTCATTGTTTACCTGTATTTATACCTGCTACCTATTTTTTTTTTAATTTTATTTATTTATGGCTGCGTTGGGTCTTCATTGCTGCGTGCAGGCTTTCTCTAGTTGTGGCGAGCAGGGGCTACTCTTCGTTGTGGTATGCAGGCTTCTCATTGCGGTGGCTTCTCTTGTTGCGGAGCACAGGCTCTAGGCACACAGGCTTCAGTAGTTGTGGCATGCAGGCTCAGTAGCTGTGGCGCACGGGCTTAGTTGCTCCGTGGCATGTGGGATCTTCCCCGACCAGGGCTCGGACCCGTGTCCCCTGCATTGGCAGGCGGATTCTTAACCACTGTGCCACCAGGGAAGTCCCCTTACTACCTATTTTTAAATTAAAAAATTCATATAGAAGGAAGACTCTTATTTCAAAGGACTTTCACCAAGCTCCTTTAGACATTATTTGTACCTCTAATTATAGTACTTATTTTCTCTGCCTTGTATTAAAAATGCATATACAATACCATCACTTTTCTGTTCAAAAATACTTTCGTCAGGCAGAATAAACTTCACTCAGTTTAAAGGCTGGAGCACTCTGTCCTATCTCTACCTGGTAAGCATTTCCTCAGAACCCTTCTGCCCTTCTACAGTTATTCCTTCAGCCACAAATTCCATTCACCATCCTGCTTTCCTGGAGAACACCCATTCCTCTTTAAAGTCTCCACTTCCGAGTCAATTTCTCTATAAACCCTTTTCTACTGTATCCCTATTGGGACAGAATTGACTACTCTCAATTTTGTGCTCTATTGTGCCTTGTAATGGACCTAATTCTGTGTAGCATCTGTGATATTTGCGTAAGTATGTCACCCTGGGGCAGGACATTTGTCTCGTTTATCTATCTAGTCCCCTGAATTATCAGTTAAGGGCTTACCTCCTGAATGAATAAATGAATCTATCCCCTCCTAAATTTAAGCCTTAAGGGCAGAAACTATAAATATGTCTGGTGACAGAGGTGTTAATTAACTAGGTGGGAGAATCCTTTCACAATGTAAATGTATATCAGATCACCACAATGTACACTTTAAATGTCTTACCATTTTATTTGTTGGTTATACTTCAATAAAACTGAATTTTTTTTAAAAAAAGACTTTTTTTTAAGGATTGAAACCACACTGTATACTTTTTTGTCTCCTAGCTTCTCTAGCCCAAGGCTATGTTTTGCACATAGTAAGAATCTGAAAATACACGTTAGAAATGTCTGCACGTTTGAGTTTAAGTCCTGGCTCTTCTACTTTCTGGCTCTGGGGTGTTAAGCCAGCTGCTTAACTTTTAGTCATGGTGCTTTCTTATCTGATGCTTAGATGGTATCTCCCTGGCCTAACTCCCAGTTACCAGGGGAGTTAGAAATTTCTGAAAATGTTTTGTAAACTGTAAACCATAAGAATTCCTGGGAAGTCATAAGAACACCCCCTGAACCGCAGTGTATATACAACAAGAATTAATTTACCCTCTTCTGCTGGACTTTGGAATTCCTAAAATAATCCTTCCATTTCTTGGTTATGGTTAATGGTGTTTGGTATATGATTCTAAGTAGCTGATTCTATTTGCCTTCAAAAGCACTGGTTTGTTTTGGAAATATTCATTCTATAAATAAAACAATTAAAAATATAAGAAGAGTTTAAACCTATAGATAGAAAATATATTTGAAAGTGAACCAAATCTTGAAAGACAGTAGGTTGGGAAAATGCCAGTGAGATAAGGCATAGGAGGTGGGTGGAGGGGAGTTGATATGGCAAGACATTCTAGGTTCTTGGGAAGAATTAATGAACTATAGATAGAAAACAATAAAAGCATATGGGTGAGGAGTAAAGCAGTTTGGCTGCAATACTAGCATACTTGGAGAATAAGGCAAGAATTTAGGTTGGGAAATTTTTTGAAGGCTCTTGAAAGTCTAATTATGGAGCTTCAAAATATTGGATGAGGAGGTACGTTTGAATCTTCAGTCAAATACTTGTAAGCATAGAAAACATGAACAAGTTATTTCTCTGAGCATCGGTTTCTTCATCCATGCTTTTGTCTTGTTTTGTTTTGTTTTGTTTTTTTCGCGGTACGCGGGCCTCTCACTGTTGTGGCCTCTCCCGTTGCGGAGCACAGGCTCCGGACGCGCAGGCCAGCCACTTCACGGCATGTGGGATCCTCCCAGCCCGGGGCACGAACCCGTGTCCCTTGTATCGGCAGGCAGATTCTCAACCACTGCGCCGTCAGGGAAGCCCGGTTTCTTCATCTATGAGATGGGGATTATTGTTAAGGTTGAGAGATAATATATATTAAAATCATTGTCAGTGGTAAAATACTCTGCAAATATTATGCAAGTTGCTTTTAATCTGATTAAAACTCAGTAGTTCCAAGCTACTTATAGGATCATTATAAGATCAAAATATTTCTTAGGAAATATTCTTTGAGACATGGAATACATGGAGAGAAACAAGTCTGGGAGAATCTATTAAGAGATTGCCACGGTGAGCTAGGTTTATGATATGGTCATTCTAAATGGGGGATATAAGGAGAGGAAATACAGGAAGACATTAAGGAACAATGCAGGGGATTTGGAGTTAATAAAGCATCAAAGAGGACTTGAAGTTTTATCACCATGAGAATGGCAGTACATGAGCAAAAATTGAGGAAGAAGCGTCTGGTTTTATAGATCCTGATATATTTATTAAAATCTGAGTAATTATATGATGGTAGATTCCAATATATTATTTAAGAAAATTCTGGTTTAGAGAATAAAAATCAAAGTCTTAGCCAACTGAATCGAATTACTTTGGAAGTAGATGGGTACAAGTGAGGAAAAAAAAGTCTCTTCACCTACATCATCTTTTAAAATCCCCACAACAACTCAAAAGCATAGTTTCTATACCTATTTTGTAGATGAGGAAACTGAGTTCAGAAAGGTCAAATAACTTTCATAAGTTCAGTGCCAGCAGAGTGTGGTGAAGAGGCAGGGGGCTGCTCAAAGACAGCACCCTTCACAGGTACCTCTGAAGGTGCTTCCTTGGCATAACCTACCTGGAGTGTGAAAGATCTGGACATTCATTTTTATAGAGTATCAACAGGAAGCTGCACAGAAAAAAAAAAAAAAAAAAAGACCTATCCAACAAATTAATAAAGAAGAGGTAACAACCAGATTGTTGTCCTGCCTCACTGGCCAAGAGATCTCAGATAATTCCCTGAACCCAGTGGACTGCAACCCACAGAAGATGCATTTTTACTTTATGACCCTGTGTACACACATGCGGGCACATTTCATATACACTACTTTGGATGATATACTCAGATATTTGTTATAATAGCTCAATCTGTTCTCTTTATGTTATTACATCTGGGACCTATAAAATTGATTTAGTTGGTAGTGATCTCACAGTTCTTCATTTGAATAAAAAAAGCCACTTGACACACTACTCTGGATAAGAAAAGGGTGTAATTTTCCAAAGTGTGCTCTGTGGGTGTCTCCGTTGATTTCTGGTGGCTTGGGAGGTTCTGTACCATACTCTTTCCAAAGAAATCATTCAAATTAATGTATTAAAGGCTTTCAGTTCCTGCAGTTAAGAAGTCTTTTTATTCCAAATGTATTTGACCACAAAGCTCTATTCATCACATACCTATTTAGATAAGCATTTAGGGAAATGTGAGGAAAAATATGTGATCCTATTTTAAAAACTATAAAACTATAAGCATTATTGTCATTACTGACAGATAATGATATTGTCTGAGCAAATATTTCAGGTCGTAAGCTTTTCTTAGGATCTGATTGCAAGTGTCCCTTGGATCATCTTGGGGCTGGTCAGACAGGGCTCCTTCTATCTCAACTGTCTCTCCACCAAGCACAGTATTACAAGATTGCTTACAGGGTCTGAAACACTTGAGACATTTTTTTTATATAAATTTATTTATTTTTCATATTTATTTCTGGCTGCATTGGGTCTTCATTGCTGCACTCGGGCTTTCTCTAGTTGCTGGGAGTGGGGGCTACTCTGTTGTGGAACACGGGCTCTAGGCACGCGGGCTTCAGTAGTTGTGGCACGCGGGCTTAGTAGTTGTGGCTCTTGGGCTCTAGAGCGCAGGCTCAGTAGTTGTGACACACGGGCTTAGCTGCTCCACCTCACGTGGGATCTTCCTGGACGAGGGATTGAACCTGTGTCCCCTGCATTGGCAGACGGATTCTTAACCACTGCACCACCAGAGAAGCCCTGAAACACTTGAGGCATTTAATTTCAGAATCTCACTGGCAGCTGAAAGGTTTGGAAGTTATTTTGCTTAAAAGAACCATATGTCACATGAGCAATATACCATGGTTTTGGAAGAAATACCATTTGTGTCACTTCTGTTGGCAAATATTCCTCAGTGCTGAGAAGGCAAACTGTCAAACTGTATAAAAGTCTGACTGTCAAAATAAAAGCCAAAGAAGACATAGCAAAAGAGTATGATTTTTTTAAATTAATTAAATAGGTAATTGAGCAATTAAATTCTGCAGTCAATCAGATGAAGAGCATTTCTGTTGCATGACCTACTCCAGACACTGAGGAAGAATGCCTGTCTGCTGAATCTCAGAGACTCAAGAACCACTTGAGTGCCTAACTGCAAATCCACCCTCCCATCAGCTTACAGAGCAATTAGTTCATAGCCCACAGGGGCTCCCTGTTATCCTCAGGATCAAGGAAGTCACACCAAGCCTTCCTGGGGACAGCCCCTGCTTATTTCTCTGTCTTCACTTCTTACCCCTCCTTCTCTCCTACTAAGTGCTTCAAACCACCAAACTGAACTGTTTTGAGTTTCTTGCACCCACCATACCCATACTAATTCATGGAATGCCTTCCTTGCGCTCTTACATAGCACCTTAAGGCTCACCTCTGGCTTAACCTTCTTCTGGAAACTCTCCTAGGTTTTTTTGCTCTCATCCCTATGCATCTTGCTCTTATTTTCTATGTTCCCATATATCAAGGTTCTTATCTTTATCACTGAATTTAGTTGTTTGCAACATCTGTTTGTCATGCCTCTACCTCCACCAGATTGTGAGTTTCCTTGAAGATGAGGAATATGTCTTGTCCATTTTGGGCCTCCTGTGGTAACAGCACATAACAGATGCTTAATAAATGTTTGAATGAAAAATACAGTAAGATCCAGGATGCTATATTGTCTCCAGTTGTGTGCTAGATGGTGCCAAAGACATTTTTTTTTTTTTTTTTTTGCGATACACAGGCCTCTCACTGTTGTGGCCTCTCCCGTTGCGGAGCGCAGGCTCCGGACGCGCAGGCTCAGTGGCCACGGCTCACAGGCCCAGCCGCTCCGCGGCATGTGGGATCTTCCCAGACAGGGGCACGAACCCGTGCCCCCTGAATCGGCAGGCGGACTCTCAACCACTGCGCCACCAGGGAAGCCCCTAAAGACATTTTTGATATTCAGATATTTAAGAACACTTATACGTTGGGTACTGCACAAGGAACCAAAAGATAAAAGATATAACTAAAAGATATAACGAAGAAAGCAGAACTGCATTTTTGGAGTTAACATATTAAGACTTTATAATATTCTGGGACAGGAGCTGTGCTAGAAATATTATCCAAGTACTTTGAAATTCAGCGTGAGATTGAATAATTCTGCCAGACAGAATTAAGGCTTTACAGAACAACTGATAATCTGATTTAACTGATTGGCAATAAATTACAGACTTTTAAGATATGAGGCTGGCTTTGAGTCCATTTATCAATGTGATTTTGAGCAAGCTATTAAGCTCTCTGAGCTTCAGGGTTCTTATCTGTAAAAGGGGCTAAAAATCATTCCTAACTCATAGGGTTGCCATGAATAGTAAATGAGATAATACACACTTGATACAATGCCTGATATGCAATAAGCGCTCAATCACTGGTAACTATTATTTTAATGCTGAAGGATACATTATAATGAGCAATCTGAAAAGGGGAGGGGGCCAACTCTATAGAGTTAGATGGGATCAGTATTAACAGAAGTGTAGGACTGGAAAACAAATGGTTTGTTCAGGATGAAGTGACAATAAATGAAATCAATTAAATTATCTGGCAACCAAAAACATTGCCATTTAAAGGACATCTAACATGGTCCCATGGAAATGATGTTGGAATTCAAGAGTAAGGAGACCCATCTCCTAGTTTAAGCTCCACTACTATATAACTCCCATTTAGACCTGCTGAAACTCAGCTTCTTCATCTGTAGTCAAAGGATATTGGTGGCTGCCCTCCCATACCCATGGTAAATATTAGTAATAAACTTTTCTTTTCCATCAAGCTGAGATGGAGGCCTAGTATCCTCAAACAGTTTTCCTAGCACTATTTTCAAATAACTAAGTTGGCTCAGGTAAAACCAATTTGCAATCTCTGGACTAGGTGGTCTTTTATGTTCTTTTGAGCTGTGCTAAATAATTCTAGAATTTTTCAGGTAATTAAAAATTGTTATATCGTACTAGACTGTGTTAACATGAATTTTTTATTGCTTTAGAGATTGATCCTCAAATCTAAATCATATGTAGACCTTATGTTAAGGTCTAATAAGATAATAATTAAATATGCATTTGTCATAAAGTTACCGTACTTTCAATTAATGTTGTAAAGGTTATTCATGCATGTTCAAAATTTAACCTGATTTGGGGTTTCATTTAATTTCAGATCTGAAAATTCATCTCCAGACCACTGATTATGGCAACTTCTTGGCTAACCAAACAAATCCTCTTACTGTTTCCATTATTGACACAGAGATGAGAAAAAAGCTATGCAGAGAATTTGAGTATTTCCGGAATCATTCCCTGGAGCCACTGAGCACCTTTTTCACATACATGACGTAAGTGATAACAGGAGGCCCTACTCCTCCCCAGTGTGATTGTGCAAAGAACCCCGAACAGTTAACAGGTGGGGTGTTAGGCTGACATGAGGCTTAAGACCTCTTCTACTGTTTGAAAGTTTGAATACATTCAAATTTGAGCAACTGATAAGTTCACAGAGCTGCATTTTCACTGTTAGAATATAGATTTCATTTATTTATAAACATGATTAGATAGGTGGCAATGGCCTCCGTGTAAAGCAGTGTTTTCAGTTTTCATTCTAAAAAATAAGTACTGCTGATGCGTGAAGGTAGATATGCGACATTTTCAGATCACTTGTCAGGGTGGGGTTGAAATATCACAAATCGTTCTTAAAGCCACACCTACTCTTTCCTGATTCCTCTTCAACAACATAAGGAGTTCCCATCACAGTTATATGTGTTTTATTTTTAATCCCTCTCCATCACCAGTGGTTCCAATCTTTCAGTGTGAAGGCCCTTCTTTTTAAAAAATGTTTGAACTTCTACACAATAGCAAATTGTATTTCTTAATCCAGTTAGTAGATTATATCCAGCGCTCAAAACTTTGGGCCTCTCTAGTTGTCTTAGCTGACAAACTGGGAACAAACGCCCGCAATGGATGAGCTGTTTATCATGTATATACAATTTAGATGTAATATACAAAGTTATGATTACTAGATCCAGGGCCTCGACTGGTTGAGAAAGGCATAAAATAAAAATATCCCTTTATTCCACATGTCCCCTCCTTCCCCACTCAGTTCCATTCCCTAAATGTAGGTACTTCTCAGTTTCTTATTATTTTTCTAAAAAAAATGTACATTGTGTATGTATATTGGTGCACACTCAACCCACCCTACCCCCACATTTTCAATTTATACAAACGGAATCAGTTTTTTCCCACTTAATATTTGTTAGAAATATCCTCATCAATGTCATACTTTATTAAATAACTGCGTAGAAGTCCGTGTTTGGTACATATCATGACTCCATTTATCAGGCATTTATTAACAACTAACTAACTTTTTTTAAATTACAAAATGTTTTGCAGCTAGCTTATTACTGTGTAGGTCTTGAATTTATTTCTAAGCTAAATTTCTAGCAGTGTGAGTAATGAATCAAAGGAATGCCCCGTTCTTTTTTGTTTTGTTTTGTTTTTTTAACAGGAATGACCCATTTTTATCTTAACAAAATTTGCTAAGTTGAACCATCCCAACAGCACATGAGAAGGCCTGCAGCCCTAACCATTACCAACATCACATACTACCTTCTTAAGTTTTGCCCTTCCAATAGGTTAAAAACTGTATCTCTGCCTTAATTTATATATTTTTATTAGCAAAAGGGAACATCTTTTCATACTTAACTAGTCATGTGTATTTGCTACCCGATCAAATACTTTTATTTGCTACGTGACCAAATACTTTGTCTATTTTTTTTTATTGAGGTATTCAGCATTTTTTGTTTATATATAAAAGCGCTTTTTAAATTAAGAAAGTTAACCTTTCATCATATGGGTTGAAAATTTATTTTCTCAGTTTGATATAATATATTTTTATTTTTATATTGTTTGTTTGCTGTAGGAACATTGAAAAATTTTAATTAGCTATTCGGCAGTCTTTTCATTGTACAATCTTTTGATTATTGTGTCCTGCTTAGAAAGGCCTTCTCTACTCCAATTCATCAATAAACTCACCTGTCTTTTCTTCCATTATTTTGCTGTTGTTGTTGATGTTTCATTTTTTACATTTAAAACTTTGATTCATCTAAAATTTATTTTGGTGTAAGGAATGAGACTAGAGATCCAGCTCAAATTGTTCTTCACACATAGTGATCCAGTTGTTCTGTACCATTTCCGTAAATAAGCAAGTAGAAGAAATGATCATAATTCCAAGCAGGAAGTAACCACTGATGTCCCTGAGACATGTTGTTAGTGCCTGTGTTCCTTGTTTGTGCAGTCAATCCTCCTATCACTAAATAATATAGAATTTTATTTATAGGCAAGACACAGATGCTGACATTTTTAAAGACTCCAACAGGATACAACTAGTCAGGGATGAAGATTAGATATGAACTCGGGTCTGACTCAGTCTAAAGCCCAAGCACTTTTTTTGAGAATTCTGGAAGGGCCGACATTGTTGCCAAGCCTGGAAATGGAGTAGAATTTGGAGATTCGGGAGAAGGCTGAACATCTGGGGTTGACTCATGAAGAGGGAAGGATTCTGCCTGCATGAGGAATAACCGGTCAGTTTGGGCTGGAGTAGGCTGTGCAAAAAAGGAAGGAGAGAAATGGGGAAGGGAGGCTAGAGAAGTAAATTCCAACCAGATAATGGAGTCTTCAGTGGCCAGGCTAATGAAGCTGGCCTTTATCACATCAGAGTATTTTTCGTGTGTGTGTGTGTCCCAAGATTTATTCCTCTCCATAACAGTTGGGGTGAAGTAGAATGCACTTGAGCTTTGGACTGAGTCAGGTCCGAGTTTATATCTAATCTTGAATGGCTGCCTGTGAGAGAGGATTTGCAAGCAGGGAAACCTCTTGCAAAAATGTCTGGCATGGGTAATTATGAAGACATTAAAGATTCCTGAGCTTTAAGACAACATGGCCATAGTTATGTAACAGTAAAAATGATAATCCAAATGCTAGACACCATTTATGAACTATTTCTATATGCCAAGGCTCTGCTAAGTACTTTACAAATATTGTCTCATTAAACCCTCATGACAAGTCTTATTCAGTTCTGATCATCACCATTTTAAGGACGAGGAAACGAAAACTTAAGTGCAATAACTTGCCTAAGTCACAGATCTAAAAAGTGGAGGAGTCATGATTTGAAATAAATGTTAGCAGTAGGCTTTGTAAAATTATTTTGCTCAGATTTTAGATGAGTTCGGAAAATCTGACCTGTGATGACAGGGGACAGTCCAATTTTAACTGAATGAGAAAGCTGCCAGGCTTTGTACTTTTTAGGTTGCAAGACGATCTCACATGATGAAAATTTTCCCCAGATCTGTGAAGAGATGCTCCAGCTCTAAGAATAACTCTGAGTCATTTGGTCAGTGGTTCCTCTTACGTGATGATTCCACGATTTATTGCTTCCTAATTATAGACTCTTAAACCTGGAAGGAGCCTTAGCATTAATCAGCCTTCTTATTTCACAACAAACTACCATGTCAATCTAGTTAAAATATACTCTGTTTCTAAAAACAATTACTTAAAATTCCAAATATTTCTAGTCATTAGTGATATTTAAAAACTGTATATAAGAATTCAGACAGTCACAAATACCTGGGTAGAATGTTAATAAAAAATAAGACGTGGAAATGTAGTTTTGGTAGAATCAGTATTGTTAGTAATGGGCATGTTTTAATTTATCTTCTGCCTCTCTCTGTCGCTCTGTCTCTCTCTCAGCTGTAAACTCTTTGAATTAGTTCTTTTAGTATCTCTATCTGGACTTACAAGTATATAATGGGCACTGAATATTTGCTGAATCAATATATAATCCTGTATTTAGCAGTATCTTACACATACATGTAGAAACATACTTTCAGACAGTTCAGGATTTTATATTTTATATAGTACTTGAGAATTGGTTATTTACTGGCCAGTATGTTAGGGGTAAAAACCAAATGTCATGCCTGCAGGTACATTTTGTGTGACCAGGTCAGTCTTTACAGTAATTTTTAAAAATATATTTAATTAAGGCTTTATCCAATTAGCCACAGTTGCCAGCACTCCCTTTTGTCTTATGATCTTCAGGTATTTAGTTTACTTATCAGACATCTGACCTAGATGTTTTACCTACATCTCTACACAAAGAAGTGTTTATATCTCCAGTTTTCAAACTAGAGAAACTGAGGCTCAACATATTAATGTATATTTCAAGATCACAACATTATTAAGAGATTTGGAAGAGATTTGATTTCAGGTCCATCATTCTAGAAAACTAATGATCTTGTACTGGCCCAATAGTTTATTAAAAGGCAAGTAAATCAGAAATATCTGTGGGCCTTTAAACAATAAGTATATTTCTGATCCCTATCCCAGGAGATTCTGATCCAGTTGGCCTTGGAGTGGGGCCCACCTGTATTTTGGAAGGCATGCAGGTTAATCTGATGTGCACCCCTAATTAAAAATGTCCCATTATGGTGCCTCAACTTTATGACTTGGAAGTCACTTTCACAATTATTCTTATGAGTTTTTCCACCACAGTTAATTACATGGATAGGATTATCTCCTTGTCAGAGACCAGAGAGCTCAACTGCACTGAAACCTAGGGCTTCTGAATCTCAATCCGTGGTTTGTTCCACCATGTCGTGTGACTTGCCAACACTGGCAGCATCCAGCTGTGCTCTGTAGAACCTAAAGATGTGTCACCATAACAAAAGGTAACAAAGGTATGTGTGCAGGACAGTTGTCCAATAGTTCTGAAACTATTTTTCTTATTTTTCTTTTAGAACATGTTGCAAAGTCAAGTGTCTGTCTAGCGCCTGTGAACTCCCATCAAATAGGATTACTTCCTGCCCTATTAGGAAATGCCCAGGGCATCATTATGAAAATGATTAAGTCAACCCTAATAGAGATGGTCTAAATTTAAGGTGGTATGATAAATATAATCTAAGCATTGCACATGCGTGTGATATAATTACTGTATATGTAAAACTTGTTTTGAAAATCTGGAATGGATATTTTTAAATGCCTAATAGCAGGAAGATCTGGAGGTTTTATGTACTATAATTATACACAGTGGTATGAAACAAAGGAATGAATCCAATAACATTTTAATGAAGAGACTATGTAATGTAGGCTTGGATTGTTTTATTTTTCTTCCCTCCTACTCAACACTTTCCAGCAGCATTTCAATTTCTCCTATCTTTTGAGATTAGCCATCTGACTAGAATAACATTTTAATATTCAAAATACTAATTTTATTTTAAGATTGTTTTAATCTCTTGAAATAATCAAATTTTCTCAATATAGGATGACCAAGGAAATATAATATTCAATACTTCACAGTAACATCGACCAAGAATCGTAGGTTAAGGACCACACAGTGAAGAAATCTTTAGAGATTCATTTATGAAAGCTAACCAAAGTTCTTGACTATTCCAGTGACACTTTATAACCCTGCTGTAGGCGTTGAACTGTGCTGTACATTAGGAGGCTGTATACCTTGGTTTGCCCTAAAGGGTTTCTCAGGATGAGGTCTTTTGATGCTCAAACCAGGAAAAACCTCAGCAAACTGGATGAGTTGGTTACCCCATCACTTGTTAGTCAAAACATAAATAACCTAATTCTGAGTCACTAAGAACTTCCATTCTGATGGAGCAAGCATATGTGTTCCCAAAGGGTGAAAAGATGACAGAATTAAGCAACAGCTATAATAGAGACTTGAACATTCAATTAGAGGAGTCTGGAGGATGAAATAACTAAATCTGGTTTTAAAAGATTTTGCAGAGAAAGTAGAATTTGAACCAGTATTTCAGTGGGCATCTGATTAAAGGAATACATGTACATCAGTGAGGCATGATAAGATTGTGTATCTTGAGATAAGTCATCTCAGGTGTGGCTGGAGCCCACACAAGAGCAGGAGCATGGACTGGGGAACGAGAGTCAAGAGCCTGGCCTGATTTAGGGCTCTGGCCTAAGTCTCTATAAGTAACAATCAAGGAAGGCTTTTCAGAAAGGGTGCTACCATTTCATGCTTCAAGTGCCCAAGTCCTTGTAGCCAGTAAGTAGTAGAAATGCTAAGATGCGACATCAGGGCTCTCCAAATAGCATTTCAAAGCTGCTACTTTTACTTTTTTGTTTGTTTTTACTTTTCAACTCTTATTGCCTTGAAAAGTGAGGGTTAATGATCTGATACATATTTTAGGAAAATGATTCTGTTGGTATTGTGAAAGATGTGTTGAAGAAATGAGGCTTGAAGCAGAGAAACCATAGAGGAAGCTATTTTTAAAGTTTAGAGTGGAAATATTGATAGTAGAGTTAAGAAGGAGGGGACAGTGGTTAGATGCATCTGAGAGGAAGACAACAGAATTTAGTGTCTTGATTTATGACGAATGAGAGAAAACAGTCAATGATTTCTGGGAATTCTAAGCTAAGGGAAGAAAGAATTTGCAAGTTGGAAGAAGGATTTTGTTATTTCTACTCAAAAAGAATAAGCCCATTTAAGTTAGATAAAATTATATGAATAAATTAATCATTCTTAATCTCACCATGATTTGACATATTTTTATACTCTTTCTATACATTTTAAAAGAAAATCATGTAAAAATAATTTAATTAATTTAAAATATCTATTAGCATTTTTTTCAAGTAAGTTTTTCTAATTTTTTTTTTACAGTATGATACCATTTATATTTTTAAATGGGGGGTTTTGCATGTATTTGCTTGTTTGTGTATATATATATATATATATATATATATATATATATATATATGGGAGATATCAAAGGCACTGATGGAGTTACGCTCCTGGAAGTTTCTTTGCACAATTTTGGTTCCAAACAATTTATTTTGATTTATTTTCCAAGTAAGACAATTTCAATATACAGAACACTTTTCTCCATTTGGGTTGAGAAATTGTTGTTGTTGTTCTGCTGAACTAGCTATCACAGTTAGTAGGGGGTTATCACATGATTGCCTAAAAGGAGATTCCGAAATGGATTTGAGTACTCAGGGGAGAGAAGGGTAATGATGGTAACAATGTTTTATTGTTTCCTTTTTTATCTTTTAAATTCTGAATCATAGGAGTGTACTACCTAATCAAACTAATAGTTGCTAGTCCAATATCCATAGCTTATACTTTTTTTTTTTTTTTTTTTTTTTTTTTTTGCGATACGCGGACCCCTCACTGTTGTGGCCTCTCCCGTTGCGGAGCACAGGCTCCGGACGCGCAGGCTCAGCGGCCATGGCTCACGGGCCCAGCCGCTCCGCGGCATGTGGGATCTTCCCGGACCGGGAACCCGTGTCCCCTGCATCGGCAGGCGGACTCTCAACCACTGCGCCACCAGGGAAGCCCATACATTACATTTTTTTATAACAATTTCCTATGTCCAAAGTATGCCATGCTATCTTAATCAGTTTCTGAACTCAGGGAGCAAGTTCAGAGTAAGATGGATACCTGAAAATCTCTCAAAGACCTAAACATAAGAGCCAGAACTATAGCCCTTAGAAGAAAACATAGGGGAAAACCTTCATGATGTTAGATTTCCCAGTGATATCTTGGCTATGACACCAAAGCACAGGCAATAGAAGAAAAAACAGACAAATTGGAGTTCATCAAAATTGAAAACGTTTGTGCATCAGAGGACACCACTGAAATGACAGTCTTCATTCTTTTCATCTGTCATCTTCCCATTTTTAAGCGCTTTTCTTGGGTGCTTGATAGTTGTTTTTATGGCAGGTCGACATACATAGTTCTCTAAGTTCCTTGGAGGTTTTTTAGTTCTCTTAGCCTGAAGGCCGATTTTCGATTTTCAGTTTCCCTCTGTAAAGTTTGTTTCTTTCACTGAAAACTGTTGCTGTGCATCAGTCAAAGCATCATCTTTCCCTGCTTCGATGTTTCTTTCCCGATTCCACTTGCGAAGGTCCTCTTCTTCCTTTGTGCTGTTCTCTAGCTCTACTTCTCTCTTGCTGACCAGTGTGCCAGTACTGATGGCAGAGGGACTCTTTCTTGAAAATCCTTCGGAATCAGAACCCAATCCTAACATAGCAGTATTTCTAGGGTCCATCACAAGTGTATGTTATTGCCAAGGAATCTTATGAAAATTTTACACAACTGTGTTCCATAAAAAACAGGGATCTCCAAAACTTTCAACCAGCATCTCTTTCTCGTGTCAGAGGCCAAGGCCGAGAGAGATGAGAGTGCAGGGAAGTGCAGAAGAGGGGGTGGCTGCCACCAGGTTCCTCCGCTTTCCTTGGTCCGCAGCGGATCCCCTCCACTTGTCAGGAGGTGACCAGCGAGTGAGTGGACTTCAGCAGCGTGAGGCCATGCCCCCTCCTTCACCTCCTCTCCTCCCCTCACCCCCTTCCCCCTCTAATATTTTTAAATGTTTATATAGCCTTCCATCTGGTCATGAACATTCTAGATGTTTTGTGTCTTCCTTACCTCCAAGTCTGTATAGTATTTAATTTGTTAAATTCTGATTTCAAGAATCAAATTCCCAATAATATTATGAGACTGACTATTTGACAGCACTATGCACTTGTGCTTCTGACTCTTTGGCCAGAAAAGTTCTGAAATATAAAGATTGCACCAACTTAAAGGCTTTCTATCCATGTGAATGTTCAATGGGGAACAAGTGCAGGACAAAAATGTCTCAACTCTAACTGCTGATAAAGCCTTCCTCGTATAAAACTCTCAAGCACTTGAATGGTAAAACACGGGTGCTCTTCTGCAAAAGTGATGCTTGGTCGATCTATAACTGAATGATACTTAATCAGCATAATGTTTATTAAGTTACTGCTATGAGTGAAGACCTATGCTAGGTTCTAAGATTAGAGATGAATTGAATACAGACTTTGTTCTCTAAGCCAGTAGAAGAGTTACTTAAGGTACAGATTCTAAGACCATTCCTCTAAAAAGTATGTTTTAGTAGGTTCTGGACTGTGATCTAGGAATCTGCACTTTCAATAAGCCTTTCAATCAGGTGACCCTGATGCACGTGAGAAATTCTTACAGCCAGTAGGTAGGTTCTCTGTCTACAATACACCAGTTGTGAGACCCTGAAAATAGTTCCTGAATCACTCAAAACCTTGGTTTCCTCATCTAAAATAATAATTATTATATTAAATTTAGAGTTGTGAGTTTAATTGAAAGTGGAACATTATTTTGTGAGGCCAGTGAAATGAAATACAGGGTCCTTGTTAAAAAATGTTTAGTAGGGCTTCCCTGGTGGCGCAGTGGTTGAGAGTCCGCCTGCCGACGCAGGGGACGCGGGTTCGTGCCCCGGTCCGGGAGGATCCCACATGCCGGGGAGCGGCTGGACCCGTGAGCCATGGCCGCTGAACCTAAGCGTCCGGATCCTGTGCTCCGCAACGGGAGAGGCCACAGCAGTGAGAGGCCCGCGTACCGCAAAAAAAAAAAAAAAAAAAAATTTTTTTAGTAATTTCAGGAGAACAACAGCAGAGAATTAAACCAAGCACAAGGCCCTTCTAAGTGTGGAATCCTGTGTGACTATACAAATCGTACATCCATGAAACTGGCTGATTGAAAATTATGCACATATATAATACACAAATCTACACATACAACATATCCACATATACACAAAAAATGTAGCTAACTTTATGCATTGGGGTCTAGTCACCTGTGAAAGTGAGAAAAGTTTGCATAAAGGAGGCCTGAAGAATGACCCCGTTTGTACGTGAACAGGAGGCACATCCAGCAGAGAGCAGAAACACAGGCTTAAGCAGTATGGCTGTTGGGTTGCCGATGCCGCCTGACATCGGCAAAAGTGGTGTCTGAGGGTTAACGATGTTAAGGTAATGGATGCCACAGAACGTATAATATTGATACATCAGGGCCAAGGTGGACGGGTTCTATCCTTTGCTTTGCCAACTTTCTGGCTAGGCAGCAATCAACCACCAGGGGGCATGACTGATCCCAGCAACCTGTTTTCCAAAGTATTGCTCCTTCCCCAGCAATTGTTTAGTAAAAGACTTAAGGCTGTCCCATAACCTGGAGAGATTGAAATCCATTGTGGTACTTATCCAGATAACCACTGCCTTAGTTGTATTTTATTTTGTCTCATTTATTTTGTTTTTTTAATTGAAAATGAGGCACGTGTGTATATTTTTTAAGAGTTTTTATTTAAAAATGTATTTAGTGCTTACTACAAGCCAGCAATTTTATAATCACTTTACATGTATTAAATTTATTTAATTCTCACAACAATCCTATGAGATGGCTTTTTAGAAATACAGAACAGAGGTTTTCTAAGTAAAGAGTATATTCCAGTACCCATTTCCCAAAGCCCAGAGGCAAACACTTATGTTTTATGCATGCCTTTCCAAATTTCTTTCTATTTGAAAAAAATTTTATGTGTATGCATACGTTTATATCTAAACCAATAAATATGAATACACATAGTTGTTTTTTTTTTACAACAGTGAGATTATACTATGTATTGCCTACAATTTGTCTTTTTTATGTAATCTATTAAGATTTTTCTACATAAGTGTATATAGATCTAACTTATTTTAAAGCATATATTGTATCGCATTGTGTTGGATGTACTAAGATTTATTTAATCATCCCCCTTTTGTCCATATAGTTTATTTCTTTGCTATTTCAAGTAATGCTACAACAGACTTCATTGTACATATATATTTGCTTCCTCATGCCAGAATTTCCTTACGTTGGATTCCCAGAAGTGAAACTGCTTTGTCAACAGCTGTGCAAGTTCTAGATTTTGATAGATATTAGCAGATTGCTCTCTCATGCTCCAACAATGTATGAAAATTTTGCTCCTCTACCCTGTCCTCTCAGCTGTTTCTTTTTTTCTTTCCTCATTGGAAGAAATAAGATTCTCCAAAATTTATTGTGACTGGTGTTTTGAATATAATAAAGATGAGATTTACCAGTCACTGTTCTTGACTAGGTGGAGAACAAGCTATTATAGACACAGCATGTTTAACTGCCTAATGAGCAAGAAGTATCACTCCATTGGTGTTTTCCTATGAATTTCTGTAATATTTACATACAGTGCTAGAGAAGGGGCGACACTGGAGCAATCTCACTAATGTTATTCTCCTCAGTAGAAAAGTATAGAAAAAGCAAGGAATAAGCAGCTATGACCTCTAGAAAAAAATGCCAGTTATCTTCTTGATTCTGGTTACTCAGGGAATATCAGAATTAACATATTTGTCTGAACATAGAGAAAAATGTATTCATCAATTGAAAAAAATCATCAGTGTGTGTCCCTGTTCTGTGCAAGTATGGTTCAGGCCTCAGTACAAAAATTGTACTGAACAAAGTCCTTATCTTTAAGGATACTATAAGTAGTAAAGATAGGTAGGAATTATCTGTAAATAATTACACTTGAACATGTAACATTACTTACCCAAGAACAATTGATTAGTGGCAAAATTAGTGTAGGAATCCAGGTCTTAGATTTTTAGATATATAATAACTATTTGTGAGTGGATGAGCTAACTGTTGCTCATGTTCACCATTGCTACTGCCAATGTATATTAAAAATTAATTTCACACCAAGATAAATATAAATACAGAAATTTAGAGAGAAAAAGAAAGATATCACTTCTAGCTAGAGACAGTTTAAAAGCTTAAAATGAATATTTGAATATTGGCCTTAAAGGATGGGGAAGATCTCAGCTTTTAGCAATTGGTGGGGAAGGGATGCTTTATCCATATAGAGAAGAGTAGGAACAAAGACACTGACAGAGAAAAGGACAAATAAGCTTGAAGAATTTTTAATCCAAACAAATGCGTTAGACCAAGATTGTAGAGAATCTTAAGTACTGGAGAAAAGAGTTTTCTAAAGATTCCAGAGCTACCAAGGGTTTGGGAAATGCATAGTGATAAACATTTTTGTTCTAAATGTGCTGTTACAACAATGCTGACTTCTTAGTAGTTTCTCAGTATTTTATTTTCCTGGAAGGAAAAAAAAATGAGTGTGACAGCAAAATTAATTGCTTTTAAAAATGGTTTTAATTTTCACTTCCTCTATTTAAAAAATGGGAAACTTCAGGGAAGTAAGAAATGTTAACCAAAATGTCAGATTTCAAGAGGGAGCAGTGTGTTTATGGGGATATTCTAAACCTCAACAGTCTATTAGCAAATCAGACTAAATGTCAGGGCTGCCCCATCTGAGTACATGGGATTAGCATTGGATTGAATAAATCTGGGGTATATCAGAAATGTTTATCAATACAATCAAGGAAAACTTTCATTTGAAAATTAACACATGGGAAAATACTTTCCACATGGCCCTGTTGTCCATGTGACAGTAAATAACTGGTGGGCTTGTTAAGGGTGGATCAGTACCTTTCACTGAGGAGTTTCATTCAGAATGAAATAACTTAAGTACACCTAATGCATTTCACACACACCCCTATACTTTCCATGAACAATTACTCTTGATCGTGCATTTTGTAAAATTTTATTTATTTATTTTTTTGCGGTACGCGGGCCTCTCACTGCGTGGCCTCTCCCGCTGCGGAGCACAGGCTCTGGACGCGCAGGCTCAGCGGCCATGGCTCACAGGCCCAGCCGCTCCGCGGCATGTGGGATCTTCCCAGACCGGGGCACGAATGCATGTCCCCTGCATCGGCAGGCAGACTCTCAACCACTGCGCCACCAGGGAAGCCCTTGATCGTGCATTTTATGTCCCTGATCTTGTATTTTCTATATGTACAAGTGTGACCTAGAATCGTATCACAGTCCTGCTTGCCTAAAACAGCATCATTATCACTGAGAACACTATATTATATGTTGCATAGGAAAGGATGCTGATCCAGCCACTTAGGTAGAAGGAACCAGTCCTGACATCAGGGTGTGGTTCACATGATGAAGCCAAACCTTAGTCACAATGCTTTGAGATGATGAATCTCTTGTCATCTCCAAATTCGCCAAGTTGTTTCCTATCCAGTCGTGCCTGAAAGGAGAATTAAGACTGAGTCATGAAGAGCTTCCATCTTAACAAAGTGGTTCAGGCCTTTTCATACATAAAAGCAGCTATCATTTATGATGAGTTAACCAGCATTGTTTTGAGATTAATGATTACATTTCCAAAGAGAAAACATTAATTTTTTTTAAATTTATTTACTTTATTTATTTATTTTTTGGCTGCATTAGGTCTTTGTTGCTGCATGCAGGCTTTCTCTAGTTGCGGTGAGCGGGGGCTACTCTTCATTGCAGTGCACGGGCTTCTCATTGCGGTGGCTTCTCTTGTTGCAGAGCACAGGCCCTAGGTGCACAGGCTTCAGTAGTTGTGGCACGTGGGCTCAGTAGTTGTGGCTTACGGGCTTAGTTGCTCCGTGGCATTTGGGATCTTCCAGGACCAGGGCTTGAACCCATTGGCATTGGCAGGCGGATTCCCAACCACTGTGCCACCAGGGAAGCCAACATTAAATATTTTGAAGCTCAGATATCTTAAAGGAAACATCATATAAAATAATGACCACACAAGGATAATTCTAGGGTTATAAGATGTAGAACAGGATGGTAACAGATTTTATGAAAGGTATAAATCTAGACCTGAGGGTGAGTATCCCAACAGGTATTATGATTTATGGTCTTGTGGATGTTCTGTCTTCCAAATGACTGTACCACTCAGCTTCTTGTCTCCACGCCATACCAGGAGTTAAGCCCTTCTTTTTTTTTTTTTTTTAATTAGTTTATTTTATTTATCTTTGGCTGCATTGGGTCTTCATTGCTTCACGCAGTCTTTCTCTAGTTGCGGCGAGCGGGGGCTACTCTTCGTTGCGGTGCACAGGCTTCTCATTGCAGTAGCTTCTCTCGTTGGGGAGCATGGGTTCTAGGTGCACGGGCTTCAGTAGTTGTTGCACACGGGCTCAGTAATTGTGGCTCGCGGGCTCTAGAGTGCAGGCTCAGTAGTTGTGGCGCACGGGCTTAGTTGCTCTGTGGCATGTGGGCTCTTCCCAGACCAGGGATCGAACCCGTGTCCACTGCATTGGCAGGCGGACTCTTAACCACTGCGCCACCAGGGAAGTCCCTAAACCCTTATCTTCTAAGAGCAATAGGTAAATTTAGAAAGGATTCTGTTAACTAGAACTAAGTGTAAAAGTGCAGAGATGTAGAAATCTCAGACTTGATGAAAGAGTATGAACACTGCAATTTTTTAACTCTGAAGATTATGTATGTGGCTTATAATTTTCTCCTCCTCTTCCTCCAAGGTCTGGTTTATAGAGAATTAACTTCCTCTAAGGATGTATGACCCTCCTTCTTTGCAGGAGGCACTGCAGTAATGCTTTCATATGTATGACTAATCCTGGTGCCAACCATTCAAGTTGAATAAATATTTCCATTTAAGATGAGGAAATGAAGCTCTTGCTAAACTGGTTTTTAAGTAACAGAGCTGGGCTTAGAATTAGGCTTATCTGTTTCAAAGCTTGGGCTCCTTTTACTGTGACAATTTATGATTCCAAACTGTTTTCATATGTGTGATTTGATTTAATTTACACAGCAACCACGTGAAGATAATGGTATTCTACCCTTTCCCACCCCCTTGATGCCAAGCTTCTTAAAAAGGATAGTCTCTACTGCTATATTCTCACTTATTTACTCAACCCACTCCAGTCTTATTTTCTACCCCACCAGGCTCTCGAAACCACTCTAGTTGCTAAGTCTAATGGATATATTTTCAGCTTTTTCATAACTCACCACAGTAGATGTCCTCATCCTGTGCATTCTGTGATGACACTTTCTCTTTGGGCTCCTTTAACCATCCTGGCTTTTCCTCATTCCTCTTACAAAGTCTTCTTCTCACCCTTTAAAAGTTTTTGGGGTCTGTTCTATTCTCTCTTCTAAAATATATACTTTCTTTTTAATGCTATCATTCACATCAATAGCCAGAGAAGTAATCAGAAACCAACGAATGAAGGGCCTTGAATACAATTATGAGAAACTTATGTTTCATTCTAAAGGCAGAAGGAAGCCATTGAGAGATTTTTAGGAATAAGAGTAGTGAGGTTGCTGATAAAGATAGAGATTCCAGAAGAAGGAGAAATATTAGGGGCAATAAGATTTTTGAGATAGTGTGACTGAGGTGCCTATGAGAAAATCAGTAGTCATATTCACAGAAAGGAAGTGAAAGAATATGGATCTGAGGCTGGAGAAAGAGGTTTTGCCTGGAGCTGAAGATTTGCAAATAGTATACTTCTATGTGGTAGAAGGAAGTGTGGCCATGGATAAGGTTTTTGAAGTGGGACCTACTGAGTGAGAATAATACTCTGATGGAATCCTTGCTTATTAGGTATGTGTATATTTCTTTGCTCTTAGCTGAGAATGCCTACAATAAAAACCACACTGGTAAATACCCCACCTAATGCCCAGATCTTGGTTTCTAATACCATTCTCCCATAAAGGGAATCAGCGTTCCTTGGAGAAAAAGCTAATTTTAGGACTGGGGCAAGAAATATATAAGATGAACTTAAACTGTCTTGGAACGCCAGAATATGAGGACATGAAAAACGAAACAAACAAAACAAAAAACCTGCAATGGTTGGGTATGTTAAAGGAGCACACAGGAGCCAACTGCAAGAGCCCTTAGTGGCTAAAGCTGGAACAATTTGAGCAACAAAATAAAGGAAGTTGTACTGAATTATCACCCCAAATAAAAATAAATGTAAAATAAATATTTATGAGACCATCCTGGTCTAAATAAATGATAGGATAACTTAATAAATGAGGGAGAAGAGACGAATCTCCCTTGTAGAATAATTTGTGTAGATGCTCCATCCTCAAGGAGGGGAACCATATTCCCTACTTCTTAAGGATAGGCTGTACACAGTGACTTCTTCCAAAGAGTACAATGTGGAAAGAGGGGGCAGTACCTTTGCAGTGTGGAGACATCTGGCAAACACTGCCTCAGCCAGGTGATCAAGATCAGCACAGTCATAAACTATGCTAATAGTATGTACCTTTGATATGATGGGATGCAAATGGCTCCTTCTACTTAGCTTGTGGAAGTGCAGAAGTAGTCTGCAGGGGTGACTGGGGGGGTGGGGGGGGTGAGGTGGGAACAGAGCCCTTCTCCAAGCTTCTGGATTTCAAGCTTCCAGTTCTTCCCACTACATCCTTTAAGATTAAGACTCCTCCAACTCCATTCTCTCCCTCACTCCTGGGACTCAAAATACATAGCAGCAATGAATCCCAGGAGGAGAGGAGAAAAGGGGAAAGGCTGAAAATGTATTCAAAGAAACAGTAATTAAAAATTTTCCAAATTTGGCAAAACACAAACCTACTGATTCAAGAAGCTGAGTGAACCCCAAACAAGAACAACCCAATGAAATCCAAGCCACGACACATCATAGTCAAACTTCTGAAAGACAAAGACAAAAATGCCTGAAAGCTGTGACACTTGTGGGGGAAAAGCAACATGAACAATGGTGGATTTCTCATTAGATACCATGGCATTCAGAAGGAAGGGGTGTAACTTTTTTTTTTTTTTTTTTGAGGTACGCAGGCCTCTCACTGCTGTGGCCTCTCCCGTTGCGGAGCACAGGCTCCGGACGCACAGGCTCAGCGGCCATGGCTCACGGGCCCAGCCGCTCCGCGGCGTGTGGGATCTTCCCAGACCGGGGCACGAACCCATGTCCCCTGCATCTGCAGGCAGACTCTCAACCACTGCGCCACCAGGGAAGCCCGGTGTAACATTTTTTTAATGCTAAAAGGAAAGAGATGTCCACTCCAAATTCTATATACAATGAAGATATCTTTCAAGAATGAAGAGCAACTCAAAACAGTCTCAGATGAATGAAAACTAAGAATTTGTGCCCATAGACCTACCCTAAAATAATGGCTGAACAAAGTTCTTGAAACAGAAAAGAAATGATAAAAGAAGGAGTCTGAAACAACAGGAAAAGAACAATAAAAAAGGAGGAAAGTATGGGTAAATACAATAGACTTTCTCCTCTTGATTTTGTAAATTATATTTGACAGTTGAAGCAAAAATTAATACTTGTCTGATGTGGCCCTTTCTGTATGCAGAGGAAATATTTAAGACAATTCTATTATAGATAGAGAAGGTAAGGAGATTTTAAAAGAGGAAAGGTTTATACACTTCACTAAAAGTTGTATAGCCACTCTGGAAAACAGTTTGTCAGTTTCTTAAAAAACTAAACATACCCTTACCATGCAACTCAAATTGCACTTCTAGGCATTTATCTGAGATAAATTAAAATTTATTTCCATGTAAAAACTGACACAAGTTTCCATAACAGTTTTTATTTATAGTAGCCAAAAACTGGGGGAAAACCCCCCAAAACAAAATGCCTTAAATAGGTGAGTGGTTAAACAAACAAGTATACACATACAGTGGAATACTACTCACCAATAAAGGGACAAATTATTTACATGCAACAACTTGTATGTATTATATATGTCTCAAGGGAATTAAGCTGAATTAAAACAGCCTGTTTCAAAATGTCACATAATATACAATTCCTGTTAAATATTATTCACAAAATGGCAAAGTTACAGAAAGAACAGATTAGTATTTGCCAGAGGTTAAGAGATAGTGGGTGGGAAGAGAAGGATGTGACTGTGAAGGGGGTAGCACATTGGAGATCTTTGGATGATACAATGTTCTTTAACGTGACTGTGGTGGTGGTTACACAAATAGGCACATGGGATAAACTAACACAGAACTACACACACACGGAGTACCAGTGTCACTTGTCTAATTCTAATGTTTCACTACAGCTATATAGATGTAACCCCTGGTGGAAACTGGGTGAAGAGTACATAGGACCCCTCTGTATTATTTTTGCAACTTCCTGTCAACCTAATTATTTAAAGATAAAAAGCTTTAAAAATTTATGCCATGCTGGTGTGCCCACATAGTAGTAATCATAATAATAACTCATAAAATTTCTTCTAACATTTGAAGCCTGTGATCACAGGAAATGAAAAATTAATATTCAATTATATGTACATAGAGTTATAGAGAGCCATAAAGGACTTTCAATATAAAGATATAAATGCCATATTAGGGTAAAATTTCATCAGAGAATTGGAATAGAAATAACATTTCCAGAAAAAAAAAATAAGGAACAACATAATTTCCTTCTGTTTATGTATTTGTAATTGAATAGTGGTAGTGTCTTAGTGAGCTCGGGTTTCTGTAACAAAATGGTATAGACTGGGTGACTTGAACAACAGGAATTGATTTCTTACAATTTTGAAGGCATGGAAGTCCAAAATCAGGGTGCCATCCAATTTGGTTCCCCAGGGAAGGCTCTCTTCCTCACGTGTAGACAACTGCCTTCTCATTATGTCCTCACGTAGCAGAATGAGAGAGAACAAGCTCTCTGGTGTCTATTCCTATAAGGACACTAATCCCATCATGTAGGTCCCACGCTCATGGCCTCACTTAAACCTAATTAATAGCCCCAAAGGCCCCATCTCCATATACCATCACATTGGGGGTTAGGGCTTCAACATGAATTTTAGGGGGATGAAAATCTGTCTTTAGCAAGTGGGTATTCAGATTCTTCATTGGATAATTTAATTTGACTGATTTAACAGGTTCATTTTAAATACTGACATTCACAATACACCAGAAATATTTTTGCAGTATTTAAACTTATAATAAAAGTTTTTGTTTGTTTGTTTTTGTTTTTGTGGTATGTGGGCCTCTCACTGTTGTGGCCTCTCCCGTTGCAGAGCACAGGCTCCAGATGCGCAGGTTCAGCGGCCATGGCTCACGGGTCCAGCCGCTCCGTGGCATGTGGGATCTTCCCGGACCGGGGCACAAACCCACGTCCCCTGCATCGGCAGGCGGACTCTCAACCACTGCGCCACCAGGGAAGCCCGCCTCAGTTTCTTATGTGTAAAGTGGTGGTAATAATGGTCCTTAGAGCACTGACTTGTGGGGAGGCTTAAATGGGAACATGCATGTAATGCATATAAGGTACTGCATGTATGTAATGTAATGTAGTGTAATGCATGTAATGCCTGGCACATAGCAACAACCTCAAGAAGCATTGGCATTTTTAAAAATTATTATTTTTACAACCTAAAATTTTTGAAATAGAGTCATTTACTCTTACAATTTAAGGTGACTTCATGATTTTCACAGGTGCCAATATCAAAGTTACAGAAGAAAACATTTAGAAGGGGCTAGAAGTGAAGATGTTTGTCTAGACCATGAGTGGGAGAAAAATTAGCCCAATAGAGTGGGCACTAGTTTTGGCTCTGTTGCTATTAATAAACACAGTTATTTAAAACATTAGGAGTTTGAGCTAGGTGAGCACCCAGATGTCTTTAAACTCAAACATTACTCAAACAACGCCAGTAGAGATTTCCTTCCTAACCACTGGAGGCAGGGCCCTAGAGTTCTATCAAGATTATACTCTGGAAAGAGCAAGCTGTCTTTTGGGCACATTATCCCCCTGCCATCCCAAACAGCCAATAATAATTATATACCTGGTGCCTATGTGACAGAGATGAGGGAGGGACAGGAAAGATACCCCTCTCCCCTGCCATGGGCCGAATCCTGAGTCTCATTTCATTTTCTGAACAAAACTATGAGAACTGCTACTGTTGTCCCATCTTAGAAACAAGGCCACTTAAATGAGTTGAAATAAAACAATTCGATCTCCATAGCCCTTGCTCTTTGCAATAGAGGGCCTAGCCTGTCTATTAATTTTTTTAAAAAAAAGCACTCCAGACACACATGTGCACACATACACATGTACAGGCATAGGCTTGAGTGTTACGTGTGGGCTAAATTCTCACAGCATTGACTTTGGTTTCCCCTGTCAGCGTTGGTCTCATAGTCCTCTGCACATTGGGAATGTTGGCGGCTCATATGCTGTTACATTACAGGGGTGCTGTGGGGGAGCAATTAAACATCTGGAGTCTGCTAAGGATTATTAAGTGCTGGCAATTCCCCTCTCAGGTAATAGCTTTTGAGCCATAAGGGGACAGTTAAATAAGCCCTTCCATTTTAATATCATTTTCAAGAGATAAAAAGGGTTCTAAAATTCCATAATGTCCAAATTTGGTACTGCTGTTTGGGGGAGTGAAGAAACTTTATAGTCATGTGCTTTTTATAAAGGGATAATTGCCTTCTTCTAAACTTCTTTAGGTAAAAATTTTATTGGGGTACATTGCGGAAGCTCAATTGCGATGCAGGAGATTCTTATCCTGCTGGAAATGCATTCTTGCACAGGAAGTCAGTAACCCTTAACCCTTGCCGCCAGACTCCAGTGACAGGGCTTCTAAGTGGCCAGGTTCATTTTCATCCAGTGAAAGGTGTTCTTTTCAAGCCTTAATTGTGCAGTGGTTGAGTCCCATCACTGCCAAACGTGGAGGACCTTGTCTCATCGCTTGGCTGTCCCTTCCGTCTTCTGAGCCGCCACCTCAGCCTCTTGGCCGCCTCTTTCCCCTCAGCTCTTAAATGTGTTCTCTTCTCTTCCACCTTAAAAAAAAAAAAAAAAAAACACCCAAACTGAAAGTCCAAAGCTCCTCTGGCCCCCGGGTCTCCATACAGTTGCCTTCCCCTGCTTTGTAGTTTAAACTCTTTTAAAAAACAAAACAATTAAACAAACCAAAACCCTCTGTACTTCCCACTCATTTTAAACACACAGTGGTCAGGTTTCTGGCTTCTCCCCTTTCCCTTCCACAAGCAAACTCCACTGAACATGTTTTGTGGTGCCAGATGACCTCTTAGTGGCTGCATCCTGAGAACACCTTGCTTCAATGTTTACCCTGACTTTCCTGTGGCCTTTAACCTCTTCCTAGAATTCTCTTCCCTGGTTTTCTTCCTACCATCTGGTCATTCCTTCTCAGGTTCTATCAAGGTCCTTAAATGTTGGGGTTCCCCAGAGTTCTCAGGACAGAACTCTTGACATACACTCTAGAATGTGGTCTCAAGCATTCCCAAGACATCTGCTTCCACCTTTAAACTAGCACCCCCTGCCAAGCTCCCTAAATGTCTCTGGTCCACAGCTGTCTCTTCAGGACTTAGACGTCCGAGACCTATTGGGCATCTCCTCCTGGGCATCTAAACTCATTCGGTCCAAAACATCAGCTCCCACTACAAGCCGTTCTTCCTCCACTGCTCTCATCTCAATAAATGGCTCCAGCTTCTAAATGTTAAACCTGGAAACCTATGTGTCATCCTTGACAACTAAACACAGCATAATCTGAGCGTTAAGAGAAAAGTTTCAGAAGCAGGCTGTCTGAGTTTGATTCTCAGCCCTCTTCATTTGTTAGCTGTGTCGTTATGGGTGAGATTTTTACCTGTCTGGGCTGCCAGTTCCTCATCTATAAAACGGAGGTAATAATAGTACCTATCATCATCACAGTGTAATTATCGTGATTAAATAAAATAACTTTTGTAAAGCACTTTACTATATAAGTGTTGGCTTACTTCTTATCCTGTTTTAATGCATATTCTATCTACATAGATCATAATTCCCCCTGTCCTTGACGTATTCAGCATCTCCCATTGCCCTCAATCCAAATTCTTCATCTTGTCTTTCAGGACCCTGCATGTTCAGACTGGGTCCCACCTCCAGGGCTCAGCAGGCAAAAGAACATCCTTGTTCCTGGCCCTCTTGTCTCTGGGGCTTTTCACATGCTCTCCCTTCTGCCCGGAAGCACTCTTTCCCAGCCACCGCTTTTGCCTGGACAGCTCCTACTCATTCTGCAAGTTGCAGCCTGAATGTCACTCCCTAGGAATTCTGATCCCAGACTGGTTTAGTGCCCAGCTCTGAATCCCCACACCACCCTGTAATCTCCTTTATGCAGACTGTATGCTGCACTGCAATGTACCAGTGCCTCCCTTAAGCTGTATTTTCTGTGAAGGAAGCAACTATGTCTCTCTTACTTCTTGACCTCATTGCTTGGAATATCCTGGGTAGAGCTTATATTGAATAGAGAAATCACATAAAGTGTGAACCTATGGGCTCTTGGGGTTCTGGGAGGGGAAAAAGCTAGAAAGTTGACTATCTGCTCTCATAGGAGGAAAAAAAACCAGAATACTTTAATTTTTAATATATAAAACATTTTAATATTAAAATTACTAAATATTTTTATTTATTTTTAAATATTTAAAACCTCGAATACTCAACAATGAGCTTCATCAAAGATTTAAATAGTCAGTTTTTGAAGTATAATGAAACGCTTTAGGTCTGTGTTTCTCAACTTTTTAAGCCCATAGTCCATTATGAGAAACCAAACAATTTAACACCCTCACTACTGTCTGCCCCACCCACCACATTTGGCATTTACTGTGTAAGGGTCATCTGTGTGGTCCCACCAGTCAGGTGTTATAACTGTGAACATGGTTTTTCAAACTATGGTACCCTCTGAGAGTCAGATATTTTACCTCACCTACATCTCTCAAAACCCAGAGTTTAAAATAAAAGGAGATATATATTTCCTTAACGAAAGCGTGTGTGCCTGAAATGTGTGTGGGGGGTTTGTTTTGTTTTTTGTTTTTTACCTGAGGGATGCTTCTTATTCTCATGCAACTGTTTTCCTAACGATTGAGCCCTCTTCTACACCAGGTGCAGTTACATGATAGATAATGTGATTCTACTGATGAACGGTGCATTGCAAAAAAAATCTGTGAAAGAAATTCTGGTAAAGTGCCACCCGTTGGGCCGTTTCACAGAAATGGAAGCAGTCAACATTGCAGAGACACCTTCTGATCTCTTTAATGCCATTCTGGTTGAAACACCATTAGGTATGAATGCATAAATCATTGCACAGCTGCTTGTGTATGTTATCACAGTATTAGAAAATGCACTTTCAATTCACAGTTTTCTCCATGAATATAGTGTCGTACTATACAGATTCCTAGAAGTGAAATGGACATTAAAGAATCATCTGGTCCAGCTCCCTCATTTTTCAGATCAAGACAATGAAGTATACCAGATCACATGCAAACCATTTGTAGCTGAGAAGGAGTTAGGGCTCATCTCCCAACCTCCAAACCCCTGTACTTTGTTCCTGACCATAGCAAATAAATAATAGAACTTATAATTTTTCAAAAAATTAATTTTCTAGCTGGGTTTTGTATGTTTAGTTCCTTATCTTTTCATTTTAAATTTCTGTCTTAATAAGGCTGCATATAGGAAACATTTTGTTTTAGGAAATTTAAGAATGCCATTTTTCTGAGATGCTCAGGAGTGTCTGTCTAATGACCTGAAGCAATGATGAAATAAATAATAATTTCATTATAATTTGGCACTGACAACAGCTGTAGCATTTAAAATACTAATGGGATAATTTTATACAGTTATTGTCAGGAAACCTGGATTATAGTTATTCACTGTTGATCATTCATCAAAATAGTTGCTGTTTAAAACAAATTTTAAAAAGAAAAAAATTACATCTTTATTAAGTGTCCAGTGCTAATGGAGCATAGCATGGCAGAAAGAGGGTGAGTCTGAAAGCAGATATCCCTAAGCATGAAAGGCTCTGCCCACCACCAGCCAGGTGACTTGGAACAATTCATTTCACTCCAGTTTCTTCATTTTAAAAACAATAATATCTTACTATAACAGAGTTTTGAAAACTAAGACGGTTTTAATACAACTCAATGATTGGCACATAGTAAGGTTGCAAATGGTAAATACTACTGTTATCTAAAGGCAGGTGTCGGGGGGGGCTTCAAAAAGTAAACCATAAAGTGAGTAGTTCCAGGTTGTGAGGATTAAATAAGTTCAGGTATATCCAGTGTTTAGTGACAGCTTGCACAGAGCAAATGCTTCCTAAGTAATCACCCTTCTTGTCACCATCACTGTTAGCCTCACCGAGTCTGTGGATTGCCACTCCACAGTGTCCTAGTTAGGGGTGGGCAGAGGGTGGTGCGTTCAGGAGACATTTTCTACAGTTTATAATCATGTTTTGATTAATTTATTTTGTACAATAATTTCTGCTTTCAGCTCCATTCTTTCAAGACTGTATGTCTGAAAATACTCTAGACGAACTGAATATTGAAATACTGCGCAATAAACTGTACAAGGTAACTGTTTCCCCCAATATTATGTTCTTCTTTATTACATAATGCATCATAACCAGAGTTCTTTATTAAATGTTACTTGCCTGTTAGCCAGCTGCTGAATTATGAAGCTAGGCATACTGGGGACAAAGATCTTTTAGTCCTGGCCTGTCTTCTAGTTAAATACATGTATGTCAACTTCTCCCAGCCAGCAAGATCCTTGAGAGGATCCCATGCATCTCTGTATCCTTAACTCTTTACATGGTGCCTGGAACATAAAAGGTGTCAGTTGGATGGATGGATGGATGGATGGATGATGGGTGGGTGGACAGATGAGTGTGGTGAACCATATGAATCCATTTCAAAAGAACCAGCATACATAGTGAACCTTGTGTTATGTATGTCCATCTCTGTCCTCAATCCTGTTACCAGAGTCCCTGAATTTCACAGTTAATCTGTCCACACAATTTTAATCTACTGACAGTGTGCAGCATACCAAGATGACCATCTGTGGACACAACATCATAGGCACCACTTTGTATAATCTGACCAGCTGTCTGTCTGGACTATGCTGCCGCCATTTGAGTCATTCTGTGTAATAAGGGCTGAGCAAAATATATCCATTTTCACTCACACCACTACAGCATCTTTGGACACTCTCATAGAGTACCTGAATGAATATATATATATATATATATATATATATATATATATATATATATATTCATATATGTATACATTGCCATGCTGTATATCTAGCTTCTTATGCTGAAACATGTGGGCCTCAAAAGCATTGCATTGCAGCAGTTTTCCTTTTTATATAAAGACTTATGGGCTTCGAGGAAGCATCCCTGAGATATAGCTAACAGAAGGTGCTGTTTTAAGCATTTATAGGCATTAGATCATTTAATCCACCCAGCAAAACGATGTGCCATCCTCATTCCTCAGGTGAGAAAACTGAAGCACGGAGAGGTAAATTTACTTGGCAGAAGTCAGTTAGCTAGTAAGTAACAGATTTGGGACTCAAACACAGGGCTGCCTCTACAGCCTAGACTCTGCCTTTCCAGTGTATCTTCCATGCTCAATGCCATCCCAAATGTGTCTCCTGAGCACATTAAATATCAGCATAGGACCAAATCTAGACTTATTTGCAGAGCTCATAAGAGAGTTTGGCACTCTTGTTAGAATAGCAAGAATTAACAGTGAGAAATAATCCAAGAGGCATGCAAAAAAGTGCTTGTTGAGTAATTATAAGCTATGATAAGTACAATTTTGTTCTTTTGTGGAGTTCCTTTTTTAGGCTGTGCAATGTGCTTCAAGGTGAAACTTTACACCAAATTTATTATAAAATATCTCCCTAGGGGAGAAGTAATTCAATTTCCATTAAAGAGTTTAATAACCCATGGAAAGCTGATCTAGAAATTTCCAAAAGGAAAATATATTCATTTTCTTGCCTTATGATCTTTCTTCTTTTTAAGTCTTACATCGAGGCATTCTATAGATTCTGTAAGAATCATGGTGATGTCACAGCAGAAATTATGTGCCCCATTCTTGAGGTAAGAAAGAGTCCTTGAATTTTTTTATGTCAAATAATGTGCTTATACACTTTTTATTTATATAATCCTACCAATTTTTAAAATCTTAGAAGTTCTTTTATTTAGAAATAAAATAGCAGTATATTTTATTGTACATATATCATTTGATGTCTTCAGTTAAAAGAGGTATTTTCTTAGTTTTCTACATAGAAGAGTTACTTTGGAATTAGAAAAGAATGTTTTTGATAGAAGTTTGATCATGATTCACTTTGATGTAGTATGAAGAAAGCAGATTATAATTAGTTAAAAATTTAGTATGCTTTGGACAATTGGTACACTATAGGTACTCTTATAATAATCACCAACTTCCCTCCCAAAATTGGGCAGCTGGGGTCCCCCACAACTTGGCAACAAAGTCTACTGTGGGCATGGTTCCTTATATAAATCCTAAAATAAAGGTTGCCCCAAACAACCATTGAGCATCCCCACTCTTGGCAAGAAGATTCTATGGGTAGTGATTCACAGTTGGCATGCCCACTTAAACCTCACAATGTGTCAGATGCCACCATTGGTTCCAACCTCTCTAAAAGAGAATAATTATATTCTCTTTAATTCCTCTTTATCATCACAGATTTCATCTGTGCCCACAGGACCTCTTGCTTGCAATGTCAATCTGCACATGCATGAGGGACCCAGGCCAGAGATCAGAATGGTCTGAGGGGAATTCTGGGCGTAGTTTGCACTGAGTATTTGACATAGATCACTCTTGCTGGCTTCCTATTTCGCTTGGATCTTAAAAAAAAAAAACCATTCTGGGCTTAAAAAGCTCTTGCTTTGCCCTGTGAAACAAAGTTTTATCTAAAGAATATCTTTAACCATTAGATTATCTGTTACAGTGGCTTCTACACTGGTGGGTAGATATTTAAGCTGTTCAGTGACTTCTGATTTCAAGAAAAGCCTGGTAAGAACTACCCTTTGGATATGAAGAGAAAAAAACCTGAAATAACCTCATCTGCATATATTTCAACCAAATGTTCTGAAACTGCATTTGATAAAATTAGCTCCCCTCAAATACCTAATTATTAACATCTTACAGTTAAAGATACTGTTAAAACTTTAAGGTCAAAGCAGTCCTTGAAGTCAGAACTCCTTGGAGAACTCCAAAAAATATTTTTTGTCTTTATCTATATTATACAGACAGTGCACATCGATAAATAACATTTTTTTTCATGGCATGCTAATTGTCAGAAAGTGAGTTAGTCTCTTCCAGACATGCTGATAACATAACACAAGCAGCCTAGTGACTCTATGAAGCTCCCCCATTTCTTTTCATAAATTTAACTACTAGCCACACTATAAGAAGCCACATTATCTCTGGCTCAAAAATGTAGTTTGGGGCTTCCCTGGTGGCGCAGTGGTTGAGAGCCCGCCTGCCGATGCAGGGGACACGGGTTCGTGCCCCGGTCCAGGAAGATCCCACATGCCACGGAGTGGCTAGGCCCGTGAGCCATGGCCATTGAGCCTGCGCGTCCGGAGCCTGTGCACCGCAATGCGAGAGGCCACAACAGTGAGAGGCCCACGTACGCAAAAAAAAAAAAAAAAAAAATGTAGTTTGTACATGGCATAATTCCTGTGGTTTAGAAATGGTTCATGTACTTTATACCTACAAAATATGTAGGAAAAGATTAATGTTAAAATTAATAACCTTCACACCTGTCAGAATGGCTATCAGCAAAAGGAATACAAATAACAATTGTTGGCAAGGATGTGGAGAAAAGGGAACCCTGATACACTGTTGTTGGGAATGTAAATTGGTGCAGCCACTGTGGAAAATAGTATGGAGGTTTCTCAAAAAACGGAAAATAGAACTACCATATAACCCAGCAATTCCACTACTGGGTATATAGCCAAAAGAAACAAAAATACTAATTTGAAAAGATACATGCACCCTAATGTGCATAGCAGTATTACTTACAATTGCCAAGGTGTGGAAGCAACCTAAGTTTTCATCAACAGATGAATGGGTAAAGAAGATGTGTTACACATATACAATGGAATACTACTTGGCCATAAAAAAGGATGAAATTTTGCCATTTGCAGCAACATGGATTGAATTGGAGGGCATATGCTAAGTGAAATAAGACAGAGAAAGACAAATATTGTATGATGTCACTTACATGTGGAATCTAAAAAATAGAACAAACCAGTGAATAAAACAAATGAACAAACAAAAAGCAGACTCACAGATATAGAGAACAAACCAGTGGTTACCAGTGGGGAGAGGGAGGGGGGCAGGGGTAATATAGGGGTAAGGGGGACAAAAAGGTTATTCTGGGATTATATGAAATGTGAAACTTCAAAATTGTAAAGCACTTAGTATTTAAAGAAGCTTTCATTCAATAAAAAAAGAAAAAATAATAACCTTACAGAGGTATACAATGGCACTATTAATAGCTAACACTTATTATATACCAGATACTATCCTAAGTGCTTTATATACACAAATTCACTTGGACTTCAAAATAGCACAATGAGATGGGTAGTTTAGTACCTCATTTTCAGAAGGGACAACTGAGGTGCAGAGAAGGCTAGTAAGTTGCCGGATGTCAAACAGCTAGTAAGTGGTAGTGTCAGGATTTGAATACAGGTAGTCTGGCTCCAGTTCTTATATGTTTATCTACGTTAAATTATGTCTACATCAAATTCACCTGCACAGTTCTTTTGTATAAAAACTGCTCTTCTGTGCTAATTCTTAAGCAAGATCATACTGCACGTGCTACAAAAATCAGAAGTAAATGAGAATTATGTCTTTGTAAATGTAAAAAGGATAGCACAGTATTAGCAGAAAGCTTATCACCAGGCGGATTTGGTCAAAATACTATATACCCTGTGTTCTCTTTGTCCCTTTCCTATACCCATGATACTACCTTATTAGATTAGATTTTTTCCAAGCTGTGTTAAAAATAAAAATCCATTTAACTATCTTTGTACATTTATATAAAATATCAGTTATGTATGTTATGCAGTTATAACATTTCTAATGATATGATTGGAAGAGGCTTGTCAGTTTTATATAAATATACCAGATCATGTAATTACTTCCCCTTTTATTTGTGCAACTATAGAGCACTTAGAGTTTCTGAAGTTCTTCCATATTCTCATTTGATCTCATTTGATAGGAGACTTTAAAAGACTGAATACAGTGGAAGAGGGCATTAACCTAGGTTTGCAGGTTAAAATGGGACCTAATCACAAGACTGTAGCTTCATATTTAAAAAAAGAAATTTTTTATGGTCCAGACAAATGTGCTGCAGTATACTGTTTGCCTCTTATTCCTGCTCTTCTGACAGTCTGTAAGGTTAATGCAGCAGTGAAAAATAAGCAGAGAATATGTTTGTTTCATCTCCCTCGGTCAGTACACATGCTAATAAGGCTCCCACCAGGGAGACCCTTCCTCCTGTAAGGAACTGGCCAGAATTTTTGACTCGATGAGCCCAACTCCATCATGAGCAACGGATAATGGTTTTGAATACATCAACACTGCATGGTTATCTTTTGCAACAACAACAACAAAAAATAAGTTATGGTTTCAAAATGCGTGAGTGTTTGAAGGGTAGAGTGAAAGGAAAGACATCCGACGTACACTGTACCACACAGGCTGGCTGCCCTCTGAAAATGATACAGGGCTTACAGGAAACTAGTACCACCCCATCTACTGTCCTCCATAATCAGATGTCATAGCAAACTGTCTGCTTAGGGATGGTCAAAGACAGCATAGCTCCTTTACAATTCAAAAATTACAGTTCTTTTCACTAAGAGAATACACATACACACACACACACACACACACACACACACACACACAGCCTCTAGGCTAGAAGTAGTAAAGTAGATAGACAGTTATAATAAAAGGGAAATTATAGTATAATAAGGAGTCAAAGGAAATCATATCTAATTAGAGAGGAAAGAGAAGGGCTTCTTAAGAAAAAGATTACATTTGATGGAACCCTCAAATGCAGGTAGGATTTCAACCTGGAGAGTCATGGGATGGAGTATGTGCTCTGTAGGCAAAGGGAACAAGTGTTAACCAGGACAAGAAGTTGGAAAGTGTGTGGCGTGTTCAGATAACCAGCCGCATCAGTCAAAGTCCTCTCTTCTTGGCATGGCTTGTGAAGCCTTTCCTATTCTCTTCCCAGCTACCTGTCCATCCTGCCCCTCCAGCTGCTTCCCCAGGGTTTGAGCTATGGCCATTCCTCCAAAATGTCATGCTCTACTCCATGCAGCTGCCTCCTCTGCCTTGCATACCTGCAGTGCTGCCTACCTGGCCCTATTTCTCTCCTTATTATTCTAACATTCTAGAACTAGAAAGGACGTTGAAGGTCATCTGGGACAATTAACTCCATTGTTGCTCCCCCTGCCCTATTATTTCAAGGTTTTTTTATTGCCATGAAATCTCCCTCTTGCATTTCTTCTTTTATTCCTGGACAGTCTGAAATTACCGACAGGACTGGATATATTCAGTAGCCAGAGGCAGCTGCCTTTGCTTCCGAATAAGCCCACTCCTCGCTTCTGGCGCACCCACAATTTCCATGAGAGCAATCAAAAGGATCAGAAGGAACCAACTCTCACTGTACTGATAGGAAACACCTGTTCTAACAAAAGAGTTCCAGTAAAATCTGGTGCAAGTCTGGATTTGTTATTAATTAGTCAAAAATAGTATTGTAGAGCAATTCATTTCAACTTTCGTGTGCGTATGAATAAGCTCGGAATCTTGTTAAAATGCAGATTCTGGTTTACTAGGTCTGGACTACCGTCAAAGATTCTGAACTTCTAACGAGCTTCCAGGTGATGTCAAAGCTACTAATCCTTGAAACACACCTTGGATAGCAACATTGTAGAGAATAATAGAGAATTTTTAAAATAGTAGAACCATAGTAGAACCGTGGACCATTCCATTGGATTTAGTAAACAGTTAAGATCTTCCTGTGTCAGGCACTGGATATTTAAAATTGAACAATCAACGAGAGAGACATGATCTCTCAAAGATTTTAGAGTGTGGTGGGGTGAAAGACACATGCACAGATTTTAAAATAATGTGGTAAGTGCAGGTTGCTTTGGGTGGATGGAGAAGGCTTTCTTAGCCCAAGGATATCATGGCAAACTCCCATGGTGGGCAGAGGAGATGCCCATGGAGGACAGACTGAGATGAAATAGTCAGAGTAGGTAAAAGGAAAACTAAGAGGAGTCCAAAGGAAGAGAAGGCAATTTCAAGAAGGACTCCGTGGTTAGATAAGACAGAGAGGCCTGACGGGCTGAGAGCTTGGGTGCCTAGTGGTGCTCAACACAGAAGACAGGCAGGGAGTACCTGTGACCCACTTGAGAGATCGTGTAGCCAAACCCCACCATTTACAAATAAGAAAACTGAGGCCCTGAGAGGAAGATCACTTGTCCCGAGCCCTGTAATCCTTAGCTACAGACTTAAATTTATTGATATCTAACCTAGAACTTTAAAGAAGAAAAACAAAACCAGGAAAGTACAAACGAATTGTAAGTAGCACAGTTTCATTACGTAAAAAATCCTACTGACATCAACAATCAGAAAGGGATGTTTAACATGCATGATATGCACATTTTGTGCTAAACACTCTGCTAAGCCCTTCTATTTACATTACCTTGTTCTATCTCTGAATCGACCCCAGCAAGTAGGTATTATTCCAATTATTATGGAAGACACATTTGAGACTCTAGTGGCCTACATGAGAGAGACACATGAGTAACTAGTAACAGAGAGCCTGGGAACTGAAGTTTAGTGGGAGGTCCTGGGCTCCTGGGCTGTTGTCACTGCTGTGTGATCCTTCTCTGGCAAGCAGAGTTACTCCGTTACAGGAAGAGACTACGGGAACATTAATAACACATGTCTGTATTATAATTAGACATAGATCAGGAAAGGAAAGCAAATCATTTTGGAAATGAATTTGTCTAGAGCGTCTAGTAGATGGTTCAATTTCACTGATTTTATGTCTTGCAAATTCAGTTTGAGGCAGACAGACGTGCTTTTATCATCACGCTTAACTCCTTTGGCACCGAGTTGAGCAAAGAGGACCGCGAGACCCTCTACCCGACCTGTGGCAAGCTCTATCCCGAGGGACTGCGCCTGCTGGCCCAAGCAGAGGACTTCGAGCAAATGAAGAGAGTAGCGGACCATGGAGTATGTGTTTATCCCGGGTTCCCGAAATGTCTTGTGTGGTTTCATCACCTGTACTTTAGAAGCCCGCATATCACATTTACACTTCCTATCTATCTAAAACATTTATAATGTTTGTGCAATAGAAAGCAGTATCTCTTGCTGTAATGTCTCTCCCAAAGAAATACGCTGAGTTTCTAACCCAAGCTATTGGTGTTTTTTAAGGTCCCTGACAAGCAAGTACTTGTTTAAATCTCCAAGGAACGGTCATTTGACCCCCTTTTTTTTTTGAAGTGCTTGATAAAGCAAGTTCCCCAAGAGACTGGTGCAGTGTTCTGGAAATGTGAGCTCATGCCAGAGTTATGTAAAAGAGCCTGACCCAGCCATTCTTTCAAGTGCCCATTGGGCAAACAGTGTTAGGTACAGACTGTCTACTTGAAGGACAGCGGAAAATATGGACATACTGTTTATACCACTCCCTTTGCTCAGTGTCCAGGATTCGGGAAAGAAAGGAGGGCTGCTATGTCCTCTCCCACTCCAGCACCCAATTGCTCTTAGAGAGCCTGAAGCTTCTTAGCTCAAGGTTATAACCTCATCCCCTGGTACCGTTCCTTCTGACCTGCAGACAGTAACATACAGACTCTCCAAGTAGCTTTTCTAGAACTGGGATGACACCCCTCTTATCTTTGCCTATGGATTTCCGAAACCCTCCAGGAAAGATAAGCCAGCAGACAATGCGTGAACCTTTGTGACATCTCTTGTGTCACTGCAAGAGGTTCTTTAGCATAATATTAAAATTTGAGTTTCTCCCCAATTTCCACCCGTTCCTCACTTGAAATTCCATAATGAATTTTAATCAGTTTTCATCTCAAAGAACCCATGAAGCCATACTGATTAAACCACAAGCACTCCTTTAGCCTCTATAATGTGTCTAACTAGCCCTAAGAATCAAATGTGGAAATCAGCTCAGTATACACTGAAAGTAGAACTGCTTTTGCCTCTTGCCTTGTAGGCCTGAACAAGCCAATAGAATGGAATGCCATCTGTACTCTCGTTGTTTGGATTTTTTGGTATTTCCTCAAGAAGCCAAAGATCCTACAAGAAAAATTGTGGCCTTCTGGATAGATTTTCTAAGATGGGTGCACAGTTTCTATATTGCTGGAAAAATATAGTTTTTATACTTATAAAAAATGAAAATTTGTTAAAAAAACAATTTCTTGTCTTTGTTTTTCAGGTATACAAGGCTTTGTTTGAGGCTGTAGGTGATGGCAGTGGGGGAAAGACATTGGAGGATGTGTTTTATGAGCGTGAGGTATGATGTAAATGGAAATGCTGCTAGCTTATGCACTCTTTTTCTCATACTCTGGGTCTTAGTATTTCTTTTTTTTTTTTACTTGGGTTTTCTTTTCACAGTTTTCTTTTTACAGTTGATCAGGCCAATTGATTATATACATTCATAGTTTGAATGGGTATTAGTTAGTATCTCTGCCTTGGAGAGTCAAGGCACTGTGGTTCACATATGATGGCTTCTTGTGGGATTGTCATATCCAGACAGATGTGCACATAGCAAAGCTCTGGAAGTAAGGCAGCCATTCTGTAATTATCTAGAGAAACAAAGCTAGGATGTTCTCATGATCACATATTGACTGTCCCCAGGGAGCACACCCTGTTAAGTGCATCCCACTCGAATCTATCCCTTTTTCAAGAAGGATTTATCACTCCTGCGCACAATTAGAACACTTAGGAATTATTTGCATGGAAATCCATCCCGTCTAGATTATTCTCTTTCCCTGAAAAGGCAGAAGAATACTTGATCCATTTATAGCCAATTCCTGAGCTACTGAAGTGTGCAACAAGAGGACTTCAGGGAAGTGTAGCCAGGTAAAGTCCCCCAAATCTGGAGACTTTTTTCTAGTGTACTTTATCCATTTCCCTAAAACCACTGGTCCTTCCATCTCAGTCTGATTGGAATTAACAGAGAACCCTGAAATTCACCCACACTTTAGGGTTAAACTGGCTTGAGAAAACAGTATGGGGGTCTTCCTGTAAGTCCTACTCTAGGCATTTTCCAACAATTCTCTAGAAAGAAGTAAAAGCAATGCAAGTATTCCCATATAGTAGGGGTATTTTAAAATTCCACACTATTGCCCTTCTGCTGCAAAGACAGCTGTTAAAGGAGCTGCCCTTGCCAGGAAAAATGTGTGACGGTTTCTAAGAGCAGGGGGCCTCCCCTACCTGACTGCTTTGCTTGAGGTTTTCAGAATTACGTGTGGGACTCAGTACCTCTTCTCCTTTTTTCTAAATGGAAAAGAATAAAGGAATTGTTCCATTTTAGACTGTACCCCAGTTAAAAAAATGTTTTTTGAAAATTTTCTTTTACTGATCTGCCTTCTGCAGAAAAACACTATTCAACTGCATGTTAAGTTGCTGCAGAGCATCCTAAGGAAACTCATAATATCACCTGGTCCAAATTCCAGAGGCCTGTGCCATTACCCTGAAAGGGAGTTCAATAGCCTAAAAACCACCTTAAAATTTAAAAAATTGTAGCCAGGGAAAAATACTTTATCTAAATGAGACCAGCCTACTAGCTAGAAGCCAAATAAATATCACTACAAAGTCACACACACACACACTCCAAAGTCCTCCTAGGAATCTTGGTGCTAGCAGTGCTGCTGAGATTTGGAGCTTGTCTTATGATTTTACAAACTTACTTTTTATACTACTGTTGTCTGCCTTTCTCTGCAGAGTGACGCTCTCCCTTTAGACTTGCTGAATTTCCTACTGCTTTCCTTTCTTTGACACAATTTAGAAATTGTCTATTTAAATACAGATAAGCACTGCACAAGCACAAACCAGTCTGTAGCTTAATATTATTTAATTAAAGTAGTATGTTCCAGAAGAGTTGATGGTCCATGTTTTTTCTTTCCTTCCCCAGGTACAGATGAATGTGCTGGCATTCAACAGGCAATTCCACTATGGTGTGTTTTATGCGTATACCAAGCTGAAGGAACAAGAAATAAGAAATGTTGTGTGGATAGCCGAATGCATTTCACAAAGACATCGAACTAAAATTAACAGTTACATTCCAATCTTATAACCCAGTGAGGGGCCTGAAATGCATAAAATCATAAATGTTAAAAGGAAGTTACTGAGGGAAATAGGAGTCATGTTATATTATCTAGATCACACAAAACTAAGCCACGCTTCACTTCATGAATTGCAGACCGACTGGAAACGCAGCAAGCCAACCCTGAAACAAAGCATTTCTTTTTCTTCCAGAAGCTTCCACATCTTGCTTCCACATTTATGTCTCATTCTTCACCTTGCCTTAGACATTAATTTTAATTAACACTATGGTACTTTTCCTATTCTTATTTTTGTTCTTTTAAAAATCAAATCTATTAAAAGTATTTTGCTTTCCCATGATTCTCCACAGGCCCAAATACTGAGTGTCTGCTTTATTTTTTAACCGTCCATCCCTTCCCTAGGTCCACAAAAATCCAGAGCTGTACATAGCCAACATGGACCACATATGGTGGAAAATACCATATTTTTTTCTAATACACTTTGATCTGGTAGGCTTGGGAAAGCTACATAATTCAAATCATATTCCATAGATGCAGGTAGTGTTACATTTGTTATTAAGGCTACCACTTATAACTAATTTTCTTACAACTTTCTTTAAATAAAAGGTATACCTCTCTTTCTTGCAGTTTCTTCATACTTTGCCTGAGAAGAAAGTAACTCCATTAGTTGTATTTTATTCATTCAGAAGCATAAATCACAGGTTCGGTTTACAAGATATGGATTCTCTATAAAACTTCAGTAGAACTGGTGCAGAGAGCTACCCAGAAAAAGAAAAAGTGACAAACACTGCTCTAGTGCTTTCTTCAAAAATAAAAAATTCCTAAATAGAAAAATCTGTGTTTGCTATAGTTTAAAAATTAAACATATATCCATATTTGAAAGTTCTTCAAGTGAGAATATTTACAGAGAATATACATATACTGGTAACTAGAATTAGGCACAAAGACCAAGAAGTAAATCAATTTTTCTGCAAAATTTCAGAAATTTTTTGTAGAACATTTTCATAATTTTAGTGATAGGAATGTTTAAGCATAAGGAAAAACAGCAGCTCATACCGCCAGAAAGAAAGCCAAGTGCCTAGCCTCTCAGCTGTGCGAGAAGCCTAGGCCACACCCCAGTTCTGATGGCGGGGGGAGCAGCTGGTGCACGGCTCCGGTGCAGATCCATCAGCTGGACCCAGGGATCCCGCTTCCCATGTATGGCCTCCGGTCTGGAAAGCATCCTCCCTGACTTGTTCCTGCCCCTGCATGCAACTGCTGTCTTCCACTCTGAGGCCTGGATGCCAGGAGACATCTACATTTTACATTTTCACCCATGGTGTCTACAGTGGGGGTGCGTGAGGATGGGGGTCAAATTCTGGGCTTCTTTAAGGGTTGAGAGCAAAGATGCTGATAGGAAAGAGGCAGCTTAGAGAAAGTTGATTCTCAGACTAAGCCCTTCCCACCCACCTCTGCATGACATGCGTGGGGGCCCTTCATGCGCCACAAGGCCACAGGCTGATGATACTTCTCTTGTTCCCTCCGTATAAGCAATGAAGCCGCCAATCCCCCAAACCCTTTCCCTAGCCACCAAGTGTAACCATTGTGTGAATAGAGACGAATTTCCTATAACCTCATGAGGCAAGTACTGTAAAATGTGCCCCTATTAGAGAAGGGGATACACGCTCTGCGATTTGAAGAACTTGCCTTGAACTTACAGCTTTTAAGTGTTGCTGGGATCTGACTTCTCTGTCTTACCTCAGGCAACTGGTCCACACTGGAGAATATGGACATTTGAAAAACATTACGTATGCTAGAAAACGAGGCCAACAAATCAGGTACATAAAGCAACGTAGAAAACAATGAGACAAAAATGTATTTCTTTTTCTAAGTGATCGAAGCTGAGGCTCCCTACCATCCCTTTCCCACCCTCCTCCCAGCAGTATTTCATCAATCTGTCATATTTCCACCTGTATAATTTGCTGCAGTTGGTCTTGGAACATTGTGTTCCAGTGAATTCTATACCCAGAATTGCTCTCAGTCTGCAGCCAATCCTGCCTGTGCGCTGGTGCCGACTTCCAGCCATGCCCCCACCCCTCTTCATCCAGCTCCCTTTAGCGTCATTCTCAAAGGTTCGAAAGTGCTTTATCAGTCTCTCCGTGGGCAGGAACCCATTAAATCTCTAAGAAAGTTTTGCAGTCAGGAGAATTTGCAGTGCTAGGGGATTCAAAATTAGCAATTGCAGTTCTCAGGATATTTGGCGAATATCTGAGGAAAAAAAAATGTCCTTTTATTTGTTGCAATGCTTTAGGAATGCTGAGAGTAAATGGAAATGACCATTTTGAATCTGGGTGAGTTTGGACTAAGGCTAACTTGCTGGATAGTGGAGGAGTTGAGTTAACCACTGGCATGGCAGCAATGTAATAAGACATTGAGAAAGGGAAATAAATATTTGCAGAGTGAAGAAAGACTTGGTGATGATCAGATTTGAGGGGTTTCATTAGTAGTAACTTTTAGCCTACCACTTGAAAAATGCTGTCAATGTCAGATCTCACAGGTAAGACGTAGCTATATGAGAAGGATACGATTGCAGTTCCACCCTGTTTTGTCTTAGTTTCAGCAGCAGACAAAATTCTCCTTATTGTTTGATGCATTTCAGTCACTGTGAGTCATTTTCTCTTCCCTTTCACAAATGGAGGCATTACTAATATGTGGGGGAATAGAATTGCTGAGGAATATATGTGACTTTATCAGACCATATCATTCTTAGTGATTTCATCCCGTATGTCTCACAAGAGCTAATGTTAGGAGTTTTGATGACATTTTGGATTGCTGCATAGTCACAAAATCTATAAGCTTTATAAATATGAAAATAGGATGTAGAAACTATCATAAAGGCCAAACCACCTGCCCTGAGCAATTTCCCATCCTGATTTTCCTCTTTTACATCTTCATTATTCTATCTGGCCTCCCATCAATTACTTTTCCACCCTCCTCCCGCTTTCTCCTCAGTCACTTTGTGCTGCAATTTTCTGCTTCCACCACCAGCTTGATCACTAATGGAAATCCCTCTGGTCAAGGGAATTCTCTTTGGAAAGAAAGAGATACGTTAAGAAGACGCACATTGAAACTAGTGTCAATCAATATATTAGAAAGGAATTGTCCCCAGAGAATTATCACTCTGATCAGATCCACAAAATGTCATTTAAAGACTAAGACCTGGGCTTCCCTGGTGGCGCAGTGGTTGGGAGTCCGCCTGCCGATGCAGGGGACACGGGTTCGTGCCCCGGTCCAAGAGGATCCCACATGCTGCGGAGCAGCTGGGCCCGTGGGCCATGGCCGCTGAGCCTGCGCGTCCGGAGCCTGTGCTCCGCGGCGGGAGAGGTCACGGCGGTGAGAGGCCCGCATACCGCAAAAAAAAAAAAAGACTAGGATCATTGACAAGTTGTAAAACTATATCAGTAGCTCTGTGAAGACTTCTGATATCCCTGGGAATGTTGTTAACATTCCAGCCAGTGTGGCTCTCTTATTGACAAATTTGGAAACAAGTTTTTAAAATAAATAACTAAATAAAGAAATAAGAAAATATTAGGTCTCCGTTTCAGGGAGCAAGAACTAGGCTTCCAATCAATAGAGAGGGCTATCATTGAGACTGGTTGCAGCAGCTTTACATGTCTACACACTCTTTAAAACTCCCCCACCAAGAGATGGGGTCTTTGTCCTTCCTCCCTGAATGTGAACTGGCCTTAGTGACTTAACTCATAATCAACAAAATCCAGAAAAGCAGTGCTGTATGACTTCCAAGGCAATACAGTTTCCTTTGCTTACAGGATTTTGGAGTCCTGAGCTAGAGCCTAAGTAGTCCAGCTTCCCTGAGCCTCCCATTCTGTGAGGAAGCCAAGCCACATAGAAAGGCCAAGTTTAGACACTCAAACCACATGGAGAGGCCAGGTATAGACAAATATGACAGTCCCAGGAGAGCACCAACCAATAGCATCAACTAGCAGCCACGTCTGGCCCAGTCAATCCTTCAGATACTAAAGCCCAAGCCCAATACTTGACCACAACTGCATGAGAAATCCCAGGGGAGAACTATCTAGACAAGTCCTTCCTAAATTACTGACCCATGGAATCCTTGAGCTTGAAAAAAGAGTTGTTTTGAACCACTGAGTTTGGGATACTTTCATGCAGTAGTACAAATGGAACAATGGTACTCAGCAGTCATCCACTGAATGTGTCCTACAGGGTTTTGTGGCCTCTCTGAAGTCCTTTCTAAGGCCTGCCTAAGTCATCTACTCTCCAGCCATCTTTGCAGGTGGTCGGGGCAGGTGTGGTTTTCTGCACATATCACCTACAAATGAGTCTTGACTCTGGCCCGGAGGGACTACCTCTATGCCATTCGGAGACAGAAATGACATCCTCAGGGCCAGATATGAACAAGCAACTCCAGGTGACAATGTGGCATCTTGTTTTCCAATAAGATTTGGCAGAAACAGGTTCACTGACACTGAATCTAGCTCTTCAGAGGTGACAATCATTATAACATTTGTCGTTTTTTGAACAAACAGCAGTTTTAGATTTAAATCATTTATACATTTTTCTTTTGTAGGATTTTTTTAAATTAAAGCAGTTCATTCTCTATTTAACTGTTAATGCTGAGATGCATATTTCATTATGTTAAGATGTTCACCATTTTAAAATTTTTGCTTTGTTTCAGTTTGGGTTTTATTTTTAATTTTCTGGGTTTTATTTAAATATGAGTGAAATAGTAATATATTACAGTTTATTTCTGCAACATCAGGAATTTTTATTTTTTCAGCTTCCTTTAGGTGTAAATGACAAATAAAATTGTAAGATATTTAAAGTGTACAATATGATGATTTGACATACATAGACATAGATATTGTGAAAGGATTCTCCCCCATCAGGTTAACACCATTTTTCTTGTGTGTGCAAGAACATTTAAGTTTTACTCTCTTAGCAAACTTCAGTTATACAATACAGTGTTATCAACCATATCCACCATGTAATGCATTAGATTCTAAGACCTTATTCATCTTACAGCTGAAGGTTTGTATCTTTTTACCAAACTCTCCCTATTTGTACCACTCCCTGCACTTGGTAATCACTTTCTACTCTCTGCTTCTAATGAGATTGACTTTTTTTTTTATATTCCAAATGTAAGTGAAAATTAAAAGGAAATGTATGGCTAATATTTTAGTGATCTTCATGATTAGATATTTTAAAAAATGGTACTGATGAACCTAGTTGCAGGGCAGGAATAAAGACATAGACATAGAGAATGGACTTGAAGAAAATGGGTGGCAGGGAGAAGCTAGGACGAAATGAGTAGCATCGACATATACACTACTGAATGTAAAATAGATAGCTAGTGGGAAGCAGCAGCATAGCACAGGGAGATCAGCTTAGTGCTTTGCAATGACCTAGAGGGGTAGGATGGGGAGGATGGGAGGGAGGCTCAAGAGGGAGGGGATATGGGGACATATGTATGCATATGGCTGATTCACTTTGGTGTACAACAGAAACTAACACAGTATTGTGAAGCAATTATACTCCAATAAAGGTCTATTAAAAAATAATATATTTCTTAAGATGTGTGGAGGCATGGAAGGGTGGGTGACCATCAATCCCAGCTCCCAGGGTCCAGATCACATGGTTGTGTACAAGGATTCACCCTGGTGGTGTGATAGTGGTTTATATTGAATAAATCTTTCAGAGCCTGAAAGGCTTTTCAGTAGAAAGATCAGCGGAAAGTCATGCAAGATCCACACATACAAATAAATAAAGATAAATCATATCATAAGGAATTAGCAGTTCACAGTTCAACTGTTTCCTGTGCTGGAGGTAATTCTGTGAAATACCAGGATTATCTGAGCCACTGAATTAAACATGAGTTGTTAACAGTGGCTTTAATCATTTGGGTTCAAATAACCCTATAAGAATCTGATGAACACTGTGGATACCTTCCATTAGAATAATAGACATTACACATTCACCTAAAAATTTGCATAGTATATGAAAAGACTATGGATCCTGTAAAATTCACTCATGAGCAACCTAGAAGTCTATGGACATAGATTAGAAACCTCCATTGCATAGGCTGAGGAATGAAAGAAAATGACAGGTTAGAAAGTAATAGATGGGAAAGGATTTTAATTTGATGAATAAAATATAGATACTCATGTACACTGCTCATCTCTTAGAAGGGCATCTTGTTCAGCTGAGCAAATAACTTTGGGATGGAAACTGGTGCTGTGGTGGAAAGGGCTCCCCTCATGGCCAGCAAGTTCAGTCATGGCAATCATGGAGATGATGGAGGGACAGGGGTCACAGTCAGTTTGCTCTCATTATAGGCTAAAGCATCTAACTCTGCTTAAAACTATTGATGTTCATATCCATCAAATACATTAAATAATGCTACTGGGGTTTTTGCAAGTAAAGTAGGTGAAAACTTTGCAGATTGGTTGAAAATAATTGCTGACCTATAAGTATAATCAACTGAACTAGAATGGACACTAGTTTTCCAGATAAGGAAACTGTGGTCAGAAGAGCTATGGGAGCCAAAACTAGGTCTCAAGTGTCCTGTCTCTTCCATTTTATATATATTTCTTCATGGTGGTTTCATTTTTTATTTTCTCTTTAAGTTACAGCCTCCAGTTTAAGACTGACGTTCTTGTTTGCTCCAAATATATTCTGTGAAAAATGACAGAAATCCTGTCAAACTAGCTTAAAATACAAAAGGGAAACTTACCATCTCATGCCTTTGGGAATTTGAAGAGCTCATGGACCTGGACCCAGGGCTTCAAAGACTTCATTAAAAATTGTTTCTCTCTCTTCCCCATGTTGGGTCAGAGGTGACCAGCAGCAGGCCTGGGTCACATTGCACCAGCTACCCAGCCTAGTGGAAACTGTTCCTCTAGTCCAATAGAAACAAATGTTCTGGATTTGATAACAACTGACTTGCCAAGGCATTTCACATAAACATTTGAAATTTTAATTATTCTACTAATATTTGAGAAAAGAGGAAGCATTTTTTTTAAATTTGTTAATTTACTTTTATAAATTACTGGAATAGTAGAAACACTACCTATTTTACCTAATCATTTAATCGTTTAAGCACTGAGCCTTTACTGAGTACCAGGACATATCATGCCCAGGGTAATTTGGGAAATAATTTTGCCATCGTTCAACACTAAGTGCCAAATATGTAAAATTATTTGGAATGCTAGTTATGAAAGCTTTGGTTTATTAAGGTTTTAAATTTAAAATGTTAATAATTGGGACTCCTCTGGTGGTCCAGCAGTAAAGAATCTGCCTTCCAATGCAGGGGACACGGGCTCGATCCCTGGTCAGGGAACTAAGATCCCACATGTCACGGGGCAACTAAGCCCAAATGCCACAAATACTGAGCTCATACGCCTCAAAGAGAGAGCCTGCGTACTGCAAACTACAGAGCCCACGCACTTGGGAGCCCACGCGCCACAACTAGAGAGAAGCCCACATGCTGCAATGAAGAGCCCGTGCCACAACGAAAGATCCTGCATGCCTCAACTAAGACCCAACACAGCCAAAACATTAAAGAAAATAAATAAATTTTAAAAATGTTAATAAGTTATATCATGACATCTTAATCTCCCTCGCCCATCATATACAGCCCGTAAGTAAATTCTCCCAATTCTACTAAGAAAAATATTTCTTTAATCCACCACCTAAATCTAATCCCTCATCATCTTTTGTGTAGATTAGGTCCATAAACCTCTAATTGTCTCTAGTCTGTCATTATCCCCACTACAACTGAGAGACCTAAGACCTTATCACTCTTTAAAAAACAAAAAAACACCTCTTCCATTGTTTCTCATTGCACTTGAAATAAAATCAAAACTTTACTACGACCTACAAGGCCCAGAATGGTCAGGCCTTTGCTGCCTTATCAATCTCTTCTCCCATTGGCTTCCTTCTGTCCACTATCCCATGCTCAGTGACCTTCTTTCGGATTTCCAGTACCCTGAACTTGTCCTCATGTGGGGGTTACCATGTTCTTCTCTCTACATAGAATCTTTTTCCACTGGATTCTCACATGGCTTGCTCCTTTCCTTCAGGTTTTAGCATCATATTTTTCCATATTGCCCAGCTCCAGTGGGCACCTTTCCTATCTTTGGAATTGTGAAAACCACCAGTACACAACCATCATGCATATTCAGCTTCTCAAAGACTTCTTTCAATCTTAAGGAGGCACCTTTTATTGTCTCTCTGAAATCACCCTGTTCATTACCTTGTAAATCTTACCACAATTTATAACCATAAATGTATTTGTTTGTTTTGTAATGTTGGTACCCACCCCCCACCCAACTGTGCTCCGTGAGAGCAGGATATTTATTTTTTTGATCACTGCTGTATACTCAGTATTTGGCACAGAGGCTGGCATATGGCAGCCCTTAATAGATATTTGTTTTATGAATGAATGAACAAATTCTTCCACCTGCAAAATTCATATATTCGAAGTAAGAACTGCTAAAAGACGAACTGAGGCATATTAAAAATTTTAAGAGTTTATTTAAGCAAAATCGATTTCACTTGGGCAGGTCCCAACTGGAAGGAATTAGGCATGCTCCACTGACAGCAGCTAAGGAGAAAGACTTGAGGGAAAAGGCTGAAGCAAAGGAAGGAAATTATTCGAATGGCTATAGCTTATGTGTCTGCCTTGTTTGGGAAAGCTTATTTGGCTGTTTCTGATGCGTTGTCCTCAGGTTTTTATTTCTTAACCATGAGGCATTTACACATCTAAATTTTGGTTTGCTTACAAAGGCTGCTAAGGTATTAGGACCATCTCAGTCTAATGTCCTCCTTGTGTACTTAATTTAATAGTAGGAAAAGCCACAGTATAACTCGGCCAGGGATCCATAAATTTCCTTTGAGGCACAGATATTTTCAGTGCCCAGGAAGATAGAAAAGCCAAAACAACTGAGTCTGAAAGATTGTCACCTCCTCAATCAGTGAAAACAGAAACACACTCGAAGGTGGTGACCCTGCTGGCTCCTCTGGACCAAAGTGAGATCTTCAGCACATAGGCATCTAACACATATTTGTTGAATGAATAAGCCCATATGCGGGGCAGGTATTGCATCACTATTCACCCCTGACCCTTGCAACAAAAGGGGAAAAACTGACCCAGGATCCACCCCAAGCACAGCATGCACTGGGAGTCACAGCAGCCAGATTGCCATTTTTGCCTGCAGTCACATTTGGCACAACCACAGCAGAAGCCAATCCAGTTCAATCACAGAAATACACTTCAGCCAAGAACTGCTTAACTAAATGGAGCCTACCTCCTGTGGCTTACAAACACAGGTGTCCACAAAGGACAAACCAGAGGAACAGGGAAATTAACCAGAATTGCTCCCTGGTGTTCCCTGAACCCTGAGGTAAATGTGGGTAATTACTCTCAATCCAATTTGCCTGCCTGCTCAAACCCTTAACATCTAACTTGAAACTCACAGGGGTTTACAATACATAAAGAACTGGTTATTTCCCTCATTTATGCAGCATATTAAAAGAGAAAACAATTAGACTGAATTATCAAACGAGGTTTACTCTGCCATGCACTGTGTGTTTATTCAACTAATTATGTTATCTCTCTCCTTCAAAGGGTTCAAGGCATGTAGATAACAGCAAAAGCATAGAATATTCCACTTTAGTGATGAAAATTAATGGGTATATTAAGGGGGAAAAAGATGAATGATATTTAGAAAAAGGAGAGGAATGGAAATTATCTCAAACAACTGCAGGTGGAATTTAAGGTTAATTGCAAAGTCCCGACATGACTGAAACGTTACTGAGTGTCTCTCTGTCCACCAGGCACCAAGCCACACCCCATTCATCCCATCAAGAACAGAAAGGCACTCAGATAAGGCTACTTTCAACTAAAGGAGTAGCTGAGATTTTAGAAATAATTGTTTTGGGGGGGTTCACATTTATTACATACTCTTAGTATAGTTTCCTGATATTAGTTGGTATTTAGGCATCTGTTCCAAACAAACAATTATTACAAAATACTGAGTATAGTTTCCTGTGCTATACAGTAGGTCCTTGTTGGTTATCTATTTTATATGTAGTAGTATGTTTATGTTAACCTCAAACTCTTAATTTATCCCTCCTCCCGCCTTCCTCTTTTGTAACCGTAAGCTTGTTTTCTATGTCTGTGAGTCTATTTCTGTTTTGTAAATAAGTTCATATGTAACATTGTTTTTTTTTTAGATTCCATATATAAGTGATATCATATGATATTTCTCTTTCTCTGTTGACTTACTTCACTTAGTATGATCATCTCTAGGTCCATCCATGTTGCTGCAAATGACATCATTTCATTCTTTCTTATGGCTAATATTCCATTGTGTATATGTACCACATCTTCTTTATCCATTCCTCTGTTGATGGACATTTAGGTTGCTTCCATGTCTTGGCTACTGTAAATAGTGCTGCATTGAACATTGTGGTGCATGTATTTTTTTGAATTATGGTTTTCTCCAGATGCATGCCCAGGAATGGGATTGCTGGATCATATGGTAGCTCTATTTTTAGTTTTTTAAGGAATTTCCATACTGTTCTCCATAGTGGTTGTACCAATTTACATTCCCACCAACAGTGTAGGATTCCCTTTTCTCCATACCCTTGCCAGCATTTGTTATTTGTAGACTCTTTAATGATGGCCATTCTGACCTGTGTGATGTGATACCTCATTGTAGTTTTGATTTGCATTTTTCTAATAATTAGTGATGTTGAGCATATTTTCATGTGCTTTTTGGCCAACTGTATGTCTTTTTTGGAGAAATGTCTCTTTAGATCTTCTGCCCATTTTTTGATTGTATTGTTTGCCTTTTTTGATATTGAGCTGTATGAGCTATTTGTATATTTTGGAGATCAATCCCTTGTCTGTAGCATCATTGCAAATATTTTCTACCAGTCTGTAGCTTGTCTTTTTGTTTTGTTGATGGTTTCCTTTGCTATGCAAAAGCTTTTAAGTTTAATTAGGTCAATTGTTTATTTTTGTTTTTATTTCCATTACTCTAGGAGACAGATCCAAGAAAATATTGCTGCAATTTATGTCAGACTGTTCTACCTATGTTTTCCTTTGGGGGTTTTATAGTATTTGGTCTTACAAGTAGATCTTTAATCCATTTTGAGGTTTTTTTTTTTGTACATGGTGTTAAAGAGTATTTTAATTTCATTCTTTTATATGTAGCTGTCCAGTTTTCCCAGCTCCATTTGTTGAAGAAGCTGTCTTTTCTCCATTATACAATCTTGCCTCCTTTGTCATATATTAATTGACCATAAGTGTGTGGGTTTATTTCTGAGCTCTCTATTCTGTTCCATTGATCTATGTGTCTGTTTTTGTGTCAGTACCATACTGTTTTGATTACTGTAGCCTTGTAGTATAGCCTGAAGTCAGGGAGCATGATTTCTCCAGTTCCGTTCTTCTTTCTCAAGGTTGCTTTTGTTATTCAGGGTCTTTTGTGTTCCCATACAAATTTTAAAATTATTTTTTCTAGTTCTGTGAAACATCCATTGGCATTTTGATAGGGGTTGCATTGAATCTGCAGACTGCCTTGGGCAGTATTTTCATTTTTAAAATATTGATTCTTCTAATCCAAGAACATGGTATATCTTTCCATCTCTTTGTGTTATCTTCAATTTCTTTCATCAGTGTCTTATAGTTTTCAGAGTAAAGGTCTTTTGCCTCCTTAGGGAGGTTTATTCCTAGGCATTTTATTCTTTTTTGATGCAATGGTAAATGGGATTGTTTCCTTAGATTCTTTTTCTGATAGTTCATTGTCAGTGTATAGAAATACAACAGGTTTCTGTGTATTAATTTTGTATCCTACAACTTTACTGAATTCAGTGATGAGCTCTAGTAGTTTTCTGGCAGCAAGCAGTGGGGGTTTAAAAACCAAGTTTTTATACCAAAGTTTTAAATGATTTCAGAGGTGACCTTCATCCTCTATAGTCACCCTTCAGGATAACAGAGAGGGGCCTGTCATCCATGGAGGTCCTTCCCTCTTAATATCATTGCGTCATCCTCCAAAACAGAGGTCTTTACTCTGCTAGACAGAGCACAGCAGTCAAGAGCCTCATAAATACATGTCTCAATCTTGTTAGGCATCAAACAAACACACTTATACTCTAAGAAATTAATTGGTTAGAGCAGAAAAGCCTTTGAGTAAACGAGTATGAGATTCATGAATTTGAATATATCTTCCCTAGCTTCCATAACTTTGTGGCCTTAGGGATGTTACTGAACTTTTAAGATTGAGTTTCCTCATCTGTGAAAGTGACAGAATCATAACTACTTCTTAAGATTGCTATGGAATTTAGATTAAATAATATGTTTAAATGTTCAGTACACAACCTGGCAAAAAATAGGAGCTCAGTAAATGTCCTATTCATACCTCCTTTGGACAGACCTGCATTTGAATGACTTGTGCATGTGACTGTCCCAGTCACCAGGTTGAAAGCACCATCTCTTAATTGCTTTTGTGTCTCCATTAGTTCACTACACAATGTTTGCTTAAAATCAATCATACATGCTTTTAAATAAAATCAAACTTTGCTACTGGATATTGACATATACAGATATATGACCAAAATAATTTTACTTAATTCCCAGGTTGACTGGGGATTAATTAATTCTAATAAGTGGGGACCGTTACCTTCCATATCAACCTGCACAACACTATATGGTCTCTTGTGTACAGTAATTTCTTCTGGTTCCAGTCCATGGACTCCCTTCCACGAACTCCTAGAGCAGCTCATGTTCTGGTCTTGCAATTCCAGTTACTGCTTCCAGCTCTCCTTGCCCTTCGCTCTCCAAGTCCTTCACTGCATGTCTGCTGCAATACCACTCAGCCCATAATCATGTCACCTATTATGTTTCCTGGGACTCATCACTCTTCTTTTTTTAGTCTCCTCCCCTCCCCAGGTCTCAACTCAGTCTTACAATAAATTCTAATAGAAAGTTACATAAATATGTCCCTACGTTCTTAAATAGAAGCCTCCACACTGGATGGAAACTCTTCTCCGTGACTTGAGATCCTACCTTCCACCACCTGCTTCTCCATTTTTTTTGTTGTTTTGTCTTCACAATTTATATTTTAATGATTTACCTTTTTTAGAAAGTATCTGTGGGGTCACAAAGTCTGAGATGAAGAGAGGTCCCAGGGCATCTGGAAATCTGGAGTCCTGCCCTTGCTTAATTTCCAAGGACATAGAACACCTCCTTGTACCAAGAAGTGTGAGGGCATCCACAGAGCAGCCAGCATTTGGAATGTGCTCTGTTGTGTCCCATCCCTCTCGCCTGATACTTATAGGCACATCCTCACACCAGAGCCCACCCAAGTGCAATTATTCTCTCCATAGCCCTCTCTTTGGGTGCTGTTGCTTTTTTTTTTTTTTCAGTGCACAGTATGTACTTATGTCCAGGAGTTAAATTTACAGCTGCCATTCTAAAATTATTATTGTTAGAAAGTAGCTTTCTTTATAATTTCAGAATATAAAAAGGGGTAAAAAAAAGGCCCAAAACAATAATAATACAGAGTTGCCTCGGGGGCTACTAAACTGAGTAAGCCCATTTGCCTTTCTTTGAAATGACTCCAGACAAGTCCATGTTTTGTAGTCTTATGATTGCTTTTTCTATAATTTTCTTGCCCCTTCTCTCACTGTCAGTGTAATAGAAATTATTTTTTATTACTTTTCTCTAGCTTCCTTCTATCATATCTGATTTGCTGCTCACCTAAGTCGAGCAATAAAACTATACTTTTATACCAATTAGAATTGGGTCCAAAAGATACGTAAATAGGGCTCAGGGTAAGCTTAAGTACCTGGGTGTTATGTTGCAGCTTTGAATTCTCACTAAGCCCTTTGGCTTGATGGATTATTTTCTATTTCCTGAGAGCTGAGCTTACTTTGTTAAATAACCACTGGGTACATGAAGAGTTTTATAATATTAGTGTTCTTGTTGACAGGAAGTGGTGTCACTGAACCAGCAGACGGATATGTCGTCTAAATCAGTGTTAAATCATGTCTTGTGACAAAATTTAAAGACCTCGGGTATTGGAGATGCCAACTGCCAAACTGCATTACAAAAACAAGCCTTTAATTCCTTCTGATTATTAAGTATTCCACTGAGTATGTGTGTGATAACAAATCAGGAGAGGATATTTTCTTCCCAGTGTTCTGCCAACTCTCTGCTTGAATTTAACACTTTGGCTGAGCACATTTCCCCTTTCTGTTTTGTCCGGGTAAATTTTGTTTTTTTGGTTTCCTGTCATATAAAGTTATGTTTACAAAAAGGCTGTATCTTCTAACCTCTGGTCTTTGGGTAGAGGGTATTTCAGACTGTACTGTGAGGCTAATTAGTAAGCAAAGCTGCTTAGTGCCAGCTACTATGGAAACATCAGATACTACATTCTGTCAGACTGTCATTTTAACTGGCATTGAGGGAAAGTAGACCTAATCTCTAGGAACAATTTAAGCCAAAATTCTTTACTAACTTGATGCGACGTTTTAAATTTGAAGTGACAAGTCAGCTTCTTGAAAGGGAAAATATATATTCTTTTTATGAAAATCTTGAGAATACACCTGAAAAGGAAAAAATGATTTAAATTGAGTTGATTATGGTTTGTGGAAAAGATTATTGTGTATTTGTACCCTTTTGTTTCTGCTAAATCTAATCTCTTAGAGGGCTATAAAATCTGTCTGCTCAAAGAACGTCACTGTGTGGGTTTGTAAGAACCTAATCATTAACCCACGGAACAGAGGACCTGCCAATCATGTTTGCCGTCCTTCAGTACTTTTATAATTGGCACTTCGGTTAAGATTCTTTCATTTTCAAGCAAAAGAAACCTACTCTAGCTAATCCAAATGAATTAGGAGAGTGTGTTAAAGGGGTGCTCACAAAATCAAAGGAAGGACAGTACAGACCTTGCAGAGGACAGAAATCAGAGCAGATCCAGGGAAATCACTGAGGTTGGTTGCTCACAAAATTCCTCTCTTAGGATTCACATCAGGTGACTCAACTCTGAGAAGCTTCGGTTTCTGCAGATCTCCATTCACTGTCGAATATCTGGGGAAGGAACATCCTACTGGCCTAGGCACAGTTAGCGTCTCTATCCTTATTAACAGCCACTGCCAAGGATAAAGGGTAGAGAGTGAAAGGGAAGGGAATATGGTCAAGGTCACTCAGAGAATCACTGTGCACTGAGCAGCAACCCCATTCCATCTACTGTTATTGGTGATGTCATAATCAGGCTCTATATTCATGGAGCTATAAACAGACAATTGGTTTTCCTATATTTTTATCTTTTTAAATTAATGAATAATTTCAACACTTTATTAAATACCTACAGTGTGCCAGGGAGAAGACAAAACTCCAGGTATAAAAAGATAAGTTCTGGGACTTCCCTGGTGGTGCAGTGGTTAAGAATCTGCCTGCCAATTCAGGGGACATGGGTTTGAGCCCTGGTCCAGGAAGATACCGCATGCTGCAGAGCAATTAAGCCCGTGCACCACAACTACTGAGCCTGCATACCGCAATTACTGAAGCCCATGTGCCTAGAGCCCGGGCTCCACAACAAAGAGAAACCACTGAAATGAGAAGCCCGCACACAGCAACAAAGACCCAACACAGCCAAAAATAAATAAATAAATAAATTTATTTAAAAATAAATAGAAAAAGTTCTCACTCCAGTAAGAGCTGCAGATGTGTAAGTAATGATTAGCATCATAACAGATATAATTCAGGCTTGTGCATATTTAAGAAATTATTAGAAGCTTTGAAGAAAAGTATCAATCTACATATACCTGAAGATGTCAGGGAAAGATTTTCAGAGGAAAGAATCTTTGAGTTATCATTTTTTTAAAGTTGAAGTATAGTTGATTTACTTGTGTTAGTTTCAAATTTATAGTAAAGGATTTAGTTATATGTATAAATTTTTTTCAGATTATTTTCCATTATAGGTGATGAGTTGAGTCTCAAAGGATAAGTGGGAATTCATTAGGAAATGGAGATGAGAGGCATGCCCTACAGAAAAAGTGCATTTTCGAAGCATACAATACCTACAAAGGGTAGAAGTAAGAGACAGTGTGGCTCACTGGGGAGATGTGAATAATTCAGTACTGTTGGAGTTTGAGAATCTGAAGGGGAAGTTGCTGAAAATGAATCTGGAGGAAAAGGCACGTCCCTGAAGTTTCTATTATATAATATTAAGGTCTATGGACCAGATGCTTTAGGCAATAGAGGGTCAGTAAAGGAGTTGTGATTTGGGGTAGTGACATGTCAATGTTGTTTTCAGAATGATCATTTTGGTCTTTTCCAGTAGGTGGAAAAGAGTATGAACAAGAGAAGAAGATCTGCTACATGGAAGCTGCAACAGAGCAGAAAAGGGAGGTCCAGGGAAATTCAATCTTCTTTCTCAGGCAGCAGACTAAATGGTTGGGTCACTAACTGGGAGGAGGAATTGAAGAGAATGTGGAAGCCATTCAGAGGCCAAGTGCATACATGAGTCTGGAGTCAGAAGAGAGACATTGATATTTCTGAGTCAACAGCATAAGATAGCCATTCAAAGCGTGGGTATTGATGAGGTTTCATACATAGAATATTTCGAATAAGCACAGACCTCAGAATGGAACCCTGGAGACTATAATTAAGGGATGGACCAAGGAAAAGAAGACTGAATTGGAAAATCAAGAATAATGGGAGGAATGTATAAAATGGATAACTAATAAGAACTTGCTGTATAAAAAAGTAAATAAAATAAAATTCAAAAAAAAAAAGAATAGGAGGAAGACCAGTAAAGAGCAGATATAACAGAAAGTAAACAGAGGAAAGGGAAGAGAGTTTCAAGGAAGAGTACATATTGGTTAGGAAGAGACTTAGCTGCAGGTGACAGTTCTCTCTTACATAAACTAGGTGTGGAGCTAAGCAGCTGGTACCAGTATGGGGGCTCCATTATAATCCAGCTCTTTCTGCATTCTGCCCAGCATCTTGATAGTCCAACTTAGTTCCTCAAGATTCATCTCAGGGGAAGGAGGACACGTTGAAGAACGGAGCACTGCTCCCTTGAAAGACATCACTCTTCACTTTACACTTCTTCCATCTGTTGACAGAATTTTGCCATATGGCCACATCTGCCTTTAAAGGAGGCTGGGAAATGTACATCAAATTCTGGGCAACCATGAGTCCAGCTGAAAATAGAGCCCTATTTTACCAAGAAGGGGAAAACAGATCCTGAAAGCAAACTGGAAATTTCTGCCACGCAGGAGTTGGTGAACAATGACATGAACTGAAGAGAGTTCTTATGAGATACGGACTGAAAAGTATTCATTGAATTAGTCAGTGACAACCTTGGCAAACGTAGTTTCTTGGAGTGATGAAAATGTAAGTCCAATTACAGTAGATAGAAAACTGATTTTTAGATAAGGGAAATGAATATGAATATAGATTTTGCTTTCAACAAGCTGGGCTGTGAAAAGGAAGGTGAGAGGTGAAATCAGTCAGCTCAGCACTGTCATGGGAATGGAGCTCATGAAGGGTCAGGGCTCAGACTTCGATGGGCCATGTGCAAGCTGCAGCAGAGGGAGGCACCCATCAGAAACATGACAATGGAGAAAACTTCTGAAAACTGTTCCCTCTTCCCATCTCCTCCTAAAGCTGTTTGGTTTTTATGGGATTTTTCTGAGATGTCATGTTCTTATATAACCCATTTCATGGTCAGAGTTAATTAGTCCAGGGTAAATCTAATCCAAATTGATCCAGAGAACTCAACCCCACAAATCATTTGTATGAATGAAGAGTGGCTAATTTACTAAAGTGAGCCAGAGTATCTCTACCATGGAAGTTTTAGGTTTCCTACCAGAGAAATAGCAAGTCAGTTTCATTCCAACGGTTGAAACTATAAACTGTAAAATAAGTTGGCAGCCACGTTTTTCATCATGTGTTGAAAAGCAACCTGCAATGAGAAAGACAAATGAAGTTAGGATTAAGAAGAATATAGAGATTAAAGACTGACAGAAAGAAAGAAAAGAAGGTCAGTGTACTAGCAACATTTAGATTCTTGCTTCTGGTTGTTCCTGAGACCCAGCAACATTCTTTCCCTCGAGATCTGTGAGATCATCAAGATCCTTATAATAGAAGTCCCCTTCCTGCTTAATTAAATTCTAGCTGGACTTCTGTCATTTACCATCAAAAGTGTTCAATTAATACTGAGAGCATCATGCTTATATGTTTCAGGAAGAAAGCCAAAAGAAAGGTTGAAGATACCAAAAGACTGAGAACTTGAGAATGTATCTCCGATGACAATCTTGTTTCTATATGCCCATGGCTCTCTTCTGAAGGAAGAGTCCCTGCCTAAAATCCCTACTGTTCTGTGATCTCAATCCCTGGCCACACTGTTTGGTTCATGAGAGGGCACCTGGCTTCCTTCTATACCCTAGATGAGCTGGTCTGATCTTATTCTTTTGTGGGGTTTGTAATTTAGTTGTGCAGAGACTGAGTTCATGAAGAGTCAGGGCTGAGACTATGATGGGTGATGTGCTAGCTAAAGCTGAGGAAGCCAGCCATCAAAAAGAAGAGATTGGAGGACTCCTACAGAGAGAAGCAGAAGTGACTGTGGACCCCTGAAAGAGAGGGCAATGGAGTGAGTAGCTACCTTGATTCATGACAACCTGTATACCCTTCAAGAGTATGAGCTTCAGGGCTTCCCTGGTGGCGCAGTGGTTGAGAGTCCACCTGCCGATGCGGGGGACGCGGGTTCGTGCCCTGGTCCGGGAGGATCCCACATGCCGCGGAGCGGCTGGGCCCGTGAGTCATGGCCGCTGAGCCTGCGCGTCCAGAGCCTGTGCTCCGCAACGGGAGAGGCCACAACAGTGAGAGGCCCGCGTACCGCAAAAAAAAAAAAAAAGAGTATGAGCTTCAGAATCACTTAAACCTAAGCTTGAGCCTTAGCTCTTTATCAACTAGCGTGAACTTGCACAAGTTACTTTACCTCTTTAAAACTCAACTTTCTCATCTGTAAAATGGAGCAGTGTCTGACCCATAGTAAACTAACAATTAATGTTAATATAATTATATGTAATATATTAATTATAACATTTCTAATAAAATAAAATGACATATAATAAAAGTTAAGAGCTTCCAGTTTCATTTCCCAACAATCCTCCAGATTCTGTCTTTATTTCTTAATGAAATCTATGTATCTTTGTAATAATCTTTCTTTCTATTTGGCCTAACTATACTGAGATTTTGTTCCTGGCTAACACAGAGTGAGAATGCTTGCCTCCCAGTGCCCAGGGTGAGTTTGGACAAGTTTTTCCCTCAATCAACATTCAGCAATATTGCTCCCTCCGTTCATCCTGAAGCCTTATCTGTATCTCAGCTTCTGTGACACCGCACTCTCCTGCCTTTCTCCTACTCTACTGGCCATGGGGGTCCTTCATGCTGGCTCAGTCTCTTCTGCCTGACCTTCAAATGCTGTAAGTCCTCAAGGTTTATTCCTAGATGCCCTCGTTTTTCTCACTCTATATTTTCTTCCTAGGCAATAATACAAGCGTGTGGTGTCAATTATCATCTAACTGAACCCTTGACTCCCAAAAGGTTATCTTTAGCCCAGACCTCTCCTTAATCTCCAAATATGCATATCTTACTGCCCACTCAACATTTTACTTGGAGATCTGAAAGGCAACTCAAAACCTACAGATCCAAAATTGATTTCATGATCTTTTCCCCCAGGGTTTTCTGTCTTGATTTCACCACCAAAACACCCATCCAATTTTGCAAGTCAGAAGCCTATATATTACACTAGACACCATCCTCTTCTTTAATACCCTAATCTATCACTAAGTCCTGTTGATTTTACCTTCAAAACATTTTTGAGTTTTTCTATTTCTCTTTCTCCATTTCCATCACCTGATCACCCGTGTCCAAGCCATCATCCTCTGTCACTTGGGCCCCTGTAACAACAGCCTCAGAACTTATTTCATTACATCTTATCCTATTTCTCTCCAATCTTTTCTTCATACTATTGCCAAAGTTACATTTAAAAAATACAATTCCTTCTATGGCTTTATGTGTTTTTTAAGATAATAAACTCCTTGTCATGGCATACAAGGACCTCAGTGATCTGCCCCTGAATGAGAGAAGGGGTGTGTTGGAGATGGCTGGCACTAGCATGCAGATGGTTACATTTTCTGGAATTTTGCAAACCGATTGTTGAACCACTGGTAGTTTAAAGTTGCATGTGGTAGGAACAAGTAACATATGGAAATGGGCTAATGTTACAAAGCAGAGCTTTTTATTTTTTTCTGGGAGGACAAGTTTACCAGCAAACCACTGCCTATTCCTCTCTCCAGCCTCAGACTCCCTCCTGCACTCTGTGCTTCAACCACACTGACCAACTTTAAGCTCCTCTAATAACTCATACTTCCTCCTATTTAAGAACTAGCAAATATATTGGCTCTTCTTCCTTCCTACAAACTCCAAGATATCAGTAACTGTTGACCGAACGTCATATTTTCAATGCCTAGCAGTGCCTGGCACAGAGTAGGTGCTCCATAAGAACCCACTGAATAAACACCTGCTTTCACGTGGATTTTATGTCTCAAAACAGTGTGATGCCTACAAAGGATGCCTCGAAAATGATAAAATAATATGTCAATATGACTGAGTGTATAAAAATATGTTTTGCTTCTTGAACAAATGTATTTCTTTCTATTTTTATTAGTTTTTTCTATTTTCCACTTGAGATAGTATCGTAATTCATTTCCAAAATGATGAATTTTTATTTCTATGAAATAGTCATAACTGAACTGTGATATTAATGTTACTTAACTTGAATTAGATATGACTTTTGCTATCATAATAAAATTATGTCAGAACAGATGAGGGTGATATTTACAATGAATTCTTTGAAATTTCTTCTTTCCTATTTTAAAAGTTAGCTTTCCAGAAACACATATTCTTCCTCCTTTTACGATGGAGTAGTTAAAACTTATGTTAGTTAACATTACTGTTAAACTATTTCCTCTCAAAAGAAATTTGTTTAAGTGACCAGAACTCTATTGGAAAACACTTCCAGTAACTTCTAATGAAGTGAAAATTGCATCATCATCATAATTATTAAGATTATATTCACTGGTAGAATTTTCCATTTATATAGAAAATAAATATGTTCATGGCTATTTCACCATCAATACTTTTAACTATTCATATATTTTTCATGCTTCTCTCTTCCTCCCAATGAATATTTTCTTTTGTCCCAGGAGCATTAAAAGAAAATAATATTTAATTTAGCATGTGAACTAATTAGCCAAGACAATAATTTTACAAAAGTCAGTTTTACTTGACATATCTATTTCTTCTACACAATTACCTCTTAATCTGGTGAAACGAAGATGCTCCATCATGAAGTAAAAGTTTTCTCCATCATGAAGAAAACAGTTTAATATGTAAAAGTAATATGGGGTAAATAGCTACTCTTTACCATAATGACTAGTTGTTTTTTTTAAATTTTGGGACCAAACGTGATTAAGCAGATATGTTCTAGATTAATATTGAGGATCTAGTGAATTCCCTCTGGTTCCAAGTCCAAATTATCCACATGTTAGATATAACAGAAACAAAAATCTGTACAGAATAATCATCTCAAGCTCACATGGAACATTTACCAAGATAGAACACATTCTGAGCCATAAAACACATCTTAACAAATTTAAAAGAACAGAAATCATACAGTGTCTGCTCTCAGACCACAATGGAATTAAACTAGAATATTCAGATATGCTCAACTCTTAATCAATGAGTTGGTCGCTGGTTTTCTTATTTTTGTGTCTGTTGTCATCCAGCAATACAATATCCCTTGGTTGTAAAACTGCATAATTGTGCATTACCTTACTAAAGTCGTTTGTGTGTCTGTCATTCAAAAAGTGTTTCCTGTTCTCCCGTGAAGCAGTGTTCTAATTTGATGCCAGCTTCCCTGTCTGTACACACTATGAGTTGCAATTAGCCTCTGGCTCTAAGTCTGCACAAAGGGAACAGAAAGTTGCACAGTTTTTTAGTGCATTTGATCATTGTAGACAACAAGCCAAAAACTTAGACCAAAAATAACCTCATTCTCTTCTTTAATATGAGAAATATTTGTAGTATTTTTTATTGGATTTTCTGTGTACTTCAGGCATCCTCATATGTTTGCCCATGTAGATTTACCTTATAGAAACATTTTACTCTGCTTTTTCTTTTTAAGAGGAGCATTGTAATTTAAATACTAATAATGATTTTCTGTTCAGAATTCAGAATTTTTTCCTTTTCATAAGACATAGCTTATACAACTTACCTATACACTGTTGTTTGATAATTCATCTTAATTTAGTATCTTAGAAGACGCTAAATATTTTTCATTTTATTGCATTACTTTACTTAATTATTCTATATACATTTGTAATTTCTCCCTCAAATCCAAAGACCACTTCAAGCTGAAAAATTCATGCAGAAAATTATTTAGGTTATGACCTTCAAAAGCTGGTTTAATGTAAAATCACTATTTTTAAAATATTCAGAGACTGTGTTCACTCCCTTCTTGATCTTTCTCGCATCTTCCCTGACCCCCTCAGACCGTCAAATCTCCTCATTATGTGCTCTTATATACCATTTTCTTTTCTTTGGTAATTTTTATCTCAGTTTGTAAGTATATGTTTATTTTGTGATTACTTGATTAACATCTAAGTTCCGTTGTAGTTTGTAAACTCCATGAAGGCAGAGATGGTGTTAATTAAGGAAAAGACTAAAATGCTTTAACAAAGAGAACCACAAATAATGCAGCTTATACACGTTGCAAGTCTATTTCTCTTTTGTATAACATTCCAGATGAAGGCAATCCAGAGTTGGTGGGATAGCTCTGCTTTCCTCAACATAAGACCTCCTTCTCTGACTCAAGGGCTGCCAATTTCTTACTATCTCTCTGTCAATTAGAAGAGGAAAAGAACCAGAGCAGCACACGTTCAAGAGTTCTTTAATGGGTGAGATTCCCTAAGAAGAAAACTTTGCTTCTGCTCACAACCTATCAACCACAACTTAGTCACATGGTCACTACTAATTGCAAAAGAATCTGAGAAATGTAGGCTTTAGCTAGCAACCACCTAAACTAGGAAAGAAGGGGAGACTAAATCTAGGGGGACAACTAGCAGTGTGCCACATTATCTGTGTTTGTTATTACTGAACATTATATCTTCAGAGCCTACAACATATGCCCACTCCATAGCAAGTACTTAACAAATATTCAAAGGATAAATGGATGAAAGGATTTTACATTCACACCATCACTGACCTTTCCCCATATTTGATCCTTCCCTCTCTCCCAACCTGAGAAAGCTGTGGATCCAGAAGAAAAGCAGGAGGCCTAGGAGAGTTACAGTAATCAGAGCGTGGTCGTATGTGCACCGCAGGAAGCAGCTTTTTTGCAAGCATGAAGTTGATGAAATTAACTGATACTTATGATGTAAGAATCATTAATCCTTAAGATGAAATGAAAAAGTTTCAGAATATACCCAGATGATTGGGGTCTTTCGAGTCTAGTCATCCTTTGCAGCATCACCCATCACTCTAAGTTGAAGGCATGGCAATTTCTTCTTCCAATTGAACACAGAGGATTGTTGAAGGGAACACACATACCTCTCCAAAATCCAGATATGAACTCAGAGATAGTGCAGTATGAATATATAATAATGAAAAAAGAAATGCTTCTCTCACAACTGAATTACTACTTCCCATTATTAAATGAAAATAAATGGGAAATAGGCCATGACTCTCCAAGGAAAATTTAATTGGAACTTTCTCCATGCCCACTTAGCACCTGCTATGGCACTTTCCACATGGTATTATAGTTAATTACATTGTGAACTATTTGTGGACTGAAAGTATATCTTGTTTATGTTCATATTTCCCCCAAGTACCAAGTAGCTCATAGTGGCACTCAACAAATGTCTGTTGAATGAATCAATGAATAAGTGAGGAATTAATGAATCTCCTAAGTTATTGTTCTAAAAATGTAACTGGAAAAATAAAAGGTAACTTGAAGAGTAAAACCTCCTCTCTACCCCCAGGAAAACCTGAAGAAATCTCTGAGTTTTGGTAGGGTCTTTGTGAAGAAAAGGCATTAGTCATTAAAACAATGGAAGAAGGGAAATAACATTTTTTGCTTAGCCTAAAAAAATGTGAACTATGGTCATGAATGAGAAAAATATTTCTCTATTTTATTGTAGAATTGAAATTCACTATCTATCAGAATTGAGATGTGCTTTGGGAGGTAGTGTGTGTGTGTGTGTGTGTGTGTGTGTGTGTGTGTGTGTGAGTATTTTAAATATTCCTCACTGCACAGTTGGGAAAAGAAACTGCCATTCTGTGGACCCACAGTGCTCTCTCAGGTTGACTGGTCCTGGAGGACTCATGTCCATCCTGGCTGTTGCCAAGCTACTTAGTAAATGTCAGCACAGACCACTGACTCTCTCTCCCAACTCAACAAGAATGTTACTTTGAAATGAATGTCTCAGATTTGAAGAAAATGTACTTCTGTGGAAGAGAAGAATGGATTGCGGGAGGAGATCGACCTCTGTGGTTAAGAGACACGGTTCCTAAAATGAGGGTATATATTTGCAAAGCAGAAGTCAGAAAAATGAAACATGGAATGGAAGGAGCCAGATGAGGAATATGAATGTGTCCAAGAGGGGTTATTTTAGGAATGCTTTAGCTTCTTATGTGCTATCTCTCTGGACCTTGGGAAAAGTCATATTTGGTGTATATTTGGCAACATTCTTACATACATCTTACATTCTCAATTACACTGAGCTGTGTAACAAGGTTTGAGAAAACTATTCTGTATATTGAATGGTGGGTGGCAGTAAAGAAGAGTGAGACTGCACTTAGTTAAACTTGCCTACCTTGGTGACCATGGGCAGAGGCCCATGGCCTTTAACCAGGCCTAGGATAGAGCCAGAGGAGGGCAGGGGTGTTACAAGGGGACAACTCCCAGACAGAGGGGAGGCAAGATTTCAAATTAAAGAAAGCAGCTCCTCTTCCCCAAAAGACATATAATTTTTCTCTGACCTCCTCCTTGTTTGAATCTTATTTGAGTTAACTTGCCAAGAAGTTTAGAGAACCAGAATTCTGAGGGGACCGTAAGTATAGTTCACTTTGCCCTTAATATTTCCATTTCCAAAGAGTTTGCCTGTAAGTAAGAGGCCAGAGAGCCTACAGATATTAACCAACAGTGTTTGTCACTGTTATTGGAGTGGTCTCAGGGATTCATGGGACCACTGGTGGGAAGAAAGTATTGTAATAATGCTCTGGACTTAAAGAACATAGCACTCTGAGGACCTAAAATAGAGTCACAACTCATCTTTATTAAATAGCATTTATTTCTTAAGCTTAATGTAACAGTAATTAGTTCAGTAACTATTGAAAAAGATTACTAAATTTTAAAAAAATGTTGTATTGCTTTAACTATAAACTGATGATTACTTGTCCTCAACTTGAACATGTCATTTCAAATCTGGACACTAATTCAAAGCCAAAATAGGGCTACCCTGGTAGCGCAGTGGTTGAGAGTCCGCCTGCCGATGCAGGGGACATGGGTTCGTGCCCCAGTCCGGGAAGATCCCACATGCCGTGGAGCGGCTGGGCCCGTGAGCCATGGCCGCTGAGCCTGCGCGTCTGGAGCCTGTGCTCCGCAACGGGAGAGGCCACAACGGTGAGAGGCCCGCGTACCGCAAAAAAAAAAAAAAAAAAAAAAAGCCAAAATAGCCATTTGGCTATCGATATTCATTCATTTTACAGCGATGTGTGTATTTACATATAATATTTATGCTTAATATGTGACTACTCATTTCTCTGTTAAATCTCCTAAAAATTCTCCATCATTTTTCCATGGTTTATAAGAGCTGCATATCCCCTAGTTAAAGGGCATGTACCCAGTAGGCACTCAATGATTACACATTGATGAGAAACAGGCTAATGGTAATGTAGGATTTAAGATGAGTTAAATTCAATATTTTCTTTCATCCAGCAGGGATGTATTTTCCCCCCATGGCAGAATTCCAGGGGCAATGATGAGATCTCAAGGCTTCCAAAGTCGAATTTGCCCCTCATCAGCCTGCACATTTCTTCCTTTTGCTCCAAACTTTCTCCCACAGCTTCCTCCAATCAGCATAAGGGCCTGTAAGGAGGGCCCTGCCTGCAGCTCCTCAGCTGCTGTTTGGAAGTGGATTTCTAGCAAGGCTGGAGCACCTCTGCAACCCCACCATCAACATCAGTTAGAAACAGTTCCCAAGACTCTTGCTTGTGAAGGTGACATGTGGCCCCAACCCTTGAAAAGCTCTCTGGCCCACAAAATGTTTAGTTAGATAGATGAATCAGTGCAGTGTCATCATTGGTAACATTCAGGGAAATGCAAACCAAGTTGCACAGCAGAATCACTACTTTTGTATCTGATCATGTCTGCATATTCATTAACAATTTGGCAGGAAGTCAGTTGTGAAAAGTTTCTTGAACCTAAAACCAGTTAATCTGAGTTTTCCTCTTAAGCTTAAAGTCAATAACCTAGGATTCTCTTTTTATAAATATATTAAGTAAATTCATTGATTAAGTGATTTTTAACTGGGCCAGTTATAGAGATAAGTTTGGTCCTACATGAGGTACAATGCCGACCTGGTCTCTTTGGTAGTTCTGTCTTTAATCTCAACTGAAACTGTATCATGTAAAGTTTACACTGATTCATGGTATTTCCTCCAGGTACAAGGAAAGCAACACTGTGTAGACAGGATTTATCATGTTGAATGGGCTCTGATGCTGTAGCTTCGTGTTTATCAGATTATTTCCCATTTCCATCCTTAGATTACATTTGAAGTCCTGAAAAGCTTTTGCCTGGCAAATAGTGGGCATATAAACATTCCTTGAATAAAAGAAATCATCTGAGTCTCTATAAGACAAACTTTTTTCACTTATTGTTTTATGTGTAGGGTTTCCAAATTCTATACCATTTGTTTTAATTGGCAGTACAGTTAAAAGGATTTCCATGGTTAAAATTTTTTGAGAAGCTTTGAGTAAGGTCAAGTTTATTTACTAAATCATTTAGGAGAACTAGCTTGTTTGAGGTCACAACTATCAAAAAAAGGTATTTTGGAAAGGACCAGAGCATGATTTATTTTATTCCCTAAAAATTGGTATTAATTTTCACTGACCATCTTAACTCACTATGTCTTGGCTAAGCTAATTAAAACCAGATGATCTTCGTTTGCCTATTCCAGGGAACTAAAAGGATTTTCAAATAATGCTACTAAACATGTTAAAGGCCTGACAGGCTTAGAATTCAATATATGGCCTAGATTTAGTAGAAAGTATAATAAATACACTTTTAGGGGTCATCTAATTATGGCTTTTTTCCAGATTTTTATTTTACAGTTTCTATACAGCAGCAATAATACATATTTAATGGTATATCGTTTTCCAATCTGATATTCACAAGATGCTGGTTCTTGGCATTTTATGTGAAATGAAGATGGATAATACGTGGAAAATTTGTCAAAGATTTGGAAATGGTCAGGAGACCCTATTGGGTGCCCTTTCATTCGGATCCTGAGTGTTAGCAGGAAGACCCATATGACCCACAAGACCCACAAGACCACTCCCACTTCAGATGCCAGTCACAAATTCTGGGTGTCTCATACTTCTGACCAACTAGCTATAAATTAGGGCTTCCCATGACCCCTTTCTCAGGTTCAATTATTTGCCATTCATAAATAAACACACTTTATTTATGCTTACTGGTTTATTATAAAAGATATTATAAAGATACAAATGACCAGCCCGATGAAGAGGCACACAGAGCAAGGTTCAGAAGGGCCCTGAGTGCAGGGGCTTCTGTCACCTTAGAGTTGGAGTGTGCACCCTTCTGGCATATGGATATGTTCATCAACCCAGATGTTCTCCCAACCCCATCAATTAGGGGTTTCATTACATAAGCATGATTAATGAAAAAATCGGCCATTGGTGATTAACTCAATCTCCAGACCCCTCCTTCCCTGGATTCTAGGAAAGTGGGGCTGAAAGTTCTAAGCTTCTAATCATGGCTTGGTCTTTCTGATGACCAAACCCCATCCTGAAGATATCTAGGGATCCCTAAGAGTCACCTCATTAGAACAAAAGAAGTTTCTTTTTTACTCTTATCACTCAGAAAACTCCAAGGGTTTTAGGAGCTCTGTGCCAGGGATGGGGGCCAACGAACAAACATCTATTATACCACAAGAGCATATTGCAGCAACTGCTGAAAAAAAAAAAGAATTTGTTGTTGGAAAACACCCTAGAATTGGTGGTCAGAAGTTAAGGACTTGTACTAGGAAAGTAGATGTGGCAACGGAAAAGAAAGAAGCAATGTGAGAAACACTATCAAGGTAGAATTAATAGAATTTAGATAACCAACTGAATATGCGGGAAGGAGGGGGAAGGGCTCAAAGATGGCTCTTAAGTGTGAGTCTACATGCTGGAAAGATATTGATGCCACTTACTGAGAGGTAAAAGTAGAGAAGATTTGATACAGAAGATGCTCAGTCTTGTACACGCTGAGATTGAAATACCAGTAAAAACATCCAAATGCAACAGCCCAGATAGGAAGATGGAAATATTAGGGTACAGTCAGGTGAGAATTTTATACTGATTGAAAGAATTGCTTCTTGAGATTGGCTCAAACGAAATAAAACTTTGGGACACATTGACGTTTTGTCCTCTCCATCAGATAGATAACTTTTAAAAGAAAGTCAAACATTTGGAAATAATTTTCACCACTAAGAAAGCAAGTTGAGAAAATTGTCATTCCCAAGATAAGAAGAAAACATAAATTTTAAGTGAGTCCCTGAAAGACTTACCTTTATATTTTTTCAGAAAATGTTTTGTTTTGTTTTGTTTTGTTTTGTTTTGCGGTACGCGGGCCTCTCAATGTTGTGGCCTCTCCCGTTGCGGAGCACAGGCTCCAGACGCGCAGGCTCAGCGGCCATGACTCACGGGCCCAGCCGCTCCATGGCATGTGGGATCTTCCTGGACCAGGGCACGAACCCGTGTCCCCTGCATCGGCAGGCGGACTCTCAACAACTGCGCCACCAGGGAAGCCCAGAAAATGTATTATTTTTGATTTTGGGGCTCAGACGATGCTTTTATCTTTGTGCTATGTTAATTATATTCTTGTTTCTGAAGATGGGTTCATATCTTCCTGTGCCCCTCCATGCAACTTTGAAAGACTTTCTTTTCTTTCTGTTTCTCTGTGTTCTGTCTAAAATGCACCCCTTCAAATTTTGAAAATAATATGTCTTTTAATATATTCAACTTTTTCTCAAGTAGCCAACCATACCTAATCCTTGTGGAAATTTTGAAAGAATGCAATTTAAAGTTGGCAAGATGTAATGGGGAGGAGAAGAGTGGAAGGGAGAGTTTTTGACACAGACTAGGCCACCAGGTAACTTCTGCACAATCTCAGACACACTATATGGCAATAAACTCTAAGTGTCTAATGATCAGCATTGTCTTCAACTTCGCTGAACATTTTCTAGTGCTTTTAAAGAAGGCTTGATAGATGTGGAATGAAAGGTAATTCTCTCTTTAAATGTCAGCATTCTTTTATCACTCTATCTTGTTATAAAAATCAGAATCAGTAAATCATCGATGTCTGAGATAGAATGGCTGACTTGCTCCTTTCATAGCTGTCTGATCCAAAGATAATCGAAACAATTGCTTCTGTAGAATAACTATTTTTGCTGTACATATAATGATAATTACTGAGTCTTTATGATAGACAAAATTTCACTTAAAGCTTTGCAACAATTTTAGGAGGATAAGATATTGTCATGCACACCTCCATCATGAACCTGCAAACAAAATCTCCAACTACAATACAGAGAGTGAAACTGTCATTCTCATACTTTTTGCATACCCTGCTTCACAAACTCTTCAGCTGAATATTCTCTCACACTAGAGTTTAAGCCCTCCTTGCACTAGTTTTACCACAGCTGAAAATTTCCTCAATGCAGTCAGGTTCTACCTAAATCAACCACACTCTCCCTTCTATCATTACTGATTCACAAGTTTGTGAATAGACTTTTGTCCTTATCAGACCACAAGATGATTCTTCCACCGACTGGGGCTTAAAGACTTAACAAGGACAATCTTTCAGCTCATCTACAAGATGAAGAAATTGTATGGCACTGTCCCATTAGTGGCTTTTTTCCCTTAACCACAGATGTATGCCCATAATCTTTCAATGGCTTTCCAGAAGAGCAACCAAAGAAACTACAGCATTAATTCTTCGATGACTTTGGCTTTTCAAAGGCATTTCTCTCAGATTTAGCCTTTAGGTTCATAAAATATTTAGACATAAATCATTTACTTCTTTCCAGAAGACTTTACACAAATTTAATCATTGGTTTAAGTCATTTCCTTTATTTTGACCTGTGGTACCACAGATTCTGTTGAACCAGCATCAAAAACATCATGAAGTTTTGAGTTTTTGCTTTTTACACTATGATTTCTGCAGAACTTGCAATCAAGCTTTTAAAAAATTCCAAAACAAGAATGGGCTTTGAGATCAGTTGTGATGTCAAGAATTATGTGAGCCAGAATTTTTCAGTGAAAAACACAGTACATGTTTCCTGTGAGCAAAAGAAAAGAATATTATCTTTCAATTTTATGTATTTCCTTTGAAAATACAAACTGTTGTGATAAGATTGGGACCAGCAGATGATGACATTGGAGTTGGAACTCTGCTTGGTGCCCAGAATGAGCCCATTAGTTCAGAAAGGGAAGAGAATTACAGAGGTCACAGGCTTTTATGAGGAACATCTTGTTCTGTGGAAACCTCTCTGGTACATTCCATTTGTTTCAAGGAGTTCTGTTTATGGCAAAATGAGAAATGTGTATTATATAAATTGAAATTTGATGCTACATAAGCCTGTAAGATTCTCTGATAAAATTCCAGATAGAGTGAGAGACAAGGTCTGTCCTTAACACAATTCAAAGAGATTTCCCATGAGGAGCTCCAGGATAATTTCCTATGATGCAGTGAACTACTTTATCAGTGGTAAGAAACATGACACAGTGTTCTATGAAGAGTTCACATTATCATGCTATCCTAAGTTCTCTAGAGGAACTGTATCTATCAAATTTTTCACAGAATTTATTTGGATACCATGTCACCATTTCTTCTAACATTTTAGGGCAACCAATAGTCACTAGAAACAATTGACACTCACCAGTTTACTCACTCCTATTTATTCATTAATTCAATGAATTATTCATTGAATTAATGAATTATTCATTGATTTAATGAATGTATCATATGCCTACTATGTTCACTTGTTTTATTTATCATGTGCCTCATACTGGACATGAAAAAATACATATAAGGTTGTGTTTGCCTCCAAAGTGTATATTCTCATTAGGCCAAATAATGAGTATTATTAAGAAAGTTATTAAAATGAAAGGAGGTAAAGGTCTTAATTAATTTAACATAATGTTAACTACTATTTATTTAGAGTTTACCAGGTGCCAGTAACCGAGAAAAATCACCTTATCTCATTTTAAATGTACTACCTCATTTAATTCTCATAAAAAACCTAAGTGGTGGGTATTAACTCCAATTTGTAAATGATAAAACAGGTTTAAAGATATTGATTACCACCTCATCATTTGATGACCACCAAACACCCTGCATTTTACCACTTTTGCCAGTTAAAATATTTTTGGCTTAAAGTAGAATAACTGGGTAAAACTGTCTTAAATCATAAGCGTATTAAATTAAGTCACATAGAAAGAAGTCTGGAGGCAAGCAGTTCTAGAGCTGGTTAATTTTTCAGCTTTACCATATGAGTGTTCCATTCCTCCATGTTCTGACTTTCACCTCAGGGTTACAAGATGGCCAGCACAGCTTCAAGCATCCCACATTTACATGACAAAATCCAAGAAAGGAAAGGACAGAGAACTTGTTCTGTTTCTGTTTTTTAATCAGGGAGAACAATCTTTCTCATAAACTCTACATCAGACTCTCCCTTACATTTCGTGGGCAAAAACAGGGTCTCACCCCCACCCCTAAACAAATCACAGGCAAGAAGCATGAAATTACAGGGATTGGCCAAGATCAATTATGATTCATTCCCTGAAGATGAGTATGATTTTGCCTTTTAACTGAATAAAATTAGGTTTTGATTAGTAAGGGAGAAAGGGGCAACCTAACGGATCTCCCTTGTACATTAAAGTGCTCATAGATTCCAGGTAATAAAGAATTTTCTAGCTTGCTACTAGACACATCATCCTCCATAAGACTTTAACCAAGATAGAAATTTTGAATGTGTCATTAACCTAAATATGTGGAACTGGAGAGTGATAAAACTATAGGACATCTTGTTAGATTTTTGCCTTGCCTGCCATATGTAAATTAACTGACACCAAATTTACCCTGAGAATGAGGCCAGCCATTAAAAGGGAAGAAAATATTGCACTACACCATGAAACAAGACAATGTCAAATCTCTTTCAATGCCTTTCCTTTAAACTTTATTCAGAATTTGTCTTATCAATTCAGATTTCTTGACTGACATGTTATTTGTAAAAAAAAAATCTTTGCAACACATCTTTTTAAATTCTTAGGTTAAGATGTCACACTGAAGAAATATCTATTTAAGCCCCTTTTCTGGAATCCCAGTAAAATTACACTAAAGAAAATTTTAAAGTAAATAACCTCATGAGGACGGGGAAAAGAGGAGAGGAACGCAATATTGGAAACTGGAAAGCAAATACATTAAAGATGCATTGCAGATGTGGGTCTCTGAACTAAAAGTAGAAGAAGCTGAGAAACAGATGATTTACTCCACAGAATGCTCAAAAGCATCATATAAATTAATGGAATTAAGCACAATTGGGGCAGGGGCAGTTACAGTACTTGAGTAAAGAGGATTACTTTACTCCATAAGTGGAAATGTTTTCTAGATTCCCAGTTCTACCCTTAACCCTTAGGGAACTGCTCCTGCACTATCATAGCAAAAGACTGCAGGTTAATTTCTGTGAGACACCAGCATAGTTGAAGTTCTAAGTACCATGTGAAAATAAGAGATTTAATGAGTTTATATACACTGATAACTAAATGCCAAGACTGCACACTCTAGTCCCAGTTCCCAGCTCAGCTCTCAGTACCCAGCAGTCAGAGTCCTGCCCTTTAAGGAGATTAGAAGACTTCTCTGGGGAACATGACTAGCCCAAGATGAAAGATCTACAGGTTCTGACTTTGAGGGTTCCTTAACAATTTGTTCACCCACATCACCATATATATAGTAGTCAATTTTAGAGTCTGTAAACCTCATGCATACATTTGGAGTTTCCCATCAACTTTTTGGTCCCTTATTATTAATTATGAGCAGAGAGTTAAGGCTTACAAGACATCTGAGGAAAGCCTCTACTCCTACATGGAAAATGGAAATATACTTGAAGATATTGCATTCGTGAGCCAAAAACAATACAGTACCAAAAATTAATACAAACAAGGCCTTAGAAATTAAAAACATGATAATTAAAGTAAGGGAGGATGGAGGCATAAGGAAATCTCCAGTGAGTAGAAGTAAACACAAACAAACAAATAAATAGAGATTAAAGATAGGAGAGAAGAGAAAGACGAGCTCAGGAGGATCAACACAGAAATAATAAAAATTCCAGAAAAAAAACAGAAATAGAAAGGAGGAATTTATCAATGAAATGATCCAAGAAAATTTCCTCAAAATAATGAGAATATTTTCCATTTTGAAAGGGTTCACTGAAGGGCCAACACAGTAGGTGAAAATAGGGACACATAAAAATGCATTACCATTAAATTTTTTAAATACTGGAGACCAAAAAAGTAACCAAAAAATTTTCAGGATGGGAGGAAAAACAGGTCTTTGACCACATATATAGGATTAGGAATTAGAACATACTACAATGTTTAGTTAGAGCAATTAGAGAAGAAAAAGAAATTTAAAAAATGAGAATGACTTTGAAATTCTCAACAGCAACATTGGAAGTTAGAATTCAGTGGAAAAAATACCTTCAAAATTCTGAAGGAAAATTATTTCCAAACTATCACTTAAGTGAGGAAATAAAAAAAAATTTACATACTTACAATAACTCATGAAATTTGCCTCCCATTACCTTTTTCATGAAGTTACAAAATAATATGCCCTTCCAAAACAAAAGAATAAGCTGAAAAAGAGAAATACATGGGACAAAAGAAACAAGGGGAGGTAAAGCAAATCCCCAGAATACTGGCAAAGGAAATCCCAGGTGGATCATGTTAGAAAATATTTTGGAAAAGTGAAATGGCCCATATCTGTAGCTATCTTATCCTCCAGAGTGAACAGATAACCACAGTGAAAGTCACTGGAACCATCATCTCTTTCGATGAGTCCACAGTGATGATGGGAATGCTTGAGATAGAAAGATGATACAGTGAAGAAATGTATTCCTACTATTAAGGGTTATGCTAAAGCCTCATGTCTCCGTTTTAACCAACAACTTAACAAAAGCTGATCACTGTAAACTGCAATGTAGAAGAAAAATATGCTAGAATAAGAATTCTCCTATGTGCTTTTATACATGTATAAACTTATATTAGTCACTTTTAATTTTAAAACATTAAAATTATTTCCACTGAAGTTAAGATCAGAACAAGGTTGCAAATAACACAATTTTAAACCTTGTTCTGGAGGTGTGGGTCATTGCCACAAGGTAAAACATATAAATGGAGAGGAGGAAGAGGCAGAAGAGAAAGACGTGGAGATCACCTTCCTCCCCACAGATACATCAGAAATACATCTACACGTGGAACAACTCCTACAGAACACCTACTGAACGCTGGCAGAAGACCTCAGACCTCCCAAAAGGCAAGAAACTCCCCACGTACCTGGGTAGGGCAAAAGAAAAAAGAATAAACAGAGACAAAAGAATAGGGACGGGACCTGCACCAGTGGGAGGGAGCCATGAAGGTTTCCACACACCAGAAGCCCCTTTGCGGGTGGAGACTGCGGGCGGCAGAGGGGGGGAGCTTTGGGGCCGTGGAGGAGAGCACAGCAACAGGGGTGCGGAGGGAAAAGCGGAGAGATTTCTGCACAGAGGATCGGTGCCGACCAGCACTCACCAGCCCGAGAGGCTTCTCTGCTCACCCGCCGGGGCGGGCGGGGCTGGGAGCTGAGGCTCGGGCTTCGGTCGGAGCGCAGGGAAAGGACTGGCAGCGTGAACACAGCCTGAAGGGGTTAGTGCACCACGGCTAGCTGGGAGGGAGTCCTGGAAGAAGTCTGGACCTGCCGAAGAGGCAAGAGACTTTTTCTTCCCTCTTTGTTTCCTGGTGCACGAGGAGATGGGATTAAGAGCGCTGCTTAAACGAGCTCCAGAGACGGGCACGAGCCACGGACCCCAGAGACGGGCATGAGATGCTAAGGCTGCTGCTGCCGCCACCAAGAAGCCTGTGTGAGAGCACAGGTCACTATCCACACGTCTCTTCCGGGGAGCCTGTGCAACCTGCCACCGCCAGAGTCCCGGGATCCAGGGACAACTTCCCTGGGAGAACGCACAGCACGCCTCAGTCTGGGGCAGCGTCACGCTGGCCTCTGCCGGTGCAGGCTTGCCCCGCACTCCGTACCCCTCCCTATCCCCGGCCTGAGTGAGCCAGAGCCCCTGAATCAGTGGCTACTTTAACCCCGTCCTGTCTGAGCAAAGAACAGACGCCCTCTGGTGACCTACACTTAGAGGCGGGGCCAAATCCAAAACTGAACCCCGGGAGCTGTGCGAACAAAGAAGAGAAAGGGAAATCTCTCCCAGCAGCCTCAGAAGCAGCGGATTAAAGCTCCACAATCAACTTGATGTACCCTGCATCTGTGGAATACATGAATAGACAGCAAATCATCCCAATTTGAGGAGGTGGACTTTGAGAGCAAGATTTATTATTTTTTCCCCTTTTCCTCTTCTTGTGAGTGTGTATGTGTATGCTTCTGTGTGAGACTTTGTCTGTATAGCTTTGCTTTCACCATTTGTCCTAGGGTTCTATCTGTCTGTTCTTTTTTTTTTTTCACTTAAAATTTTTTTTTCTTAATGATTATTCTTTTATTTTAATAACTTTATTTTATTTTATCCTCTCTTTCTTTCTACTTTTTCTCCCTTTTATTCTGAGCCATGTGGATGAAAGGCTCTTGGTGCTCCAGTCAGGAGTCAGTGCTGTGCCTCTGAGATGGGAGAGCCAACTTCAGGACACTGGTCCACAAGAGACCTCCCAGCTCCACATAATATCAAGCGGTGAAAATCTCCCAGAGATCTCCATCTCAACACCAGCACCCAGCTTCACTCACTGACCAGCAAGCTACAGCGCTGGGCACACTATGCCAAACAACTAGCAAGACAGGAACACAACCCCACCCAATAGCAGAGAGGCTGCTAAAATCATAATAAGTCCACAGACACCCCAAAACACACCACCAGACGTGGACCTGCCCACCAGAAAAACAAGATCCAGCCTCATCCACCACAACACAGGCACTAGTCCCCTAGACCAGGAAGCATACACAACCCACTGAACCAACCTTAGCCACGGGGAACAGACACCAAAAACAATGGAAACTAGGAACCTGCAGCCTGCAAAAAGAAGACCCCAAACACAGTAGGATAAGCAAAATGAGAAGACAGAAAAACACCCAGCAGATGAAGGAGCAAGATAAAAACCCACCAGACCTAACAAATGAAGAGGAAATAGGCAGTCTACCTAAAAAAGAATTCAGAAGAATGATAGTAAAGATGATCCAAAATCTTGGAAATAGAATAGAGAAAATGCAAGAAACATTTAACAAGGACCTAGAGGAACTAAAGATGAAACAAGCAATGATGAACAACACAATAAATGAAATTAAAAATACTCTAGAAGAGATCAATAGCAGAAAAACTGAGGCAAAAGAGCGGTCAAGTGACCTGGAAGATAAAATAGTGGAAATAACTACAGCAGAGCAGAATAAAGAAAAAAGAATGAAAAGAATTGACAACAGTCTCACAGACCTCTGGGTTAACAATAAACGCACCAACATTCGAATTATAGGGGTCCCAGAAGAGGAAGAGAAAAAGAAAGGGACTGAGAGAATATTTGAAGAGATTATAGTTGAAAACTTCCCTAATATGGGAAAGGAAATAGTTAATCAAGTTCAGGAAGCACAGAGAGTACCATACAGGATAAATCCAAGGAGAAACATGCCAAGACACATATTAATCAAACTGTCAAAAATTAAATAAAAAGAAAACATATTAAAAGCAGCAAGGGACAAATAACACTCAAGGGAATCCCCATAAGGTTAACAGCTGATCTTTCAGCAGAAACTCTGCAAGCCAGAAGGGACTGGCAGGACATATTTAAAGTGATTAAGGAGAAAAACCTGCAACCAAGATTACTCTACCCAGCAAGGATCTCATTCAGATTTGATGAAGAAATTAAACCCTTACAGACAAGTAAAAGCTGAGAGAGTTCAGCACCACCAAACCAGCTTTACAACAACTGCTAAAGGAACTTCTCTAGGCAAGAAACACAAGAGAAGGAAAAGACCTAAAATAACGAACCCAAAACAATTAAGAAAATGGGAATAGGAACATACGTATCGATAATTACCTTAAATGTAAATGGATTAAATGCTCCCACCAAAAGACACAGATTGGCTGAATGGATACAAAAACAAGACCCATATATATGCTGTCTACAAGAGACCCACTTCAGACCTAGAGACACATACAGACTGAAAGTAAGGGGATGGAAAAAGATATTCCATGAAAATGGAAACCAAAGGAAAGCTGGAGTAGCAATTCTCATATCAGACAAAATACACTTTAAAATAAAGACTATTAGTAGAGACAAAGAAGGACACTACATAATGATCAAGGGATCGATCCAAGAAGAAGATATAACAATTGTAAATATTTATGCACCTAACATAGGAGCACCTCAATACATAAGGCAAAAACTAACAGCCATAATAGGGGAAATCGACAGTAACGCATTCATAGTAGGGGACTTTAACACCCCACTTTCACCAATGGACAGATCATCCAAAATGAAAATAAATAAGGAAACACAAGCTTTAAATGATACATTAAACAAGATGGACTTAATTGATATTTATAGGACATTCTATCCAAAAACAACAGAATACACATTTTTCTCAAGTGCTCATGGAACATTCTCCAGGATAGATCATATCTTGGGTCACAAATCAAGCCTTGGTAAATTTAAGAAAATTGAAATTGTATCAAGTATCTTTTCCGATCACAACGCTATGAGACTAGATATCAATTACAGGAAAAGATCTGTAAAATATACAAACACATGGAGGCTAAACAATACACTACTTAATAACGAAGTGATCACTGAAGAAATCAAAGAGATAATCAAAAAGAACCTAGAAACAAATGACAATGGAGACACGACGACCCCAAACCTATGGGATGCAGCAAAAGCAGTTCCAGGAGGGAAGTTTATAGCAATACAATCCTACCTTAAGAAACAGGAAACAGCTCGAATAAACAACCTAACCTTGCACCTAAAGCAATTAGAGAAAGAAGAACAAAAAAAAACCCCAAAGTTAGCAGAAGGAAAGAAATCATAAAGATCAGATCAGAAATAAATGACAAAGAAATGAAGGAAATGATAGCAAAGATCACCAAAACTAAAAGCTGGTTCTTTAAGAAGATAAACAAAATTGATTACCATTAGCCAGACTCATCAAGAAAAAAGGGAGAAGACTCAAATCAATAGAATTAGAAATGAAAAAGGAGAAGTAACAACTGACACTTTAGAAATACAAAAAATCATGAGAGATTACTACAAGCAACTCTATGCCAATAAAATGGACAACCTGGAAGAAATGGACAAATTCTTAGAAATGCACAACCTGCCAAGACTGAATCAGGAAGAAATAGAAAATATGAGCAGACCAATCACAAGCACTGAAATTGAAACTGTGATTAAAAATCTTTCAACAGACAAAAGCCCAGGACCAGATGGCTTCACAGGCGAATTCTATCCAACATTTAGAGAAGAGCTAACACCTATCCTTCTCAAACTCTTTCAAAATATAGCAGAGGGAGGAACACTCCCAAACTCATTCTACGACACCACCATCACCCGATACCAAAACCAGACAAGGATGTCACAAAGAAAGAAAACTACAGGCCAATATCTCTGATGAACATAGTTCTAAAAATCCTCAACAAAATACTGGTAAACAGAATCCAACAGCACGTTAAGAGGATCATACACCATGATCAAGTGGGGTTTATTCCAGGAATGCAAGGATTCTTCATTATACGAAAATCAATCAATGTGATACACCATATTAACAAACTGAAGGAGAAAAACCATATGGTCATCTCAATAGATGCAGAGAAAGCTTTTGACAAAATTCAACACCCATTTATGATAAAAACCCTGAAGAAAGTAGGCATAGAGGGAACTTTCCTCAACATAATAAAGGACATATATGACAAACCCACAGCCAACAACTTCCTCACTGGTGAAAAACTGAAAGCATTTCCACTAAGATCAAGAACAAGACAAGGTTGCCCACTCTCACCACTCTTATTCAACATAGTTTTGGAAGTTTTAGCCACAGCAATCAGAGAAGAAAAGGAAATAAAAGGAATCCAAGTTGGAAAAGAATAAGTAAAGCTGTCATTGTTTGCAGGTGACACGATACTATACATAGAGAATCCTAGCGATGCTACCAGAAAACTACTAGAGCTAATCAATGAATTCAGTAAAGTAGCAGGATACAAAATTAATGCACAGAAATCTCTGGCATTCCTATACACTAATGATAAAAAATCTGAAAGTGAAATCAAGAAAACACTCCCATTTACCGTTGCAACAAAAAGACTAAAATATCTAGGAATAAACCTACCAAAGGAGACAAAAGACCTGTATGCAGAAAATTACAAGATACTGATGTAAGAAATTAAAGATGATACAAAAAGATGGAGAGATATACCATGTTCTTGGATTAGAAGAATCAACATTGTGAAAATGACTCTACTACCCAAAGCAATCTACAGATTCAATGCAATCCCTATCAAGCTAACACTGGCATTTTTCACAGAACTAGAACAAAAAAATTCACAATTTGTATGGAAACACAAAAGACCCCGAAATGCCAAAGCAATCTTGAGAATGAAAAACAGAGTGGAAGGATCCAGCTCCCTGACTTCAGACTATACTACAAAGCTACAGTAATTAAGACAGTATGGTACTGGCACAAAAACAGAAATATAGATTAATGGAACAGGATAGAAAGCCCAGAGGTAAACCCACACACATATGGTCACCTTATCTTTGATAAAGGTGGCAGGAATGTACAGTGGAGAAAGGACAGCCTCTTCAATAAGTGGTGCTGGGAAAACTGGACAGGTACATGTAAAAGTATGAGATTAGGTCACTCCCTAACACCATACACAAAAATAAGTTCAAAATAGATTACAGACCTAAATGTAAGGCCAGAAACTATCAAACTCTTAGAGGAAAACATAGGCAGAACACTCTATAACATAAATCTGGTGACATCTTTAAGCATTTCTATGTATAGTATCATGTCATCTGCAGAGTGACAGTTTTACTTCTTCTTTTGCAATTTGTATTCCTTTTATTTCTTTTTCTTCTCTGATTGCTGGGGCTAGGACTTGCGAAACTATGTTGAATAATAATGGTGAGAGTGGTTATCCTTGTCTTGTTCCTGATCTTAGAGGAAATGCTTTCAGTTTTTCACCATTGAGAATGATGTTGGCTGTGGGTTTGTCATATATGGCCTTTATTATGTTGAGGTAGGTTCCCTCTATGCCCACTTTCTGGAGAGTTTTTTTTTTTATCATAAATGGGTGTTGAATTTTGTTGAAAGCTTTCTCTGCATCTATTGAGATGATCATATTTTTTTATTGTTCAGTTTGTTAATGCGGTGTATCACATTGATTGATCTGCATATATTGGAGAATCCTTGCATTCCTGGGATAAATCTCACTTGATCATGGTGTATGATCCTTTTAATATGCTGTTGGATTCTGTTTGCTAGTATTTTGTTGAGGATTTTGCATCTACGTTCATCAGGGATATTGGTCTGTAATATTTTTTGTGTGTGATATCTTTGTCTGGTTTTGGTATCAGGGTGTTGGTGACCTCATCGAATGAGCTTGGGAGTGTTCCCTCCTCTATACTCTTTGGAAGAGTTTGAGAAGTTTGGGTATTAACTCTTCTCTAAATGTTTCATAGAATTCTCCTGTGAAGTCATCTTGTCCTGGACTTTTGATTGTTAGAAGATTTTTAATCACAGTTTCAATTACATTACTTATAATCAGTCTGTTCATATCTCATATTTCTCCATGATTCAGTCTCGGAAGGTTGTGCTTGTCTAAGAATTTGTCCATTTCTTCCAGTTTGTCCATTTTATTGGCATAGAGTTGCTTGTAGTAGTCTCTTATGAGCCTTTGTACTTCTACAGTGTAGTTGCTACTTCTCCTTTTTTGTTTCTAATTTTATTGATTTGAGTCTTCTCCCTTTTTTTCTTGATGAGTCTAGCTAAAAGTTTATCAATTTTGTTTATCTTCTCAAGTAACCAGCTTTTAGTTTTAATGATCTTTGTTGTTGTTTTCTTCATTTCTATTTCGTTTATTTCTGCTTTGATTTTTATGATTTCTTTCCTTCTACTAACTTTGGGTTTTGTTTGTTCTTCTTTCTCTAGTTGCTTTAGGTGTAAGGTTAGATTGTTTATTTGAGATTTTTCTTGTTTCTGGACGTGAGATTATCTTGCTATAAACTTCCCTCTTAGAACTGCTTTTGCTGCATCCCACAGGTTTTTAGTCATCATGTTTTCATTGTCATTTGTTTCTATGTATTTTTTGATTTCCTCTTTGATTTGTTCAGTGATCTCTTGCTATTTAGTAGCATATTGTTTAACCTCCATGTGTTTGTGTTTTTTACAGTTTTTTCCCTGTAATTGATTTCTAATCTCATAATATTGTGTTTGGAAAATATGCTTGATAATATTTCAGTTTTCTTAAATTTACCAAGGCTTGATTTGTGACCCAAGATGTGATCTATCCTGGAGAATGTTCTGTGTGCACTTAAGAAGAAATTGTATTCTTCTGCTTTCATATGGATTGTCCTATAAATTAAATATCTGTTAAGTCTATCTGGTCTATTGCATCTTTTAAAGGTTTTGTTTCCTTATTAATTTTGTCTAAATGATTTCTCCATTGGTGAAAGTGGGGTGTTAAAGTCCTCTACTCTGAATGTGTTACTGTCAATTTCCCCTTTTGTGGCTGTTAGTATTTGCCTTATGTATTGTGGTGCTCCTGTATTGGGTGCATAAATATTTATAATTGTTATATCTTCTTGGATTGATCCTTGCTCATTATTTAGTGTCCTTCCTTGTCTCTTGTAACAGTCTTTATTTTAAAGTCTATTTATCTGACACGAGTATTGCTACTCCAGCTTTCTTCTGATTTCCATTTGCATGGAATATATTTTTCCATCCCCTCACTTTCAGTCTGTAGGTGGCCCTAGGTCTGAGAGGGTCTCTTGTAGACAGCTTACATATGGATCTTGTTTTTGTGTCCATTCAACTAGTCTGTGTCTTTTTGTTGGAGCATTTAATCCATTTACATTTAAGTTAATTATCAATATGTATGTTCCTATTCCCATTTTCTTAATTGTTTTGGTTTTGTTTGTGTAGGTCCTCTTCTTCTCTTGTGTTTCCTGCCTAGAGAAGTTCCTTTAGCATTTGTTGTAAAGCTGGTTTGGTGGTGATGAATTCTCTTAGCTTTTGCTTGTCTGTAAAGCTTTTGATTTCTCTGTCGAATCTGAATGATATCCTTTCTGAGTAGAATAATTTTGGTTGTAGGTTTTTCCCTTTTATCACTTTAAGTACATCCTGCCACTAGCTTGTGGCCTGCAGAGTTTCCATTGAAAAATTAGCTGATAACTTTACAGAGATTCCCTTGTATGTTATTTATTACTTTTCCCTTGCTGCTTTTAATATTTTTTCTTTGAATTTAATTTTTGTTAGTTTGATATTAATCAAACTAATTTTGATTAGTTTGATTAGATGCATATTAATGCATCTCTGTGTGTTTCTCCTTGGGTTTCTCCTGTATGGGACTCTCTGTGCTTCTTGCACTTTAGTGGCTATTTCCTTTCCCTTGTTGGGGAAGTTTTCCACTATAATCTCTTCAAATATTTTCTCAGACACTTTCTCTTTCTCTACTTCTTCTGGGACCCCTATAATTTGAATGTTGGTGTGTTTAACATTGTCCCAGAGGTCTTTGAGACTGTCCTCATTTCTTTTCATTCTTTTTTCTTTATTCTGCTCCATGAAGTTATTTCTACCATTCTATCTTCCAGCTCTCTTATCCATTCTTCTGCCTCAGTTACTCTGCTATTGTTTCCTTCTAGTGTATTTTTCATTTCAATTATTTTGTTGTTCATCACTTTTTGTTTATTCTTTAGTTCTTCTAGGTCCTTGTTAAACATTTCTTGTATTTTCTCGATCCGTGCCTCCATTCTATTTCCAAGATTTTGGATCATTTTTACTACCATTACTCTGAATTCTTTTTCAGGTAGATTGCCTATTTCCTCTTCATTTATTTGGTCTTATAGGTTTTTACCTTGCTCCTTCATGTTTAATGTATTTTTCTGTCATCTCATTTTTTTTTTGATGGATAGGGCTGTGTTCCTGTCTTGCTGGTTGTTTGGCCTGAGGCATCCAGCACTGGAGTTTTCAGGCAGTTTGGTGGAGCCATGTCTTGGTGCCAAGATGAGATGAGGAGCTCTGGGAGAGCTCACACTGATTAATATTCCCTGGGGCCTGCAGTTCTCTGTTAGCCCAGTGTCTTGGACTTGGTGTTCCCACCACAGGGGCTCAGGTCAGACCCCCAGCCTGGACACCAAGACCCCAGAAACCACAAGGCAAAAAAATAAATAAAGACAAAGCCCAAGGCAAATAATAAAGCAAAACTGAACAAACACACACACAAAAAAAGAAAAGAAAACAGACAAATAAAACCCAAGACAAATAACAAAAACAGATCCAAGCAAACAAAAAACAATCCAACAAGCAAACAACAAGAACAGCAAAAACCCACAAGGAAATTAAAAAACCAGAAGACACCCAAACAAACAAGATGGCCCAAAAACCAAAACCAATAATAAAAACAAAACTAGCTAAACAGAAAACAAAAAATAAAACAAAAGTAAAAGGACAAGCTAAAAGAAAAGCTAAGAGAACAAAAGACAAACACACGAAAATGACAAAAACAGAAATTAAAAAATAAAAGAAATGTTTAAAAAGACAAAAACAAAGTAAAAACACTATGAAACAAAACAACACAAAAATATCAAAAGAACAAACCAACAGAAAACAAAGTCACAAAACAAATGAAAACAAAAACCAGACAACAAAAAAGAGCAGAATAATAACAAGAAAAAAAATAAAATAAAATTAGAAAAATAAAAAATATGTTAGAAAAAATAAAAATGAAACAACAAAACACAACATCAATAAATAAATAAATAATAAATTTTAAAAATAAAAGTAAGGATTCCATGATGCCTCTTCATCAGTGCCCTTGCCCCCATGGTGAGCTCCGTGCAACCCACACTTCCCCAGGAGGCCCTCCAAGACCTTTAGGTAGGTCTCTGAACCCATTGTGTCAGCCCCACCTTTGTGTGTGTTTTTTTCACCAGCATCTGCTCCTGAAGCTGGCCCAGAGCACATGTGCCCACACAGGCCAACTGGGGCACAGACTTCCCACCTGTACCCATGCAGCCAGAGGAGGCTTTGGTGGGGGTGGGACACAGGCCTGGGGCCCTTGCAGCCCTCGGAGGCTTTGAGGGGTGCGGTGCTCAGGCCCAGGACACACACGGCCAGAGGAATCTTTGTTGGGGAGGTGCGCCTGCTGCCAGGACCCACCTGGTCCTTGGAGGCTTTGGGGGAGCTGTGCTCAGGCCCACTGGGACCCGTGCAGCCAGAGGAGGCCCTGGCAGAGCAGGGCTCAGACCCGGGCCCCTAGCAGGCTCACTGGGGCCCAAGTGGGTAGAGGAGACCCTAACTTGAGGGGTGGGCAAACCCACTCAGGTGTGCCCACTGCCCAAGGAGGCCAGGTCAGCAGGTGGGGAAGGGCAATGCAATGGCGGCCCTGCCCTTTGCTCACCAATTAACAATGGTGCCCGACTTCTCTGGTGGCCCAGTCTTCCTCTGCCAACCTTCCCGGCTGTGGAGCCCTTCCCTCTTGCTGCCCCAGGCTGCCTCCCCACCGTCAACAGCCATCCCCTCCCCAGGTCCACCCTCCAAACCTCACTCTTCGGTACCCAGCCCTCCTCTCCACCAGGAGACACACAAGTCAGGCTGAGGTGCACAGTGCTGTGACACAGACCATACACATAGGTCCCACTGTGTCCTGCCTTCTACAGACCAGCTGCCACATTCCCCTCTGATCCCGCAATCCCCTGAAGGTCCCTCTCTGTCCCCACTGATCCCCTCACCATGAATGGGGCTCTCTGAGTGTGGGAATCTCTTTTCTTCCCTAGCCCCACTTCAGGGGCGCCAGTCCTGTCCCACCTCCACTTTTCTTGCCCCCCTCCTTCCCTCCCACGTCATACCCAGTTGCACAGAGATTCCTCCAGTCCCCGTGGGTGTCTGAGGTCCCCCACTAGTGCTCAGTAGGTGCTCTGCAAGAATTGCTCTGATGCATTCTTGTGTACTTGTGAGGAGACGTGAACTCCACATCCTCTTACTTGGCCATCTTGACTCCGCCCCCTCTCCAAATGGGTTGTTTTCTATATTCAAATCAGCACCAAAAGAAGGACTCAGGAAAGTTGAAGAGAATGCTTTTTAATTTTATTTTATTTATTTATTTATTTTATTTTTTATTTTTGGCCACACAGCACCGCTTGTGGGATCTCAGTTCCCTGACTAGGGATTGAACCCGGGCCACAGCAGTGAAAACATTGAATTCTAACCACTAGACAACCAGGGAACTCCCATGCTTTTTTATTTTTAATTGTTAATTTTTATTACAAGACAACCACAACTTCAGTAAAGAAGGGGTGGGGTGTAGAAAAAATGGAAGAGTGGGAGAGACATCAGCAATATATCAATGCAAACCAAGACTTAAGCTTTCTGCAAAACAACAGAGCTTTCATTACACATTACAATTTCTGTGTGAGTTTTAAAGATAGGTACTGTCCTGTGTACTTCTGTATATATCATCTCATTTGAGAAAGAAAGTTACCATAGGTACTTTATCATGAATGTTCCATTATGTGCTTAATCTTTATTTGGAACTTGGTGTGTTTTTAGAAGGCTATTTTATTTCACAGTTCCTACTTCTACTTCTGACATCTGTTCATCAGACACTTCAGGGATGCAAATATTAAACAGCAATTATAAATAACACGTCATCTTCTCAAACCAAAGCAACCTCAATTTAGATATATTAAAGGTATATAAAACAGAAGTCCACTGAGAATAAAGAGACACACATAGATATAATACATATGTGGAGACTTCACCAAAGGTATCAAAACCAAGCACAGGCTGATAGCTATTGCTACCAGTAGAAATGGCAAAAACACCTGAAAAGAGCAATTTTTTTTTTAAATTAGATATTAAAACCCATTTAAGGTACGGACATATTTACATAAACAAAAAGTAAGATATAAGCTACTGATAGAAAATGGGTTAAATTATCCATGAGTTTAGAGAAACCTGGCTTACTATTTAAGATGTTGAAAATTATTGTTAGGGTGTTGGCTATAGGGAATGAACATCTAGCATTTGACTGTTGGTGAGAGAAAATAATCATGACCATTTGCCGGTAGGATAAACATCTTCTGGTCTAGAAGGCATGAGTTCTTTAAGAGGGAGTTCCTAAGGCCCAAAGGAAGTCAAAACAATTTTCCCAGAAAAATATCTCAAGGCAGTAGGAAATTCATCTCAATAACACAGAGTGTCCTCAGACACTCTGCTGCTCAAGTAGATATTGACAGGTAAATATTATGGCTTTGTAGGCTCAGTATATTAAAAACAAAACAAATCAAAATAAAAACTTTGGCCAAAACAATTCTCCTTATTTTTTGTGGATTTTTTTGGCTTCTGTTTTGGCCAAAAACCTTGAATCCCTATCCTTGGCACTTGCTTTGTGTTAGTATTGCAAGTGTTTTGCACCAAACATTACCCTACCTAGGGAGAAAATTCAGTAGGCAGTCACTTTTGCAATGCATTTAAGGGATAGATATGAATCTATACCTCCAAAGTATAACACAGCTAGTCACAATTTATTAAACCCTTTAGAGTGTCACTCATTTGGGGTTTAAATCATTAAGAAACTCCTTTTAATTGGTAAAATACCCCTGAGAAAGATAACCTATCATCTCAGAGTTTACCATCAGTTATCCAAAAACTGAGAGAGGAGAGAAGAGCATTCATGTGGGCATTAGAGACAAATTTCAAGCACTTACGCTATGGTTACTCTTGCCTTCCTTTTTGATGCAAATGAATATCAAATAATAATATAAATAATAATAACTATCAATGTGGCTCTGTATTGTTTGCATGCCTTAGCTCATTTAATACATCCCACATTCTTAGGAGGTAAGCATTATTTATTCCCATTTTAGGTCTGAAGACACTGAGGATCAGTGGTTAAAAAACAAGAAGATTCCCCTTCCCTATGTACTCTCTGAGCATACTCTGGAGGCCACCACGTAGCAATGCTCATACTATGGTTTTGGTTCATCTGACTGTCTACATAGATTATAGACTGCCTGAATGCAGAAGCCAAGTCTTATTCCTTTCTGCACCCAGAATACCTAGCAAGGTATTCAAATCATAGTGGCTTCTCAATAACTGATATAATTAGGGGATGGCTGGATGGAAGTAGAAGGAACTGAAAAGAAAAGATGGTTGTAAGTCAACCAAAGCTGATGATTAGAATGTTGCTTCCTCCCAGAGTTCTTTCTTATATTTTGTACTTAGTGAGAGACAAACATCCTAAAGAGACTGCCTAGATTTGAATCTTGGCTCCACTCCGTGCTGTGTGACATTGGGCAAGTGACAACTTTTATAAACCTATTTCCTTATCTGTAAAATGGGGATAACACTAGTATCCATCTTCTGTATTACTGAGAGAAATAATTTTGATAATCCAAGCAAAGCTTTTAACATGATGCTGAGCCAACCAAGCCTGTTTTACTATTCTGATAATCAAAGCATCAGGCCACCTTTCTCCAAGTTTCCTTATGCTGTCCAGTTTTTTCTTCTTTCCTTTTCTATGATTAAAGAGCACTCCTGTGAAACTCTTCTTCATCCAGACTGAAAGTAAGTTTAAATGTAAGTAGAATTGAAAGGATGGATTTTGTTGGTGATCAAGTTAAGCTGACGTTTCAGGACAGGAGATGCTATAACTCGTGACCCCACAGCAGCACTTGCCTATTCTTATTTCCCACCTGCAAAATCTGACCCTGACTGTGGAAGATACTGGTATGCAGTGGTAGCTAGCTACAGAACTAAACAAAGTAATCTCTGCTGAAAAGACTCATAATGATTTGTCTGACAGTCCAGAGGACTATCCTTCTCTCTAATAAACCAAATAGAACCTGAGAGATTTTATATTGAGTAAAATCTACCCAATAAAAATAAAAATTAGAACTAAGACCAAATTATCTGTACATGCTTCACAATTTGTTAGTAATAAAAAGATCTACTTGTAGACATTCTGAATATAGTCTTCCAATACATTTGCACCCAGTATCTTTGATTTCACACAGAAAAAAATTAGAAAACTCACTTTTACCTTATAAGGTCGAGGTAGATTGGGCTTTTGGTATCTCAGTTTTAGTATTCCTGTCATTGATAAAGCAGACCAAATAGAAACTACAATATAAAGATAGTTTATCAAATCAATTAGTTTTGTCAAGACAACCGCGATGGACACCATAATGACAAGTAGTAGCACAGACATAAATGGAGAGGAGTAAATATTAAGCATGTTAAATAAAAAAGGCAGCTGGCCCTCTTGGCCTGCAATGTATATTACTCTTGATGATTCAAATACATTAATCAGAAGGTTGCTAAATAATGAGGCAGAAATACCAAAAGGAATAACCCATGTTAATGAGGGGATAACTCTATCAGTCCATGTGAGAGCCACAGCATCTGCAGAAAAACCAGAACACACAGAAGAAAATGTATTTAAAAAGATAATGATAAAACTTTTAAAATTATTTTTTAAAAAAAGGAGGACATTTAAAAAGTCATTAAAAATTTGAATTTCATTTAATTTCACACTTTAATTCCTTATGCATGTGTCCATTTTAGCTCTGTCAAACCAGTTATTATTTTATGTGTCTTCCCCAGCAGACAAGGAATTTCACTTCTTGAGGGCAAAGATCATTTACTTTCTATAAAACTACTTCATTCAGTGACAGACATAGAGTAAATTTTCAATGATACTTGTGAAATAAATTGATTTTGTTGAATGGATGATTGAGTGAGTGCTTAAACTAAAACTAGTTTACAGAGTACTGATAATTACAGTCAGAGTGAAAAAAAAGCACAGTGCAATGCTGCTGACACAGGAATGAGACTCACAAAGTTCCCATAACATGGTGCAATTTGAAATACTTAACAGAAATAAAAATAAACCATATAGATAGGGAAAATAAATTACACACAGATTAAAATACTTATGACTTCTGGGCACTAGCCTAAACTATAGACCAGGGGCTCTCAGGGGAGGTGGTTTTGCTCCTCAGGGGTCATTTGACAAAGTCTGGAGACATTTTTGGTTGTCACAACTGAGGAGGTAGGAGGTTACTGCTGTCATCTAGTGGGTAGAGGCCAAAGATGCTAAATATCCTACAATGCATGGGACAAAACAACAAAAAATGATATGGTCCAAAATGTCTAGTGCTAAGATTGAGAAACCTTGGTATTGACCAATCTTTAGAGAATATTGAGATTTTTTTACTTAAAGGTGAAGAGATCTTATGAACGCTAATTCAGTATAAGTCAGTAGATATAAAAGGCATCAGTGAAAACAATTATCCACTATCTATGAATCTATCTGAGTCCAATTCATATTATGTAGGATATATAAGCTAGGATAGATCATTCAGACTCAGAAAAAAAAATTCTCAGTTTTTCAGTGGAAAGAGTGCAACACGATCTTGTGTTCCCTGGGGGTAGGGATCCTCCAGGGTTATGGCAAAGTTGTTTTCCAGGAGAGCCTCCAGCACGTCAACATACTGGCTTATAACAAACAGTAAAATTTTTTCAATATGATGAAATTGAAATTTCATCAGTGGTTCCTGTTCTTTAAAGTCTACTTTTTAAAGCCCTTTCAAATAGCCTCAAGTGCTCTTTTCACTATTCTCTTTAATGCTATTCTATAATATTGGGTCTTGTTTTAAAATGTCTCCTGCCTCACTTAATATTCATTTTAAATAAGGTATTGTTGGTTATTCCTCCTGAACAGTCATACCTCTGCACATTTTCCATTTTCAGACGCATTTCAGAAATACTTCTTTTCAGTAGTGAAGCAATTGTTCTCCTTTGATTTCCCATCCTTTTCAAACCTGGTTGGTTATAATTAGAGGAAGTTCTAATTATGCTCTGCTGCATAATCTTTATCTTACAATTGATTTTTTTTTCTTTTTCATTCCTTCCCTTATGTTATTTATTTTCTTTAAAAAATTATATTATAAATGCTTTTGATAAAAAGTAAAATAAATAGCTCCAAAACACATAAAGTAAAAATGTGTCCCTTTCTTTGCCAATCCTTCATTCACACACCCCAGAAGTAACTACCGTTAACATCTTTTTTGATATTCTTTCATAACTTTTCTATGCATATATAAGCATCTGTGAGAGGTATGTATATGTGTACATATATGTATTTGTGTGTGTGTGTGTACGTGTGTGCTCCTGCATGGTTAATCTTGCTTTTTTCCCCTTCCAATATATCTTGATCATATTAATACATATACATCCATCTAATTATCTTTAAACTTTTTCAGTATTCCATTATATAACTGCAACTTAAATTATTTACTATTTCCATATTGGTGGATTTTTAGGTTATTTTCAATTTTTTACTAATTAAAAATGTTCTTTAATGAACACACTTGTGCCCTCAGGTGTTGGTGCACTTCTCCTCTGAGAGTAAATTCTTAGAAGTGGGATTTGTGAGTCAAAAGGTATATACTTTTTAAAATAAGCTAGGTATTACAAAATTAGCCTCCAAAAATGATTGTACCAATTTACTAGTAAGTGATTCTAACATTTTCAGTTTCCTCTCAAAGTACTTAATCACGCCTTGTTGACCAGTTATCTGCAGGCTGCTTCTGGTCAAAGAAACCTTCTTAGCCTCTGCTCCCAGACAATGTACTTACTCTTTTGGATTATCTTTTCCTATGCCAATAGTCTCTAGTTTCAAGTATGACACGGAACCCTCAAGAACACCAAGTGGGAGCAACCTTGTCAACGGTGTGTTAGCAGGGCTTTCAGGAACTTTGAAATCCTCAGGCTGAAAAAGCCAGGAACCTGTACTCCTCACTATGACATTTCCACAAACCTCATTGTAGAGGGACAGGCTTCCCCTACTGTGCTGTAGAACTTACTCTATTTTTTCTTCTAAGAAAGACACACACATCCTAGATGGTCCATATCCCTTTGTAGTTTTTCATGTCTTTTAAATATACCCATTTGTTTGAAAACATTCACTCCTTAATCCTTAAAATTCCTTAATTTAGGAATCCATTTCTTTTGCTTATAATTTTTTCTCCTACTATATAAATTTTGCCGTTATTAAAGAAAATTTGGAAAATTTAGTAAAGAATAAACAAAAATCACCTCAATATCATTCCAACAGGTCAGTATTAATTAGTTATTGATATTTTCTGTTTTATATTATAATATAGATCCTGTCTTTGCTCTCATTATTACATTATAAACAGTCTTTTTACTTTAAGTATTCTTCAAAAATATGATCTTTGAAAAATCTCAGGATGGTCTATTATATACATGTCTATAAATTATTTATTTATTTCAAATTTATTGGATATTTTGGTGGTCCTTAATTTTTTGCTTTCATAGGTAATGCTATGATGATTGTCCCTGTACATACATTTTTCTTGTATAGCTCTGATTATTTCCTTAATGTAAGTTCATAATACAATAAAAGGTAGATATTTGAAATCAAAAATATTATTTCAGAATTTAAACATCTAAGGATGATATGTCTAAAAGAATTATATCAATTATAGTCAAAACACTTCATGTGTCTTCCATACATGCCAAAACTAGTATACCGCCCACAAAAATGCTGCAACTGTTATGACACACCAGAAGAGATATTCATCATTTTTAACAACGAGTATGGCCAGAGCACTGGCCAAAACAGATGCCAGCTTCAGTGAGCCATTACGGCTGAGCCAGTTGACCAACAGCCCTGACCACACCTGTACGTAGCTTCATAAATTTATTTTCTACATAATCAAAGTAGTTAATAAATCATTACTTGTTTTTGTCCAATTTAGCAATTGGTTTGTTCCCACAAATACTCAGAATCTTGACTATTTCTAGTGTACAGCTCTCTAACAGAGCTAGACCACTATGAAGCAACACTGATACCATACATATGGCAGCTTCCTACATGGCAGTAACACAAGAATTGAGGCAAAGTGTGTTAGGACTTTTATATTAAACCTCCCTTAGATTTATTTCCAGTGCCCCAAAGATTTACCAAAACAGTAATAGCTACTCAAAAGACATTAGTCCCAAAAGTACTGGCTGATAACTCAACGTTTAATGCTGATTTGAGGAAATTGCTTGTCTTTCATATTTCCTGTTCCTCACTTCTTTCCAAATTTCCTTTTATTCCTTGATTCTGTTACTCATTTTTAAATATATGTTTATTTCCTTAATATTTTCCTATTCTTTCATTTTTTATTCTACAACTAGGACCCTAAAATAGTTATCTTTTAGTCAAATTTCCAATATGTTCAGGGCCCTTTGCCACTATAAATTTTAGAGTTATTTATGGTAAATAACAACATTATATTACATATTAATCATATTAACTATGTATATCAGTTGGCCATTAGCATCTATTCTTTTAACTGCTAATGTCCTACATTTCAAATTTATCATTCTTTATGTCACCTAGAAGAACATTTGGAAAATTCATGTTGTGAAATTTTTAGTAGATATAATATACATATTATATATATTATAAGCGCTGATTACACAGTGTCACTCTGGTGAGAAGAGATCATGAAAGGAATACTAACATTTTGAACCCAGTCTGCACCATACGCCATTATTATATATACTTTTCCATATTATCAGAAAACACATTACCATGCTTAAATGTGAAATTCATTTCTAAGACAAATCATGCTCTTTGGCCCCTCTGTTATTTTCGAAAATTACAAGTTGACTCTCTATAAAATAATGAAAAGCAAACAGCAGTCTCAACCGGTAAAATGATACATACGTATGCTAAAAGGACCAGAACTGTCCTTATTATTATTTATTGCCTTAGTTATTTACGTACAAACCTGAAGAGAGAATTTCCTTGGGTGTCAGAACAGTCAGGTAGGAAATGTTAACCAGTAAATAAACAATAGTCACCAGAGGGAATGCAATAAATATGCATTTTAGAATTGTCTTCCTGGGTTTCTTCAGCTCCCCTATAACACGCAAAAGAGCAAAATCACAACTGGTAAAACTTATGCCTTAAATTAACCTTTAAAATTGCTCCATGTATCAAGTGTTGGGCTGGACTCTTCCTATCCGCCCCAGCCACCACCACCACCACACGCGCATGCACGCACACAGTAGGAACTGCTACACACACCCCTCCCTTCACAGCTTGGTGCTAAATGAAAAAAAAAAGGGGTTAATGTCTTCATTTCCCCCATAGATGGTAAAATTGCTGAAGAAATACACAAGAATGAAAGTGAAAGCTTAGCCCATAAGACCCTGTAGGTTCGGAGTCTACCTGTGTCTTCAGTCTCCTTTGTTAGGTACTAGGTAATGAGTTTGAGTAGTGGGAATACAGTGGTGAGCAAAAACAAACATGAAGCTCAAGATTAAGAGGACCTATGTATGATTAATTCAATAATCACCTAAAGAAAAGTTAAAATAGTGACTGTGGTAAGCGTCCATGTGAAAAGGGAGAAAGGGTTGTGAGAATACAGTATATGACAAGTTGATGATCCCCTTTGCTATCCGTGTTACAGGCACACTGGTCTTCTTTCAGTTTCTCAAAAGTGTCGTGCTCCTCGTTGCCCCTCAGCCCATTCTCTCACGTGGAATGTTCTTTCCTTTTCTAGTTGCCTAGTTGACACTTACCCTTCCTTCAGCAATTATAACTTCTTCTGCGAAAATAGGAGCTAAAAATCTCCTAGGCTAACAAAATTGTCCTATTATACATTCTCATAGCATTTGTGAAAAGAGTAAAAGAGTCCGTCATAAATACTCTCTCCCTGTAGTCTCTTCACCTTCCCTTTATGCCAATATCAAGTGCAGAAAAGACGTGATTTAGCATCATATATAATGATTTTCCAGGATAGTCTTATTCTCAAATATTGCTCCATTTGTGACACCATTTTCCCCAGTCTCACCGTTCTCTGAGAATTATCCTTGACATAAAGAATTGAACATTATAGCTATGTGTACACAATGTGACTCTGTGCCCTGGTAATAGGTAATAGGACCAAGCACAGACCTCTGACTCACTGGAAGCCAATCATTGCCAGTACACGAGAAGATTTCTTGCAAGAATTTGAACCATATGTCAACAAAACTGAGAGAATCAGGAAAAAAGCACGTAATGGCAGCACAAAAATCCAGCTAATAACTCTAGTTTTTAAGTTCTAGAGCTTCCCTAATTCCTGTTGCTCCTGAAGACTGGTTGCTCAGGTCTCCCTTGAAATACAGCATTATTCTTGCAGCAAGTTCCCCTTTGCTAGTTTAAGCTAATGTGTGTGGGTTTCTGTTACTTAAAGCTAAATCCCTCTGACTAATAAATATTTGTCCTTTGACAAATGTCAGATTCCTTCCATCTGCATCTGCCCAAAGGTTGAATGTAATGCCCATGGCATACACAAATATGAGCTGATTAAGTACTTGATGAGTAAAGAATTAGAAAACTCTCATTTAAATGCTGCCTGAACCACTTAACTATTTATGAGCTCCTGGACAATTTATTGACTGTCAAGGTTTCAATTTCCTTACCTGTATATTGGGGAAATGGAAAATACAGAGACAATAAAATTCCAATCAAATGCCTAGCACTTAATAAGTTATTAATGACTATGGTTATTAGTTAAAGATTTTGGGCAAGCAGAAGGGCTACTTTTTAGGATTACCTGTACTTTCCTCTGGGCCTTTTGCTCTTTCTCATTATGTATTAGATTGTTACAGAGGGGATAGGAATATAATACAATATAATATACAATATAATAGCTAGACAGGTAGTGAATATCCTTGGTTTTGAACTTAAAAGATGGCTGTTCCTATGGTAGGCAAAGTCAGCTGCCTACAAATTACTATTTTACTGGTAAAAGTGTTACTTAGAAGTTAGTTATACTTAAAATTTATTAAGTGAATTAACAATCCCAGCATACACTGAAATTCCTTCAGTTTTTGTTTACTGCTAGCTGGTTTTCAAGAATTCTGTAATAATTGATAAGTTAGCAAATTTTGTTAATCTGTCTTCAGCAAAGTCATCTAGCAATGAAACATCTTTGGCAATGGAACAAAATGAAATTGGCACAGATAGACACCAAAGATATCTCTTCTATCCTTAAAAGAGAGAGACAGAAAATGAGAGAGAGAGAAAAAGAAATTTTTTCTCATTATGCTAACCTTTCAAATTGCAGTGACCCATTTACCCATAAAGGACTAATCTCTTATAGCTTTCTTTTCTCAATACTTCACTTTTAAATTCAAAGCCAAATTTCCTCTCATGCTCAAAATTCGCCAATGACCTCTTAAAATTTTTTCTGATCAGCTCTCACACTCTTCAATTTCTGAAGCATTTCACCATGTTGATTTCACCTCCTTTTGGAAACATGGTGATTTTCTTTCATAATTCTCTAAACTTCCTCTGGCTTCTTCAGCAGATCCTCTTTCTCCACATACTGCCTAAAAGTTGACATTCTCCAGTCATCTGTCTCCAGTCCTACGCCATCTTGTTCTCCTCTCTCTAGGTGCTGGGCTTAGCAATCGTATCTATCATAAAGCCCATCAGGTGGAAAGCATTTTTGCAGTCACCCAAGATTGTGTGCCATGTCTTATACACACCTGCACACTTCTAGTCTCCACAGCTTCACTCAGATTTTTCTACTGCTAGAACTTTTTGGATTCAATGAAAGTTGCTACCTTTTCCACTTGATGACACAGCAAAAGGTGATTTTTACCTTCCACTGAATTTCCATAGTAATTATATTTTTCCCTTGTAGCCACTTATTAAATACTATCGTGCCATTATTTGCTCATAAGGCACAGAATTATAGTGATTTTAAGTGATAATGCCCATTTTTCAAATGAAGGAGAAAAAAAAAATAAGTCCAGAGAGTTAAAGATACTTGCCAAGCTAGTAAGTGGCAGAAGTCAGGCCAAAATCTAGTTCTACTAGACTATAAGCCTCTTTGGGGTAAAGAATACATCTTACTCATCTTCAGGCCCTAATACAGGACTTTAAAACTAGTCAGTGTTTAAAAACATATCTGCTGATCGAGTGATTTAATGAATGATGGACACATCAGTCACTACAGGGGGTACTAAGATTAAAGGAAAAATTTGTTCAATAGTAGAGCGTCTGCTTCATGTTTAAATGTCAAAGAAAAAAACTGATAAAATGGTTGACTTTGAGAAACATGAAATAAGTGTGCAAGTTTCCTGAGGAGGTGAGAGGGAAAGGATACAGGTAGAGTTCAAGGGAAGAGACTGACTTTGAAAGTGGAGAGAAAACTTTTGTCCTGATGTTGAAGGGAAGAGTATTAAGTCCAGCCTTAGAGCAATCAAGGATATCTATGATTCTATTCTTTTTAAAAATACTTAAGAGCCTGAGTGTGTCGCACCCACCCACCCATAACACAAACATAGTCTGCATTGGATTATTCTTGGATTCACGGTTTCATGGAAGGGGAGTATTTCCACAGCCCGAGAATTCATCCATTAATAGAATAAAAACTAGTTTGACATGGAGGTCGCATATCTGTGGTCCCGGAATAGAAAGCTGAAAAAGAGAAGTTATTCAAGAAAATAAATACTTTGGAATAACTGTGGGAAAAATTAAGAGTAGGTGATAAGTGCAGAGCTGGCATATCTTGTTCTGATTTAGAAAATAATAAGGAAGAAAAAATAGATTGAATCATTTATTTTAAATGAAACACAAAATATAATAAAAGATGTGCATTTCACATGGCGTGCAATAAGTCATGGCTTGAGACTTTTTTTCTCAAGGTATTGTTGGTTACCTGCTATATACATAGAGTATCCTCCACCTGAATATGAAAAATATCCTTGGAAGACAGCTTCTGTAAACTGGGAGGCTTCTGGAAACTCAGCACCGAAGGAGTTCTAGATTCTGCTTCCTCCCTCTCACCAGCAACACTCCTCCGCTTAGGGAAATAAGGCCGAGTATGGCCATTGGTGCTGGATATCTGAAGCCAAGTCACCTCTTTCACACCACGAAAATTCAGGATTCCCACAATCCACAATATGGCCGGGGCCAGACATTTCTTTGGCAGCTTTGGAGCACAGCAGCTGGGAGGAAAAGGCTGGATGCTATACCCAGTGGGGAGCAGAGACTGACTGGCAGCTAGCCCTGGCCCCAGAAACAAGGTTATCCAGAGGTTCAGGAAAGAGATCAGGTTGCCAAAACATTTCTTCAGACAATAGTAGTGAACTCCACAGCATGGGAAAGTTATACCTATCTCTGCGGAGCACAGAGAGGTCATAATGGACAATACGGCACAACCAGCCCAGATGCACAGGGAGAGCCCCACGTTCATGCACGAGTACTTCAATACCCCTTTGGGGGCCACAAAAATGCCTGCTCCAATTAAATTAACATAATTATATTAATTAAAAAACTTGTGCCCCAGGAATATCCAAATACGCTCTTGAGCTGTATCTTCCTCTCTGCATCCATTGTAATTGAAGAATTTTTAAATTTTATTTATATAGATTATAATTTCTGAATTTTCTTGCCTATGTTGCTGGAAAGGATGTTCATGGATTCTCTGAAATAAAAGAGTGCTGCCTTTTTTTTACACCATTGTTAAATATAGCCTATGTTCAATCATTGACAAAATATATGTGATGCATCCAAGTAAAATAATGTAAGGTTACTTGGAAGAGTTTAAGTTTGACTTGTTTTTTAAATTATTATCAAAATAATACATTCAGATGGGAAAAAAGGATTTCAATAAGACAGGGTATTACAGCAAAAAGCAGGGGTTTCCTGCTCTATTTCACTCCTTCCCAAACATATTCCCAGTCCTTTTCTCTGGAAACAACCATTTAAAAGTATATATGGTTTTGGTTCCTTTTGGTGGTTGCTTCCACAACTCTAAACAGTATGAAAATACTTTTATTCTTAAATATCTCTACTTAAGAAAGTGTCCATTGACTTCCTCCCATGAACACTGAGGAATTAGCTCAGTTACTATCCTCTCATTTACTCTGCTCCCTCTTCCTCCCATTTTCACCATCAAGCTTTCAAGAAACCAAGAAACCTTTCAAGAAACCTTTAATCAAGTTCATGGAAACCAATTAACAAGGTGAGGGAGTGAAAGACCCTGCAACATAAGCCTGTCCCCTAAACAGCCATCATTCTGGCTTCCTGGATCACATGCAGAAAGATGTGGACAGGAAGTAGAGGATGAGGCCTGACCCCCATGGACAGAAGGAAAGAGGATCCTGATCATCTGAGCAAGGTCTGAGCCTTAATAGCTCTTATATATGTTGACTCTATAATGCAAAGTGTTGTCCTGAGCATCTCTAAAGCCTCATAAGCTTGGAGCACACCCTCTGCCTCGGAAGTAAATTATTTCCAAATTATCCTTTAAGAGTAAATGAAAATGAAGCTGTTTATGTTTTTGCTTTGGTTGTGGGTAAACTGGCTATTTTCTGGCAGATTGCATCTGATCCGCCAGAAAGTCCAGTAATAATACTGTACAGATCTCAATAAACATGAGCGGGTTCGCTACCCAAATGAAAGCATGCCTCCCGTCCTATCCCAGAGAGAAGGACCTAGGAGTGAGGGAAGGAGACCAGAAAGCTCACCTTAAAATAGAAATACAGTATGTGAAATAAGCCACACACAGAAAGACAAGTATTGCATGATTCCACTTATATGAGATACCTAAAATAGCCAAATTCATAAAGTCAAAGACTGGAATGGTGGTTACCAGGGGCTGAGTCCAGGGGGGAATGAGTAGTTGTTAATCAACAGTCATAAAATTTGAGCTCTGAGTAAGCTCTAGAGATGTACAGCATTATAACTACAGTCAACAATAACGTACACTGAAAATTTAAGAGGATAGATCCCATGTTAGGTACTTATCACAATAAAATATTTTAAAAGAGGGTAAAATATAATTTAACTCATGGAAGAAAAGAAACAAAGTAGAAGCAGGGGGCAGAGTTAGCCAATGTCCCGTCAATCAATCTCCCACCTACCTACTTTCAGGAGAGACAGTGAGTGAATCCACGACCCATGCCTTGGATTTCACAGCAGGAAGATAAGAATAGAGAAAGAACTATGGCTCCCAAATAGCAGTGTGGTAGGTTTGTAGTGTATGAACTACACATTTGGTTATGCTAAACTACATTTCCCAAATTTCTCACTTAGAACGGGCAATAAGGAAGATTCTTGTGTGAGATTTAGAAAGCAGAAGTGAAGCAGCAGTCACTTTGATATTTCACACTGACAAGGAGCCCCTCCTTGACCAAACTTAGTCAGGCTCCTTTGAGCCTTCATCCACGGCCTGCTCAGCACAGTTTAGCAAGAATACCCACACCCTTGCTATCTAATCAAGTTCCTCTTAGTCCTTCTCTATTCACTGACTCCCTCACTCTGCCCATGGCTATAAATTCCCAGGTGTCTTTGCTGTATCTGGTGTCAAGTTCATTTCTAGATTGAAGTCCCTTTCCCCTACGGCAGTAGCTCGAATAAAATCTGCCTTGCCATTTGTAACCAGCATTCTGGGCAATTATTCTTTTACAATGTACATTGTGTTATACATGATGGCCCACCCCTTTGCTGTAATTGTCGTATATCTGCTGGCTTATCTCTCTGGTATGAGACGGTAAGCCTGTAACTCTTCCACCTTCACCAAGTTCCTCCTTCAGCTGCTCAACCTCTGGGTCTGGTATGTGTTTAGTTCCACCAAGAAGGGCCCCAACTTCTGCAAGATGTCCACACCATCAAGGTTAGTGGTAATAAAAACTGGCAGATTTCAGTTCATCTTTGTAGGCTCCAGCTTGTTCTTGTTTTCCTTCACTTTTACATGCATCACCCCTTCTGGATGACTTGAACTTGAACTTCCCAGCAGCAGACTTGAGGACAACAGCCTTAATAGAGACTACTTAATCAGCTCCCACAATTACATAAAGTCAATCTCTAAGCAAATCCTTTTAGTTTTTATAGAAATAGAGATTCAGATAAAGAAATAAAGATAAATAGATATAGATAGATCTACACATAGATATAGAAATAGATGTAGATACAATTTCCTAGTGGTTCTCCTGCTCTAATTGATACAGGGAGCAAAAGGCTATGGCATTTCATGCATCCCTGGAGTTTAATAGTATTCAGGTATGTCTGTGATACTGAAAACTAAGAGTGTAAAACAAGAAACTTGGGCTGGAATATCAACCTGCATTTCTGGCTTTCTCAGGACTACCAGAGATTCTCCAAACTCAGGGAAAACACTCTTTGAAACGGGACCCCTACTTTAATGGGGGTATTCTTGAAGATTCTATGTGGGGTTACTCCATCAAAGGGGAGAATGTGTAAGTCATCCAATATTAGGCTCACTGGCATAGCACCTCCAGTGCTCAGAGAATTATCTTCCACATAGCACGTAAGTGAGCTCAGTCCTTAGACAGAAACTCTGCAAAGCTAAATGAGAAACTGCCATGCCTATGCCTTTTCACACATGACTTAAGAAACAGAAGATTGGGAACAGCAGAGAAGAGACATTTCAAAAGACTAAATTTTACAGCGAGATGCCACCCTGAAGGGTTTACAGTGTTTTTCCTGTTTATCATTATTTTTCTTTTTCTATAATTGCCCTCATAAGAGAAGATCTGTCATGAAGGCAGACCTAACGATGTCAGTCTTGTTGAGTGTATATCATTACCTCAATTGTACAGATATGCAAAAAGAGGCTTACAGAGGTAAAGGAAATTGTCCAATTCATAAGCCTCCAATCCTGTGTTACTTCATGTTCTTAATGTCTAATTCTACTTTTTGTAGCCCTGATTTAAAATATAAGTAATGTCAGATTGAGGATCCCCATATGTCTGCTCTTCCATAAAAGCAACAAAATACTGAAAATTTTGTCAAAATCATCTTTTTCTGTACTTTAGAAACTAACCCAAGACCTGCCTCAATCTAGGGAGAATTTATTCAAGAAAAACTTCTGAACTTCCATTAGAATAGTTGAGTTTGCAGATTTTTAAATTTGGCCTGTTCCCGTCCTCCTTCCCCTAACTCCGAACTAGTCTTGAAAACCAGCAGCCCTGACATATTGTAGCTGTAAAAATGAGCAGTGTTGCAGCCACTGAAAAGGGGCAAACCAGGAGCTCCTCCAAGAGCACCATCTCCAGAGCATTCTTCTTACTGGACTTATCTCTTGGCTCCTTGAAAAACCCCATATGCAGGGCTCAGAAAAACCCCTCTCAGCAGAGTATTTAACTCAAGCAATCAACTACAATTGTTGAACACAGCAACAGCCTAAGGCAGCAATGCCGGTTCAGGGGAAAAAAAATTCCAGCCTAAAATAGGAGATGTCCAGAAGGGCCTTTGGAAATAGCTGATATATTCTTAAATATCTAGAAGGCCATGTGCACATTCAGGGCTGTATAAATGCCCAGGAAAGACCTAACAGGGCTCCAAGCTCTCACCTCTGGCTGACACTGAGGCCCTGTGAAAACCGGAAATGAAGCATAAGTTAGTCTAGTAATTTGCCTGAGCATAAAAGGAGTGCCTCAACTCACACAGAGAGCTCCTTAGCAAAGACTGGAAGGCTTATTGGTCCCAAGCATTTATGGGAATCTCTGATCAGTCATTAGGTGACTACTAAGCCCACCTACTAGAGAATACAGTGGCTGCACACTAGGGAATACAAACTGTATTTATTTATCAGGGCTGCCAAAAAGAGCTGTCTTAAGACAACAGAAATTTATTGTCTTATTGTTCTGGAGGCTAGAAGTTCAAAATCAAGATCTCAGCAGAGCCACACAATCTCTGACATCTCTAGGTGAGAATTCTTCCTCATCTCGTCCAAATTCGGGTGATTTCTGGCAATCCACAGAATTTCTTGGTTTGCAGATGCAAGACTCCAGTTACATGCTCTTTTTTTCCTGTGTATTCATATGTTCTTTTTCCTCTGTGCCTTTCTTGTTTCTTCATGAGTCACAAAAAAATTTTTTGAAACTGGACATTTTAGATAATGTGAATGTGGCAACTCTGGAAATCAGATCCCTCCTCCTCAAAGTTTGTTGTTATTGTTGTTATTGCTGCTGGTGTGTGTGTGTGTGTGTGTGTGCTTAATCACTTTCTTAGACTAATTCTATAAAGTTTATATTATGGATTGAATTGTGTTACTCCAAAAGACATGTTTAATTCCCAATACCTGGTACCTCAGAATGTGATGATATTGGGAAATAGGGTCTTTACAGAGGTAATCAATTTAAAATGAAATCATTAGGGTGGGCCCTAATCCAGCAAGACTCGTGTCCTTTCAAACTGAAAAAACCAATGAGCCCCAAATAGAATAAACTTAAATAAGTCCATACCCTAGCACATTATAATCAAACTTAGATTCTTGAAAGCATCAAAAGAAAAATGCTCATAATGTATAAGAAATTCTCAGTAAGATTAATGCTAACTTCTCATTAGAAACTATTGAGGCCAGAGGCAGTGGAATGATACAATCAAAGTGCTGGGGGTGGAGGGGGGAAGACTGTCATTCAAGAATTCTATATTCAGCAAAACTATTCCTCAAAATAGTGAGAGAAATTAATATATTCCAAGATAAACAAATGCTGAGGGAATTCACAACTACCAGCTCTAATGGGAATCTTTCAGTCTCAAATGAAAAGACACCAGATGGTAACTCAAATCCACATGAAGAAATAGATTATCAGTGAGGATAACTACATAGATAAATGTAAAACACAATACAAATGCAATTTTTGTAACTTTTTTCCTCTATCTGATTTAGAAGACAACTGTATAAAGCAATCAATATAAATGTGTGTTGATGGTCTTATAATGTTTAAAGATATAATTTATATAACAATAATATCACATAGGAAAAAGGAGGGAATGGAGCAAATCTTCTCCATTAGAGCAAATGTTCTATATGCTATTGAAATTAAGTCAATATTAATCTAAATTAGATTGCTTTAAGTTAAGGAGCCAGTTGTAATCCTCAGGACAAACACTAAAAAAAAATAACTTTTAAAAAAGAGTAAACAGAAAAAGAGAGAATTTAAATGGTACATTAGAAAATATCTATTTAACACAATAGAAGGTAGTAATGGAGGAACAGAGGAATAAAAAAGACATATAGAAAACAAATAGGAAAATTGCAAACATAAATCCTACCTTATCAGCAGTTACATTAAATGTGAATAATTAAATGCTCTGATCCAAAATGCAGAGACAGGCATGATGGAATTTTTTTAAATGATCCAATTATATATGGTATATAGAAGACACTTAGATTCAAAGACACAAATAAGTTAAAAGATAGAAAAAGATACATAATGCAAATGGTACCCAAGAAAGAGCTGGAGGGGTTATACTAATAAAAGACAAATAGACTTGAAAAAAATTCTACTAGATAGGAGAAACATTTTATAACAGTAAAGGATTGACTTACAAGAACAAATAATAATTATAAACACCTAATAACTGAGTCCCAAATATATGAAACTAAAATTGACAGAATTGGAGGTAAAAACAGAAAATTCAACAAAGTTGCTCTCGGGAATTCCCTGGTAGTCCAGTGCTTAGGACTCTGAGCTCTCACTGCCGAGGGCCAGGTTTCGATCTCTGATAGGGGAACTAAGGTCCCACAAGCCGCACAGCATGGCCAAAAGAAAAAAAAAAAGAGTTGAAAAAAAATAGTTGCTCTCAAAAATTGATAGAAGAACTGGAACAAAAATCAAAAAGAATTTATACAACTTAAAAAATATCAACCCACTTAACCTAACACCCATCATCAGTAGAATATACATTATTTTCAACCACACATGGAACATTTTCCAAGATAGATCATATGTTAAGTCATGAAATAAATATTAATAAATTTAAATGGATTTGTCATACATATAGAGTTAAATTCGAAATCAAAAACAGAAGGAAGCTACAACAATCAAGACCATGTGGTATTGGCAAACGAACAGACAAATTGATCAAGGGTACAGAATAGAGATCCTAGAAATAGACCCACACAAATACAGTCAACTGGTCTTTGACAAAGGAACAAAGGCAATTCAATGGAGAAAAAAGAATATTTTCAACAAATGGTGCTGAAACAACTAAACATCCAAATGCAAAAAAAAAAAAAAATGAATCCAGACACAGACCATACACATTTTATAAAAATTAACTCAAAATATATCATAGACCTAGATGTAAAACACAAAACTACAAAACTCTTAAAGACAACATAAGAAAAACCCTAGGTGACCTTTGGCTTAGTGATGGCTTCTTAGACACAATACCAAAAACACAATCCATGAAAGAAAAATGTGATAAATTGGACTTTTCCTAATTTAAAAACTTTGGCTCTGCAAAGACACTGTTAAGAGAATGAAAAGACTAACCGCAGACTGGAAGAAAATATTTGCAAAACACATATCTGGTAAGGAACCAAAATATCCAAAATATAGAAAGAACCCTTAAAACTTAGCAGTAAGAAAGCAAACAACCCAATTAAAAAGTAAGCAGAAGAACTGATCAGATACCTTATCAAATAAGATATACAGATGGCAAATAAGCACATGAAGAGATGCTCCACATCGTATGTCATGAGAGGATTGCAAATTAAAGTACCACTACACACCTGTTAGAATGGCTGAAATCATTGACAACAGCACTGACAGCACCAAATGCTAGTAAGGATGTCGGGCAATAAGAACTCTCATTTATTGCTGGTGGGGAGGCAAAAATGGTATAGCCACATTGAAGACAATTTGACAGTTTCTTTAAAAACTGAACATTGGCTTACCATATGATCCAGCAATTGCACTCCTTGGTATTTACCCAAATGAGTTGAAATCTTATCTCCACACAAAAACCTGCCCACGAAGTTTTATTCATAACTTAGCTAAAACTTGAGGGCAACCAAGATGTCCTTCAGAGGTGAAAGAATAAACATCTGTGGTATATCAACGGAGTATTGTTACGTGGTATACAATGGAAAACCATGCAGCAATTAAAAGAAATGATAAGACATGGAGAAACCTTAAATGTATATTGCTAAGTGAAAGAAACCAATTCAAAAACACTACATAATACATCATTCCAACTGTTGAGAATTTAGCTAAGCTACTCCATGGTATTGCAGCCTTGGCATCCATTTTTTTGGCCAAGAAACTTGCAGGGGTCTTAAACTGGCATTAGCTCCTCATGCAAGAACTTAGTCCAGATAACAGCCTGCAGTCACAAGTAAATGTAAGTTCTCAGTATGACTTCCCCAACAGCCCTTGTGATAAACAGTCATCCCTCCTCCCAGAGCCTTCCCCTTGTGTACCCCTTAGATAAGAGAGTTGGGGAGATTATCAAAGCCTTACTCTTTTTGGTTTGAATTGACCAATCTGACTTAGCCTGGAAACCCCAAAGCACTCCACCCATGGACCTTAATAAAGGCACATGCCCCACACCCTGTCACTCTCTCTGCTTACATCATGCCTTGACCTCCCCATGTGGTCCCTCAACATATGCTGTGTACTTCCTCCAGGACCTGTGAGCAATAAACTTCTCTATTTCAATTCCCTTGTGGTCATTTGTTGAACCAGGGCTCACCATCTGTCATCACAGGACTCAACAAAACCTAATTTAATGTTTATTAATGTCACAGCAATGCCATTCTGGAAAAGGCAAAATTACTGAGACAGTAAAAAGACAAGTGGTTTCCAAGGATTTGGAGGGAGGGAAGGATCAATGAACAGGTGTTGCACAGGTAATTTGGGGGCAGTGAAACAACTTGTATGACACTGTAATGGTGGATGCATTTGTAAAAACCCATAGGATATACAACATAGAGTGAACCCTAATATAAACTATGGACTTCAGTTAATAACAATTTATCAATATTGGCTCATCAAATGTATTTCCTACAGTAGATCCAGCAATTGCTGGATCACATGGCAAGCCAATTTTTAGTATTATATAACATATTAACAAGATGTTAATAATAGAGTAATTTGTGTAGAAGGGGTAGAGAGGAGTGGTGGGGGGAAGGGTTATGTGGGAACTCTCTGTACTTTCTGCTAAATTTTTCTGTAAATCTAAAACTGCTCTAAAAAATAAAGTCCATTAATTTTTTAAAAATGGTACAACAAGTTTGCTGGATACAATATCAATTTACAAAAATCAATTGTATTTTGATACATGAGCAAAATTAAGAATGAAATTTCACTCACAATAGCACCAAAATGAATAAAATACTTAGGAATATATTTAACAAGAGAAGTGCAAAGCATACACTAAAAATCATAAAACTTTGCTGAAGTAAATTAAAGAAGACCTAAATAAATAGTCATTCTATGATTATGGATTAGAAGACTCAATATTGTTAAGATGGCAGTTCTCTCCCAAACTGATCTATAGATTTAACACAATCCCTATCAAAAAACTTTTTACAGAAATTGACAAAGTCAAAAATTTATATGAAAATGCAAAACATCTAATAGCCAAAATAATTTTGAAAATAAGAATAAAGTTGAAGAACTTTCACTTCCTAATTTCAAAACTAATTATAAAAGCTAAAGTAATCAAGACAGTCTGGTATTGGCATATAGACATGTAAATATAACTGACCCTTGAATAACACAGATTTGAACTGTGAGGGTCCACTTATATGCAGATTTTTTCAATAGTATGTACTACAGTACTACACAATCTGTAGTTGGTTGAATCCACGGATGTAGAACTGTAGTTAAGGAACCTTGGGTGTGGAGGGCAGACTTTAAGTTATATGTGGATTTTCAAATGTGAGGAGGGCCAGTGGCCCTAACCTGCTGTGTTGTTTAAGGTCAACCGTATACAGATTAATGGAAGAGAATTGAGAGCCCAGAAATAAAGCCTTATATTTCAGTCAACTGATTTGTTTTACAAAGATGCCAAAACAAATCACTGGGAGGAAAGGATAGTCTGTTCAACAAATGCTGCTGGGACCATTAGATCCACACACAAAAAGAGAGACTTCATCTCAGAATAAACACAAAATTAACTGAAAACGGATTATATACTTGAATGTAGGATTTTAACTCTAACCAATAAATAAGTTAAATAAATAACTTATTTATTTATAATAAATAATAATAAATAAATAAATAAGTTAACCAGTAAAACTTTTAGAAGAATATGTAAAAGAAAATCTTCAAGACCTTGTGTTAGGGAAAGACCAAAAGAATGATTCATAAAATTAAAAAATTATTAAATTGGACCTCATCAAAGTTTAAAACCTTTGCACTTCAAGAGGCACCATTAAGAAAATGAAAAGATAAGCAATAGATAGGAAGCAAATATTTTCAAAACACATGCCCAATAAAGGACTTATACCCAGAACCTATGAAGAATGCTGACAACTCAATAATAAGATAATCCATCAAAAATGGTCAAACTTGTGAACAGTCCTTTATGAAAGAAGATACAGGAATGGGTGATGAAAAAATGGTACATGAAAAGATGCTCAACAATATCATCCATTAGGGAAATGTAGATTAAAAGCACCATTTCACATCCACCAGAGTGGCTCTAATAAATCAGACTGACATTAACAAAATGTTACGTTGACATTAACAACATTAACAAGGATGTGGACAAACAGGAACCCTCCTATGTTGCTGGTGGGAGTGTAAAGTAGTGCAGGCATTTTGAAAAACAGTTCAGTTGTTTCTCAAAATGTTAAGCATTAAACTACCATATCACCCAGCAATTCTACCCCTAAGCCCAAGAGAAATGAAAATATATGTCTGCACAGAGACTTACACAAAAACATTCATAGCAACATTATTTATAATAATCAAAAATTGGAGACAATCTAAGCGTCCATAAACTGGTGAATAGATAGGGTGAAAATGCAGTATATCCGTACAATGAAACACTATTCAGCATTGAAAAGAACAACCCCTACTGATACATGGTACATCATGGTTGAGCCTGAAAAACATTATGAAAGAAGCTAAACAAAAAAGACCACATATTGTATGATTCCATTTACATGAAATGTCTAGAAAAGACAAGTTTACAGAGATAGAGAGTAAATTAGTGTTTGCCTGAGGTTAGGGCTAGGAATAAGAATGAACTGTAAATAGTCATGAGGGATCTTATTGGGAAAGAAAAGATGTTCTAAAACTATTTTATGGAAATGGTAACACTACCTGGTAAAATTACTAAATATCATTAAATTGTACACTTGAAATGGGTGAAGGTCAACTATCCTTCAATAAAGTTTTTTAAAAAAGAACCATGGTAATGATATGTGAAATATCAATATTAATTTGTATTTTCTCTTATTCCTCCTGATTTCCCATTAATCCTCCCAAATATAACTACATGGAAAACAAAAGTGTATACTTCCAAGTTGAAGGGGAAAAAATAGATATCAAATCCTTCACTTCTAAGCTGAAAAGGCCTTTTTCAGACAGAAAATATTTAAAGGAAAAAAAGTACTCTCAGCCCCCAGTAGATAAGAAATACTCTGAGCAAGATGTAAGGACTGGGCTTCCCTGGTGACGCAGTGGTTGAGAGTCCACCTGCCGATGCAGGGGGCACGGGTTCGTGCCCTGATCCGGGAAGATCCCACATGCCGTGGAGCGGCTGTCCCCGTGAGCCATGGCCGCTGAGCCTGTGCGTCCGGAGCCTGTGCTCCACCGCGGGAGAGGCCACAACAGTGAGAGGCCCGCGTACCTCAAAAAAAAAAAAAAAAAAGTAAGGACTTTGGAGAGGAAAAGAGAGTTAAGCACACTGTAGAGGACATGCCTCTTATAGAGTGACCAACTCCATGACTTTCTATGCTTTCAAAATGAAAGTCTTGCATCCTGGGAACCTCTTCACTCTCAGGCAAATCAGGAAAGTTGGTCACACTACTCTTAGCCGTACCTTCTATGTCAAGTTCTGGGGGATTGAGACAGGGGTGTGGGTGTGGAACCAAAAATAGAAGAAACTTGTGCCCTTATTTCCATCTGAGATTTCTGAAAGTCGGGACCCTACTGCACCCTCAAGGAAATAGGAAAAGGGTGGGTGCAACATTGTGATTTATAAGAAGTATATATATTTGGTCATTCTAATGACCAAAATATATTTCTCAGATATATTTGGTCTTCATGCATAGTTCCTGGCTCTCAAAACTCTTGGAATTTTTTGATCAATAAGAGTAATGGGAGCATCTTTTTAAATATTTTGGTCTCTTGTCCTCAGTTCTTGTCTTCAGGGCCATAAAGGTGAAGTGGGTGTTATTCATAGCAAGCCCTTTCTATCACAGTTGGGTTTGTGTTAATGAAGGTGACTTTTGGATCCCAACCCAGGAAGGGGGTGGGTTGCCAGGAGCACCAACCAAGTGGGACTTTCAGTCCCACCCCCTGATTTCCTGGGAGTTGCATCAGTTGCCATTGGCCAATTATTTAGTCAATCATGACTATGTAATGAGTTTCCCATTAAAACCCCCAAGAGACAGCTTTTTTCAGAGAGCTTCCACATACCGCTGTGCCCCAAGCTCTAAAAGGACAGAAGTTTCTTTGTTAGGGACCTCACCCTATGCATCTCTTCATCTGGTTGTTGATTCGTATATAATAAATTGGTCATCTACTGAGTAAATGGATTTTCCTGAGTTCTGTTAGCTGTCTAGCAAATTAATCGAACCCAAGGAGAGGGTTGTGGGAACCTCTTTGTACAGCCAATTAGTCACAAATACAGAGAAAAGCTGTGTTTGCATCTGGCGTCTGAATTGGAGAGTGGTCTTCTGGGACTGAGCCCTGTACCTATGAAATTTGATTCTATCCCCGGGTATGGAGTGTAAGAATTGAACTGAATTCTCAGACACCAGAATTGCTTGTAGGAAATGTGGGGAATTTTCTTTTCCCACCTTGGAAATTGAGTCTCAGAACATCAGTTCAGTGGAGAAGTAGGGATGATGGGGTGGCAGGCTAGCAGAGAAAGAGATATACACATCCTCCAGAGACACCTGTGGCACCTGTGGAGTGTAGAAGGGGGTCTGAAAGTTCCTTTGGGTCCCATTTGTGGCATGGACGTTAACTGGGAGAAAGCATGGTTACCTTTGCAGATGGTTTTACAACTGGGATGAAGAGACATACATCCAAAGGGTCCTTTGTGGGCCATCCTCAAAACAGAAAGGATAGAATGGGCTCAGGGCATCACCGGTGCTATGAAGCAGAGTAGATACAAAGATAATGCCACATTCTGTCCAGGTTGCCATTAGAGAAAACATCATACTTCGCCTTTGCCAAGAGTCTGATAGGATAAATTACATAGAAAGTAAGAATCCAGTGTAGGACTGAACAATTCAAGAGATCAGGCCCCTCCCACATCACCCAGAGTGGGAGTTGCATAAGCCCCTAAAATTTAAAAATACAACCCAGAAAAAAGGTTAGTAAGAAAAGACTAAACAGAGGGAACATCGTGAATATAATTAAACTTCAAAATTAAATGACTGAAAATAACAGAATTTATTTTTACTTAGAAATGACTAAGTTTTCTGCCTCAGGCAAAATAAGAACTTTGAGAAAATCAAAGTGAATTACACAGAAAATAAAGGAATGGACATTAGAGAAGCTTCTAAAGCAAGAAGTCTACCCTCCACTGAGATTCCCAAACTTGAACTTCTAGAAAGTATGGCAGGAACAGTTGGCCTGTAATTTGCATGAGGATACGTGCGCGCAGTCATGGAATCCCCAGCGTAGCCTCTGCACATCTGAAAGTGCTGGTACCATCACTGGAAATGAACTGCCAGAGAGTGAGGCGCATCAGGAAACAGCTCACATGAGGAGGCCTGGATTCTCATTATTTACTTATTTTAATAATTTACAGACTGGGAACAAAGGTTTACTTCAACAAACAGTGATTTTAAACTTAGAGATCTTTCAACAATCTCGCCCCCAAACTTTGGATTCTGGTTAAATACTATCTGTTCAGATTTTCAGACTAATACAGACAGAGAAACAGTGTTTCAATAGATTATTTTAACTTCTGGAAAATACGTTCTGCTTTTTTTCTCTCATTTATATACTAAGTGGCCCTTTTTGTGCAAGGAAATGGTTAAGTTTCCTTTCAATATGTCTTACTCAACATTAAGCTTTTTTTTTTCTGATCCTGTTCAGTATAAAATATTTATAACATAGCAAATTATATTATTTAATCCTATCTTATTTCTCAGACACTGATGGAGCTATATTTAGCAAGTAGATATAACATTAAAATACACAGTGTTTTAATATATGTGAGTGGAAAAATATTGGTAAATAATCAAATGTGATTATTATTTGTGATCTCATATTTTGGCTTGGATCAAAAATCCCTTGTGACATAATGGCATGTACTTCAAACATGGATTATATTTTTACAGAAAAAAATACTCGGGGAAAACTATTTGAAACTGAAAATCTTAAAAACGTTTCCATTACTGGTTTTATTGTATAACATGTTGTATAACATGCTGGCAAAATCCCCACAAAATTCATAAGGAAAAAATGTCTACCACAAAGGTGCATAAATAGTTAGAAAAATGTCTATGTTCTTTATGAGAAGCATATCACATTACTCTCATAAAAGAAAAGTACCAACTATAGGAAAGATTTTTTTTTTACAGGAGAGTGGAAAGATTAAATAAAGAAAAACATTAAGAGAGGAAGGAATGAGTTGGAAACAAAGAGAGATAAAGAAGAAAGGAAGGGAGAAAGGAAAGAGATCTAATTTATCCTTTGCTATTAATTACATTTTATATTCAAATCTTAGGAGTTCTTCCAAAGTAGAAGTTTTTATATTGATTTATAATAATGCTTTGAGAGAAATGGCAAATCTGTAAAAACCATTGTTTGTAAGACAATATAATTTTCCCAGTTCATATGAGGTGATACTAACAATTAGAGTTATGAAGACAAAAATGATAAATGAAAAGGAGAAATGTCAAACTAGTAAATGCACTTTTCAGTTTTGAAATTGGTCTTGAAATTTTTCATTGCATTGAAAAACTGGGACGATGTCCACTTTGGCTTCAATATCATCATCAGTCCTCTAAGTCTTTGGCATGACCATATTTTATTGGTCATTTTATGGTTATACTGATAAAATATGGTATAACCATATTTTATTGTATCAGTTAGGACTACATGCAAATCAAGTTACAGGAAATCGGAGTAGCTTTTTAAAATATAGTCATCTTTTTTTCTCGCATCAGAGGAAGACTGAGGTATACATCAGTTCCGTGACTTACCCCTGCCAAGTTCCCTAATGGTCACAAGATGGTTGCTAGAGCTCAGGCTTAGCACCAGGGCAAGAGGAAGACAAGACCAGCAGTGCTGCCTCACATGTTTCTTTTGCCAGAAAATCAAGAAAATTCAGGGAAATTCTCCAGTTTAAGTGGTAGGAAGAACTGTTGGGTCAGCCAACCAACAGTGTAAGCAATAGTTTTCAAGAGTTGTTTTTATTCCTTTGTCCTAAGATCCTTATTATGAAATAAGTCAAGTTCAAGTGCTCCATAATAAATTGCAAGGATTTTATTTCAAAAGAACTAAATATTCTAGGAACTAGGTTAACCTTTAGTATCCTACTTTGTATATACTGAAAACGCCAATATTGCTCTGCATTGCATACCTCTTTCCATGAGAACTCACTTTCCCCCAGCATCTGTGTCTACTAGGGGCGAGCAGTTGGCCCAAATGTACACAACACATACAAGGTTTAGTGGCCTGTGTTGCTCTCTAAGACCTGATCAAAAAGCTGAGCTGGGGGCTTCCCTGGTGGCGCAGTGGTTGAGAGTCCGCCTGCCGATGCAGGGGACGCGGGTTCGTGCCCCAGTCCGGGAAGATCCCGCATGCTGCGGAGCGGCTGGGCCCGTGACCCATGGCCGCTGAGGCTGCGCGTCTGGAGCCTGTGCTCCACAACGTGAGAGGCCACAACAGTGAGAGGCCCGTGTACTGCAAAAAAAAAAAAAAAAAAAAAATAGGCCTAAATAGTTGTCCACATTAAAAAGAGTAATGCAAAGTTTCAAGAAATATCTATTCATTTTATAAATAAGGAAAATAAAATGCTATTTATTCTGTTCTCTGAATAAATGTTGACTTATAATTATGAATCAGCAAAATAAACCACGTCAAATTGCAACTAACTCACCTAGAAAATTAAACCAAGTCTTTTGTTGATTAACGATGGTATCAGACATTGAGCTTCCAGCTGCTTTGGGGGCATGTCTAGGAGTCAACACTATGGCTGAAGACATCAAGGCCAAAATCAAGAACCACCACACTGCCCCTTTGACAGCCCCTTCCCCAACCAGAACCAGACCTAGAACTGCAGGCAGAACTCCATGGACCTGCACCCCTGTGAGAAGGCAATGACACTTAAAGGGAGCCATATCTCAGGGTGCAAATGGTACAATGTGTACAAGTCCCTCAGCCCCATATCTTGGGTGTCAGTCTGGGACGATACGTCCTGAGAAGATCTAAAATGGCTCCACCCACCTCCTCTGTCCTCCATCCTTCTCCCCCGGTGGCAAAGGAAGACCTGGGTACATGGTGATTCCGACCCGGGATCCTGAATCATGGCTTACCTAATAATAATTACTCATTGGAAAACTGGAGGGAAAAGGGTATTAAAAATAACATATATGCAGTACTATATATAAAATGGATAACCAACAAGGACCTACTGTATAGCACAGGGAACTATTCTCAATATTTTGTTATAATTTATATGGGAAAATAATCTGAAAAAGAATATATATATGTGTATATATCTATATCTATATCTATATCTATATATATGAATCACTTTGTTGTACACCTGAAACTAACACAACATTGTAAATCAATTATACTTCAGTAAAAAATATTTTTTTTTAAAAAGGGTATTAAAAGATTATGACCCAGTATTTCATGTGACTATAACAAGTTCTACCAGATGGGAATTTAGAAATCTCTTTACCGAAAAGAACACTGAAACTATTTTTTTCTGGACCAAAGTAACAGATTTTTTTAAAGTGGAGAATAATGCCAAAATTCCACTCCCTGAGTACTTTGAATGTTTATCTTCTGAGGTTTTTTTGTTTGTTTTTTGTTTTTGTTTTTGTTTAGTTTTCATACTTCACAACATGTCCGCATGATTACCAACCTAGAAAATATCTCAGCATAACAATCATTTTTCTTATTCCCTGCTGGCTTCACATATAGATGTTAGTCAGAACTGCCTCCAAGGGGAAAGTTCATAAAATGGATTTGGAAATGTTGGATGGAACTATCTTCCAGGACTAATGAAAAAAGTTAGCAAAGCCATCAGACTTGTATTAAGGCTTCTTCCAGTAAGTTTTAGACAAGTCAGGTAAAACAAGTTAATCAACAATATCAGAGATTCTCAATTTGTCTATAGAAGAATCCTCTGGCCTCTGTGACTGCTTCTGTTTCTGGGTGAATATTCTGATTAAAGCAGGACATTGGCCATTGAGGCCCTGTTCCTTATCTTGGAGGTATTTGCTGGAAAGAGTGATTCCATTAAATTCAGGGAAACCCAAGGGCCTCACAGGGTTGTGTGCTAGCACTGTGTTTGAGATTATTTAGATCTTTAAATTATAGTTCATATTTGAAAAAGTCAGGAGTTTGCTCTTGCCTCTGGAGACAGGCAAAGGCAAAATAGCCTTTATGGCTCAGTGTCTGCAGCCAGGAAAGGTTACTCACACAAACTAGGAAACTATTTTTGATAACTTGGACGTGGAAAGACCAGCTTAGCACTCTGTGAGCTATTTAAAACCTGCTCTGGATTCTCAGGCAGCATCAGATCCTCTGATTACATGTTTACAAGCCAGTCCTTAAAGATCTGTGGGGCTCTCCACTCCATAGCCAGGACACCTAAAGCTATTCACTTTTAAAGTGAAATCCAGATACTAATGGAATCATCTCCATAAACATCTGTGCATGCAGATGAGTGCAATTAACCCCATTTTAGAAATCAGCCAACTTAGTCACAGCTCTTAAGATAAACCTGATGTACTGGAAAAAAAGGATTTGAAGAAATATAAGATACATTCTGAAGAGCATGAGAAGGCACTGGTTAAATTATAGACTCCAGAACCAGACTGGCTATGTACGACTTTGGCAGTTTGCCTAATCCTCCTGTGCCTTAATTTCCCCATTTTTAAGTGGGGCTGATGCTAATAAGCACCACATAGATTCTATGTAACAATAGAATGAGTTTAATATTTGTAAAACAGTGAAAACAACTCCCTGGAACATTGTAAGTATATCAGGAGTATTAGCCAGCATTCGTGCAAAGCAAGAGATCCTGTTCTCCATAAAGGCTTATTTCTCATCACCAAAAATAATGCAGTTACAACTCTGAACAAAGAAAATTGGCATTGCCCTTCTGTGACACTAACGATCTATTTCATCTTACTCTGGTATCAAGAAGTCCCTACGAATTGTGAAATAATGGGTGTGAAGATTTGTAACTACAAATATTGATTGTGCAAAAGTCTGTAAATAACTTTTATTTCTCCATAACGGAAGTTAATTTTATTCTCAAGTCCTAATTTGTATCTGTGGTAGAAAATTCATTCTTGTCGATTCAAGGTAATTTCGTCACTTTCAGTTTAAAACTTAGTCTGTCATGACTGTCCCATCTCTCTCTTTGCTTTTACCCCTTTTACCCAGTGGTAAAGTTCCTGGGGTTTTATAAGTTCCTGAGAGAGTTGTCTTGGGCTTGTGGAAGTGGAAGTGTGTGCTGACCTGTCTCAGGTACAACTGCACTGAGAGTGAAGTTTGGGCTACCTGACGTTGGGTATCAGCCTCTGTCTCCACTGCTTCCCATATGCATCCTCAGCTGATGCTACATGGAGTCTGTTGCCTTGGCATGGGTGATCCACTCTGCAGACCCTGGTACAGCGTTCCATCAACCTAGTCCTGGGCTCCCCTCTCAGATCTTAATTCTTAACCAAAAACATTTGGTGGGGGAGGGGTAGATCAGCTCATTCTCTCTTTGCACAAACATGCCATGCCACCATTTCTCTGGAAGTTATCTTTTGTTTGTGCTAGACTGTATTAGTCACACATTGGTGCATAACATAATATCCCAAAACTTAGTGGTTTAAAATTGTTAAAATGTATTATCTCAGTTTCTGTTGGTCAGGAATTCAGGAACAACCCAGGTGGGTGATTGTTGCTTGGGGTCTCTCATGAAGCTGCAGTCAGGATGTTGAAACCAAGCAGGACACTGTGTGGCTCCCAGGTACAAATCCTTTCTGTGTCCCCCATTTCCTGTTTGTAGGAAATAAGCTTCATTCAGCCTCCTTGACCTTTCCTGAGTTCCACAGGGCAGATTCAGTTGCTAATCAGGGAAGGGAGGGAATGCAGAACCAAGGGAGGAACAGTCAAGAAACAATAGTGCAGCCTTGGACATGGAAACAACCTAAATGTCCATAGACAGATGAATGGATAAAGAAGATGTGGTACATATATACAATGGGATACTACTCAGCCATAAAAAAGAATGAAATAACGCCTTTGTAGCAACATGGATGTAACTAGAGATTATTCTACTAAGTGAAGTAAGTCAGAAAGAGAAAGACAAATACTTTATGATATCACTTATATGTGGAATCTAAAATATGACACCAAATGAACTTATCTATGAAACAGAAACAGAATCACCAACATAGAGAACAGACTGGTGGCTGCCAAAAGGGAGAAGGGTTGGGGAGGGATGGAGTGGGAGATTGGTGTTAGCAGATGTAAGTTTTTAAGTATAGAATGGATAAATAACAAGGTCCTACTGTATAGCACAGAGAGTTATGTTCAATATCCTATGATAAGCCATAAAGGAAAAGAATATTTTAAGAAAGAATATATATATGTATAACTGAATCTCTTGGCTGTACAGCAGAAATTAACACAATATTGTAAATCTACTATATTTCAATTAAAATATATAGATATAGATATAGATGATATAGATATAGATTAAAAAAATAGTGTAGTCTTGGGTCAGGGTCCTGGTTCCTCCCCAAGGAATATACATAACAATATCTTCAAGTTCTTCTGCAGAGCTAAGGCCCCCAACCCAGGTAGAGGATGGCAACTTCATGCTGAACACAAAATTCCTGGAGTATAGCCCTGTTATCTCACCACCAACCAATCAGAAGAAAGGCACACACCCTGCAATCCTCACCCCAAATTTTGCCTATAAAAACTTCTCCTCCTAAACCATCTGGGAGTTCGGGGTTTTTGAGCATGAGCCACCTGTTCTCCTTGCTTGCCCCTGCAATAAACCTTTCTCTGCTCCAAACTCCGATGTTTCAGTTTATTTGACCTCACTGTCAGGCACATGAACTTTTGTTCAGTAACAATGTCAGTAAGGCTGCAGTTATCTGAAGGTTTGGCTGGGGCTGGAGGAGGTCTGCTTCCAAAGTCACTCATGTTGCTGTTGGCAGAAGGCCTCAGTCCTCACTGACTACTGGCAGCAACCTCAGTTCCTCACCAGGTGAGCTTCTCAGTAGGGGTTCTGAAGACTCCCCAGGACATGGCATCTAACTTCTCCCAGGGCCAGTGATCTGAGAAAGAGAACAAAGAAGCCACATTGTCCTTTGTGACCTAGACTAGGAAGTTATATGCCATTCTACTGGGCACACTGTTACACTGCAGAGCAGCTCTACACAAGCATGCCAACACCAGGAGGAGGAGGTCACTGTAGGACATCTTGAAGGCTGACTCTCATGTAAATATTCTGTCAGGTTTCTCTCCTCCCAGAATTCCACATGGGATGCAAGGCACAAGTCACTCTTTCTGATCCCAAAGCTCGCTAGAGGTGGTGCAGGCTCTGGAGTTTACTGTCTGGTTTCTAACTCTGTATCAACACTTTTAAAGTGTGTGACCTGGGCAATTTACTTAATATTTCTGCATCAAATTCCTCATGTGTAAAATGGAGTTAATAATTCCACCGACAATGAGGTGTTGGGAGAATTATAAAGATAATCCATGTAAACCACTTAGAACACTCTAACATATAGTTACTGCTCAGTAAATATTACCATCATCATTGATACTCACAAAGATTTCATCCAGGAAAGGGGAGAATGGGCAGTCAGGGAATAAAGCTTCACATTTTATCTAAGCTCTCTGGCTCTTCTTTCCAAATCCTCCCTATATGTTTTTCTCAAACCAAGGGGGCATATTTTTGGTTGTTGAGTTTCTGTTTTGGTTTTTGTTTTCTAATTTCCTTATCTCATGACTTAAAACTGTTCTATCTGTATCCTATAGTCTCATACTCCATAATGTTGTGGTATACTAGTTGCTTTAAGCCCACAGCTTTGGTTCTTGACACTTAAAGTCAAGATTCTGGAATTCAGAGAGCATTTTTCTCTACTGAGCACCTGGCTCTTGGAAGCTTTGATGTCCTGTTTTAAAACTCACATCCACTGACAAAAGCAATAGCAGTTGCTCACTAAGGGCCAGGTCCTAATGCAAGTGCTTTATACATTAACTCGTTCAATCACTACAACAACTACGTGGCATAGATGTTATTATTACCCCATTTTACAGATGAAATAGGCACATAGAGAGTAAGTGGGGCAAGTCCACAGAAGAGAGCTAGCAGAGTTGATCTTTGTCCTTTGAACCAAGGCAAACCCGATCCCCACACCTCCACCTTCCACCCAACCCCTTCCCCCCTCCAGAGTCTGTGCTTCTGTCCACTGCCTTGTACAACCTTTCAAGAATATGCCCTTGGCGTTCGCTTGTTCTTTTGCATTCTCCTTTTCTTGCAGCACTTTATCTCAGCCTCAAGGACACTGCTTTTAGCTTTTTATTTTGACATCACTTCAGACTTACAAAAAAGTTACAAAAATAATGCAAAGAATTCCTTATAACCACCACCTGAATTCTGCAAGTGTTAATATTTCACCATATTTGCTTTATCATTTTCTCTCTGTTTTGTCTATGTGCAGGGATTATATGTATATAACCATATCAAATTTCTTGAGAGTACGTTGTAGACATAAAACCTCTTTGCCCTTATATATTTCAGGGTTTGTTTACTAAAAACAAAGATATTCTCTTACATAGTTTAGTACAATTATCAAAATCAGGAAATTAACAATGATAACAATACTAGTTGTGGAATGCTGGTAAATGTTTAACAACCAGCTCTCCGGGTTTAAAAAACATCCCTGGTTTGTCTTATTTGCTACTTCCCATGGTATAGATACTCCCACTATGACTAATTTCAAGCCAACAACCTGATGTCACTAAACTTGGAGTTGAGAGGATGTCACAGTCAGCTCTTGTGAACAAGTACAAGCCGACTCCAGCACACCACTGAAAAAGAACATTTAATCGGTATAATGGCTGTAAAATTTACAAAGCATTAAGGAGAAAAAATACATATTTATAATAATCAAAATATTTTCCTACTACTTTATTTTCATATGTTCCATTTGTATCCTCCTCAGTTCAATCTAAGGATGGTTGTCATCAAGTGCCAGGAAGAGAAAGTGAGGCTTAACAGTCACAATTTTATGTAAAAGACTAACATGTTTTACTTACAAAACAATGTTTCACAAGACTCTGTTGGTTGATGTGGCTTCCAAAGTAACTAAGGGAATTTTGATATATAGAATAAAAGAGTTGATAATCCTGGTCTATGATTATTCTCATTTGTAATTTAAATAGCTGCCAGATATTGTGAATTGGAAGCTGTGAGACTGGATCTGCAAAAATGGGAATAATAACAGCAAATTTTGTCACAAGAATCAAATTTTGCCATATAATCATGGTATTTGAGCAGAAAGTTGATGTGGGTCTTATTTTGAACTGAATACGCACACACAATAATATTGTTTCTCTAAGGCATTTGAGACTTTTTTTGAATGCACACAGGAAAAAAAAAACAGATAAATATCCCAATATATCAGCGTCCCCCACTCCCAAGAATAAAATACTAGGAAGAAAATATTGATTGGGCAAATGGCATTACCCTCATTTTCAAATCAGCATCAGTAGAAATAGAAAAACTGAAGAGAGTATTTTATTTTAGTCCAAATATTTCCTTTTAATTGAGCATAACTTACAAATTCAATAGAGAAAGTACAGGAAAAAAGAATTGAATATGAACAACTCTTTTATTTAATGAAACATTCATGCTGATAAATTTTTTTTTTACATCTTTATTGGCGTATAATTGCTTTACAATGGTGTGTTAGTTTCTGCTTTATAACAAAGTGAATCAGTTATACATATACATATGTTCCCATATCTCATCCCTCTTGCGTCTCCCTCCCTCCCACCCTCCCTATCCCACCCCTCCAGGCGGTCACAAAGCACTGAGATGATCTCCCTGTGCTATGCGGCTGCTTCCCACTAGCTATCTATTTTATATTTGGTAGTGTATATATATGTCCATGCCACTCTCTCACCCCGTCACAGCTCACCCATCCCCCTCCCCATATCCCCAAGTCCATTCTCTAGTAGGTCTGTGTCTTTATACCCGTCTTACCCCTAAGTTCTTCATGACATTTTATTTTTTTCTTAGATTCCATATATATGTGTTAGCATACAGGATTTGTCTTTCTCTTTCTGACTTACTTCACTCTGTATGACAGACTCTAGGTCCATCCACCTCATAACAAACAGCACAATTTCGTTTCTTTTTCAGGCTGAGTAATATTCCTTTGTATATATGTGCCACATCTTCTTTATCTATTCATCCGATGATGGACATCTAGGTTGTTTCCATCTCCTGGCTATTGTAAAGAGAGCTGCAGTGAACATTGTGGTACATGACTCTTTTTGAATTATGGTTTTTCTCAGGGTATATGCCCAGGAGTGGGATTGCTGGGTCATATGGTAGTTCTATTTTTAGTTTTTTAAGGAACCTCCATACTGTTCTCCATAGTGGCTGTACCAATTTACATTCCCACCAGCAGTGCAAGAGTGTTCCCTTTTCTCCACACCCTCTCCAGCATTTATTGTTTCTAGATTTTTTGATGATGGCCATTCTGACTGGTGTGAGATGATATCTCATTGTAGTTTTGATTTGCATTTCTCTAATGATTAATGATGTTGAGCATTCTTTCATGTGTTTGTTGGCAATCTGTATATCTTCTTTGGAGAAATGTCTATTTAGGTCTTCTGCCCATTTTTGGATTGGGTTGTTTGTTTTCTTGTTATTGAGCTGCATGAGCTGCTTGTAAATTTTGGAGATTAATCCTTTAACAGTTGCTTCATTTGCAAATATTTTCTCCCATTCTGAGGGTTGTCCTTTTGTCTTGTTTATGGTTTCCTTTGCTGTGCAAAAGCTTTGCAGTTTCATTAGGTCCCATTTGTTTATTTTTGTTTTTATTTCCATTTCTCTAGGATGTGGGTCAAAAAAGGATCTTGCTGTGATTTATGTCATAGAGTGTTCCGCCTATGTTTTTCTCAAAGAGTTTGATAGTTTCTGGCCTTACATTTAGGTCTGTAATCCATTTTGAGCTTATTTTTGTGTATGGTGTTAGGGAGTGTTCTAATCTCATACTTTTACATGTACCTGTCCAGTTTTCCCAGCACCACTTATTGAAGAGGCTGTCCTTTCTCCACTTTACATTCCTGCCTCCTTTATCAAAGATAAGGTGACCATATGTGCGTGGGTTTATCTCTGGGCTTTCTATCCTGTTCCATTGACCTATATTTCTGTTTTTGTGCCAGTACCATACTGTCTTGATTACTGTAGCTTTGTAATATAGTCTGAAGTCAGGGAGCCTGATTCCTCCAGCTCCTTTTTTCATTCTCAATGTTGCTTTGGCTATTCGGGGTCTTTTGTGTTTCCATACAAATTGTGAAATTTTTTGTTCTAGTTCTGTGAAAAATGCCAGTGGTCATTTGATAGGGATTGCATTGAATCTGTAGATTGCTTTGAGTAATAGAGTCATTTTCACAAGGTTCATTCTTCCAATCCAAGAACATGGTATATCTCTCCATCTATTTGTATCATCTTTAATTTCTTTCATCAGTGTCTTATAATTTTCTGCATACAGGTCTTTTGACTCCTTAGGTTTATTCCTAGATATTTTATTCTTTTTGTTGCAATGGTAAATTGGAGTGTTTTTTGTGATTTCACTTTCAGATTTTTCATCATTAGTGTATAGGAATGCCAGAGATTTCTGTGCATTAATTTTGTATCCTGCTATTTTACCAAATTCAGTGATTAGCTCTAGTAGTTTTCTGGTAGCATCTTTAGGATTCTCTATGCATAGTATCATGTCACATGCAGATCAATTTTAAAGAGATACATATTATGGAAAACAATGTGAACCTACAATAAACGAGGTTTGAATTTGGGCACATTGACCTAGTATTTCACTTCAGAATTAAATGTATTATAGTATTTTCACTATTTTTGATTTAGCCGACATTTAATCTTTATTTGGAATTTGAAGCATCCTCACAAAGCTATGTTTTTCATAACTTCCTGCTCTGGTAGCTATTCATCAGCTGCATCAGGTAAGGAAGCATTTGATAGCAATTATAAATCAATGATTTTCATCAAAACAAAATGAAATACAGTTTAAAGAATGCTAAAAGTAAATAAAACATATGCTACAGAGAAAATATTATAGATAGATAAAATGGAGATGATCATTGGGATCAAAACCAAAATAGATTAACAGGTTAGATATGAAAACCTATAAGAAGGTATCTGTGTATTTCTCTAATGATACAGAAAACAGAATCTGTGTTAAGAACCTATAGCAAATTGAGCACCTCTGAAGGTATAAAATGAGACTGAATGAAAGGAGACAATTTCAGAGGGCGTCTTTGTCAGGATTTTGCTTAGATAGAAGGAACACTCCTTAGTTATCCCACCCCACGCGTGTGTCAGGATTATGACCACTTGCAGCCCTGGCGAGCATGGGCTTAGGGAGATTTTCTTTAGGGCAAACAAGTAATCAGATCTCAGGCTAGACAAAGTTCATGTTATAAACCCAGAAAACCTCAACCAGCTGTGTTTCAGTTAGAAGGTAGCAGGTTACTGGTATGATTTAAGAGGTGGAATTAAGGGGGGAAGGGCTGGAGAATAAAAAATGGTGTGTTGACCAACGATTCCCTCAGCCATTTCTGAGCTTTATCCCTTCCCCTCCCCCAAAATACCTCCACTGCTGGTGCCAATATTTCAGCCACTAATCTCATGTTTCTGCTGTTGAGTCATTCTGCATTTTCTCTTAATTCTTAAATACTAGTATGAAGGGTAAGCCAATTGCCTAACACCTTTCAGGACGGTCAAAAACTGAAATTAATGGAAAAGCCGGAATGAGCAGAAGATAACTAAATAGGGCACACAAGACAAATGTTAGCCAATTCTCCCTTACACCTGAGGCTAACTTTGCCACTTTTAAAATGCAAATGTATGTCAGGATATAATCATAATCATAAAAATTCATCTTATTGAATGTTTACTATGGCCAGACACTGTGCTAAGTGCTTTGTTGTCATTCAGTCATTTATTTATTCAATTATTAAGAGTCAAACACTATTTTTGGTACATGGGTTATACCAATGAAAAAAAGCAGATAATATCCCTGCTTTCATGGAGTGTACAGATTAGTGATAAACAACATATCAATAGGTCGTAAGGGCTGTGTTGAAAAATAAAGCAGGGAAAGATGATTAGAAAGGGTTGGCATTGTCTCATTCTGTTACCAAAGGCAAGTTCGTGTGCCTGACCCACAGTGAGCCCAAACAAACCGAAACGTCTGAGTTTGGAGCAGAGAAAGGTTTATTGCAGGGCCATGCAAGGAGAATGGGTGGTTCATACCCCCAAATAACCTAGAACTCCCTGAAGTGTTTCAGCAAAGCCTTTTTAAAGGCAAGTTGAGGGAGGGGCGTGGTTGGTTGTTGCAGACATCTTGGTATGGGAATCCTTTGTTCTTGTAGCTGTCCACCTAGGTCAGGTCACAGATGTTCCTGAAAACCTCCAAAGAAACAAATGTTATTCTCTGTTCTGCAACTTTTTATCTCTGTATGAATGGAAAAGTGTTATACCCTTGAAGGTCAGAGGCTTGAGAATGGGCAACATTCCTAAGGAAGAAAAACAATAGAATACAAATGTTAAAGTAAAAGAAACATATCTAATATGCAGTCAGATTTGTTCTTCCCTAAGTTAATATTCACAGCAAACCTAAGAAGTACAAATGAGAAAACATAGATTCTGAAAGGTTAAGTAACTAGGCCAAAGTCACACAGCTAGTGAGTGGAAAGGTTAATGAGCTCTTAACCATTGTGTGGCTCTCCTCGTTATTTTTATTTAATTATGTGTGCTATTTGATGAAAGAATGGGACAAAGAACAGCAAGGAAGAAAGCGAAGGAAAATATTGTACCTCTTAGAACTTCGAAAGAAGGGTAAGTCATAGTATACTGTCACCACTGCCAGTCGTAAAAACCTCCCCAGTGCCACCTGTGGGGTGCCTAGCTCTCTTTGCTTGTCCCTACATGGTCCTTACCATGCTGTATTTGCAGTTCTTTGTCTATTTTCTAACTCTTCCATTGGGCTGTGGGCTGCGTGAGGGCAGGGACCATCTTTCATTCATTTTTGTATTCACAATAACTAGCACAGTCCCAAGACCATAGTTGGTGGCCAATAAATAATTGCTGGATAAATAACTTAGCAATTAAGTTAGAATTTGAGAGAAACTTTTTTGAAGAAGATAACCCATGTAGTCTTTATTCCTGCTGTTCCGTCCTGCATCCCAGAATTCTCTCAGTGCTTTGGTTAAGAGCTCTGACAGAAGAGTCAGAAATCCAAGGTTAGATTCTCAGCCCCCATACTCATTAGCTGTGTATCTATGGCTCTTTACTCAATTTCTCTAAGGCTCAGTTTCTTTATCTGCAAATCATAGATAATAAAGGTTTCTAACTTTTTGCTGATGTAGGTATTAGATATGATCATTCAAGTCATATTCTTAGCAATTAGACTAATATTTTGCAATTGCTTCATACGTGTTAGCTGTCATTATTGTTATTATTATTACTGATACTTTACACAAGCCTACAATTATATAGAGAGTATCTTTTCCTGGTTTAATTCCAGAACTTTTTGACCAATACTTATTCATAATAGGAATGTTGTTACCTACTCATTCTTTCTATCAAAATTCTCCTTATCTTTTGAGACAATGAAGACCAAATAGTTTTCCAAACTCAAACCAAACCAGAAAGTTAAGATGGAAATTGTAAGGTGCTAGGTTGACATTTTGGGTTAGGAGTTCTCAAAGCACCACTTAAGAAGTTGTCTATTCTACTTGTCATATGATTAAGAAGAAATGCAGAGTGCTAATTCATGAATGATCTGATAATTGTTTTCAAGCATGTATGCCTGATTAGCTGCAGGACTGCTCTTCTGAAGCAGAGTTAGGCCCTAGGATACAAAGTGTCCCTGGGGTGTATTTGCTCTATAAGGTGCTCTAAGGACTTCAGTAGCTCTAGTTTGTCTTTAATGGCATCAACATATTGTCCTCTCATAAAATAATAAGAATGATGAAATTACAATGACATCATATGGTTCAATAGTTTAATAGATTCATTGAGTTCATTTTTTAAAAGCTCATGAGTTATTTTTGTTCTCTTTCTAATGCCAGTATACCAAAAATCTCATTCTACTTAGATTTTCCTCCTGTCTGATCTACTGTTCATGTCCAATAATAATATTGATGCTGGCTGCTCCTGGATACCCTTACTTCTACACATTTTCCTTCTACACTTTTCTACAAGATCACTGCCTATAAAGAACTTTGAAGCAAAGCAAAATTATTCTGAAACTGTCTATCCACAACATTTAAGTAATGGAAACAAAAACCAACCAAACAAAAAAAATCCCAACTAAACCAAACAATGAGACAAGTGTCATCTAATATTGTCATCTAATATTTGTTTTCCACAAGATGCTGAAGCAAAATTGGTCGATGTAGTGTGATAAGCCTCCTAACACTCCTGTTCTGACCACTTCCAATTCACCTTATTGGTGAAGGAGGGATTCCTCACCCTAAATAGTATGAGATGGCTGAACATATGACACCCAACACTGGACAGATGAGAATGACAGTAGTTTATTAGTCACATAGCTCACACCTTAGGGTAGGCCACGTAGGGCCACACAGTGATTGCACACAGGAGCAGAGCGAACCAATGACTCTGGAAGTCAGGCTTTGCAGTAACAAGTGGATGAGGTGCCTCCAATCCCCACTGGAGGACGTGATTGCTTGTTTGAATAATTTGAAGGCTAACACAGAGGTGAAACCCAGTAGGTTGAGGACTAAGTTCAGTGCAGCTGGTCCAGCTGAAAGAGGAACTAGTCACGTGAGAAGTCTCTCCTTATGGGTGAGAGGCATATCTGGCAAGACCAGGAGAAGTGGCAGCCTTTGGGGCTCAAGGATGTCATGGCAGCACTTGAAATTTTATGTCTTTGCCCCTCTATATTGTTGAGTAAACAAATTCCTAAGAATTCTCTCTATTACTCCCATACCTAGTCTTTTAAGTAAAACTCAGTGAGTCATCTTATTTCTGTCATAGAAATGAATGATGGGAGAAACTGGTTCAATAGGGGAAAGTAGCCATGAGATTGATTCACAGTGAATCACACTGAATTGGAGAATTGATCTGCGGCTTGATGGTACTCACTCTTCACAATTATTTTCTGAGCACCAAAGCAGGGAGTGAACCTGCAGCAGAAACATCATTATGTGTTCACCAAACCCAGCTAATGTTTCTGCTGAGCACACATTTTCTCTGCATCTCCAAGCTACTTTCAACTACATGGGGCCATGGAACTAAGTTTCAGCCAATGGAATGTGGGCAAAAGTTACAAATGATACTTCCAGACCCATGTGAGATTCTTTGTTTTCTCTTCCCTTTCCATAATGACCCTGGAAGCCACATGTTGAAAATGACAGCCTCCCAAAATAGAGGAGTTTAGTCCCTGAAAGACTAAGGTCTCCTTCCTCCACAATATCCTCACTGGACTAGGACATAAGTGAACTAAAATAAACTTTTATTGTGTTAAATTTCCAAGGTTAGAGAATTACTTGTTACAGCAGATAGTTTAACCCTAATAGATAACCCCTGTACAGAATGTTAACAAAAAACTTCAGATATGAGAGCAGAGCCTAAGTATTGTTACAAATATTAGATATAATTTTCTCTGGGTTACCCCCTACTCCTATCATGTTTTGTGCTATGGAAAACATCTCTAAATTGTATCACAGAAAAGAAAGTCAACTCCTCTTAGGCACAGTGGAAAGAGAACCAATAATTAAATATATTAGAACAAAAATAAATTCTGAACAACACTAACCAAGAATAAGGTAAAAAGAAATGGGTAGGCAATCTACTATGTTAATCAATGTAAAAAAGCTAAAAAAAGATGAGAAGAAAAGAACAGAGAGTTTAGAAGAATTCAATTGAGAGGCAAAACAGCATAATTACAGATAAATGAGTTAAAAACAGAATGGACAGAGATGAAAATTGAATTACTAAAATAGATGAAAAGTTTGAGAAAATCACCAATACAATCACCAGATAAAAATATAAGGGTGGGTGGGCATTGAAATAATCAAATATAAATAGTTAAGTAGCACAGATACCCACAATTCAACAGAAGCATCCTGAAACTAGAGAACTAAACAAATGTAATAACAAAAGCCTCCAAAGAATTACTACCAACAAATAACCCTCAAATAAGTAATGATTCCAGTAGCCTGAACACACATAATCAACACTAATCAAGCCATAGCTTAGTAAAATCATGATATTTTAAAAATAAAGAAAACAAAGAGAAGAAAGAAAAAGAGAGGGGAGAGAAAGAGAGGGATAAATAAAGGAAAAGTTAGGAAAAGAAAATTCTTCAGGCATAAGGGAAAAAAAAGAAATCCACTGAAAAGGAGAAAGAATTGAGGCACAGCATGATGCAAGCCAAAACATAGTGGAGAAATACATGCAGAAAACTTCTAAAAGGAAAAAAACACTCATCTGGCCCAAGGAGATTATACTCAACCAAGATGTGAGAATAGCAAACAGACCTTCCAAATTAGAAAAAACTGCAGGAACATAGGACTCATGGGTTCTTATTAGGAGGAAAAAAAAGCAAAGCAAAAAAAAAAAAAAAGCCCACAAAAACCCAAACTCAGAAATGGAAAAACCATGTAAAAGGACTGAGATGGAATGAAATTCACCTAAATGTGGAATAAATACTAAGCTATTGTGTTTGAAAATCTGTGGTATGCAGTTGACCCTTGAACATCATAGGTTTGAACTGTGTAGATCTGCTTATCTATGGATTTTTTTTCAGTAAATACGTATTACAGTACTACGCAACTCATGGTTGGTTGGATCTGCAGATGCAAAACCACGGATATGGAGGGCCAACTGTAAAGTTATACATGGATTTTTGACTGCATGGGACAGTCGGCACCCCATATCCCCAAGCTGTTCAAGGGTCGACTGTATATATACAATGGAATATTGTTCAGCCATAAAGAAAAAAACCAAACAAAAAAAACCCAGGGAAATCCTACCATTTACGGCAACATGGATGAAACTTGAAGGCATTATGCTAAGTGAAAGAAGTCAGAGAGAGAAAGACAAACACTGTCTGATCTCACTTATAGGTAGACTCTAATACAAAAAAAATTAAAACTTAAAAAAATAAAACAAAACAAAACAAAAAAACCCAAGCTCATAGGTAAAGAGATCAGATTTGTGGTACCAGAGGCAGAGGTTAGGGTTGGGGGTAGCTAGAGGAAGGTGGTCAAAAGGTACAAACTTCCAGTTTTAAGGTAAATAAGAATTAGTTTTAACATGCTAACACTGCTATATGATATGTAGGAAAGTTATTAAGAGAGTAGAACCCAAGAGTTCTCATTACAAGGAGAAATTTTTTTCTGTTCTTTCTTACTGTGTGTATATGAGATGATAGATGTTAACTAAACCTTTTGTGGTAATCATTTCATAATATATGTAAATCACGCTCGACACCATGTTGCACACCTTAAACTTATACAGTGATATATGTCAATTATTTGTCAATAAACCTGGAAAAAAAATGAAAAGAGGTAGGAAAAAAATTTCAGTTTGACCTTAAACTCAAAAACAAAACAAAGGGAACGTAAAACAATAAAAGTGACATACAATTTGACAGTATAAAAAAGAATTCAACTAACCAATGGGGATGCAGGCACCAATCTGAAAAGGGGCAGTGGGAGTTAGGAACCCAAAGTTCTGGGCCCAGGTCTGAATCCTAGTTTTTTTTGTTGTTTTTTTTTTTGCGGTACGCGGGCCTCTCACCATTGTGGCCTCTCCCGTTGCAGAGCACAGGCTCGGGACGCGCAGGCTCAGCGGCCATGGCTCACGGGCCCAGCCGCTCCGCGGCATGTGGGATCCTTCCGGACCGGGGAACGAACCCATGTCCCCTGCATCGGCAAGCGGACTCTCAACCACTGTGCCACCAGGGAAACCCTGAATCCTACTTTTAGTGCTTTCTTAAGTACATAGCCCTGGGCAGTCATGTAAATTTTCTTTACCTTAGTTTTTTCATCTAAAAAATGAAGATGATACCTCCACCTCTTGGGGTTGTTCTAAGGATTATATGATCTAATACACTTAAAGCATTTAGAATAGTGCTTGGCATATTGTAATCACTCAGTAAGTGTTAGCTTTCGCTAGTAATGTCCTCATTTCCCATAGCACAGACTTCAATCTATATTGTTTAAAATAGAAATAAATAATTTTTAAGAATGATTCCAACTTCTTAATGAATTTTATTATCTCTTTCCTTAAGCTTAGAGAAGTCTTTTAGAACATAATATCCTATCAATTTTATTCCTCTTAAACACTAATAAATTTAAATATAATATTTTTCATTTAGAATATAATCTTATTAAAAAATTACTTTCACCAATTTATATACCTATGCTTTCATCTGTATATATGTATAGAAAGATATCTGGGGTAAAGTTACTTCTAAGTAGTGGACTGGCAGTGGTTTTTTAACTTTTTTTAAAACTTTTTTACATTAACTTCTTTATATTGATCCTTTATTATTAAAATAAAAATCATATTACCTGGGAAAAAGAAAAATTGTTTCTTGCACTACTTGTTCCTTGTGTAGCTTTAAGTGTTATATACTTAAGTGTAATTACTGTTAGAATATTAAGGGATTTGACACAATCAAACACCATGTCCTTGGCAAAACTAACTGGTTATAGTCAGTAGATTTTTGGTTTAGCTCTCTACCCTAATAGGGCCTGCAGGAGCTTTTTTTTTTTTTTTTTTTTTTTTTACCATAGTTGTTTTTATATTTCAAAAACTCTTTTAAACATTCTTTATTATAAAAGAATGTAAACTCTTGGAAAATTTCAAAGAAAAAAGGTATTGTGAAAAGCAAATCCTATCATCAAGAATCCTCTATTCCCATTTCCATTGCAACAACTTTTAAAAAAAATTTAACTATAGTGTATTTACAATATTGTGATAGTTTCAGGTGTACAACTTCAGATTCTTTTCCATTATAGGTTATTACAAGATATTGAATATAGATCCCTGTGCCATACAGTAAATCCTTATTGTCTATGTATTTTATATATAGTGGTGTGTATCTATTAATTCCATCCTAATTTATCCCTTCTCCTCCCCTTTCCCCTTTGGTAACCATAAGTCTGTTTTCTAAGTCTGTGAGTCTGTTTCTGCTTTGTAAATAAGTTGATTTGTATTATTTTTTTGGATTCCATATATAAGTGATATCATATAATATTTGTCTTTTTCTGCCTGACTTACTTCATTTAGTATGATAATCTCTAGATTCATCCACGTTGCTGCAAATGGCAGTATTTCATTCTTTTTTATGGCTGTGTAATATTCCATTGTATATATACACATACCACATCTTCTTTATCCACAACTTCTTATTACATCATTTCAGACATTTTCTAATCATTTACAAGTGTGTACAAGTGTGCATAGAAAACATGTCTAGTCACTATATTTTACATACATAAGATAAAATTACAAATACTGTTTACTGCCATAAGTCAGTTTCCTGGGAAATAAGCTTGAAATGCAGATTTGCATGCAGAAGGTTAACAGAGGAATGATCTCAGGAATAACACCTGTGGGAGAATTAAGAAAGTATTGAACTGCGATGCTGAGAGCATTAGTACCCAGGTTGCTCTTGCAACCACAATGATTCTATGCAACTTCATCCTAACTTAACCTATCACACTCTTGCTACCAGAATGTGCTTGAAATTAGATCAATATTCAATTCCTCCAATGGAGTAATATGGGAACAAACAGGTCAGAGTTCAGAACCTGGGCCTGGTATAAAATCCACAAGAATACTGACCTTCTATATTTTCTTTTCAATCTTCTGTTTATTACAGCTTTGAGTGAGTTTTTCAATGTTGACCAAGAAAAACACATTGTCCACATACTAGTTATTGCTGCAATAATGATTTATAACAAACCCAATCAATGACTTATGAAAAAAGCTTTTATTCTTGGGCTGAAGGATCTGCAAGTCAGCCATAGTTCATCTGATTCATACCTGCCTTAGCTGGGTGGCTGTCCTCCTGTCCTGGGTCCAGACTATGGGTCAGGTTCAGGTTTATTCTGTATGTTTTCATTCTGCCTGAGTCATGCTCTCCTCATGGCACGTCACTGTGATTCCAGGACCAATCCAAATTAAGAACTAAACACATTTAGAGCTTCTGCTCACATCATGACTACTAACATTCCATTGGCCAAAGCAAGTCACAAGGCCAAGTCCTACATCGTGAGATTGGTCAAGTATACTCCACCTACAGTGTGAGGGGAAGGGAAGTGAATACTTGCTGAACAATTACCCAAATTATCGAAGACCAGTTCACTCAATGTAATAGACATCACTTCAGTTTTTCGATGTATTGGGTTGGCCAAAAAGTGCCTTCAGTTTTTAAGTAAAAGTAAAGACACATTTTTCATTTTTACCAAGAACTTTATTGAACAACATATTCACCATTTTGTCCCACTACGTTCTGCCATTTTTCAGGCAACTTCATAATTCCATCTTCCCAAAACTTATCTTTTTGAGCCAAGAACTGTTCCAGGTACCTTTTACAGTCTTCCAGGGATTTGAAATTTTTTCCATTAAGAGAATTTTGTAAAGACCTAAATAAATGGAAATCCGAAGGTGCAATGTCTGGTGAATATGGCAGATGAATCACAACTTTCCAGCCAAGCTTTAACAGTTTTTGCCTGGTCATCAAAGAAACATGAGGTCTTGCGTTATCCTGATGGAAGATTATGTGTTTTCTGTTGACTAATTCTCTATGCCTTTCATCGAGTGCTGCTTTCAGTTGGTCTAACTGGAAGCAGTACTTGTTGGAATTAATTGTTTGGTTTTCTGGAAGGAGCTCATAAGAGAGGACTTCCTTCCAATCCCAACATATACACAACATCACCTTCTTTGGATGAAGTACTGCCTTTGGTGTGGTTGGTGGTGGTTCATTTCGCTTGCCCCAGAATCTCTTCCATTCCACATTATTGTACAGTATTCACTTTTCGTTGCCTATCACAACTTGTTCTAAAAACGGAACTTTCCATTACATTTAAGTAGAGAATCGCATGCAAGGTTTTTTTCGCTTAACTTACATGGAACCCAAACATCAAAGCGATTAACATAACCAAGTTGGTGCAAAAGATTTTCAACACTTGATTTGGATATTTTGAGTATGTCGGCTATCTCCCACGTGGTATAACGTTGATTGTTCTCAATTAATGTCTCAATTTGATCGCTATCATCTTCAACTGGTCTACCTGACCGTGGAGCATCGTCCAGTGAGAAATCTACAGCAAGAAACTTTGCAAACTACTTTTTTTTTTTTTTTTTTTTGCGGTACACGGGCCTCCCACCATTGTGGCCTCTCCCGTTGCGGAGCACAGGCTCCGGATGCGCAGGCTCAGCGGCCATGGCTCACGGGCCCAGCCGCTCTGCGGCATGTGGGATCTTTCCGGACCGGGGCACGAACCCATGTCCCCTGCATCGGCAGGCGGACTCAACCACTGCGCCACCAGGGAAGCCCTGCCAACTACTTTTGACATGTTCGATCAGTCACAACACCTTCTCCGTACACTGCACAAATCTTTTTTTATGTTTCAGTTATGTTTTTACCTTTCTTGAAATAATAAAGCATAAGATGTCCAAAATGTTGCTTTTTTCATCTTCAATATTAAAATGGCTACACAAAATTCACCAATTTTGATGTCTTTTTTAAAATGCACACTGATATGACAGCTGTTACATACAATCTAACAAAATTGTTTTGAATGAAGTTAAAGACAATTAAGTTCTACTACAGCCATCTTGCAGAAAGAAAAAACGAAAGAAGCTTTTGGCCAACTCAATAATAGGTTGATTGAAAATGTTCACTCTATCATTTTTTTTTAATTTAAGGAAAATATCTCTAGATTGGAAATATCTTTTTCAAAATAAGAAAATGACATATGAATAATTTAGAAAATTTAGAAAATAATTTAGAAAATTTAGAAATAAAAATTGCCCATAATAACATGAACAACAGATTATTACTCTTAAATTTGGTGTATTTATATGTATATAAATAAATCTATTCTATATCTATGATTATAGCACATATCTCAGTTACCATTAAGTTGTAAGCATTATATTACATCATTAAATATTCTTTATAAACATGAGCTGTATGATAGTCCATCACATGTTTATACCCCAACTTATTCAATAGTATCCATTGCTGGACATCAATGTGCATAAATCTTTGTGCACCTCTGATTTTTTTTTTCTTCTACTCATTGTCTTCTCACTCCTTGCTCTCTTTGTTCCAGTCACACTTGCCTTCTTGTTGTTCCTCAAAATGCCAGGCACATTCCTGCCTTAGGGACTTTGCACTGGCTGTTCCCTCTGTCTGGAATGTTCATTTCCTTTACCTGCTTAAAGCTTTTTTTCAAATGTCACCTTCCCGATAAAGCCTCTTGTGACCACCCCATTTGAAACTGCAACCCATGCTTTGTCTTTTTCCCCATTCCCCTTATCTTCATCTTTTTCTTTTTCATAACATGTAACATCTTCTAATATCCTAATAACACTTAATACCTTATAATTCCCATCATCTAATAACTAAATCATTATTTATTTGTTATATTTACTATCTATAGTTTCTTCCCCTTTGTTAAAGTATAAGGTATATGAAAACAAAGATTTTAATCTAATTTTTTTCACTTATAGATCCCCAGAGTCTAGAAAAATGTCTAGAACACACTAGATACTCAGTAAATATTATTAATTAATAAACATCTAGAAGTAGAATCAAAAACTGTACTTCTAAACTTTTAAAAGTTAAATTATACCCAAAATTGGTCTGAGAGTAAGCATTTTAAATAAAAGTAAATCAGGTCACATGTTATTCATAGTCAGGTCACATGTTATTTATAGTGTTTCCACACCCAAACAAAATTAAAATTTTATTAAAATTATTACCTATACACAATACACTCATAGTTCTTGAAAGTTAATTGATCATTATTCATATGCAATGCTTTCAAATTTTGTTACTAGAAAAATCGATCCTGCTTTTGTTTAGTTGTCATGTCCCTAGCATGGCTAGATCATTAAAATCCAACATCTTCTATTCTTCACATAATTTAAGAACAGAGGTAAAACTAAAAACCATTATTAGAGTCTTACACAAGATTTCTAAACCCCTTAAGCATTTGCTAAAGAGTCGATAGTCATGTACTCAAAAGGAATCTGCTTTCAGTGTTTATAGTAGATAAGAAAATGAGGTTTAGTGTTTTATTTAGGAAATTATTAATTCCCCACGTCTCTAGTTCTCACTTTTTTCCACATTTCCTCATCTTCCTTGGATATGTTACTGTTTAATACATGTTCTTTTATTTGAGATTTTTGTGGTGCATATTCTTATTCTTTTCCCATTTTCTGTACTTAACAAGGACTCTAAAATACTGCTCTATCTAATTTTTATTATTTTAAGGGCTTATTTACAAAGTGACTTTACAACGAATATACATGAGTATTAGAAATTGTTGGTTTGCTGACATGTTTCCTATTAATCTTTAGTATGTACTCTTTCAAGAGAAAACACCCTTTTACACCCATGAGCATAATTGTTATTTAAAAAAAAAACAGAAAGCCACAAGTGTTGATAAAAATATGGAGAAACTGAAACCCTAGTGCATTGTTGATGGGAATGTAAAATGGTGTAGCCACTGTGAAAAATGGTACAGTGAGTCCTCAAAATTATTAAGCTTAGAATTGCTGTATGATCTGGAAATTCCACTTCTGGGTATTAAAATTAAATTAAAAGAATTAAATTAAAAGAATTAAAAGCAAGTACTCAAGCTAATATCACCCATGTCTATAGCAGCATTATTCACAATAGCCAAAATGTGGAAGTAATACAAGTGTCCATTGACGAAGTGGATGAATAAACAAAATGTAGTCTATACAAGCAATGAAATATTATTCAACCTTAAAAAGAAAGAAAATTCTGACACATGCTACTACATGGATGAACCTTGAAGACATCATGCTAAGTGACATAAATCAGTCATCATGCTAAGTGAAATAAATATTGTATGATTCTGCTTATATAAGGTACCTAGAATAATCAAATTCATGGAGACACAAAGTAGAAAGGTGGTTGCCAGGGTTTGGGGTTAGCAGGGGAATGGGAAGCTAGTGTTAATTGTTATGGAGTTTCAGTTTGGGAAGATGAAAATGTTTTGGAGATGGATGGTGGTGATGGTTGCACAACAGTGTGAATATACTTAATGTCACAGAACTGTGTACTTAGAAATGGTTAAAATTATAAGCTTTATGTTATATATATACTTCACAGAATTTTTAGAAAAAAATGCACAAGAACAGTCAAATAAATAAATAAGAGTAAACACTCTTTATTTCCAATTAAGAACTGTGAAACACAAATCCTTCCAAGGTTTTATCGAAGGTATCACTGTACACATAGTGCTTAGGGAAAGCCTTATGAACATGGATTATGAAAAAGAAACCAGAAACTTCAGTCAAATCTTTACCATGCAAATACCATGGTATTTGAAATGAACTTAATATCATCAAAAAACATATAATTATATTTAAGGATAAAAGTTTTCCTACACAAAAAATAGTTTTGGTTGTTCTTTATGATAGATAATTACATATCTATAGGTAACTATAATTGTAGAAATTATATAAATACAACTGTCTTCTACAACATTCCTCAATAATTCAGTGGCACTTAAGCACTTGATGAATGAGAGATAAGTTCATTTATCTCTTGGTTATTTGCTATCAAACATAAATAGGGGACTTCCTAGAGGGTCTGAAAAATTAAGCAGAGAAGAAACCACAGTCACTAAGGGAACTGTCATGAATTGTATGTTTTGGAATAATCTGGGGTTCTTCAGTTTCCCTAAATAACAAAGGAAAGAAAAAATAAATATTGTTCATTAGATTTCTGAAAAAGATATGCTCTGCAATTCAAAGAAATAAACACATATGTTCCAGACACATATCACAGATTTTTCATAGTGCTGAAAATTTCATAAAACTGAAACCCGATTTCAAATATTACATCCTGTTCTCACATTATAGGCCCCAATTTTTGGTTTAAAGTGTGGTTAATATAGACAATGAGAACAGGAAACTCTGGTCTTTTATCTTACTAGCAATGGGAGCTAGGGCAGTTTAAGCTAACTCTCTAAGCCTCAATTTCCTTAAAGCTAAATGGGAACGATAATATCTACCTTGCAGTTGTTATAAGGATTAGATATAATATAATTTATGTCCCTGGAAAACTGTAGGAATTTAGTAAATCATTATTACTATTAATAATACTAATAGTGCAAGGACTTTGTAGAAAGAGGGACTTCTATTTGGATTATCTGTAACCGCCTGATAACTTTGTGTTGTACTCATACACAACTAAACTTGTAAGAGAAAACAAGGCTTCAAACTGATGTTAATAAAGGATAATGAAACACCATTATCATCTATTCCTAGAGCTTGAACCCAAGGGACAATAGAATAAGTGCTTTTTTATAAATCTTGATCCAAACTGCCTTTAAATTATCCTTGTACAGGAAACATTGTTTTTCAAATTAAAATGCCCACCCAGACCCACAGTGAACAATGACATTTTCCCAACTGCAGCTCTCTGTCAGATTCATTCCTACCTAAATAACAGTACTGGGGAAAGGACTGAAGGATAACTTGCCTGTTAATAACTTTTCTAAAACTGTCTTTAGGGAGAATGATGTGAACTTCCATTCTACCCCATCCAGCAGTGGAACAAGAGGAAATTGGCTGATTGTAACCAGAAAGATTTACTGTTATTATGGAAGTTTTCTGCTTTCTGCTTTCCCCTCAAATTACCATTCTAGCATGACTTTCTTTCATCACAAATGTTACAAAAATAACTTTTTCTTTCTACTACATAATCCATGTAATGTGGCTTCCTTCTCCTTCCTTGTCAGAGATGAAAAGAGTCCAAAAATGTCCACCTCCCACTTCAATCTTTTTAATTTCTCCATGGCATGTGACTCTTTTGACTAAACTTTCCTTCGGGGAACTAGATTAATCCTCTCTGAACATAATTTCTAGTGTCTTGAATACATTTTCCTCTGTAACCTGTCTCTTACAATTAGGCATTGCCTAGCCTTATGTCACCTTTCCCTCTGTCTCCTTCACTGCACACTTCCTTCAGTGATTTTTGCTGTTTTCGTGGCATTATAGGTACACTTTATTATAGCCACCTTGGGATAAATGTCAATTTCAGTACACAGCCCTTTCTTTTCTGTCTCCATAGCCTTACTTCTATTGTTTACTCTAGCTAAAATCATCTATTCAAGATCATTTTTCAAGACTCAGCTCAATTTGCCACCTTCTTCATGAAGCCTTCTCCAAATGGAAGTAAATATTCTTTCAATGAACATCCATAGTAATGTTTTCACCTTTTTAAAAATGAGAACACTTAAGTTCTCTCTTAGCAAATTTCAGTTATACAATACAGTGTTATCAACTATACTCACTATGTTATACACTAATCCTCAGACCTTATTCCATTATAACTAAAAGTTTGTACGCTTTTACCAACCCCTTCCTATTTTTTCCACACCCAAGTCCCTGCAACCATCATCCTTCTCTTTGTTTCCATAAGTTTAACTTTTCTTTTAGAGTCCACATATCAGTGATACCATACAGTATTTTGTTTTTTTCTTTGGGGCTTATTTCACTTAGCATAATGCCCTCCAGTTTCATCCATGTTGTCACAAATGGCAAGATTTCCTTCTTTTTTTTAAATTCAACTATAATTGACATAGTAACATTATATTAGTTTCAGGTGTACAACATAATGATTTGATATTTATATACAGTCTGAAAGGATCACCATACTAAGTCTAGTTAACATCTGTTAACAGATGTGCCCATCAACCACCACATCTGGTATCTCTCCCTTTTTTATTGGAATTGGATTGTTGTAAAGTAGCAATACTATGGGAAAGCACAATCAGGATATCCTTCTTTTTTAAGGCTGATTAATACTTTAGTATACATATTATATATACAATACAAATATATATACAATATAAATATATATATAATTTTCTTTATTCAACTATCAGTGGCTGTTTCCATAACTTGACTATTGCCAATATGCTGCCATGAATGTAGAAGTACAGAACTCTATAAGATAATGGTTTCGGAGAGGCGGATTAAGATGGCTGAGCTAGAGGACATGGGGCTCAGGTCCCCACACGAGCACATCAAAAATGCATCTTTGCAAAAATGCATGTGGAACAATTCTCATGGAAAACCAATTGGAAACTGGCAGAAGAACTCCCATACAAAAAGGCTACAGGAAAGATTCCCACATAACTGGGTAGCATGGGAGAAAAAGCATCAGGTTGGGACCTGTACCCCTAGGAGGGGTCTAGGAGGAAAAGAAAGACCCCACAGGCACACTCCTGGACTGGGGGGTGAGCTGCAGACTGGGCACCCCTGTCCTGGGTCCTATGTGGAGGAGACAAGACCCCTGCCTGCTGGTGAAAATGCTGGAAGAGATAGAAGATATGGAGAAGCCTAGACTCCACTTATGAGGAGTGCACGGGTGCTTGTTTGCCAGCAGACAGGGCAGAGACAGCTCTACACTAGCAGCTGCCTCCTCGCCTCACTCCCCAATCCAATCTGGGCAAACACAGCAGCCCCACTCACTGCATGTAATGGCACAGGGTCTAGGGCAACCTGGTCCCAGAAAGGGATCTGATCTAGTGATACACAGATGGCCGAGGGACCTGGGGAGTGATCCATGAGAGGCAGCAGCAACTGCTGTTGGCACTTACACTGGCAGTACCACAGATACAGCCCAAACTTCTGGCAGCAGTGCAGCTGCTCAAGCCCTTGCAACCAACACACTGTAACCCTCAGCTGAGCCAATGCTCTGGCCCTGCCAACAACACACCACAACCTTGCACTAGATCTGGAATGATCACAGCAGGGGAAGGGATGTGACCTTAAGCCTGCACAGGCAGCATATTGGACCACAGTGAGTGCCTGAGCCTCACTTTCTTCAGCACTCCCCTCCTTTGGGTAAAAGGCCCCAGTGCAGGGAGAAGGAATAACACACACTTAAAGGGAACAGAGACTGTTTGAGCCAATCTTCAGAACTTCCACTCGAGCATCTGGGGAGCAGACCCTGCCCTTGACAGGGTGACAGCAAGCCATGGAGCAGGAAGTCCCGCCTCACACCCTGCACAGGCTTTAGCTTCTCCAACACCAACCACACACCCTACCAAGATGATAGTGGCCAGCACACCCTGAGGAAAGACGTGGCTGGCATCCACATCAAATCCAGCCTTCCCACCAAAGGCATGAGGCACACTCAGTCTACATAGGGAGCTCCCACATAAAAATACCTTTTCAAGACCACAATGGATAACCGTTTCATCTAAATTCATAGAGATAGAGAAAGTTAAGTAAAATGAAAGGCAGAGGAAATTGAAAGCAAAAGAAAAATCCTGAAAAAAATAAACAATGAAACATAATTAGTCTACCAGACACTGAGTTCAAAAAGTTGGCAATAAGGAGCACGGGGGAAGATGGTGGAAGAGTAAGACGCGGAGATCACCTTCCTCCCCACAGATACACCAGAAATACATCTACACGTGGAACAGCACCTATAGAACACCTACTGAACGCTGGCAGAAGACCTCAGACCTCCCAAAAGGCAAGAAACCCCCCACGTACCTGGGTAGGGCAAAAGAAAAAAGAATAAACAGAGACAAAAGAATACGGACGGGACCTGCACCAGTGGGAGGGAGCTGTGAAGGAGGAAAAGTTTCCACACACTAGGAAGCCCCTTCGCGGACAGAGACTGCAGGTGGCGGAGCGGGGAAGCTTCGGAGCCGCGGAGGAGAGCGCAGCCACAGGGGTGCGGAGGGCAAAGCGGAGAGATTCCCGTACAGAAGATCGGTGCCGACCAGCACTCACCAGCCCGAGAGGCTTGTCTGCTCACCCGCCGGGGCGGGCGGGGCTGGGAGCTGAGGCTCAGGCTTCCGTCGGAGCGCAGAGAGAGGACTGGGGTTGGCAGCGTGAACACAGCCTGCAGGGGGTTAGTGCACCATGGCTAGCCGGGAGGGAGTCCGGGGAAAAGTCTGGACCTGCCGAAGAGGCAAGAGACTTTTTCTTCCCTCTTTGTTTCCTGATGCACGAGGAGAGGGGATTAAGAGCGCTGCTTAAAGGAGCTCCAGAGACGGGCGCGAGCCGTGGCTAACATCGCTGACCCCAGAGACGGGCATGAGACGCTAAGGCTGCTGCTGCCACCACCAAGAAGCCTGTGTGCGAGCACAGGTCACTCTCCACACCTCCCTTCCGGGGAGCCTGTGCCGCCCGCCACTGCCAGGGTCCCAGGATCCAGGGACAACTTCCCTGGGAGAACGCACGGCGTGCCTCAGGCTGGGGCAATGTCATGCCGGCCTCTGCCGCCGCAGGCTCGCCCCGCATCCACACCCCTCCCTCCCCCGGGCTTGAGTGAGCCAGAGCCCCCGAATCAGCTGCTCCTTTAACCCTGTCCTGTCTGAGCTAAGAACAGACGCCCTCTGGTGACCTACATGCAGAGGCGGGGCCAAATCCAAAACCGAGCCCCGGGAGCTGTGCGAATTAAGAAAAGAAAGGGAAATCTCTCCCAGCAGCCTCAGAAGCAGCGGATTAAAGCTCCACAATCAACTTGATGTACCCTGCATCTGTGGAATACATGAATAGACAACGAATCATCCCAAATTGAGGAGGTGGACTTTGAGAGCAAGATTTATGATTTTTTCCCCTTTTCCTCTTTTTGTGAGTGTGTATGTGTATGCTTATCTGTGAGATTTTGTCTGTATAGCTGTGCTGTCACCATTTGTCCTAGCGTTCTATCCGTCCGTTTTTTTGTTGTTGTTTGTTTTTTCATTTAAAAATTTTTTTCTTAATAACTATTTTTTATTTTAATAACTTTATTTTATTTTATCTTACTTTATTTTATTTTCTTTTATCCTCTTTCTTTCTTTCTTTCTTTCTTTCTATTTTTTCTCCCTTTTATTCTGAGCCGTGTGGATGAAAGGCTCTTGGTGCTCCAGCCAGGAGTCAGTGCTGTGCCTCTGAGGTGGGAGAGCCAACTTCAGGACACTGGTCCACAAGAGACCTCCCAGCTCCACATAATATCAAATGGCAAAAATCTCCCAGAGATCTCCATCTCAACACCAGCACCCAGCTTCACTCAACGACCAGCAAGCTACAGTGCTGGACACCCTATGCCAAACAACCAGCAAGACAGGAACACAACCCCACCCATTAGCAGAGAGGCTGCCTAAAATCATATTAAGTCCACAGATACCCCAAAACACACCACCAGACATGGACTTGCCCACCAGAAAGACAAGATCCAGCCTCATCCACCAGAACACAGGCACTAGTCCCCTCCACCAGGAAGCCTACACAACCCACTGAACCCACTTTAGCCACTGGGGACAGACACCAAAATCAACGGAAACTACGAACCTGCAGCCTGCAAAAAGGAGACACCAAACACAGTAAGATAAGCAAAATGAGAAGACAGAAAAACACACAACAGATGAAGGAGCAAGATAAAAACCCACCAGACCTAACAAATGAAGAGGAAATAGGCAGTGTACCTGAAAAAGAATTCAGAAAAATGATAGTAAAGATGCTCCAAAATCTTGGAAATAGAATAGAGAAAAAGTTGGCAATAAAAATGCTAACTGAATTAAGAAAGAGTATTAATGTAAATACAGATCTTTTTTTTTTGTTTTCCGGTACGTGGGCCTCTCACTGTTGTGGCCTCTCCCATTGTGGAGCACAGGCTCCCGACACGCAGGCTCAGTGGCCATGGCTTACGGGTCCAGCCACTCCACGGCATGTGGGATCTTCCGAGACCAGGGCACGAAACTGTGTCCCCTGCATCGGCAGGCCGACTCTCAACCACTGCGCCACCAGGGTAGCCCAATACAGATCATTTTAACAAGGAACTAGAAACTACAAAGATGATCCAATCAGAAGAGGATAATTCAATTTCTGAGATAAAAAACACCCTAGAAGCAATAAATAACTGAATAAATGACAGAGAAGAATGCATAAGTGATCTGGAAGATAGAATAATGGAAATCACCCAATCAGAACAGCAGACAGAAAATCAAATTTTTTTAAAAAAGCAACATATGAGAACTATGGGATAATATTAAATGTGCCAACATATACATAATAGGGGTTCAAGAAGGAGAACCCCTTCTGGAAGAGAGAGAAAAGGAGATCGAAAATGTATTTGAAGAAATTATGGCTGAAAACTTCCTAAGCCTAAAGCAGGAAACAGATATCCAGGTGCAGGAAGAGCAGAGCATCCCAAACAAGATGAACCCAAGGCATATTATAATTAAAATGGCAAAAGTTAAAAATAAAGAGAGAATTCTAAAGGCAACAAGAGATAAACAAAGAGACATATACAAGGGAATCCCCATAAGTCTATCAGCTGATTTCTCTGCAGAAAGCTTTGCAGGCCAGAAGGGAGTGGCATGATATATTCAAAGTCCTGAAATGAAAAAATGTGCAAACTAGGATACTCTACTCAGCAAAATATTATTTAGAATTGAAGAAGAGATAAAGAACTTCTCAGGCAAGCAAAACTAAAATATTTTAGCAATACTAAACCTACCTTAAACGAAATGTTAAAAGGTCTTCTCTAAAGGGAAGAGAAGCAAGACTCTATAGGAAAGGGACAATCTCAATAGGAAAGGCAAATATATTGTACAGATTGAAGATCACTTAAATAAGTCAGTATGTAGATTAAAAAAAACAAACAAAAAAATGTAAAAGCAACCATAACTACAATAAAGAGATAAGCATGAGATTCTCATATGAGAAAATACGAGATCAAAAACACAAAGTGTCAGGAAGGGGAGTAAAAAATGTAGAACTTTCAGAGTATGTTTGAACTTAAATGATTATCAGTTTAAATCAAGTAGATATAATTGTGGGTCAACATATATGAACCCCATGGTAATCACAAATCAAAAACCTACAATAGATACACAAAAACCAAAAAGAAAGGAAGTCAAGCATACTACAAAAAAAAAATCATCAAATTACAACAGGAAAAACAAAAAGAAGAAATGAACAAAGAACTACAAAAACAACTGGAAAACAAGGAATAAAATGGTACATACCTATCAGTAATTACTTTAAATGTCAATGGAAAAAATGCTTCAATCAAAAGACACAAGGCAGCTGATTGGATTAAAAAAAAACCTTCAACTGGATAAAAAGAACCTTCAATATGCTGCCTACAAGAGACTCACTTCAGAGTGAAAGACACACACGGACTGAAAGTGAGGAGATGGAAAAATATATTTCATGCAAATGAAAAACACAAGAAAGCAGGGAAGCAATACCCATATCAGAAAAAATAGACTTTAAAACAAAGGTCATAAAGAAAAAGAAGGATATTATATAATGATAAAGAAATCACTACAAGGAGAGGATATTATACTCATTAACATATATGCACCCAATACAGGAGCACCTAAATATATAAAGCAAATACTAAAAGACACAAAGGGAGAAGTTGACAGGAATACAATAATAGTAGAAGAATTTAACATCCCACTGACATCAATGGACAGATCATCCAGACAGAAAATCAATAAGGCAACAGAGGTCTTAAATGACACAATAGAACAGTTGGACTTAATTTATATCTAGAGGACACTACATCCAAAGAAAGAATACACATTTTTTTTCAAGCACGCATGGAACATTCTCCAGGGTAGACCACATACTAGTTCACAAAACAAGCCTCAACAAATTTAAGAGGATAGCAATTATATCAAACTTTTTTCGAACCACAAGAGTATGAAACTATAAATCAACTACAGAAAGAAAAATAGGAAAAGAACAAACACGTGGAGACTAAACAGCATGCTACTAAAAACCAGTAGGTCAATGATGAAATCAAAGAGGAAATCAGAAAATACCTCAAGACAAATGAAAATGAAAACACAACATTCCAAAATCTGTGGGGTGGAGCAAAAGAAGTTCTAAGAGTGAAGTTCGTAGAAATAGAGGCCTTCCTCAGGAAACAAGAAATATCTCAAATAAACAACCTAACCTACCACTGAAAAGAATTAGAAAAAGAAGAACAAACAAAGTTCAAATTCAGCAGGAGGGAGGAAATAACAGAGATCAGACAGGAAATAAATAGAGATAAAAATAATAGAAAAGATCAATGAAACCAAGAGCTGGTTTTTGAAAAGATAAACAAAACTGATAAAGCTTTATTTAGGCTCACTAAGAATAAAAGAAAGAGGACCTAAATAAACAAAATAAAAAATAAAAGAGGAGAAATAACAACTGATACTACAGAGATACAAAAAAATTGTGATACTATGAACAGATATATGGCAAGAAATTGGACAACTGAAAACAAATAGACAAATTTCTACAAACATACAGCCTGACAAGACTGAGTCAAGAAGAAACAGATAATTTTGAACAGACTGATAACTAGAAGTGAAGTAGAATCTGTAATGAACAGCTCCTTGCAAACAAAAGTCCAGGACTGGATAGCTTCACTGGGGAATTGTGCCAAAACATATAAAGAAGAACTTATGCTTATCCTTCTCAAATTATTCCAAAAAACTGAAGAGGAGGTAACATCCCAAATTCATTCTATGAGACCACTTTACTTTGATACCACAATGAGACAAAGGCACTGGAAAAAAAGAAAATTATAGGCCAATATCCTTGATGAATATAGACGCAAAAAGCCTCAACAAAATATTAACAAACAAAATCCAACAATATATAAAAAGGATCATACACCATGATCAAGTTGGATTCATTCTAGGGTCACAAGGGAAGTTCAACATATGTGAATCAATCATTATGATAGACCACATTAGCAAAAGGAAATACAAAAATCACATGACCATCTCAATAGACAAAGAAAGAGCACTTGACAAAATTCAACTTTTGTTCATGATAAAAACTCTCACCAAAATGGGGATAGAGGGAAGACATCTCAATATAATAAAAGCCATTATGACAAACCCACAATCAACATAGTATTCAATGATGAAAAGCTTAAAGCCTTCCTGCTAAAATGTGGAACAAGACAAGGATGCCCACTCTCACCGTTTCTATTTACCATAGTATTGGAAGTCTTAGCCATGGCAGTCAGACAAGAAAAAAAACACTTAAATATCTAAATAGAAAGGGAAGATGTAAAACTGTTACTATTTGTGGATGACATGATACTCTATGTAAAGAACCCTAAGTTCACCATCCAAAAACAATTAGAACTAATAAATGAAATCAGCAAGTTTTCAGGATACAAGGGCAATGTACAGAAATCTGTTGCATTTCTATACACTAATAATTACATATCAAAAAGAGAATGTTTAAAAATCCCATTAAAAATTGCATCCAAAAAAACAAAAAAACTTAGAAATAAACAACCAAGGAGATGAAAGATCTATACTCTGAAAACTAGGAAACACTGAAGAAGGAATTTGAAAATGATTCCAAACAATGGAAAGATATCCCGTGCTCTTGGATTGGAAAAATTCGTATTATTAAAATGGCCATACCACCCAACGCAATCTACAGATTTAATGCAATCCCTATCAAATTACCCAGGACCTTTTTCACAGAACTAGAATAAATAATCCTAAAATTTATATGGAACCCACAAAGGACCCCAAATTGCCAAAGAAATTCTGAGAAAAAATAACAAACCTGGAGATATAACCCACCCAGAACTCAGACTATACAACAAGCCACAGTAATCAAAACAGCATAGTATTGGCACAAAAACAGATACATAGATCAATGGAACAGAATAACAAACCCAGAAATAAACTTACATTCAATTAATCTACAACAAAGGAGGCAAGAATATACAATGGAGAAAGGACAGTCTCTTCAATAAATGGTACTGGGAAACGTGTACCGGCACATGTAAAAAAATGAAAATAGAACATTCCCTCACACCATATACCAAAAGATAATAATAATAATAACCCTTAAAATGAATTAAAAACCTAAATATAAGACATGACACTACAAAGTTTCTAGAAGAGAACATAGGCAAAACACTCCTTGACATAAATCATAGCATTATTTCCGTGGATCAGTCCCCCAAGGCAAAAGAAATAAAAGCAAAAATAAATGACTGGGACCTAATTAAACTTAAAAGCTTTTGCACAGCAAAGAAAATCATCAACAAAATGAAAAGACAACCTATGGAATGAAAAAAAATATTTGCAAATGATGTGATTGACAAGAGGTTAACATCAAAAATATACAAACAGCTCATACAACTCAATAATTTAAAAATCCAATCAAAAAATAGGCAGAATATCTAGAGACATTTTTCCAAAGAAGGCATACAGATGGCTAATAGGCTCATGAAAAGGTGCTCAACATCACTAATTATGAGAGGAATGCAAATCAAAATCACAAAGTATCACCTCACACTTGTCATCAAAAAGTCCACAAATAACAAATGTTGAAGAGAATGTGGAGAAAAGGAAACCCTTGTACACTGTTGGTGGGAATGTAAATTGGTGCAGCTATATAGAAAACAGTATGGAGGTTTCTGAAAAAATTAAAAATAGAACTACTATATGATCAGCAATTCCATTCCTGGGTATATATCTGGAAAAAATGAAAATACTAATTCAAAAAGATACATAAATCTCAACATTCATAAGAGCACTATTTACAATAGCTAATACACAGAAGCAACCCAAGTGCCCATCAACAGATGATTGGCTTAAGAAGATGTGGTATCTGTATATAATAGAATATTACTCGGCCATAAAAAGAGAATGAAATACTACCATTTACAGAACGTGGTTAGACTTAGATAATATGCTTAGTGAAATAAGTCAGACAGAGAGTCAAAAACTACATGACAGCATTTATATGTGGAATCTAAAATGTAATACAAATGAAAGTTTATTCAAGACAGAACAGACTCACAGACAGAGAAAACAAACTTGTGGTTACCAAAGGGGAGAAGGAAGGGGAGAGGGACAAATTAGGGGTATGAAGCTAACAGACTATCAATAGTATATATAAAATAGATAAGCAATGAAGATTTACTGTATAGCATAGGGAACTATACTCATTACCTTGTAATAACCTATAATGGAATATAATCTGCTAAACTACTGAATCACTATGCTGTACGCCTGAAACTAACACAATATTTTAAAGCAACTATACTTTCATTAAAATAATAAATAAGTAAATAAATAAAGTACTTATACTTTTCCAAAAAAAAAAAAGTAATGGCTTTATTTCCTTTGGATATACACCCAGAAGTGGAACTGCTGCATTATATGGTAGACATTTTTAATTTTTTTTTTTTATTTGCAAGTGTAACGTTAGAAGAAAAGTTTGCAAGAATCCCTAGGAATATGAGTTCAGTTCGTTCACCACAGTGCAAGTACAAAACATTTGACATAAAGCCCTTATCAAAATGTTCTTAACTGGGTTTAACAAAGTCAATCTGTGCAATTACTATCAGCTTTAACATCAACAGAAGGAGGAAATAAAGTTATCAGCAAGAAAAGAGAATTAGCAACACTCATTTAAAATAATCCCAATTAAATCAACTAGTTCACTATCTTCAACAAAGATCCTTCACAAGCTAGCCAACTTTTGTTTCAGACCCTAATCTCCCACCACTTCCTTCCTGCACCCCAGACTGCTTGCTGCTCCCCAAACTCCTGCACGTCTCTGTTCCTCTGTACCAGCTGTTGCCTCAACTTAGCATGCTCTCCCCTCCTCCTCACCTGATGAGCACTTACTCATCAGCCCAAACCTCAGCACAAAAGTCCCCTCTAGTCTACAAGCTTCCTCAACTCCCCCAGGCAAAACTAGTTGTTCCAAATTCCCAAGACACTTGGTAAATCCATCCTAATCACAGCGCATAGTGTTCATGCCTCAGGAGCTAACAGAGGGCAGACTCCCTCCAGCCTGGAGAGGACGAATCAGGAAATTTTTAATTTTTTGAGGAACCTCCATAGTGTTTTCCATAGTGGCTGCACCAGTTTACATTCCTATAACTAATGTACTAGCTAGTACTTCCAATACTACGTTGAATAAAAAAGGCAAGAGTGGGTATCCTTATCTTGTTCCTAGATCTTAGAAGAAAAGTTTTGAGCTTTTCAGTGTTTAGTATGATTTTAGCTGTGAGCTTGTCATACATGGCCTTTAATATTTATGTTGATGTATATTCCCTCTATACCCAGTATGTTGAGAGTTTTTATCATGAAATAATGATAAATTTTTGTTAAATATTTCTTCTATACCTCTACACCCAGTTTGTTGAGAGTTTTTTTATCATGAAAGAATGATAAATTTTTATTAAATGTTTCTTCTGTGACTAAGATAATCATGTGATTGTTATCCTTTATTTTGTGAATGTGGTGTATCACATTGATTGATTTGTGTACGTTGAACTATCCTTGCATCCCAGGATTATTATTTTTTTAATGTATTGTTGGATTCAGTTTGCTTATTTTTTTGAGGATTTTTGCATCTATGTTTATCAGGGATATTGACCTACAATTTTCTTTTCTAGTAGTGTTCTTGTCTGGCTTTGGTATTAGGATAAGGCTGGTCTTCTAAAATGGGTTTGGAAGTGTTCCCTACTCTTCTGTCTTTTGGAAGAGTTTGAGAAATGGAGGTATGAATTCCTCATTAAATATTTGGTAGATCTAGTCCTGGACTTTTGCTTGTTGGGAGTTTTTTATTATTACTGATTCAATTTCATTACTGGTCATTGGTTTGTTCATAATTTGTATTTCTTCATGATTTTGTTCTAGTAGGTTAGATGATTCCAGGAATTTAGCCATTTCCCCTAGCTTATATTTTCTTATGATCCTTAGTATTTCTTTGATATTGCTATAATGTCTCCTCTTTCATTTCTGATTTTATTTAAGTTCTCTCTTTTCCTTTCTTTGTAAGTCTAGCTAAAGGTTTTTCAGTTTTGTTTATCTCTTCAAAAAACAGCTCTTGATTTCACTGATCTTTTATAGTATTTACCTAGTCTCAATTTCATTTGTTTCTCCCTGATCTTTGTTACATCTTTAATTCTACTGATTTGGGGCTTAGTTTGCTCTTCCTTTTTCTAGTTCTTTAAGGTGAAAAATTAGGTTGTTTAGTTGAGGTCTTTATTTTTTCATAACATAGATGTTTATCACTATGAAATTCCCTTTTAGTATTGCTTTTGCTGTACTCCATATGGTTTTATAGGTTGTGTTTCCATTTTCACTTGTCTCAAGATATTTTTTGATTTCCCACTGGTTTCTTCTTTGACCCCTTGATTGTTTAGAAGTGTATTGTTTTGTCTCCACATATTTATAAATTTTCCAGTTTTCTTCTTGTAGCTGTTTCTAGTTTTATACCATTGTGGTAGGAAAAGATGCTTGCTATGATTTCAACCTTCTTAAATTTATTAAAACTTGTTTGTGGCCTAATATATAATCTATTCTGGAGAATATTCCACTCAATCTGAGAAGAACATGTATTCTGCTGTTGTTGGATGGAATGTTCTGAGTATGTCTATTAGGTACATCTGGTCTAATGTGTCATTTAAATCTACCTTTGCTGGTGGGGTGAGGATGAGGTCACATTTTTTTTTCCTTTGGTGTTGGACTGGAGTAGAGCAGTTATTATCTAAAACTTTTTTGCCTTGTTCAGCTGCCCCTTTCTTGATCCTTTGGCTAGAGAGAGCAGGCTTTGGTAAGGGGGCTTTTCTGTTTGAGAGCATTGGCATTTCTGGGTTGCCAACTTCTCTAGTATCCAGTTTGGTATATATGTGGCAAAAAGTATGAAAGCTCAGAAAATATACCTTCATCTTATTCCTTGGGTCTAGATGTTCCTAGCTGGTCTAGCTTTTTATTTCTACTGTTCAGAGTTTCTTTTTAGTTTTATATATTATGTCCAGGATTTTTCATTGTGTTTACTGGAAAGAATAAGGAAATACATGTCAACTTAATATTCCTGGGAGCATAAGTTCTCCTGTGCTATAGACTGAATATTTGTTTCTCCCAAAATTCGTATGCTGAGAGCTAATTCCCAATGTGATGCTGTTTGGAAGTGCTGTCTTTAGGAGGTGATCAGGTGATGAGGGTGGAGCTCTCATGAGTGGGATTAGTACCTCTATAAAAGAGGACCCACAGCAATCCCTCTACCTCTTCCATCATGTGAAGTTACAGCAAAAAACCCATCCATCTGTGAACCAGGAAGTAGGCTCTCACCAGACACAGAATTTGTACATACCTTGATCTTGGTTTTCCCAGCTTCCAGAACTGTGAAAAATAAATTTCTGTTGTTTATAAACCACTTAGTTTATGGTATTTTGTTATAACAAACCCAGACCAAAGAGACTAAGACCCCTGTTTAGCAGTTTTTAAAACAATGTAACATAGCAAGTAGTAATATGCAGATTTTCTTGTTCATCAGAATCTGAAGATTTCTCATGTAGTTGATAATTACCTGTTATGGGCTGAATGTGACTCCCTAAAAATTTATGTGTTGAAGTCCTAACCCCCAGTGACTCAGAATGTGACTTGGAGATAAGGTCTTTAAAGAGGTAATTAAAATTTGGACACAAATGCATGCACAGACAGAAGACCATGTGAAGACACAGGGAGAAGGCAGCAATCTACAAGCCATGGGGAGAGACATCAAAATAAAACAATCCTTCCAATACCTTCAGACTTCTAGCCTCCAGAATTATGAAAAATAAATTTCTGTTATTTAAGCCACCCAGTCTGTGGCACTTTGTTATTACATCCTAGCAAACTGTTACAGTGCCATAGTATTAAAATATAATGTATTGAAATTATTTAATTACAGAAAATGTTTTCTACATGATAAAAGTTAGTTATCTTATCTTTTCTTACCTCTTCCTTTTGATTTATATCAAAAATTTACGATTGTAATAGCCAGCATATGCTCCAAAAAAGAATTTCTTTTCTTCAAGAGAGATATTCAGAGAAAGTAGTTAAAAGTTGAAAATCTGGAAAGTCTTTTGCTGTTGAATCTGTTTCATAGCATGTTGATTAAAAACTCCTAAAATCATGAGAGAAATACCTGTCTGAGGCAAAGACAGATGGTGTCAGAAAACAATCTTAAAAAATAAAACCATATATATGATGAACCAAGTAAAAGAGAGACTGATATTTAGATGTAGGGGTGGAAGGAAGGAAGGAAGGAAGGAAAGAAGGAAGGAAGGAAGGAAGGAAGGAAGGAAGGGAGGGAGGAAGGAAGGAAGGGAGGAAGAAAGGAAGAGGGAGAGAGGGAAGGAGGAAGGAAGGAAGGAGGGAAGGAAGGAAGAAAGGAAGAAAGAAAAGGAAGAAGAGAGGAAAAGGAAAGCCAAAAAGAAAAGGGAGGTGAGAGGGAAGAAAAAATAGGAAAGGAGCAGGTTGGAGAGACTGAGAGAAGAAAAGATTATTAAATCATTTTTCTCCTTTTTTTAATGTTACTAACAAAAGCTCATGGAGCTCTTCCAGAGTGGAAGTGTTCATTTGGGTTAATAACAATGTTTTGGAGAAAATGGCCAATGTGCAAAAAAAAATGCCATGAATATTTATAAAATAACTCATTTGGTTTGCGCAGTTTTTGCGGTGGTACTCATAACAGTCATGCAGAGTGGAAAAAGAAAATGAAAAACAGTAACTGGAGAGGCAGAGGAAGTTCTCAAACATGATGACTTTCCAAAAAATTGCAATGCATAGAAACCAGGGGAGATTTTTCCTCTCAGTAATTGGTTTCAGCAGCGTTACACCTTCCAAGCATTTGTAAATATTACCAATGACTTTTAATTCTTTTTACTTCTTTTAGTTTTAATTCTTGTTACTTGCTAGTAACGACTTATGGTCCCATTCCCCAGAGTATTGCCCTCCGCCAAATGAGAGCCACCTTGCCTAGAAAGAAACTAATAAAGGAAACCTTAACTATGATACAATTTCTGCTCTAGAGCTCCCCTAGGAGAGACTAAGGCTAGCCTCTAGCTGAGATCACAATTTTGCTTAGCTTTAAATCCCCTGTTGTATCCTGCTTCCTTCTTTCCCCTTATCTTAAGCATGTTCCTGCAATAAATCACTAAGATCCCCAGTCTCAGGCTCTGTTTATGGTCTAGAATGTGGTCTTACAAAGCTGTCTCTTAGGATGAGATTCTGGAGTTGCACCACTTGCCAGGTGAATGGCAATGAGGACCCATCACAGGTAATATGTGAAATAGTCATTGTCACTGACTTGCTGTAGTTGTGTGATTGTGAAGACTTTCATTTCTGGAAAACTGTAAAGATGTGTAAGGGCTTACAAAAGCTGGTGCTACGGTTGGGGCATTTGAGAAGTATTAGAGAAATAGCAGATATAAAGATTGGAATGAGATGCTGTGTTACTGATTTGTGGAAAAGAAAAAATAACAGTCTCAGAGTTATTAGTCAACAATTTAAAAGCAAAACATGAAAGTCAGAGGACTTCCCTGACTGCCTTTAAATAGAACCTCATGTCTTGTAGTTGAAACACTGAAGATCAGGTATAGGATTTGATTGTGAAATGGCAGAACCACACAGAAGTCTAAATTCTCCTTCTGGCAAATCTCTCATGACAAAGTCAGGGTTCTGACAGGGAAGGAATAGAACTGAGATCTGTGATTGTAACTGAGAAGGACCCTATGTGGCCTTCCTGGGACAGACCCCTCTCCCATATTCTCTGCTTTAGCTCCTCTCTAAAGTACCTAGATAAAAGTATCTGATGCATATTTCCTGAGTTGTTTTACAGATGCTAAAGTCCCCCTCCCCCACCAAATGGAAGATGTTAACTACCTGATGACTGTGAGCACATAGTCCCCAGGCCTATTGGAGCCTAAGGATTGATAATATTAACCCCTGTGACACTGCCCTGTTATCTCACAATCAACCAGTCAGAGAATGGTGCACAAGCTGATCACAGACCCTGTGACTTCTCTCCCTCTCCTGGCCTTTAAAAATGCTTTCCTGAAACCCAACAGGTAGTTTGGGCTTTTTGAGCACAATCTCCTGGACTCCTTGCTTGGCACCCTGTAATAAAAGCTGTACTTTCCTTCACCACAACTCAGTGTCAGTAGATTGGTTTTACTGTGCATGGACGAATGGACCCAAGTTTGGTTCAGTAGCAGGCTGAGGATAACCAGGTAGATGAACTTTAGAACCTTGAACCTCTGAATTCCCCTGAACGCTTTGGGCCTGCAGAGTAGACCTACTTTCTCTTCCTGGCAGATAGATCAAGATTCACTTTCTTGCTTGAAGCCTATGTGGAGACTTCATATGAGGCAGAAGCCTTGCAAGTTCATACTGCCTTTCTCAAGATCTGCTTCCACCTCCCTGGCTACAGACAAACAATTAGGGTCAAATCTCTGCACATCCAGATTGGAGAAGTGCTGGGCCTGCTAAGGGAGGAAAAGTATATGCTGAAGCTGATATAGGACCTGGCTAATGTGTCCCAGCAGGAACTGAGAAAATGAGTGTTGGACCAAGACAGATGAAATATAAAACTATGGGTGTTTGTCAATATGGGGACATTCTTCCATAATATAAGACTTAACATCTTGGTCAAGGCCCTGGGTGAGGGCTACTGGGATAGTTCCTGGAAGCTTAGAAAAAAAGAATGGCCCACATTAAGCAAAGATACCAGATCTACCATATCAAATTAGTGGAAGAAGGGATCAATGGTTCAGAGAATTGGGCATGCTAAAATGGGTTCACAATTTGAGACAGGAAAACCCTCCAAGTGACCATGTTCAATTCCAGATACTTCTTATTTTAAAGGAAGTAAATTCAGAATTTGATCTCAGTCAGTGAAAGACTCTCAACTTCACTTCAGTCTCACCTTGTCCCCTTGATGGTGTGAGGAAGATGGCAATGGGAGGAGGGATGATTTATATGGCTTCCTGGCATAAGGAGCAGGTGTCCTGTCCCAGTGACTTTCTCTGGTCCTCAAAGGCCTCTATTGGGGCAAAGCTTCACTAGCTTAGTCTTCAGGCTTTCAGATTATTCTCTCTACTTTACAGTTTAACACCACTTACCCACAATTAACTGAAAAAGGCTTTTAAATACTTCTCTATTTTCTAACTATCTGTGTGAGACCAAATTTTCTTCATGTACCTCAACTGAAACAGTATACTGCAAAAGACTGAATGCAGAGTAGATATAAGAATTCATCTATCAAGCTGAACATTAAAGGTATTTGCAAAAATATAGAGCAATGCCACTCTTTATACTATTTTTTTTGTTTGGGAAAATACAATTATTTTTCATGAGCGTATGCTATCTCTGTTAACATGTGATGAGTTTATTGTTGATATTTTAAAATAAATTAATAAATGAATTTTTAAAAATATCTCACTTTTGGCTTACATACAGTAAATGTCTAGCTACTTTGCAAGTGTTGTATACAAATTAAAAGAGATAATGCATGGACAGTGCATAGTATATATGTATAAGAAAATAATGATAACAGACTTTCTTCATTATTTTGTCCATATAATAAATATATTGAGTGTCACTCAAAAATGAGAGACAGCATTACTATTTTTACAGACCCTCCCTGGCACATGGTGGGCACTCAAATAATATTAATGCCTTTTGTCATCCTTTCTCATCTCTTTTTATACAAGGACTATTCATTCATGACATAACTAGTGACTTAAATAAATAAAATAAGAAAATGAATTTAAAAAGCAAAAAATATATATAGTAAACGTACATGGATATAACCTACATTAACAAAGGCTCTTTGAAGTTCTCCATAATCTTCAAGACTGTAAAGAGTTCTTGAGACCAAAAAGCTTGAGAACAACTGATCTAGAGGATGGTAATCAGGGTCATACCCCTTCCATAAAAAAAACTGAACCAAACAGAAGCTTGAGGAGAGGATCCTGAACTCTGAAAATGAATAGAATACATCCCAGTGGGTCAGTATCATCCTGACAAGACAGTTCCTGCCCTGAGCTCATTGTTGTGTGGCCTCTGAGCTTCTTCAATTCTTGCCTGTTCTCAAGCCCAGTTCATCAGACTAAAGTCCCATATCTTTCCAATAAATTGACTTTGCTTAAGTTAGTTAGGTTTAATTTCTGTTGAATACAATCAAATCATGCTAACAGATACAGTGTCTAACAATACTCCTTAATTAGGTTGGAGTCTAAAATTGTTCACTTCTGGTACAAACTGTATTGTGTCAATGAGTTCCTGCCTATGGAGGCAAGCATATCTGACACGAGAGGATCTACAACAACAATTTAATTGGAATTTAATTGGAAAAAGTGGAAAACTCAGTTCTCTTCTCCCTGGGCTCTTTTCAACAGTAAGCTCACAGACACCACCTCCTTCTTTGATTACATGTTGACAAACAAGTCATTGAAGATCTACCTAGCCCTTTACCCCAGAGTCAGGGTTGCTGTTACAATTTATCTTCAAAGTGTGGTACGCACATCTGTGGAATAATATACAAAGTAAATATGGGTATTTCTGGAATTGTTATCACCCCCATTTTGGAAAGTACAGCAATTAAATCTCTTCCCTTAGGTCCTCAGGGGGATACATATTTAAAAACCCTGGCTCCACACCTCACACCACTTAACATAATCACACCTCCCAGAATAAACATGAATGTTTAGTATCTGTACAGAAGGAATTTGAAGACAACAAATTTACTGAACAGATTTTCTATAAGGTCTTATTTTAAAATACAGTAAATAATTTATGTTGCAAATTTATTTTACTTCTCTCATGGATGAATTTTATATTTCTCCTTTCTGTCATGTTTATCTAATTTCTTTTTATCTTTCTCTGGAAGAATATGTTCCCTGGAAGGACTTATTTACTATTTTTGGTAAATGTAATAATCAGGCTCTAGTTTTGGTAAGAGATTTATGAAATCTATGAACCTATGTATGGTCTGAGAGTCAATATACCTAATATCTAGAATTAGTAAAGATAGTCCTGCTCTACACCTCCTTTGTCAGACTATATCTGGGGGGATTGCATTCATTCTTGGATAGGACATATTTAGAAAGTGTATAGAGTAAAGAAAATTGACCAGGTTGATAAATCAGATAAAAAAATAACAGATATTTTACGAGAAATTTAGAATGATTAACCTAGAGAAATGTGGACTAAGGAGCATGATAATAGTTGCCTTCAACTACTTAAATGAAAGAGTTATTAGACCCCACCAATTTATCACCAATTTGTGAAAGCTTCAGGCTTTCACAATTTTCTGAAAGTAGAGATTTCTCCATCACTGGGACCATACAAGCTAGGCATGCTATAGACAGGTAAGCATCTTCCTATTTCTGAGATGCTTTCATTCTGTAACTCTTCTTTTTTGTTATTTAAATAGCCTCCATGTCTGAATCTGAAACAGATTTTGAGTTAATGAGAGTAACTATGCAACCTACATCATACAAAATAATTTTGGACTTAAAGTCAATCAGTTAATAAGAATAAAATAGCTCTAAGTATGTATCTATTTGTAATTTTATAAAAACACAGAAATGCTTTTCTAGGCATTTATGAATACCAGGAAATGTACACAGAACAAAATAAATTAAGTTTTAAGATGACGGTACTAGAAATTTACAAATTAAGTTCTCCTCTTAACTTGAAATCGAGGCCCCAAATAGGTTTTAGAAAAGAGAAAAAGATTTTATTTTCAGTAAGTTTTATTGAGTGTAGTATAGATTTAACAAAGAAGGGAAACAGAACGAAAAGAATGAATGAGTAGGAGAGGCAGGTTATAATTTATCAAGATATGAAAACGGAACGTCTCTGCCATTAAAAAAAGACACCGTCTCTGGGGAGATGCAGCCTCCACTTGTAGGTAACAAAGTAAGCATGCCAGCTGGTTGCATTGCAGTCCCCACTAAACTGCACATTCTTAAGAAGTGGCCATGTGAATAAAGGCACTTGATTTTCATTTTAACAAGAAAAAGTGCTTTTTGAGTATAAATTCTGTGCAGTTTTAAAAATATACCTGTTACCATATGCTAGACACTATATATTTAGGAATATGTAGACACATGATCTCATTCTTAAAAAAAGAAAGAAGTGTATAGAACTTTCCCACTGATGGTTTTACAAGGATTTATCTTTATGTAGAATTTGGAGAGTCCCCTTCCCTACTCTTTGGAGGAAGTATTCAATGGTAATTTTAAATATTAAGTGATTTTTTTCAAACTCAATGGAATAAAACTGAAAGCACACAAGTTAATTATAATAAAAATCCCTGTAGAAAAAGGTGAAAGACATAGATTTTTAAAATGTATCTGTGGAAGCTTCATCATTGGGATCAAAGCCAAGCAGAAATTAAGGCTTTCTGGTGAATAGAATAAAATAAAATAAAAAGAGTTTTTAGGGCTTCCCTGGTGGCGCAGTGGTTGAAAGTTCGCCTGCCGATGCAGGGCACACTGGTTCGTGCCCCGGTCCGGGAAGATCCCACATGCCGCGGAGCGGCTGGGTGCGTGAGACGTGGCCGCTGAGCCTGCGCGTCCGGAGCCTGTGCTCTGCAACGGGAGAGGCCACAACAGCGAGAGGCCCGCGTACCGAAAAAAAAAAAAAAAAATAGTTTTTAAAACAATGCCATCTCTAAAAATCCAGATACATTTTTATGTATCTTCACATAAAGATATAGGAAACAGCGGATGATTTAATGGGGAAAAAATGAGCTAAAATTAAATAGCTAACCAAAACTGATTTTCAAAGAGTTGTTATAAGGTATTTTTTAAGAGATATTAGTCCAAAAATTAACATTTAGGAAGTAGATTAATTAAGCAGCGTCCCTCTTTTGGAATAGTGGCAGTAAGGCTAAGCATTCTGCAGATCAAAGTAGAATGAATCGTTTATAAGGGTTCCCGCGGAGACAGTGGTTTCAATAGGTTTCATCAGACAAATCTCAAGGCAGAAAAATGTCAGTGATAAAAAAACACGAGTAATATCTTCATGTCCATTATTATTCACAGTTGGAAAAGATTGACATCAAGTGGTATAATTTCAGTCCTGTGGAGTAGTGGGGAATGGAGAGGGAATTTGGAAACTTGGCCAAAATAATTCTCCTTAAAGTCTGCCAGGAGAAACATAAATCTCCACTCTTACACTCTACTTGTATTTTAGCACTTTGAGGATCCTGAACTAAACTGTGCAGCTTGGAAAAAAGAAAGTAGGCAGACACTTCTGATGTATAATTTGAGGAAAGCAAGTGCTCTCCTCTACCCCAAAATATCTCCACAGCTAGTCTGAGATGTTGCACACCGTAATTTGATGTGCATTCTTTCTGGGTCTTGAAGGGCTTTTGTGTTTGGTTATCTTATGCAATTAAAAAACTTCCTGGGGGCTTCCCGGGGCTTCCCTGGTGATGCAGTGGTTGAGAGTCCGCCTGCCGATGCAGGGGACACGGTTCGTGCCCCGGTCCGGGAAGATCCCACATTGCTGCAGAGCGGCTGGGCCCGTGAGCCATGGCCGCTGAGCTTGCGCGTCCGGAGCCTGTGCTCCGCAACGGGAGAGGCCACAACAGTGAGAGGCCCACGTACCGCAAAAAAAAAAAAAAAAAATTCCTGGGAAGAGTAAATCTAGTAATTAACACTTTAGAGAGAATTAGTTACTAAATAAGGGTGTGAGAGATCTGAAGCAAAACAAGAGAAGCTGGAAGCAGGGTACACCTGAGATAGATTTCAAACATTTCTCAGTAGTCCCCAAGGCTTTGTAAATTTATGTGCATAATACTATTCGCAACAATAAATAATGTTAATTGAATACATTCTGTGTAGCAGTGTGCCAGCCCCCTCACATGGGTGGCAGATTTGAAGTGAAGAGTCAAAAAGCCTCAGATGATCCAAAAATGCCTTCATTCATTTCTCTAGAATTGAATACAAATTAGTCCATAAGTACCCATGTCCACTAACTGAGGAAAAACATAAATTTTCCCAATCAAAGTAATTCCAGGCACTTTTGGAAAAGAAGTAAATTCAGAATTTAATCTCAGTGCAAAATTTCAACCTCCCCCTTGATCTCATCTTTTCCCTGGTAATGATGTGACATAAAGATGGACCCAACCCAATGCCTTCCTGTGGTGCTCAAAGACCTCCACTAGGAAAATATAGTTTCTCTATCCTGGTCTTCAGGCTTTCAGGTTATTGTCTGTATTACAGATGTTAACTTTCCATTTGGAAATTTAAAGATAAGTAATACTTTTTAATTCTAGGCTGAATCCTCCACCTCCATATTGACTCTAATAATGGAAGCCCAGGACAAGTAGGTAAATCCCTGGAAATAACAAGAATGAAGAAGGTCTCTGTGTTAACACTGCACAAGGATTCTTTCATTACACATGTATTATACTTACACTTGTCCAAGTTTAAGTGGCTAGTGAGTAAAAAGTCTGGGATTTTCCTTGGAAAGGACTGACTGCAGAGCCTGAGCAATTGCTTACCCCATTTATACTGTCATTCAGAGGAACAACAAAACCACCATCGACTATTAACCCCTCAATTTTTATGTCATTAAGTTCAATGATCTAACAAAGGTCTAAGACACAGAAAATCAAAAAAAAAGAAGAGGAGAAAAATATGCTCTCATGTGTTATTCTTAAAGAGAGACCCTAGAGAGATGCTAAAATGCGAGACCATGGAAACCTTCCTGTCAAGGTGAGGTGCTCTTCAGGGGTTGTATCCATTTGGCGAGAAAAATCTCTGGGTGTCTCTCATACCCCTGCACTTGTGATCAGAGAACCACAGATGGCCTTTGCTCTGGACAGTCTTTTCAAGGATGTATGTATAGCAAACAGCTTTGGAGGATAGAGATGGTGTCTCCCTCTAGAGAATACAGGTTTGTTTATCGTCATATATAATAATGTCTTCCTCCAGGGCAAAAACTGGGGAGGTTTGCTTGCAATGCATTAAACAAGATACAGGTTTCTTAAGCTTGCGGTTTCAAACTTGTTGCATGTGCACCATCTACCTGAGCCACTCCACTTCCCTTGTGACTTTGGGAACAAGGGGAACACACATGAACATGAACATGCTTTTTGTGCTGTGAGTGATAAAGTACTTTGTCTCTGATCTGGCAGTCTCGTGTCCTCTGCCAGCAGTCATGAAACTGGCAGGCTAACTTGAAAGTAGGATAACATCTCAGAGTCTTCTCAGTTCCTGACACTCATAAAATCCTGATCTTGCCTTAATGTAGCACTTACTACAGTTGACCCCTGAACAACTCGGGGGGTTAATTTGTGTATAACTTGTAGTTGGCCCTCTGTATCAGCAATTCCTCTGCATCTGTAGATTCATCCAACCATGGACCATAGAGTACTGTAGTATTTACTATTGAAAAATATCTTCATATTATAAGTGGATCTGCACAGTTCAACCCATGTAGTTCAAGGGTCAACTGTATAATGCTTTCCTGTTTTGTCCTATTAGTATCTACCACAGGTTATGAACCGTTTGAGAATAGTGTGTCAGGCTAAGTTGTTGTGTGGTAATGAACAAACTCAACTATTAGTGACTTTAAACACTGGAATACTGATAAACATTTAACAACAAGCTCTCCAGGAGTAAAAGTCTTGATCTGTAGTATTTGTTAACTTTCATAATGTAAATTCTCCCACCTTGGGCAATGTTAAGCTACTAATATGGCATCACCTAATGCAGAATTGGGAGGAGATGAGTACAAACATTTCCTACAAGCCAACTCTAGCACGCCACCACTGGATTTACAAGAGCAAAGGCTTATTTCTTGCTCATGGTACAAACTCTTTGCAGTTCAGCTTCAACTTTGCCTAAGGTCATCTTCATTTCAGGATATAGGCTGAAAGGGCTACCCTTATCTGGGACAGATCAATTTGTGGCAGAGGGAAAAGAGTAAGAGTGAAGCCAATTGTTCTGTTCAGAATTGATGTAAGTCACTGCTACTCACATTTTCTTGGCCAAAGCAGATCACCTGTCAAGATAGACCCAGTAAGGTAGGGGTGGCAAGTATTCTGACACTAATACAGTCTACAGTAAAGTGGATCATGTCTTATTTCTCCTTGAATCCACACTACCCAAGACAATACTTTGCACATAGTGCTAGGTTAAACAAAAGGTTAGCTAAAGTCTTAATGGTAACCTTAGGAAGGTAGGCTAAAATGTTTGCTGTAAGACCAGTTAAAATTGTGATTTGAACCTTGTTTTCGCTTTCCCCAATTGTTTCCCAGAGGTTTATACAGATATCTCTGTGGAACACAGTATGTTTGGTAGTTAAGACTATTAATGTCTTAGAATTCTAAGTTCAAAAAAACTTCTTGAACCCATACTTTGAGTCAGGTGTTGTTTTAGAATTGTGAATAGATGGCAATATGAAGAAAATAAAGTTCTTGCTCATATTGAACTAAAAATCTATCAGGAGACCTATCATAAACAAATAAACAAATATAATATGCCATTTTGTGATAAGTTCTATGAAGAAAAATTACAATTATCTTAATGATATTTTTTAACCTGCTTTTATGAATATTTGTGAACCCACAGCAAGAGTACAAATGGTCTTTGTTTAAATTAGTAGTTAAATCTTTATTTAGCAAAGAATATGCAGTTGCACAGATTTCATGACATGTATAATTTGTGAATTTGATGAAAATAATCTTCCTGCTTATTTTTACTATTTTGATCACTAATTAAATCTTCATTAAATAAAGAATATGTAGTGTGTTTTCATGAATTTTATGTGGGTTGTGCTTGACTCTCACTGTTTCTAGTTTTTAAAATTTTAAGCAGTCTGTCTTTTTGGGATATTTTCTATTTCATTTTTCTTTTCAGGTTTTTCTATTTGGGGGGCTCTATTTTGTATTTTTGTTTTTGTTTTTTGTTTTTTGCAGTACACGGGCCTCTCACTGTTGTGGCCTCTCCCGTTGCGGAGCCCAGGCTCCGGACGCGCAGGCTCAGCGGCCATGTCTCACGGGCCCAGCCGCTCCGCGGCATATGGGATCTTCCCGGACCGGGGAACGAACCGTGTCCCCTGCATCGGCAGGCGGACTCTCAACCACTGAGCCACCAGGGAAGCCCTCTATTTTGTTTTAACTTCTGTCATGCTTTCAACTTGTCCTCATTCTCAATGATCTAAAGAATAATATATATATATATATATATATACACACACACACACATACGTATATACATATGTGTATATGTACGTGAAATTGTATTCAATGTGCTCATGGTTTGACTATATATTTATCCAAAAATATAATTAAGTAAATATAAAGATTAAAATTTTCATTCATGTTTTCAAAAGTATTCTTTTTTTCTAAAATGCTTAGAATTATCTATTAAAATTAAAGGGCAAAATTCAAATTGTGACTAAAGAACATCAAAATTTTTAATTACATAAATAAACATTTGAATTTCATTTTCAAAATTTTAATTAAATCTTATTAAATTTTTGTCAAAGAAAGAAAACTATTTGTAGTTATACATTTTATGCCTAATTGCCAATGTAAAGAATTGATATTGCTTCAAATGTTGTGTTTAGACCTACTTATATACAAATTTCGGAGTAAATATTAATTGTTTAAAAAATGTTCCTCAGCTCCACCTGCAATTATTGTTCTTCAGGTCCCAAACAATTTTTCTGAACCATGAATCGAAACAGAAAAAAGATGCAGGGCATACTGGGAAACAGTACTTCATTACGCAAGAATTTTTGGTATTCATGCTAGCTGAAAGGATTTGAGAAGTTAATTATTTTGTCTTTTCCCTTAAGTTCTTCCACTGCCTTTTGAAGTCATGTCACTCTCAGGTGTTGGCAATAGCACAATCCACAAATATTCACAGTGTTTTGAAGACATAGGTAAAAAATGTGAAAAGACATTTCCCTGGGGCCTGTACAGTGTTAGTCACAAAAGTTTATGTTTAGGATGGGGCTGTGCTGTGCCAGTGCTGAGAAATGGCTCCTGAGTGACAAAAGGTTACCTGTGTGTCATCCAATGCATCTATTTTTGTGTGTTTTTGTAATATGTGGGCACCTCTAAAGCATGGAACCATGTAGTGCCTTGTAGGCAATGGTAAAAGGTCTAGATTTTATTTTAGACAGAAAATCTTTGGGGAATATTGAGCAAAGGAATGACCTGATTTTACATCAATTTAAAAATTATTTTTCTGAATGCAATGTGAAGAATAAATTGTAGGAGAGCAAAAATAGAATCAGGGAGACTAGTTTGAAGACTATTGCAATGGTCAAGTGGAAAATGATGGTTTAGACAACGGGGATGAATGTGATAAAAGTGGTCTAATTCTGGAAATATTTTAATGGTGAAGCCCAAAGGATTTGTTGACTCATACCTCCCCACTTCTAAGATTAATTTTTTTCCCTTTGAAATGGGGCCCTATTAAAATTGGACTTATATGAAGATTATATATGGTAATCTATGTAAAGGTGTTCTCATGAAGCCTAGTATATAATAAGCATATAATAAATATCAGCCATAAAATTACTTTTAAGGTGTCACCTAATAAAATCACTTTCCCCAAACATCCTCTTCCATGCCTCTAAATTTTTGCACATTTATATTTCTATAATTAGGAACCATTTGATCCTATTCTTTTCCTGTCAAAATCTTCCTATCTATCAAGGCTTTGCAGACCGAAAACATTTTCAGTCTCAAAGGAATGAGGATAAAATACTGAAAATTGTAGGGAATAGCTTGGTGTCTGGGGGACAGGAAATCTTCCTCTTCGCAAGCAGTTGCCTCTTCCACTGACTACCTGCTAAATCTGAAAATGACTGTTGAGTACTACAGAATACTATTTCACTAGCAATTCATTATTTTTTTAAAAACAATTTCACCTGTATGCATGAATAGATCCATAAAAATAAAAACTGATCTTCTTGTCAAGAGACTAGTAATGGTCTTTGCCTAACTGTTCCAGGAAACATCTCACCTTTCTACTGAGAAAATATTTTGTACTGAACTACGGAGACCTCATATTGAATAGGGTTTATGTACGATACACAACAATACGCTGGAAAATTAGACCTAGACTATATTACCATTATATGTTCTACAGTTAGTTGAGTTGTAAATAATTCTCCATATTGAAATTCTGAATATATTGTTTAAATATCATAGAGCTAAAGTTGTCTTTTCAGAGGACAAATTATAAAGTTCATTAATTCTAAAACTGGTTTCTCAGTTTTAACAGTCTTATCATTAACTATGCAGTCCAAAGGGGATTTGCAAAGAGAAGATAGTTTCTCAAAGCAATTAAGCTGATGTGATAATCAAAATGGTCGCCACGATAGTCATTACTGATTCAGCCGTGGCTGAAGAAGTGGGAACCCTGAACGTGGTGAATAATGAAAGCAGCTGGCCCTTTCGGTTAGCAGTTCTATTCAGTTTTGTAAGGAAAACACAGGAATCAGAAAGGCACTAAATTCTCAGGCAGAAACACCAAAAAGAATGACCCATGTTATTGAAGGGATAACTCTAATAAGAGTAAGACAGACACAGCATCTGCAGGGAAGATGAAAGATACATTTGAAAAGAATTACCCAGTAATGTATGCTTTAACCTATTTCTAAATGATTGCAGGAAATTCTGCTCTGATAACAAAGAATATTGCCCTCTATGTTCCATTGCATTTAGTTGCATTAATTGCCCCTCCCTAAGCATATATAATATCTTGTGTCTAACTTCATTAATGCACTATTACTGTGTCACAAATGTAGATTTTTATCTCTTTCTTCCACTAGATTGTGAACCACTTATTAAAGTAGGGAACATTAAGAAAGGTCCTAATAGGGATGTGAGTGGTTCCGTTCCGAACATGTTAAGTTTGGGATGCCTATGAGATAGCAGTCTATCTCACCAAAGGAATAAATATCTTCGATTGACTCAGCCACTAATGAAAATTTTATGACTGGATTTTAAAGCTAATTATTTCATGCTGCAACTTAATAAAATTCACTCTAACTTGTTGCTTTCAAAGAAAGAGATCGTGTGTAAAGTCGTCATACAAAGTAGATATCCTCTTAATGACTACAAAACTTACTTTTGTTAACAGAATGCTATTTTTACTTGATTACACCCTCTAAAGAAATATGTATTCCCAGAGTGGCAGTGTTCATGCTAATAAATGGAGTCCCACTACATTTCGAGAAGTGCTGGGCCAAGTTTGGACTCATTCAAACAATCTTCTAAGAATGGAAAAGGAAATTGGGAGGAAGAGAGGCTGACTCAGCATGAGGCTCCTTGTTAAAGTAAACGCGGGCTGTACACCTACTGAGCCACATGACTGCTTTTCAAAAAGCAAAGTACAGGGAGAAATTTCAGCTGTTTCCTGAAAATATGCTCACTTACACTTCCTTGAGAGAGAGGTTTTATTACCTATGCGAACTGAGGAGTTTGTTTATTGGGAAGAAAGAGACGAAATGGGGGTGGGGGGAAGGTGCCAGAGAGTCACCTCAGAAGCAGGCTGAAAAGGAGAAAACATTTGAGGCTGAGGGCTTGTTCAATGGGAAGAAGTAGATACATATTCTTCTCACCAGAAGGGCACGGTCACATTTTTTCCTCTTAGAAAATTTGTTAAATCAATTGACAACAGAATTTGGGTGTGGATGGGCTGGGAGGTCAGTGTCAGTTGTTGACACCCAGTCAAGTTTTCTAAGTATATTTAAAATGCAGACATTTTAATCAAGAGCTGTCAGGATCACTTTGGACTGTTGTCTAGGCCCTTGGCCCTTGATTCTGTCACTGAGTTCATGGACTTTTGTTTATTTATTCAGTAAATATTTACTGAGAACATACTAACAGCTAAGCATTGTTCAAGGTGCTAAAAACACAGCAATGGGGGGAGAAAACAGATTAATGTTTCTATTCTAAAGGAATTTACATTTTACTGGGGGGAGACAGAAGGCAAGCAAATAAGATTTCCAGATGGTGATAAGTACAATGAAGAAACTAAACTAGGGAAATGTGATAGAGAGTGACCTTGACACTCAGTAGAATGAAATCCTCTCCAAGGTGCCAGGCTGGCACCACTGGGGTGTGAACCATCAGAGACCCTATGGGGATCACAGACTATTCAAAATCCGAGTCTGTGCAGAAGACGGCACATTCATCCCTCTTGAACAACAGCTCTGAAGGCCCCTGACTGGTCCTTACTTTGTCTACAAAAGGCTCTTTGTGATCTAGAAGCAGGAATGTCGTCAAATACTCTGAGCTGCTCTGAAATTATAGGCCTCTTTTAACAAATGCTCTTGACTGAAATAACTACTCCCTCCAAGCATGCCCTGATTTATGACCTCTTTGGTTTTCCTTTTTTTTTAAATTAAATTTAATTTATTTTTTTATATAGCAGGTCCTTATTAGTCATCAACTTTATACACATCAGTGTATACATGTCAATCCCAATTGCCCAATCTTTGTTTTTCTTGACTGCCTCAATATTGTTGCTATCAGATTCTATCTAACCTTGAGCCTTGCCTCTTTTTCTACCACCATGCCTACACTATCCTGCTTGTTTTCTGCAACAAGCAAGCTTGCCTAATCCTCTCTAGGGCCTAACTCTAGTTTTAACTTGGATGAAACATGCTGCTGACAAGCCCCACAAAAATGACATCCTGGCAGAACCTGGTCTTTGTTTTCCCTGTGCCAGCATCAGGACTTTTGCCAACTGGCCTATTCTCCAGCAATGCCTTTTAAATCTATACTATCTAGAATATTTTGCCAACTGAGATTCAGAAGTTATGCTTTGAAAACTTAGTAGCAAAGGGTTCTGAATAAGACCAAACGTCTAAGACTGCTAGTTGACAGAGAATAACTCTACCTATCAGTACCAAAAATGTCAACTGAGAGGTATAGCCCTGGGCACAAGAATTCAAAGTAAGTAACAGAAGAGGTTGAATTCATAAGCAGTAGGGTTTACTGGAGCTGTAACATCAAATCTGTGCCAAAATGGCTCCAGAGCATAACAGAGGCTCATGTTAATCTGAAGTTACTCAGGAACAGGAACTAAGAGCTTTGTGAATGAAGCCTGGCTTCATTAAGGAGAATGAAATGGAGGTAAAGATAGAGAGATGCAGAAAAGAGACATAGTGCTGTCTGAAGAAAAAAGAAGAGAAAGTAGCTTGTCTGAAAATTTTTTCAGCATTTATGAAGCATAGTGGTACTGTTTGCAGTTGGATTATGGAGATTCCCACACAGCCTTCAAATAAACTCCCTATTCACCTGATCCACTGGAAAATCCTTCTCAGCTACCCAGGTGAATGACTTTGTAATGAGAATCTACAGAGCTATTTTAAGGCACCTCAAACTCTTTGGTAGAGCAACCTGACCCCTGGCCTAATAAGTTTTGGATAGGTATTCCTATGCTACCTTTGCTTCCTCTACCTGTGTCCATAGGTATACTTCTCAGACTGTTGACATTTTTGGCACTTATGTGTAAAGTTTTTCTCTGCCAACCAGCAGGCCTAGAGTTTAGATACCTTATTCAGGACTCTTTACTACCAAGTGATCAAAGTATAGTATAGCATCTTAACATCAGATTCTCTTTCTGAGAAAGAGAATCTTATTGGCCTGAGTTTTGGGTCATTTTAATCTGGGTTGTCTGTCTAGTCAGCTGTGGTGAGCCCTTGGGGTTGAGGACCTTAAGATTCTGTGCTATAACATGGTAGCCATAGGTGTGCCAGGGGAAAGATTTCCTTATATGGAGGGCAGGGTGAGGGAGGCAATGATTAGCAGACAGGACCAGTGAAGCTATAAAACCCAATCACCACCCACAACTGCCGATGAGGCCACACTTTCTAGGCCAAAGACTATAAAGAATCTGGTGCTTCCAACTTGTACAAATGTCCAGTGTTGATATAGAAAGTAGTTCTAAATTTGTGCACTTTCCAAAGGTAAATCAGATTGTAGACATGCTAAAGGTAGACATTTTGTAAATCTTAATTTAATAGAATTTGTCTAACTAAGCAAGAAGTTGTGAAGTAATGGTGAACAAGACTGTGAATAAAAAATAGTTTATAAGGGGCTAGAAAATGGCAGCAGGCTTCCTTGCACTTGCATGTGCTGTTCTTCTCCCATCTTCTTCCAACATCTTCTTGGCAAAGTCATATTCATTCTTCAAGACCTAGATTAACCATCACTTCTAGGAAGGCTTTTCTGATATGGTCCACTTTCCTCTTTCAGAAAAAGGTAGTCTCTTCTTTGATCAAAACAGCAACGTGTGCTTGTTTCATCCTTCATTGCAGCAATTCTCACACTAACTTACATGTGCCGCTTTACAACACTGTCTGCAGCGTGACTTTAAGTCCTTCGAAGGCAGAAACAGTGTCTTATTTGACTGTTGGCATCCAGCTCAGTGCCTGAAACAGAGCTGGTGTTCAAGAAGTGTTGACTGAATGAGAGAGAGTAAAGGAAAGTATGATATTGATCTGGCATAAGGGTAATCTGAGGAATGTTCCAGATAATCGAGGTTTATACCTTTAGCAAGCAAAACTTTTTATATGTTTTATGAGGACAGAAATCTTTAGAAATTGTCTTTACAGATTTTTGTGCCTCATTAAACAAAATGAAACTATAATGAATACTTTGTAGTTTATTCAGACTCCTTTTTATGAATCAATTATACTTTAATATGGTCTCAAGAAAGCTTAGTTCAGCTTCCACCTTCTCCAGGAAGCCTTCTCTAACCCTATGCCATCAGACGTCACTAGATACCATCTTATATTATTCATAGAACCCCTCCGTATACTGCTTACAATATGTTATGGAAATTATCTATCTGTTCACGTGATTCCACTACTTCACACGGTCACACATGCTCTGTTTTCCCCATTAGATAGTGGGCAGCTCTGGACAGGAGACCACATCATTCATCTTTTCATTGCCAGGGCCAAACAGAGCATAATAGGCATCCAACAAATGATGAACTGAAACGAATAGTATATCATATAAAGAGGGTTTTGAAAAGTGTAGAACTGTTGGTCTCTATCCTAAATTATTTCCAGTTTTTTGTGTTTTAATAATATTAAATTTTTTTTATATTGCTTCTTTTTTTCCTTCCCTATTATATCATGTTACTTTATCAGATTAACTATCTCAAGAAAGCCACCTCCGTCCCTTTTACCAATTCAATGACTTCCAAACTTTTTTGACAACATATCTTGATCAGTAGAAAATATTTGAACCCATACCTCTATTAAATGAGGGAGAGTACATTTGTGAAAAATTTACAAACATTTTTAAAATAAATTGCATCCATGTGTCATTGTATTGATTTTTTGCGTACACTCATAACTCTAAGTCAAAAAATAATAATTGAAAGGAAAGGTTAGATAGCAATGAAATAAATATTTTAAAACCAACACGACATTTTATTGTGTTTATTAATAATATAAACATTTTTGTTCTTGCTTGGTGAAATCATCTTATTTTAATCTTCGTATAACATTTGGTGATATAATATTTTGAGGACTTGGGTTCTAAGTTCAATTGATTCAATGCTTAATTTTAACAGCTATCATAGATGAAAAAGATACTTCAAAAATATGCTGCTACAAATGGATTAAGTGCATCATTATCTTTAGTTATTAAAATATGAAATTTGTGTTTCATTCCCAGACACCAATTACACCAAACTTGTTGAAATTCAGACAGGCAGTTCAGTTCACCTTGATGTCACCTTGATGTAGACACTGGGTTAAAAAAAAAAAAAGATTAACAAAAGGATTCAAACTCTTCATTTGGAAGATGTTAAATAGTGTAGAAAATTCTATTTGAAAAGTTTTAAAGTTTGCAACAATAAACAATCTTATAGGTGACACACGTATCCTTTTTCAGCCATAATGTCACATATTAATGGAAATATTTCCAAACATCTGTTTTCCAAATATTCTCCGTAATATCAATTTTTCCCAAAATTGTTTACTTACTCATTCACTGTAAAAAAAGTTCCGTTTACTTTAATGATATGTAAAGTGTAAGTGTGCTTGCTTTTATATATCTGCTGAGTTGCACTCTGTCATCAGTGAAAAGGTCAACACATTTCCAGCACTAATCTTTTTGTAAATGATATGCTTAATTTGCCTTTAAATTCAACGGCTCCTTTAAGTATTTTTCAGTGAAATAAACAGTGAAATTCTCTGGTAGCAAATATTATCATTGTTATTCCCTATCTTATTACAAAGTCATGTAAATATTTGATGTCATTTTAAAGAGCTGTGTTCTTTTGAAATTAAAAACATCCGTGTTGATGTACTCCCGACTTCAATTTCTCTGATGAAAAACTTGCCTATCGATGATGCAGTTAAGATTTCACATATGGAAACATTATATTAAAATCTGTTTAAATTTTTTTAATTCCATCAAAGCAGTATAACATATACTTCCCATAAAACACTTTTTTAAAGAAGATCAACAAGGATTCTCTTACTGTTGAGAATTTATCTTCTTCAATATACTCTTCCTTTAGAGGCACAAAATTGTGATCAATCATGAATTTTCTTTCTGAAATACAATCTAGCAAATATATTTTGAGACATGGTAGAAATGCTGATAGATCCACTCAGTTCTAATACTGCATAAATTCTAATGCTACATAATTTGTTCTAATGATTGTTTCTCAGTCTTCAGAAAAGTTTCTATGTATCTTCCAACACTGCTGACAAAGGACTACATATTAGTTTGTGGCTTATCGCTTCATTGCTTTTTTCAGTCTTACTCATGCTGGAAGGAAAACAGTTTTCCAAGGGGTCTTTTACTAATAAGTAAACTTCTAAACATTTGTTATTATGTTCAGTGAAACTTCATTAAATGCCAGATTGAGTAACTCTTGTCTTTGAAAATTTCTGAAAAACTTGTAAAAGATTGTCCTTATGTTTTGGATGCTTGTTTCTTTTAATGTCTTGTTAATCACGAATACATCTCAAGGCACAATACATGCAGATAAGAATCTTTGTTAACAATAATAACAAAATATCCACATTTCAAATGGTTTCATCATAACTTTGAATCTCAGGGGAGGTGGCTTTTTGTTAGATCTGATTAGATCTTGTTTAATAATTTGGCTGCCAAAAAGCTTATTCACAAAAAAAAGTGTCACAGCTAAGATTTTCTTTTGTGTTCAATTGTGCTTGCGTTCTTAATTTTATCTGCTGAATTTTTTAAGCGACTTGTCCATTTCATGAAATTTAGTTTAGTTAAAACTTAAGGCGGCCCCTATAACTTGCAATGCTTCGCAGTGAAGGATTGGAAGGAGGCATCCCTTTGTTCTGGAGGATGTAATTTCCACTTTCATTTCCATGTGATACCATGTCAAATACTAATACCATACATCTATGGGCTACAAACTGATAGTCCATTGTCAATCCTTTTTATTAAATGTTAGTAAAGGCTACTTTCTTTTTTAAAATTATTTTTAAATAAGTAGAAGTTATAATATTTTCTTCCCAAACTACTACTATTACTACTACTAGATTGTCTTGTGCTCCCTTGAAGTACACACACCCTACTTTGGAGTAACTGTTGTAATGTTTGGTTGAAAGACAAAATATGCCAATCCTTTAAGAGATTTCCATCCATTGAAGTCCTAAGACTTGTAGGATCTTCAGCACCAGAATGCATCATTTATTGTTTGGTGTTATTTTCATTTTAAGTATATTTGTCTTATTGCCTCAGCTAAATTATAAGCAAATTGAAGGCATGGAATACTTCTTACTCTTCTCTTTTGTTCCCTCATATTACCTAGCACAATACTTTGTCTAGAAGATATATAATACATATGTTTTCTTGTGCTAAATTGTTTTTAACTTCTCACGTGCTATTGTATTTTTGTCCAGTATTGCAATTTCTGTAAGGGAACCTGTTCCTTGGATTCCCCACATCTGCCACATAACTTACATGAACTTTTAGAAAAATATTTATTTATTTGGCTGCATTGGGTCTTAGTTGCGTCTCGTGAGATCTTCTTTGCGGCATGTCGGATCTTTCGCTGCAGCACGCGGGCTTCTTTCTAGTTGTGATGCGCGGGCTCCAGAGCGCGTGGGCTCAGTAGTTGCGATGTGAGGGCTGTCTAGTTGTGGCGCACAGGCTCTAGAGTGTGCGGGCTTAGTTGCCCCATGGCATGTGAGACCTTAGTTCCCAGACCAGGGATCAAACCTGCGTCCCCTGCATTGGAAGGCGGATTCTTAACCACCGGACCACCAGAGAAGTCCCAACTTACGTGAACTTTTAATAAATATTTGTTGACTAAAATGAGATAACCAAACAGATTTGGCCAATAACCTCATTTTACACAGAAACTAAGCCAATAAGCTATAGATCAGGGCTGTAATGGAATGCTGAACAGTACAAATTAATTGTAGACAGTATAAATTACCTATACCATTCCCATGAACATTTCACTCAATTAACAGATGTGTCATCAAAAGAAAAATATGTACATCTTCCCACAAAGAGTACATGTGCTTTTGAGCAACAGTATCAAGATAATAATTAAATGGTAAAAGGCAAATTCTATGAAGAAATATTCATTTATTCTTTCATTTATACAATCAAGTAATGTTTATAGTGTGCTTTCCACGTGCTACATATTAATTATAAATGTAGTATAATAAAACAGAAAGCAGGGAACACAAAGTAAAGTGTGATAAAATACACGTTATATAATCATCATGTAATAATCCATATTGAATAGAGGCTTTAAGAAGCTGTTACACACTCACATAAAGCTATTCACTTTTGTTTGTAAACTCAATGTGCTTGTAAATTCTTTGTTCAATATTGGCCTGTTTACCTCACTGGACTACATGCTCCACTGGGGCCCAGAGCAGGTCTGAACTATTACTACTCTTCCTCTAGTGTGTATCACAATGCTGGCATATAATCAAGTATTCAATAGGAATATGTTGAATGATAAGACAGATGGATGTATGGGGAGAAAACAACAGCAAGAATTACATATATTTTAAAATCCAAAAATAAGGATTATGTTGTACATCCTAATCTTATACAGTGCTGTAAGTATGTAAATTATATCTCAAAAACTGAAAGAATAAATGTGGGGAGAATCATAAAACTGAAGATTAAGCTATCTTTATTGAAGACAATTTGAGAAAGATAAATTATTCAAGAAAATATGTCTTTATGAGTAAATTTAAAAGAATAATTTAAAGATAAATTTCTACTAGATTTTGGCAGAGACTGACACATTTGAGAATTCAGTCACTTGCTCAACATATATGTATTGAATCCATATGAAGAGCCAGACACTGTGCTGGTTGCTGAGATGCAGGAGTAAATAAGATAAACTTGGTCTCTGTCCACATGGCATTTACAGAAATCCAGAAGGTACTAAAAGGCTCAAAATTATTTTCCTAACATGTAATATAAAACAAAAACTTTATTACCAAAAAATAATTGCATATTTGACAATATAAGCAAATACCTAACAGGTCTTTAATTATATTTTGGCAAGTATAACTCCTGATCTCACATGATGTTTTGTGGCTTCCAGGATAATCCATGTTGTTCCACCCTCCAGGTCATTGTTCATACCCTTGCTCTTTGCTGGAATTCATTTCCACCAAGGTCCATCTGTTACTTGTCTAAATCTACCCACTCTTTAAATCTCACACAAACACAGCCCCGCATCCAACATCTGACACCCCCTAGACCACCACATGCTTTGTGTGAATGCCCCGTCACTGTGCTTACCATATTGAAATTGTGATTTTTTTGTCTGTCTCTTTTCTGAACTCTATGTTCCTCTAGGACAGAGGCTAACTTTCACTGATTTTGTATTCTTAATGCCTCGTACATAACAGGTGATCAATAAATGTTTGTTAACTTGAACTGAAGCCTCTGTGTCTTCTATTTATAAACCTATATCTGCCTAATATAAGAGCAAAGACTTCAACTGACAGCCTGTATTTCCAGATTTCTTTAAAAGGCATCTACAGTCTATGAGACATCAGGAAAGGTCATAACTGAAAGCATTCACAAACTTGATTACATTCTCTTTCTTCCCACCCACAACTTAAATCCACATGAGAATTTGAGGCAGAGAATGTCATTATCTCTACTATCCTGATCACATAAAATCCTTAGCTTCTTAACACTTCAAAAACCAAAAGACTGCATAATGAGCAAAGTCAGACTTCTTTTTTGGCAAGTCTAGTGTCTAAAATGCAGCCATAGTAATAGAGGGGAATATTCTCTGGTACCATAACTCTTCCTGGGGTAGTAAATGGGCTTTTTCAGAGACAGAAGAAGACAAAGAGAGATATGAACATATGAGAATATCTACCATCTTTGGCACCTCAAATACACAGGGAGTTCCCCCCATTGATTGATTGCTATTTTGGCACCTCGGTATTATCTATTGCCATAATAGTGCCTCATAACAAACCATCCCAACCTCAGTTAAATGCTTAAAATAACAAGCATTTATTGTGTTCACCCCAAGTTGACGATTTTGAATGAGTTTAGCTGAGAGGTTCTTCTGATCTCAGTTGGATTTCCTCACATATCTGGGGGGCCAGCTGGCAGTGGGCTGATCTAGGATGGCCCTAGCTGGGACGTCTGGAACAACTCAGCTCTCTTCCACATGCCTCTCACATTCTTCCTGCAGGCTAGCCCTGGCATGATTTCAAAGCATGGCAGGGGGGAATAGTGAGCAAGCCCAATCACGCAAGAGGATAATTAAAAAATCATTTGCACTTTTCAAGTCTCTGCTTGTGTCAGGTAGGCAACATCCTATTGCCCAAAGCTAGTCACGTGCTCAAGCCTAGAGTCAGAGTGGGAGGAAACTTTAAAGTTACAGGACAAACATTGTGGATTCATAGAGGCCATTAGGTGGAGTCATTAATAAAACCAATCTAAGGACACCTGGATTCCTGAACCTACATGACACTAAACTTTAAAAACCTGTTCAGGAGAATGCTTAACATTTCCACATAATGGATTCTGGATACTTCAGAAAGTAGAGTTCTCTAAGAAATATACTACAGTGTTTAAAAGTTTTGAATTTTGATTTGGAATTTGGCACTCAGTTTCACAAAGCTACAGATTTAAAAAAAAAAAAAAAAATATATATATATATATATTCTCCATCTGAGGTACACTCCTCAAATATAAGGGTAAAGGAAAGCTATGCAATAATAGCAATGGTGAACTGAAAGTTTACCAAATCCAGCAAAGTAAAACTGATTAAGACCGGTAATACAGACGGTCCAATGGAGAAAGAAATAGGATGTAACAGAGAAAAATTTAACCTACACAGTGTGCACGTACAAGCATGCTCATGCATACATACAAACACACGACAAAGTATAGGCAAATCTTTGGAATGAATACTAAAACAAACAGAAAAACCAAAATCAAAACAAACAAACAAAAAACCTGGAAAATTGAATCTAGCAATATTTTAAGAAAATAATTGCTTTAGTTGGGTTTTTTTTGGACAGCAAAAAGCCACATGTAGGTAATGTCAGTTGATACAAGGGGATATATGTAAAAACAGTCTGCCAACAGTCACGTGGTCAGGTTTCCTGAGAAACTGGAATGCCACTCAGGATGCATAGGTGCTCAGTGTCTCTGCAACTTCAGTAACGCAGCTGGGGGTCTCGGTCATCCTATGATCCTTCAGCCCCAAGTACCTGTTGCTTTTTACTCCAGTTCTCTTCCATATTCATGGCTAAACATCTTTGCTTCTACAATGACCGTTTCATTCCTTCTAGAAACTAGAAGTTTTTATTTCACAGCCACTTCCATCTAACTGTTTTTACGTTTACTCCATGGCTTCTGATTACTGCTTCTTTCTGTGAAGCTTCTTTGTTTCCATGCCATTCTGTTACCTGTATCTCTCTCTGAGTGTCTGGTACTACAATCATCTTCCAGGAGACTGTTGGCAGACCACATTCCAAGGCATGTCTTCAGCTACAGTCTAATTTAAAAATGAGTGTCCTTGGGTTAAGAGCCCATCACTGCTCTGCTCAGCTGTTGTCAAGTGTTGGTATTATTGGGCAAAAAAAGAATCCCTCAGTTGGGAGTATAAGTATTACAAGCACTCTGAGACCTCTCAGAAGGGGGTAACCTAGTTGTCAAGTGCTTTCCATAGACCATTTAATATAAAAACCACTACAAACAAGAAAAGGCAATACAAGAATGCAAGGACAATTCACTATGAGAAAACCTATTTATACAATTCCAAGGTGTGCTTTTTTAACACCAAGCAATTCTCCCATTTTCAGCAGACACTGACAGGTGTCCTACAATTTAACTCAATTCTGACACAGTCTACCTGGAGATAGCATCAGATCCCATAGGTCAAGGGCTCAGTCTTACAAGACTGTCCCATCCGCCACTTCAGACGCCAATCCCAAGTTCAGGTTGTAACCTGTGCTGTGACTATAGATTGGAAGTTCCCATGACCCCCTTCATAGGTTCAAGTAATTTGCTAGAGTGGCTCACAGAATTCAGAGAAACACTTTACTTATTAGATGACTGGTTTATTATAAAAGGATGTAACTCAGGAACAGCAAGATGGGATACACAGGTCAAGGCTTGGGTAAAGGTACAGAGTTTCCATACTCTCCCCAAGCATGCCACTCTCCCCCCCTCATCTCCACATGCTCATCCGGAAGTTCTCTGATCCCATCCTTTTTGTTTTTTTTACTGAAGCTTCATTACCTAGTCATGATTGATTAAATCATTGGCCATTGGCAATTGATTCAAACTCTAGCCCCTCTCCTCTCCTTGGAGGTCAAGGGGGTTCCAATTCTCTAATCACATGGTTGGTTCTCCTGGGAACCAGGCCCCATCCTTGGGTGCTGTCCAAAAGTCACCTCATTAACATAAACTTAAGTGTAGTTGAAAGGGGTTTCTTATGAATATCAAGAAACCTTTCTTGCCTTATTGCTTTTTTTTCCCCCCTTTTTTGTCACGCCACGTGGCATGCAGGATGCAGGATCTTAGTTCCCTGACCAGAGGTCGAACCCGTGCCACCTGCAGTTGAAGCATGGAGTTCTAACCACTGGACCTCCAGGGAATTCCCCCTTTCTCATCTTATTACTTAGGAAATTCCAAGGGTTTTAGGAGCTCTGTGCCAGAAACAAATGAAGACCAAATATATATTTCTTATTATAAATCACAATATCATAATAATACATCCTATCAATGGTCAAAAGGGAAAAATGATGGATCATCTTGAAAGATATGTTGAAAAAGGCAATTGATGTACTAGTATAGATTTAATATTATTTTATATAGTTTTCTAGTAAAGTTCTTAATCTGGTGGATCTCTATAAAGAAAACTGTAACATTTTGCTGGGGAAATACAGATAGATGTAAACAAATGCCAAGAATACTATATTTAATGACAAAACAGAAGTGATAGTGAAATTAAAGTGGAGTTACAGGTACCCAGGAAGATCTGAGTGGAACTGTGATCCAGACATGTCTCCCTCCTGAAGAGTCCTTGAGTAATATACATACAGGAAGAAAGGACAGAGCAGAGCAAAGTCACAAAGTAACACTTTATTATTAGGGACCTTCCCCTTGCCACTAATCCCCAAGTGTGTTCTTTTCCCAACAATCTGGCCCACCACTATGTTGTGTTGATGAAAAGAGAGGATTGGTGAAAAGAAGATAGAGAGAATAGAACAGTAATGATATCTAGGCCTGCTCAAAGGAAGCCACATTTGTACACTGACCTTTGAATACTCTGTCACTATTTTTACATTCAGCATCCTGGACCTCCACCACACACATTAGTTGCTTTTTCCAGGAAGTAGTAGGAAAGAGGTGATAAGATGACAAAGCAAAGAGAATCAACTCAATAGGATTATGGTTAGAATTGCAATGAACCTGTAGATTGATTTGGGAAGAACAGTGCAATTGCAATCACAATATTGATGAGTTTTTTTTTTTAATTAGACAAAATGACTAATAAAACTGATAACAACAGTCATGTGAGAATAACCAAGAAAATTTTGAAAAAGGAGAGTAGTAATGAAGGATACTAAAGGCGGCCTAAAGGCAGCCTGTACACACACCCTTACGGAACCCTATGGGTTGTGTTCAGCCCCCTGTTATGACTGGTCAGTTCGTTTGTTCTGATTGGTTCATGTTTGTGCTTTAGCAGTTGTTAAACATTTGGTATATCAACCCTCCTTATGGGCATTATACTATAGTGATAGTGATAGTAATGAAAAATGTAATACTAATGGATGCAAAAAACAGAAAGATGAATGAAATGGATAGAATAGATGGCCCAGAAATAAATTCTTGTTTAATGGGATGCAAAAAAATTTTTTTTTAACATTTGGTGCCAGATTTCTCTTGGGGAAGAAATCATTTCATTGAGAAAGATATCTTAATATATTGCATAAAGGTAAAAGGCGAGACCCTGGGGGCTTAGGTTGGAAGAAGATAATGTAACAAAGAGATAGACAAACCACTGTGCCCAAAAAATTTTTTTTTAGATTGTATGAAGAGACAGTGAAGAGAGGAAGAATCACCATGCTTGTAGAGAGAGGTGACCAGTGAGAAATTCCTGGCTGTATGTTGGCTGAAGGCTTTTTTTTTTTTTTTTTTTTGCGGTACGCGGGCCCCTCACTGTTGTGGTCTCTCCTGTTGCGGAGCACAGGCTCCAGATGCGCAGGCTCAGCGGCCATGGCTCACGGGCCCAGCCACTCTGCGGCATGTGGGATCTTCCCGGACCGGGGCACGAACCCGTGTCCCCTGCATCGGCAGGTGGACTCTCAACCACTGCGCCACCAGGGAAGCCCCTCAAGGCTTTTTGAAAGCATGGAATTTCTAAAGACTTTAAGTTGTTTGCATTGCTGCAGGCAAATCCCCTTTGTCTCCCTCTAACTGTGAGTGAAGAATGCTACATACAAAGAAAACTTTGTGTGAGTTTTTTTGGAGGGGGTAGGGTGTTGAGAAGGAGTCCAAGAAAAAGAGTCTTGAAATTCACGTAGAGTGTGGGGCAGAGAAGACAGCAGCCATGTGGGATGAGATATGTGTGAAAGCAAAAGTTAATTTGAAGCTGATTCACACAGCCGAGGCCGTTGAATATATTCTCTTAAAAATGCAGAGAAGTTGTAGGAGGGAGGGAAGGAGATTAGACTTCTCATAGGATGTTGGCTGAGTGGTTAGAACCGGTTTTCTTTAAATATCAAAAGGTGGACCAGCCTCAGCTGACAACTGATTTAACTTACACGTAGTAATTTAGCCCATGATTTCAAAAAAAAAACGAAAAGTAGCCTTATGAATCAATGGGAAAGGAAGCATATATGAAAGAAAGAAGCTACCTTTCCTTATTGGCTCAGCTAGGGAAGGATGGAGTCTATCTGAGTTTAATCAAATAGTAATTTGTATGGTCAAAGGATCATCCATTAAAAGTTATACAGCTTAACACCTATCGTGTGTCAGGCTCTGTTTTAGGCACTGGTGATACAGCAGTGAACACAGTAGACAAAACACCTGCTTTCAAAAACTTTCCATTCTGGAGGATAGAGACAGACGTTTTGAAAGTGAGTGGTATAGCTCTTAATGATGGGCTATTTTTGGTATGCTGAAAAGTATACTTTGAAAGCAGAGGAAATGAATGAAGAGAATTTCCATGGTCAGCAAAATGACTTGAAAAGCTACCTTAAGGTAACAGTGGAGACGGCCTTGAAAATTAGAGAGGTAATTAATTCATGATTTAGAGTAAGGGTCAGCAAACTTATTCTGTAGAGGGACAGATAGTAAATATTTTTGGCTGCCATTCAGTCTATGTTGCAACTACTCAACTCTACCACTGTAGCTCAAAAGAAGCCACAGACACTACAGAAATGAATGTGCTTGGCTCTCTTGGGATAAAACTTACAAAAACTGGTGGCAGTCTGTAAGCCATTGTTTACCAATTCTTTCTGTAGAGTCAAGCTTGCTGTACTCAAACTTGGCTTCACCTGTTACTTAATGTATGACCTTGTACAAATTACCCCAATTCTCTAAGCTTCATATTTCATAAGAGGAAAATAAAAGTATTTGTCACAGTTCCTAGTTCATAATAAAGTCTCAAAAAAATCTTAGTCATTATTACTATGTTTTATTGTGATAATAAAACAGCTACTGATAATGTGTGATGAGTATGTGTATGTGTGTGTGTATATACATGTGTTTGTATACATGCATACATGGAAACATATGCTTGTGTGAGACTGATCTAACATCCACTTTCCAGATCATGAAAAGATTAAAGAATGTGGAAATAATATTGGTGAAATGACCACCAAAAGTGAAGGTATTGGAGTTTTCATGGCAGAGTAGTTTTGAGTACCAAGATCACCCCACCTTCTGAGATCATTCTACTGGATATGGAGGACCAAAAACTAACATAGATAGAACTTCTGTGGCCCCAGAGCATTATTTTAGACAGAATAACATATGCTTGGGAATTCTGCTGCTGGTGCAGTAGTAGAGGAAGACTGAATGGATACTAAGGTGAAATTAACCCCCTGCGTTGATGTGACAGAAAACATAGTTTGGGAAGATCACTGAACTTTGTAGAGCAAAGAACTGGAGAGGAGAAAGCAACATGAAGAATGAGACCCAGAATCCTGCATAGGAGTCACCACGAGACTGTTGCTGAATACTCAGTGACATATCATAGGGCGAGTCCTTTCAAGACTACATAAAAAATGGACCAGGAAGCTGTAACGTGGATGATTCTCAAAGCTCACAAAGAACTTGGAGATGTTTGAGTTCTGGCCAGCCAGATTCTAGGAGCCATATTGAATACCCAGAGTACAGTCTACTCTAAATCAACCCACCAAAAAAAGCTTAAAAACAAGACTTAAAGAATCTAGCTGAGGCAGGTGTTGAAATTTTCCGTGCAGTTCCCAATCATGTCAACAGTGTTTTTAAGGGTTTTTGTCACAAAGCCCTTGAAAGCAGAAGGCCCTTGACTACAGATTCTGAACAAATCAGAGTCCTTATGACTGGAGCAGCTGATCAAATTGCATATTCACTGCTGTACACTATTAGAAATGGATCTGTCTTTGGTAAAGACCAGCCTATAATTCTTGTGCTGTTGTATATTAATCCTATGATGGGTGTCCTGGATGGTGTCCTAATGGAACTTCAAGACTGCCCATCCTTCCTGAAAGATGTCATCACAACAGATGAAGAAGAGATTGCCCTCAAAGACCTGGTTGTAGCCATTCTTTTGGGCTCCATGCCAAAAAGGGATGGCACAGAGAGGAAAGATTTACTCAAAGCAAATATGAAAATCTTCAAATGCCAGGGTGCAGCCTTGAAGAAGTATGCCAAGAAGTCAGTTAAGGTTATCGTGGTGGGAAACTCAGTCAATACCAATGGCCTGATTGCTTCAAGTCCGTCCCCAAGGAGAACTTTTGTTGCTTGACTCTTTTGGATCACAGCCAAGCTGAATTGCTCTGTTAAACTTGGTGCTAAATTTAATGTGACTTCTGATGATGTAAAGAATGTCATCATCTGGGGAAACCATTCCTCAACTCAGTATCCAGATGTCAACCATGCCAAGGTGAAACTGCAAGGAAAGGAAGATGGTACTTATGCAGCTCTGGAAGATGACAGCTGGCTCAAGGGAGAATTCATCACGGCTGTGCAGCAGTGTGGTACTGCTGTCATCGAGGCTTGAAACCTAACCAGTGCAATGGCAGCTGCAAAAGCCATCTGTGACCACATCAGAGACACCTGGTTTGGAATCCCAGAGGGAGAATCTGTGTCCATGAGTGTTATCTCTTATGGCAACTTCTATAGTATTACCAGTGGTCTGCTCAATTCATTCCCTGTTATAATCAAGAACAAGACCTGGAAGGTTGTTGAAGTTCTCCCTATTAATGACTTCTCAGGAGAGGAGATGGATCTTTCTGCAAGGGAACTGGCAAAAAGAAAAGAAACTGCATATGAATTTCTTTCCTCTGTCTAACTAGACAATCATTTTGATGTTACTAAGTACCCCAACACCGAAGAATCTAAACGTTGTCTTTGACTCTAGTACCAAATAATAATAATGCTATACTTAAATTACTTATGAAAATGACACATTTTAAAGATTGTGTGTTTCTTGATACAAATCTGTGACAGTTTATCATCATGCTGTTAGTGCTGCATTCTAAATAAAATATGTATTCCAAAAAAATCTAGACAATTATCAAGTAATCTAGCTAACAGAACAAAATTTCAGTTTAGCATTCTTTCAAAAAAAAGATAAAGAAACAAAACCCAGAACTCAGCAAGCTCACACTTATGATGTCCAGCATGCAATTAAAATTTACTAGACATGCAGAGAAGCATGAACATGTTTCTCATCCCAGAAGAATAATGTGACAATAGAAACAAACTAGGAAATGATATAAATGATGGTATTAGCAGACAAGAATGACAAAAGAACTATTGTAAACATGTTCAAGTATTTAAAGGAAAATGTGAATATAAAGAAGAGGAAAAGAGAAGATATTTTTAAAAACACCAAGTGTACTTTTCTAGGGTTGAAAAATACAATATCTGAAATAAGAATTTTACTGGGTGGTCTTAATAGTAGATTAGATACTACAAAAGAAAAAAATCAGTGAAATTCAAGATATAGCAATCAAAAGTATCCAAACTGAAATGCAGACAGGAAAAAAAAAATCTCTAGAAATAAACAAGTTGAAATATCAACAACAACAAAAACAGAACCTCAGTGGCCTACAGGAAAAAATTAAGTAGTAATTATTTAAATTATGTTATATATGTTTAATTACAATATATGTAATTGGAGTCCCAGGAGGAGCTAGAAAGAGGAGGCAGGAAAAAGCATTGGAAGAAACAACAGCCAAAACTTTTCTAAATAAAACAAAATATAAACCCACAATTCAAGAAGTTTATCAAATCTTATGCAAAGTAAATACATAGCAAATTACACAAAAACACATAATAATCAGGTCGCTCAAAACCACTGATAAAGAAACACATTCTAAAAGAAATAATAACGACAAAAGGTGCATTACTACAAAGAGATAAAAATTACTTCAGGCTCTTCATCAGAAACTATCCAACCCAGAAGACAATGTATGGCATTTTCAGAGAACTGACGTAAAAAAAAAGTGATCAAACTAGAATTCTTTTCCAGCAAAAACATTCCTTTGAAAAATGAAAAGAGAAATAAAACTTTTTGGGCAAATGAAATCAGAGATATTTATTGCCAGTAGAACTTTACTACAAGAAATATTAAAGGAAGTCCTTTAGGATGAAGGAAATTGAAATCAATTTGTAATTCAGATCCACACAAAGCAGTGAATATCACTGGAAATGGTATATAAAAAGTTTTTTCATTTTTTAATTTTTCAAATGATAATTATTTAACACAAAAATGCTAAGAATATATTATAGAGGTTATAATATGTGTTGAACTTAAAATAACTATGACAACAATAGCACTAAGAAGAGAAAGGGAGAAATGGAAGTATACTATTGTAAATTTCTTACATTAAACACAAAGTGGTGTAATATTATCTGGAGTTAGACTGCATAAATTAAAGATGCATACTATAAACCCTAAGACAACCACTAAAAAACTACTAAGAGCTACAGCTAATAACTTAATAATGGAGATAAAATTGAACATTAAAAACTACTTGTCTAATCGAAAATAAGGAGGAAAAGAGGAAAAAGAAACAAGATGGTACAAATAGAAAAGAAAATTTAAAAGGTAAATGGCATATACCCTGAGAAAACCATGATTCAAAATGAGACATGTACCACAATGTTCACTGCAGCACTGTTTACAATAGCCAGGACATGGAAGCAACCTAAATGCCCATCAACAGATGAATGGATAAAGAAGATGGGGCACATATATAAAGTAGAATATTACTCAGCCATAAAAAGAAATGAAATTGAGTTATTTATAATGAGGTGGATGGACCTAGGGTCGATCATGCAGAGTGAAGTAAGTCAGAAAGAGAAAAACAAAAGCCGTATACTAATGTATATATATGGAATCTAAAAAAAAAAAAAAAAATGGTACTGATGAACCTAGCAGCAGGGCAGGAATAAAGACGTAGACATAGAGAATGGATTTGAGGACATGGGGTGGGGAGGAGGAAGCTGGGGCAAAGTGAGAGTAGCATTGACATATATACACTACAAAATGTAAAATAGATAGCTAGTGGGAAGCAGCAGCATAGCACAGGGAGATCAGCTTGGTGCTTTGCGATGACCTAGAGGGGCGGGATAGGGAGAGTGGGAGGGAGGCTCAAGAGAGAGGGGATATAGGGATATATGTATGCATATGGTGATTCACTTTGTTGTACAACAGAAACTATGGCTAAAATATCGAGGCTCAATTAATGCTGTCTACAAGAAAACTACTTTAAATATGAAGACACTGAATCATTAAAGAAAAAGATGGAAAAAGGTACCACACAAACACTAATCATAAGAAATCTGGAGTGGATATATTAGTATAAGAAAAATTAAATTTCAGAACAAGTAACCCGAACAGAGATTAAGAGGGAAATTATGTAATGATAAAGACTCCATAACAATCTTAATGTGTAAACACCTAATAATAGATCTACAAAATACATGAATTGAGAGCTGAAAGAATTGAAAGGACAAAAAAGTACATCTAGATTTATAGAGATTTCTTTATTCCTCTCAGTAATTGATAGAATAAGTAGACAAAACTCAGTAAAACTATAGAAAGCTTGAACAATACTGTCATCCAACTTGACCTAATAGCCATTTATAGAATAATCTTCACTCTCCCCAACAAGAGAATACACACTATTCATGTGCAAATGAAAAATTCACCAAGAATACTGGGGGATAAAACAAGTATCAATAATTTGAAAAGATAGAAATGCTAGAGTATATACTCTGACCATAATGGAGTTAAATTAGAAAACAATAATAAAAAGATATCTGGGAAATTCCCAAATATTTGGAAAATGTACAACAGATTTCCTAATAACTCATGGGTCAAAGAAGAAATCACAAGGACTATCAGGAAATATTTAGAACTAAATGAAAATTGAGATAAAATATATCTAAATTTTGGAGGTACATCTAAAGCAGTGATCAGAAGGAAATCTGTGCTCTAAATGCTTATGGTAGAAAAGCAATGAGATCCCAAGTGAATAATGTAAGCTTTCACCTTAATGAGCTAGAAAAAGAAGAGCAAATAAGTCCCAAGTAAGTACAAATGTGGCAATAATGATGATAAAAGCTGAAATAAATAAAAGAGGAACAGGCAGTAGAATTAATGATACTGAAGCTTCTTTTTTGAAGAGATCAATCAAATGAAATACCTTTCACTAAGCTTTCAAGTGAAAAAGAGAGAAAACATAAAATACTAACATGAGGAATAAACAATGAGATATCCAATATTAAACAAATGTTAAAGAATAATATATATTATAAATAACTTTAGGCGAATAAATCTGACAACTTAAATGAAATGGAAAAAAACCTTGACAGACACAAATTTCCAAAACTGGCAGAAGAAGAAATCAAAAATTAAATTGTCTTTTATCTAGAAACAAAATTAAATTCATAATTTAAATTTTCTCAAAAAGGAGACTCCTGGCCTGGATAGCTTCATTGATGAAAGCGTTCATGTAAATCAACCATATTTCAATAAAAAATAAGCTAAAAATTGAAGAAACCTTTCAAACCTTTAGGAAATAGATAATAAAAATCTTATACAACTTCTTCAGAAAGTAGATAAGGAGCTTCCAAACTCATTTTATTGGGCCAGACTTACCCTGATAACAAACCTAGAAAAAGACATTACAAGAAAACTACAGACCAGTATTCCCAATGAACTTGGATTTCTTAATATTTTTAAAGTTTAGCTAGTAGAATCCAGCAACCTATAAAAAGTATAATACACCAAGAACAAGTTTGGTTTATCTCAGGAATGTAAGGTTGGTTTAATATTTGAAAATCAATCAATTTAATCCATCATCTCAACAACCTAAAAAGGAAAAAAAAAACAAAAACATAAGATCATCTCAATAGATGCCCCTTGAAAGCATTTGGTAAAATTTAACACTCATTCATAATAAAAACTCTCAGCAAATTAAGGAAAGGAAGGGAACTTCCTCAACCTGGCAAAGGACATATGCAAAAAATCTAGAGATAACATCATATTTAATGGTACAACACTGAATGCTTTCCCTTAAAATCAGGAACAAGGCAAGGATGCGCTTTCTTACTACTTCTGTTCACATTATACTATGTGTTCTAGTCAGTGGAATAAAATGGGAAAGGTAAATAAAAGCATACAGAATGGAAAGGAAAAAGTAAAACTCTCTTTATTTGCAGAGGTATGATAGTGAACATGAAAACTCCCAAGAAATTTATAAAACACTACTAGAACTAATAAATTCATTAGCAAGTTCTCAACACACTCTGCCAATATTAAATAAAATCAAGTGTATTTAAATATACTATCAATGAACCATTAGAAAATGAAATTAAGAATCCATTTACAATAGCATTAAAAGCATAAAATACTTCAGGATAAGTATATGCAATACCAGTACTATCAAAAATACAAAACATTGCTAAGAGAATTTAGAGGAGACCTGAGTAAACTGAGATCTATACCATATTCATGGATGAGAAGACTCAGTACTGTTAATGTGTCAGTTCTTCCTAAATTGATCTACGTATTAGCAATCCCAAATTCCTGGAGGTATTTTTTCAAAAATAAAAATTAAATAGCTAATTCTAAAATTCATGTGCAAATGCAAAGAACCTGGTAGAGTCAAAATCATTTTGAAAAAGAACAGATTTGGAAGATTTACACTTCCTGGTTTCAACACTTTCTAAAGTTATAGTAATCAATACAGTGTAATAAAGATAGGCTTATAGTTAAATGGAATGGATTAAAGAGTCCAAAAATAGACACTGAGTTTTCACCAGAGTTGCTAAAGCTAGTTCAGGGGGGAAAGGACTGTCTTTTCAACAAATGGTGTTGAAACAATATTATATCCATTTAGAAAAAAATTAACATTGACTCTTTCCTCATACCTTATGCAAAAATTAATTTGAAATGTATTATAGTCTCAAATGAAAAAGTTAAAACTAAATTTCAAGAAGAAAACATATTAAAAAATCTTTTCTCTATAGGAGTAGGTAAACTTTCTTACATATGTCATAAAAAGCATGAGTCACAAGACAAAGAGATGATAAGTTGAACTTTGGCAAAATAAAAACTCTGTTCTTCAAAGGATATTGTTGAGAAAATGAAATGCGAGTTTAACTGTTCCTGTGTAAAAAATTTCTCCAAAGCCTAGTGACTGAAAACTACAATAAAAAATTATTATTTCTCACAGTGTTTATGGATTAGGAATATGTGAATTGCTTGGCTGGCCAGTTCTGGCTTGGAGTGTCACATGAGATTGCAGTCATCTGAAGGCTTGACAGAGGCTGGAGGATTCATTTCTAAGATGCTGCATATGGCTGGTAAGTTGCTGCTGACTGTTTATCAATAGGTCTTAGTTCCTCTCTGTATGGATCCTCCCAAAGACATTCTCTAGAGCAAGCAATCCGAGAGGGCAGGGTGCAAGCTACAATGACTCTCGTGACCTAGTCTTAGAAGTCACATGCCATCACTTTCACAATTCCTCTTGGAAAATCTGATATGGGTCCGCTCTAAAGGGGAGGAGACTGTATAAAAGTATAGACACTGGAAGCCAAGATCAGTGGGGTCCTTCTTGGAGGCTGACCACAGCAAGCCACATTCTGAGAGAAAAGATTCACAACAAATGTATCTGACAAAGGATTGGTATATAGAACACAAACTGAAGAGACAAAAACAATTTGAAATGGACAAAACATTTGAACAAACACTTCACAAAAGAAAATATACAAATGAGCCATAATCACATGAGAAGATGCTCAACATCATTAGTTATCAGAGAAATAGAAATTAAAACACAGTGACTTACTGCTACACACCTACTAGAATGGCTAAAATCAGAAAGGACTGACATTACCAAGTGTTTGAAAGGAAATAGAAAACTGGAACTCCCGTACATTGGTGGTGGGAATGTAAAATGGCACAACCACTTTGGAGAGCAGTTTGGCAATTTCTTATAATTAAATATATACTTACCATGTGACCCAACAATTCCATTCCTTGGCATTATTTACCCAAGAAAAATGAAAACATATGTCATCACAAAGAACTTTAACCCAATGTTCATAGAATCTTCAGTCTTTATAGCCAAAAGCTGGAAACAAATTAAATGTTCAGCAATAAGACAAATATAAAAAAATTTGGCAAATCCATACAATAGAAATAATAGTCAGCAATAAGAAAAGAAGCAACTACTGCTACACAGAACAACAGGAATGAATCTTTAAAATATGCTGAGCTGAAGAAGCCAGACACGAAAAAGTGGACACTGTCTGATTCCATTTACACCAATCCTTTGAAAAAGTAAAGTTATTCTCTAGTGACAGAGAGCAGATTGGTGGTTGCCTAGGACCAGGGGTAAAACACGGTAAAGCAGCAACCAGATGAGCAAAGGATATGAAACAAGTGTATGTGAAAGAAAGAAAATTTAAGGTGCAGGGAAAACAGGTTAGTGAAGGTTTTCTCATCTTCAGTATTATTGCCATTTTGGATCTGATAATTCTTTGCTTGTGTGTGTGTGTGTGTGTGTGTGTGTGTGTGTGTGTGTGTGTGTGCTGGCCTGTGCACTGAAGGATGTTTAGCACTCTCTGGCCTCTACCCACAAAATGCCAGTGGAAATCTCCCCCAGCTCCCTAGCTGAGATAATCAAAAATGTCTCACAACATTTACAAATGTCCCCTGGGATACAAGATAGTCCCCAGTTGAGAACCACTGGGTTAGTGTATTTATTATGTATTGCTGCATAACAAATTATCCCCCAAATTTAGTGGCTTAAAACAATGAACATTTATTACCTCACAGTTACTATGGGTCAGGTATTTGAGAATGATTTAGTTGGGGTTTCTGGTTCAAGGTCTCTAACGAGGTTGCAGCCAAGATGTCTGTATTATCCAAAGCCTGACTGAGGCTGGTGGATCCACTTCCAGGATTGCTTCATATACATGGAGATTGGCAGAAGGCCTCATATCCTTGCTGGTTGTTGGCAAGATATTCAGTTCCTTGCTATGTGGGCCTCTGATAAGGCTACTTGATATGTCTTCATGACACGGTAACTGCCTTCTTCAGAGCAAGTGATCTGAGAGAGAGTAGAGAGGAGCCACAATACCTTTTTAAGACCTGCTCTTGGAAAATACATACTGTCACTTTTGCTGTATTGTACTCATTAGAAATAAGTCACTAGCGCACTAATGTCTTTCCTTATATAATCATGTGTGGGAGAAGAGGATGAACTCAGAGTAATGGCACTGCAATCCTGTTTCTACTTGAGAGTAAAATTCTGATGAAAGAAAGAAAAATAAGTTGCTAAGTACAGCCCACATTCATTTGAAAGGGAATTAGACTCCACTTTTTTTTTTTTTTTTTTTTTTTTTAGACTCCACTTTTTGAAGGGGGGATTATTGATGAAGTTGTGGGTGTATTTTAAAACCATCATAGTTGGAGAAAGATTCTTTAACAAATGAGCTGGGGGAGACCATGAGAAAGAAAAGGTAGATCATCACACCAAAATAAAACTGAAAGGATTAAATTATTTAATGGATAAAGCAAAATTATCAAACATGTAGAAAAAAGTAAAGGCAGATAAATAACATGATCTCAGGATGGCAATGAAGTTGCAAAGCAAAAAATAATAGAAGAAAACAAAAATGGAAAAGACTAATAATTTTATTTTGGATCAATATCTACATTGTATAAAGCAACTTTTTGTGAATATCCTAGCAAGAAAATGGACAATGGACAAACAATGAGATACCATATTTGCCCTGTGATGAGAATATACCAAGATGAGAATATACCATGATGATTTTGGCACAGTGAAGAAGGACAATCACATATTCTCATATAGTGCTGTGGGACAATTGAGAATGACAATTATAATATCAGTAATTTATTGATCATGTGCCACATAGTTCTAGGTATTTTATTTGTAGCAACTCATTTTCTTTTAATGACAACATCATATGGTAGCATTATACCTATTTTCTGGTTGAGGCACAGATTAAGGACTTTGGCCAAACCTCATAGCTCATAGGTGGCAGAAGTGTTGACTTACCCAGCTGCCATGATAGGCACAGTGCCTCAGGCTCACCATACTTTTAGAGGCCCATAAAATGTTTTAATTTCTTTTAAAATCAGAAAGAAAAAAATGAATGCTTAGGTCAAAGAAAATGTTTTAATGTACAATATCAGTATGTTGTCTTTATAACAATTCAGTTATAAATATAATTTTAAATATTATTTTATGGAAGAAGAGATCCACAAAGTAAAAGTATCTAGGATCCATGAAAATAGGAATCTGGCCCCAGGTGGCAGAGCTGGGTTTTTATCCCAGGCAGTGTGAACCTAGGCCTAAGTTCTTCCTGGAAGGTAACTTGCCAATATGTTTCAAGAGGGCTAAAATTGTTCACACTTTCTATTACTTTTAAGGATGTAAATTAAGGCAGTAAGTAAGGACATGGGCAATGATGGATGAAAAGATATTTGTAATAGTGTTCATTTGAACACCAAAGAAATATTTAATAATGAAAGGCTGGTCCAATGTTTGCTGTCAACGTAAGGGCCTAGGTGAGTACAAGGAACTGCTGAATGGAGCTCACCTGAGGCAGAAACTGAGGACTTGGGAGAGCTGGAAGTAGAGCGGGAAGTGGGAGGAGGCATGTGTGCACTCTGCAGATGGAGTGCAGACCTCTGCTGGGTATGCATAGGTTATGTCTGAGAGTGCACTTGGGAGCATGTTCTTGAATTTATTTTTAAAGGAGCTGGACAAGCAAAAAGGTGAGGGAAATGTTAGAGGAAACAGTACCCTTCAAAGTAGAGATGAGTGAGCACAATCAGGAACTCTGAAGAGTTTGTCATAACAGGAGAGACAGAGCATGTGAGCATGAAAGAAGCCTTGAAGACCATGTTAACTTTTGTCTTGAAAGCTCTGATGAGCCAATGAAAGATTTTAAGCAGTGGAGTGATGGGCTCAGATGTATGTTTTAGAATAATCATTGTGGATACAGTATGCATCAGACCCAGGTAGGAAGTCAGAGGGTAGAAGCTGATGGAGTGGAGAGGAAGAGAATGTGCATTTGCATTTATTCAGTCAAGAGATATTTATTGAATCCTACAAATACTCACGAATGCCAATGTTCTTGGTACACAATTCTTTCAAAGGTTTAGTTATGACGGAAGAAGAGAGAGAACTAGAAAGAGGTTTAAAGGCAAGGGAAAGTTTCATACAGAAAAGTCTTAAACATGATTATGCGGAAGAGTTGTACTCAACAGAAAGGATGAGGTTAAAGATATGCCAGGGAGGGCCTTACAGGAGGGAGCAGTCAGTGGAGAGTTTTGGTTGGAGGGGAGCAGGGACAGCCAGCCTGAGATAGAGGAAAACTAGTAAGCTTGGGTGTGGGTGTAGGTAATTTGTGGGGTTTGGGTGAAGCATCTGGCAAAAATTGTAGAAATCCATGCTGGATGACCTTTTTTATCTCTCTGAAGTAGAGGAACAGGTCATATGATGAGTAACGTGGTCGTTACTGATTTCTATTTGCAGGGTGGCCTTGGTTCTAAAAGCAAGGCACAGAACCAAGAGCTCTTCTCCAGGCTAATTGACTCATTTGTATAAATGGGGATAATAGGCCCTTCTTTATGGAACTGCTGTATTCATTAATTGCACAGACACATGCACTTGCTCAGTATTAGTTCTATCATTGTACTCTTGTGGGGTTGGGGTAGTGAACGTTTTGGTTACCAGTAAAAGTGGACTGGAACTCTTCTGGTATGACCATCTGCTAAATGCAATTATTTACTCTTGCAATGGGTTGTAAGTCAAACACTCAGCTAGGTCAAGGAGTATTTATTAACAGCCTCCTTTTGCCGTAAAGCGTTCAAGAAAAGAACGCCAGTGCCTCAAGGACCTTACTGAAAGTCATGAGCGGGTCTGGCCGCGAACCGGAAAGTCAAGTCAGCAGCAACCACCAAGACTTACTGAAGCCTCTTCCCAAATCGCGGCGACGTCTCCTCCCCTTCCACAGGTTCAGGCCTCGCCCCCTCCCTCCCATTGGCTGGCTCTCCCCCTCCCTCGACCGCTCCGAAGACCCGGAGAAGCGGAGTCTTCCAAAGGCATCCTCGGGTCTCCCTCGCTGCGCATGCTCGCGGGAAGCCGGATTCCGGGTCCGGAGTTGGAGGCTCTGGGAGGCCGCGTCGCTGAACGCGGGGTCGAGCCGGCAGGGAGGCGCGCGCTCCGGGCGCGGCGCGCTCCCGAGGAGGGAGGCGTGGGGTCGGCCGGGGGTGGCGCGTGGCCGGGGTGGGGGTGGGGGGAGGGTCGGGTGTCGGCGAGCGCGGCAAGCGGGTTCCGAGTGGCTGCAGGCGGCCTGGGCTGCCGGGGCCGACGCCTGGGTGGCTGTCGCCGCCGCGCCTGCTGCGAGATGGCGATCTTGGGCACGGAAGGGTGAGGGCGCCCGCCGGTGGAGGAGGCGCCGCTGCCGTGGCCGCCGGGCCGCCGGGAGCCGACGGCTTCGCGCCGGGTAAGGACGCCGCGGCGCTGGGCTAGGGGCTGGGGTCGCGGGCGGGGCGGGGGCTCCGGGGGCGCGGGCCGGGAGCCTCTGCGGCGGTGCCCTGAGCCCGGCACGGTCCGCCGCGGGGCGGGACCCTCCGAGGGCAGTCGGGGGCCGTCCGCGTCGCCCTGGCTGCCGACTCCAGCCCGGGGGCTGGGAGTTTTCTGGGGTGGGGTCACGGGTCCTGCCCCGAGTTGGCCCTGGCACAGGCCTGAGCTAATGATACTGGAGCGGAGAAAAGTGTTTTCGTGACTCGGCAGCCGCAGTTCTCAAGCTTCCTTCCCTTCTTTCAACCTTCCTTCCTTTCTCTAACACCTCTCCAAGAAAACCCTAATATATGGACTTACTCCCAGTGCCCTGACTTTCCCCGCAGTCCCACCGTCCCAAACCAAGGACTCCCCGCCTTAGAACGTCTTTTTCTGCCGTGTTTTTATCACTCCTGGTTCTTCACTGACTCTGCAGCCGCCCCCCCTACCCCCCGCCCAACACAACCCCCACCTCCACCTTTGTGACCTGGTAGATCCCAGTGACCTTGCAGTTTTCGCTAGTCCTTATCTAATCTGTGACTTGGACCTTCTCCTTTCATCCTTTAGACATTTAAAAAATTTTGTACTTTACCCGTTGCTTTTACAGGCTTTAAATGATTACTCTTGTGCACAGCCCTTTCTTTGCTCCATCAATACGGAGTTGAGCCCCCTTTGCTCCCGCGATTATATGAAACCTTCATTACCAAAGAAGAGAAGTATCTGTTATTTTGACATTTTTACTCTTCCAGGATAAAATATTTTCCAGGGGCTTGATGTGGCTTTCTTTTTCTGTTTGATTGGTTTTTATCTTTTTGTGTAGTTAGTGTGCAAAATGTGAGTTCCTGCCTTAAAATGTTGTTGGTAATAATAGTGTAAAAGAATAACGTCCAGAGTTATCTTCCCCCTCTTTGGTTTCTTTTGCCTGAAATACCTGGTGTACAGTTGTATGCAGGTTTCTGCAAGAGTTCATGCTTATGTATAAACCCACTTTACCTGTCTAGTTAAGTCTCTGTATGTATTATGCAAGCGAAATGGACCTTTTAAAGAAGAAAAGCATTCTTTTATTTATGTGACTTGTTTTTACTCATAAAATAGATAATTATCGGTGGCTGAAATTATCACTTTTCATAAATGGTTAATATTTTTAAAATTGAATACTTAGTGGCCAAGTATTGGAAGCTCTTCAAATTGAGAAGTGTAAAGTATGTGGGGGAACAGATCTTTCTGAAGTGGCTTATTAACACTTTAAAATAGTTCTTCCCTTCAAATGCAGTTATATGACCTATAACATAAGGGCTTTGAAAAGCAGTAACTAAAGGTTATGTTTTTGGAAGCCTGGTATGATAGAGGATGTTGCATGTAAGGTCTCTGCTTCAAGAGATAGTAATCTGCTTACCCCGCGAAGGCTGAAATTTCTTCTACTGCCTTACACAATTATTAAGCATCTACTGCATGACTGCGATGGATTTGGGGGAATATAAAGATGAGGGTGATAACAGTTTCTGCCCTCACAGACTAGTTAGGCAGGTAAGACTATACACAAATGCCTCATTTGTCTTTTAAGACATAGTTACGTTTCATACTGAATTCACATTCAGAGGATGTAGGGCTCACATCTCATGGGGGGTTATTTCATAGAGCTTCTGATTTTTGAAATCTTTGGGTTGAAGTATGACTATAGACTTTCGATAGGCTGGGAAAGGTAATCCAGGCAGAGAGAAGGGACTAAGAGAGCACAGAGTTCATACATTTAGGGAGAGGCAAGTATGTTTGGATGGAATATAACGTATTTGTACCAGTATAATGGGTGGTAAAGCTTAAAGTAAAAATTTGGACCAGTTTATGGATTGCTTTTGGTGCTGGGCTTATGACCTTGGATTTAGTAGGCGATGAGGGTTATACAGATGATTTTTGAGTTGGGAATGAAACGATTAAACCTTTGTTTTCATAGGATTAATCTGGCAGCAGCTTGTAGTGTGAATTGAAGTAGAGGGAACCTGGAGGTAGAACGACTTCTTTCTTCATTGCTGTGGTCATAGGTGTGAGGGTCTGAACTCTGGAGGCAGTAATAGGAATTGAGGAAGGAATGGAGGAAGGAAGGACAATAGACAGAATTTGATGATGAGAGAGAAAATGAAGAAAGTAAAAATAACTGAGATTCTGGTCCAGGTTGATTGGGAGAATAGTGGTACATTTTGAGCAACATCAATTGGAAGCTTTATCTTCAGCGTATGTGTGGCACTTTACAGCAGTAGTTCTCAGCCTCTGGGGGATTAGTAACTCTTGGTGAAACTAAAGAAATCTGCTGGCCTGGAAAATTTCCATATGCACCTGTGCTTTGTGGATATAATTTTAGGGGAGTCTCTGGACCACCTAAATCTCATCCATGGAACCCAATGGGTTGAAGCAGTGCTTAGAATTACTGGGGGCCTTTTAAAACTATTGAACCTTCAAATGCTTCCATTTACCAATAAGAACCTCTGCTGTAGAGACATATTGTATGTACACCTAGAGACAATATCTCCTTAGACTTGTGTTGTGGTTTACAGCTTACAGAGAATTTTGACTAACTTATCTTATTTGCTATTCTATTACAGAACAGACTAATCCAAGAGGTTAAATGATTTGTCCCAAGCATTTCAGTTAGCAAGTGGGTAAAGTAGAATCAGTTGATTGACAGTGATGGTTTTCTTGTATGGAGACATGTGCAACAGATTTACCATCAATTGGATGTAGTCACTGCCTTTAAGTGACCTCATCAGCAGGGACTAGATGATCCTGGGAGGTTCCTTTCAGTTCTTAACATTTTGTGATTCTTGGGTTTTAGATTTTTATTGGACTATCTGTACCTTTCTTGTTTTCCATGTGCAGGAGAACTGGTGAGGCTGAGGGATGAATTGGGTGTATGGAGAGCGGATAGAAATATCAGAACAGTCATGTTCTCATTTATTTCCTTTGTATCTCAGTTTGGATTGGAGAGGTGGGGCTGGAGGGGAAGTAAGTGAAATAAGAAACTTTAAGAACTTTTATCTTCTCTGTTCAGGTATTCCCTGAAACTACTTCTTCATTCAGGAACGCTTTATCAAGTAAAAAGTAAAACTTTACAGAATAATGAAGTGCAGAGACCTAGTCAGTGAATTTTTTCATTGGATTAAGTAGCTAACTCTGGTTAAATTATTACAGAGGAAGGCTGAGAACTACCGCTGTAAAGTGCCACACATACGCTGAAGATAAAAATTCCAATTGATGTTGCTCAAAATGTACCACTATTCTCCCAATCAACCTGGACCAGAATCTCAGTTATTTTTACTTTCTTCATTTTCTCTCTCATCATCAAATTCTGTCTATTGTCCTTCCTTCCTCCATTCCTTCCTCAATTCCTATTACTGCCTCCAGAGTTCAGACCCTCACACCTATGACCATAGCAATGAAGAAAGAAGTCGTTCTACCTTCAGGTTCCCTCTACTTCAGTTCACACTACAAACTGCTGCCAGATTAATCCTCTGAAAACTAATTATGGTTAAAGCATAATTTGATTAGTAAACAATTGACTTTTCTGCATCTATAGGATTGTCTTCCTGGTAGGGAACCAGAGCAGGTTATTACATAGTGTCTGTTATAGCCCTAGAAAGTTTGATTCTGTAATTATTAGAAAGGCTAGGATCTTTTTTACTCTTTCTGTAAAAATATGATGTACTTATAACAAGCAGTGGAAGGCAATAAATTAGCCTTAATAGTGGTTTTTGAAGTAACCAGTTACTAATACATAGTGGAGAGAAAATGTCTAACAAAAAGCACATACATAGATGATTTTTTACTCTTTGCTGGCGTTAAGAAGAATATCATATTTTATATATTACAGTACATTACACTTTTTCAGCATGGTTGCATATATGTCATCATTTGATTCTCATGAAAATTGATCAGTAGGTGTGTAAGGAGATAATTCCTTTTTAGATGAAGACACTGGAGCTCAAAGAAATTAAAAAATGTAAAATTTCCAGGGTATATGGCTAGCAAGTGGCCAAAATTAGAACTAGAGCTAAAACCTGTTTTTTTTGTTCCTGAGTCAGTATTCTTTTCCCACCAACTCTTCATCTAAAATGGGAATTTAACTGAAGGCTCTGTGTGAGAAGTTTGAATTTACCTGTTTGGAATCTGTGTTAAACTTTTTTACCGTGTAGATCTGAGCTTGTTTATTTCCTCCTTTGTGTGAAAATGGTAACCTCATTGTAGTGGCTATCGGTAGGTAAATTTGAAAATTTTAAGTATTTATCACAGTTATCCTCCTATCAAGGAAAAAGCAAAAGGTGATTTCTTGTCTGCAAAAGTACATTGGTGAAATGTAGGGATTAATACCCTTTTGAAAATTTGTTGATTTTTAATTCAGGTGTTTTTACAGATGGAGTTTGTTCGTTTATAAAAGTTTTGTCTATGAAAATTTGTAGTTTTGGAGCAATCAGGATCTGATTTTCAAAAGTACATATCATGATATTCCGTGGTTTTTACCAGTACATAAAAAGCTTTATCATTTAAAAAGAAATTTACCTTAAAAAGCTCTTAGTATACATTTTAAATTCATATGTTTAAATGACTTTTTTTGGAGTATGTTTTGTAAAACTATTTGTCAGATAGTTCCTAAGGTATAAGAAAGACCAGCATCTGTCTTGATGTTCCTTAAATCATTTGTTCATAACCCATTGTGGTGTCCCTGCTGCCTGTCATTACACCCCTCCTTTTTTCCTGGATTTTGAACAAATTAGGCAAAAAGACAAGGAACCAGGTGAGCATTGTTTTGGTTATTTATTGCTGTGTGACAAAAAAACCTGAAACTAAGTGACTTAAAACAACCAGGATTTTTGGCTTTTTGTTTTGTTTTGTTTTTGGCTCACAGGTTTGCTTTCCTGGGCTGGGCTCATTTGGGCAGTTCTGCTGGTTTTGCGGGTGGTCACTTTAATAGCTGGCTTTCAGCTGCATGCTAGTCATCTCTCTCTTTCTTTCTCTCTTTCTCTTTCTCTTTCTCTTTTACCACATAGTCTTGTCTCAAGGCCACTTCTCTCCATGTAGCCTTTCCAGAAGGATTGCTGGCCTTACATGGTGGCTTAGGGCTTCCAGGAGTGCAAAAACAGAGGCAACCAGGCCTTCTTAAGACATAGGCTTGGAACCAGCATAGCCTCATTTCTGCCACATTCTTTTGGTTAAAGCAAGTCATGGGTCTAGCCCAGATTCAAGGGAAAGGGACTAGACAAAATATCTGAATCCCGGGATTACACCACACAGCTGTATTACCCCAAAATGGGGCTTCTGGAAGAACTGTTTTGGAAGCTGAGACTTGAGCTGCCTGGTACTTTTAGTACTTTGAGTCTAGGCCTGTCAGAGGGAAAGCTGAATCTAAAGTGCAAATGATAGCATGTTTGGCTTATTACACAAATAGGAATAGTCAGCACTCCTGGGGTAGAGAAGAGGAGAAAGTTTTGGGTCTCTGGGGTTTGACCCAGTATGTTACCATAATGGGGCAGGATTGACTTGCCGTACTTGAGGGCAAGAAAGTGCAGGACCCAGAGCCCAGGCTGCTCTGAAACGGTTCACTCTGGCCTTAACTAGCCTTGAGCAAACTGGTGCCTCACAAATAGTATTTTCTGTTTGCAGTGTCTGGGAAAGTTTGGGATAAGCCACCCTTCCTTGGGGAAGAGTCATTATAGTGGAGAAAATATTCTTTCCTTGTGGAGACTGGAATGGAAATCCTGTCTGCTTAGCGAAATGTAAGGAATGAGGCAATGCTCATCCTTCCCAGGAACAGGTAGGTTAATTGATTGCTAGCTGGTGTTTTCTCACCTTATCGTTATCTCATTATCACTTTATCTCAGCAGTATCTTTTTTTTAGTGCAAGTTATATGCTGAATAATGTTATGGCTAACTGTGGCATGAAGAAAATGTGTGTTTTGTTGTTACTACATTATAGCTTTTGAGTGGAATAATGAATCAGTATATTACATTTAAAGAATTTAGGTGTAGATTTGGAGCACTTTTGAATTTTGAATAGATGAAAAGATGGGCCCCTGCCTCCTAGTGCAAAACTCTTTGCAGATTTCTGAATATAGTAGTATGTTGGCTGTTGTGGGCAGGACTTGGTGATTGAGTGTACTGAGAAACATTATTTATATATATAGGAGAGGCTAGGGCACAAAAAAAGGTGTAGATAGAGTTACCTTAAGGTGTTTCTTCATGGCTCTCCTCCCTGCCCTAAATTACAGGAGTGGTTTAAAAATGTACTAGCATTAACAGAATTGTAGGTGTGATACCTTTTTAACTAAGGAAAACAAGATCTTTTGATAGCTGTTTAGTATACCCATAATTAGGACTACATAGGATGAGTAGAAGCAAACTGACTTGAGTCCTGACTTGACGTGGGATATTCCTGTTAAACCTTAGCTCCAACTTGCCAAGATGAACTGCTCTTTGTGTTTAGTTAGCGTGGGGAGGAGAATTAGTCAAATGAACTTGCTGTGTATAAATTAGGGCATACTTTATCTTAGAAGTAAATAAACTACATCGTTCTGCTCTTAAAGTTTAAGAATTAAAGACGTTCCTGCATGTGGGTCAAGAGCTGTAGCTTTAAAGCCAGGCACAGCTGACTTCTGTCAGTGGTGCTTAATAGCAGTGTTGCCTCAGTTTCTCTTCTGTAAAAGGTAAAGAATATCTTCTGTACTGGATTTTTGTAAGGATTCATTGAAAGAATGTTTTAAAGCAGAAAATGGGATCCCTTGGACATGAACAGCCCTTAAATCATTTTTATTGCTCTTAGTTCATTATTATTAACAAGTTGAAAATTCAAACAAGTAGTCCAGTTCTCTGTGAGCCACTCATTTCTCAAGGACAGTTGTAGTTTAGTTTGGCATGAGCAGAGCTGCATATCAAATCTCACCTCTTAGCTTAAAAAATAGGTTGCCGAAAGGTTAAGAATGTCTCTGAGAAAGATACTGACTCAACATGGCTGCAGTTATCAGCTGGTGATGGTTTGGCTGTTCAGTCTGGGAACAAGAAATTGTTAACACCGTCATTGGATGAAATACAGGGTAGATAAGTATTTGTCAAAGTGCAGTCCCTGCATCATGGTCATCTGGGATATTGGTTAAATGTGTAGATTCTTGAGTACTCTTCAAGATCTATGGTATGGTCCTTGATAGTGGAGTTCAGGAGTCTTCATTTTTAGTAAATACCTCAGATGATTTTATACACATTAGTTTGAGAACTGCTGGTATAAACTGAATTGGTAATGTGGGGTTCTGGTGTTCTCTGAGACCATTTTTTAAGCTACACTGTTCAGTAAATACACATGTATAATGTAAATACAAAGGGAGCTTAACATCTGAACCTTTCAGATATTTAAAGAGGCTTAAGATAATTGCCAAGGACTTGATCCAAACTATAGAAACCTGATAGTTGGTGATTACAGTAAGAAGTAGGCAAGAGAAGTAACCCTGCAAGAGGCACCCATCAGGACTCCTTGTTCAAAAAATTACCCTATACTTCTACAAAATACATTTTTATGAGTGAAGATGTTTCTTTTTAAAAAACGCTTTAGCTGAAACAAATTAGATATTGGATTATTTATCTGATAATCTTACGCTTTTCACTTAAGATAAGCTACTCAGAAATTGAGATTTTGATTGAAGTGTGTCTAATTTGGTTGGATGGGGACCATGATCTGTCTCTTGTGGGGAAAAGCCATTGCTTAGAATAAGGATATTGATTTGAGAAGAAAGTCGTAAGAGAAGGTTTAAATTTTAGATCGATCAATCCAAAAGAAAAAAAACAAAACCTTGAAGCTTATTTTCTCTAACTTTTGCTTAGGACAGTGGTAGTGACAGCCTGCATCCACGTCACTTTAACCCTCAGTCCTGTGATCATATCTGTCATTGGAACAGCAGATCTTTAAATTGGGGCTGTACTTGGAAAAACTTAACCTATGTTTGTATCAGCCTTATTTTTATTGTGTTAGTACATTCTGTGGTAAAAAAAACAACAACATGCTAAACCCATGATTCTTTCTAAATTTGAGTAGAAAGGATTAGTTGGCATTTGTTTGAGGAGCCTGTTGTTTTTGTTTGTTTTCCCTGACTGTGGCCAGTTCTTTGGGAAGAAAAGCAACAATAAACTCATCTCTTTTTGTCCTTCAAGCTGTGAAATATGGTGTTGATGTTTAGGTATGAATACCCAGAATGGAAAGTATACATCATACTCAGGAATTTCATTGTTCTACATTAAAACGTTTGGTAATTATAATTTGTTTTAAAACTTTCTTTGTGATTTAATTTTCCTGTGAACTATTAGCTGTTTAAGAGCTTAGGCCTTCAAGTAAGACAAGCCTAGACTTGATTTCTGGCACTTACTTATTGGCTAAGTGATCTTGGTAAAGGTAACCTTAGATTAAGCCCTAGTTTTATCATATGTAAAGTGGATATTCACATGTAAAGTGGTAATAATAATACCTATTCATAGATTTATTGCACGGCTTAAACCTAACACTTAGTATTGAGTAAATAGTCACTAGGATGGGTTTATAAGACCTTGTTTTTGGTGTCAGATGTGTTACAGAAATAATTCTTTTTTAAAATTTTAGAAACGTAATACACTCCACATTTTGTGTTACATAAAACCCCAATGAAGTCTTAGGGCAGCACTCTGTACTTTCCTTGGCAATTGTTTAATTATGGATAAATAAGGACAGTAAATAGTCACACATCTGTTCAGATGCTGCTGCCAAATGAGTTCAGGTCAGTTCAGTTTTTGTCACCGTATGAGTTAAGAAGGAGCTTTAAGTTTGTATAGTTTTTGGAGTTTTGGATTTGTGGATTGTGTCCCTGTGTTTTAAACTTGAGAAGAATTACATTCTAGGAATAAAGTCTTAGCTGTTTAACTGATTATCTCATTTTGGAAGGTTTCTGTGTATTTTGGATTCTAATATTTTCCTCTAAGAATGAGGATATCTGAAAGTTCATACTTAGCAGCCTGCTTTAAAATGCTTAGGAAGAGTATTTGTAAATAGTAAATTAATATTGTGTTCTGTTACTGGAGTAGCTTTAAAATATCTTGAAATTGTGTATTTACAACAAAGAATTTAGCAGTACTATACTCCTCTCAAGTGTTAAAATGTAATTTTTTAAACATCTTTATTAGAGTATAATTGCTTTACAGTGGTGTGTTAGTTTCTGCTTTATAACAAAGTGAATCAGCTATACATATACATATATCCCCATATCTCTTCCCTCTTGCGTCTCCCTCCCTCTCACCCTCCCTATCGCACCCCTCTAGGTGGTCACAAAGCACTGAGCTGATCTCCCCGTGCCATCCAGCTGCTTCCCACTAGGTATCTGTTTTACGTTTGGTAGTGTATATATGTCCATGCCACTCTCTCACTTCGTCCCAGCTTACGCTTCCCCCTCCCCACGTCCTCAAGTCCATTCTCTACGTCTGTGTCTTTATTCCTGTCCTGCCCCTAGGTTCTTCAGAACCTTTTTTTTTTTTTTTTTAGGTTCCATATATATGTGTTAGCATATGGTATTTATTTTTCTCTTTCTGACTTACTTCACTCTGTATGACAGTCTCTAGGTCCATCCACCTCACTACAGATAACTCAATTTTGTTTCTTTTTATGGCTGAGTAATATTCCATTGTATACATGTGCCACATCTTCTTTATCCATTCATGTGTTGATGGACACTTAGGTTGCTTCCATGTTCTGACTATTGTAAATAGTGCTGCAGTGAACATTGTGGTACATGACTCTTTTTGAATTATGGTTTTCTCAGGGTATATGCCCAGGAGTGGGATTGCTGGGTCATATGGTAGTTCTATTTTTAGTTTTTTAAGGAACCTCCATACTGTTCTCCATAGTGGCCGGATCAATTTACATTCCCAGCAACAGTGCAAGAGGGTTCCCTTTTCTCCACACCCTCTCCAGCATTTATTATTTGTAGATTTTTTGATGATGGCCATTCTGACTGGTGTGAGGTGATACATCATTGTAGTTTTGATATGCATTTCTCTAATGATTAGTGATGTTGAGCATCCTTTCATGTGTTTGTTGGCAGTCTGTATATCGCCTCTGGAGAAATGTCTATTTAGGTCTTCTGCTCATTTTTGGATTGGGTTGTTTTTTTGATACTGAGCTGCATGAGCTGCTTGTAAATTTTGGAGATTAATCCTTTGTCAGTTGTTTCATTTGCAAATATTTTCTCCCATTCTGAGGGTTGTCTTTTCATCTTGTTTATGGTTTCCTTTGCTGTGCAAAAGATTTAAGTTTCATTACGTCCCATTTGTTTATTTATGTTTTTATTTCCATTTCTCTAGGAGGTGGGTCAAAAAGGATCTTGCTGTGATTTATGTCATAGAGTGTTCTGCCTATGTTTTCTTCTAAGAGTTTTATAGTGTCTGGCCTTACATTTAGGTCTTTAATCCTAAATGTGATTTTCATCTGATTCTTACTGTGGATGTGGAAGTTTGCTTTGTATCACTTTGCAGCATGGGCATGTGATGGAAGTGCTTCTTAACCTGCTGTCCTCTGTATTGTTGTGGAAGTATGGTAGAAAAATGTTGGAGCTTCTCAGAGTAATTGAGAGTGTGACTGGGGTGGTGGCGGTGATGGGAGGGTGTTAGGAAGTTATCAGTTATTGGGCACTTTCTATATTCCATTCTAGAAATAGTTCTGATTTCCTAGAGTTGATGTTAGCACTTCTTTTCCCCTTCACAAAACGGAGTTGGTATTTACATTGCTCAGTAAGAAAACAGACTCAGAGAGGTTAAATACACCTGAATAGCAAAATTGAAGTTTGGACCTAGGTTTGTTCAACTCTCTTACATTACCCAACATGCTCTTCTCACACTAGGGATTGGCACTTTGGAGTTGAAGAGTTAGCAAATCTCCATGGCTACTTAAATGCTGGAAAATTAGAAGCCTTAATATATTTAGAAACAGTCAGAACATGTTTTGAGGCGAATGTAACTTTGGGTCATGCTATCCTAGTGACCAGTGCAGTGTAGAAAAGAGTGCTGGCCTTGTCAGCAGACCCAGGTTTGGCCTGACATTAAGAAGCTTTGTGTCCCTCAGTGAGTCTCGTAATCAGCTCTCAGCCTCATCTTCAGCTCTAATTAATGACTCTGTGCTTTCTGCTCCTTCATGAGATGTAGCAAATACTGTGTATTTGAAGAATACCAAACCTTTAAAATTTTTGGATTTGAAGGAAAAAAGTCTGGTAAGCACATATTATATTAAATACCACACTTTGAAACAAATGACAGGTTATTTATGGAAATGTTTGTGTCATTTTGAAATATGAGATGTTACATGATGTAATTACATGAAATTTGATCTTTGCAGAGTGAGAATGTTATGTTGCCCTGGATGTTTTTCCCAGAATACATGGAAATGATTTATTAAACACAGCCTGAGCAGCCTACCTTCTTCATTGTTAGTGTGTTTATGCTTTTACACATTCGCTGTTTTAGATTACTTTCTCAACCTTCAGGAAAAACGTTTTCAATGACCTAGCTTACAAGCCCCACAAAACCACCCTACTCTGAAGTTGCTTAAGTGATAAAAGAATGGGAACATCAGATTGGTACAGCAAACTGCTTATTTTAAGGTTTGGGTTTAGCTCAGCGTTTCTTTTTTATATTCTGTGTTTGTAGCGCAAATGTAGTGAAAAGAGCATTGGCTTTGAGCCCAGGAGATCTGGATTCAAAATCCTGACTTTCACCAGTTTTGTGACCTTGGGCAATTTACTTACATTCCTGAAACCTCATTTTTCTTACCTGTTAGTAGAAATAATGACTCTGAAGGGTGATTGATAACATTAGAGATAGTTTTTTTGGGCAAATAATAGGAGCCTAATAAATGGTCACTGTGATTTTTACTATTTTTGGAGTCAGAGACCTGATTCAGATTCCAGGTTTAAGATTGGCCATGTTTCTGTGTCACTTAGGCACCACACGTAAGTGCTGCCAGTCCCAGGTAGTTACGCTCTGTCATCTTATTCTTCTGCTTAGGGAGTATTTACGCAGCTCTTTTTACATGTTAACTTAAGTTGATTCTGTAGGTCTGGAGCTCAAGTTTTAAGATGCTGTTATTTGATTTTTCTTTTTAATTGACATTATATAAGCACCACAGGAATGGGAAACCTTCTTTCTACTGATACTTGCTAAGGTATGGGGAAAATGACCAACTGCAAACATTTTCTGTGTGAAAAGCTTTGGTAATTTGCCATTATAAACATAATATTGTACATTATAAGAAATTGAGAAATTATAGCAAATTAGAAAAGAAATGATTTCATTTTCATTTTGCTATAGTTTACTTTTGTTGATGGAAATACATTTGAGTATCAATTCTTTTAAAACAGGGAAATAGGAATTATCTCTCTAAATTAAGAATAATTATGAAAAAGTCAATGAATAAGTGAAAATGTAATTTTTTTTTTTTTTATGACCTGAGGAAGGAAGGGGATGGAGCAGAGAGGGAAGGAAAGATTCCTGTGATAAAAGACACAGTGATAGTGCCAGAGTCCTGTGTTTTTGTTTTGTTTTTAAGGACCATAACTGTTTAGCTTGAAAATTAGAACAGTTGCTGTTAAATTTGATGAATATATTTTCTTCCTCATTAATGTTTTCTATTAAATAGAGTACAAGCATTTTTTTATATCCTTTACTTGAAGTGGAGGAAAACTATTAATTTCATTTTTTGGAAAGTTGGTATTAAGTTATTCGATTATATTTTTAAAAGGTGCATTTTATGGAGCAACATCACCATCTTGTGGCCTTCTAGAATATTGTTGCCAAAGGTATGTTGTAAAAACTACAAGCGTAAATTAAATTGTTCTCTGATGTTGGCCAAGGGCTCAATCAAATTTGTATTCAGCAGTTCTTACTGTAAATGGGAGGTGGGAGTTAGAAAATAAAATGATTTGTACACTAGGATTTCAACTTTGTAAAAAAAAAATCTGTATTGGAGGAAAATAATGGTACAAAACTGGAAACAGTTGTGAGTTAGGTTGATGCAAAGATTGTGGATGGTTGTTAATCTCACGTTTTCATGAAATATGCAGTGTTTATAGTCAAGCAGTTCTAAGCTAGAAAATATCAATATGTTCTGTCCTCCATTTCTTAATCAATAGGATTACCAAGGCCCAAAGAAGTTTAGATGCCCTGTCTCATTCAGCCATTTAGTGAGACTGTTATCTAGAGCAGTGTTTTCCAAGCTGGTGACTCTTGGAGGAATATTTTCTACCTGAATTTTTACACTTTTTTCCTTCATTTTGATGGTAGTTTTAAAAGAAAAAAAAATCAATTTGAGAAGTACCGTAGTTCATTTAAAAGAGCACCTAAAAACTAAATGAGGCTATTTGGTTTTAAGCCTGTGTTTACTTAGTTGTTTTTAAGATTCAAATCATTGACAACAAGTATCCAAATATAATCATCTAAATAGTATTAAACACTCCTGTGTGCCAGGCTTTGGGGGAGACATGGTGGATACAATGGCCAATGGCCAGGATTTGTCCTGCATGCTTAGAATTTATCGTCTAGAATGCAGTGAGAAAAATAAAGCTATTTTGATGAACACAGAAGTTTGAAATCAGGGATTCTGGGAGAAAACAACTATAACTTACGGCAAATACTCATATTTACCATGTATTAGGCACCATGCAAAGTGCTTTTGGTACTTTTTCTCAGTGTCAACTATTTATTTTGGAATTTTGCTTTCATTTTTGCATATGCACACAAATATGTATTTGTGGAAGGTCTGAAACACCTCTGTGGACAGTACCAGTGGTCTGGCTCTTAATGGGTTTGGTAGGCTTTTGTGCCTTGGTCTTGGTATCTCACCATTTATAACATTCCTATTGGGAAAATCTGTACCGTGTTCTAAGTAGCCGTCTTTCCCCCAGACTTTGAGAGTCCAATTGATATATAATTTGGGGATTAATTTAAGACTTCTGAATTATTTTGAATATTTAGTTAGGGACAGAAAGTGTCCAAGTTTAATGAGCTTTTCTCTTGTATATATACTGTTGGACATTTGAGTATTTAATAAGTCAAATGAACATTTTAGGTAACACTTATCCTTTACTTTTGTATTGGACATTTTTGTATTGAGCCTTTACTGTGGGCTGTGGAGATAAAATCACATTGGTAAGGTGGACATGGACTTGGTGCTCAGAATTATCAAAGCAAAGATGGGAGAGTGTATAGATGGTTTATCCCACCTGTATAGGATTTTCTTTATAATATTTTAAAGTTTTAGTTCTGTGCTATATAGGTACATTTTTTTTAACATAACTACTCTAACCATTTCTACAGGTTAAATGTTTTATTGATTGTGAATCTTCATTTAACACATTTTTAAAGTATATAGTAAGGGCTGAGCAATGGGCTAGGGGCTGGAATTATAAAGATGAGTAGTAATAAAGAAATTTCTGGTGTAATGGGGAGATAAAGAAATAACATGGTTATAGTGCTGTGTTTGCTTGAGCTGAATCTTTAGGGATGATTAGAAATTAGGTAGATGAGCAGTGGGAATAACATGTAGGAAGTCATGGGTGCCTAGATGTGTATGTGAGAATCACTTGGGGCCCCTGGTGGAGTCCCCAGGTAATTCTGACATGCAGCCAGGTTGAGGAAAACTGGTAGTGGATTAGAAATATGTGTCATTAGTGAGCTTTGGGTAAAGAGCTTTTTTGGAGAATACCAGTTATTTTATTTTCTCTAGCTGAATTTTAATGAACGAAGGTGGCAGAGAGTGTGTGTGTACGTAATGCATCTGAATAACCGGAAGTAGTTTGATAGTAGCTAGAGTATGCCTTTTTCTCTTCTGGATCCTATGTTCTAAACAGCTCTAACATATCTTTGCTTCTAAACGTGAACTATAAAGGTGAGTTGGAAAAAAAAAATCACACATCTGTGGGGATTGGTGCTGCTACTACTGACCTGGGCCCAAGTCTCTGCTCTGTCTGCCTTGAATTCCTTACCTACCACATCCCTGTTGAAACAGGGAATTTGGTCTATGTTTATTGACCATTGTATTCCCAATGCCTCCTTCACCAAAGGAATTGGCAGGTAAAACCTCCTTACCTTTCTTCCCAGACAATATCAGAGATATCTGCACTTTCACTCATTCTTTTCTCTTTCTAGTCTCAGTGTAAGAACTATGTCTGTACCTCTGCATTAAATCTCAACCAATCCTGACTTCTCAGAGATCTTGTCGTAGTAATCATTGTCTTTTCTGTGACGTCAGCTGCTTGCTGCCTGAAAGCATGTTCAGGGTCTCTTCTGTCTTCAAAAACAAACCTATGTACGCCTCCCTTTAAGGCTATATATCTCTTTTCCTATACAATCATACATCTGAACAGAGGTTTCTGGCTGTTAATTTACTTCTGAAGCCTCTGGCCTCTGGGCCTCTACCACTCCATTAAAATTGCTCTTGCTAAAGGCCTGGTAACATCCATACAGTCCAGTAAACAGTTTTCTCTTTTTACTGATCTTGCTGGGGTGCTTGGTGGGCCTAGCCACTCTTCTTTTCCTTGAAATTCTTTCTTGAAGTTTTCTTCAACCCTGTGCATGGTTCTCCTCTACCGTTCAGCCTTTCAGTACTGCTCTTCCCTGCTAATTGTATGCAATAGGCCTTTTCTGGATGAAAGACCACCTGTCGCAGCAGGTGGCTTCAGTTCACTCTTGCAGTTCACTTTTGAACTCTGCTTACGTTTACCTCCAGTATCTATTTTCTGAGGTCTGTTTCAGTCAGTCAGTAATACTTCTGGGGGGCCTTCCCTCGGCCAGGCTTTAGCCTGGGTTCTGGGAATAAATAAGATGGAGTCGCTGCCCTTGGAGGTCGGCGTGGGTTGGAGACAGAAGTAAGAGGTTAAGATAACTGAACGTAAATCATTGAGAATGATAAAATAGGGTGAGGTGGTAGAGTTGATGGAGTGAGGCTTTGGCTGTGCCTGGGCTGACTAGAGATTCTTTCTGAATGGGTCATACTTGAGTGCAGCCCTAAGGCTGAGAAGGTAGCCAAGGGACTGTCAGATGGAGAGTGAAAACAGAGGTCTCTCAGCAGCACAAGGTATTCAGGTTAGGGATGGCAGGAATGCCAGTGAGAGAGAAAAGAGGGGAGGAGAGAGGTAGGAAATGTAGGGGCAGCAGGTCACGTGGGGCCATGTATGAGTTTGGATTTCTTGTAGTTAAAAGGAGAGAACATTGGGTGTGAAACAGTTTTTGTGGCGCGTACTGTTTTGGAAAGCCCACTCCGACAACTGGTAGAGGATGGATGTGGTGTGGGAGCAGGGAGACCATGTGCCTGTAGTTTAGATGAGCATTTACGAAGCTTGAGAAGAGGGTTGTGTTGCGGATGTTGAGAAGTACTCTCCCTTGCTTTTATCCCTGCTTTTATCTCTGCTTCTCCTGCCCTCCCCTCCCCTGCCCTCCCCTCCCCTCCCCTCCCTTCCCCTCCCTTCCCTTCCCATTTCTCGTTTTGTCTTCTTGTTGTTTTTTAATAATACACAAACCCCAAGTCTGTTTGGTGCCCAAAAGAAGAGGGTATAAATGTGGGGAGGGAATATATCTTAGGAGGTGAAAGTTGTGTAGGTAGTCGGTCACTTTGGAAAGTAGGAGGGTATACTTCATTTTCAGAGACTTATACTAGGACAGGGTTATGTAGTATATTTTTATAAGAATCTCCATCAGAAATTATTTAAAATAAGGTAGATGGCATGAGTGTCTCAGAAGGTTGAAGTGTTAGGTTTCTAAGTAACCTCCGTATTCAGAAAAATTAGCTGATAAAATTGCAATATAGTAAGACTGTGTTTTTCTATAAATGCTTTATTTTTCATTCTCATATTTAATATTGTTTTTTCATGTTATATTCTTAATAATTTAGCATTTATACAGCACTTTATAATTCACAAACTGCTTATATGATACTAATTTCTTCTAAGACATCTGCTGCTGAGAGAGGTTAAGTTACTTGTCCAAGGTCATGTCAATTTATTTATTAAGCATTTGTGTGCCAGGGAGTTTTCTTAGCGATTTGTCAATATTAACTCCCTGGTGGCACAGTGCTTAAGAATCCGCCTGCCGATGCAGGGGACACGGGTTCGAGCCCTGGTCCAGGACGATCCTACATGCCACGGAGCAACTAAGCCCGTGTGCGCCACAACTACTGAGCCTGTGTGCTGCAACTACGGAAGCCCATGTACCTAGAGCCCGTGATCTGCAACAAAGAGTAACCCCCTGCTCGCCCAACTAGAGAAAGCCCATGCGCGGCAATGAAGACCCAACGCAGCCAAAAAATAAATAAAATTAGAAAAAAAGCAACAAACAAACAAAAAAAACCTGAGGCACTGTGGGGTAAAGGAGCTTGCCAGTAGTGGAACTGGGATTTGAACCCAGGCAGTCTGGCTGCAGAATTTACTCTCTCAACCACTGTTATGCTGCCTCTTAGTAAATGTGGGAGCAGAAGTTCAAATCCAGATTCACACTGGACTCTGGCACATGATGGTTTCTTCTTTTCAATTATTTGTTTCTACCCCCACCCCACCTGTCAGCCAGGCTGCAGATCTTCTATAAGCAAAAGCTTACTTGTTGACAGGATCTGACTTGGGTTTCTTTAATTTCTAACATTACTAGATATTGAGAGTTTTATATTCACTTTGCAGTAAATTAATTTTTTTAAATCTGCCAACCTCTGACGTGGAAAAGAGCAAAAACCAGTACTTCTGTCAGCTCAGAATAGAAGTATCTTTGATATTTGATCTCCGGACTGGCCTTTACTTTGGTATGTTGTAGTTACTGCTAGCTTAGCCTCCAGTCCTCTGTCCAAAGTCTATTATTAATTATTTATTGCTTTTCTGGGAAGGAATTTGCATTCTGTATGGAAGAAGACCTTGTAAATTTTGCTGGCTTGACGTTCACATGAAACACGTTTTATTTGAAACGGTGCGTTGTTAGTTTTGCTTGGGTAGGTAATTGTAACTATTATTAATTGGGGGCAAACACCTTGATAGGAAAATCAGAGCAAGTTAAGTTGCTCTGATTGTGTTTTGTGCTGTGACTGGAGCCTTACTGTGATGGAAAGCTGTTTTAAGGCAAAGAAGTAGATAGAATTTAAAGTACCCAGAATCAAGAATTACCTTGGTTAGAATTTACGAGAATGAGGAAGAGAACTGAGTAAGTAGTTTGACCAGCTATTGGATGTGAATTTTTAGTGAATAAATAAATTGCAGGAAATAAACTAGGAAATAAATTGCAGGGAATTAATGGACAGCGGGTATAAGGGTGTGTGCCATGATAATTTGAGGAGGCATAAGGTTAAATTCAGCAAGGCTTTTGACTGTTACAGCAAGGGGCATGCAGTAACAATACAAATGTTTGTAGATTTGAGAAAGGAAAAGAAACTTGTTTTAATTATGTAACTGCTGGTTTAAGAGCAGATTGATTACACAGAACAATTTTGAGAGTAAGGTGGTCACATAGTTTGGAAATGGTTAAAATTGGCAATTAAAAGGAAATCTATAGATGGATCAAGATTTAGTGCTTAAAAAATTAAAATTGTGATGTGTATGGTGCATTTCAGTGTAAAATTATTTTGCTTATTAGCTTGAGGTGGCAGCAGATACATATATATATATATTTTTTTAATTATTTAATTAATTTATTTATTTTTGGCTGTGTTAGGTCTTCATTTCTGTGCGAGGGCTTTATCTAGTTGTGGCGAGTGGGGGCCAGCCACTCTTTATTGCGATGCACGGGCCTCTCACTATCGCGGCCTCTCTTGTTGTGGAGCACAGGCTGCAGATGCGCAGGCTCAGTAGTTGTGGCTCACGGGCCTAGTTGCTCCGCAGCATGTGGGATCTTTCCAGACCAGGGCTCGAACCCGTGTCCCCTGCATTGGCAGGCAGATTCTCAACCACTGCACCACCGGGGAAGCCCAGATACATACATTAATGAGAGGCAAATTTTGAGACAAGTTAACTATAAAGCAGACTTTCTATGTAATTGTTTGAGAGGAATAACACTTAAAAATAAAATAATACGATTGATTATAAACTCATTGGACACAAGAAAGTGAGATAGGTAAAGACTAAGAAGAGAATGAACTTGCAAAAGGGGAGATATGAGATACAGCTGAAAAAGAAAAGTCAAGGAAAGAGGCCTAGATTTGTGTTGCTGGAAAAGTACAGGTAAAAATTGGAAGATGATTGAAAACGGAACCAGAAGGCTTGGGGAAAATTAATATATTTATTTACCTCCTCTGGTTGAAAATCCGAAAATGGGTGGGGATAAATAATAAGAGTTGGATATTAATACTGACAGGAAATTTGGCATTTTGAAGATAAATACATTTTCCTCATAAAAAATACTTCCTGTGTTCTTCCCATAAACTGACATATATTGTGCACTAAAAGGAACTTTGAAATTTACTGAAAGTGCAGAAAGATGGAAGAGAGAAAGTTGTGGTTATTAGATCCTATGATTAGATAGGCATTTTTCATATCATTTTTTTTTTGCTGTACGCGGGCCTCTCACTGTTGTGGCCTCTCCCGTTGCAGAGCACAGGCTCCGGATGCGCAGGCTCAGCGGCCATGGCTCGTGGGCCCAGCCGCTCCGCGGCATGTGGGATCTTCCCGGACCGGGGCATGAACCCCTGTCCCCTGCATCGGCAGGCGGACTCTCAACCACTGTGCCAACAGGGAAGCCCTAGATAGGCATTTTCACATGAAAATAAACACCCAGACTGTAGTTGGAGGATAAAAAGTACCTGTGGATGCCTGTCTTCATTTGTCCTTTGTCTGGTAGGTAATGCAAGTGCTCTTCAAGTCACTGGAATGGCACAGTTTTAAAGTGTTATTCCTTTTCACCCAGTGGCACTTGTAAATTATCAGGAGGGTAAAATTCCTAGGTTTTGTATTAAGAGAATTAATCAGTGAAGTTTATACAGAGAGGTCAGTGTGGACAAGTAAACTTTTTAAGAAATCACCTAGCTTCTATCCCAAACAATTAAAAGTATGTATTGAGACCTTAACACCAAGTTTATTTGAAGGTAGAGGAAGAGGCACAGTGGTTGAGAGATCCTGGTAAGAAAAGCTCCATGGGAGATAGAGTAGGAATTAAAAATAATGTTAATGTTACAGTATTAAAATTTGAAATGGTTGTACTTGGCCTACTTCCTTGAGATGGGAATGTGAAAATTTGGAACTGTGAAGTGCTGTGCAGGCATAAACTAGGGATGGTATCACCACTAGGTGCTACTAGGACAGAGGAGAGCTGGGGGGACTGAAGGCAGACAGAATCTGAAGAGAGAGCGCAGTGCTGGAGATAACTGCTCGGAGATGCCGAGCAGAGTAGCGCCTGCCAGTCCAGCGTGGGGTCATCCCTGCTAGTCAGTGGAATGGAAGTGCGCAAGGTACAGTATTGGCACAGAAGCGGAGACTGGAGTGAGGGTGACTGCATGAGGTGAGGAAGAACAGTTGGACTCAGTGTTTGGAGGCTACGCAGGAAGTTGGAAGTGTCTTCAAATCCGTAGGGTACCAGAGTGGTGATTATTTGGAGAGTTTGGTAAAAGTAAACAATTCTGAAGTTTAAAGGCATTGGGTATTGAGGAAGTTTTTGCTCCTTCCTCTTCCCTTCTCCCTACATGTAGTCCCCAGGGTTGTGAAATTGAGGCCTAATGATGAGTAGTCCCTATAAAATTGATTTTTCATTTCTGAATATTTAGGTCATATAGAAATTGTAAAGTCTAACAGAATTATGCTTTATTATAACAGGATTCCACTAGAAAAATACCCTTGAGATACATCCGAAAAGCTGTCTATGTAGTTAGAGCCATTACATCGTTTACTAAGGTTACCCTTAGTAAAAGATCTCAGCGTGCCCAGAAATGAGAGGTTCCCAAGAAGCAGAACTCAAAACCTAGATGGTCCTGTGCAAATCAGGATGAGTTGTTTACTGTCCTGTTCTATAAATTCATTGAAATGATCAACAGTATATTTTTATAAATGATCTCTATATAGAAGTAATATTCTTTTATTGTTTAAAATTAAATCCCCTATTTTGTAGTTTATTTTTTTCAAGGGGTAAGTTTTTGGTACTTTTTTTTTTTTTTTGGCTACGTCGGGTCTTAGTTGAGGCACGCGGGATCTTCATTATGGTGAGCAGGCTCTTTGTTGCAGTGCGTGGGCTTCTCTCTAGTTGTGGCACGCGGGCTGCAGAGCGTGGGGACTCGCTAGTTGTGGCACACGGGCTCTAGAGTGGGCGGGCTCAGTAGTTGTGGCATTGCGGGCTTGGTTGCCCCGTAGCATGTGGGATCTTAGTTCCCCGACCAGGGATCAAACCCACGTCCCCTGCATTGGAAGGTGGACTCTTAACCACTGGACCACCAGGGAAGTCCCCAGTTTATGATTTTATGAAATACTTATTTTCTGCTTTAGAGTTATTGAATCTTGGATATTTTAGGGAGAGGGAGGCTTTGTTCATCTATCTTTATCTTTGCCACACTCACTGAATTTTAAATTTTGTGCTGTTGTCTAAATGGAGGCTTTCTAACCTTTCAAGTTCCACATTCATTGGACTAAACTTCTTTAGCAACTGGTATGTACCATCCTGTCTTGTTACTGAGATGTTACCTGTGTATTAATATCATCTTTAAAACTAGAGTACCCGTATGGAAACGGGGGCTTTGTCTTGTACCATTTTTGTGTCCTTGCCATACCCACTTTACAGACTAGGCAGTCAGTATGTTTATTAATTGATCCAGGCAGATAGATATATGATGATATTTCTCTGTCTTTTCCAGTCTTTAATGCTATGCATAGTATGCAAAATGGATCAGATCTTTTGATATTTTTTTAAAAATTTTGCTTCTGACTTAAGAATGACATCATGAAGTAAGCAGACAATTAAGATGTACCTTCTAAGTGAGGAGTTGATAGGTCTGTAACCTTGGAGGACTGGAAATGTATTTTATTATCTACATTCAGGACTCTTACTCTGTTCTTTGCAGTTGAATAATAATGAACCCATATTCAACTTTGTGGCATTTTTAAAGGGTTGAGCTGGACATAATCAGCTTACATATAACTGGCCATATCCTCTGGGCATAGGTTATGACCTAAATTCATTTGGATGAATAACCAATTCACTTCAAAGTTTGTTAAAACTCAGGCTTTGTTTTTTCTTTTGTCACACTTGGTCATACAGCTGTTAAGTGGCAGAATTGGAAATGAAATTCAAGTAGTCTAACTGCAGAATTGGCTCTTGAAAACTTTGAGCCATATTGTCTCCTACAATTTGCTTCACTTCTGTTCCCTATCCTGGTTATGGCTCCATCACCCACCCAGATAGTGAAGTGGGAAATTTTGGTTGTTCAGAATCCTTCTTCTTTCTAAGCCTCAGCTATCCCATAATCATCTGTCAGAGATCTTATACATATGCTGAGTTTTTTCCTTCACATTACCAGTGCTCTGGTTCAGATAAACTGAATTTTTTTTTTTTTTTTTTTCTGTACGCGGGCCTCTTACTGTTGTGGTCTCTCCCGTTGCGGAGCACAGGCTCCGGACGCGCAGGCTCAGCGGCCATGGCTCACGGGCCCAGCTGCTCCGCAGCATGTGGGATCTTCCCGGACCGGGGCACAAACCTGTGTCCCTTGCATCGGCAGGTGCACTCTCTACCACTGCGCCACCAGGGAGGCCCTAAACTGATTATTTTAAATCTAGACCCTTGCTACCAAAGTCATTCTTCTAAAATGCGGTTCTTGCTGTGGAAACCTATCAGTGTCTATCAGTTACCTTCAGGATAAGCTTTAAACTACTGTGCTTGGTATACTTTAGATACCATATGAACTATCCCATAGGATCCTATACAGTTTAGATTACCGTTTGCCTGTTGGCCTCATCACTTTGCACCAACCTTACCAACAGTTCTCCAGCGCGCCATACTTTCCATAATTCTTTCTTGAAGAATTATACTTTAAGACACAGTTCATTCAAATGTTACCTTATCTGTGAACCTTTTCCTGATTCCTGTAGGTTGGATTATCCATTTCTCTTGTGAACCTCAGATGTACTAGTTGACATTTTGCATCTATTTTAGTAACTGTCACACTGAAAGCTGTTTATTTGTTTATAGGTTGTCTCCTCACTAGACTATGAGCTCCTTGAAAGAAGGAATCGTGTCTTACTCATCTTTCTGTCTCCAGTATCTAGAACAGTTCCTGGTACAAAGTAAGTGATTAACAACTTTATTTAACTAAGACTGTATTTAGGAGTTAAAATCCATACATGCTGACAGTTAATTATACCTATGTAGACTGAGAAATACATTGTCATAAAAAATATGGTTATAGATCTTTAACACTTCTGAGCCACAGTTTCCTCATCTATAAGATGGAAATAGTACCTCCCTACTCATATAGTGTTATTATAATGCTCAGATAAAAGAATATATAGATATGGAAGCAACCTAAGTGTCCATCAGCAGATGAGTGGATTAAGAAGATATGGCATAGGGCTTCCCTGGTGGCGCAGTGGTTGAGAGTCCGCCTGCCGATGCAGGGGACACGGGTTCGTGCCCCGGTCCGGGAAGATCCCACATGCTGCGGAGCGGCTGAGCCCGTGAGCCTTGGCCACTGAGCCTGCGCGTCCGGAGCCTGTGCTCCGCAACGGGAGAGGCCACAACAGTGAGAGGCCCATGTACCGCAAAAAAAGAAAAAGAAGATATGGCATATAAATACAGTGGAATATTTTATGCAGCTATAAAAAAGAATGAAATTTTGCCATTTGTAGCAGCGGATGGACTTGGAGGGTAATATGCTAAGTGAAATAAGTCAGACAGAGAAAGACATGCTGTATGATATCACTGATATGTGGAATTAAAAAATACAACAAACTAGTGAGTATAACAAAAAAGAAGCAGACTCATAGAGAACAAACTAGTGGTTACTGTTGTTAAGAGGGAAGGGGGAGGGGCAATGTAGGGGCAGGGGATTGATTAAGAGGTATAAACTATTATGTATAAAATAAGCTACAAGGATATATTTGTACAAACTGGGAATACAGCCAATATTTTATGATAACTATAAATGGAGTATAATCTTTAAAAATTATGAGTCACTACACTGTACACCTGTAACATATAATATTGTACATCAACTATACTTCAATAAAAAATTATCACACTAAAAAAAGAATGTATGTAACAGTACATTACATGTATTTTAAGTGCCGTAACATCTTTGTTATTAAATGAAGTGTGAGAACTAATTGCATGTTGAAGTAGATGATTTTGTTTGCTGTGTATCTTCCCTTTTAAGGCAAAATAGCACCATTTTTGAAGGATCTTTATCATTTGCAGTTTAAATTTGCAGTTATTGGTGACTGGAGGCATGCACTCTTGAGTCTGAGGGCTGGTTTATATAAGACAAAGGGAGAAGTAGCTTGGAGGTGAGAATCTGGATACAGAAAAAGTTTTAAGCTGTTAGAGCGAACAGTCTTTTGCCTAGTTGGCATTTTCCCAGTCTGCACAGCATTTTAAACTTTACAATTCTTTTTATGTACCTTATTCTCAACCTCAGCAATTACCTTTCTGTCTAATTCACTAATAAAGTCCCTCAATTTTCTTTTAATCTACCTCCAAATGAATTCTTATATTCACTTATCCTTAGGTCCATCATTTACTGTTCAGAGGAAGAAGTGCCTTTTTCGTGGAAGACTAATTACACGTCATCTGTATGAAAGCTCTAGCTTTTCTTTCTTTTTCTTAGGCTGCAGACATACTCCCTTACCACCACATTTGATGAATTAGTGCTCTACACTTTCCTGTGTCTACTTCCTTGCCTTCCATGCATTCTTTACATTTTTAAAAATTCTGTAATTTGAACATGCCAATTCCAGATTATATGTAACATATGGAATTTAATAATAGAAACAAACATTTGGGAACCAACCATTCGACTTAGAACTAGGTCAGTACTAACACAGTTAAAGAGCTACCTGTGAGTACCTCTGTAACCCCATATTCCTGTCTTTCCCCAGCCCCTGAAGTAACTGCTATTTTGAATTTTTTTTTAAATTTCTTTTTTAAAAATAGTATTACCACAAATACAGTTCTTTGTTTTGAGTTTAATGTTTTGTTTAGAGTCTTTTTAAAGCTTGCACAAATGGTATTTTATTATAGAGAAATGTCTATAAATCTTTATACATTTCAAAGAAAACATTCAACCATCATAAAAGAATAATAGAAAAATCTCAGAATGCATATTCAAATTTATGACAAGAAAATAATCATGGAGACTTATTTTTGTACTGTGTGGGTATTGTTGTACCATATATGAAAGAAAGCTCCTTATTCAGAGTGTAGCAGGTATATTTCCACACACTAATTTCTTGAGTTTGGCAGAAGTGTTTCAGTTAGATTGACGGTGTACTCCTTGGAGGAGTCACAGCTTGTTATTTGGTTGCCCTTTGGACCTCAGCAGTTCTTCAGTGGGCTTCATTCAATTGTTTATTGATAGTATAAGCTTTTGAGACTCAGGATCCACAATGCCCCCATGTTTCTGGATTTTTTTTCAATCATGGAATCATGGCATTTTCAAAATAAATGCATAGCAAAAGATGAGGCCATGATAACCGCCAGAAGAATACATTTCTTTCTTCTTTGTCATTAGGAGTTGGAAGCATTTCTTGATGCTCAATGTAGAACGTAGAACGTTAAATCTTGGAGGGTGGGACTAAGTGAGAGGAAGATGTTAATACCTAGAACTCCTGTTTGTCTTTTTTCATTTACTATTGTGTTTCTAAGATACATTCATGTTGTTGCTTACAGCTATAGTTCATTCATTCTCACTACTTTTCCATTGTGTGTTAGCCTAATTCTTTTAACCATGGTTCTACCAGTGGACATTTGAGCATTTTTGTTGTTGTTGTTATTATGAAGAATGCTTATACTTGGCACACAAGTACAAAAATTTTTATAGTATGTATCTAGAATTGCTTATTGAAGGACATGCAAATGTTCAACTTTACATAATAATGCCAAATTGTTTTCCAACAATTTTACCAAATTTAACACCTACCAGCAGGACTTTACCAATTTAAACACCTAGTAGCAATGTGTAAGAGCCATTTTTGGAGCCACTGCTCCATTTTTTTTTTTTTTTTTTTTTTTTTTTTTTTTTTTTTGCTGTTATTTGGTACTGTCAAAACTCCTAGTTATTACTATTCTAGTGAGTTTGAAAATAACATCTCATGTGGTCTTAGCTAGTATTTCTCTGATGAATAATGAGATTCTATATCTTTTAAAATACTTATTGGCCAAACAAGTTTCCTGTGTATAAAATTTCTGTTCAGGTTTTTTTGCCCATTTGCTTCCTGTGTTTTTATTTTTTGTGTTTTTTTGAGGTTCTTAAATAGTTTAAATAATAATCTTTAATCAGTTTTAAGTTTTGTAAATATCTCCCAGTTTGTGGCTTGTCTTTTAGGTTTTTTTTTTTTTTAATGATGTTTTATGGTAAACAGAAGTTCTCAGTTTCCACATAGTTAAAATACTTATTCTTTTCTTCTTTGGTTAGTATGCTTGTTTAAGAAATCTTTCCTTCTGAGAGGACACAAAACAACAGTTTTCTGCTGTAATTTCTTAAAGTTTTAAAGTTTGCCTTTCATATAATATCACTAGTCCATCTTGAATTGATTTTGTATGTGAGGTAGAGATCCAGTTTAATTCTTTCCATATTGATAATATTAGGACCATTTAATTGTCCCTCCTTTCCCACAGATCTGCATTGCTACATCTGTTACCTGAGTATGTCCTTAGATACTTGGTCTTTTGGGGGACTCTTTATGTTGTTTCATTTTATTTACCCTTCTTCAGTCTTGCCAGGCATTTATTTGTTTTAGTGTTTTCTAAGAACTATGATTTTGTTGATCCTTTCTGTTACCTTTTTTCTACTTCATTAGTTTCTGTTCTTTATTATCTCCTACATTCTTTGGATTTACTCGTGATTATCTTTCTAACTTAACAGACTGGCCTGTCAACTCATTCATTTTCAACCTTTCTTCTTTTCCTAGTATAAGTCATTAAGGCTATAGATTTGCCTCTAAGTATAACTTTTACTGTATTCCAAAAATGTTTGTATGTGGTATTTTTATCATTTAGTTTTTAGTATTTTTAGAAAAATTTCCAATGTGGTTTCTGATGACTCATGAAATATTTAGAAGTGTTATTATTTTCTATTTGTATTTTAAAAATTTATCTTTCATTATTGATTTTTAACTTAATTGCATTTTGATCAGAGCCTGGGAACAGTATGATACATATTCTTTGAAATTTAGTGACATTTTCATTATCTCCCAGTGTGTGTATTATTTTTCTGTATGTCTCATGTATACTTAGAAGAATGTTTATTTTCTAGTAATTGGATGTAAGGTTCTGTTAATTAAGTCCTGCTTGTTAATCATTTTGTTTTTATTTATTTTTTCAAAAAATTTTTTAAATTGGAGTATAGTTGCTTTACAGTGTTGCGCTAACTCCTACTGCACAGCAAAGTGAACCAGCCATATGTATACACATATCCCCTCCCTTTTGGATTTCCTTCCCATTCAGGTCACCACAGAGCACTGAGTAGAATTCCCCGTGCTATACAGCGGTTCCTCACTAGATAATCTGTTTCATACCCAGCGGTTTATATATGTCAATCCCAGTCTCCCAATTCATCCCACCCCGCATTTCCCCCGCTAGTGTCCATGTGTTTATTCTCTTCATCATGTCTCTATTTCTGCTTTGCAAATAGTTTCATCTGTTTTGGTCCACTTGATCCATGGAAAATTAGTGTGTGTTGAAATCGCCCAAGGCAATGGTCAATTTGTCAGTTTCTTTCTGTGGGTCTAACAATCTTTGGAGGCTTTTCTCCCCCCAGGAGATGGTGAATTTTATTTTGCCTTGTATGGATAGAGATTTGATTTGCTTAGAAATGTTCCATGGTAAAGAGAGACCAGGAGAAAGCACAGTATGTAGAATTCTATTTTAATTTTCACTGTCAACTGGGAGAGCAGCATACTCACAGTACTGAACTCAGAAGCTGGATTCTTCAGGGTTCTTTGGCTCAGCTGCAGATTGGAGTTCTTGATCCTTTGTTATGTTTCCTTTCAGACTTCTTCCATTAGTCTTTGTTCCTTCATCTCTTGGTCCATGCTTGAGTTCCCACTTTCACCTTTTGGGACACTCACCAAATCTGTTTTATTTTCATCTTTCCAGGTTTCATCTTTCCTGAGATGTTGAGCTGGAGTGACTTTTCCTTCATCACTTGTAGGGGATTGCTGCTCTATGTTTGAGCTCTGAGATCAAGTAGAAAGATTAGCACTTCACTTCACCCAAGCATTCTCTGTTGATGGAGGGGCCAGCATTACCTTTAGTAGCTAATCAGGTTTGGGAAGCTTAGAAGTTGGAGAGTGACAGTCTTTTGCCTTAGTGAGTATTTCATTTTCCAGAGACATCTCACTCTCTCTCCTTCATGCATCCCCATCTGACTTCTGGCAGATGTGGCAAGGTCCCAATCTGAGATGACGCACTTCCTGTCTTTGACCATTACTGTTCTAAATTTTCTTCACTCTGCCAGTTTGGGTGTCTCTCCTGAGGCTGTCATTCTAGTTTTGGTTCATCGAACTGATGCTGCGATTTCTCCCTTTCCTTCTGTAGCTGGTCTTCTACTTGCTGTCTCACAGGTGGGTCAGCAGGCTTTGCTGCTCCAAAGATGGAAGCTGCTTGACTAAACTGGGAAGTACCAGCAGAGGAGTCATCTTCCTTAGGACTACTCTGAGGCTTTAGATTCAGTTTGGGTCTCTGGGAGGGTCCTCTATCATCACACCTGTAATCATCTGGAGAGCAGTTGTCTTTGGTGCTCCACGACTGAATGTCCTGTCTATCCATCTTCACAGTGGTCCTGCTTCCTCTGTAGTCGTCATCCCTATAGTACCCACTACGACTTGCATTTCTGCCATTGTTTATCCTGAAGTCATAGCCTCTACCATGGTCTCTGCTGCCTTAGTCATGATAGCAGTCCTGGCCTCCGTAGTGATCACAGTGTTTGCCTTCAAAGCTCTCTTCACCTCTCCTAGGTGGATAGTCAAATCCAAGCTGTCTATGGCAGGACAGTTCCTCAAGTCTGTATCGATTTTGTGAGAAAGCTGATTTCTTTTTCAGCCCAAAGAATGATCATCCTTGTCTTTTTCCCGTGCTTGATTAGCAGTGTCCCCTGGAATTCTGTTACCTAGAGATTTTTTTATTGAGGTTGAGGACACAGAGCAGGGACTCCAGGTTCTCAAACTCAGCATTATTGAAACCTTTCAACCTCTCTGGATTACTGGGTTCGCATGGTAAATACGCTGCACTGATACTTAATCCTCTAAAGAATTCCTTAATGGAGACTTCTGTCTATCACAAGTTGGGTTCCCCAGAAAAGCAGTGTAGGGTGGCAGATGGGGAAATGGCTCTGGTTCCCAGGCAGCCTGTGGAGCAGTGGGCAGGATGTATTGGTTAGTTGCAGGTGCCTTATACATGTTGTCATCCTAACTGTGCCAAGTGCTTGAAACATCCTCCAGATCATCTGCTCTATCAGTCCAGCTGACTGGTTTGGGGATATAGATGCTGCTTCCACCAGTGTTACTACCATCCTCAGCCTGTAAGCCTGTTAGGGAGATAGGGTTCCCATTCTTCTTGGCTCAGGTCACTTTGCTGGGCTAGGGGAAAGAACCAAAACGAGGCTTTTTTTCTTTTTTTTTTTTTTTAAGCATGCAAATTTGGAGTTTTATTTCTACTTACTAGATTGGATCTTGTATCATTTTCTTTGTTCTCCCTAATAATGCTCTTTTTCTGCTATTATAACTAATCCCAGCTTTCTTTTTGTTTATATTTGCCTAATATGTCCTTTTCCATATTTTTGCTTTCATCCAATCAGCATCTTTATTTTGTAGGTGTCTCTTGTCTTACTTTTGAATTTGTCCGTATACATTTATTGTGATTATTTCTATATTTGAACTCTCTTTGTGCTTTCTGATAGTCCGGGTTGCTTTATGCCTTTTTTTTTTCCTTTCCTTTTCTAGCCTTTTTTTGGGAATTGATTTTTTTTTTTTAAATTGTATTCTCTTCTCTACTAGTTTGGAAATTACACTCACTTATTTCTATTCTTTTATGATTACCCTTGAAATTCTGCTGACATACTATTAATATATAGGCTAAAGTTAAACCAGACCATAATCCCTCTGCTGGACAATGCAAGAATTTACATCACCAACTCCTATCCTCTCTCTTCCTACCCTGCTCCTCCATTATATGCTTCTGTTCCTTATTCCATATTTGAACGGTTTATACGGGTTTTATTTAAATACCATAATAAGATGTTGTTATTGTTATTTTATTCAGACAATGTTTATTTAGATTTATTTGTATGCTTACTAATTTCTTTACTCGTCTTTTCCTTCTTGCATCTCAGATCATCCTTGTGTGTAATTTTACTCTTTTATGAAACATGTCCTTTAGATTTTGTTGAAGTAAAGGTCTGCTGCCGGTAAACTCTCTTTTGGTTTATCTGGCAAAGTCTTAATGCCTTCTGTGTCCCAAAGAGAGTTTTAGTGGTTGAATAATTTTTGTCTCAGTTCTTTGCACATAGATGCTTGTTCTACCTTTTGTGCTTCCATTGCTGCTGTTGAGAATTCTGCTGTCACTTTACTCTCTTCTTTTATATGTAATCACTTTTCTTTCTGGCTGCTTTTAACATGCTCTCTTTTGGTGTTCTGCAGTTTGACTGCTTTGTGTCCAAATGTGAGTGTCTTTATGTTTATCCTGCCTCTTTTATATATATTGTATTTCTTAGAATTGTGAATAAATGTTTTTCATGGCTCCAGAAAATTAAGTCATTTTCTCTCCTGGTATGACCTCCTCTTTCTTCATTTTCTGAGATTATGAGTAGAAATATATTTCAGGTCACGTTTTATCTTTCACGTCTTTTAGCTTCTTTTTCATATTTTCAAGCTGTTTATTTCAGCATTACTTCCAAATGATTTTTTTAGGTTTATGTTCAAGTTTACTGATTCTTAAATTCTGTCTAATCTGAATAAACTATGGATTTTAATTAATAATATATTGATATTGGTTCATTGATTATGACAAGTGTAGCATACTAATATAAGAAATTAATAGTAGGGGAAACTGGGTATAGGGTATATGAGAACTCTGTTATCTTCACAACTTTTCTGTAAATCTGAAACTATTCTAAAATGAAGAGTTTAAACAAATTCTATATGATTCTTTTTCAGATATGCAATGCCATTTTCATAGTCTCTTTGCTTGACCATGTTTTATTTTATCTTTTATTGCTAAAACTAATTTTTAAAAGTTTGTTTAATAATCATAATATGTAAAGTTCATAAAGGGTAAGAAACATATTTGTTAATATTTCTCAATCTTGCCCTGAATGTTCTACTTTATGTTAGTAGGTTAAAAGTGTATAGAAGGTTAGCCTTAAAATATTTGCCATGCAGAAGAAAGCTGCTTTGTATTTTATTTAAAAACTAAAAATTGGGTGGAGCAGTGAAACAGAACTTGAAAAAAATTATCTATAAAAAGAAACATGCAGGATTTACTGGGGACATGACAACTTAATGTAATATATAAACCTGCTCTAGGTACTGTATTTAAAGATTATGATAAAGGACATTGTTGGGACAGATGATGAAATTATAGTATATGGACTGTATATTAGATAATGATAATGTACTAGCTAAGTTCCTGAATTCTATTATTGTATTGTATTGTGAGAATATTTTTATTCATAGGAAATACATACTAAAGTATTAAAGAGTAAAGGGACAGTTTACTTAGGTGGTTCAGGTAGTAAATTAATACTGTATAATATTATATAATATGTAAAAATAAACATATAAAAATTATTTGTGTATTTGTTTGATTTATAAATCAACACATGACCCTGGATTCTTAGTACCATCATTTATTTTGTTGCTCAAGTTGACCCAGATATGGTTACTTAGCCATATTCTCTTGTAGTTCTTACAATAATAATAAGTCTTAATTTTAAATGGGGGACAGCTGTGGCTATATCAACATGTGATGGGTTGGAAATATTCTTTTAAGTGTGGTTTCTTAGTTAATTCAAGTAAACAGTGTTAATCATATTGAAAATTATAATCTCTAATATATGAATAAATTAACTTTTTTGTAGGTTTAAGCTGAATTTTGGGACATGGCCACTGCTTCACCAAGGTCTGATACTAGTAATAATGACAGTGGAAGGTTACAGTTACAGGTAACTGGTAAGTTATTTTCACAATAATTTAAAATAGTAGTTCCTTGATGAAACTTTCTTTTTAATACCAAATTCAGCAGACTTATTTCATAAGTATATTTTCTTTTAGATTCATGCCATGGTGTATTTGTTGCAATAGGCCTCAAAGCTAGAAACCCTCTAAAAATATTTTATGTGTTCAGTAAGTGTTTATTGAACCTGTGCTGGATGCAGAGAAGCTATATCCTCTGGTGGTGGGAGAATTTGTGTATTGGAATAAACACCATTGAGCTGGTCCTTAAATGATTATTAGGATGGAGAAGGATGCTAAAAGCCTTTTTTCATCCATTTAAGCTATTCATTTAATCATTGGGCAAATATTTGTTAAGTGGAATTCTATATATGAAAACACAGGCCCTAGTACTCCAGGAACTTACTATATAATGTTGAGACAGATTTGTTTTGCATGGACAGTTACCATGCAAAGTGATCATTAACTGGATGCAGTGAGAACTTAGAGGAAAGTGTCATAGGTCTGCTTGGGATTGGAGATGGCCTATAGATCTAGGAGAATAGGGTAAGAGAAAGACTCACAGAGGGTAACACTTTGACTCTTGTAGGAGGGCTCAGAGTTCATTTCAAATTAGATTGGCAGCTAAAAGCATGAGAGAGAGAGGGAACAGCATATGTAAAAGCATGAAAGAGCCTTTTTTTAGGTGACTTCAGACAATTTATTTCAGCTAGTTGGAATAATGATTCAAGGAGTGGTCCTTAAACCAGCAATTTTACTAGTAGAAATTTATTTTGTAGGTATTTATATTATTTATTAATGCATATAAATAATGTCCATATATAATATATGTATATAGTTTTTTTATATATAAATATCTACAAGATGAATTAGTAGAAGTAACAGAGAGAGAGTGAGAGAGAGTTTTTAATAGCAAAAGACTGACAGTGGAATTCTAGATAAACAATGACATGAAATAAATGAATACGGGTACCAGTAAGAGCCAAGTTCTAAGATAATATTAAGTGAAAGAGCAAGTTGTGGAATAGTGTGTTTAGTATGTGACCATATGGATGTGAAAAAGGAGGGGTGTTTGTATGTGCCTCTATGCTTATAACATTAGAAATAATATTTGCCTTAGGTGGGGCAGGATTGAGCTTAGAATAAGAAGGAGATATACTGTAATTCCCATGGTACTCATTACTGTGAGGTCAGTTGTTTCTAGGAGTTTTCAGTGAACGAGAACTAGGAAATGTTTATTGTCTTAGAAAGCAAAAAACAAATCCTGAGTTCATGCTGATATTTGCAATTCAAAATAATAGCTATAGCCTCTAAGTAACCATTTTCCACTAAAAGGAGCAAAAAGTTATTTTTACTTCATTTGACTTTATATTTCTATCTCTTTTCTCTTAACCTCAGAATTTTAATTCTAAATGATGTTAACACAGTTATATCTGTTTTATCCTAACATACACAGAATAGCAAAGTTAAAATTACCGAAAGTAACAGGCCCACTCATCACAGTTTTAAGATTTCTTTGTGAGCTTCCCCTCCTTAGGATGTATAGTCAGAGTACCATGTTTCAAAGTAACTTAATTTTCTATTTGGTTATGCCACCAACTGGACTAGTTAGATTCACTGCTTTTAGTTATTTACTTTTTATTTAATTTTGTTTTATCACCATATAAAACATTTATACAGTTCTGGAGTCAAAATTATTAAATTAAGGTATATTTGGAGAAGTCTGGCTACTTTATCCCATTCCTCCCCCGTCTCTCCCTTGCCCTTTTGGTAAACATTTTTATTTATTTTCATTTATCCTTCCATTTCTTCTTTTTGAAAATATAAGCAGATATGCACAGTGTATGTATTCACATCTCTCCTCCCGACCCTCTAGTTCTTAGCACCTAGTTTCTGCACCTTGCTTTTCTTCATTTAACAGTAATATCCTGGAGTAATATCCGTAGCAGGGTATTCCATACACCTTTTTATCGCTACACAGCACTCTATTGACTAGATATACCAAAATTAATTCAGCTAGCCCCCTATTGATGGACATTGGGTACCATGTTTTGTTATTGCAGATAGTCCTATGCTACAGTAAAGAGCTTCGTGCGAATGTCATTTCTTATTTTTGCTCGTGTCATTAGGATAGAATCCTAGAATGAGATTGCTGGGTCAGAGAGTAAGCACGTGTAATAATGTCAATCACAGTTGATCCCTGAACTGCAGGGTTTATGGGTGCTGACTCCTGTGCAGTTGAAAATCCGTGTATAACTTTACAGTCAGCCCTCAGTGTCCATGGTTGCACACCCATGGATTCAACCAACCGCTGATCGTGTAGTACTGCGATATGTCCTTATTTTAAAAAAACCTGCGTGTAAGCGGATCCACGCAGTTCAAACCCCTGTTGGTCAAAGGCCAACTATGTTGCCAAGTTCCTCTCCATAGGATCTGTACTATTTCTGTGTTCCCACCAGCTGTCTATGAGAATGCCTGTTTTCCTATAGCCTCATCAAGATATGCTGTCAGGCATGTTGACAGGTCAGAAGTGGTATCGTGTCATTTTAAATATCATTTCTCTCATTATAAGTGAGGTTGAGCCATGTTTAAGGGATATTTGTATTTAGTTTTCTGTGAACTGAGAACTTACATGTTTTGAAGCAATTTCCTGGTGATTCTGATGTGTATTGCACTTAAGAACCAGTTATACGTGTAATTTCTAATACTTCTGCTTTTGCTCTGCATAAGCTTAGAGCCGTATATTTGGTTACAGTGTTGCTTGTGCAGGACCTGTGGCCTACATATCTGAGGTGTGACTTTCTTCCTGTTCTTTACCTAATGTATGAGTACTTAATTGAAGTAGCAAAGACCTGATCTAGCTGATTTGAGCCAAAAGGCAACTTACAGAGAAGCTATCAGGTAGCTAATAGAATCACCGGAAGTCTAGAGAACCAATTGGAAAATAGGTATGGACCAAAGGAATGTAATTAGCCAAGATAGTGCCTCCACAGTATTTATCATTTCACATATCAGTTATTATTCTCCTTTGAAATACAGTGATGCTCTTGGGAAACCAAACTTGGACCTGTGCTAAATGGCACCAGGTTTTAGTGCCTTGCTTTTCCTCTCTTTTTTCCTTGCCTTTGCCTTTCTTTCATTTTGTTGATCTGGTTTTTTAAATTACAAAACACCTTAAAATCCACAATCTTATTGATCTAACAGTACCTTATGTAATAAATATGTACTCCAGTTTTACCAAGGAAGGAACTGAGAATCAGATTAAATGCCTTCCATTAGTAATAAGAAACCAACCAAGGTCTTATGTTGTTGCTCCTTTTATTAGGTAACAGTGACCTCTGTATTGATTTTTCTTTAATTTTTTTTTTTTTTTTTTTTGTGGTACGCGGGCCTCTCACTGTTGTGGCCTCTCCCGTTGCGGAGCACAGGCTCCAGACGCGCAGGCTCGGCGGCCATGGCTCACGGGCCCAGCCGCTCCACGGCATGTGGGATCTTCCCGGACCGGGGCATGAACCCGTGTCCCCTGCATTGGCAGGCGGACTCTCAACCACTGCGCCCCAGGGAAGCCCTAGCTTATATATTTTTATTCTTATTTCTCTTCGTAACCCATATCTGATTGGCAGCAACAGATAAGAATAAGAATATTGGTCATGAAAGCAGGAAAACTGTAACAGAAAAAAGCCAAAGTGAAAACTACCTACCATAACATGCTATAATGTGTACTATAGAGAAGCAGCTGTACATAAGAGTTAATAGTACACAGAAGTGTTATCATCTTCATTAGTCTAGATTTCAGGCTTTCTACAGGAAAGTGACAGAAACAAAGTGTGCAAGATGGATAAGAAGATAAGATTTGAGATTGAAAAACTAATGGGCTGTTATATTCACATTTATAATTTTTTAACTATAGTGTCTTATAGTACCTTAATAGTTTAATTTTAAAATTAAAAAATGTAATGATACGTATCATATTTTTGTAAGAGTGCTGTGAATTATGGGTTTAACTTTATTCTTTTCAGACGCTTCAGCATTTATGGAATAATCTATCTTTTCCCATTGATTTGAAATGCTACCATTATCATGTACTAACATCTTATTTGTTCTTTTCTTTTCACCTCTGCCCTTATAGCACAGTCAGGCTGTTTTATTTTCATTTTACAGTACTTTTAAGAAATACATTGGGGGAGAAATCTATTATTACTTTACATTTTAAAATATGCCTTTATTATTCTCTAATTTTCTTTACATTTCATTTGAATTTTAGAGTTTTCTTCCCTTCTCCTCTGTCCTCCCCGCCCCCCAAAAATCCCAATATTAGTGTTTTCATTTAGGTCATTTAAAAATAATGTATTAAAGTGCTCGCTTCAGCAGCACATATACTAAAAAAATTGGAACGATGTAAAGAAGATTAGCATGGCCCCTGAACAAGGATGACATGCAAATTCGTGAAGTGTTCCATATTTTTAGTTTATCAGTTGTAACAAAGGTACCACTTTGGTAACAGGGAAGGCTGTGCGTATGTGCTCCCGCAGAGAGTTTATGAAAAAGGATGTGCTCCCGCAGAGAGTTTATGAAAAATCCCCCTCAATTTTGCTGCCAACCTAAGCTGCTCAAAAAATAAAGGTTTAAAGTAAAATGAAAAAAAAAAAGTATTAAATTGGCGATATTGAAATCTTTCAGTGTTAAAATTTCTAAATCCAGGGATCATCATGTCATTCCCTTCAAGTTTTTTATGTTCATCAGTAAAGTTTTATAGTTATCTTCATGTATGTACATTTCTTATGTTTATTACTAGATTTTAGGGGGGTGGTATTATTATGAATGGGATTGTTATATTAAATTCTAACACATGCACAGAGGACTCTTTTTCTGATAGATTTCCCATATTTATATAACCTTACAATAGAGGATATTCTGGTATAACACCAAAGGAAACTCATGAAATAGGAAAATAAAATCTATCTTATGTATTCCACTAATTAGAATTCTTATTTGAATTAATGCGGTTATCTTTTGGTTATTTAAAATCATAGTATTCTCGTTATTTATTATATATGCACATTTTTGCCAGCATGTTATGAATTCCTTGTGAGATTAAAAATTAGCTTTTAAAAATTACTTTCCTTACCCTGCCAGCATCTGGTATTATTGAAGACTGTGCCAATTAAAAATATACAATGGATATATTTTGAATATGTCTGCAATTAACTCAGAAGAGTTAATACTATACAGTAAGTCATAATAGTTATAGAGTAATAGTCACTATTGTTGGGTGCTAGGCATTCACTGATAAGAATGGTACTTTGGACCCCTTCACTCACCAATCCTAAGAATCAGGTACTGTTTATTGTTCCCCTATTTTTCAGATGAGAAAATTGAGGGTCAGGGAGGTTAATTGACTTACTTAAAGTCAGACGTCTAGCCAAGTGGCAGAGTTAAAATATGAACCCAGATGTGTCCAACACTTTTTTTTTTAAGAGGAGCTTTGGAACCACAGCAAAATTGAGAGGAAAGTACAGAGACTTCCAGATATGCCAACCCCCACACATGCATAGCCTCCCCCATTATCAACATCCCTCACCAGAGTGCTACATTCATTACAAATGATGAACCTACATAGTCACCTAAGTTCATAGTTTACAGTAGGGTGCACACTTGGTGGCGTACATTCTGTGGGTTTGGACAAAAGTCTAATGACATGTATCCATCATTATAGTATTATACGAAGTACTTTCACTGCCCTAAAAATCCTCTGTGCTCCATCTATTCATCCCTCACCCATGCTTCCCCAGTCCCTAGCAACCGCTGATCTTTATACAGTCTTCATAGTTTTGCCTTTTCCAAAATGTTATATAATTGGAATCATGCAAGATACAGCCTTTTCAGATTGGCTTTTTTCACTTAGTATTATGCATTTAAATTTTCTCCGTGTCTCTCCATGACTTGATGACATTTCTTTTTAGCAGTGAATGATATTCCATTGTTTGGATATACCAGTCGTTTATCCATTCACCTACTGAAGAACATGGTGGTTACTTAGAAGTTTTGGCAGTTATATAAATAAAACTGCTATAAATATCCACGTGGAGGTTTTTGTATGGACATAAGTTTTCAACTCCTTTGGGTAAATACCAAGGAGTGCAATTATCGGATCATATGGTAAGCCTATGTTTAGTTTTTAAGAAACCGTCAAACTGTCTTCCGAACTGGCTGAACCATTTTGCATCCCCACCAGCGATGAATAAGAGTTCCTGTTGTTCCACATCCTCCCCAGCATTTGGTGTGGTCAGTGTTCCAGATTTTGACCATTCTAATAGGTGTGTAATGGTATCTCATTGTTGTTTTAGTTTATATTTCCCTGATGACATATGATGTTGAGCTTTTCATATGCATATCCATATATCTTCTTTGGTGAGGTGTCTGTTAGGGTCTTTGGCCCATGGGGTTGTTTTCTTACTGTTGACTTTTAAGAGTTCTTTGTGTTTTTTTGTCAGTAGTTCTTTATCAGATATGTCTTTTGCAAATATTTTCTCCCTGTCTGTGGCTTACGTTTTCACTCTCTTGACATTGTCTTTCATAGCGCAGAATTTTTGAATTTTAATGAAGTGCACCTTATCGGATATTTCTTTCATGGATCATGCCTTTGGTGTTGTATCTAAAATGGCATCCATTGCCATGCCCAAGGTCATCTAAATTTTCTCCTGTGTTATCTTAGAGTTTTATAGTTTTGTGTTTTGCATTTAGGTCTATGATGCATTTTGAGTTAATTTTTATGAAGGGTATAAGGTCTGTGTTTAGATTTATTTGTTTGCATGTGCATGTCCAGTTGTTCCAGCACCATTTATTGAAAAGATATCCTGTGCTTTTAACACCATCCAGTAGTGCCTTCCCCTTCTTCCCCTTCTTCTAGTGTGTAGATAAGTCCTGCATATACTGAGGAAATGACTTTTATTTGGAGTGAAGAACTTTGATTGGGGGATTTCTTGGGAGAGGTCTGTGCCTTCTGTCACTTCAATGGTGTTGAATTTAATGCAGTTTGGAACAGAGAAGGATGGAAGTGAGTTTTGCCAAGACCCTGAGAGTAACACTTCAGACATAACATTGAACACTCTTTGATTCCTTTATGTTGCCAGTACTTAAGTAGAGTATTTCCTTTGAATCTTTTCCTGTTCTTCAAATGTGAATTAAGGACTACCGTATTTCAGATACTCTACTTCTGCTGCAGCGTTTTTCATATCCTATTTTGGTGGTTTATTTGTGCGACTACTGATTTACATTACTGTTCGCTCACAGTAGAATGGAAGCTTACATCAGCTTGTTAATGTTCATATTCTTAACATGGGGTACATGTATGGCATGGAGGGGGCTTTCTCCTTTCTCATCTCAGACCCACAGTGTTCATAGGTAGTTGATTATAGATGTGATCTTGATAAGTTATTACTACTTGGTAGTCATTACTTTTCCCTGCAAGTATGTATTCCCCATTTGAATTAGTAGTTGTAAAAATTATTTAAAAATCAAATGCTTAGCCTAAATTAAACAAGTCTTCCTCCAAGTCAGGTAAATTCAGTTTAAAATTCACTTTCTGTAAAGGGTTATGATTAACTTCTAGTGACATTTTGATTTTAAAGTTTTTCTTTGAAAAGGCAGATACCTCCTCCTTTTTTTGAAATCAACTTTCTAGGAAAAGCATTTTTTAAAAAATTGCCAAAGTTTATGTAATTTCAGATAGGTAAGTTATGAATTCTACCTGGCAGAGAAGTTCATAGGCAAATTGAATCTGAAGACACTTCCCTTTCTCTTGATGCTTGATGCAGTTCAGTATTAAGTTCAAATGGTTGGCAAGGATGTGGAGAAATCAGAACTCTTATACACTGCTGCTGGGTGTGTAAAATGGTACAGACACTGTGGAAAATAGCCTGGCATTTATTCAACAGAGTTACCATATGACCTAGCAATTCCACTCCTAGGTATATGCCAAGAAAATGAAAACATACGTCCACACAAAAACTTGTACGTGAATGTTTTTTTTTTGTTTGTTTTGTTTTTTTTCCATAACTACTCATTTTATTTATCTCACAACACACACATAGGACAGTCTCATAATAATAGTATTAATACTATCATGATGCATAAGATTATTGAAGACACTTGTGTCTGCCAGGCATCCTGAAAAAACCTGGTTAACTTCTAGGGCTGTTCTTTTTTTCAATTTTTTTTTTTTTTTTTTACTCTGCAAAACACTCATAACATAAAATTTATCGTCTTATCCATTTTTAGTGTACATTCAGTGGTATTAATTACATTCATAATGTTGTGCAACCATCATCACCATCCATCTTCATAACTCTTCATTTGTAAAACTGAAACTCTACATGCATTAAACAATAACTCCCCATGCTCGCCCCCAGCCCTTGGTGGCTACCATTCTACTTTCTGTCTCTGTGATTTTGACTATTCTCAGTATCTCATGTAAGTGGAATCATATAGTGTTTGTCTTTTTGTGACTGGCTTACTTCATTTAGCATAATGTCCTTAAGGTTCATGCATGTTGTAACATATTGCAGAATTTCCTTCCTATTTAAGGCTATGTATATACCATGTTTTGCTCTTTCATCCTTCTTTTGATGAACAATTGTGTTGCTTCCACATTTTAGCTATTGTGAATAAAGCTCTTATGAACATAGGTGTGCAAACATCTCTTTGGGACCCTGCTTTTGATTCTTTTAGGTCTATACCTAGAAGTGGAATTGCTGGATGATATGGTAATATGTACAGTATACAGAGGTTCTAATTTCTCTACATCCTCACCAGTACTTGTTTCTGTTTTTTCGATAGTAGCCATTCTAATGGATGTGAGGTGGTATCTCATTTTGGTTTTGATTTGCGTTTCCCTAATGATTGGTGACACTGAACATTTTTTTCATGTGCTTACTGGCCATTCATATATCTTCTTTAGAGAAATGTCTGTTCAAGCCCTTGTTTTTGAATCAGGTTGTTTGTCTTTCTGTTGTTATATTTTTGGTGTCCTCTATATATTCTGGATATTAATTTTTTTTTTTTTTTCCTACTGAAGGCCCAGCCCTTTCCTCTACTGACCATCTTGTTCCCTCCCTCCTTTTTTTTTTTTTTTTTTTTTTTAACATCTTTATTGGGGTATAATTGCTTTACAATGGTGTGTTAGTTTCTGCTTTACAACAAAGTGAATCAGTCATACATAAACATATGTTCCCATATGTCTTCCCTCTTGCGTCTCTCTCCCTCCCACCCTCCCTATCCCACCCCTCCAGGCTGTCACAAAGCACCGAGCCAATATCCCTGTGCCATGCGGCTGCTTCCCACTAGCTATCTCCCTTACTACGTTTGTTAGTGTGTATATGTCCATGACTCTCTCTCGCCCTGTCACAGCTCACCCTTCCCCCTCCCCATAACCTCAAGTCCGTTCTCTAGGAGGTCTGCGTCTTTATTCCTGCCTTACCCCTAGGTTCTTCATGACATTTTTTTTTTCTTAAATTCCATATATATGTGTTAGCATATGGTATTTGTCTTTTTCTTTCTGACTGACTTCACTCTGTATGACAGACTCTAGGTCTATCCACCTCATTACAAATAGCTCAATTTCGTTTCTTTTTATGGCTGAGTAATATTCCATTGTATATATGTGCCACATCTTCTTTATCCATTCATCTGATGATGGGCACTTAGGTTGTTTCCATCTCCGGGCTATTGTAAATAGAGCTGCAGTGAACATTTTGGTACATGACTCTTTTTGAATTTTGGTTTTCTCAGGGTATATGCCCAGTAGTGGGATTGCTGGGTCATATGGTAGTTCTATTTGTACGTGAATGTTTATAGCAGTATTATACACAGTAGCCCAAAAGTGGAAACAACCCAAATGTCTATATCAACTGCTGAGTGGATAAATAAAAAGTGGTATGCCTATACAGTGGAATATTATTTGTCAATAAAATGAATGAAAATACTGGTACATACTACAACATGGATGAACTTTGAAAGTATGCTAAGTGAAAGAAGCCAGTCACAAAAGACCATTTCATTTATATGAATTGTCCAGAATAGGCAAATCTATAGAGACAGAATAGGTTAATAGTTGCCTAGGGCTGGTGGGGAGGAAGTGGGATGGAATAGGAGGGTGACTGCTTAATGATATGGGGTTTCTTTTGGGGGTAATGAATATGTTTTAAAATTACTTACGGTGATGGTTGCACAACTCTGTGAATATATTAAAACTATTGTGCAGTTTAAATGGGTGAATTATATGCTATGTGAATTACTTCAATAAAGCTGTTAAAGTCAAATGGTTCTCAGGCATTAACAGTAGCCCTTTTATATTGTTTCTCCATCCTGCCAGTGAAAATAGTTTGAGTTGCACAAGACGCACAATTCCATTTTTATTGATTTATACTACTTTGTGGCTAAATATATTCACTAGTGATTATCATGTTTCTGTTAGTTTCTAGTGCCAAACTAAAAAGAAAAAAGAACTGGTTTGGAACAGCAATATATACAGAAGTAGTTGTAGATGGAGAAAGTAAGAAAACAGCAAAATCCAGTAGTTCTTCTAATCCAAAATGGGATGAACAGCTAACTGTGTAAGTATCTGGTATATAAAGAATGCAAAATTTTTAAAAGAGAGTGTGCTTCTTGGAATGTTTTTCTTTTGGTGGTATTTTTTGGGTTTTTTTGGTAAGATGACTTCAGAGTAAGGAATGCTATTTTTTAGTGTGACTAGACAATTTTAAGTATGAAAAAAATTTTGGTTTCTTTGATTTTATTTAGAAATGAAGCGTAGTAGTCCTTGTTTTTGCTTTACAAACTAATGTTTTCCATATAGCGATATTTTTTCTTATTGTCTTATAAAAATAAATAGGGTAGAAAATCATTTGGCATTTCTGAAATATAATGTTATAAATTTGTGTATAGTAAAAGTGTTATAACCAATGCAATCAACTGTCTTAAATCTTTAGGTATTAGTTCGAGTAGAAATTGTGTTATTTTGAAGTCTTAATAAGACATTTGATGTATTGCTGGTGCTTTGGTTTGTTAATTACAAAAACTTTTAATCTGGGTATTAAAGTCCTAATGTACTTGAAAGTAAATATTTGTTTTTATTTATAATTCATGTGGTTTACTGTTTCATATAATATTTTTTCCTCAAATAAACTGAATTTATGGCTTTTCAGAATTATTGAAGTAAACCGTACTCTCCTGTATATTTGTTATAATTTTACTCTTACAGAAATGTGACCCCACAGACTACATTGGAATTTCGAGTTTGGAGTCATCACACTTTAAAAGCAGATGCTTTATTAGGAAGAGCAACAATAGATTTGAAACAAGCTCTGTTAATACACAATAGAAAATGTAAGTTTTTTGTTCTAGTCTTTGTTTCTTTAAAAGTTTATTTTAGACACTTTGAAAATATTCTGAAGTCCAAAAGCAAAAAAAAAAAAAAAGTTTTGTATTTATAAAGGAGGACTTCATTTATTGCCTATGATTGCTTTTAAGTTTATAGCATTATATGAAATAGGAAATATTTACCCTGGCATTTCTCTGTCCAACAAATTTATACAAAATAATCCCAGCCATCCATGAGTATACCCAGTTATCAGTGACCATCAGTGATTTATTATATACATAAAGACTTGAAAAAAATGATCATTATCTGAACCTACTCTACTTTGTTTCTTGGCTAATAACAATTTTGTTTGTACAAAATAAATTCTAACTGTTAAAGTTTCTTTTTTTATTATCTAACTAGTTCATTTTAGAAAATATGGAGAATATAGAAAATCACAGAGGAATATAAAAATTATCTGTAATTTTTACTATCCAAGGATAACCCTTCCCAATAATTTGGTCTCTCATTCATAGATGTAAATTTTTTTTCTTCTTTGTATCTACTGGTTTATTCTCTTCTTTTTTTCATTTAAAAATATAATATGAGCGTTATGTTTCCATCATATTAAATTTTTCTAGTGTGAGGATTCTTAAAGTAGTTTAAGCTTCAATTATTTGTAAACTCCCTATCATGGTATGCAAAAACTTGGGGATATATACATGTATTTCTGATTCTGAGGAGAGTTCATTGCTTTTATCAAATTCTCAAAATACTGTGTGATCCAAAGAATATTAAAAACTGGACTCATAGTTTATGATTTAACTAATTTATTATTTGATATTTAGGTTTCTAATAGTTCACTCAAACTAATACCGCTCTAAATCTTTATGTTCATCTTATTTCCTTGGAAGTTTTCTTACTCCTAACAGATGTGCTAGGTTAAGGGTTAAAATGCTAATTTTTAAGATAAGTTAATTTTTTGAAAGTTTTTAACAAAAAAACATTCATGTGTAACTGAAAAATCTGTTTTTGGACATAAAGAGTTATATGAGTCAAGAAAATGTAAAAGCCATACTAGTTTTTATGTACAGTGATTTTTAAAAAAAAATCTTCTTTTAAGCACTGAAAAGTTTAATTCCCTGCTATGTCATGGCTTTTGGTCATTCAATTCATCTTGGTTACAGAAATAAGTAGTAGGTCTTGTAAGCATACAGTACCTTGCTTGGTCTGATGGTGGCTGGATTTGTACTTTTTTCCGGGCTCTATGACATTATTGGTATAAATATGTCATATTTCAGTTAACCTATGTTATTTCAGAATTGATTATTTGGTTTCAACTATTTATATGCTATTTCTGCTCTGGATTAAGCTTTTGCATGGGACCTCTTTTCTAGTACAAAAGTTATTTCTCATAATCTCACAACCCAGAGGTAATGAGTGCTAATATTTTGATGAATTTTTGTCTACACGTGTATGTGTATAATAATCGAGATCATACTCAGTTTCATGTTCTTCTTAGCTCTCAGTGTTATATCATGTGCATTTCTCTGTGTAATTCAGTGGTATTCTTTGAAAGCTAATTTAGTAGTTTCATAATGTTTTATCACAAACTGTAATTTTTAAACCATGCTCATACTGTTGCCATTTAGATTGTTTCCAAATCTGTTATATTAGACTGTACTGAACCTTCATAACAAAGATTATAATATTTATCTGCCAAAGTAATTTTGTAGGAAGGTTGTAATGTCTATATACTTGGAATTGAAACTCTTATAAATTGTATAAACTTAAAGCTATCTCTCATGATTTAATTGAGCAGAATATGCTCAGAGGAAAAACAAAATTTTATAAACATTCGTACATGTCTGAAGTCAGTGGCTTCAGAAATCGTAGTAGCAGCATCTTATACACCTTAGGCAGTCAGTAATTTTTTTTTCTTTTGAAAATTGAAAAGTGTATTAGTTTTCCAGGGCTGCCATACCAAAATACCACAGACTGGGTCGCCTAAACCAGGGGTCCCCAACCCCTGGGCCACGGACCAGTAGCGGTCCGTGGCCTCTTAGGAACCGGGCCTCACAGCAGGAGGTGAGTGGTGGATGAGCGAACGAAGCTTCATCTGCTGCTCCCCATGGCTCGCATTATTGCCTGGACCATACCCCCACCCCCACCCCCACCCCCCCAGTCTGTGGAAAAATTGTCTTCCATGAAACTGGTCCCTGGTGCCAAAAAGGTTGGGGACCGCTGGCCTAAACAACAGAAATGTACTTTCTCACAGTTCTGGAAGCTAGAAGTCTGAGATCAAGGTGTTGACAGGGTTGGTTTTTTCAGAAGACTCTCTTCTTTGCTTGTAGATAGCCATCTTTGCCTTATATCGTCACATTGTCTTCCCTGTGCGTGTGTGTATCCATATCCAAATTACCTGTTCTTAAAAGGACACCAGTCATATTGGATTAGGGCCACCGTGATGACCTCATTTTAACTTAATTATCTCTTTAAAGATCGTGTTTCCAAATAAAGTCACCTTCTGAGGTACCAGAGGTTAGGACTTAAACATATGATAAACATATGAATGGGATGGGGTTGGGGGGGGGACACAATTCAGCCTATAACAAAAGGGAAGTAAATTAATTTCAAAAATTTAAAGCTGTGGTAGAATCATAGTGCTTTAAAGGCAGACTTAAATGCCTGTGGGCATTAATCCCAGTCACTTATTTCACTGATTAAATAAATTAATCTAAGTGAATTGCTCAAGCAAGAAGTAATTGCAGTTTTGACTAGAGCACAGGTTTTCTTATTCTTAGTTGCTTAATTTTGAATAGAAGTAATGGGAAGTTAACATGGTTCTAGACAACCTGTAGAATTTATAAACGTACTCATAATTGATAATCCTTGGTTGTCTTTGATTCAGCCTCTTGGTTTAGCACTTGAACATGTCTCTCTTCAAATTTATGAGGCTAATTTCTTCCTATACTCAGGGCCTTGACATTTTTTCTCATAAGTTCATGTTTTGATGTATCCCTTCTCCTGATATATTTGGGGTAAGGGCAGAGGATTAATTCATTTGAATAGGTTGTTTTTTTCTGAATATATTTACTTTCAACCTTCATGGTATAGTATGAATTGTTACAGTCATCCGTAGCCTTAAATAAAATTCTCAGCTAATCCAATATAAAACCATCTGTATTTTCCCAGTAAAAATCCGACTGCAACTTACTAGGGAAGTTCTTTCACTTCTTCACATTTAAATCCTAGCGAGCCTTCAAGTCCTTAACCTGAATTTGTTTTGTGTAATAAGCCTAGTTGGATGGCGTCCAAACCCATGCAATCCTCTGATACTTTGTCTCAGAATTTCTGTGGATTTAAGCCATCATTTGCACCTCAGCCTTTAGTTAGTTATGTGTTGGGATCACTTGAACACTGTTCTAAATTATGGAAATTATTTCATTGGCTTTGCAGAAATATGTGGTATTTTTAGCTCTTTTTTTTTATGTCAGTAGCATTAGATACTGATATATGAGGTATATTTCTTTCTCTCAAACCTACTATTTCTTAAATTGCAAAGGAAAAATCCTTCTGTTGTCAAAGAAAAAGCCAAACACTAGTGGTAAGGACATATTTTAATCAGTAATATACTTTTGCAATAAGGAAGAGGGTCCAGCTTGATCTGAACTCAGCTTCAGTTTATACAGAGGTAATTGGGCCTTTCAAAGGAAGAATGAAGGAGTAGAAAGAGGGGTGAATGGAAGCTAAGTGGAGTTAAGGAAGTGAAAAATTACAAGAGTTATCAGTGTGAATGCAGTTAGGCCAGCTTTCTCTATTATTGAGAATTTTATTCTCCCACAGAGACTAAGACTGACTAAGATCCATCCTTCCTGATGATTACATTTCAGACAAATAGCTTTCAGGTCCCTGAGTAGGAGACACATATACATCTTAAAGGGACAGAGGAAGGAGCCACCATTATAAGCTGTTTTAATAAATGCTTTTAGAAAGGGTGGCCTGTCACAGGTGTTGCCTTGATCAAACAGTAAATTCTTTCAAGGCTGGCTAGGGTCTCCTTGAGTTGTTAGAAGTCTTTTAACTTTGGGGAGAGTAGGGTGGATAAAATCTTTTGTGCTGAGAGTTTGCAGTATTTATGGGCCAAGGTTGAGGCCTAGTGGAGAAGGTGCCTCAGAGGAGCCTGAATTGAATTTGGGCCAGGAGAAAATCTTTGTCATCATATTCATGGGTGAACAGTGTAAGAATAGTGTAGCTAATTCCAAGGTTGAAGTGAATACAGAACTTCATTTTATATTTCAATTTTGAAACTGACAGAGCCACTTTAAACATTCCAGAGAGGAGTCAGATGGCTGCCTTTCAAACACTGGAATTGCACTGTTTTTTTTTTATTTTTTTATTTTTTATGGTGTTAGTAGCTTTTGTCAACAAAAGTATTTTGAAATCCATTAAAATCACTTCAAATTGAATTATGTCCAAAATGATTTTACAGTGAAAATTATCTCTTTACATTAAATGGTAGGGAAACAGAGCAGAGAAATGTGTCATTTATGATAGAAGACAGAGCATAGTCAAATTTAAGTTTATTAAAGCAGTTTCTTTTAGCCTTATTTACTTAGTCAATACTAGTTATTTGTTTAGTTTACTAAGTCTTAAGTTCTCTTTTTAAAATTCACTTAGCATCAGCACAAACTAAGATATTTTAAGCCAAGGTTTTGAACAAACAGTTTTTTCATTACTGGTGATAAATGCATTTCTGTTCTTTAGAAAGATTTTTAGGATTGAAATTACTAGGTGAAAGGGAATGAACAGTTTTAAGCCTCTAGCTATGCATGGCTGTCTAGTTGCTTTCCTGAAAAGTTACAATAATTTGTACACAAAATGTAGCATCTGAGAGTGCCCATTTGGAAATATACGCCCCACTAATAGATTAAAAAAATGTATATTTTTCTTACCAGAGTATTTCTTCAACTATTAATAAAGTCAGATGTTTATTGATCATTCGTATTTCATCATTTGTGATTGTCATGTTCTTTGTACATTTTTTATTGATTTCGTTTTTTCCTCACTGATTTATAAAAGCTCTTAGTTTTTTCTCCCAATCATTTGCCTCTATATTTGTCCCCAGTTTTGATTTATAGAAGTTTAATATTATTTCAGTCATTAAAGTTTATTCATTTTCCATTGTTATTATTCTCAAAGAATCCTTTCCAGTCCTTATATTTAATAGTTATCTATTTTCTTCCACATTTTTTACTTTATTTTTACTTTAATTTCTTTTATAAATTCTGAAATTTATTTTGTTACATGATAGAAGATGGGAACCTAACACATTGACTCATAGTATGATATAATAGAAAGACTTAGGATTCAGAAGACCTGGTTATTCCTGGGATTGTTACTACAAGCTTTTGTAGCCTAATGTACTCGTTCTTTTCTCAAATTCTGTTATAATACATTCCTATATTATATAATGTATATAATACATTCTGTTATAATACATTCCTATCTTCTGCTATTTCGTACATTTGTGTAGTCCCCTCCCACGTTGAAACAGAGATGGTCTGTATGACCAATAGAATATGCAGAAGTAATGGTATATGACCTCCAAGACTTGGTCAGTGAAGACATTTCAGCTTTTGCCCTGGTCTCTTAGATTACTCACTCCGGGAAGAAAGTCACTGCTGTGAAGACTCTCCACAGGTCTGTAGAGGGGCCCAAGTGGAGAGGAACTGAGGCTTCTTCTCAGCAGTCAATCCCAAATTGTCAGCTCTGTGTACGAGCTACCCTTTAGGCAGATTTTCCCACCCCTCCCAAATTCCTGGCCCACAGAAACTGTGAGCAGTATTAAGTGACTCTTGTTATTTTAAGTGACTGAATTTTAGGATAATTTGTTACTTAGCAGTAGATAATACTGTGTGCAAGAAAAAAATAGCTTCAGAATGTGACTCTGAGTTAAATCTAATTCTGTAAAATGTCTTGAAAACCAAGATTTTTGAAGATCTGTTGTTTTCTGTGGGGACAGAGAGAGTGTGTGTTTTTGACAAGTCCGTGATGAAAGAATAAATTGTCTAGTCATATATGTAGCTTCCTAGAAACTCAGGTTCAGACTGTTCTTTTCCCCAATTAAAACTAAGGAAGAATGTCCAGGAGGTAGGAAATAATCAGCTACTGCCTGCCTTGTAAGTTTCCTGAGGATGGCTCTATCTTAATAGTTTATTTTAAATTTTATTAAGCACCTACCTTCTGTCAGATACTGAGGATACATCACTGAATTAGCTGAATAAGATCTCTGCTCTATTGGAGACTTCAGTTTAGTTGGGGAGATGGACCCCGCTGCGCCCCCCCCCCCCAATTCTGGTGGTAAGTCCATTGAAGGAAATAAGTGGAGTAATGGTAGGGAGGAGGTCTGCTTTAGGCTGGTCAGGGTTTATCCTGCTTTCCCAGAGTGCACTATCCGCCACACACTAGGCAATCACATATTGAATGGATGAATATGTCTGAGTTGGCTTGTTTATACTGTAATAGAATAATACCCTCATATTCCAGCCCCTCCCAACACACGTAGAGAGAATTATTTATGTGATAAGTCCTCCCAATTTTATGACTCAGAAATGTTATATCCCAATCTTCCATGTTATAATTGTGAAAGGCTAGATGTTATGAACAACCTCCCACTGCAGAACAGTTAGGTCCTGGATAGGACGAGTTTCTGTGGCATTGATGAGTTTTGCAAAGAGGCAGGGGTGGTCTCCAAGGGCCCCGTTCTTCCGGAAAAAAAAAAAAAAAAAAAAAAAGACAAAACCTTATGAACTAGAGTTAGTTTAGTGGATGATGCTGATAGCACTTTTGGCTGACAGCCAGCTAGGGGAGCTGAGCTTAGACTCCTGTAGTCTTGACTCTTGGGGTGCCCTCACACCACTGAAAGAATAAGAAACTGACCCCGCCTGTACTAAAGCCCAAAGATTACCCTTAGATTAATATCAGAAAATGAACTCAGCATCAAAGATCACAAATTGTAAGAAGCCACCCATAAGCAGAGGTTGGCAAACATTTTCTGTAAAGGACCAGATGGTAAATATTTAGGCTTTGCAGGTCATATAATCTCTGTTGCACCTATTCGGCTCTTCCATTGTAGTTGGAAAGCAGCCATAGAAAATATGTACATGAATGAGCATGTCTGTGTTCAACTAAAACCTTATTTACAAAAACAGGTAATGGGCCAGATTTGGCCTATGGTCTATAGTTTGCTGGCCCCTGGATTCATTGATATCCAAAGAAGGATGATAAAGAGGAGGTCATGCTTTCATCAAAGTGAAATTCATGACACCAAAGACAAAAAAAAGCAGCTATGGAGAAAAACAGGTCATTTGCAAAGATTTGTAAATCAGGCTTACATAATTAGCAGTAATAGGATAAGATGGTGGAAAAATATCTTCAAAGAGTTGAGAGATCATTATCAATACAAAGTCGGCATGTCCAACAAATCTTGCAGGATGAGACTCCAAACATTTACAGATTTTAAAGAAATGAGAGAATTTACTACCAAGAGACCTACTTTAAAGTGATTTTGTAAGGCTATTCTTTTTTTTTTTAATTTTTATTGGAGTATGGTTGATCTACAATGTAGTGTTAGTTTCAGGTGTACAGCAAAGTGAATACATATATCCACTCTTTTTTAGATTCTTTTCCCATATAGGCCATTCTTTAAGAATCTACTCAAAGCCTATTGAGTAAAAGGCTATTCTTTAAGAATCTACTCAAATAGCTAAATATTTTAGGAACGAGAGCTGAACCTCCAAATTCCAGATACTTTAAATAGAGAAAGGTGACAAAAATGAAATAGAATGGTAGTCAATATAGTTTTCTTCAGACATAGATTATTAGAATCTAGATAAAACTGAAATTCATGGTTTTGTAGGGTTGGGGTTTTTTTTTTTTTGGTACTTTAATATTAATATGTCCTCTAGTTTCTCTGTTTTTATTAATGTTGATTTTGCGATGTGGAGTGGAAATGAGGTTTATGGTGGTGAAAATGGTTGGGGTAGGTCTTCTACAAGGTTTTCTTTATTACATGGTTTTTAAATTTTTTGCAAAGAATTCCTGTCTAATGGTTAGTTGTTACAGATTTTTTTTTTTTGTCTTATATTTTCTGTACTTGGGTAATTAGTCAATATGTTTGTGCTAGACATTTGGTAAATGGAAAAAGAAACCCAACAAATTTGTTAAATATAGGAGGGACCAAAGTCAAGGACATAATCTAAGAAGAAATATGTTTCATGATTTCAGAAGTGAAGATCAGATTGAAGTAACTGGCCTCATTTTGGATAATAATGGGATCACTAATACTTTTGATATGTATTCTGTGGGATAGGAGAAGTTGAAGCAAAATGACTTTGAGTTTAAGTAAGAATTAGATATCCTAATAATAGGAAGAAATATTTGGCCTTATATGAAAAAGAAATAATAAACTATTACCATTTATTGAGCACTTACTGTGTGTCAGATGTGGTGCTAAGAACTTTCTCTGTGGCTTTGCATTTGGACCTTATGACAGTTCCTTTAGTTTGATGCTTCTATTATCTCCATTTTGTAATGAGGAAACTGAGGCTTTAGGTAGCTTGACTACTTTGACTACTTACTCAAATACAGCTAGAAGTTCCTGAGCTGGGATTAAGAACCAAACCCCCTGACTCTCCTGCAGAAATTTTGCCTTAACCACAAGTCTTATGTGGTACCTTGGGACAAAGAACAAGTTTAGGCAATTGCTGAGCTTATTATCTAGATATATTTGTATATTCTCAGAGGTTTATGCTGTGCAAAGGGGCAATTAAAGGTGATATTGAAAGTATGTGGTAGAGGGAAAGGAGTCATTCAACTAGGTGAGAAAGGAAGTGATTCTGGTGTAGTATAGAAGGGCCCATAGATAAAAACACATATAATTCTTTCCACATGTAGCCGTCAAGCACTGAATTAGAGTAATTCTTGATATGTAGTTTTGATTTCTAAAACATATTTTTGTATATAACAAAAGTGTTTAAATTAGGGGTTTTTTTTCCCCCTAGTGGAAAGAGTGAAAGAACAATTAAAACTTTCCTTGGAAACCAAGAATGGTGTTGTGCAAACTGGTGAATTAACAGTTGTGCTTGATGGACTGGTGATTGAGCAAGAAAATAGAACAAACTGCAGGTCATCCCCAACCAGTAAGCTAATAACTTCATGTGTTTTCAAAATTTGAAGGAAAAAAAAAACAGCAAGAAGTATATAAAAACCTAGTGTCTTTCTTTTTTGTCATTCAGTGGAAATACAGCAAAATGGTGATGCCTTACATGAAAATGGAGACCCTTCGGCAAGGACAACCACCAGGTAGAATGTTTTATTTTAGTATTTGTGACAAAGTAATTAACATTTCCCACATATGAAGTTTTTAACCTTAGTTTAGAGTTTGCCATAGAATTTAAAAGCTTGTATCTAAGCATATCATTTGGTTGAATTCTTATCAAAGTAGTTTTTAGAAAAATAACAGCTTTAATGAGATAATACACATATCATAAGAATAACGTGTATATTTCAGTGGTTTTTAGGTTAACAGAGTTGGGTAACCATCACTGCTGTCTAATTTCAGAACATTCTTACCATCTTCAAAAAGAAACTCTGTACACATGAACATTCTCTCTCCATCCCTCTTTCCTCCCAGCTCCTGCAGCCACTAATCTTCTGTCTCAGTGGATTTGCCTGTTCTGGCCATTTCTTGTAAATGGTATCATATAATATATGATATTTTGTTACTGGCTTCTTTTACTTAGCATAAGGTTCATCCATGTTGTAGCAAGTGTCAGAACTTCATTCTTTTTTATTGGAAATGTATTTTAAAAATCTGTATTTAGGCATATTTTATCAGTAATTAGAGTCAGATAATGTGGGGAAATGGTCATCTTATTGCTGTCTGAATTGGCAGCTTCCTGTAATCACTAGAAGATAGATGGTGCACAGATTGCGGTCTCCCCTCAGAGATCATTCTGCCATCTCTGTGATTCCCATATGTTCACATTTGATGACAGTTAATAGAGACTTCCTGTTTGAAATAATTTGTATTAGAATAAAAGCATGTAATAGCTCAAATATAGTGGAATGAACACCTGAAAATATGAAAATATATTGCTGTAAAATTGACTTGTTGCATTTGAAAAAGCATGCCAGTATATGACAAAGTGTGACTTTCATTAATCTGCAGTTACTAATATTACTCCTAAATTGCCATTAAATGATTTTCATAGAGCACTTGAACAGATCAGTATGTCTTCTGAATATATATTTGGCTTAAATTTATTTAGTATCCACATTATAATTTACACTGAGAAAATTCAGGACTGAAAGGGTACAACAGGTAGATTAAAATGCATTAGCGTGTGTGCATCTATATGTACATATATATATCTGTTCTTAATAATTTTTGAAATACAATTTTAGATGGATAAAGGAGCTTGAATCACTACCAAGCTAAAACCTAATATTGTTTATTGTATAGTAACACATTTTGAATCAAAGATTAGTTCTACAAGCACCAGGAGAACTTGAGTTGGGTTCTTTTACTTGGACTGCCAGATCACTGATCCTTGCTGGGTGTCTTGGGAGGGGTGTACAAATCAAAATCACTTGGGAAATTTTTCAAAACTTCACCTGCCAGAAGTTCCTCAACACATCTCATTCCAAATATATAGGTGACAAGGGAAAGTATCGTTTATCGTACAGATACTTACTGAGTGCCTGTTTGGTGCCAGACACTAGTCTAGGCACTAAGGATACAGTCCTGTTCCTGTGAAATTTTCATTCTGGTGGGATAGAGGTAGTCAGTAAACAAGTGAAGAAATAAATTAGCTAATTGGAGATAGCAGTAAGAACTATGAAGTCATTGAAACACAGGACAGGGTGACAGGAATGTAAAGGAGCCTGTTTTAAAGAGAAATGTCAGGGGATCATCTCTGAGGAAGTGCCATTCGAACTAAAATTAAAAGGCAAAAAATGTACCATCCATGGAGAGATTTCAGGGAAGAGCATTCCAGACAGAGGAAATAACAAGTAAAAAGACCCTATTTCTAGTTAATTTATGCTCTGCAGACTCTTATAACTCTAGAATATATTTAACCTTTCTTTGATAATCTTCTAAGTCATTATAATTTTACTCCCTGTGTCTAATAATTTATAATAAACATTTGAAGACTTTTCAGCATGATTTTCATATAAAATTAATTTACTAGTATGTCTCCTGCAAGGTGGGCAAGGAAGAACTTGGAGAGAAATAGATCAGAGAGATAGATGGGGTGGGACAACTGAGATGTGATCTGATTTATATTTTTTAAAAAATTAAGGCTGCTCTCTGGAGAAGAGATACAGGGTGACTTGTGTATATGGAAAAGCTCTCTTGGTCACTTACATGGTAGGGCCTAACTCCCTGCCAAAGTGTTTGATTTTGTAGTTGTAGATATATTTATTTATTTATTGCAGTATGAATGCACTGTAAATTCTTCTAACTCTGGGATATAATATTTTGCTTTTTCTGATCATGTACTCATTATTTTAGTGTTAGTACATAATAACTTGTGATCAATTTTTTAAGAATTTTTTGGTCTTTCAGTATTCAATAAAGTTCCAATAAACAGTTTGGAACTGATTTTTATAAGTTTCATGACCTTTTTGAAAATACTTTCAGAGCATTTTAAAATAAATATTAATATTCTTAAGACAATTTAAGTCTATTTAAGACTATTTAAAATGTACAAATTGAACATTGGTTTGAGGGACTGAATTCATTTTGACTTAGTATATTTGTATATCTCAATATATTGATACATTTATCTTATAGTGTGTATACACTTAGAACTGAAAGTAATTTAAACTTTAATATAGCAAAGTATGTAATAAAATGTAAAAAATAACCTGTTAAAAAAATAATCAGGGTATCTTTTGTTCATTACTCTTTATACCTATCATTTTGCTTCAATGTTAAGAACTTGGTAAATATTTCTTATGAAACTTCTGATGAAAAGTTATTTAATTGTGGACTTCCCTGGTGGCACAGTGGTTGGGAGTCCGCCTGCCAATGCGGGGGACACAGGTTTGAGCTCTGGTCCAGGAAGATCCCACGTGCCGCAGAGCAACTAAGCCCGTGCGCCACAACTACTGAAGCCTCTGTGCCTAGAGCCTGTGCTCCGCAACAAGAGAAGCCACTGCAATGAGGAGCCCGTGCACTGCAACGAAGAGTAACCCCCGCTCGCCGCAACTAGAGAAAGCCCACATGCAGCAATGAAAACCCAACGTGGCCAAAAATAAATAAATAGATAGGTTATTTAATTGTACTTAATTCATTGAAGTAAGGCTTTTTTTCCTTTTTTTTTTTTTTTATAGGTTGGCTGCTGAAGGTACTAATGGAATAGATAATCACGTACCTACAAACACTGTAGTACAAAACTCATGCTGTTCATATGTAATTAATGGAGACAACACACCTTCATCTCCATCTCAGGTTGCTGCCAGACCCCAAAACACACCAGCTCCAAAACCACTCACATCTGAGCCTGCCAATGACACTGGTAAGCATGGCTGCTTATGACACATTGTTTAAATGAAAACGAAATTAAATTTTATTATCTATACCTGTACTTTTCTTATCGTACAATCTTTCTTAATCTTCAGTTTTATAAAAGGAACGTGAAGATTGCAATACCTGAAATTTTTTCTAGTAATTTGAATTTTTCTAGATTATTTAGGAAGATATTCCAAAAATGTATTAGTTTAGAAATAACCACACATTTCACTAAGCAAGTACTTACTTGATAGCTAGATTCTTAGGCTGTATGCTACAAAAAATACTATTTAATTCATAATATAGAATATATTTCTAAAAGAACTTGAGGGAATTCATTGATTTGTTAGTAATGAATGGTTCCTAACCTTTTACCATACAAATATTTACTTCTTGGCACATAACTTAGTAGTAAAATGTACTGTGAGCTGATGTAACTCTCCAAAAGTTTTATATTTTCTAAGAGTAACTGTTATTCTATTATAGAAGGACTGCCTAAGGAAGATTTTTTTCTATAATCCTGTCTTTCGATGGATTCAGCTGTAATATTCATAAATCATTTTTTGTTTGATCTTTATAAATTAGATGAATTTCTTTCTTTTTTTTTTTTGCGATACTCGGGCCTCTCACTGTTGTGGCCTCCCCCGCAGCGGAGCACAGGCTCCGGACGCGCAGGCTCCGTGGCCATGCCTCACGGGCCCAGCCGCTCCGCGGCATGTGGGACCCTCCCGGACCGGGGCACAAACCCATGTCCCCTGCATGGCAGGCGGACTCTCAACCACTGCGCCACCAGGGAAGCCCCAGATGAATTTCTTGAAACTCAAATCTTAGGACTTGCTTCAGATTACTAGCGTATGTCTTGGGGCTAGAGTTGGAATCCTATTTTTTTCATTCCAGAGCCTATATTCTTTCCTTCATCTATTTATGGGAAAGTATTAAAAAGTAGAAACATGTAAGGAAGTAATTTAGTAATTAAATGAAAATAGATGGGTTTATAGATAAGACTATTGTATATTTATACCCAAGATTGGGGGGATATTTACCATGCATTTGGTGAGTTTTTTGTAAACGTGGGAACTGACATGAATGGTTTTTTGAAAATTTAATTTGTTTATTAATGCTGGCCTTTTTTAAAAAAGATAGACTTAAAGATCCTGAGTACCCACAATAAGTAGACTTATTAGTCATTAATTTAAGGTGTCTGGAAAATGCAGAGAAGATAAACACAGATAAACAGGGTGAAATTAGTGAGCAGAATGCATTTATTTTCTGATTCTGGTATCCTTTCTGGTAAGAACATTTGCCTCAGATTTATTAGCAAAAGGGAAAAGGAAACATTTTAGATTATTCAGGATTGTCTCTAAATTAAGAACAGACCAGTTAAAATAGCTCCTATTGGGAATTTCTGGGCGGTCCAGTGGTTAGGATTCGGGGCTCTCACTGCCGGGGTCCTATTTGATCCCTGGTCGGGGAACTAAGATCCCACAAGCCTTGCGGCCAAGAAAAACCAAAAAGCAAACAAAAAAAACAGCTCCTATTCCTGATATTCCATCTTTTTTTTTTTTTTTTTTTCTGTGGTACGCGGGCCTCTCACTGTTGTGGCCTCTCCCGTTGCGGAGCACAGGCTCCGGACGTGCAGGCTTAGCGGCCGTGGCTCACAAGCCCAGCCACTCCGCGGCATGTGGGATCTTCCCGGACCGGGGCACGAACCCGTGTCCCCTGCATCGGCAGGTGGACTCTCAACCACTGCACCACCAGGGAAGCCCCTGATATTCCATCTTTTATGAATCTGTATGAAAAGGTACCATAATGTGACCAACATTCTCACTAATTCCAAGAGAGTAAATACAATAGTGAGTTTCCTAGAACTCTGACTTATATTATCTCTCCTAAATTAAATTTACAGTTTTAAAAAATAGTCTGGGAAAAGTACCTATGGGAAGGACAAATTTATTTTTTTTAAATATCACACATAGAAAAATGGCTTATCTGAGTACCAGAGTTCTTAACAATGAAACATAAGTCCAGTGCTTTTGGCCTATGGATTTTTAGGTTATCGAATAATTACCCATATTTACCCATACCAAAAACCACACACACACACAAAAACTAGTTATCTACCCATAAATAAATTTACATTATAAGCATTGTAGCTTCCTTGAGAACACTCCAAAGAGTTGTAAAAAATAAAAATAATACCCTTATATGACCAGGCTTGATTTGTTATATGGGATTATCATTGGATTCAGAATGGTAGATCCAATTCCATTATTTCTGGTAGTAATTAGATAGCAGTGCCAATTCTTGATTAAGTCTACTCTTTATTCATGAGAAGTGTAAGAATGTTGAATGCTCATTTCAGAAAGACTTATGCAACCATTCTGTTTTGTTCTTGTCATCACCTTCCATTTAAAGTATATGGAATTTGGGGATTTATCTCTTCTTTCTAAAATATTTAGCTGCTAGAGTAGATTGGCGAAAGTATCCATTGACCACTACATAGTTGCATGTTTCAGCTTTCAGGCTTATTCAGATGTTGATGCAAAAGAGAGAAGGACTTGCTGAGTTCCCCCTCATTGTAGAATCTCTTATTTATATTCTACAGCTTGTTAAATACTTTGTAGACTGTTTCTGTTGGGAACAGATTCACTTTCCACATTCTCCTCTTATTTATCCTTGCCTGAAATTTCAAAGTGAAAGTAAAACACACACATGGGTAACTAGAAATGAAGGCTCCATTGTAAATAATTCCCAAGACATTCACAATAATTGCAAGGAAACCTAAGACAATCAGAATAACAGCTAATATTTGTGCTACACATGTTCTAAACACTATATGTTCATTGACTGATTTAACTCTCACAGTAACTCTTCAAAATAAGTACTAGTATTTTTCTTGTGAAGGAACTGAGGCACAAAGAGATCCCAGCTAGTAGAGGAGCTGTAATTGACATCCACCTCTTTGGCTGTCACCTCTCTGCTTTCCTGTTCATTTAGATATGTGTGATTTTTATAGTGTCTCATAGTTATGATGTTCATCTTTTATACCATGATAAGCTTCAAATAATATTCCCCCAGTCAACTTAGTGATTGTGTTTGCATGTTCTTTTTGTTGTTGGTGACATCTGACCAAACAATCTAACTGTCCTCATTCCATTGGCTGGTTTACAAAGACTTCTGGAACCTACTCTGTTGGTAGCAGTCACTTAACCAATGTCATCTGTATGATCTGTCACCCCTTAGTAGGATGATGAATTCAGGTATCTTTTCAAGGGGTAGTCTGCTTTAAGGTGTTGGTGTAAAAATAGGTTTTTTTTCTAATCAGGAACTTTAAAAATCAGTTTTCACTGTTGGAGTGCTGATGGGGTGGAAGTGTGCATATTCTGTGTATGACACATTACATGTTTTTAATCCATTACTTGTGATCCCAAAATCCTAAAATCTTTTTTTTTTTTGGCTGTGTTGTGTCTTTGTTGCTCTGCGCAGACTTTCTCTAGTTGTGGTGAGTGGGGGCTACTCTGTTGCAGAGTGCAACTTCTCATTGCAGTGGATTCTCTTGTTGCAGAACACAGGCTCTAGGTGCGCGGGCTTCAGTAGTTGCAGCATGCAGGCTCAGTAGTTGCGACACACGGGCTCTAGAACGCAGGCTCAGTAGTTGTGGCCCGTGGGCTTAGTTGCTCCGCAGCCTGTGGGATCTTCCTGGATCAGGGATTGAACCTGTGTCCCCTGCGTTGGCAGGTGGATTCTTAACCACTGCACCACCAGGGAAGACCCCCCCCAAACCCTAAAATTTTTAAAACCAGAAGTTTTTTTGGTAAACTCATTTGATGGCAAAATGACTGGAACTGACTTGAAGGTATTTATAATTTTTTGTGCTTAGTGTGAGTATCCTTTTGTTTTGCTACAGAAGTAATACTGTGTTTAATTAGTGTGTAGGCCCCAATCTGACTTGGTGTTAGTGTAATAGACAATATATGTGCCATATTATCTTCCTGAATTCTGAAGTTATGAATTCTGGAAGTCACTTGGTCCCAAGAGTTTCTGATAAGGGATTGTGGGCCTGGAGCTGAATACAAATGATTTCTTTTCATCAAAGACAGTATTGTACATGAGGACTTTTGGAGGGGAGGGCATTTTCCCCTCACCCCCAACCTGTTCTTTTGAGTCTTAAGAGGATCCATTTGATCAGCTTAGTTGGTAAATATTGGTAGTTATTTTAAGCTAAAATGGGAGGCAGTCGTGACTGAAGAGATTAGATTTGGCCTCTAACACAACTGGGTTCCAGTCCCACCTCTGCCACTTAATGCTTTAACCATGTGACCTTGGACAAATTTAACATCCTAAAAATTTAGGTTCTCCATTTATAAAAAGAGACTAATACTCAATAATACCATATAGGATTGTTTCGAAGGTTAAATGAGATAAATTTAAAACATCTACCATAGTCCTAGGACAGTGGTATTTAAGAAAATATTATTTTCTTCTTTACTTTTTCTCCCTGCCCCTAGCTTCTAGTGGAAATGACTTTTTCTAATGTATAATTACTGTTGTGTTAATAAAGTAGAGCTCAGTTTGGTAAGTTTCAGGCAGAAATAACTGATTTCACAAGTTTATTAGACTTTTGCTTTTATTTATTTATTTATTTATTTATTTTTGCGGCATGTGGGCCTCTCACTGCTGTGGCCTCTCCCGTTGCGGAGCACAGGCTCCGGACGCGCAGGCTCAGCGGCCATGGCTCACGGGCCCAGCCGCTCCCCGGCATGTAGGATCTTCCCGGACCGGGGCACGAACCCGTGTCCCCTGCATCGGCAGGCGGACTCTCAACCACTGCCCAATTGGAAGCCCAATTTCCTTATATTGAGCCATCTTTTAATTTATTCAGTTTCAGTTTTAGGGTTATATTACCCTTGCAGAATAAATTAAGGAACTCCTTTTTTCTTTTTCTCCACCAATGTACTATCACACTTCAGACAACACGGGGGTAATCTGTTCATTGAAGGCTTCAAAAAACTAACTGAGCCTGGTGCCTTTTGGAAGGATAGTATTAGATCTTTCATCACCTTTTCCATTTCTACTCTCATCTTTTCAATTTTTCTTTCTCCTGAGTGAGTTTATATAGTTCAGACTTGTTGATATAAAGTTGTACATGGTATTCCAAACTATATTTTTCTTTATAAAATTTGGAAACGTTTATTTCATGGTTTCTCCAACTTTTCTGGTAAGAATTCATCTGAAGCATTTGTTAAAAATACAGATTCCCAGACCCTTCCCTAGAGATTTCCCCTAGAGATTCAGTAATTCTAGAATGGAAACTGAGACCTATACTTTTTATAAGATCCCAACTGATTCTGATCAGGTAAGTTAGGAAATTCTGATCTATTGTTCCTTTAATTCCTTTCCTTCTACCATTTTCCCCTAGCTCTGGAATTGAATGCTAAGCTCATTTATTGCTATTTGTTCTTATATCCTTGGATACTTCTTTTGCCATGTCAAATATTTGATACAAATATTTTCATTGCCCTTAGTTTCCCTAAAGTTTGTGATTTCATTATTTTTTTTTCTTTAACTTAATAATTAGTTTTCTTTTTAATCTTCTAAGCAAAATTGTGGGTGGGGGAGAACTGTCATTTTTATGGACATATAAGCATCAATTTTCTCACCAGTAAAATGGGAATAATGCTGATATCTGCCTCATAGCATTGTTCTGTTAAATAAGATAATCCTTAAAAAAATGTTTAACAAACTCTGCCAGACTTTTAGTAAACATTTCAATAAGTTGTATTTTGTTTTGTTTCTAGTTTTATTGAATTATAGTCAGAATGTCACCTTCTGATTATAGAATTGGGATTTTCCTTTGGTCCCTTACATGTCATTTTTTTCTAAGAATTCTTAGATTGTTTGGATGGAATATATATATAATGGAAACTCAAAACTACCTCTCTAACCCTGTAATTTAGAACAGGTGTATTGACTGTGTTATTAAATCCTTCATATACTTAATATTTCTACTAATGCTCTTTTTATCTGCCTAGTTTTGACAGAGGTATGTTCACTTTTTTCTCTGTGATTTGTCTTTATTTAACATTTATTGTTTTAGTATGCCAGGCATGTTGTAACTGTTGAAAATACAAAAGTGAACAAGTCTGACAGTGTTTGCATTCTGAACTCAATGAAAAGGAAATAAAAACAAATAAAATATTTCAGAACGTGAGAAAACAGTCTAATGTGTAGCCTGGAGGGATGGTGGGGCAGGTTCAGCATTAAGTAAGATACCCCAGCACTGCCTTTCTGAAGGAGCGGTTGAGTCTGGACTCTGCGTGATAAGAAGCAGCCAGTCAGGAGCTATTCTGAGACAGTGGGAACAGCAAGTGCACGTCCCTGAATGGGAGGGCGTTTGTTCTATTCAAGGAACAGAAAGGAGACCATTTTGAGAAGTCAGGTGTACCTGTGGAGTAGACTGTGTAGAGTCTTTGTCATGAGCTGTGGTAAAGAGTTTGGAATTTATTCTGGTTGTAATGGGTATGTTTAATTACTGCGTGAAAACATCTGTGTATGCTTTTATAAGATTATTTTGGCTGCTGTTTGGAGAATGGATTGGAGTTGGACCGGAGAGGAAGCAGGCAGACCAATTAGGACGCTATTGCAGTAGAGTAAACAAGGAACGGTGGACAGGGGTAGTGGTGTAGACGGAGAGAAGAGCTGAGAGCACTTGTTGTATTGTTGAATTGTTGTAGGAGAGAAGTTTTTGCCTTGAACAACTGAAAGGTGCTATTTAATAATTAATTTTCTTCCTCTGTTTTTAACAGTTTATGTAGCATGTGCTATGTTTTAGTAAGCCTAAGAGTTTATGATTCTTTCTTATTGGACTGGATTGTCTTTTGTCAAATATTCCTCTTTTCCCATTTAGTGTTATTTTGCTTTGAAAATACTATTGCTAATCTTTTCTTTTTTTGGAAATTAATTTCTGCATTGTTGAAGAGTGAAAATTAAATGAGTAAATTCACTTTGACTATCATATATCAATTCTGAATGTCATGTAAGAGACCCAGAATTTAGTCTCTCTGCACATTCTCTTTTCTTTTCTTCATGTTATCTAACAGTGTTGAGTACCGGTAGCACTATAAACATTTTATTTTTTATATTTTGTTAATAATTTTTTTTCTCCCAAAGCTAGTCCCCCCTGTAGTTGGTACAGAACTTCATTGGTTCTGTTGTTTTTGTGCTTACTGTTTGATTCCTTTAATAGTACTCGTTTCTGTCCTTCCCACTATTTAAATCTTTCTTGAAAAATCCACCTGAACGTTCCATTACTCTTAATTATGTCTCCCTTTTCTGTTTCAGTTAAAACTTTGATGTGTGATTTTCTAATAGATTTTGTTCAATAATTTATTCTCTTTCCAGTTTTAATTTCACTCACTTTTATAGTGACATGTAGTTGAAATGGATGAATCACATTTAGAATGAAAATAAAGAAAATTATATCACTGGATCCCAGTGCTGGGTTATTTCTTTAGAAAGTGTAGAACGAGTTCCTGGATCTTTTTGTAGTCCCCTGTAGTACTTTCTTAAGAATTAATGCCACTTTATATTTGGCAAGAGTTCTTTTGATACTAGCTGCATTTGCATAGGAAAGGGAGCTTGAATGGGGTCATTTTAAGGTTTTTATATAACCCATGCAGATATTCAGAATTGATTCTTTGGAGGAAAAACGTTTGTTCATGTTGTTTTCTCTTTCTCTAAGTTAGGGTTATTGGTATATACGTATACATATACATATATATATATATATGTATATGTATATATATACATATATATATATATAGTCTTAAGTTTTATTATTTAAACGTTCATCTCTAAAATGTGAACAACAAAAATTATTGTCTGTCTTAATTTCTGTCCATACCTGATATGTTGCTCAGTATAAATTAGGCTCTGAATAAATGTAATTGATGAGTTAACTGGTTGCTTTGTCATTCCTTGATAGATCATCTTACAAATTTTCCCCTTTCAGTTAATGGAGAATCATCCTCATCTGCGCCAACTGATAATGCTTCCACCACGGGTACTGCAATAGTATCTGGAGAAACCGCCTTGTCTTCAAATTGCACTAGTACTACTGTCGAAGATCCTCCAGTTCAAGAAATACTGACCTCCTCAGAAAACAATGAATGTATTCTTTCTAACAGTGCAGCATTTGGGTCTGAAGCTAGAAGTACATTAGATCCTTCTACCTCCAGTTCTGGAAGTAGCTCTGCCTTCGAAGCAGCCAAATTAAGACAGCCAGATGTCTGTGTGGAACCTGTCCGGCAGCAGTCTGGAAATGCCAACACAGAAACTCTGCCATCGGGGTATGTTAAATTAATGATCGATTGTCTCTGCCTCCAAGAAGCTTGTTTAGTGGCTCAGGTTTTTAAACATACATACAATACAGTTTGAGAATGCTGTGATGAAAGTACGGTGTATACAGTGCTGTCCTGCACAGCTTACAGCAGTTAGAATTTCTACTCTCTAGCTGTGGAAACTGCACCTCTAGAGGTCTCTACCTCATTGCCATCATTTGCTCATCACAGTCACTGTGTCCATACCCTTTCTTACTTTCTGAACTGTTTTTTCTCAGTGCTCTTTACTGGCTCATCTGATTTTGCCTATTGCCTAATCGTGGTTTCAGCCTTTGGTCTTCTCCTGAATGTGCTGCCTCTGTTGAATCTTATACTCTCCCATCATTTTAACTATTAAATCTATATATCAAGACCAGAGCTTTCTCTGAGCTTATTTTTATCTACTTACTGGAAATCTCCACTGCTTCCTGCAAGCATTTTTGGCCATACAGTATCTTCCCTTTCCTCTCAAAAATCTCTCATTTTCCCTTTGCCTTCTGTCTTTGGCAACTTAGTCATTTATCTTAGTCTCATGTGTCTGCCATTATGACACCAATATATAAGAAGCTCTTCTTACTGTCAAGAACCTCATGATCTGATGTGGGGTAAAGATAAATAAATAGTCATTGTCTATACAGTTCAATTAAAGCTAAGCAAGAGGTGTGTAAGTTTAGGGTGCTGTGGGAGGGAACATATGTAGAGGGAAGTTAGTGGGGAGTAACCTGCTATACTGAGATAAAGAGTACTTTCTGGAAGAGGTGACCCTTGAGTGGATTTCTGAAAGAGGCGTAGGAGTTAGCACAGCAATAATGGAGGCACAAGTGGTGAAAGGTTTCATTCTTAGTGGCGCCAACTGCACATTCGGATTTCTAACATCCATAAACGAGTAAACTGAACTCAGGAAATGGTATTTTTTTACAGCTTGAGTTGAGCGTTGGAGGAAGCAAGCTATGTAGTACTGAAGAATAAACAGTCCTCTGAAGAATTTTGTATACCTGCTAAAAGTTTGGGAGTTTTTTCCTGAAAACCATGAATAAACATTAAAGAATTTTAAGCAGGGGAGTGCCACAGTCATATTTGCATTTTAGTAAAATTATTCTAGGAGTGGTATAGACAGATTAGGAGTTAAGGGACAAGCTAGAATAGCAGCTAGGTTGTTTCATACATGAGAGAAGTGGGCATATTCCTGTTTAAAGTGGTAAGTACATAAACTTAATTCTGTGTGGCCAAGTACATGCTTCAGCATGCCTGTAGCCACTGTATGTGATCTTTGCATTAGGAGAATTTTGTAGGGATCTAGATGAGTGACTTTCAAATTGCAAGTTGCAGCCTATTAATAGATTGTGACCAGCATTTGAAAACATAATAAAGTAAGTCAACATGGACTAGAATAGAAAACTGAAGTGTGTTAGGTAAACACTGTTTTGGGAAAGTTTGTTTTTCTGATGTGTGCTTATGTGTGTAAAATCTGTAGGTAAATAGCAGTCTAGGGTGAACAGAGGCATTTATGTAAAGTGTATTCTTACTCTGTGAGCTGTTACCTAGAAGGTTGAGATGCTACTAATCCAGGTGAGAAGTAAAAACAGCCTGCACTAAGGTAGATGCTAGTCTCCTGGGGCGACGTTACGATGGGTGTGGTAATTAGCTGTGGGAGGTAGAGTCGGAGGCTGGAGGCAAGGGTGACCCCTCTGGCTTATGCAGCACTTGGCTTGTGTGACCATCTGAGCCAGCAGTTTCCAATCTGCGTCATCTTCCCTCTTTCCGCAACAATCTTCTTAGTTCCCGTGTGTCCGCTCTTGGGTAACTTATGTGGCTAACTACACAGTACAGTCGTAGATGCTAGAATCACGAGTGTTCTGAAGGAAGCGTATTCCAGCCCCAGTGAGTGTTATGCCAAGCGTCGTCTTGCCTAGAGCCCTTTCTTTGCTTGTACTCTGACTGTTGTGCGGAGTGTTATTCCTCAGAGAGCTGTGTGTCTCTGCTCAAATGTTACCTTGCTCCAGAGGCCTTTCCTGATTCCCTCTGTCCAAATCAGGTCCCTCTGAACCCCATCCCCTGCCTTATTTTTTCCCAACCTTCTGTTATGAAAATTTACAAACATGCAGAAAAATTTAAAGAATTTTACAGTGAACACCCATATATCTATCTACCACTAGGTTCTGTAGTTGACATTTTACTCTGCCTGCTTTATCACACATCTCTTCATCTCTCCATTTGTCTAATGTTTAAATATAATTTCCTGATAACTAAGTTGCAGATACCAGTACATTTTGCCCCTCAAAACTTCGGCTTGCATATCATTAACTAGAATTCAATATTTGCTTAAAGATTTTTTGGTAAAGTTTACATAGAAGGAAATGCATGAGTCTTAAATGTACCATTTTGATGAGTTTTGACAAATGCTCATTTGTCACTCCTTTATTAAGGTTAGAGTATTATCATCACCTCAGAAAGTTCTCTCAAGCTTTCAGTCAGTCCCTGTCCCTACTTGGAGGGGGGCAGCCACTGTTCCTCCTTAAAAGCTTTTTTCCACAATAGATTATAGATTAGTTTTCCCTGTTGTAGAACTTAACATAAATAGAATCAGTATGTACTCTTTTGACTAGGGTTCTTTTAATCAGCATGATGTTATTTGTATTACTTTTCTTTATAACACTTAAATCACCATGAGACATACATTTTTGTGTTTTTGTCAGTTTTCTCTCCACTAGACTGAAAAGGGGGCTGTATTTTGTCCATTTCTGTATTCCTTGTGCCTAAAACTATGCCTGCCATATAGCAGGTACTCAATAAATATTTATAAGTGAATTAGTGCTTGATTAAATGATTTTGAGTGAGTGAGCAATTGGGCAAAGGCCCTGGCTTGTAAATGATTCGGAGGAAATGGTAACAAGGTCAAAAGCTACTGAAAATTCAAGTAAGGTAACTGAAAGGCACCCATTGCATTTAACAACAAAGAGATTATTTATTGTTGATCTCTGACAGAATGATTTCTGGGAAATAGAGCTGTATTCAGACTGCTGTGTGATGGAGTGAATGGAAGGGATGGAAGTGTGCTAGAAAACTCTTTGAAAGAGTGAGAACTAACGCATAAAACTTTTTCCCTGTGAACACACAGGGAGAGAGGAGTGTTTGGTAGAGGTGAGCAAGAAAAGATACAGTATTGAGGAGTAGTTTTTTGTTTTAAAAAATGGCAGTGACCTAATAATGGTGGTCAGTTGCTGATGGGCAGGAGCCAGGAGAGAGATTGGCAAGCCATACAGGAGAGAGGGGCAACTGTTGGTCGTGGTTTATGAGAAGGCAAGTCTTACCACCTACCCCATTATCCAAGTTTGAAACCAGTAGTTACCCACTCAGCAACTAAATTCTATCATTTTTATTGTAATATATTTAACAAAATTCTTCCACATTTATTATTTTAACAAGGTCGTTCTTCAACAGTAGGTTTTGGAAATTTATGAGAAAGGGAGGCTACATCTGAATACTAGGAAGGGAGAGTATTATGGTTGAAGGTGAGGTGTAGCGATTATAAGTTAGCACTTATCCCTGTGAAATTAAAGAATTCTATTGAGAAGTCTCATCAATCGACCTGGTAATTTGCAACTATTTGAGGGGTACTCATGAATTTCCACTGCAGGGATAATCTAGTCTCTCGCCAGTTCCAGCTCATCACTTTTATAGTACCCCCGGGTACAGCTCTAGTTGGCTGTCACTGTGAGTCTCCCACATCAAGCCTGAGACCACGCCCCTTTATCCCGGTACCGCCTTTTTCCCCTGCCAGCACCTTCCTTCCTCATTGCTGCCCAAGGCTTGCTCTGGTCACCACTCACACACTGGGGACTCATTCTTGGCAACCGTCATGCCCCCAAAGGTAGACTCTCTCTCTGGGAGTAAAAGCTCAGCAAGCTGCCTTCCTGTGAATCGGCTGTCAGGGCAGGAGAGAAAAGCACACTGGGATCCTAGAGTCACTGGGTCAGGTGGTGAAACTGACCAGGCTCCTCCCCTGTGGGCCAGGAGTTCTTTGTCCCAAGAACGTTGTCAGCAGAGGGCAACTGGGTACACGGCATGTCCACGACCTGGGATGCCCTACCCCAGGAAGACAGGGTGGGGCATGACAGGAGTTTGTTTGCGGCACGCAGGCTTCTCACTGTTGTGGCCTCTCCCGTTGCGGAGCACAGGCTCCAGACGCGCAGGATCAGTGGCCATGGCTCACGGGCCCAGCCGCTCCACGGCATGTGGGATCTTCCCAGACCAGGGCACGAACCCATGTCCCCTGCATCGGCAGGCGGACTCTCAACCACTGCGCCACCAGGGAAGCCGTCCCCTAATTTAAAATTTGTTTCTGATCACAAAATTAAGACACGACCAAATAAAACATTTAAATGATACAGAAACTTTTAAAGTACCCCTTAAGCTTACCACAGAGAGAGTGGTGTCTAAATATTATTCCAGTGGCATATATTTGCGAGCTTCTCTCAGTCATTGTTCCAGGCACTGGGTGTTCAGAGGGGCAAGAGAGCCCAAGACTCTGCTGCTGTGGAGCTAGTGTTACAGCAGGCTGACCAGCAGTGGCCTTGCATTAAAAACCTACTCAATAATGTCAGATAGTGACAGGTTCTATGAGAGGAAGGATAAAAGTAGGTGAAAAGGATAAAAAGCAACTATGTGAATTACTATTTTGCAAAGACTTGTAGAATTATTTTAAGAAAATGGAATCACACTCTACATACTATTTTTCAGTTGCTTTTTAAAACTTGGTCATATTTCCATGTCAGTACAAGTAGGTGCACACATTCACCAAATATTAATAAATGTTTAGTAAGCATCTCTTCTGTGGCAGACACTGTGCTATGTGCTATTAGTACACTGATGAGCAATATAGATCAAGGCCCAACCTTCGTGAAGCTTTTCGTCTAAATGTGTAGGCTTAACCCTAATCCTTTTGAATGGGTTTATAGTATTTCCTTTTGTATTAATTATTGCTGTGTAACAAATTACCCTAAAATTTAGCAATTTACAACAACAAACATAATCTTACACAGTTTCTGAGGCTCAGGAATCTGGAAGTGGTTTAGCTGGGTGCTTTTGTGCAGTGTCGCTCATGAGGTTGCAGTCATCTGGAGGATGACTTTGCAAATCCAAGAGAGCTGAATTCTGGCCTGTCAGTGGGGAAAGCCAGTTCTACGCATTGGAGCCCCTGAAACTCCTTTCAGGCTTCCACCCTGAAGGCCCAGGAATTGGCAGCATCAGATACCTTTGGAAGTGGCGGTGAAGACAGCACTGTAAACAGCAAGATTGTTTGAAAGTCACATTGAGAAATGAATCCCTACTTTTCCTTCCTGCAGCTAGGACTGCTACCTTGCCTAGGGGTTTCTTCTTTGGAGGTTCTCTGCATTTGGAACACCAGGCACAATTGAGGGCAAGGTACTGTACTACACCAGGGGACATAAGTGAACCTTTATGATGTTAATAATTGAATAAAGTTATAAGTGAATTTCCAAGCCCACATTCTTCTTTCATACCCAAATCCCAAAATACTGACAACCAGGATTTTACTATTCCACCCAGGAGACTGGAAGTGTCTTCTGTCAAAGCCCCGCCCACGCCGCTGCCCAAAGACTAAAATACTGATAATCTGTTTGTTCACCAACAAAGTAGCCTCATTATATTGCCCTTCAATTAATTCCACAATCCACAAGCCCCACCTACAAAGCTCCTGGTCAGTTTTTTTGGTGCCCTACTCATTAGACATCTGAGGGAAACCTTTTAATGTGAAGGGTAAAGATCAAAACAAACAACCTAGAAAATGCTCTTGAAGAAAACAGACTATTTTAATATTCTAAGAGGGACAAGAGTAGATGTAACATATTAAGGAAGAATGAGGTTTGTAAAAAGCTCTTGGAAATGTAATTCACTGGAAGATGTGGCTAATAAAGGTAAATGAATTTCCCAGAAAGTAGAACAAACATAAATTTATAAAGTAAAAGAAATAAAATAGAAAAATTAGAGGACCAGTTCAGAAGGTCTGATAAGAGAAGTTCCAGAAAGAGAAAATAGGAGGAAATATTTAACAAAATAACCAAAAATAACCCACCTTTTACAAACAAGAAGGAGGAACTTCTTATGGAAAGGGGTCACCAAAACTCAGGATAATAAGTGAAAATAAATCTATATTAAGATAACTTGTTATGAAAATTTTAGTACATTGGGGCCAAAGGAAAAAATTATAAACATTTCCAGAGATTTAAAAAGAAATGGAAAAAAAGCAAATCTCATAATCATCAAATCTCATAAAGCATTAGACTTCTCAGAATCAACACAAGAAGCTAGGAGACAATATACCTTAAATGCTGAGGGAAATTATATTCAGCCTAGAATTCTGGATCTAGTCTCACTGTTAGTGTGCACACAGAATAAATACATTTCAGACATCCTGGGTTTCCAAAAGTTTACTTCCCATGTAAGTTTACTTTCTGAGGAGGCTACCAGGATGCCTGTTCCTCCAAATTTAGGTAAATAAAAGTGAAGGACGGGGGATCCAAGTGAAAGGAGTTACCAGCAAGATGATGAAAGGAAAGCTTGATGGCAGGTGTGACTGATAAAATACCCAATGAGCTTGAATTTTTTTTTTTTTTTTGTGGTACGCGGGCCTCTCACTGTTGTGGCCTCTCCCGTTGCAGAGCACAGGCTCCGGATGCGCAGGTTCAGCGGCCATGGCTCACGGGCCCAGCCGCTCCGTGGCATGTGGGATCTTCCCGGACCGGGGTACGAACCCGCGTCCCCTGCATTGGCAGATGGACTCTCAAACCACTGCGCCACCAGGGAATCCCAGAGCTTGAATATTTTGAGAGGAGATTTATGCAACTAGAAAGTATTTGTAGTTAAATTAATAAGTACGAAGGAAATGGGAGGAAAGGAGACAAAAGAATCATGGTGTGTTCATAGCTCAGCTGTCAGGAGGGTTTACACAGTCATAATAATTATAAGGGAAGGACACAGCATATGTGTGTATTTGGAACAGTTGGCAGGAGGGTCCAGGTTACAGTGTATATGTGTACATCTGTGCAGGAAAGAGACTTACAGCTTCACCTTTCATAGTGAGAAATCAATAAATTATGCTTGAAATTAAATTAGTAGAGTAAGCTTGTTAATAAGAAAAAAGAGGTAATACTAAAAGAATTGGCTAAAACAGTTGAAAATGTTGCCTTCGGGGAGTAGAAAATGAGATTAGGGGACAGTAGGCACTATTGTTTTTTTGTAATGAGCCTCATAGGCTATCTGATTGATTAAACTGTGTGGAGGTTACATAATTATATAACTGTGAGATATATATTAAATAGTATGTGAAAGTATATATAATTTTGATAAAAATTAAAGCTAAATTAAAAGTAGTAAAGAGTATTTGTAAAGAAAGTTTGGAAACCAGGAAATTTTGATATAGAATAGCAGTACAAATTCAAGAACTGATTATAGGAATTAATACCTAAAAATAGCAAAAGTACCATTATCAGGAAGTTCTTGAAACTTGATATATTTTGTAGGTATTTGTTTTTGGCTGTTGAGCTTTCCTACAAATAAGTAACCCACTGGTATGTGTCCGAGGTATTCCAGAAATGTCTTTAAAATGAAATTCCATATTTAAATCCTGCCTTCCCATGAACATTTATTATTATATAAAAACATATGAAGTAAATCTGAAATTTCAGGTTATTATTTTTAGTAAAATACTTATGAGGAATATCTAAATTTTTGTAGTTACAGGGTAGCATGAATGTTCCAGTGTAGGATTTTATACCACTGTTTCATAATAGATACTTTTAATAATCTATATGATCCTGAATCAGTTGTGAACTTGGGCATCTTTATTGTTCATGGTTACTATTTAAGCTTGTTGTGGCTAATGTTTGTCAGATGCAGCTTAAACAAATGATTATTTTTTGCATGCCATTTAAGATATGTATGTATGTGTACACCTTGTTAGGGAATAACTTTAATACGGTCATTGTGTAGGAAAATAATTTAAAAATTAAAGGCCTCTCTAATCAAAAAGAAGTCAAATTTAATTAGATCCTTGTGTTTAAGAGAAAGGAAAATATTTTCCATTTATTCTACTTTCCGGTGAAAACAAGAATATTAAACTCAGAAATACCAGGTTTTTATTTTTTATGTTTAAAATTTTTCTTCTATACCATTTTAAGGAAAGACTGGAAAGGAAGAAACAGGGATCACAGAGGAGAAAATGAGGGTGGGGAAAATCAGAGATTGAGTGTCTTTGAGACAGAACAGAAAAAGATAAAATTGGATGTCCATAAACTCAGAGGCTTACCAAAGACAAGAGAGGGATAGTGTGCACAAAAAGAAGACACTATATGCAGATAGAAGAAAGAATTTTCATGGAGCTGTGTCACCACATACTTTAAGGAGATTTCTGCTAAAATCTTTTAGATGTGTATTTTCTAAATTGCAAAAATGGATATTACTTCATTGACATTTTGTGCTCTGGGCATGATATTAGGCGGAAAGTTCCTCTGCTCTTGATTGAATTTCTGTTTTCTGATGATTTGGAATTCTGTAAATTAGTAACTTTTAAAAACTTTACGTATTATTCTGTCTTCCTCTGCTAACTGTACTTACTGAGTTGCCAGTACTGTTGATGAAAGGTGAATAATTAAGAACTTAAAAGGCACAATAGGGACTTCCCTGGTGGTGAAGTGGTTGACTCCACACTCCCAATGCAGGGGGCCGGAGTTCCATCCCTGGTCAGGGAACTAGATCCCACATGCATGTCTCAACTAAGAGTTTGCATGACACAACTAAGGAGCCTACGTGCCTCAACTAAGGAGCCAGTGAGCCTCAACTGAGGAGCCCTCGAGCCACAACTGAGGAGCCCACCTGCCACAACTAAGACCCAGTGCAACTAAATAAATACATATGTAAATAAATAAATATTTTTTTAAAAACGATATCTTCTTTAAAAAAAAGCACAATAATTGAGAAAAGAAACAACTTTATTTTATGTGTATCTGTGACCTTTTAAAGTAAAACTTATCTGTAATTTTTTGGATTATAAGAAGGAACCATTTTTCAGATTGTCTTAGTTTGTTATCTTTTATTTTTGCTTTTTCATTGAAGGTGGGAACAGAGAAAAGATCCTCATGGTAGAACCTATTATGTGGATCATAACACTCGAACGACCACATGGGAGAGGCCACAACCTTTACCTCCAGGGTAATGTAGCATCTTATGCATCTTCAGTTGTGTTTTATACATGTAATTTTAAAAGTTTATTTAATACAATATAAAATGATTCATTCTACATGTTATGTTTCCTTGATTTGCTTTTGTGATTAATGAATTTTCAGTAGATGAGATTTGTTACATTGTGTCTCTTTTACAGGTAGTCTGAAGGGCTTCCAAGAGATTGTCAAACATTGGCATGAGTTTACTGAGAGTAGTTGTAGAATTTTGATCCAATTTCAGTCCTTGTTATTTTTTAAGGAATGAAAGTCACATTTAAGATAGTTTATATGTATGGTTCTCCATAGATAGGGATCTAAATTATGCTATTGAATGACACTTACATAATAAATATTAGTATCATTCAAAATTATTATCTAAAAGATTGCTGCAAGTAAAATTGTATTACATTATGACTAAAATAATAGAGAGTTTTAAATGAAAAAGCATTTCTGTTACATACTAAATAAAGTTTATGCTCTTAAGTGGTCATTCAAGGTCATTCACAAACTGTCTTTCCAGATGCAACTCAGGGTCCACCAATATAAAACATATTCAAAGTCCAGAAACTTCAGACAAGAACTATGTTATTTTTGTGAGATTGGTTGCTGAAAGGATACTGAAATCATATAAATTAATGACATAAATTGGCTTAAGGTGAACTAAACTCTGGAGGATGGGGAGAATTCTGGCTGGTAGAGAAGGACATTCTGTTCTGAGGGGATATTAAAACAAAGGCATGACAGAATGAAACATATGACACATTTGGGGCCAGCAAGTAATTGATTTGGCTCTCATATGGGTCCCTTGAAAGACCTTAAGGGAGTTAAGGCTGAAATGGCGAATGGGTTCATTTTTATGCCATGCCAGAGAACGGTGATAGGTGGAACAGCATGGCTCGATCTGCACTTTAGTTCAGCAGCAGTGTAACCGTGAAAGGTAGGTTAAAAAGCTATATAAGTTGAGTTAAAACCCTTTACATGGGCAGGAATGATAGAGGCAGATTGCTAGGTATACAGTAAACACTCAGTAAATGTTTATCAAAAAAAGAAGGAGAAAGTATAGTCATACTGTTACTGTTCAGTCTATGGCCTCTTTTTTAGACAGCCCTTAGAAATCATATAGGGAAGAATGGGAAGGTAGTTCAGCTAAAATAGATAGCAAGTGTTACATGTTCATAATTTTTCTGAGGAGTGTCAGTATTTACATTCTTTTAAACTTAGCTCTTGGACTTGATTTTTAAATTATTTAAGTGAAGTATTACCTAACTACTTTACAGTTTCTTATAGTAAGAGATTATTGTTTATTTTCATTTTTACTATTGCTTATTTTATTTTTGGTAGTTGGGAAAGAAGAGTTGATGATCGGGGAAGAGTTTATTATGTAGATCATAACACCAGGACAACAACCTGGCAGCGGCCTACCATGGAATCTGTGCGGAATTTTGAACAGTGGCAGTCTCAGCGGAACCAACTGCAGGGAGCTATGCAACAGTTCAACCAACGATACCTCTACTCGGTAATTAGGAAATTATAAGATGTTAATACAGCTTTTCCTCCAGGCTTTTCCCTTTTCTATCTTCGCGATTTTTCTTAAATGTTATACATTACAAGGTATTTTTTAGTTGATCTTTAGTAAATAATTAGCATTTCTGATATACATAAGCACTTTTTTTTTTTTTTTTTTTTGCGGTATGCGGGCCTCTCACTGTTGTGGCCTCTCCCGTTGCGGAGCACAGGCTCTGGACGCGCAGGCTCAGCAGCCGTGGCTCATGGGCCCAGCCGCTCCGCGGCATGTGGGATCCTCCCGGACCCGGGCACGAACCCATGTCCCCTGCATCGGCAGGCGGACTCTCAACCACTGCGCCACCAGGGAAGCCCATACATAAGCACTTTTAAGATTTTTTTTTTTTAATTCTAGTTTACTATCATAACTATACAATCAGGTTTTCTCCTTATTAAGTTGTAGTTTCATAAATGCAATTTCTTAATAAAATAACTTGTCGTTACCAGTTCCTAGTCTTCTACTTTTAGTTATAATCATTTGGTTTGCTTTAAACAAAACCAGTTACCTCCTGATTTTACTTAAGGCCAGTCTTGCATATTCCAGCTATTCTGATTCCCATCCCAGATTCTCAGAAATGCTTTCATCTGTTTTGGACCACCAAATATATATTCTTGGGATTGGGGGTAGTTTTGTTCCAAAAAAAATCTAATGCTGTCTGAAACTTTGACCAGTTGGTGATCATTTATTGCCATAAGCAAACATCCATAAGAATGGGGGGTGGAGGGGACTTCTGTTAAATAGGTTTGATCGCAAGAAGTAGAAAATATAAATTTTAAATACTGGCATAGATAGTGTTTTGAGGCAACTTGAAACCCCAAAATGTAGAAAGGAATTAGGAAAGATACAAAAAGAAAACTCTTCAGAATCCTACCTCAGGATGGCTCATTCAACTCCACTTTCTTTGGAGGTTAAATAATAAGTTCTCATTTGCAGGTTGATCCACTCTCCTGGTTGTCTATAGCCAGCAGAGAGACAGTGGGCCAACTCAGCTTGCACAGCATCTTGTGCTGTAAATTTCTGGTTCTTTAGCAACTTATACAGAAGTCTGTGGTCACGTTCCATTGTTAGCTGTATATAGTAAACAAATTATGTACTGTGTGTGTGTTTTGGTTGGACTTTGTTGTATGTACGAAAATCTTAGGGAAACAGGGCAGAATTAGGCAAGCTGTGTATCAGAAGTGTGTTCTACACATAACAGAACATCTTTAGCCAGATTGAGGTTTATTACCTAAATAATATTGAGTACAATTAAAAGTATCTATTACAAGGTTATAAAATATTTATCAAGATACATACACTTTATCATTAAGAAATGATTTTTCAGGTAATGATTTTTATATTTGACATTCTTTAAAAATTGATGGTAAAATGTTTATATTTCCTTTTGAATGTATTTCTGGGTTGTAATAATGTATATGCATTACTGTATGTATGAATATATAAAAGCTATTAATACTAAGGTAAAAGTTTACTTGTATAAAGATAATTCTAGTGTTTAATATTTATTAATAGGCATTTGTTTTTTTGTGTTTTTTTAAATTTTTTTTAACATCTTTAAAGCAGTATAATTGCTTTACAATGCTGTGTTAGTTTCTGCTTTGTAACAAAGTGAATCAGTTATACATATACATATGTTCCCATATCTCTTCCCACTTGCATCTCCCTCCCTCCCACCCTCCCTATCCCACTCCTCTAGGTGGTCAGAAACCACCTAGCTGATCTCCCTGTGCTATGCGGCTGCTTCCCACTAGCTATCTGTTTTACGTTTGGTAGTGTATATGTCCATGCCACTCTCTCACTTTGTCACAGCTTACCCTTCCCCCTCCCCATATCCTCAAGTCCATGCTCTAGTAGGTCTGTGTCTTTATTCCCATCTTACCGCTAGGTTCTTCATGACATTTTTTTTCCCTAAGATTCCATATATATGTATTAGCATACAGTATTTGTTTTTCTCCTTCTGACTTACTTCACTTTGTATGACAGACAGAGGTCTATCCACCTCATTACAAATAACTCAATTTCGTTTCTTTTTATGGCTGAGTAATATTCCATTGTATATATGTGCCACATCTTCTTTATCCATTTATCTGTTGATGGACACTAAGGTTGCTTCCATGTCCTGGCTATTGTCAATAGAGCTGCAATGAACATTTTGGTACATGACTCTTTTTGAATTATGGTTTTCTCAGGGTATATGCCCAGTAGTGGGATTGCTGGGTCATATGGTAGTTCTATTTGCAGTTTTTTAAGGAACCTCCGTACTGTTCTCCATAGTGGCTGTATCAATTTACATTCCCACCAACAGGGCAAGAGTGTTCCGTTTTCTCCACACCCTCTCCAGCATTTATTTTTTCTAGATTTTTTTGTTGATGGCCATTCTGACCGGTGTGAGATGATATCTCATTGTAGTTTTGATTTGCATTTCTCTAATGATTAATGATGTTGAACATTCTTTCATGTGTTTGTTGGCAGTCTGTATATCTTCTTTGGAGAAATGTCTATTTAGGTCTTCTGCCTATTTTTGGATTGGGTTGTTTTTTTGTTATTGAGCTGCTTGTAGATTTTAGAGATTAATCCTTTGTCAGTTGCTTCATTTGCAAATACTTTCTCCCATTCTGAGGGTTGTCTTTTGGTCTTGTTTATGGTTTCCTTTGCTGTGCAAAAGCTTTGAAGTTTCATTAGGTCCCATTTGTTTATTTTTGTTTTTATTTCCATTTTTCTAGGAGGTGGGTCAAAAAGGACCTTGCTGTGATTTATGTCATAGAGTGTTCTGCCTATGTTTTCCTCTAAGAGTTTGATAGTTTCTGGCCTTATATTTAGGTCTGTAATCCATTTTGAGCTTATTTTTGTGTATGGTGTTAGAGAGTGTTCTAATCTCATACTTTTACATGTACCTGTCCAGTTTTCCCAGCACCACTTATTGAAGAGGCTGTCTTTTCTCTACTGTATATTCTTGCCTCCTTTATCAAAGATAAGGTGACCATATATGCGTGGGTTTATCTCTGGGCTTTCTATCCTGTTCCATTGATCTGTCTTTCCGTTTTTGTGCCAGTACCATACTGTCTTGATTACTGTAGCTTTGTAGTATAGTCTGAAGTCAGGGAGCCTGATTCCTCCAGCTCCATTTTTCGTTCTCAAGGTTTCTTTGACTATTAGGGGTCTTTTGTGTTTCCATACAAATTGTGAAATGTTTTGTTCTAGTTCTGTGAAAAATGCCAGTGGTAGTTTGATAGGGATTGCATTGAATCAGTAGATTGCTTTGGGTAGTAGAGTCATTTTCACAATGTTGATTCTTCCAATCCAAGAACATGCTATATCTCTCCATCTATTTGTATCATCTTTAATTTCTTTCATCAGTGTCTTACAATTTTCTGCATACAGGTCTTTTGTCTCCTTAGGTAGGTTTATTCCTAGATATTTTATTCTTTTTGTTGCAGTGGTAAGTGGGAGTGTTTTCTTAATTTCTCTTTCAGATTTTTCATCATTAGTGTATAGGAATGCCAGAGATATCTGTGCATTAATTTTGTATCCTGCTACTTTACCAAATTCATTGATTAGCTCTAGTAGTTTTCTGGTAGCATCTTTAGGATACTTTATGTAGAGTATCATGTCATCTGCAAACAGTGACAGCTTTACTTCTTTTCCAATTTGGATTCCTTTTATTTCTTTTTCTTCTCTGATTGCTGTGGCTAAAACTTCCAAAACTATGTTGAATAATAGTGGCGAGAGTGGGCAACCTTGTCTTGTTCCTGATCTTAGTGGAAATGCTTTCAGTTTTTCACCATTGAGGATGATGTTGGCTGTGGATTTGTCATATATGCTTTTACTTTGTTGAGGAAAGTTCCCTCTATGTCTACTTTCTGCAGGGTTTTTATCATAAATGGGTGTTGAATTTTGTCGAAAGCTTTCTCTGCATCTGTTGAGATGATCATTTGGTTTTTCTCCTTCAATTTGTTAATATGGTGTATCACGTTGATTGATTTGCATATATTGAAGAATCCTTGCATTTCTGGAATAAACCCCACTTGATCATGGGGTATGATTCTTTTAATGTGCTGTTGGATTCTGTTTGCTAGTATTTTGTTGAGGATATTCGCATCTATGTTCATCAGTGATATTGGCCTGTAGTTTTCTTTCTTTGTGACATCCTTGTCTGGTTTTGGTATCAGGGTGATGGTGGCCTTGTAGAATGAGTTTGGGAGCGTTCTTCCCTCTGCTATATTTTGGAAGAGTTTGAGAAGGATAGGTGTTAGCTCTTCTCTAAATGTTTGATAGAATTCGCCTGTGAAGCCATCTGGTCCTGGGCTTTTGTTTATTGAAAGATTTTTAATCACAGTTTCAATTTCAGTGCTTGTGATTGGTCTGTTCATATTTTCTATTTCTTCCTGGTTCAGTCTCGGCAGGTTGTGGAATTCTAAGAATTTGTCCATTTCTTCCAGGTTGTCCGTTTTATTGGCATAGAGTTGCTTGTAGTAATCTCTCATGATCCTTTGTCTTTCTGCAGTGTCAGTTGTTACTTCTCCTTTTTCATTTCTAATTCTATTGATTTGAGTCTTCTCCCTTTTTTTCTTGATGAGTCTGGCTAATGGTTTTTCAATTTTGTTTATCCTCTCAAAGAACCAGCTTTTAGTTTTATTGATCTTTGCTATCGTTTCCTTCATTTCTTTTTCATTTATTTCTGATCTGATTTTTATGATTTCTTTCCTTCTGCTAACTTTGGGGTTTTTTTGTTCTTCTTTCTCTGATTGTATTAGGTGCAAGGTTAGGTTGTTTATTTGAGATGTTTCCTGTTTCTTAAGGTAGGATTGTATTGCTATAAACTTCCCTCTTAGAACTGCTTTTGCTGCATTCCATAGATATTGGGTCGTCGTGTCTCCATTGTCATTTGTTTCTATGTCTTTTTTGATTTCCTCTTTGATTTCTTCAGTGACCACTTCGTTATTAAGTAGTGTATTGTTTAGCCTCCACGTGTTTGTAATTTTTACAGATATTTTCATGTAAGTGATATCTAGTCTCATAGCGTTGTGGTCGGAAAAGATACTTGATACGATTTCAATTTTCTTAAATTTACCAAGGCTTGATTTGTGACCCAAGATATAATCTATCCTAGAGAATGTTCCATGAGCACTTGAGAAAAATGTGTATTCTGCTGTTTTTGGATGGAATGTCCTATAAATATCAATTAAGTCCATCTTGTTTAATGTATCATTTAGAGCTTGTGTTTCCTTATTTATTTTCATTTTGAATGATCTGTCCATTGGTGAAAGTGGGGTATTAAAGTCCCCTACTATGATTGTGTTACTGTTGATTTCCCCTATTATGGCTGTTAGTATTTGCCTTATGTATTGAGGTGATCCTATGTTGGGTGCAAAATATTTACAATTGTTATATCTTCTTCCATTGATCCCTTGATCATTATGTAGTGTCCTTCTTTGTCTCTTGTAATAGTCTTTATTTTAAAGTCTATTTTGTCTGATATGAGAATTGCTACTCCAGCTTTCTTTTTGTTTTTTTCTGTGGTATGCAGGCCTCTCACTGTTGTGGGCTCTCCCGTTGCAGAGCACAGGCTCTGGACACGCAGGCTCAGCGGCCATGGCTCATGGGCCTAGCTGCTCCGTGGCATGTGGGATCCTCCTGGACCGGGGCACAAACTTGGGTCCCCTGAATCGGCAGGCAGACTCCCAACCACTACCCCACCAGGGAAGCCCTCCAGCTTTCTTTTGATTTCCATTTGCATGGAATATCTTTTTCCATCCCTTCACTTTCAGTCTGTATGTGTCCCTAGATCTGAAGTGGGTCTCCTGTAGACGGCATATATATGGGTCTTGTTTTTGTATCCAGTCAGCCAGTCTGTGTCTTTTGGTGGGAGCATTTAATTCATTTATATTTAAGGTAATTATCGATATGCATGTTTCTATTCCCATATACTTAATTGTTTTGGGTTTGTTATTGTAGGTCTTTTCCTTCTCTTGTGTTTCTTGCCTAGAGAAGTTCCTTTAGCATTTGTTGTAAAGCTGGTTTGGTGGTGCTGAACTCTTTCAGCTTTTGCTTGTCTGTAAAGGTTTTAATTTCTTCATCAAATCTGAATGAGAACCTTGCTGGGTAGAGTAATCTTGGTTGTAGGTTTTTCTCCTTCAACACTTTCAATATGTCCTGCCACTCCCTTCTGGCTTGCAGAGTTTCTGCTGAAAGATCAGTTGTTAACCTTATGGGGATTCCCTTGTGTGTTATTTGTTGTTTTTCCTTGCTGCTTTTAATATGTTTTCTTTGTATTTAATTTTTGATAGTTTGATTAATATGTGTCTTGGCATGTGTCTCCTTGGATTTATCCTGTATGGGACTCTCTGTGCTTCCTGAACTTGATTAACTATTTCCTTTCCCATATTAGGGAAGTTTTCAACTATAATCTCTTCAAATATTTTCTCAGTCCCTTTATTTTTCTCTTCTTCTTCTGGGACTCCTATAATTGGAATGTTGGTGTGTTTAATGTTGTCTCAGAGGTCTCTGACACTGTCCTCAGTTCTTTTCATTCTTTTTTCTTTATTCTGCTCTGCAGTAGTTATTTCCACTGTTTTATCTTCCAGGTCACTTACCCATTCTCCTGCCTCAGTTATTCTGCTATTGATCCCTTTTATAGTATTTTTAATTTCATTTATTGTGTTGTTCATCATTGCTTGTTTCCTCTTTAGTTCTTCTAGGTCCTTGTTAAATGTTTCTTGCATTTTCTGTATTCTATTTCCAAGATTTTGGATCATCTTTACTATCATTATTCTGAATTATTTTTCAGGTAGACTCCCTATTTCCTCTTCATTTATTAGGTCTGGTGGGTTTTTATCTTGCTCCTTCATCTGCTGTGTGTTTTTCTGTCTTCTCATTTTGCTTATCTTACTGTGTTTGGGGTCTCCTTTTTGCAGGCTGCAGGTTCGTAGTTCCCGTTGTTTTTGGTGTCTGTCCCCAGTGGCTAAAGTGGGTTCAGTGGGTTGTGTAGGCTTCCTGGTGGAGGGGACTAGTGCCTGTGTTCTGGTGGATGAGGCTGGATCTTGTCTTTCTGGTGGGCAGGTCCACGTGTGGTGGTGTCTGTGGTCTTATGATTTTAGGCAGCCTCTCTGCTAATGGGTGGGGTTGTGTTCCTGTTTTGCTAGTTGTTTGGCATAGGGTGTCCAGCACTGTAGCTTGCTGGTCGTTGAGTGAAGCTGGGTGCTGGTGTTGAGTTGGAGATCTCTGGGAGATTTTTGCCGTTTGATGTTACGTGGAGCTGGGAGGTCTTTTGTGGACCAGTGTCCTGAAGTTGGCTCTCCCACCTCAGAGGCACAGCACTGACTCCTGGCTGGAGCACCACGAGCCTTTCAGCCACATGGCTCAGAATAAAAGGGAGAAAAAGTTGAAAGAAAGAAAGAAAGAAAGAGTGAGAGGGGGAGGGGGAGAGGGAGAGAGAGAGGGAGAGAAAGAAAGAAAGGGGATAAAATAAAATAAAGTAAAGTACGATAAAATAAAGTTATTAAAATAAAAATAAATTATTAAGAAAGAAGTTTTTAAGTAAAAAAACAAAAAGAAACGGACGGACAGAACCCTAGGACAAATGGCGAAGGCAAAGCTATACAGACAAAATCTTACATAGAAGCATACACATACCCATTCACAAAAAGAGAAAAAGGGGAAAAAATAATATATCTTGCTCTCAAAGTTCACCTCCTTAGTTTGGGATGATTCGTTGTCTATTCATGTATTCCACAGATGCAGGGTATATCAAGTTGATTGTGGAGCTTTAATCCTTTGCTTCTGAGGCTGCTGGGAGAGATTTCCCTTTCTCTTCTTTGTTCTCACAGCTCCCGGGGCTGAGCTTTGGATTTGGCCCCGCCTTTTCACCTCTTCGTGTAGATCGCCTGAGGGCGTCTGTTCTTCGCTCAGACAGGACGGGGTTAAAGGAGCCGCTGATTCGGGGGCTCTGGTTCCCTCGGGCCGGGGGGAGGGAGGGGTATGGATGCGGGGCGAGCCTGCGGCGGCAGAGGCCAGCATGACGTTGCACCAGCTGAGGCCCGCCATGCGTTCTCCCGGGGAAGTTGTCCCTGGATCACGGAACCCTGGCTGTGGTGGGCTGCACAGGGTCCCGGCGGGGGAGGTGTGGAGAGTGACCTGTGCTCTCACACAGGCTTCTTGGTGGCGGCAGCAGCAGCCTTAGCGTCTCATGCCCGTCTCTGGGGTCCCCACTTTTAGCCGCGGCTCGTGCCCACCTCTGGAGCTCCTTTAAGCAGCGCCCTTATCCCCTCTCCTCGCTCACCAGGAAACAAAGAGGGAAGAAAAAGTCCCTTGCCTCTTCGTCAGGTCCAGACTTTTCCCTGGACTCCCTCCCAGCTAGCCGTAGTGCACTAACCCCTTCAGGCTGTGTATAAGCAGCCAGTCCTCTCCCTGCACTCCGACCAAAGTCCGAAGTCCAAGCCTCAGCTCCCAGCCCCCACCCGCCCCGGCGTGTGAGCAGAGAAGCCTCTGGGGCTGGTGAGTGCCGGTCTGCACGGATCCTCTGTGCGGGAATCTCTTCGCTTTGCCCTCCACACCCCTGTTGCTGCGCCCTCGTCTGTGGCTCCGAAGCTCCCCCCTCTCCCCCCAACCCCAGTCTCTGCCCACGAATGGGCTTCCTAGTGTGTGGAAACCTTTCCTCCTTCACGGCTCCCTCCCACTGGTGCAGGTCCCGTCCCTATTCTTTTGTCTGTTTATTCTTTTTTCTTTTGCCCTACCCAGGTACGTGGGGGGTTTCTTGCCTTTTGGGAGGTCTGAGGTCTTCTGCCAGCGTTCAGTAGGTGTTCTATAGGAGCAGTTCTACGTGTAGATGTATTTCTGATGTATCTGTGGGGAGGAAGGTGATCTCTGCGTCTTACTCTTCCGCCATCTTCCTCCCAATCTAGGCATTTGTTTTAAAAAGAACTGTGATAATTATTTTATTTTTAAACAAATAATGTTACCTCATTTTAACACTACAATTTTCTTTCTTTTTTTTTTCTTCCATTTTTAAAGTCTTTATTTAATTCGTTACAGTATTCCTTCTGTTTTATGTTTTGGTTTTTTGGTGGCGAGGCATGTGGGATCCTAGCTCCCCGATCAGGGATCCAACCCACACCCCCTAACACTAATTTTCTATATGCTCTTTTCTCATGTCATTTCACTCCTGTGGACTATTATGGAAGGGCTAAGAGATTAAAGTACTGATGTCGATATATTATTTCTAAATCATTTTAGAAAAACTATTAATTTTATCACTTAATTGACTCCTCTTAACTCATGACAGTTTTAGGACTTTGTGTCTTGAAATTATTATATTCACATTCCTTTATCGTGTTTTTTAGAAAATTACTATAAAATGTGATTCTGCCAAGTGCTTAAGTTTATGCTTTTATATTAAAAACCTGTTTTTTAAATTTCTCCTCCCAACCCTTTTCTCCAATTAGGCTTCAATGTTAGCTGCAGAAAATGACCCATATGGGCCTTTGCCACCAGGCTGGGGTAAGCTAATATGTTGTTGGTAAAAATACCTGAAATGTATATATAGCAAATAGTTATTAAATGCTACGCTCACTCTGTTTTCAGAAAAAAGAGTGGATTCAACAGACAGAGTTTACTTTGTGAATCATAACACAAAAACAACCCAGTGGGAGGATCCCAGAACTCAAGGGTATGTATATACTGCAGCCTTACTTAAGTGATCTTACACATGTCTGAAGATGAAATCAAGTAAACCTTGATTCAGACATTTTTAGCACCTAGAAAATGATCACCTTGTGATTGTAACTTTATCTTTTAGCCTACAGAATGAAGAACCCCTGCCAGAAGGCTGGGAAATTAGGTATACCCGGGAAGGCGTTAGGTACTTTGTTGATCATAACACAAGAACAACAACATTCAAAGATCCTCGCAATGGGAAGTCATCTGTGTAAGTGAAGTTCTTAAATGCTGTTTAATGAGGATATAAAGTTTCATTTCTAATTTAGCGTCAAGTTTAGCAACAAATTTTACTTTGTGTATTAAGAAAATCTACACAAGTAATACCCTAGTATACCTGCCTTTGCCCTACTTTATTACAGAATGGATTTGTGGCACATAATTCCTTAATAAGAACAATAGCAAATATTTAGTGATTATACTATGTGTCAAGGATTCTTTTAAGCACTTTATATAAATTAGCTTTTTATCTTCCAAAAATTCCTTGAGGTAGATACTGTTATTTTCCAAGTGTAGAAACAGGCTTAGGGAGCATAACTAACTTTTGCAAAATCATAACGGCAAGTAATGGAAGTGGTTTCAGACCAAGGCAGTCTGTCCGCAGAGTGTGCTCTTAAGAGATGCATCATGCTGCTGCAACGTCAGAGAATGAGACATTCAACAAAATTGAATTTTCCAGGTAAAAAATAGCTTAATTATTTGAAAGATCTCTCCTTCATCCTTACTCTTAGGTGTGACATCTTTGCATCACTAAGAAAATAGAAGCAGCCATAAAGTTTTTTACAAATTCCTACCATTACATCTATCTGCCTACCAGTATCTGTCTTCCCTCTTTGTTCTAAAGATGAACTGTCATTGTTCCTATCAAAGGCCAGTCCCTCTGGTGGTACACTAGATCTTCCCCCTCTTTTCCAATTAACTGCTCCATGAGTGATCATGTTTCTGTCTTCCATCTTTCTCTGATGAATTATTCTCATCATCTATTAATTCTCTTAGATTGAAAATGAACAAGTAGAAAGCCATAACTCTTCAACTTATAAATCCATTCAGTGAAAATTCATTTTTATTGCCACCCTTTACAAGAAAACTAACTGAATGAGTTGTCTCTATATTGCTGTTTCTAATTTCTCTCTCAGACTGACAACAAGGAAGTTTCACTGACCCTGACCTTACTAAGGGTACCAGTGACCTCCACATAGTTGAGGGGTTGTTTTGCAGTTCTGTTTTGACACAATAAGGAGGATTTGACAAAAATTTCTCTCTCCTGGCAAAAGTATCAATAGTACAGGGACTCAACTTTCATGATTTCCTTCTGCCTTTTTGGTCTTACCTCTTCCTCTGTTTTTTGGGGTCCTCCTTTTCTCTTTAGCCTGTTAACATTGAAGTACCCAGAGCTCTGTCCTTAGATCTCTTTCCTTTTTTGTCCGTGCTCATTCTCTTGGTGAATCTTATCCAGTGTCATGCTTTTTAAAAAATTTCTATATGCTGATGACTCACAAATATTATCTCTAGCTTTTCACTTTTCACTTGAAATTTTGTTTCATATATTCAGCTGCTTACTTGATAACTCTGTTCATAACTTTTTCCTGATAACTGCTGTCAATCAGGCTTGTTCTGCCTGGGCTATTTCCATCTCAGTTGAAGGCAAGTCCACTCTTAGATGTGCTTGAGCCAGAAATCTTGGAATTATCCTCAACTGCTCTTTCTCTGTTACCTCACATACAGTCCATCAAGAATTCTAGTTACCGCACCTTCAGAAGGTATCCAGGACCAGCTGTGTCTCGCCACATCCACCGCCACCACTTTGGTCCAAGCTACCACGCTCTCTCACTTGGAGTGGTGCCTCTTAAGTATTGCTCTGGTTTCTACCCACACCTCATGTAATACTATTCTCCATAAAGCAGCAAGACTTTTTAATTTTTTTCTTTTAATTTAAGTAAAAAGTTATTCCTTTGCAGAAAACCCTTCAGTGGTTTCCATCTCAATCAGAGTGAAAAGCAAAGTACTTACAGTGGCCTCCAAGCCCTTATGGCATCTGACCCCTATTACCTCTTCAACCTCATCTCTGATATTTCTTCTCATTCACTCTGCTTCAGCTTCCCTGGCCACTTAGCTGTACCTCAGACATCTGAGGCTTCCACATCTCGGCTTTCATTTCCTCTGCTTGGTATGCTCTTTCCCTCAATATTATCTATATGGCTTATGCCCACCATGTTTTTGCTCAAATACTGCTTTATCTGTGAACACTACTCTGTTTACCCTTTTCACAATTTAAAAATTCTTCCCCACTTCACTCCTTGTCCTTTTTTTTTTTTTGCGGTACGCGGGCCTCTCACTGCCGCGGCCTCTCCCGCCGCGGAGCACAGGCTCCGGTCACGCAGGCTCAGCAGCCATGGCTCACGGGCCCAGCCGCTCCGTGGCAGGTGGGATCTTCCCGGACCGGAGCACGAACCCGTATCCCCTGCATCGGCAGGCAGACTCTCAACCACTGTGCCACCAGGGAAGCCCCACTGCTTGTCCTTTTTACACTGCCTTTTCTTCCTTCTTGAGGAGTGGGAGTAGTGAGATATTTATCCCCTTCTAACACTGAATGTATATTGATAGTATACTTATTCATTCTATTTCTTGTCTATCTCCTTCACTAGTACATAGGCTGCACAAAACAGGTATTTTAATCTGTTTTATTAACCAATAATACTCTCACTATCTAGAATAGTGCCAGATACATACAGTGCATTCTGTAAATATTTGTTGAATGAATTCACTTGAACCTGACAACAAAAGAGAACATTTTCCATCCATTCCAAAATGTTCCCTAAGACTCTGAAAGTTCTTTATGCTTCTCTCTTGTGACTAGTCTCAATGTGACTAGAACCTATCCCTACATGCCACCCACCCTGCTTCTTCCCTCACTGGCTAGCTGAACTGGGTGACTGGATATCACTTCTTCCTAGGAACTCAATTTTGCTTTGCTTACTCTCTCCAGCAATATTTGTTTCGATTTCAGATTAGTTTTAAGATGTGGTAGAATTTCCTTTCATGTCTCTTCTATCTAGAGCCTTTCTCCTCCTTGGATTTAAGGGTTGTCGAGAAGTTTTTTTTGAAATAGTCAGGGGGGCTTCCCTGGTGGCGCAGTGGTTGAGAGTCCGCCTGCCGATGCACGGGACACAGGTTCGTGCCCCGGTCTGGGAAGATCCCACATGCCCTGGAGCGGCTAGGTCCATGAGCCATGGCCACGGGGCCTGTGCTCCACAACGGGAGAGGCAACAGCAGTGAGAGGCCCGCGTACCACAAAAAAAAAAAAAAAGAAATAGTCAGTAGTAGACTTTAGTATTTTATTTAACTAACTTCTTTTTTTTTTTAATAACATAGCTTTTTATTTTTGCAATCTAATATATGGTTGAAATCTAAAATGTGGTTGAAACCATGGCCTCCCAAAACGTGTAGAAAAAGCAACATATACCATCCACAGACAATTCCTGTTGCCAGTCCTGGTGTTAACAACAAAATTCAATTTTATATTTTTATATTATAGGTATCATGCCTACATGATGACATGTATCATGCCTGTTGGTTTTTTCCTCCCCTGCAATCTACATTCCTGCAAATCCTAATGTCAGTTTATTTTTGTTTTCTAATAAAAATGTAAATCTCAATATGTTAGTGAGAATTAACCCTTTTTTTTTAGTCCAAGGCTTTTATTGAGCACATTATTATAATTTTTTAATCATTAAAGATCTAAAACGTATAATATGAGTAAGACTTTAGGAATTTATATTTAAAGTTTTTCCACCTACTTACATGTCCAACAATAAGGAATTGGTCCAATAAGAATTAACCCTTTGAAACATTTTTTTCCCCTACAGTACTCTGTTAGGACTGCTGGATTATTTGAAAATCTGTCAGGTTTTTTTTAATATCCTTTTAAAATTTTTTTTAATTTTATTTTATTTTGCAATATATTTGATTTACAATGTTGTGTTAGTTTCAGGTGTACAGCAAAGTGATTTAGTTATACATATACATGTATCTATTCTTTTTCAGATTCTTTTCTGATATAGGTTATTACAGAGTATTGAGTAGAGTTCCCTGTGCTGTACCCTTGTTGATTATCTATTTTATTTTTTAATATTTTTTTGCCAGGCAAAAGTATTTATGTGTGGATTTACGTTTTTTCCCCCCAATGGAAAGGTAGCTTTAATGTGCTAAAAGGATTCTTTTGACCTCTAGCTAAATTTGGGATGTTACAGAAGTTCCCTAAAACATCTCAAAGAGAGAGATTAAACTAATTAGATTTATTTGGTATGTTGAATTACATGGGAAGCATTGTCAAATGAGTGATGATAAACCTTCTTAGGTTATATGGGTAAATGTTATTAATATAAATGTTCTAGAAATTATATGCAGTTCCTAAAATTGGATATGTCCTGGTATAATGTTATGTCATAACTTTAGTTATTATCTTAAGATGTTATATGTTGCATAAATAACCAAATTTCTTGGTCAATTGCATTGTAATCAGGTCTTTAACCATGCCATTTTAAGTCTTTGACATTTATATTACTCTGATGCTTTTACAAAAATGAAGATCTTCAAGAAGGTTCATAGAAAGGACTTTTTTACAAATACAGGTTTCTGATAACTTTTAAATCATACCACCAAACTGGGTAAGAAATTACAGAACTCTAATGGAAAACCTGATGGCTTCATAAACTGCTAACAAGAGATCAGGATCAATAAGAATTAATTACATGGGACTGAATGAACTGATGAGTACAATTGATGTTTTATGACTTTTGTCTGAAACAGTAGTGGCTTTTAATAATTTTTTTCCAAATATGAGGAAACCTTCCCTGTTAAGCTAACTATGACTATGTATCATATACATAAATATTTAAATTCTATCACATATTATCACTGTTTTATACATTTTTTATTTATTTTGAGTTACCAACATATTTAATTTTGTTGCTGCTTCTCCACTCTGTTATCTGGGATTGTACCCCTTCTTCTTAAAAAATACTTTTTACTATTACCCTTTAGTTTGTTATGCTAATGACAAATCTGTTTTTGATTTTCTGTAAATGTTATAATTTTTTTTCCAAAAGATGCTTTTGCTTGCATACAATTCTTAGGTTTGCTGTTACATCCTTTTGGCACATTAACTAACTTTCTTTACAAACGATCCATCCATACACATAATCTCCCTCTTTGTGTATGTTGTGTGTCCTCATTGCTCAAGTCTCTGTTGGCCCACTAAATATATCTTTACTTCTCTCCCAACAAGTAACCTTCCTATGGTCATTTGTAGGACCCTGGTACACTCTAATTTCATACTAAATGTTAAATATCTAGCTTTATTATGAATTAACATATGGTTTGTTTTTGTTTTTCTTTAGAACTAAAGGTGGTCCACAGATTGCTTATGAACGCAGCTTTAGGTGGAAACTTGCTCACTTCCGTTATTTGTGCCAGGTACTACGGTGGTAAATAAATCTTCTGTTCATAATCATTTAGTTTTATCTTTACCCAATACATGTCCTGTAACTTACATGATATTACGATATTATTTTTTGTTTTTAGTCTAATGCACTACCCAGTCATGTAAAGATCAATGTGTCCCGGCAGACATTGTTCGAAGATTCCTTTCAACAGGTAAGAAAGATGTTATCAGAATAAAATTGTACAGTCAGCCCTCTGTATCGGCAGGTACAGCATCCATGGATTCAGCCAACAGTGGATAGAAAATATTCCAGGGTGGCTTGGAAGGGGGACTCCAGAAAGTTTCGAAAGGCAAAATTTGAACTTTCTGCAGCCAGCAAATTCAGGCATACCTTGCTTTATTGTGCTTTAGTTTATTTCGCTTTGCAGGTACTGTGTTTTTTTACAGATTGAAGGTTTATGACAGCCTTGTGTTGAGCAGGTCTCTTGGCACCATTTTTCCAACAGCATTTGCTCACTTGGTGTCTCTGTGTCACATTTTCATAATTTCTTGAAATATTCCAAACTTTTTCATTACTATTAATTTGTTATGGTGGTCTGTGATCAGTGATCTTTGATTTACTATTGCCAAAAGATTATGACTTGCTCAGATGATAGCCTTTTTTTAACAATAAAGAATTTTTGAATTAAGGTATGTACGTTGTCTTTTTAGACAAAATGCTATTGCACAGTTAATAGACTATAATACAGTGTAAACATGACTTTTATATGCACTGGGAAGCCAACAAATTCGTGTAGATTGAGTTATTTTGATATTCTCTTTATTGCAGTGGTCTAGAACCAAACCTCTAATATCTCCAAGGCATGCCTGTATTCATGTAGTGTTTATATTGTATTAGGTATTATAAGTAATTTAGAGACGATTTAAAATATATGGGAAGATATGCATAGGTTGGGCATCCTTAGATTTTGGTACCTGTGGGGGTGTCCTGGAACCAATGTACCTCGGATACTGAGAGAGACTGTACAACTTGAGTCACTGTATTCTGTATATCTAAAGGGAGTTAGGGCTTAGAAATGTTAAACCATTCAGAACACAGCTGTAACAATGACTACCACTTACTGAGTGCCCATTACAATAATAGTCATAATAAACCCCATCGTGCATTGAGTGACTGCCATATGCTTAGCACTGGCACCTTAGAGTTATCATTTCATTTACTTCATCCTCACAACGTCCCTTTGAGATGGCTCCTGTTGTTATCTCCATTTTGCAGACACAGTACCTAGGCTGAGAGACAAAATCATCCTGCCGTGAATTAGATTACTAAAAGAAAGCTTAAAGAGCTTGTGGAACAAGTTGACACATTTTGACACTTATTTACTTTTCTAAGACTTTGTTAACTCAAACAAAAAAGACATGATAATGCTACTAAACTATTTAAAATTAGATTGGTATAGGTACTGTATTCCATTTAAATGTTCCTCTAATAATCCTAGTGTTAATTCTTACCTCCTCTCGGTTTCTGTTTAAGCGTCATGATCTCAGACCTTGTTGGAGCACTCCGTTTAAGATGATGAACTAAAATTCCCTTTGTGTACAGGTACATAGGGACTTTTATGTATACAAGCCAAAATGGAATAACAACTCTCTCAAGTCAGTGATGTTCAAACCTTAGCTTCATTTTAATAACTGTTGGAGTTTGGACAAGATACTAATATAGCTGTTTATTATCAAAACTTCTTTTGGTTTGAGTTGATAAATTCTTAGCTAGGCCCAAGCTCTGTGTGAACTTTGTTTTAGTAAGTAAGTGCACATCTAAATTCATGGTAGATTTTACTTTGCTTTGTCCCCTGGCCTGGGGAGAATCGTGCTGTGCAAGACTGAGCCAATGACTTCCAGTGAAGTGGAGGCCTGCACAGGTGAGCTGTGCCCCAACCCAGACCAGTCTTGGCTTTGGGAAGTAATTCATTTTTATCCAGAATTAAAGCCTATTTACTAGTAACTTTAGTATAAGCCTTTAAGGATTATAAAAATTTGGTATAGATACTATTTTAAGATATACTTTTTTATGCTTAAATTTATAATCTTATAAATAATTCTTCACAATAGCTGAGTTCCTTTCCTACTGAGAAATGGAATGTGTGGTATAAGCAGGACCTCTAATAACTTTTGCTTCTCAGTAAGTGTTGCTAGCCAAAAAAACTTCCAAGTCACCTTTTAAAGATTCTGGTAAAATTTGGAGAGTGACAGAGGAGGGAATATTTTCTAACCTTAAAAACTTTTCTGTGTCAAACTGTTCCTCTCTGCTACTAACCCAAAGTAGGACTACCATTTAATACCAGAAGACGGGAAAGAGATTTATGAAAGTGTATCAGAGAAAGCTTAGGGGAGTAAGATACATCTTTGCTAGTTTGTGGAACAAACCAGTTATCTCTTGAGTTAAAAGCATTGTTGTATAAGGTAAGGAAATGTGTAATTTTTGAAAATACAGATGAAATTAAAATAAAATTGTTTTGGAGGAAACTTGTGTTATACGTGAGTGATTAAATATCCTTGTTTTTGTTTTTAATTAGATTATGGCATTAAAACCCTATGACTTGAGGAGGCGATTATATGTAATATTTAGAGGAGAAGAAGGACTTGATTATGGTGGTCTAGCAAGGTAAAATAAAAACCATATCTGCTTTGAAATAAGTGTATCTCCATTGTATGCAGTGGGTATATTCTTGAAATGATACATTTTTTCAACAGCAATCCAAAATTATTTTTAAAAACAAAAATTGAAATATTCACATAAGTCTAGCAGTAACCATTATTATTATTATGTTGGTTATCCAGTACATTTTCTCTGCCTATTAGGTTGACCCTTGAAAACATGGGGGTTAGGGATGCTGACCCCTACATTGTCAAAAATCTGCATACTGCTGTCTCTGCTTCAGAAACAAAGGAGTATAGGATTAATAGATACAAACTACTATACATAAAATAGATAAGCAACAAGGATTTACTGTATAGCACAGGAAATTATATTCAGTATCTTGTACAAACCTGTAATGGAATATAGTCTGAAAAAAATATAACTGAATCACTTTGCTGTACACCTTAAACTAACACAATATTGTAAATCAACTATATTTCAATTAAAAACAAAACAAAACAAAGGAATTGATAAGTGACTCACCCAAGGGCAGGAAGCTGAAGGAGTTTGGATAGAATCTGGACTTGAACCCTAGTTCTTTTGATTCCACACACTGTTATCTCTAATTGAACACAGACATTTCCCCACACTTAAAGATTTGTAAAATGAAAATATAGGTACCATGTTTATTGAAAACAATCCACATAAAAGGGGACCTGCAAAGTTCAAAAGCATGTTTTTCAAGGGTCAACTGTATATAAGTTTGAATATATATGTGATATTGTACATACTTGCTGTTTTTTAAAACAGAATTGATCATACAATATGCACAATATAGCAGCCTGATTTTGTTATTTTTTTATATCATGGACATCTTTCTGTATCATATATAGAGCTAATACTAATGGTTGCGCAATACTCCATTGTCTGGAGATAGCATAATTATTGGATCAGCATCCATAAGGTTGTTTCTCATTCTTTGCTATTGTATCAGTTTATGCTGGTTTTATGTTTGTGTTTTTAATCCAGTCTGAGTCCTTTTGAGAATAAAGTTTTCCACATTCACTAAGTATATTGTTAACAGGCACTTGTGAAGCAATAAGAATGGGCAATCCTTTTTATTTAATTTTTTCCCCTCAATTGCTTTGCCCAAACCTAATTTGACAGCAATTTATTTTTTAGTAAAACACTTTCATTAAATATTTCCAAAGAATTAAACTTGCTTTTCATAGAAACAACTCTCTTTTTGAACTCATATTTCACAGGTGTACAGAATTACATAATCACAATTTTAGCACAGCTGGCTTTTAAAAAGAGTTGTGGGACTAGGTACAACTGGTGGAGGTATATATGTGGGATTATCAGAGCTGGTTGTATTAACATATTTTCTATCTAAAACATTATTAAGTTTTTTCTGAAAAGAAACTACCTGTCACAATGGATATTCATATCACATCTATTGGGATTTGTCTCAATTTCAGAAATGTTCAGACATTAAAAAGAAAGGTACATCTTAGAAATGAAATACAGTATTATTTTTACAGTGTCTGACTTTATAACAGTCACATCCTTATCTGAACCCTTTTTTACCTTAACTGTTTGGGTTTTATTTTATATTTTGATGGTTTTAATGCATATAATGTATGTAGTCAGTTACTCCACACCGTGATTTTCTTATTCCCAAATTCTTTATTTTGATTCATGTATTGGTTTTGGTTTAGTCAGGAGTTCACAAGGGTGACATATTCCTGTAGTTTTGCATGCTTGAGAACGTGTTTTCTGTTGCTTTTGTATTTAAACAACAACTTCACTAGATGTAAGTTTCTCACACAACACTAGTTCCTCCAGTACTCTGTAGACATTGTTTTCCTGTCTTCTAGTATTGAATGTAAGCGCTGTGAAGTGGGAGGCCAGCACCTTGTAGGAAGCTTTTTCCTCTGGGTGCCCACATAGGCCTTTTCTTTGAAGTTCATTAATTTCATTGTTGATTGTTTTATATCTTTTTTTAGAAACATATTAAGATCTTCCTTAATTTAAGGGAAATTTTCTTCTATTATGTCTTTGAATATTTTTTCTGTTCCATTTGTTCCATTTTTCTTCAGGAACATCAATCATGGGTATGTGGAATCTCCTTTGTCAGTCTTATATGTCTGTCATCTTTTCTCTGATCATTTTTATCTTTGTGCTTTTTCATTTTGTTTTGATTTTTCTGAAGCCTATCCTCATGTCACTGTTTGCAGTACTGCCCTACATTTTGCTGCTTCTAATGTGATTTTTCATTGTTAGTGGTTTTACTGTTTTCTTCTCTAGGCTCTGCTAGTTCATTTGTCGTCTAATAATTTTTTCAACCTCTTGTAACTCTTTAGTTCATTTGAGAGTGTGTGGAAGAATATGTTGAAAGGGAACTCTTTGCCTCTTGCTAGTTAGAATTTTTCTTTTTTCTTACCATTAGAGTATAGGTTAGATGCCATGTGGTAGTCATTCTTTTTTTGAATTTACTCAGTTTTCTCTGGGCTGTTGTTTGCTAAAAGTAATCTGCAACAACTGGGAATTTTATTTCTAGTTTTTGTGTCTAAACACATTCTCACTAGATCTGTTCAGTCCTCTTCCCTGGGTACATGTCTTACTTCTGCCTCATTACAGTGCGAAGTCGACTTGCTTCTGCTACTTATGTTGGGACTGGATTTCGTTTTATAAATTGGTGTTTATCATTTCTCAGTTGATTTAGACTCCCTTCTCTACCCTTCAGTAAGTCTCCAAGATTGTGTTTTAAAAGTTTTGGAAAAACATTTGTAAACAGGCTGCCAGGCCAGATCTAACCTGCACAGTGATGGCCCCCCATTGTGATTTTAAATTATTTTACGTTACTTAACGACATTAAAGGAAATCACTAGATTATGCCTGTGAATCAAGATTTCTGGCTTATCTTTAAAATCACATACCCAACTTCTCACATGGCATCAGTTGACCGAATCAGAGTAGCTTCTTCCCCTATAGGGTAGCATACACTCTTTTTCACTTCCTGCCCACCACTGCCAAGTTGTCTAATGACTATGATTATATGCCTGGAAGTAATTCTTCCTTAAGACTGATGATAACTTTTATCAGGGATACAATGAGGAATAGGGGGTTGTGGCTAAGTAGAGAATGTCAGCCCATGCAGAGAAGGAAACCCCTTGTACTCACCTACTGATACCTGTAGACATTTGAGTTTGGAACCCTGCATTAGAAGAAATTGCTGTTGAAGAGAGTCTTTGCAAATTGAGTTTATTTTGTAATATAAATTATTAATCTTTAGTTGGGTTTTGTATATTGGACTTTTTAAAATGAGGCAAACTAGGTGGTAATAAGTTAGAGAATGCCTATCACATTTAAAGATTTCATCTTTTAAAATTTTAGTTCCTTTTTTAATGCATTGGCAAGAAAAAATGTAAACTGTTCCATAGCAGCAGTGCTCTGTCTCTCAGTATCACCAGCAAATATTCATTAAAACCTATTGCATATAGGTTGTAGGATGCCTATGAGAGTTAAAGATATAAAAAATATATAGAGGTATGGCTTTTGTTTTTGAGGAGCTTACAGTCTCGTGGATGTAGTGGTCAAGTGGGCCAGTCAAGTGCAGAAAAATGACTACTGTTGTGAGGTTGTTACCACAAAGTAAAGTATTCAGTGACTGAGACACTGAATACACTGAAAATTGCTTCAAAAAATTGCTAAAGTGGAATTAATCTAAGCTGGACTTGAAAGAGAAAGTGGGATCCCCATAGGCTAAGTTGACGTGGAGGATTCATACACAAACAAAAATATGGCATAGGAAGAAGCACGCTATATGTCAGAAACACCAAGTTTATAGTTTGGCAACTCAGGAACTGGCAGGTAACTTGGAATGGAGGGCTACATTGCAGAGAAACTTAAATGGAGGGCTAAGGAATTGGACAGCAGAGTTGTTAAAGGCTGTTGAGCAGAGGTATGATGTATGGATGGATGTATTTAAGATCTGTTTTTAAATTCATACGTATGGGTGCTAAAAATAATGTTGACCTATTTTCTTGTAGAGAATGGTTTTTCTTGCTTTCACATGAAGTTTTGAACCCCATGTATTGCTTGTTTGAGTATGCTGGCAAGAACAACTACTGTCTGCAGATAAATCCAGCATCAACCATTAATCCAGACCATCTTTCATACTTCTGTTTCATTGGTCGCTTTATTGCTATGGTGAGTCCTGACTTTCCATTACCTATTTATTTATTTAAACTTTGCTTATTTCAAAAGTATTTTAGAGAGGACTTTTTAAAAAATTATACGCATTATCCTTGATTATATGTGTTCACAAATTTTCTTACCAAGGAAGTTTGCCCAGGGAGTATCAATATATAGTTTATTTTTTGAGTACCTGTGTGAAATCAAGATTATGAATATGAAGATTATTGATATAGCCACTTGGTCTTTAAAAGTCCTTTCATTTAAGCCTAATTATAGTATGACCACTTTTCTATAACAGGAAAATCTGAGTTGTATAGTAATTGAACTCGATTAATGTTTTTGGAATTTTCAGAGCTTTGCAGAAGGTCTTGTGGGACTATGGCCTTCTTGAGAAGTGTTTGTATTTATTTATTTGCACTTTATTGTCTGTTCATTCACTTAGCAAATATTTGAGTGCCTACTACTATGTGGTATCATAGTATGAGAGGGATGAAACCATGAAAAAAAGACACAGTCCCTGTTCTCAGGGATCTAAATTCTGTTAGAGGGAGGCAAAGAATAAATAAGTAGGTACTGAAGGAAAGGCAGTGTTACTCTTTTATTTAATATGATTAGAGGAGGCCTCTGATGGGTAACACATGAACAGAAATAAGAAGAAAGTAAGGGGTTGAATCATGCAAATATTTTGGAGAACAATATTCTAGGCATAGGGAACAGCAAGAAAAATGGGTCTTAGGTGGAAGTACATTTGTGAATGAAAAATGTCATGGCTGGAGCAGAGTATCTGAGAGAGAATGTGGTAGGAGATGAGGTTGAGAGGTAGTGTGTGGAATCTTTGGGAAATTCCCTTAAGCATTTTGAGCAGGGAGTGACATAGTCTAAGTAACATAATGTGACTTAGGTTTTATTAAGCTGACTTTCCTGCTGTGTAGAAAGAGACTGTAGTTGAGGGCAAAGGAATGCAAGAAGAGGAGCAGGAAGACCACTTGCAGCAACCCAGGTGAGTGGCAGTAGTGGCTTGGACTTGAATGGTGTAGCAGTGGAGGAAGTGAGGCGTGCTTTGGATTCTGGATATATTCTGCAGGTAGAGCCAGCAGGGTCTCCTGACCATTTAGATGCAGGGTGTGAGGGAGAGTCAAGTACGGCACCAAGCTGTCTGGTTGCAGTTGCCGTTTCTCAGGACAGCAGGGTTGTGGCCAGAGGAAATGTGGGGGGTGGAGGGAGTCCAGAATTGGAATTCGGTTTGTTTAAGATGCCTGCAGACACTCAAGTGGAGATGTAGAATAGGTAGTTGGATATACAGGGCTGGCCATGAGGGGATATCAAGGTAAGGCGTGTGACCATTTAAAGAGTAAGTGTGGACAGAGAAGACATTTAAGGACATGTAAACTGGGGAGATAAGAAGGAACCAGCAAAAGAGCTGAGGCAGAGGAGGAGATAGGAGAATCAAATAACGGTTTCCAGAAGACAGAGGAAGAAGGAAGTGTGTTTCCAGAAGGAAGAAGTGGTCAACTGTGTCCGATGCTGGTAGGCTGAGCAAGTTGAGGTCTGAGAAGTAACCCTTTGACTTGGCCAGGTGAATGATACTCAGGGGCAGTGGAGAGGAACGATTGGAGGGAGTGAAAGGAAGAGAGAATGCAAGGAGAAGTGGAGACAACAAATATAAGCAGATCTTTTTAAAGAAGCTTGCTATAAAGGACTATAGAGAAGTTGGGCAGTAACCAGAAGTACGTAAGGAACCAAGAATAGGAGGAGGATGAAACATCTTCTCTGTTGATGATAAGAGAAGAAAGAATTTGAGGATGTCAGCGAGATAGGGAATATGGGAGCAATGACCTTGAATAGGAGAGCAAGGAGGAGATCTGTTTAGTTGCACAGAGAAGCAATAGAGAGCTTCTCTGTAATAAGAGTACATAGATTCAGACGCTATCAGTGAGCAGATGTGGTGGAACACACAAAAGTTCTCTTACAATGGCTCTGTTTCCTCAGTGAAATAGAAAGCAAGATCATTAGCTCAGAGTGAGGAGGTACTTGAGGAATGAAGTAGTCATCTGGGAGAGTGGGAGACTGTGAATGCAGTGGGCTCCCACCTGAGGGTGTTGGTCATGAACCAGGCAGCATGGTTGCATATACACTTCTGGCATGTTCCACTGCCCAGGCATAGGCGTGGAGTGGGTGGACAGTTGTATTTAGCTAGGCTTTGGATTTTGCCAGAAATACAAAGGTATTGATGTATTTTTATACCAGGGAGACAGGATTTGAAGGTACAAGGGAGGAATTTTGATGATTGAAGGTGGACTCTAAACTGAGTAAGGGGAGAGAGAACTTCACAAGGGGGCTGAGAGAGAGAGTGATAAGGTAACAGGTTCCCTGATTTGTTTAGATCCCAGTGGAGTCAAACGTGGCTGGTGTTATTACTAAGGGCAGTGAGCTGGAAAATTAGGTGTTTGGAACTGAGTTTATGCAGGATTGCAGCTAGCGCTAATCACAGTGTCTAGGGTATGGTGTTGAGAATGTTTAGCTAAGTTAGACACTAAGATCATGGAAAGGACTATAACTCCAGGGTAGTAAAAGAATCATCAGTGTAGATGTTGAAATCTTCAGAATGATGGTGGTCATGTCAAAAAACACAGCATTGAAGGAGTAAAGGGGAGAAACCCGGAGACCTAAGGATGACTGCGGCAAGGAGGTTGGGGGTGGTGAGCCACGAAGGCAGTGGGGTGGCATGGGCTTGAAATTGAAAGCTGGGGCAGGTTAGGGAGGTGACATTAGTAATGAGAAGCAACACACACCCCACTCCTAGGCCTGGTGACATGAGGGAGGATAGGAGAGAAACAGCCATCCCTCTGAGAAGATTTGAAAGGAAGCAGGGTCCTCAGAAAAATGCCAGATTTGTGTTACAACAAGATGCTAAAGGATCTTCAAAGAATGAGTGGAGGATGTGGGGGATTTTGCTAATATGATGGATCATGAGCTTCAGAGGGCAAAACACAGTAGGTGGTTTTGAGAGTTTGGGGAGATGAGAGACATGGAATCAGATATCAAAGTGGACGGGCAGATCGTGGTGAGAGTCAAGGTACTGCAGGTCTGGGACTTCCTGCATTGACTCTTGTGAATAGGAGTGAAGGCACCACGGGGTTAGTCTTGAAGATCTCTTAGGCAACTGTGAGATAAGAAAGCGGGGGTGGGGTCTTTCCAGGTGCATGCACGGTGGCCCTGAGATGCCTTCATTTCTCCATCCAGTGGGGTTAATGTAATTCGTGAAACATATTAGAAAGAGTGGGGGTTTGATAAAGCTCCATTATCATCCTCTTTTACAGTTTTTGATAGGACATGGTAAGCTAAGTGTTTGACCTCAGTTAAAGAGATGCTGTTTTAACTCTGTAAATTTGTTTTTCATACTTAGCATTTTATATAATATTTTAGTTTTCATGATTTATGCTGATTACTTATTACTTTCTTTGCCTGTAAAGCCTCATGATTTCTCTGTTATCATTGTGCTCTGAATAAGAAAATTGTTACTCTGTAATTTTTTAAATAACATTTTTTGTTTTTCTTGGCAGGCACTTTTTCATGGAAAGTTCATTGATACTGGTTTCTCTTTACCCTTCTACAAGCGTATGCTAAGTAAAAAACTGACTATTAAGGATTTGGAATCTATTGATACTGAATTTTATAACTCCCTTATCTGGATAAGGTTTGAAGATTTATCTTTCAATAAGGTATTTTCTTGAAATCAGTTTTACATATTTTGTTAATTAGTGGTTGTATATATTTATATCACCCAGAGACAACAACATTGAAGAATGTGGCTTAGAAATGTACTTTTCTGTTGACATGGAGATTTTGGGAAAAGTTACTTCACATGACCTGAAGTTGGGAGGTTCCAATATCCTGGTGACGGAGGAGAATAAAGATGAATATATTGGGTAAGGTGATTACCTGATTGACCTTAATTTCTATAAGTACTAGAGCATGTTAGAACTATCTATACCCTTACCTTTATCCCTTGTTTGTGCCTCTGGGAAGATGTTCCACATTCATTCCCTCTTTCACTTATCCTTTTTAATCATTTTTCTCTCTACTCAGTCTTCCTCTCAATTTATAAACATGCTCTGACACCGCTCAAAAATCATATGTAGTAAAAAAAACAACAAAAAACCCAGTTCCCTTGCCTTTGACATACATTTAAGTTCTTCTCAACAGTACCAGTGTTCTTGAAATAAGAGTATGTATGATGACCTTCACTTTCCCACTGCCACCTGCTGTATGCATCCTACCTTTGTCCCGATCAAAAATCAGAGAACATTGGCAGCCTCTTCATTTCTAGATGAGGAGACAGAGGTGCTCTGTTCGATAGTAGCAAAACCAAGCCTGGAGCCACGCCTGCCTAAGCACTCTAATGCTCATTTCCTATTCCATCTCACTTTCCCTTTTTAACTGACTCTTAATAGTGCTCACCACAACTTCTGTTGTGAAACTGTGTTCTCTTGAATTCTATACGATTCATACAGCATACTGATTTTCTTCACTTTCTTTTTTAATGATGGTTAAGAAGTACTCTGTGTTTTTAGCCTTTTACCTCACATACAAATTACCTGTTTTTAAATACCATCTTTATTTTCAGTTTAATGACAGAGTGGCGTTTTTCTCGAGGAGTACAAGAACAGACCAAAGCTTTCCTGGATGGTTTTAATGAGGTTGTTCCCCTTCAGTGGCTGCAGTACTTTGATGAAAAAGAATTGGAGGTTAGGATCTTTTATTATGCTATTATAGGGAATGTTAATGGGAGGAGGGACTGTTGTTACACACTTTTACAAAAGAATGTCCACAAGTTTTAAAATCATGTGGCACAATCTTCAATCCTCTCTCATTCATCCAAATGTTCAGGGGGTACTAAAATCCCAGCATTGGGTAAAGGTCTTAAGTTCTCCAAAATGTGCTGATGTCATGAGCACAGAATCATCAATCAGTGCCAACTGTTAGGGCTCCTAAAGAGTGAGTGCAACCTTATTAATAATTTGGGGAACTCCTGGTTTAGTAGTGAGTTACCCCAAAGATTAGATTTCTAAGTCATGAGTTCTTAGTGGTCTTAACTGTACTTCAGAATTGTTAGAAGTACAATGTATCAGAAATGCTTTTTTTCTTTCTTTTCTTTTCTTTCCTTTTTTTTTTGTTTTGGTGATAAAATACACATAACATAAAATTTACCATCTTGAACTTTTTTAAGTGTACAGTTCAGTAATGTTACGTATATTCACAGTATTGTGCAGCCAATCGCCAGAACTTTTTCATTTTGCAAATCTGAAACTCTATACCTATTAAACAACTCCCCATTTCCTCTTCCTCCCTAGCCCCAGGCAACTACCGTTTTACTTTCTGTTTCTGAGTTTGACTAACTCTCATAACCTCATATAAGTGAAATCATACATTATTTGTCTTATTGTGGCAGGCTTATTTCAGTTACCATAATGTCCTCATGGTTCATCCATATGGTAGCATATGTAAGAATTTCTGTCGTTTTTAAGACTGAGTAATATTCCGTTGTATGTATATACCACCTTTTGTTTATCCATTCATCAGTCAATGGATCTTTGGGTTGCTTCCACCTTTTGGCTATCGTGAATAATGCTGCTATGAACATGGGTGTACAAATATCACTTGGAGACCCTGCTTTCAGTTCTTTTGGATATATACCCAGGAGTGGGATTGCTGGATCATATGGTAATTCTCTAGTTAACTTTTTGAGGAACTGCCACACTGTTTTCCATAGCAGCAGCACCATTTTACATTCCCACCAAAAGTATGTGAGGCTTCCAACTTTTCCAAATCTTTGCCTATACTTGTTATTTTCTGTTTTTGTTTTTAATAATAGCCATGCTAATGGATGTGAGGTGATAGCTCACTGTGCTTTTGATTTGTATTTCCCTAATGATTAGTTATTGTGAATTCTCCAAGTCTTCTCCACATTAGATTAGAACACAGGCAGGGCGTTAGGAAGGTGCTTGCATTTCCCCCCACCTTCTTTGGGGGGCAGCCATCTTTGGTCCTCTATTAAGAAACTTGGTTTGTTCGTGTAATCAAATGTGCATATGAAATATTAGCATTTTAAATTTTATACAGTAATATCCCTACGTAGGAATTAGCCTTCTAGAAACTCTGACATGGCAAGTATATGAAAATCAGGACTCTGAGCCTGAATTACATGTAGACTCTGTAAACCTGGTTAACATCTCTTAATAGCTTGCTTACACAGATTAGCAGAAATGCATTAGTAGAATGGAAGATACTTTTTAGAGTAGTATTAATCATATTTTAAGTCACCGACTTCATTAAGAATCTGAAGAAAATTTTAAAACTTTGTATACTCAAAATGCGTATACCTAAAACATTCCATACCCCCGATTAAGCAGGACCTCCTGCTTTAGAGGTCCACTCAGTGAAGGAGGGATGTTACGGCGAGAGCCTGACATTAGAGCTGAGATGAAACTGAAACAGTAAATCGACAAGGATATTAATAGGTGCATACTTTGTATCACCGTTGGCAGCATTTCCAGTCTTTACATAGAGGCTTGTGAAATAGCTTGGCCATAAGATAATTTCCTTACACAGAGAAGGAGACTAAAGCCCTTATTGATTACTGATTTACCTTTAGCTCATAGTACAGAGCTGTGAGAAAATGGACATTCGTGTTGTTCTGTTTTGCTTTGCCTTGACTTTTCTCCTCTTGTTCTTTCTTTCACTCCCATTCATTGTCTCTCTTAACCATGAATAATACCACAATAAGGGATATTCACACCATTATCCAAAATAATGGTTATTCATAATCATGCCATGCCCCTTTTTATAGGTTAAAATCTGTTTTAACTTTAAGAAGATAAAACAGTCATTCTTTGTAAAAAAAAAAAAAACCTCTCATCACACTAGGAATAGAAGGCAACTTCCTCAGTTTGATAAAGGGCATCAACAAAAAAGATAAACCCTAACATCATTCTTAACGGTGATACCTTGAGTATTTCTCATTGAGATTGGGAACAAGGCAAAGTTGTCCACTCTCACCACTTTTGTTCTACATTGTACCAGATTCCTGAGCCAATGCAGTAAGGCAAAAGTAGAAGCAAAAAGATTGAAAAGAAGTAAAACTGCCTTTATTCACAGATGATAACATGATTGTCGACTTAGAAAAATCCTAAGGGACCTACCAAAAAACTACTAGAAATAATAGTGAATTTAGTAAGACTGTAGGGTACAAGGTCAGTGATGTTAAAAATCAATTGTATGTCTTCTATATGCTAGCAGCAAACATTTAGAAATTGAAATTTCAAAGTTTCATTTACTAAAGCATAAAAAAAATGAGCAAATTTAGCCAAAGGCCTGTAGGAACTCTACACTAAAAACTTAAAACATTGCTCAGAAAAATTGAAGATTTTAGTAAGTGGAGAGATATACCATGTTATGTATTGGAAGACTCAATATTGTAAATATGTCAATTTTCTCTAAATTGAGCTGTATATTCAACACAATCCCAGGCAATATCCCAGCAGAATTTTCTATAGAAACTGACAGGCTAGTTCTAAAATTACAAGGAAATGCAAAGGGTCTAGATTAACCAAAACAATTTTGAAAAAGGACAAGCTTGTAGGATGTTAACTACCAGATTTCAAGACTTATTATAAAGCCATAGTAATTAAGATAGTGTGGTATTTGTGCAAGGATAGACAAAGAGATCAGTGGAACACTTAGAGAGTCCAGAAGTAGACCCATATGTATATTGTCGATTGGCTTTCATCAGAAGCAATATAGTTTGATGGAGAAAGGGGAAGTCTTTTAAACAAGTGATGCTGGATCAACTTGATATTCATATGGAAGAAAATTAATCTTAACCCCTACTTCAGCTCATAAACAAAGATTAATTTAAAATAAATCATAAACATAAATATGAAAGTGAAAAAGAAAACATAGAAAAATCTTAGTGTGGACAGAAGTGTCTTAGGAAGAACACAGTAAAGCAGTAGACCACACACACCCACAAAGGATGTTGGACTTCATCAAAACTAAAAACTTCCTTTCAAAAGATGCTGTTAAGTAAATGAAAAGGCAACCTACACACTGAGAGAAACTCTTGAGACAAAGGTCTTGTATCCAGAATATATTAAAAACTTGTAACTCAGTAAAAAGACAATTTTTTAAAAGTAAGTAAAGACTCACTTTACAAAAAGAAGCTATGTACTTTTTTTTCTTTTTTAAATAAATTTATTTATTTTTGGCTGTGTTGGGTCTTCGTTGCTGCGTGCGGGCTTTCTCTAGTTGCGGCGAGCAGGGGCTACTCTTCGTTGCAGTGTGCAGGCTTCTTATTGCAGTGGTTTCTCTTGTTGTGGAGCACGGGCTCTAGGCGCGCAGGCTTCAGTAGTTGTGGCTCGCAGGCTCTAGAGTGCAGGCTCAGTAGCTGTGGTGCATGGGTTTAGTTGCTCCGTGGCACATGGGATCTTCCCAGACCAGAGCTTGAACCCATGTCCCTTGCATTGGCAGGCGGATTCTTAACCACTGCACCACCAGGGAAGCCCAAGAAGCTATACTGATGGCACGTAAACATTCGATGCTCAGTAGTCATTGGGGAATTGCAAATTCAAACTAAATGAATTACCACTTTGGGATACTGTTGGTAGTTTCGTACAGTGTTAAATATACATCAGCCTTATGCCCTAGCAGTTCCACTAGTAGGTGTTTATTCATGTGGAAATGAAGTATATTTTCACACAAAGACTTTTCCATAAGTGTTTGTCACAACTTTATTCATCAAAATCAAAAATTTGAAGTAACCTAAATGTCCATCAACAAGGGAGAGGATAAATAAATTGTTGTATATTTATATAATGAAATACCACTCAGCAATATGAAAGAAGTACTGGTACCCACAACAACATGGATGAATCTCATAAACATTGTGCTAAGCGGGAAAAGAAAACAGAAAAGAGAGGGGACATGTGTAGTATTGTCTCATATTCTCAAAAATCTAGTCTATGGTGAAATTGTTGATCACCTAGAGCCAAAGATAAGGATGGTGGTTTTAACTGTGACAAGGGACACGATGGAAATATTCTACCTATTGATTATGGTAGTGGTTACACCGGTGTATACATCTGTCAAAGCATCTAACTCTGTACTTAAAATATGCACATTTTATTGTATGTAAATTATAGATCATAGTTAACTTATGAGAAATAAAGTATTATACTTTTTTATCTTATTACGCCAAAAATAGTTTTCATCCCTTATATAATAAACTGGAGTTAATTTGAAAATGTCACGTATGTAGAATATTTTATTCCCAAAGCCTGGATAGATGAATAACAAGAGGTTGGTATATTTTTAATTTTAAATAGATATGGTAGCATAGGTTTAAAAAAAAGAACTAGAAATTTATTTGTAATTTGTATGTCTAATTTGGGATATATTTATAGTAAAAGAGATTGTTCTGGCACACAGCTGATGTTTTTCTTGATGAATAGTTACTTTAAATGTTTTCAGTTTAAGTTCAGTAAACATGGGTAAGATAAAGTGCCATAGAATTCTGCATGTTAAATTGCCACAGATTTTGTTGGATTTGCTTACTGTGACCTTTATTTGATGTACACATAGCTGTTTACATAATTATGCATGTGCATAGCTGGGCATTAGCAGATTTCAGTCATATGGTTACTCTCTTCACTAAATCTTTACTGTGACCTGATACTGTGCTCCTTTCCCAGGTCATGTTGTGTGGCATGCAGGAGGTTGACTTAGCAGATTGGCAGAGAAACACGGTGTATCGACATTATACCAGAAACAGCAAGCAGATCATCTGGTTTTGGCAGGTATTTGCTTTTATCTTTTTGAATCAAAGTACTCAAAGAAGATGTTTTCTAATGAAATGGGGGTTTGAAAACAGTTCACTTTTAAAGTTGAGACTGCTTTTAGACATGGTATTTAGTCTTTGAATTTTAAGTCGGAAGTGCATAGTGTGAATACTTGTTAAAGGATTTTCCATTGCTTTTTTCCTAAATGAAAGAATAAATGACTATCTTCTTTAAATAATAGCTTAATGGTAATAGTTGTAGGTATAACATTTTTTTCTAGTAGTATGAAAGTATTCTATAAATTCCACTTAATTCTAGAAGTAAATGAGGAAGTATGTTTTTAATGAGAAAGTCAATGCAGATACTTAATTCCTCTAAAGGTGATAATATGCCAGGGAGTTAGAACAATCTAGAGGATAATGTCCAGGAATGACTTTTCTTTCCTCTCTCTCCTTTCTCTCTCTCTCTCTCTCACACACTCTTTCTCTCTCTTTCCCTCTCCTTTCTTTTGTTTGTGTTTGTGTGTTGTTTGAAATTTAAAATCTCTAGGCCAGGGATATTATCCACATAAATTTACTAATTGAGACTCATTTGAGCAGCTTAGTAACTGAACATCTGGTGTACTTGTGCTTAACTGTTTCACTTTCAGGTGAAAAGCCTGGGTTTTTCTGTTACTATAGAAAGATTTTCCAAAGGTTGCATCTTTTCATAAGGATATGTCATATGTTTGTTGCTCCATACTTTAAAGAAGTGTGGACACTTCTAGAAATTTATCCTATGGATACACTTCACATATGCAAAATGGCTCATACCAGAGTATTTATTGCTACATTATTGGTACACTAGTGAAGACTTGAGACACCTAAATGTCCATCAGGGGGAACTGAGTAAATAAATTGTAATATATCCATTATGTAATTCTGTACCTTGTCATCATTCTTTTTCTTAATGCAAATTAACAAAAATATTGGAGGATAATATTTTTCAATACAATATTAAGGGAAAAAAGGTGTGTATATTATTTGGTTAAAAGGAAAATATATATTCTGTATAGACAGAGTGTCTGCTAGTGTATGAATACAGCATCTGTAAAGGTAGAGGGCACGCGAGCAGCAGTTGCAGAGAGCTGACATTGAGGCAGAGGTGCATGTGTGGGCTGCTCTTCCTGCTGTGCCCTTCTGCTGCCTTTGAGTTCCACACTATGTGCATGTATTATCTATTGTAAAAAAAAAAAATAAATAAACAAAAAGGTAAGAATAACTCTATTTTCAAGCCTAAAACATCAGAATTGCATCACATACAGAATGTGTGCAGGTATCTGTACTCTTCCCTTTTAGGCTCATTACCAGTTTCTTACTCCTTTTGTTCCCTGACTTTCCCTTTGGACTTTGTATTTATATACTCGAGGAGCTTAACCCTTAGTTATGTAAATCCAAATGAATAGTTGTGTTTTCTGAATTGGGTTTGTTTCAGGGACAGTGGTGAGGTTTATGCCAGACCTGGTAATAAGCTGTATTTCTTTGTCTTGATGAAATATGTTGCCTCAGCACAATTCTGTGCAGAAACATTTTTGGTCATAATTAGCACAACGCTTTGTCCTATTGTTAGCTAAAGTTTAGTCCCTGTTTTTAAGATACATTTCTACTCTCAGACTGTTCCCTAAGTTCCTTGCCTTCAGTTGTAAGATACTCAGACCAATTCAGATCAGTATTTCACATTACCCATTTATGTCCACTTTGAAAAGAGATAGTCTGTGAACTAGATATATTTTTAGAAGAATGCATACTTTAGGTTTTCAAATATGAAGAAGAGAGTTGGGAAAATGATGTTTAGTGGAAGAAAATACCACAAACTATTGAAAGTGGCAGTTGGGAAGTATTTGTTCATCTTTGGTAGCTTACAGCGGAGAAGGGTAGGTGGCTCGGGTCAGGATAACAGTGGTTTAGAGCTCAGCCAGACCTGAGTTCAAATCTTAGTTCTGCTACTTATTAGCAGTTTGAGAAGGACAAATTATTTCACCTCTCCAGGCCTCCACTTTCTTATATGTATACTGCGGATGCTAATGATAGTAACTATCTCATAATATTGTCGTAAGGGCCAAATACACAAAAAGCATATGGCACAGCACATGGCAGGAGCCCTCAACAGGTGACAGCTGTAATAGTGTAACCCAGCCACAACATCTGCCCTGGTCAGTGGTCTGACTGTGGACAAATGACAACCTTTCTAGGCCTCCATTTCCTCTCTGTAAGATGGATATAATAATAACAATAGTGGCCAACCTATGGTGTGATTGTGAGGATTAACTGAAGTAAGATTGATAGTGTACCGAGCATAGTGCCTAGCCTGAATAAATGATGAATGCTGCAGCCACTTACCACATATATTTTAAAACTAGTTTGTGTTAAATTTCTTCTCCTTCAAGTTAAATTCTTAAGTTTCCAGAAGAAATTTAAGAATAATTTAAGGCTCTACTATTTTCACTATTGAAGATAATCTAGTATTTATTTTATATTAAAGTAAATTTGATTTTGTTACACAGTTTGTGAAAGAGACAGACAATGAAGTAAGAATGCGACTACTGCAGTTTGTCACTGGAACCTGCCGTTTACCTCTAGGAGGATTTGCTGAGCTCATGGGTAAATGCAGTTTCACTGTAGATAATTTTGGGATAATAATGGCGTTTAGACATACAACAGACTTGAACCTAAGGATTCTTCTTCTGTGCTTTATGTAGGGCATCTACCAGAAGAAAGACAAATTAATGGTTAATATCGAATATACTTGTAACACAAAAATGAACGTCTGCTCACAAAGCCTGGTTGGCCATTGCTCTGTGAAGGGAGCAAGATGCTGTAGAAATACTTATCTTTCCACTTTGTAATTCTTATTGCTGGATCTTTGCAGCAATAAGAAGTTTCTCTAGGCAGAAGTAACTTACCTTGTAGTTTATTCTGTATCATTCAAGTTGACTATGTGACATGTTCTATTATTTGACTAGTTACCAAAAAGTGTAAAGGACCAGATAAATTTTGTCTTATTTTCCTGATTTAGGAAGTAATGGGCCTCAAAAATTTTGCATTGAAAAAGTCGGCAAAGATACCTGGTTACCAAGAAGCCACACATGGTAAGTTCAAGAATCTTAAATAGGAAGGTGAAAGCCAGAGTCTTTTTTTTTTAATGTAAGACCCAGTATAATTTCTTATTCATTAAAGTAGTCAGAATTTCAATTTTGAGAACAGGCTGATTAACATAGTATTCTATAACTAAACACATTAGAATGATTGGTTAATATAAATACTTGAGAAATGTATCCATTGATTCAACAAATATTTAGCATACCCACTATGTACAGAATGAGATTGAAGTGCTCTCTGCCTTTTATGAAGTTTGCGCTCCATTGGGGATGGGGACACAAAAGACACACAGGTAAACAACTCTTTGCAAATGCTAGGAGTCCTTCAAAGGAAACCAAGAGAACAACTAGAGGGGAACCTCCTTTGGATTGGGTGGTCAAGGAGGTTTCTTGGAAACTGTGATGTTTAAGTTGAGTTTGATAAATAGCATGCTGTGGGAAGAAACAGGGGAAGTGCACTCTTTGTACAGGGTCGTTTTTCAAGGAAATAAAAGATGCCTTGGTGTGAATGGAACTTAATGAATCGGGGAGGGGATAAAAGAATTTGGAAATGTAGGCAGGGGCTAAATTATGGTGGAGCCTTATCGGCTATTATAAGGAATTTGTTTCTAAGAACAATTAGAAGGCTTTGAAGAGTTTTAAATAGCAGATAATGAGATCCAAGAAAAATCAGTCTGGCAACAGAGGAGAGAGGGAATTGGATGAGTGAGTGTGGGGAGATTAGTTATAGAACTCTTATAGTCATCCAGGCAAAAGATGGTGATGGCTTAAATGTACGTGGTTCTTTCAGGAGATCAAAACTATTTTCCCACTAAGTCATTTTTGCCTTTTTATTGTTTTGACATTTGCACTTGTGGTACCAAAGTAATGGTGGGTCAACTGCTGGTGACTTAGCACAAGTCAAGGCAGTGGCACAAAACTGCTATCTCTGCATTTTTCAACACCACACATTTGAAGTTTAAAGCAAAAAAAAAGCCAGGCTTATTGAAGGTTGTTCTTTATGAAGTATTAAAAGCTATTAACTTTATTAAATCTTGTTGCTTGAAGTATGTATGTAGCTTTTTTAACATTCTGTATGACAAAATGGGAAGTCTGCATAAAGCACTTTGGTGGCTGTCTTGAGGGGAAGCTTTTAGGCAGTTGTTGAGTTGTAAGCTGAACAGCTTGCTTTCTTTTTGGAACACTTTTTCTACTTGAAAACATGACAGACAAACTGTTTATTCAGACTTTTTTCCTTGAGAATTAATGAAGTAAAACTTGTCACCTTAAGGAAAACCACTAACAGCATTTGTTGGTGATGATAAAATTGAGGTTTCATGCAAAAATCAGAATTTTGCAAAACTTGTATGTACCATCTTGAGCTTGACAGCTTCCCAAGACTTTTTTTAATATTTGAAAATTCTTTATAACTTGGTGAACCAGTATTTCCAAATGACCGATGCATGATGTTACAAACTCATGCATGGGTAAAACATGCATTCAAAGTGTAAAATAAACCAATGGATTTCATATAACAGAGTACAAAAAGTTATTTGATATGGTTTCAAAACCCATATTAGGCATAACCTTGTCAAATTTAGTATGCTATCAAAGAATAATATCCACAATTATCTGAAAAAAATGACTTGAGTACATCTCTGTTTTCTAACTGCATGTCTGTATGGGGACAGTTTTCATATGCTTAATCTAAAACAATATAGTCCCACAGAATAAATGCCCACATAGGTATCAGAATCCAGATGTCTTCTATTAAAATAGCCAGATATTAAAATGATTTGCAAAAATATGAAACAAGGTCACTCTTTTCACTACTTTTTTGAAAATAGTCTTTTTTTCATAAAAATTTTACTTTTATTTCAAAGTAAATTACTTTTAAAATTTGCTTTAACTTATAATATGGTAAATATCAACAGCTATAATTCACATAAACAAAAGCTCTTTGGGTTTCTCAGTATTTTTAGATGTGAAAAGGGATCCTGTGACCAAAAACATTTGAGAACACCAGGTTAGATTAAATTGGTGAATCCAATAGAGGAGAGATTGTTGAGGCAGGGACAGAGAGTTCATAACCAAAGAAGAAAATTCTTTAAGAAAGATGAAAAGAATTGGGATCTTGAGTGTGAGTTAAGGAATTCGCCTTTTATAAAAACAAGAACATTTCCTCTGTTGTAACAGAAGAGGAAGGAAAGTTGGATGTAAACTATAGATAGATTTTAGATTTTGTGAAAGAATATAGAGTTTAATCCACCATTGGTTTGTTTTCTCAGAGTATAAGGTTGAGGTCACTGGCTAACAGTGAAGAAAGGAAAGACTTGAGGAGAAAGAAAGGAGAGCTGTCATAGAGTAGAAATATGGCTGAGAATGCTGGATAACATTAGATTGTCCACTTGGATCTACTAGTTCATCTAAAGTGACAATAATCTACCTAAGTCGTCAGATTTTCCCTGCAGTAATTTTCAACTGTTAAGGTACAAGGAATGAGAAAGTAGAAGGTTGTATTCATTCAGGGTTTGAGTTTGAGTAAGTTCAAAAAGGAGAGAGAGGGTTTTAAAATATTTGCAAGGTAGTGATTATAATGATGGACCATGACCTCTAAAGTAATTATAATGATGGGCTGTGGCTTAAGTAAAAAGTGAAGATAGGAAGAGTCTGAGGACAAGATAGGATGGTGAGAAAGGTTGGCATTTTAATTGAAATAAGTTGGGAAAGACAGATAATCAGAGAATAGAGTGTTTTAATTAGTAACTTCCTTTACTGGTGATGACAAGGTTCAAGGTATGATACTGAAGTAGAGGAACAGGTCACTGAGGAAGGGCAAGAATTGAGAGGCTGTGGCATTGCATGTCACCCATGTGAATGAGAGGACTATGAAGAAGGTGCCAGAGATTTCACTGAGTGAAGGAACATGGTCAGCAGGTGATAGCAAAAAGTGCAGAAAGAAGGCTGCATAGCCAGACTGTGTTTGCCTCAGAGGAGGAAAGTTTGTTTACTGGCTGCAGAGGAAATAGAATATTTCAGACTAGCTGGATTTCAGTTAAGGCAAGAGAGGAGTTGTTAAGACTATAGAAGCCTGCAAATCATAAAATATAAGTCCAAAAGAATGGATTGGAAAGGTCTGACACAGGTGGGGATTTAATTCAGATCAGGGGAAATACGGTTGATCAGTATTGGGATGACAATTTAGATGAAAATAGATGACCCAGAAAGACTTGAGTCTTCGGTAGTGACTGAGGTGAGCAGTGCCATAATCTATGGTGGAAGCATTCCTGATTATTCTCAGATTGGGTCCTACTGCTTTCATCCCCAGTGCTTTGCTTAGTGAGGTGGCAGCTTTCAGGGCAGGGGTGCTGCAGGCTATATACAGTGTATAGCAAGCCAATAGAGTACTGTTCCCTTAGAGTCCATGAGAAAAGTATTGATGTCTTCCCTTTTTATATATAAGAAAATAGAAGTAGCAAACTTTACTCAAAGCTGAAACTAAAACAAAAGCTAAAATAAAACTTAAAATAGTATTCTGATATTCACATAGTAAGTACTCAATAAAAGATGAATAGATTTTAGTATGTCTTTGTCCTTTTGTAAGCCAGCACAAAACATAATGGCTGATGTCTTAAAACAGAACCCTGTTTTGGATGTTTTAAAGTAATACATTTTCTTATGTGGTTCAACTCAACATTTACGAAATGTCTACTGTATACAGAATGGATCTGTGTTAGGAGAGTAGAGATGACTCTGCCCTTGTGGGTTTTGGAATCTAATGGAAAAAAAACAGTCAGTCATAATACAGAGTAAAGTAAATGCTAAAACAGAAGTAAAAAAAGCTTATGTATTACAAATGCCAACTCTCTACATATATTCACCTTCCATATTATATACATGGATAAACATGACCATAGTTTGTGTATAATGTTTTAATTTTCACCAAATCCAAGAATTTACAGCATTTGCTAGGTCCTCACATGTGAAAAATAAAATTTTTACTTCGTCCTTCTGAAAAAAAAAAAAAAGCTTATGGAGAGGGGAATTATTAAGTCTGTATAACATGTTCAAGGAGAATTCTTGGAGGAAGTTGTAGCATTTGGACTGATTCTTAATAATATTATAGGCAGAAAAGTGTATTCCAGAACATAGGAGAGCCATAAGAGCATGGTCATAGAACAGAAAAGTGTGTGGTATGCTTGGAGAACATTAAATAAGTTGATAGGGGCTATACCAAACAGCATAGGCTTCCTTGCCCACTTCCCCATCCTTAGTCATTAGAAGCAGCAGAGGTTTTTTAAACCATCATGTCTTTTTAAGAAAGTACCCCTGGCAATGATATAAGGCTATATAGGTTGTGAAGAAGTTAAAAAAAAAAAAAGGATGCAAGATCAGTAGTCAGGAAATACTGATGGTCTAGATAAAAGATGATGGGGAAGTATATATAGGAGAATATAGTAGCAATAGAAATGATCAGGAGGGAAAAGATGGGGGATATTTAGTAAATAGAATGACAATTTGACAGAGGCAGGTGACTGGTTAGTATAGGGCTCTATTGAAAAATTTTTTCCTGACCTCAGCTCAGAATCAGACTGTACCTTGAGGCATAGTTTAAAGGTGGGGGTGGGGAGGGGGCACACAATGGGAAGATATATAGTCCTCTTAACTGTTACTGTTAAATTAACAACTTTTCAAACAGAATAACATGGTCTGAGAAGAATACCATTTTAATTGGCTGCCTTGTTTCAAAAGGCTCTTTCTTGATTTACAGGTTTCCTGACTCTTATAAGGGCAGATAACTGGTAGGAGTAGTAGAAGGAAACTGGATAATCTATAGAAACCTTCCACATGAGAAAATGAAAGTACAGAAAGGTTTTGACTTCTCAGAGCTATTTCACTAGACACTAATAGTGGGGACCAAAATCCAAAACTCCTGAATCTTAACCCAGCTACTCAGTGCTGTATCTTAAAAAAATTAAATGTTATTTCACACCTTTGTAAATTGTAAAACAATACATTGATGTTTTAAGCATTTTCAATATTTTCTACATTTCATCAGTTAATCCCAGCAGGGAATCCTTTGAGTCTAGCAAGACTGTAAGCATATTATTTTAGAAACGGTTATACATATGATGAGATTATTTGAAAAGACAAAAATATATATTTGGTTATTGACTGTCTCCACCCTAGAATGTAAGTTCAGTGAGGACAAGCACTTTACTTTTTCATCATTGTATCACCAGCTCCTGGAAAAATACCTGATATATTAAAGATTCTCAATAAATAACTGATGAATGAATTGGTGGGTGAGTGAAAGAAATGGACTCTTTAACCCAAGAGAAGTTAGGGGGACTCATGACACAATGTAACAATAATAGTATAGAAAAGAGAAAAATTAGTGCTTCTTTAAAAAAAATTCCAGCAGTTTTATCCATATTGCTACAATTATTATTTTTAATTCTAGCTTTCTCTGGGAAACGTTAAAATATTTTTGTGACTAGGTCTTAAATTTGAATTGACTGCTGTAAGAAAATTTGTATATTTAATATTATATTTGTTAAGTAATAAATTAGTAAATAATAATAAAGTAGTAAATTGTGTGTTAGAATACTTCTGGCAAAATTTTTACATTCTTCCAGTTTTTCAAATGTGCTTTAAAAAAATATTGTATTAGAAGTCTTTTCAGAGTTTGTTTTATTGAAAACACATCTGATTTTGTTTTTGTTTTTGTTCAGTTTTAATCGCTTGGATCTACCACCATATAAGAGTTATGAACAACTAAAGGAAAAACTTCTTTTTGCAATAGAAGAGACAGAGGGATTTGGACAAGAATGAATGTGGCTTCTTGTCTTGGAGGAGCTCTTGCATTTAAATACCCCAGCCAAGAAAAGTTGCACAGATAGTGTATATAAGCTGTTCATTCTGTACAGTGAATTTTCTGAACCCCTCAAAGTATAAATGTTTTCCGTTCTTCCACAGAAATATGCAAAACATTTCATCCTTTTCTACTTTATTTATTGTTCCCTTGAAGTGACTGACTAGGAAAAAAATCATCCTTAAATTTTGAAGTTGAAGCAAGCAAGAGACTTTATTAAAAATAAGTATATATCTATATAAGCATATATGATAGTGGCTCTAGTTTTATAGAGCTCAGAGTGTATTAAACATGACAGCCGTTCATTCCAAAATAATCTGGATTTGCTTTACCTTGTTTCTGTTATCCAGGGGAAGAAGTACAAATTACTCCATGTTTTTTTTCCCTTTGTAACACCTCTTGAGGGTGTTTTGTTGCATGGCTGTTCAGGAAGGTATTAAGGGCTTAGGCCAAAATCTTACTTTGAATATGTTAAAAAATGCTGCTGGCTTTTCTTAAGATGGGTGCTTGAACCTGTCAGTTTGTTTTAAATAAATACAGTAGTTGAAAATTTTCCCTCTTTGCTACATCTCTAATATAGTCAGAGTCATGAATGAAACCGTAACTTACATGAAAGTCATATACTAGATCTACTACCATTTAGTTTATTCTAGAAATTGGAGAGAATTCACTGAGTAGCATAGAGGTTTGTTTACATGTTACTTTGGGATGCTAGGTATTTGTGGAATTAAAAAGAATCAGGCACTTCTGTACTTTAGTTTTAAAATATGTGATGTTCTTTAAATTCATAATAAATTGATGCAATTTGATACTTAGGAACATATAAAAAGGTAATGTGAACTTTTCTGCTTTTGTTTGTGTTCAAAGTTTTGGTTTCATAAAACCAGATGGATTGAAGACTTACATAAGCATTTGAAAACTCAAGTCTACTGATTTTCTGTTACTGTTTGCATATCTTCATTCCTCTTAAATTCATGAAAATTCCATGTATCTGAATAAGCTTATAAAAAATATTTTGGTCTCCCCCCTCCTTTTTACATAGATTACTATTTTTGTTCCAATAACACTTTTTGTTTTTCATTATCAAGGACATTTACTGAACTACAAAAATGTATAACAAGTTAAAATCTGATGTGAATATTAATGCTGCTTTAGCAAGCTGGGCTTCCCTATTAATATAAAAATTTAAATTTCCACTTGTAGCATTATTTCAGTATGTACTGTAAATTTCATTAACTTAAAATTTTTTTTTTACAACCATGGAACTGACGTCTTAGAATGCTACCTGTAACATATTTCACTACTAAGTACATACAGAAGATACTAGTATACAATTTAACTTCCCTAAACAGTAGTTTTTGTTTTGCCAAAATTTTATTTTTCTACATATTAATTTAGATGGTCTTCTGCATTTTTATTCAGAATCCATAGTAAAGATGAAATAAAGTCCGTGATCCACTCGCTTGAATAGACTCTTTTCCCAAATCCTCACTATTAATGTTCTAGTTATTTTCATGCCTAATGAATAAAAAACAAACAAAAAACAAGAAAACTAATGTACAGAACAGACTATGCAATAGAGGGTGACTAGTCTTCAAAAGGGCTGCTTAAATTATACCATGAAAGTACCACAGCTGATGAAGTTTGCTGACAGAAGTTACTGTCATTCAGTAGAGGCATGAGAGAACATCATGTAGCACATTGGAATGAAGACAGGAAGCTTTCAGGGTGCCCATCCCCCCTTCTCACTTAAGGTAAGAAATTACCATACAACAGATGAGGCTACACAGAGCCTACGGAGAGACCAAACCAGCTTTCTGGAGAAGGCTGGTTTGGAGAACTTATCAGGTCCTTCTATCTTTCATATTAATTGTAGAAATCCAGACCTATAGGCAGGATTTATTGTCTTGATATACCTACTCAGTGTCAGTGAGAGAAACCTGAGACTTGTTTTTTCCCCCTCTTCCCATCCCTGTCCTGTGCTGGGCCAGGCAGAGAAATTAGAAGTGCAGGGCTCACTGTGCCTGAACACAGACACTTCATGAGGAAATCAGCAAACGAGGGAGGCTCAGAAACAAGTTCATACTGTCACTTCATTTCAGTGCCACTACCCACCACCACCACCACTAAACAGCCCAGTCAGTGGGTCACAGGCACAACACAGTTTCAGCAATCAGATTAGTTGTTTGTCTTCCAGGAAAAGAAGCTACAAGTGGTGTTTTTGTTTTTAGTACTTCCAGGGCAGTTAAAGTCAAAAGGGTTAACAAAACTCTTTGCCCTCCAGCCTTAGGTCAACCACCTAGCTTTTCCAGTTCTCAAAACTAGATAGGGTGGTATGGGCCAACAATGTCAGGCAATGCTGCTTCTGTTTAAAATGGCCCGACTGGTGTGTTGCATCTGGACTGGGAAAACTCCAGGCACTTAATACGAAACCATAGCTGTGGACTTCCCAGAATGTGGAAACTTGTAACTGTATTTCCCTTTGAGATTCCTGCGCTGTCACCTGGGGAGATGATACTCCTGGGAGCTGCATGGATATGCTGCTACACAGACTGCTGCTGTAAGGTCATCTTTTGAATGTAAGGAGGCCTGACATTGACCTGCTGGGTGAGCTATGGTTTCTGTCCTTCTGAGTAAATTGGGGCCAGATGAAGCCTACTGTGGGCTTTTTGAGTCTTAATATTTGGCTGAACCTAAGATCCTCTAGTGGGCATTACAGAAGTCGAACAGAAATCATCTCCGGTTGAAATAGGCAGATGAGACAATAAAGGTTCTTTTGTAAGTCCACTGAACTTAAAAGCCAAACTTGAAGTCTACTGGGGATTTGGTCTGTCTCTCAAGGGAAAAGCCCAGACCTCATCAGAGGAGCCTTTACCTTAATGAGGTTCCTTTGTACCTAGTGTATACTCTTCAGTCACAAGACAGAGAAACATACAGGGCAGTGCAATAGGCCAGAACAGGACATTCGTTAAATAAACTTCATGGCCCTTGCCAAAGTAATCAACCCCTCCTATTTTTTCTTCCCAGTAATGCCCAGGTACAGTCCAAACAGGTTGTATAGTGAACACCACATGAATACAACAAAAAAATAAAAGGGGAAACCACCCCCCCCAATCAACAAAGAGTAAAAGTCCAAAAGGGCCTCACTTTGGCAGCACGTATACTGAAATTGGAACAAAAGAGGCATCTCCTAAATTCCAAATTTTCTCTCCCCAGTCTTGACCAAGGAGAACACAATCAGATGATAATAGCATTTTTAAATATTTACCGATACTCATGGTAAATACATGTTCTTTAATCCTCACAATTCCATTAGGTTATTGTTTTTTTGTTGTTTTGTTTGCTCCTTGTAATTATGTTTATTTTAAAAAGTGAGTCTGAGAGAAGTCATTTTTACAAAGTCCACAGCTGTTCCACAGTCTATGATTAAACACTCAGATAGGAAAATTTCTGGTAACAAGGAGTTAATTGAGAGCTTTCAGATTATAGTAGGATAACAGCCACATTCCAAATCAGATTTCTTCTCTCATTCTTAAAAGGAAACAGATGCATAAGAGGCAGTTATAATCACCCACAGCCCATGTCTGTAGTATGTTTAAAAGACAGAAAACTACAAACTTCTGTTTACATGTATGTGGAGAAAAAGGCATCTCAAACTAGCAGTCAGCTCTGGAACACTCAAGAACCAAGTCAAGTAGGGACTGCACAGGAAGGAGAATATAATGGGGTCTCAGGGTTCATTCCCGGAAGTAGTAGATCCCACCCTGAGTGGAGAAATGCGAAGAACCAGTGGGAGAACTGGTAAATCAGACTCCTGGGAACTCAAAAGAAAGAGGTTGAGGAAGCACACATAATCAGAATCTTGGGAAAGTACCACGTTTTGGAGAAGGCAGCTATTGCATTGTAAAGAGAGAAAAAAGCAGCTCTATAAAAGACCCAGCAACCACACTTCTGGATGTTTATCCCACAGAGATTAAAATTTGTTGATATAGTTATATCAGCCTTAAGTTCATAGCAGCCAGACTGGAAACAGCTTAAATGGCCTAAGGTGGATAGTTAAATAAACTGGTACACCCATACAATGAAATATAATCAACAATAAAAAGGAACTACTGACTGAATTTAGATGCTTCTCAAAAAGAAGTTATGCTGAATGAAAAAATTCAATCCCAAAAGGTCACATTCTGTATGATCCATTTATATAATGTTCTTGAAATAACAAAATTATAGAGAACAGATAAGTGGTTGTCAGACTTAGGGATGATAGCAGGGAATGGGTTTGACTATAAAGGCATAGCACTAAGAATTTTTGTGATGGAACAGTTCTGTATCTTGATTGTGGCAGTTACAAAAATTTACACGTGACAAAACTGCACAGAACACACACACAAGTGAGATCACTTAAAAGTGGTAAAATCTGAATAAGGTCTGTGGACTGTACAGTTTCCTGGTTTTGATATTGTACCATAGTTACGTTACCACTGAGGCAAACTGAGGGACGGATACACAGGACCTCTCTGTGTACTATTTTTTGACAACTTCTTATGAATCTATATTTCAAAGCAAAAAAATTTTTTTAAAGCCCTATATAATATCAAAGACAGAGCCTCCCCTCCATAAAAGGCTTTACTACTGAAAGATAGATACCTTATTTTACAAAAACTGTGTAGTACAGGATATTTATTACTGAACTAATCCAAACCCCTTACCTCCCCCATTTGATAACCTGGTGTTGCTGGTAACTCAGCACACACAAAAAGTCACACCTCCAAAAAATAACATTCAAAGTCACTCTAAATAAAGTGAAAACTGAAAATGAGGAAATTTCAGATGAAAATGCTCAACACAGAGAAAACAGTAAAATTCTTAAGCACAATATACTAGTATGAATTAAATATAAATAAATAACTGCAGACACGAAAAAATCCAAATTAGAAATTCAAAACTGGACAAACAACATGAGGATGTGAAATGCCTGTTAACTGAAGTCAATCAGGAAAAAAAAATTGAAGAAAAAGACAAAAACATCTCAGAAGTGAAGACAAACAGTATCTAAGGAGGAAAACATAAAAAAAATAAGGGACATGGAAGATAGAAATGAAAGAAGCCAAGAAAATGAAACTGAGAGGTAAAAGAAAAATTAGAGAAGTGATAAATACAAAAGGCAAAGATCTAATATACATATAATTAACTTGAGTCCCTGAAAATAAGATGGAACACTTTTTTTTTTTTTTTGTGGTATGTGGGCCTCTCTGCTGCGGCCTCTCCCGTTGCGGAGCACAGGCTCCAGACGCGCAGGCTCAGCGGCCGTGGCTCACGGGCCCAGCCGCTCCGCAGCACGTGGGATCTTCCCAGACCAGGGCGTGAACCTGCGTCCCCTGCATTGGCAGGCAGACTCTCAACCACTGCGCCACCAGGGAAGCCCGGAACAGTGTTTCCTTAAGTGCTGTCAGTAAGGCCACTCTGGAATGAGGGACAATCTATAAGACAATTGGACTGGCCCCTTCAAAAAGTCAATGCTGTGAGAAAAAAAAAGATGGGGTTACTATTCTAGCTTTAAAAAAACTAAGGCAGAAAATTAAATGCAATCTATGATCTTTGAATCTTGGTTTTTAAAAGTGTAAGACATTTTGGGACATTTGAGGATATTTGAATATGGTTGGATATTAGATGATGATAAAGAATTACTGTTAACATTCTAGTTGTGATATGGACTTGTATTTATTTAGAAGGATGTCCTTATTCTGAGATGATGAATGCTGAAGTATTTAGGGATGAAATATGTCTGCTATTAACTTTAAAAGTTTAGAAATATATATAAATAAGAATATCACACATAAGTAAAATATAGCAAAAGATTAGCAGTTGCTGAACCAGAGATGGGTTTCTAAGAGTCCAATATTTTCAGTTTTCCCTTCTGTTTGAAAATATACATGATAAACTGAAACAGCACATACCCACCACATTACCTGTGTTTTCCCTTTGAGAAAAATCCACCTACACATACACTCTCAGATTTCTATAGGTGGCATTCAAGATACTACTTTTTACGAAACAAGATTTTTGTAGTGGTGGCATCCCCAGTATCACTGTCCTGCCTATTTAAAACATCTTAATTTCCATTTCCCCCTTGAGTTCTGTGATCCTTTCACCCCATTACGGAATAGAATTTGAGCTCGCCTAGTGATAAAATCAAACCACTTGTAAGACTACCTCACATTTTTAAAAAGAAACCACTCCATTTTCAGTCCTCTCATGACTTATTTCCTTATGCAGGTTGGCTCCAAGATATATCATTTAACTACTTTATACCAAGAACTCTCATCATCCTAACCTCCTAACATTCACTGTACCTTCTCTGCAAGATCTCAGCTTTGAATCAATCCAGCTAGAAAATGCACTCCCCTATGTCACCTCTTCCACAGAGCTTTCTTTTCTTCTTTTTTTTTTTTTTTTTGTGGTACGCAGACCTCTCACTGTTGTGGCCTCTCCCGTTGCAGAGCACAGGCTGCGGACGCGCAGGCTCATTGGCCATGGCTCACGAGCCTAGCCGCTCCGCGGCATGTGGGATCTTCCCAGACCGGGGCACGAACCCATGTTCCCTGCATCAGCAGGCGGACTCCCAACCACTGCGCCACCAGGGAAGCCCGAGCTTTCTTTTCTTGATCTCCCATCCTGATGTGATCCAATTCATACCCTTTGTATTGCTGGTGTCTCAGGTGCACAATAATCTCAGCCTCTAAGCCATGGATATCTCTCTACCACTCTTATACCAATTATTTCTTTTGCCTTGTTATTTGTGAAGAAGTCTAGAATTTTGTATATTTAATTTGTTAAATGGTCCCGACATTAAAAGAACTGAGAAAACAGCCATAGAACAGTATGGTTAATGTATTTATTATCTTTATAATTTGATGAAAAGGCACTGCTTCTTAGATATTTCACTGAAAAATTCTCAGTTCTTGTCACTGAAACCTGTAAGCAACTGAGCAGCTTCTGTCTGTATCTAAAATGGAAGAATACATATTATAAAACAGTACAGCACAGAGATCAACTTGTGAAACAAGTTTATAAAGTAGTTTCTAAGAATTTCCAAAAAACCAGGATAGCACACTGTAAGAATAAAATTTCTTAGAGAACTCAAGAGATGACACTCTTAGAGAACTCGTCCACATTAGTACATGTCCCTTGCCTTTCATGCTTTAGAAATCTTTTTCTATCTGCTATATATATGTCAAACAGGAATAATTCTATATTGCAGCAAGTAATTCATACATGTTTGTTGATAGTAACTAAATATTTGCTATACACATTTGAAATAAACACTTATTTAACAATACGCATTTGGACAATTACGTTTTTAAAGAAGTTCTTGATTCACCTTTACTTAATGTGCCTCAGTGGAAACCTATCTGCCTTACTTTATTGGAGATGTTTTACCTGTTTATCCTCCTCTGTGTGCGCTGCATAGTCCTTGGCTTTTGATAGCCAGAAAGCAGCAAGCTTTTTGTTGTGTAGCTTCAAATACGTCTTTCCTAGAAGGAGCAAGTTTTTGCTGTAGAAGTTTGGATCCACTGTACATAAGAAAAACAATTTAAATTTATCTCATATGAAATAGTATTGCTCTTATTTTTAAAGGCTTAATTTTTTTCATCTAAATTCCAGTAATATACTTGTGTGGTCAATAAATGATTAGGCTAATTAGAATTCTCTTTTGTTCAACTATACATATCTCAAAAAATTTTATAATTACCATTTATTGTCTACTATGTGCCAGGCACTATATTACACACATTTCTCATTTTCACAGCAATTTTATAAAATTGGTACTCTATTTAATAGATGGAAAACAGGGTCCTGATAGAATATAAGCTCCAGAAGGATAAGGGGTTTCTTTTTATCATCTCTTTTGCTCCCTGCATCCGAAGTGCCTAGAACAGTGCCTAGAACTGTACTCAATATACATTTGCTGAATGAGTAAATGAAATCATGATGATATGTGTATGTGTATATACACACACACATTTGGTCAACCTTTACTGAATGTGGGCTGTGTTTAAGCACAGATAAACAAAGTCTCTGCTCTTTTGGAATTTATAATGAAAAGGAAAGACAAGCATGAGCACAACTAAATGTAATAAAGGAATAAAAGGAATGCTTTGATAGGTGTACAAATTTTAAAGTGCTATGAGAAACCAAAGAAAAAGCAACTAACTAAGAGGTTACACCTGGGCTAACGTGGAGGCTGAATAGAATTTTAGCAGGATTCTTGGCTGAAGAAAAAATGTGAACAAAAAGCCTATGAATGAAAGCATGGGACTGTCTCACTAACTTCATTAATTCTTTATACAGTTTCCTCCTGTCAACCTGGGACCCTTCTATATTCAAAGCATAATTCTTCCTGGATATAATTTATGATTAACTCTATTTGCCCCTTAACCCAAAATTGTTTTATTTCTTTAATGTGAACATATTTGTGAGATGCCATGTTGATGTGCTTCAAGTTTCCTTGGAGTTAAGTAAATTCATTCCTTCATTCATTCGTCTACTTATTCAGCAAATTTGCCAAGCATTATGTGCTAAGCAATGAGGATTCAATTGTGAGCAAGAAGACAGAGTCCCCATCTTCCCTGAATTTAGTTTTAGACATGTAAACAAATATTCATACTATGTAGTGATAAGGGCCATGATGGAGGAAGTAAAAGGTACTAAAAGCATAGGAGGAGCTTCTAAACCAGACATAGGCCATAATAAGGAAAGGGCCCCCCCTAGAGGAAGTGACCTTGAAGGTAAAACCTGGAGGATGACTGGAATTACCAAGGATTATTTTAGTTCCACAAGAGTATGACCATGTTTTTTTCAACAACCCGAATCCTTAAACCTCTAAGGCCCTATTTTAACTTTGCAATTACACTTCTAAGTCTCTGAGGAAACTGCATTCCCAGATCATATCCATGATAGTAAAACTACCATCTTGAGAGGATATCAATGGAAGGTAGTAACAGTAAATCAGAATTAATGTATTACAGATAGAGTTAAAATTCAGACAAAATTCTTTCTTTACAAGAAATGCGTTTTAAAAAGTGCTTTGCTATCATGAAAACATTTGAACAAGTCCATATGAGTAGGCTCTAAAATTTAATAAATTGTCTTTAATTTTCTTCTGATTAAGTTTTATAGGAATATATTTGCAATGTTTTTTTTTGGGGGGTGTACTTGGTAACAAAGGCTTATGTCCCTTACTTCTCTAGTTTCTCCTATTAATATTAGGAAGGATAATCTTAGGATAGGCTGATGTTCTCTAGGCTGGCTATTTCTTCAAAGTAAGAGTGCAGGAAACTCTTTGTCACAAAAGACAGTATCTACAATAGAACAAAAACTGGCCTGTTTTAAAACCAGAGAGTTCTCATTTCAGTGCCATCTGAAATTTGCTGAGAGAGTCCATCTTAAAAAAGTATTTTTCTGTAACTATATGTAAGGTGACAGACGTTAACTAAATTTGGTGTTGTGATCGTTTCGCAAGGCATACAAAGCTAATACACGAAGCTAATACAATGTTATATGTCAATTATACTTCAATTAAAAAATAATAACTTTAAATGAAAATAAATAAATGCCTCTGATTAGCTGTGTGATCTTACATAAACAGTTAATCTGTCAAAGCCTCCTCTCAAAAAGGAAGGTTGAATTACATCAAATGAAGGACCATTCCAGAATTACAGCTCTAAATTCAGTAGCAGTCTATTTCTTACTCAGGTGATCTTTACTAAATAAGGACTTTAAAAATTATTTGATAATGTCTAGCTCAAAAAGAAGTTTATGAAGTATATCAGAACAAATAACTTATTTCTGTTTAAAAAATTCCTATTATATGTGAAGCATTCATACAATTTTAAGTATATTAGTATGTGAAATAAAAAATTTGTCACCTTGCTCTGCCCTGTGAAAGTAGCCTAAGGCCTGTTAAAAAGACAAAAAAACCAAACTTAATGAAAAATATTAATACAGAGTCAATTTAAAATAAAGCATTTTCTCAAAAGATCTATTCCTATATTAAATATAAGACAGGAAGTAAATTAAAACATCTTAAAAAAAATCTTAAAATAATGGTCCCAAATGTAAAATAGACAGCTAATGGGAAGCAGCCACATAACACAGGGAGATCAGCTCGGTGCTTTGTGACCACCTAGAGGGGTGGGATAGGGAGGGTGGGAGGGAGATGCAAGAGGGAGGAGATACAGGGACATATGTATATGTATAGCTGATTCACTTTGTTATAAAGGAGAAACTAACATACCATTGTAAAGCAATTATACTCCAATAAAGATGCTAAAAAATAATAATAATGGTCAATTCATCAACAGTGAGAGGTTAATATAGCAAAATTGACCATAACACTATTAAATCATCAGAATACGGATTACAATTATGTGGACCATTTCTAGTAATAACTTGACTACTACTTAGAACTCATACCAAACTGGCATCACATGCAGAGAGGAAAGAACATTATCATGTGCAACTCAGATACTTTGACCTTTCTCTTCTTAAATCATAACAGGGACTACCAATAAAAACTAGATAAAATCAAAAGCTGAGTTTATTCAGTGATACATAAGTCGTGCCAATGAATTTTTTAAGTCCTTTATTACTGAAATTCCTGTATAAAATTTTAAGGTCAGTCTGAAACTCCCTGCTGATCATGTCTTTTTTTCTTAGAATGCACATTCTTTTTAATAACAAATATTTCCCAACTCTGTTCTAACTATACAACTAAATATTCTTTGCATCAAATTCTGCGCTATAGCTTCACAGAAAACATTATGATCCAAGTATTGGAACAACTTTTTGAACTGTCTGCTTCCTTACTCTGAAAATTTTGTGATGAGTAAACCCAAAATATTTGCCCAGAAATCCCTTTCAAATTTTATTTTTAACAGGAGAAGCAAAAGGCCTTGGAAATATGAGAGACCATGAGCCTTTCAAACCTGCTGTGAAAAAAAAGTTATAATTACTTTTCATTTATCAATACAAACACATGTTTTAATGTCCAGGTAAATGACTCTTATCTTACGGAATGTGTACCTAAAACATGCTAAGAAGCAAATGCTATATTTCTTGTTCTATTTTATGATTTTTATGTGGTATAGATTTCAAGCAGAAAATGAAGGTAGATTTTAGCCATGGGTTATTTTAGCTGACAATATACCAGAATTATCAGCCACTCACCTAAAACAGAAAAAAAAACACTCACCAGTCACAGATAATAATTATTAATAAGGCTTTCTGATAAGATAGTTGCACTGGATCATTAGAAACCTGCTCAAGTCCCTCACTGATCAGAACACCAGATGTGTGGACACTGTAGAGTGACAGAGCAGTTAAGAAATCAGTACTAACTTAACAAAGGACATCACACTACCTCCTCATAGGTGGAACTAGGAGGAGTTGCAAACAGCATTTCAGCAATTCTTCTTTGATACCAAGGCATTTCAGCAAATGTGTAACACCTATGGGGAAATAAAATGACACGTACATTCAAATTAGTTCTTAAAGAGAACTAAGCATCTTAACAGATATAAAAGGAATCTTCTATTACATGTTTAAACAGTCTGTACTTTCCATAATATCCAGTAGGTTAATATTTGTACTGAATTATCTAGGGACTGATTTATGTTGATCCATCAATTACAGTGTATACTGTGACAGTATAAATAGTAAGTAATATTTATAACAGTAATGATAATACAGTACATCATTCACCTTTTGAGTGCTCACTTTGTGCCAAGTGCTGAGCTAAGTGATTCTCTCATTACTCCTTACAATAACTAAATGAAATAGAATCGTTACCCCTATATTTTTACATAAAAATTAACTCAGAGAAGTTAAAAAAAAATAACAAAACTAAACATGATATACCTAAATAACAATGGCAACCAACAATTTAAAGTCTACATATTTGAAAGGGTGTGGCAAATATTTACCATCCAAAGCTCTTGACAATTTTCTGAAATAAGTAGGAAAAAAAGTGTTGGATCTTTGATTAGGGTCTGAACTCCTTGAGGATGAAACTATTTCATTCATGTTTGCTTGCCAGCATCTTAATTACTGACTGTCCCTCAACTGTCATTAATTCTCAGTAAGTGTTTTCTTAGTTGAATGTGTCCTTTATCCTGAAGGATATTTACTTCTCTTTTAAAAGAGTTTGATATGGGACTTTGCACTGTTACCCCTCATAGAAGACAATAAATACTCAGCTCTGTAGACTACACCCAAAGAAAACAGTGGCAAACCTGTCTCAAGAAAGACTCTCAAAACAGTAAGCATTTAACACATTGGTTTACGCTCATACCAGCAAAATAATGATGTGCTCTGAACAAAGCTTACATAAAAATGGAAAGATACTGAAAGTCAGATTATATTATACCTCAGATGAATCAGACTGTATTTGACACACCTTGAAGATACCAAGACCCTCTTAGGGCATCCTAGTGTATTACTATAGTTAGATTAATCCAATTCCATTTAGTCTGGTAAATAAGAATAGTCTTTCCCAAAAAAAGGAATTTAAAAGTCTAATGAAAAGTTTCAATGCCTTTTTAGTCTTAGTACGTTTCTAAATGATCTGAATAACAATGTTTAACAAGATCACAATCAAATTTAGTTATTTTCTAAATACTAAACACTAAATAACCAGTACAACTGCTAGTTAATATAATGGATTAAACACTCTTGACTGCCAAATAATATTTTTAAACATTTTATATTTTGCTTTTTTATATACTACCAAACAAGATATGTATACATACTACAAAATAAGATCATACTAAAAACCACTGAAATATTTATTTAAAGAAATTTTCTTACCAAATACCCATAAGGTGAATTGCGGTAGCATCTTTAGGGTTGAGTTCAATTGCTTTCTAACAAGAAATGAGAAAAGGAATCATATTTGTTTCCTAAACACCAATAAGTACTTTACTATGTTTGCTGAAGAAACCATGATTAAAAACAATTGCAACTCTGCATTTTAATTTTTCTGATAATCAACAGCAACTTTTTTCCTAATTTTTTTAACACCTTTATTGGAGTATAATTGCTTTACAGTGTTGTGTTAGTTTGTTGTATAACAAAGTGAATCATATATGTATACATATATCCCCCTAACCCCTCCCTCTTGCATCCCTCCTAATTTTTTAATTAAATTTATTTCAGTACACTATCAATGCCTTATACTAAGGTTACTATTTTATAAGATTCAGAGGGACTTCCCTGGTGGTCCAGTGGTTAAGATTCTGCCTGCCAATGCAGGCGACACAGGTTCAATCCCTGGTCCGGGAAGATCCCACATGCCGCCGGAGCAACTAAGCCCATACGCCACAACTACTGAGCCCATGCATCACAACTACTGAGCCCACGTGCCTAGAGCCCATGCTCTGCAACAAGAGAAGCCACCGCAATGAGAAGCCCGTGCACTGCAACGAAGAGTAGCACCCCGTTCACCACAACTAGAGAAAGCCCGTGTGCAGCAACAAAGACCCAGCACAGCCAAAAATAATAAAATAAATAAAATTTTTAAAAAATAAAAAAAAGATTCAGAAAATGATAGGATTTATCAAGATGAAGAAAATACAAAATCTGTAAACAAATCTAATTTTGAAAACTAATAATCTATAGCTCTCAATATTTCTTCTAGATTAAAGGAAAAATAAATAAAGTTCCTTTTTGGCAAATCCTGTATCACTATTGAGTAAAAGTATTCTTTGTTAAAAGAACAAAATACAAAATAATTTTAGAAAGTCTCTTCCTATGTGCAAATTTTGTTTAACTTCCCCATCTACACTTAACAAAGGAAAAATAAATACTACTTGTTCACAGAATTTATTAATTATGTATAATATAAAATATATTGATAAAAGTCTCCCTAATTTCTATTTACTATGTGAAAGTCCTATGTGAACTAATGTAAAGCATAAACTACAGAATAACTTTAAAGAAATGACTCCTCCTTTTACATTATTTTGTTGAAAACCACTCAGGAAATCTCATAGATTAATGTTAATGCTACTAATGATAAAGAAAGTTTTAAAAAAATTAGGACTCCCTAGCTTATGCTTTTCTGTAGACACATATTTTCACTTTCAGTTGATAATGTGTGAGATACACATTTTCAAATATCTGTACTGGTTACCAGAGTGGTTCTGAAGCCAGACCACCAAGGTTTAAATCACAGCTCAATGACTTCTTACTTTTTGACCTTGGCAAGTTCTATATTCTTTCCATGCCTGAGTTTGCTCTTGCATAGGATCAAGAAAGCAGTACACCTACCTTATAGGGTTGTGGTGAAAATTAAATGAACAAGTAACAGGAGGTGCTTAACACAGTAATATTTTCTATCATCAGGATCATCATTATTTTTACCTTTCATAAGTTTCAGACTCTTTATTACCACCACTGATCATAATGTTAGTAACGGACGAGATAATAGCTAAAATAAGGCTAATCAAGTATGACTTAGCAGAAATCCTGTTATCAACAATATGGGTAAGAATCAGCACTGACCTAATTTTTACTTTTCTATAAATAGATATGATTTACATGGCAAAATATATTTTAAAGTATATACAACTTATATTCAAAGCAACCTTTCCCAATCAGCGTTCCACTAGAAAATTAAGCCCTACAAAAAATTATATGAGTAACTACATTTTCCATTCTACCAAGAATGGTACAGAGCTAGTCCATTTTGATGCAAGGAAGAGAAGTTAATTCATCATATACAATCGATGCCTTGGGGCATTACAGTTTAATTTTCTTTTGGGATGGATTGAGAGGGGCTACTCTCAAGCAAACCTTTTCTTTTGTAATTCTTTCTGCCATTAGTTTAAACATCTTCAAAAACAATGCAAAGATAATAATTCCTTATGACTTTAGATGTAATAATGGAATCTGAATAGAAGTAGTATAAATGATCTTTTAGCATGTAAATACTTAACACTGTCATTTTTAAATAACACATACTCATTTGAAAACTTATGAAAAACATTAGTTATTTTTAAATAATCTATAGCCTTCACTGTTTCTTTAAAGTATACATTATATATTTTCTGCAGCATTTCATTATTCACATTGGAAGTTATCTGTCAGGTATTTCTACATCCCAAGGTACAAGTAATTTAAATGATTTATCTAATGACACTAAGTAAATTACTATATTTCACTGAATCTAAGATACCATAAACGTTATGACACATCATTATTTTATATACCACTAAGAAAAAAGCACTGCCAATTATAAGATACCACTGATTATATATAATGCAATCTGATTTCAAAGGTCTTAAAACGTGAAAAATGTATGTTATTAAATTGAAATATATATGTATGTGTATCAATATATACGTATATATGTGTGTTTGTGTGTTTGTGTATATATATACACTACTGATGCCCAAATAAGAAGCTAGGTCTCCTGACTCCTAGTCCAATGTTCTTTTCCACTAGTCATTACATTAACTAGGAATTGAGACTATAATGATAAATATGTTTGTTTTCATCACTTTCTCTTCCTGTGTGTTTTTGAGATGGTCTATAATATCAAAAGACAGGGACTTCCCTGGTGGTGCAATGGTTAAGAATCCAAATGCCAATGCGGGGGACACGGGTTAGAGCCCTGGTCCGGGAAGATCCCACATGCCGCGGAGCAACTAAGCCCATGCGCCCCAACTACTGAGCCTGCGCTCTAGAGCCCGCTAGCCACAACTACTGAGCCCATGTGCCACAACTACTGAAGCCTGTGTACCTACAGCCCGTGCTCCACAACAAAGAGAAGCTACCACAATAAGAAACCCACACACCGCAACAAAGAGTAGCCCCCACTTGCTGCAACTAGAGAAACCCTGTGCATGGCAACAAAGACCCAACCCAGCTAAAAATGAAAGAGAGAGAGAGAGAGGGAGAGAGAGAGAGAGAGAGAAAGAGAGAGAGAGAGAGAGAAAGAGAGAAAAAAAGAAAGAAAGAAAAAAAGAAAGAAAGAAAGAAAGAAATACACTGCAGTTTTTTAGCTGCAGTTTTTTTGTTGTTTGTTTTTGGACAATGGAATAGTGTGTATGCACATCATGAAATATACAAACTCCTGGAGAATTTCTGGCACCTAAGGAAGAGCTTACTATAAATAAGTAAATTAACTTTGGGGGAAATATTAAAACACACACAGAGATCATAATCATATACACTACTATTACCTTTGGGAGTGGTATGTCAATTATATTAGATTGTTAGATGAGACTATACCTCCTGGCACTCAGGACTTTGTATAAGCCTCTCCCACATTCTCTAGTCTTGGCCACGTTACTTGTTTAGGTCGACAGGTTATTACCAAGCATGATGCAAACATGCTTGATAAAAGTTTGCACAATGGAAATTTTCCCTTGGAATGCTCACTCTTGGAAGCCAGCTACCATGCTATAAAGAAGCTTGGGCTACACTACTAAATGATGAGAAGAAAAGTAGAGAGAAACTGTTGTAGATGAGAGTGCATCTTCTATATTCCCGTCCCAGCTGAGGGTCCAGGTGAATGTAGCCCTCTAAATGACCTCAGCCACAACAAGCAGAACAGAAGCACCACTGTGCACAGTTAATCCACAGAACTGTGAGAAATAAATAGTCATTGTTTTAGGCCACTAAGTTTTAGGTGGTTTGCTATACAGCAAGAGATAAGTGAAACAGAAATCAATTCAGAAAACTAATGACTTTTAAAGTTCATCAGTACCTCAAAATGCTCCTTGATCTTGTAGGCATTTGCAATTTTAGCCCTGATTCCTTCATAATCTCCAACATCGCTAATACAGATTGCATACCACTAAAAATAGAAGGAAAAAAAGGAGTAAGAATAATAATACTCAATAGTATTCCATTCAATACAAGGTAAAACTGAGTAACTATTGATATTTATTCCTCAGTAGTCATTTAACAAAAAGCAGAGGACAAAAATTGTATTAAATATACTGGAATATACAAGAAAAAGTAGACATGGCTCTCAAGGAACTTGGACATGTTTTTAGAGAACTATAATACAAGGCAGAGGGTAGTGAATCTCTAAGAAAGTTACCAACACAATGGGGAGATAATTCATATTTATGGTATGAATATAAATTTAGAGAAATGTGCAATTTAATAATTATCGTTTTATTTTCTTATCCTATTTTATTGGAGCTGCTGCTTCTCCCACACCTGCATTGTTATAGTAATAACAGCCACATTTGTCAATTGTGACCTTGTCCCCATACCCATAGCTGGATACAGACCCAAACTGAGATAATCTGAGTTTCTTCCCTAAGAACCAAAACCAAAATATCCAAGCTTCATAAACCCAGATGCTGTGGAAAGTCACAAAACTGAGGATGAGAAAAAAACTAAAGTAAAAAAAGATTTGCAGATAACAGCAAAGAGGAAAGACAATGAAGCCTCAGAGCAATTGAGCCAGTTTCTCCTGAAGCCTAAATGCATCTTGCCTTTGGGTTCTGTGAGATACAATAGTTTCTTATAAACACGCACCATTTCTTTTTGTTTGTGCTTATATCTGTGAAATTTTAATAATTCTAACCATAAAAACGTTAATACTTAAACTTCTGTTTAAATCTATTCTCCACCAAAATCTTTTGTATCTTGATATTTTTATTGAAAATAAAAGAGTATAATTTAAAACCCACACTGACTATGCTCATTTAATCTCCATTGACAGTCACCCAGCTGCCCAAATTCAGATGACTAGAGGTGTCATACAGGGTTTCAAATTTGGTGCTCTGATCTCTTCCCACTTATCAGGGCTCTAGATAAAAATCACCTTCTCTTATGCATTTAACTATCATCTATATCAAAGCAAACACAAACTTATGGATGAATCCTAAACATTCTGCTTAGATTGGCATTTAGTTACTACATAGGACTGTTAATTAATGATCATACCAGCAAGAGCTGATGGTAGGAGCTGTGATCATGGGTGATTTTTATTTCCATATTGGTACTTTTTTCAATTTCCAAAATGTCTATCTTCTGTAATAAGTTTACATTATTTTTAAAGAAAACTTTTATAACAGATAATCTAGCCAAGAAGGGGTAATAGATACTATACCTACCTTCTTGCCTGAAAGGCTAAAATAAGCAGACAAAATATAAGAAATAAAGACTCTCAAGATATTATACACATCAGACACAGTGACATCTCACAGACGAGAAACAAATGAGATGAGCCCTATGGCTGCCCTGGAGAAATTTCTAGGTTGAAGCCCAGGGAGGCAAAATAGGCCAAGCAGTGTCTCTGCTTTGAAGAGATGGAACTGGGAGTCTGGGGAAGCCCAGGTGTCTGGAGTTCACAGAGCAGAATACTGTAGAAGAAACAGCTGACCGGAGCTAGAACTCCAGATGAAGAACTGCAGAGGGTCACCCTTTTCAGCTGAGTAAAGATCATCGCTTGCATATGAAGGGACTATCCAAGGCTGAGAAAAGAACCACCCAAAAGGTTTGGAAATCAAGAGCTCACAAAGATCTAGGAATATCAGTTGTAAGGAAAACAACAACAACAAAAAAGCCCTCCAAATTAAATGCTACTCTAGTCCTGCCTTCTTTCCTGCTGCTTTGAAGATCCTCTTTGACAGTTCCTTGACGCTGAAAAATTACACTGATGAAGGAAAAAGACCTAAACAAAGGGAAAGAATGCATAAGTTCATGGATTGGAAGATATCTTTAAGATGGTGATAGTCCCCAAATTGATCTACAAATTCAATGAAATCTCTTTGAAAAATCCAACTGGCATCTTTGCAGAACTTTACAAGCTGATCCTAAAGTTCATACAGAAATTCAAGGGACTGAGAATAGTCAAAGAAAGTCAAAACAAAAGAAGAACAAAGTTGGAGGACTCACACTTCTTTGTTTCAAAACTTACTACCAAGCAATAGTAATCAAGACATTGTGGTACTAGCAAAAGGATACACACTGACCAATGGAATAGAACTGAGAGCTCAAAAATATACCCATACAGGGCTTCCCTGGTGGCGCAGTGGTTGAGGGTCCGCCTGCCGATGCAGGGGACGCGGGATTGTGCCCTGGTCCGGGAGGATCCCACGTGCCACAGAGCGGCTGGGCCCATGAGCCATGGCCGCTGAGCCTGCGCGTCCGGAGCCTGTGCTCCGCAACGGGAGAGGCCACAGCGGTGAGAGGCCCGCGTACCGCAAAAAAAAACCAAAAAAAACAACAAAAAAAAACCCCATACATTTATGTTGAACTGATTTTCATCAAGGATGCCAAGACCGTTCAGTGGAGAAAGAATAATCTTTTCAACAAATGGTAGTAGGACAACTGGATATATACATGCCAAAGAATGAATTTGGACTCCTACCTCTCACCATGCATAAAAGTTAAGTCCAAATGTACCAAAGACCTAAATGTAAGAACTAAAAAATATAAAACTCTTAGAAAGAAACATAGGTGAAAACGTCTGTAACACTGGATTGGGCAAGTTTTTTAGATATGACATCAAAAGCACAAGCAATCAAAGAACAATAAATATATTGGACCTTATCAAAATTAAAACCTTTTGCAAAGAACACTATTAAGAAAGTGAAAAGACAAGCCACAGGATGGGAGAAAATATTTGCAAGTCATATATCTAACAAGGGACTAGTATACAGAAAATATTCTCTTACAATTCAACAATAAAAAGACAAGTTTAAAAATGGGCAAAGGGCTTCCCTAGTGGCGCAGTGGTTGAGAGTCCGCCTGCCGATGCAGGGGACACAGGTTCGTGCCCTGGTCTGGGAAGCTCCCACATGCTGCGGAGTGGCTAGGCCCATGAGCCATGGCCACTGAGCCTGCGCGTCCGGAGCCTGTGCTCCGCAACAGGAGAGGCCACAACAGTGAGAGGCCCGCGTACCGCAAAAAAATAAATAAATAAAAATGGGCAAAGAATTTAAATAGACATTTTCTCCAAGGAATATATACAAACGTCCGATAAGTATATGAAAAGATGTTCAATATCACTATTCATTAGGAAAATGCAAATCAAAACCATGATGAGATACCACTTCACATCTGCTAAGATGGCTATAATTTTTTAAAATGGACAATAACAAGTGTTGGCAAGGATGTGGAAAAACTGGAACCCTCATACACTGCTCGTGGCAATGTAAAATGGTACAGCTACTTTGGAAAATAATTTGACAGTTCCTCAAAAAGAATTACATAGAATGACCACATGAACCAGTAATTCCACTACTAGGTATATACTCAAAATAATTTAAAACAGATATTTAAACAAATACTTGTGCACGAATGTTGATAGCTACACTATAAGCAATAGCCAAATGTGGAAATAAATGTCCATCAACTAATGAATGGATAAACAAAATGTGGTATACAATGAAATATTATTCATCCATAAAAAAGAATAAAGTACTGATAAATGCTGCAAGGTGAATGGACTTCAAAAACAAGTGAAAGATGTCAGACACAAATTATCCCATATTGTATGATTCCACTTCTATGAAATATCCAGAGTAGGTAAAGCCATAGGGACAGAAAGCAGATTAGTGGTTGTCAGGAGCTGGGAATAAGAGGGAATAGAGAGTGACTGTTTAATGGGTAGAGGGTTTCCTTTTGAGGTGATGAAAATGTTTTGGAACTAGAGAGAGGTAACTATTGCATAACACTGTAAATGTATAAATGCCAATGGTATAAGAATGTGAAATGTATAAAATGGTTACTTTTATGTTATGTGAATTTACCTCAATTAAAAAAATAAATAAAAGCAGGTGTTCACACAAAAACTTGTATGGAATTATTTATAGTAGCATTATTCATAATAGCCAAAAAGTGGAAACAACCCAAATGCCCATCAGCTGATAAATGAATAAACAGAAATGGTATTTCCATACAATGGAGTATCATTCAGCCATAAAAAGGAATGAAGTACTGTCATATACTCAGCATGGATGAACGTTGTTCATCCATGGCTAAGTGAAAGAAGCCAGACACACAAAGGCCACATACTGTATGATTTCATTTACATGAAATGTTCAGAATAGGCAAATTAAAAGAGACAGAAAGTAGCTCAGTGCTTGCCAGGGGACAGGAGCAGGAGACAACTGGGACTAACTTGTTATAGATATGGGGTTTGTTTTGGGGGTAATTGACGTGTTCCAGAATTAGATAGTGGTGAAGGTTGAACAACATAGTAAAATATGCTACAAACCACTGAAGTGTATACATTGCAATGGTGAATTTTATATAATGTGAAGAATATAAAACAAGTAAAAATAAAAGAAAGAATTAGCATCTCCTTACAAGAAGTATATGTTAAATATAAAGGCACAAATAAAAGTAGAAGGACAGAAAAGGATGTAACATGCTAACAATCAAAAGAAAACAAGAGTGGTTACATTAATATCAGACAAGGTAGACTATAAAACCAAGAATATTTCTAGAGATAAAGAAGATCATTTTACAATGATAAAGAGGTCAACACATCAAGAAAATATAACAATGCTAAATGTTTATAGTCCTAATAACAGCACTTTAAAATACATGGTGCAAAAACTAAGAAAACTGCAAATAGAAACAGATAAATTTACAATTATACTTGGAGATTTCAGCATCCCTCTGTGAATAATTTATAGAAGTAGACAGAAAATCAGTAAGGATATAGAAGATTCAAACACCACTATCACTATCAACCAACTTGACCTGAATGACAACAGCTGAATAAATATTCTTTTCATGTGCAAAAAGAACATTTACAAATATGGACCATATTCTGGGCCATAAAACAAGTCTCAGCAAATTTAAAGGGTCTGTATGTTTAATCCTTAATATGAACAAGTAGTGGTGGAAGTGGGGGGTGGGGGGGAGACAGAACCATCCCCTAAAGGGAGCATCTGGAAATGCATGGAGACAGAATTTGGTTGTCACAATGACTTGGGGGCTCCACTGAGGACAGTCTACTATGATAAAGTGATGTCCTAATCCAAAATACCAATAATGTCCCCTAGTCTCCCCACAGTATCCACTGAATAACATTCTAAACCAGTCAGGAAATCCAGAAGCTAGTGGAGTTACATGTAAAAAGTTATACTAGATCTCAGCTGTCCAGCTGCTATACTCCTACCTCCACATAAAACAAATATAATGTGAGGAAAAAGAGAAAACGTTTGTCCAGTGTTTGTACTACTAGAAATAAAGACAGAGGTAATTCATGAAACTACTAACACTTTGGTTTAAAAATAAGCCTTCACAAAAGTAATTTATCAAACACACTAATGAACTTAGAATAAATGTTCAAGAATGCAAAGAACTACTTCTTTTTTAAAAAAATGTTATAAAAATAAACCTCTTCCCTACTTCTTTAAAAGAGAACTATTTCTTTCCTATGTAAATTAGAGACAATAGATAAGTACAGACCAATGTCGCTCTCAGTACATGGTAACAGTTGCAGTACTGTAAGCACCTCACCTTATGAGCTGCAAAACTTGATTCATTTTTTTCTAGTGCCCTTTTTGCATACTCTAGGGCTTCATACACCAAGAGCTTTTTCTCCTCTTCTGCGGTTCCACTGAGTTGAGCTATATCACGTGATGCCCGTGCCAAACGCCACAGTAACTCTGCATCTTCACTGATTTGAAATAATTATAAAACAACCATTTTAGCTCAATTTTAAAATTGTTAAAGGTCATATCACTAATGAATACATACGGTCTTTCAGGTCAGTGAGGATACAGCGAGCAATATGATATCAAAATCCATTTTTCATGTTAAATTTATTATTTTCTACCATACAAAAACTGTATTTGACAAAATTTCCTATAAAATATCCAATATTATACATAAACATTAACTTATAATATCTAAAATACTAACTTCCTTAGAAAATATCTGTATTTGAATTCTCTGAACACTTTCCCTACAAAATTCAACATATAACTTAAAGCTTGACTTCAGTGGCACTGTGCTTCAGACAGCTAACTGGTTCAGACAGTACTATAAAATACATAAATTTATAGACAAGATCATGCTCTATAAACAAAATGCTGTATCCACAGCTCCAAATACAGTACCTGGCACACAAAAAATATACTATAAATATCTGTGAATGAATGAATGATTAAATATAATGTAATCTCAAAATAAATCTTAACTTTGAATGTATCATCCATGCCATGATGCATGAAATATTTACAGCTTTGGACTCCTTGAAAAACTGCCACTTAAATATAGTTATATAAGACTTGAAATGGCTAATAAATAAAACAGAAACCAAGGTTAAAAGTTAGGAATATTTCTTTAAAAACTAACCTTAAATTCCTTTTTATTAAATGTTTGTCTTTAAGCCTACTACATTATACATTTCTTAACAAAAATACTATTCACATAAAGTTGAATCAAACTAAAGGTAGCAATAGTATATCTATAATTCAATGAATATGGAATAACTACCTTGTAGCTTACTTTTCAAGTAATTACTAAAATGACTATAAAATGCCAAGCTAACCACCTCAAGTTACTCAGGGGACAATGGAGAAGGAAAGTTGGATCCTATAGATATTTAGGAGGTAAAATTGATGGGTCTTGGGGGGAAAACTGGTTTGGGGAATATAAGAAAGGTAGTTGAAAATGACTCAATATTTTTAGTTCAGGAGATGAGGTAAATCAGTGATCTGGAAATGCCATCTAGCCTGATTTGACTTATTTTATTGGGCTGAGTCTCCCTCCTTCTCCATCCTTCCCCCAAAAATGAGGTCACATTAATACACCAGACTAAGCATGTAAGCTAATACTAAAAATAGAAAAAGGAGGTATTTTTAGTTCCTCTATGAGACTGTGCTTCACAGTGATAACACAGATATCATTCAATGGTGACAAAAAAATCATCCTAGCTCATTCAAATCCTAAACCAATATGAAATTACTTTAGAATAAATGAGAAATATACAATATAGATAAGATAAACATCTATTCAATGACTACCTTGTATTCAAAGCAAAATAACAAAATGAAAAAAAATTTCAACATTCAACTAGAATAGGCAGAACCACCTTTTCTGAATCAATGAGATATATGTAGCACTTTTGAGTCACTTAACATTAAGAAAAAAATCATACTATAAATTAAACTCTAAGAAGTATTATTTTGAAGTAAAAACTTGTAAAAACTATAAAAATTCCAAGCACCAAGAATATTTTAATTGTTAAATAACAAAAAATTTCAGGAAACCGCAAACCCAGGCCTATCATACATAGCCCACCTTTCCTTGTACTGGGATAGCAACTGGTAAAGTTTTTCTGTTTCTCCACTTTCATATAGGTAGTCTGCTTGTTCAAGGATCTCTTCAACTCTGAAGACTATAAAAGAAAAAGGCTCAATAAAGTAGGTCTTCCCAAGCCAGATGGCAATAATTCTAAGAAACATGAACACTTTTATATAGAAGCAAAAGAAATTAGATACAGAAATCACCTATAAAGAAAGATGAGAAATTATGAACAACTGAGATGTAAGTATAGTAGAAATAAGTATGAAGCTATCACACATAATAAGTGGTTTATTAAAACCTTGGAAAATAAAAAATTAGAAAACTTATTCTGGTACTAATTTAATATGACACATTTTAAAAAATGAAAAAAGTAATTTTCTGTGAGGAATTTATAGTACCCTTACCCTCCACACAAAGCCTTTGTTATTGTTGCCGCTGTGAAGTAAAAATCCACTGCAGAAAATGATATGATATCCACTTACAGCACGGAAAATTATTAATTTGAGTGGAATGCAACACACTGTTTTACTAGATTCTTTTTATGATCTAACTTATACAGACATTATTATGGAAAAAGAGTCAAATCTGTCATCAAAAAATTTAGATGAAGTTAACTACACAGAGGATCTGAAACTTAAATTAGAGGCACTATGCTCCAACCAACTCATTAATGAGTTTAGATATTACAACAAAAACCATAAAACTTATAGACAGTGTAATGCTCTAAAAAAGTTAACTAGTTACTAAAAAACCCAGTTAGTCTGAATTTCAGATATTCCAATTATTACTAATGAACACACACATTTAATTTTGTCTTCTATAAGGGTGCTGTATTACTTAGTCTTATGTATAAGCCAACATTCCAATATGTTCAGTAAAGTTACTTTATTATTTATCTTAGTATGCTTTAATCATAGTGTATGGGGCTAAAAAATTTTTTTTTCATTTAAGTATAGTTGGTGTACAATATTATATGTTACATGTGCACTAAAATTTTTTTTAAGTTTATGAAAAATTAAAATCTAGACCAGCAAAAATAACCTCATAAATATATGACACAACTATGTAAACTGAAGTATTTTTTAAGTTAAAATCATCATGTAATTATACTAATTTAAGAAAAATTAAATGACAACAGCAAAGAAACCCTAAAATAAAGATTTTTTTTCCTCTATAATCCTACTTCAGTCTGGTTAGGTGCTATAGTTTAGTAATATTCTCATGGCCGGTTAATTTTCTTAAGTTTGCTTTCATTCTATTCTATATTTTTATCAGTGGCTGATTTTCCATATTTGGGTTATAAAAAGCCAAAGATTCTTAAAGAGTAAGTAGTAGGAAGTAAATAGTCTCAGCATTCTTAGCCGATATTTGTGGTTGGCAAAATAATGGCCCCAGACAAGTCCATATCTCAACCCCTGGACCTGTGAAAACGTACAGGTTACTAGGGCAAAGGGGAATTAAGCTTGTAGATGGAATTAAGGTTGCTAATTAGCTAACCTTAAAATAGTAAATTATCTTAGCCAGGTGGGTCCAGTATAATCACAAGAGTCCTTATAAGCAGAAGCAGGAAGCAGAAGAAGCAAGTCACAGCTGGTATGACAATGGAAACAAAGTCAGATACACTTACTTAGGAATAGGAATAGTAAAAACAAAAAAATGTAAGTATCATCCACCATCTGGATGCTAAATAAAAAGCTGGAGGGCTAAATAAACAGGGGAGTCACTATACCCCATTTCCTTTTTCCATCTTTTACGAATTCAGGTTTATTCAAGTTTGTTATACAATCCTATAACTACTATCTCTTCAGTAACTTCAGAATGGTAGCTTTAACAACTTTAAAGCATGAGCTCCTTCTGAATTTCCCAAAGTTTTTCTGCACTCTTTTTCAAACGGGCCTCCTCTTCAGAGGTCAGCTTTATCTTTGTAAGGTGTGCAATACCATTCTCTCCCAGAATACAAGGAACACTAAGGAACACTTCATTTATTCCATAGAGGTCCTTACTTACGGTGGAAACTCTCCTGAGACTCTTAAAAATGCTTTCTGTTAAATCAGCTAAAGTTAGGCCAATGGCCCAATTAATATAAACTTTCCTTTTAACCATTTCATAGCCATAGGTAATCACTTCTTTGTGGACATTTTTCCACTGTTCAGGATCTTTATCTGTTCCTATATCTGAGTTTAGATCCTTCAGAGGGACACGGCAATGTTAACTCCACTCCACACAGGTACACTTAAGTTTCCATGTTTACCAATGGTTATAGATCCATCTACAACAGCTTTCACAGTGGATAGCAAGCCTTTGCCCAATGAAGAAATGGATATGGGTAGACTTCAGATTACAGCCACTTCCCAAAAACCATGTTGTTCCAGTAACATGGTTTTTGGGAAAGGCACTCAACTTCCAAGCTACGTAATTAAGATACCCACTGGATTGGAAGCAAATATCAGTTTGCAGCCAGGACTACACTGGGTAATACAAGAAATCATTATGTTAAAGATGGGCACATTTTACTTGACTACATCAAAGTGTGTTTCTCTTTTTCTTGGGTATGCACCTGCTGTGATAATCACTAGGTTGGAGTTTGCAGTGACAAGGTAATCTTTGCTGGAAACAATATTTGGCATTTTCATGAAAGGGCTGCCATGTTGAAGAGCCAGTGTCTCACCCTTCAGTTTGCCTTCATCAACATCCACAAAGGCAAGTTCATCACTCAAGCCTTTTAATAAGATGCTATTAGCACAGGCCATGACAACTAATCCAGTTCCTATAATGGAGATCTTATTGTGATGAACGGTTTCCTCTGAAGTGAAATTCTTAATAAGTTCACACTTGACAGTAGCCATCTTGGAAACGGGAGTGAAGGGTCAGCCATTGCTCAGCAGGATGTGTGAGTCTGGCTAGGACACAGAGCAATCTCTGGGCAAGGGGGCCTACCCATTTGGTGATCCACAGGACTCCTGTAGCCCAGTTCATGGCCATTCACTCAAGAGGTGGAGGAAGAAAATGGAGGAAAGCCACATCAAAGTACCTTGAAGTACAAAGTCAGGAAACAGTTGACCGTTTGACACTCCCCCTTACCCTCTACTACTGTGTCTGTGCAAGGCCACAGCCCAGATCATGCAGGCCTCACAGGGGCCTAGCACCTTACCAAATATGCAGTAATTTTCTGGCATTAGGACACTTCTGAAAAAACCAACTATGATCATTAAGGCTATAAATAATTTTGACTTTGCCTTTCAAAGTGCCATATTTTGTTCCCTAGGGAAGCCCTAAAACTTTGCACTCATTTCTGTAATGGTGCTAAAGCTCACTGAAACTAAGTGTGATAGACATGAAAAGAAATAGGTAAGGTTTCTGCTCTGGTACTTTGAAGAAGTTTAACTTTTTGAGCTCCTTTTCAAAAATTAATATAATGGGGCACACACACAGAAAAATCTTAAAAGTGCAACCACTGGGCACATCTCTCAAGGATGCTTTAAAAAAAATTAATATTGTAATGTGAAAATATGGCTCCTCCTAACTACTTTACAAGGTTGCTGTGAGAGTTAAAGTTTTGATGAAAAGTCTAGGGAGCTTTAAAAAGCTGAGTTTTAAGTATTTGCCAAAATATGTCATTAAGCCAGTGATAAAACCAAGTCCTCTACTTTGTCTTTCATGAAAATAAATGATACATTAAACGAAAGAAAAGATAAAACAAAAACGTAGCAATTCAAGCATCTGCTTTTTTAAAAATATAAGAATAGTCATGGGCAAATGAAATCAACAAATAACTAGTACTCTTTAGCTATTCTCAAATTCTTCATCTACTAGAACTTTAATAAGAACATCTATTCAAAATCAAGTCTCTTCTTTCCCAAGTACCTTCTTGATAGTTAAAAAGTGAGGACTGTGAAAAACAAAAAGGCTTATTAACTCATAAATTAAAAGTTTTTCTTGGGGCTTCCCTGGTGGCGCAGTGGTTAAAAGTCCACCTGCTGATGCAGGGGACATGGGTTCGTGCCCCGGTCCAGGAAGATCCCACATGCCGCAGAGCGGCTGGGCCCGTGAGCCATGGCCGCTGACCCTGCGCTTCCGGAGCCTGTGCTCCGCAATGGGAGAGGCCACAACAGTGAGAGGCCTGCGTACCGCAAAAAAAAAAAAAAGTTTTTCTCTAATAGACTGAATTTTGGCTCTGTCTACATACACAACTGGTTTAACTAAATTTAATGTTTTAAATATGGCAAGTCTTATTTTATGTTTATATATCTATAGTTTTCTAAATTAAAAAATAAAAAATTTGATGGAATTTTTCTATTTTTCAGCCAGTTACTTGATATTTAGTACCAAATTGCATTCTGTTTATAAATAAAATGTTTTTATTTCAAAGTAATTGGACTTTTCTTAACTACATCAAGAAGAATTAACACCTCGGCATTAAGGAAACAAAAGAATCATTGTATCATTAAAAAGTAGGCACAGCCAAATAAATACATAATAAATAAATATTTAAAAAAATAGAGGTTGGCAAACTTTTTCTATAAAGATCCAGAGAGTAAATATTTTAAGAGCAAATATTCTTTGTGGGCCAGATATGGTCTCTGTGGTATATTCTTCCCCCCCAGTCCCACAACCCCTCCACCCTTTAAAAATGTAAAAAACATTCTTAGCCCAAGGGTCCTACAAAACTATAAAGTACTGAGTATTTCTCACTGAAGGAGCTCTAGCTGCCGGAAGACATTTTATATATTTGAATAGATAATGCAACTAACATATTAGAGGCTAGATTACTTTCTGCTTTTCTCTAGTTGTCAGTCTGATATATATACATATACATATGTATATATATATATGTCTGTCCACAATAGAGACATACAGACAAGTAGAGACAAGTAGAGAAAAGCAGAAAATAATCTAGCCTCTAACATGTTAGCTGCATTATCTATTCAAAAATAATAAGTTATAGGGCTTCCCTGGTGGTGCAGTGGTTGAGAGTCCGCCTGCCGATGCAGGGGACACGGGTTCGTGCCCCGGTCTGGGAGGATCCCACATGCCGCGGAGTGGCTGGGCCCGTGAGCCATGGCCGCTGAGTCTGCGCGTCTGGAGCCTGTGCTCCGCAACAGGAGAGGCCACAGCAGTGAGACACCCGCGTACCGCAAAAATAATAATAATAATAAGTTATTAACAAAATATAACAAACACAAACAACTCTAAGTGTTCCTGATGTTTACCTTAGGCTTACCTTTGGCTGTGGCATGAACCACAGCAGCCTGGGAAATGACTTGATAAGTTTCAAAACCCAAATAAGACAAGGCAGAGAATAAAAGACTTCTTTTAAAAGCTCCTGGGTTTCCCATCACCTATGGAAAGAATTATGGTCGGGGTTAACAAACTTAGAAAATTTGAAGAAACTGCTATCCCAAGCAAAGATTACATCAATTTTCTCCTACCCCCAACACAATCAATCCTAAGAGTATTGGAAGCTCAAAATTTACTTTGTCAAATTCTTCAGTGAAACTATTTCACATAATTACTTCATAGGGAGAGCATATCCTGCTAAGAAAAGATTCTTAACAACAGCTGATACTGGTAGCTTATGTAACAATCACAGTTATGCTGATAAGTGCTGGACTGGAATATCTACATTTTATTTGAGGAAGCATGGATATTATAATTTCTTGAAATAAAATAAGAGACACCAATATAATTAATATCAACCTTAAGAACAGATAAGATGAAAGATATCAAATATGGTAATTACACATAAAAAATATACATGGTTTTAAATAAAGCTATCTTCAAAAGTGATCCATGAAACCCAGTTTTAAAATAAACCATGAATAAAATAAAGAGCATATCAAAACAGATTTAGAAATTAATTTTCATAATTATGGCCAGAATTCTCAAGACCAATGGCAAAGGAGTATATGGATATCACTGCAGCAATTCTTCCCTTTTTTTCACATAGCATCAATTTTTTCCTTTCTGTCAATTTATTCCCATCTGAATAAAAACAAGCTATACTATCTTTGTAAGCTGTAATTGTTCCCTTCTTAAAAAGAAAACAGGGCTTCCCTGGTGGCACAGTGGTTGAGAGTCCGCCTGCTGATGCAGGGGACATGGGTTCGTGCCCCGGTCCGGAAAGATCCCACATGCCGCTAAGTGGCTGGGCCCGTGAGCCATGGGTGCTGACCCTGCGCGTCCAGAGCCTGTGCTCCACAACGGGAGAGGCCACAACAGTGAGAGGCCCGCAAACCGCAAAACAAACAAACAAAAACAAAACAAAAAGCTTCCTTTTGACTTCACATCTCCCTTCAGTCTCATTTTCCAAATTCTCTTTTCAGCAAAACTCTTTCGAAAAGTTTTCTAGAGCTCTGTCTCCACTTCCTCTCTTCCCATTTTCTCTTGAACTCACACAAATCACTTTTATCCCCACAACTCCACTGATGGTATTCTAGTTAAGGCAACCAAGGATGCTACTTCCTAGTAAACTCTCATCTTACTTGATCTATCAACAGCAATTGACAGCTGTTCACTCCCTCCTTTTAAAAAAAAAAAATCATAAATGGATGGTTAATATAAGAAATTTTTAAAATATCGCTTTATTGAGATATGTGACATAAAATAAACTGCATATTCATAATGTGTACCATGTGTTAAGATATATGTAAACCCGTAAAACTATCACCACAATCAAGATAATGAGCATATCCGTCAATCCCCCAAATTTCCTCGTCATTTTATAATTCATCCAATCCCTTTCCTCAGTACTTGCTGTGTTCTCTCACTCTTGAAGCACTCTTCGCTTAGCTTTTGTAATACTACTCTCTTGAATTTACTCCTATTTCAATAACTGCTCCTTCTCTTTTGTTGGTTCTTCATCTCCAAAACCTCACTGCCCAGGTGTGTCCTGGGTTTAATCCCAGACCTTCGTTTCTCTATACATATCATTTTGGTGATCTCATTTTGTTTCATGGCTTTAAATGCCATCAACATGCCAAAAACATGCAAATTTTAAAAAGCCCAGAGGTCTCCACTTAATTTCAGAATCATATATTCAGCTGCCCAAACATTTACCTCCACATGAAGTATAACAGGCATCTCAAGTATCAGCCATAACAGCTATTGTTTCCCTCAAGCCCACTTCACTCAGTTTTCCCCTTCATGGTATTTAGCCATTACTCAGCACAATGCCTTCCATACAATGAATTCTGAAAAAATATTTGTTGAAAAAAAAATTTGTTGAACAAAAGAAGCAAGCTATCTCTTAGATATGTCTTTTCTTCAACACTGATTTATAATGATTTCAAGATAGAAGGAATTCAAATATACAAACTCATCACTAGATGGAAAGGAATGTGTCACCACCATCTCCTGGTTTTTCTACTAACTTCTTGCCAGCTCCTCCTCCTCTTAAATGTTGGAATTCCTCTGTGATAGGCCTTCTTCTCATCTTACTATTAAATACATTTGACCCTCCAACAACACAGGTTTAAGCTGTGCGGGTCCACTTATATGTGGATATTCTTCAATAAATATGTACTACAGTACTAAACAGTTGAACCCACAGATACAGAGGACTGTAAAGTTATAAGCAGATTTTCGACTGCTTGGGGGGCCAGCACCCTTAACCCCTGCATTGTTCAGGGGTCAACTGTACTTTCAACTTCTACCATGGCATCATTTACAACCATATGCTAAAGTCTCCGAATCTCGATCTCCAGCCCAGGGATCAGAAGGAAAAAATCAGACCTATCAAACTACTGTCTATTCCACATTTTAACTTGGCTATCTCATCATATTCACCTTAATTACCCCAAAAGGTAACTCACCTCCTCCTTTAACCCTCCAAATTGTTTTCTTTGGTCCTATCCCAGGAAAGAGTACCACCATCCACACTGCTAGAGTAGCCAGAAAACTGAGAATCATTCTTGACTTCTTCCTTTGAACTTCCACATCAAAGCTATCTTTCAGGTCCACTTAGTTTACATCATTAATATCCTTTTATTTCCATTTCCATGGCTACCACTAAAGTTCAAACCACCACATTATCTCACCTGTCCTGTAGCGATGATCTTTTATTTGGTTTCCAGCATCCACTCTAGCCTATCTATTCTTGACACTAGAAGAAGTTATTTTTTAACTCAAATCTGATCTTATGAATTCTCTGTTTAAAACTCTTTCATGATTTCCTATAACCTTTAGAATAAAATAAAAAATATTTAACATGGTCTACAAGGTTTTCAGAGTCTAGTTGTGGTAGGCAGCCTCTAAAATGGTCCCAAAGGTGCTGGTTCAAGATGACAACATAGGAGGAAGCTAAACACACCTCCTCCCACAGACACACCAAATCTACAGCTACATATAGAACAATTTCCTCTGAAAGAAACCCCCAAACTAGCTGAGTGACTCCTCCACATCAGACAAAGGAGGAAAAAAACCACATCAAAACAGGTAGGAGAGAGGCTGAGATAAAATTTTCCCGTAAACCACACCTTTGGTGTGGAGACCCAGTATTGGGAGCGAACTCACAGCCCTGAGTTCTCCCTGAGGAGCAAAGGGTTTGAACCTCACACTGGGCACCCCAACTTTAAAGACTTGTACCTGAGAGGTGAACCCCAAAACATCTAACTTAGAAAGCCAGTGGAGCTTGTGTACATGAGACCCACAAGGCTATAGCAAACTGTGAAACAATTCTTTAAGCGCTTACGCAAACTCACCCATCCTAGAGCCCAGCACAGAAACAGTCAACTGAAAAGCACCCAGACTTTCTGTGAAAGACACTTATTTGCTTATCTTATCTTCAGCCAGAGGAGCAGGTATCTAACTTAACACACAGTAATCATTTCCAGAGATCTCAGAGGGTGGGCACTATCAAAGCACTCTTGCTTTGCCATGCTCCAGGTAACCAGTATCTCCCCCAAAAGCGTTTGTGCATACTTTTGGTGCTCCGGGTTTTTGCAGCTGCCACCAGGGGACAACCCCTGTTCGCTTGACTCTGGTGACCAATGAGGCTTATGTTCATGAGTTTCACATAACTGTAACAAACAGAAAAACAGTTCTAAAGTGGCTAACTCCCCACCCCCACAGGGCACAGTACACTAAGTTCCCTACATACGAACATTCAAGTTGAGAACTTTCAAAGATTCGAACATGCGTTCTCATGTCCAATCATGTAAGTTAGTTCACATGTCTGGCGTACATTGTCATGTGTGGGCATCCTCTACAAGTGGTTGTGTACTGTACACAATACAGTAGTACAGGATCTTTATTTCAAGCCCAGGATGTCCAGAAGCAAGTGTAAAAGCAGCAATTATGCAGCTGGTACTGCTAAAAAGTGCCAAGCAATAACAATGGAAACAAAAGTGAAAATAATTGAGACAGTGGAGCAAGGCAAAAAAACTGTAGACATCACTCATTCTTATAACCCGAATGGTTCAACCATTGGCACAATTCTAAAGAACAAGGACAAGATCGTGGAACATATGAAGTCCACTGTGCCGATTATATCAACGATAATATTGAAGAAGCGTGGAAAAGTGATGGAGGAGATGGAGAAACTTCTCAGTGTGTGGACGCAGGATCAGCATCAGCACTGAGTCTCATTAAGCTTAATGCTTATTCAAAAGAAATGTAAAAGCCTTTATGAAGACTTGAAGAAACATGGCAAAGAACCAGAGGGCACATCTTTTAATGCCAGCCATGGCTGATTTCATCGGTTCAAGTCTAGAGCCAACTTTCACAACATAAAAGTAAGTGGCAAGGTAGAGGGTGCAGATACGGTAGCTGCCCAGGAATTTCCTGAAATGCTTTGAGAAATTACTGATGAAGGTACATATTTACCCAAGCAGGTTTTTAATGTGGATGAGACAGGACCGTACTGGAAGAGGATGTCAGACCGAAATTACATCAGTAAGGAGGAAAAGTTGATGCCAGATTGTAAAGCAACAAAGGATAGGCTAACTCTGTTGTTTGGTGGCAATGCTTCCAGCGATATGATGCTGAAGCCTCTCTTAGTTTATCATTCAGAGAACCCAAGAGCCCTTAAAAATATAGCCAAGGGCTCTCTTCCTGTTGTGTGGAAGAGTAACTCCAAAGTCCAGGTTGCACAGGCCATTTTCCAGGATTGGTTTACCACCACTTTATCCCAGAGGTAGAGAAATATTGCTTGGAGAAGGATGTCCTATTCAACATTCTTCTGTTGCTCAACAATGCTCCAGGCCACCCCCCATTCATGGGTGACTTTCACCCCAAAGTCAAAGTACTACATCTGCCACCAAATACTATGTCACTCTTCCAACCTGTGGACCAGGGAGTTACAGTGACTTTCAAGAAACATTATCTACGTCACACTTTTTGTCAGGCAGTAAAGATGCGTGATCAATCAGGAACAATCTTGTGACAATTTTGGAAGGACTATACATCTACAAGGCCATAAAAAGTACTGACTTTGCTTGGCATGAGGTATGGCCGTCATCATGAATGGGGTTTTGGAAGAACCTTTGCTCACAGTTTGTTCATGGTTTTCATGGATTTGAGAAGGTGGATGAGGAGTCCAAAGAGGTCTTCAGCAACTTAGTGACTCTCAGTGAGAAGCTGGAGCTAGATCTGCAAGAGGACAATTTCACTGAGCTCCTTGCTGTGCAACACAAGGAGCTTACTAACGAAGACCTGATGGAATTGGAGGCCCAGAGGAAGGACAAAGAGAGACAAGAGGAAGAAGTAACTGAAGAACGAAAGAGATTCACGATGAAGGGAATGGCAAGGGGATTTTCTTTATGTGAGGAGTCACTGTTAGCTTTTGAGGCACAGGACCCGAACACAGAACAGTACACAAAGGTTGCAGCAGCCATTTAGAATGCAATCCAGTGCTACCATGTCATTTATGATGAGAAAAAAAGAGCTACTACCCAGACATCACTGGATAATTTTTTCAAAAGGGTAGATAGAATTGAATCCAGCGAGGAACCAGAACATGTGCCATCAATGGCAGGCATGAGTGAAACTGCAGCTTGCCCTCTGTCTCCTGCTGCTGATGATCCTTCAGCTCTACCATCTCCCACCTCCTCTCCCTCCTCCAGTCAGTAACTCTTCTTGCCTGTTCACTCGATGCCAGCCCCTGTATGCCAGCTGTTGTACTGTGCTACTGTATTTTTCAAGGTACTATAATGTAAGATTTTAAATGTTTTCTTTATTTTTTGTGTTTGTTTTTTATGTATTATTTGTGTGAAAAATATTATAAATCTATTACAGTACGGTACTATGTAGCCGATTGTGTTAGCTGGATACCTAGGCTAAGTTTGGTGGACTTAACGAACAAATTGAACTGATGAATGTGCTCTCAGAACAGAACTTGTTCGTATGTAGGGGACTTACTGTACAGAGAAAACAGACTGAAATGCACCTCCAGGCCTTCTGTGACAGAGGCCTCGTAGCTTATCTTCATAGCTAGGCCTAAATGGAAGGTTGCTAATTAAATACACATATTAGGGGCCAATTACAATCCTTTCCAATTATAAAACCTCAGAAAAAGACCTTAATAAAATGGAAACCAGTGCTTTACCTGATAAAGTGTTCAAAATAAGCCACAAAGATGCTCACTGATCTCAGAGGAAGAATGATGAACAAAGTGAGAATTTCAACAAAGGGACAGAAAATATAAGAAAGTACCAAACAGAAATCATAGAGCTGAAGAATACAATAAATGAAATGAAAAATACAACAGAGTGGTTCAACAGCAGACTAGAAGAAGTGGAAGAAAGTATCAGTGAACTTGAAGACAGGGCAATGGAACTCATCCAATCAGAGCAGCACAAAGGAAAAAAAAAGAATAAAGAAGAGTGAAGATAGCTTAAGGGACTTAAGGGACAACATCAAACAAACCAATATTTGTATTATAGATGTCCCAGAAGGAGAAGAGAAAGGGGTAGAAAACTTATTTGAAGAAACAGTGGCTGAAAACTTCCCTAATCCAGGGAAGAAAACAGACATCCAGATCCAGGAAGCCCAAAGAATTCAAAAAAAGATGAACCCAAAGAGACCCACACCAAGACACATGAAAATTAAAGAGTCAAGACAAGAACCTTAAAAGCAGCAAGAGAAAAGCAACGTGTTACATACCAGGGATTTCCCTCCCACCCCAAGACTTATCAGCAGATATTTCAGCAGAAACTTTGCAGGCCAGAAGGGAGTTGGGCACAATATATTTAAAGTCCTGAAAGGAAAAACTGCCAACTAAGAACACTCTACCTGGTAAAGTTGTCCTTCAGAATTGAAGGAGAGATTAACAGTTCTCCAGACAAGCAAAACCTAAAGAAGTTTATCATCACTAGAATGGTCTTACAAGAAACCTTAAAGGGACTTCCTTAATTTGAAATGAAAGGGTGCTGATTAGTAACAGGAAAACATATGAAAGTACAAATCTCACCAGTAAAGGTAAATACATACGAAAATTGGGAAAATCTAATGTTGTAAAGGTGGTGAGTTAATTGACTATAAAGCTAGTAGTAAAAATAATTTGTTAACGGACACACAAAATAAAAAGAAATAAACTGCAACATCAAAAACATAAAATGCAGGGGGAGGGGAGAAGTAAAAACATACAGCTTTAGAATGCATTCAAATTTAAGTTGCTATCAACTTAAAGTAGACTGTTAAAACTCTAAGATGTTTTATGTAAGCCTCACGGTAACCACAAAGCAAAAACCTATAGGAGGGGCTGCCCTGGTGGTACAGTGGTTAAGAATCTGCCTGCCAATGCATGGGACACGGGTTCAAGCCCTGGTCTGGGAAGATCCCACATGCCGCAGAGCAACTGAGCCCGTGCGCCGCAACTACTGAGCCTGCACTCTAGAGCCTGCGAGCCACAACTACTGAGCCTGCGTGCCACAACTACTGAAGCCCGCATGCCTAGCGCCCATGCTCTATAACAAGCTACCGCAATAAGAAGCCTGTGTACCACAACGAAGAGTAGCCCGCGCTCGCCACAACTAGAGAAAGCCCGTGCACAGCAACAAAGACCCAACACAACCAAAAATAAAAAGAAAATAAATTAATTAAAAAAAAAACTATAGGAGGGCTTCCCTGGTGGCGCAGTGGTTGAGAGTCCGCCTGCAGATGCAGGGGACACGGGTTCGTGCCCTGGTCCGGGAAGATCCCACATGCTGCAGAGCAGCTGGGCCCGTGAGCTATGGCAGCTGAGCTTGTCCGGAGCCTGTGCTCCACAATGGGAGAGGCCACAACAGTGAGAGGCCCGCATACCGCAAAAAAAAAAAAAAAAAAAAAAAAAACTATGGGAGATACACCAAAGAGAAAGAGAAAAGAATAAGCATTCCACTTCAGAAAATAAACAAATCACAAAGGAAGAGAGCAAAAGCAGAGGAAAGGAACAAAAGAATTACAAAACAACCAAAAAACAATTAACAAAATGGCAATAGTAAATCCATACCTATCAGTAATTACTTTAAATGTAAATGGACCAAATTCTCCAACCAAAAGACACAGAGTGGTTGAATGGATTAAAAAAAAAAAGAAAGAAAAAAACAGACTCAACTATATGCTGCCTACAACGAAAACAATTCAGCTTTAAGGACACACAAAGACTGAAAATGAAGAATGAAGGGATGGTAAAAATATTCCATGCAAATGGAAACCAAAAGGAAGTTGGGGTAGCTGTGTCAGACAAAACAGACATTAAGATAAAGACTGTAATAAGAAACAAAGAATGTCATTATATGACGATAAAGGGCTAAATCCAACAAGACGATATAAGGTTTGTAAATATGCATCCAACATAGGAGGACCTAAATATATAAAGCAATTATCAACAGATCTAAACACAGAAATAGATGGCAATACAATAGTAGTAAGGGACTTCAATACTCCACTTTCATCAATGGATAGATCATCCAGAAAGAAAATCAATAAGGAAACACTGGCCTCAAACAACATGTTTAACCAGATGGACTTAATGGGCATATATAGAACATGCCATCCCAAAGCAACAGAATACACAAGCGTACAGGAAACATTCTCCAGGACAGATCATAATGTTAGGTCACAAAATAAGTCTTAATAAATGTAAGAAGATTAAAATCATATCACGCATTTTTTCTAACCACAATGGTATGAAACTAGAAATCAATTACAAGAAGAAAATTCACATATATATGAAGATTAAACAACATGCTACTGTACAACCAATGCTTCAAAGAAGAAATGATGAGAAATTTTTTAAAAAAACACCTTGAAAAAACTGAAAATGGCAATACAGCATACCAAAACCTGTAGGATATAGCAAAAGCAGTTCTAAGAGGGAAGTTCATAGTGATAAATGCCTATGTTAACAAACATGAAAGATTTCAATTAAACAACTCACTTTACACCTCAAGGAGCTGGGAAAAAAAAAAAAAAGAAAAACAAACAAAACCCCAAATTAGCAGAAGGAAGGAAAAAACTAAAATCAGAGGGGGAACAAATGAAATAGAGACTAAAAAGACAAGAGAAACGATCAATAAAATGAAGACCCGGGTTTTTTGGGTTTTTTTTTCTTTTAAGGTACACAAAATAGACAAACATTTAGCTAGATTCACCAAGTGAAAAAGAGAGGACTCAAATAAATAAAATTATAAATGAAAGACGAGACAGCACAACCAATACCACAGAAGTACAAAGGACCATAAGAGTCTACTATGAACAATTATACACCGACAAATTGAACAAACTAGAAGAAATGGATAAATTCCTAACATACAACCTACCAAGACTGTATCATGAAGAAATAGAAAATCTGAACAGACCAATTACCAATTGAGGCAATTGAATCAGTAATCAAAAGCCTCCCAACAAAGAATGGCCTAGGACTAGATGGATTCAATGGTGAATTCTATCAAACATTTAAGGAATGAATACCAATGCTTCTCAAACTCTTTCAAAAATAGAAGAGGAAAAACTTCCAAACTCATTTTATGAGGCTAGCATTACCCTAATACCAAAGTCAGAAAAGAACATTACAAGAAAAAAAAAGTACAGGCCAATATCCCTGATGAACATAGATGCAAAAATCTTCAACAGAATTAGCAAATGAAATTCAATAATACACTAAAAGAATCATAAGCCAAGATCAAGTGGGATTTATTTTAGGGATGCAAGGACGGTTTAACATCTGCAAATCAATCTGATTCACCATATTAACAAAATGAATGCCAAAAAATCATATGATCATCTCAATAGATGCAGAAAAAGCATTTGTGAAAATTCAGTACCTATTTATGATAAAATTCTGAACAAAGAGGGTATAGAGGGAATGTACCTCAACGTAATAAAGGCCATAAATGACAAATCCATGGCTAACATCACAGTCAATAGTGAAAAGTTGAAAGCTTCTCCTCTAAGATGAGAAACAAGACAAGGATACCCTCTCTTGCCACTTTTATTCAGTATAGTATTGGCAGTCCTAGCCAGAGCAATTAGGCAAGAAAAGAAAAAAAGGTGTGGGGCATACAAATTGGAAAAGAAGTAAAATTATCAGTACATGCAGATGACATGACGGCATACACAGAAAACCCTAAAGACTCCACAAAAAAACTGTTAGAAATAATATACGAATTAAGTAAAGTTGCAGCATATAAAATCAATATACAAAAAATGTTTTTATATACTAATAACAAACTATTAAAAATAGAAGTTGAGAAAATAATCCCATTTACAGTTACGCCAAAAAGAATAAAACACCTAGGAATAAATTTAACCAAGGAGGTGAAAGACCTGTACACTAAAAACTATAAGACACTGATGAAAGAAATTGAAGAGGACATAATGGAAAGATATTCCATGCTCATGGTTTAGAGGAATTAATATTGTTAAAAGGTCCATACTACCCAAAGCAATCTTTAGGTTCAGTACAATCCCTATAAAAACTCCAATGGTGTTTTCCACAGAAATAGAACAATCCTAAGGTTTTTATGGAATTACAAAAGACCCCAAATAGCCAAAGCAATCCTCAGAAAAAAAGAGCAAAGCTGAAGGCATCATGCTCCCTGATTTCAAACTAAATTATAAACCTATTGTGATCAAAACAGTATGGTATTCACATAAAAAACAGACACATAGATCAATGAAACAGAGTAGAGAGCCCAGAAATAACCCCACCCCTATGTTGTCAGTAATTATTGACAAAAGAGTCAAGAATATATAATGGGGGAAGGACAGTCTTTTTGGTGTTGGGAAAACTGGACAGTCACATGCAAAAGAATGAAACTGGACCACTACCTTATACTCCATACACAAAAATTAACTCAAAATGGATTAAAGACTTCATTGTAAGACCTGAAACCATAAAACTCCTAGAAGGAAACATAGGGGTAAGCTCCACGACACTGGTCTTGGCAATGACTTTGAATTTGACACCAAACACAAAGGCAACAAAAGCAAAAACAAACAAGTGGGACTTCATCAAACTGAAATGTTTCTGCACAGCAAAGGAAACAATGAACAAAATGAAAAGGCACCCTACCAAAAGGGAAAAAATATTTGCAAATCATATATCTGATAAGGGGTTAGTATCTAAAATATATTAAAAACTCATACAACTCAACAGCAAAAAAACAAACATCCAATTAAAAAAGTGGGTAGAGGATCTGAAGAAACATTTTTCCAAAGAAGACATACAGAGAGCCAAGAGGTACATGAAAAGGTACTCAACATCACTAATCACCAGGGAAATGCAAATCAGAACCATAATGAAATCTCACCTCACACCTGTTAGAATGGCCATTATCAAAAAGACAAGATATAACCAGTGCTGGAGAGGATTTGAGAAAAGGGCACTCTGTGCGCCACTGTTGGGAATGTAAATTGGTGCAGCCACTATGGAAAACAGTATGGTGGTTCTTCCAAAAATTGAAAATAGAACGTCAATATGATCCAACGATTCCACTTCTGGGTATTTATCCAAAGGAAACAAAAACACTAACTTTAAAAAATATACGCACCCCATGTTGCACTGCAATATTATTTACAATGGCCAAGACATGAAAGCAACCTAAGTGTCCATCAATGAATGAACAACAACAAAATGATACACACACAAAATGGAATATTATTCAACCATTGGAAAAAAAACAAATCTTGCCATTTGCAACAACATGGACCTTGAGGGCATTAGGCTAAGTGAAATAAATGAGAGAGAAAAAGACAAATACAGTATGATCTAACTTATATGTGGAATCTAAAAAAAAAAATCCAAACTCATGTACAAGAGTTTGGTGGTTGCCAGAGGCAAGGGAAGAGGGGCTGGGGGTGTGTGGAAGAGGTAGGTGAAATGGGTGAAGGTGGACAAACTTCCAGTTATAAAATAAATACATCCTGAGGATATAATGTACAGCACGGTGACTATAATTAATAATACTGTATTGTATATGTGAAAGTAGCTGAGAGAAGAAATCTTAAAAGTTCTCATCACCAGAAAAAAATTGTAACTATGTGTGGAGATTGATATCAACTAGCCTTATTGTGGTGATCATTTCACAATATATACAAATACAAATACTGAATCATCATGTTGTACACCTGAAACTAATACATGTCAATTATCTCTCAATTTAAAAATAAATAAAATAAAATGGCCCTCAATGAGCCCTGCTTTCTACTATTCACTCCCTTGTGCAATCCCCTCCCCTTAAATGTAGACTGAACTTACTGACTCCCTTGTAAAAAACAGAATATGCAGAAGTGAAAAGATGTTACTTCTAAGATTAGGTTATAAAAAGACTGTGGCTTCCATCTTTGATACTCACTCTCACGTGTTCCTTCTGACTGCATGCCTGCCATGGGGGAATCTAGCTACTGTGTCTTGAGGCAGCCCTGAGAAGAAGCCCTCCTGGTGAGTAACAGAGGCCTGCCTACAGGCACATGATGAGCTTGGAAGCAGAATTTTCCCTTTACCCTCAAGTTGAGCCTTGGCAGGAGCCCTTAGCAACTGAACAGGCTGATTCAACCTTATGAGAGATCTTCAGCTAGAGGCACCCAGATAAACCTCATGTGGATTCCTAATCAACAGAAACCATGAGATAATAAACATTATGCTTCGTGATAATTTGTTATCAATAATAGATAACTAATAAACTGGTACTTGCCTAACTTTTCAGCCTTGGTTTATTTCAGTTTACTCTTCCACTCCAGGCTTCAGTCATACTTTCAGTTCCTCAAAAATGCCACCTTTTCTTACCTCAAAGCCTCATGCTACTCTCTCTACAGGCATATTCTTTTGTCCTCATCTTCCCTTTATCAAGTCTTTATATCACATCTCTAACCGCTTACACACTTTCCCTTTTCCCTTTAAGATCAGATTAGGTGTAATTTTGCTTCCCTTTTCCTAACACTTAGCATTCATTACATTTACTCAATAACTACCTTTCCTTCTGTCAGATCAGTGAGGAAAGGGTTGTTTCTCACGTTCAATATACCCCCAGAGCTTAGAATAGTCTTGCTCATAGTAAGCACTCAGTACAAATACGCTGAAAAATAAACGTTCAGAGATGAGTGTTTTGTAGTGTAGATTACAAATTGAAAAAGACAGAAAAATGAAGTCTGAAAAAAAAAAAAAAATGAAGTCTGAGCTACTCAAAAGTAGCCCCCAATCTCTGCAAACCCCTGGGGAATAAATACCTCAAACTCAACTTATTGACATCAAGCAGGGAGGAAGGTCTAGGAAAAAGAAAAACAGAAATGATAAGGCTATGAAAACACATGAAAAATTGGAAATCTGGTAATAATAAATAGTTCCACCTCCCTAAAAATTCAAAATACTTAGAGGGAGGAAAGAATTTTCATTATTGCCTTTGGCTAAGAGCAGAGTTTTATTACCTACAAGTCTCTCTAGTATCTCGTTACTGTGATTTTTTTCTGTCCTTTTCTATCTTGCTTCTCTAGTTTTCAGTTTTTTAGCACAATGGCCATATGCAGCTCATGTGCTCTGTAGATACTCGGAGTATCTGGAGATACATCTTTCTAGCTGTGTGACTTGGATACATTATTTAAGCTTATTTCAGTTTCCTCTTCTAAAAAAATGGATAAAATAACAGTTCTTATTTCATAGGGTGCATGGAAACATTTCAGTACACAATTAAACCAGGTAATGCTTAACACAATGCCTGGTTATAGTAAGCCTTCAATAAATGTTATTATTATCTAATAATAGTGGATCATTCCACTAAAATGAAATTTTTAACTCACCAAAGCTCTAATTTGGAAACTTGAGGCTAGTTTCATACTTAGTACTCCTCCCATTCCTCTGCTCATATCATCTAACATCAACCCATCTGGCTATAAGCTCTTCCAAGGAAAGGGATCAAGCCTTACTGTCTTTCAACCCTCCCCCACCCCACAACTCTGAACACATAGCAGGCAGTCAAAAATGTATATTTAAAATAATTTAAAATAATGAAGCACCTAGTTCAAATGATATATATCCAATGCACACCCTCACCCTTCAATCCCCTTTCAGAGATAAACCTAGGCCAGTCTAACAGAAATGTGAAAATTGGGATGACAAGCTAACATCCCAACATCCTTCCTTAACGTTATGCAGATGAAACAAGAAACTCAAAAATAATTTTTAAACCTAAATAGTGCATAAATCTCTGGTTCTGAGCCGTAGGAATTTTCAAGATCACACCGCAAACTTCCCAAAGTCCTGTAGACTGCCAGCCTCAGGTGCTATTACCGTATCTGGCCGTCACCGAAAGTTAAAATTATCTCACAGAGGTCAAGGCCTTTTTCCCCCCTACAGTTCTCCTTGCGTTTACACAGGAAAGACAGGCATAAGGCAGATTCTCCGGAATGATGGGAGGGGCTGGGGGTAACTCACTCTTCCTCCGACCCCAGTTTTCAGAGACGAATTGGGCTTGCGAAAGGGAGAGGACCTGTCCGTCGCGGTCACCGGGAGAGCTCCAGGCACACCAGGCCCCGAACTCCTTCCTCAGTTCACCACATACCCTAAGGTGACACGGGGCCACCGAGCCTGAAGAAGGAAGGGGCCGCCGGAGCCCAGCCGGTAGGGGAGGAAAGCGGGAGCCAGGACGGCGAGGGTACCTCAGCGCCGCGGAGTCGCCAAAGAACGCACTGCTCCCTGCTGCCAGCAGCACCCGTCGGGAGCCGAGGTCCCGGGGCAGCGCTACGTCCCAAAGGAAGGGAGCGCCAGAGTCGCAAGGCTAGCGCCATGATCCGCAGTTCGCAGGCCTGACCCCTCACCCCTTTGGCTTCTACGAAGCGGGGCGGAGCGAAAGGCTCCCCAGTCTCTCCACAGAGATCAGCGTCTGCTGGCTTCCGGCCCCGCTCCTCTTCCTCTCCGCAGCTTCCGGTCCACGGTTTCTGGGGGCGGGAAATACCTCGATTGGGCGGGACTTAGTGGCCTTGCTGCGCCTGCGCCGAGTGGACTGGGGCAGGGAAATAGCGCCCTTCGGGCTGCTGGCTTTTTGGCCGTCCTGGGGGTCTGTTTTGGCTTTGGCTAAAGGATAGATCACCAGAACAGACTTGAAAGCTCTGAAACAGACCCAAGGATTTCCGTATGCAAGTAAATAATGATTTGTTATCTATAGTTCTCTGCTGCCTTCTAAGGTGGGGAGAATCCTGGTACTGGAGGGTCCTTTTAGGAAATAAACGCTTGTTAGAATTAAACTGTTCTACATAAAGAAGGGAATGGAAGAGATTAAGAGACTGGAGGGGGAGTTTCTCAGGGAGAAGGGAGAAGCCAGAGACGGGCAAAGAATGACCAGCCCACAGTGATCCAACAAGAAAGACTAGGGAGAGGAGGCCTCTTGACAGAAGGTTGATGGCGTTGTATGCTTTGGGATGTGTCGTATAAAACCCCTGGCTTCCCCTCAGAATATTCAGTAAGGTCGGTATTGCTTTTTCACTGGACTGGAATTCTTTTGGAGAGGATGAAGAGGTTTTGAATCCTACTTCAGATTTGATGTGGGAGAAAACACAAGCTGCAAACCTACTATATGGATTATATGAAATTTTTTTATGGGCAATAAGGGAAGATAGTTATAGTTTTTTAAAAAATAGGTTACATTTATGTAGTACTTTCAATACTATGTAGTGAATTAACAAACACTTTTATTTCATTTGATCTTCCCAACGACCTTGTGAAGTAAGTGGTATCCCAAGTTAATAAACAAGTGAACTATAGCTCAAAGAGATTTATTAACCAAGGTTACCTAGCTGGTAGGTATTGGTAGAAGACTAGAATCCATGTCTTCTAACAATTAGTCCAATGCTTCTTCTATTGATTGCTCCTTCCACCACTTCCCGTTAAATCAACCATATTTCTTTAGGATTACATCAGTGATATCCCTATTTTCTTTGTTTTTAACATATATTTTAAAAGACATATAGATCCTCTTCCAAACTTTCTTTTTTTACATATTTCTACTGGTAGTTTTCTCAGTATTGCTAAATAATATGTTTATACCACTGAATGCCATCATAATCCTGAGACTGAGTTTCTAATATGTCAGCCAGAGTAAAATTTTAATTAAAATTTTCATTTTGAAAAAAAATTTAGATCCTTAGGAAAGTTGTAGGAAATTCCATATATTCTTCACCTAGATTCATCCATTGTTAACATATTGCCACATTTTCTTTTTCTTTACATATAATATGCATATTCTATTCCTATTATCATTTTCCGTTGTTGAACCTTTTTAGAATAGATTACAGATATCATGACTCTTCCTGCCCAGAAACAAAGATGTTCTCTTATTTAGTCCCAGTACAGTTACCAAATTCAGGAAATTGAAATTGATAGAATACTATTATTTAATATACAAGTTTTGCTTATTGTCCCAATGCTGTCCTTTATAACAACCATTTTTTCCCCAACTCATTTCAAATCCTGATTATGTGTTGCATTTAATTGTCCTGTTTCTTTAGTCTCTTTAAGTCTGTAGTATTTCTCTCTTGGCTCCAGGCACAGTATCTTTTCTTGCCTCCCATGAGCCTCAGACTTCCCTATGTGATATTGTTTCTTTCAGGATTCCTTCCCATTTCACTACCCTAGCACTCTCCCCCTTCCCCCTACCCCACTCCACTATTCCTGACCTAGCTGATTCCTATTCACCTTTCAGCTCTCAGTCCAAACGTTACTTCCTCAGAGAAATTTTTCTTGATTCCCCTTAATATATTTTCATTTTCTTTATAGCTCTAAGCACATTTTATAATTTCATTTTTATATTTGTGATTATTTGTCAATCGAGTATATTTTAGAGGTAGAGTTGATAAGAATTAGTAATGTGTGCCTTCACTGTACTATAAACTCAATGACGTCTGCTTTTGCCTATAACAGGGCCTGGCACAATTTCTTCATTCACTAATGAAATATATTTTGCTTATCTATAATATGCCTGGTATTCTTCTAGATGTGAATTCCTAGTGGAGCATATATTCCAGTTGGGGAAAGATAGTAAGCAAGGTAAATGATATAATAAATCATAAAAGATATAATAAATGATGATAAATGCTGAAAAAGGAAGATAAAGCAGAAAGGGGTATAGAGTGTATTTCTGCGTAGGCATTACAGTTTTAAATAGGGTGGTGGCCACAGAAGAACTCACTGAGGGGGAAGAGGGAATGAGCCATGAAAATATCTGGGGGCAGAGCATATCATGCCAAGTGAAATGAAAGTGCAAAGGCATAAATTGGGAAGGCAAGTGGCATTTTCTCTGAACATAAATCCACTCTAGATTGAGTGAGCAAGAAGGAGACTCTTAAGGTCTTGAGTGACCTTAAGAGACAAGGTCAGAGAGGAGATGGGGACCAAGTAATGTAGGACCTTGTAGGCAATTGTAAGGACTTTGGCTTTCATTCTTTGTATGATCATGTGGGACACAGTCTAATTTACATTTTAATTAGATCCTTATGACTGTTTTGAAAATAGACTGAAGGGGAGCAGGAAGGGAAGCAGTTACTGGGTATTACAGAAATGTAGAAAGAAATAGAGGTGACTCAGGCTAGGCTGGAAAATAGGAGTAGTCAGAATCCAGGTGTATTTTGAAGGTAGAGTTGACAGGATTAGCCAACACAGTGGACCAGTTAGGGTGGGGTATGAGAGAGGCAAAGATGTCTCCAAGTGTTTTGGCCCAAACAACTGGAAGAAGCTTTGCCATTACTTGAGATAAAGAGGACTGTGGGAGATACGGATTTGGGAAGGAAGATCAGGAGGGTTTACTTGTACATTGAAATTTGAAATGATTATTAGGCATCTGTGGTAGCCAGCCTTCAAGATGGCCCCCAGTGGTTCTTACCTCCTGGATTTACTCCTTTGTGGGATTCCCTCTGACGTTAGATATAGGCTTGTCTATTTGACCAGTAGAATACTGCAAATGTGATGGTATATGACTTCTGAGGCTAAATCATAAAACTCACGAAGCTTCTCCCTTGATCTCTCAGATTGTTTGCCTTGGGGGAAGCCAGAGGCCATGCCATTAGGGTACTCAAGCAGCTCTAGTAAGAGGTACACGTTGGAGAGGGAACCGAGGTCTCCCACCAACAAAGAGCACTACTGTTAACGTGCGAGTAAGCCACCTTGGAAGTAGGTCCTCCAGCCCCATAAGATGACTGCAACTCTGCATAATACCTGATTGCAACTCTTATGAGAGATGATAAGCCAGAACCCAGCTAAGCCTCTCTGAAATTCCTGAAACAAAGAGGCTATATATAATAAATGGCTACTTAGTTGTAAGTCCCTAAGTTTGGTATAATCTGTTATGGAACAGTAGATAACTAATACAACTCACAAGTAGGGAGTTGGAATCTAGAGTTTCAGGATTTGGAAATTTCGGAGCCTTTAGAATATAGATGGATTTCAAAGCTGTAAGGCTAGATGAAGTAACTAAAGGTGTGGATGAAGACAGATAAAAGAAAAGTCAAGAACTAAACCCTGGGGTACTCCAGTGTAAGAACTGGGAATATGAGGATCAAAAAGCACAGGAGATAAAAAGGAACAACCAGTGAGGTAGAAGAATGCCAAGAGACTATTTTGTGAATATCTCATTCATTCTGGCATCCCTTTAAATCTCCACCAGGTGTTAAGTCCCATGCCTATTTGTTCTTTGTTTCTAGAACCTTGTTATGCCTGATACATAGTATGCATTCAGTATGTGTTGAATAAATGGGCGAATGAATAAGTAAAATAGTAGAATGGAATTTAGACTATAGTTTGAGGAAAATGAATAAGTACATTGAATAGCTATGGCACTGTCTATTTAATTGAGAGATTGCTTATTGGGTACTAAAAGTACAAAACCATTTCATTGTCTCTACTCCCTATTTTAGTGGAGACAAAGGTGATGAAAATTGGGTATTGATACTATGTATTCTGGAAATTTTGAAACTTGTAACTAAATTAGTGGTACCTGAGGACCTTTGCTTTAATGTAAAAACAGAATCAAAAATAAAACAAAAAGGTTATTTTTACCAACCTTTAGTAAAAACAAAATAAAACACTTCTCTTTCCTCCCTACTATGTTCCAACCACAAAGGCCTTGTTTCTGTTCCTGCAGTTTGCTAAGTCTATTACTGCCTTTGTCCCTGCTATCATTTCTCTGCCTTCAGATCTTTGCAGGACTGGGTCTTTCTTATTTTTCAGTTCTCACATAAAATATCACCACCTTTTTTTTTTTTTTTTTGCGGTATGCGGGCCTCTCCCGTTGCGGAGCACAGACTCCGGACGCGCAGGCTCAGCGGCCATGGCTTACGGGCCCAGCCGTTCCGCGGCATGTGGGATCTTCCTGGACCGGGGCACGAACCCGTGTCCCCTGCATCGGCAGGCGGACTCTCAACCACTGTGCCACTAGGGAAGCCTAAAATATCACCACCTTTGAGAGACCTTCCCTGTCTGAAAAGTTTCTTATTATCCCCAAGTCCCTTTCTATCACATTACCCTGTATTACTTTCCTCATGGTACTGTGAACAATAATCAATATCAAGGTTGCAATGAACAAAGAGCTTTATTTGGGGGTCTTAGTAATTGCAATTTGGGAGATACAGACTTGAGTAAAACCGGAAGAGTGTTTCTGGAAAGAGAAAGAGACAGGGGCTTATAAAGGCAGAAACTACGAGGTGGTTAAAGTTGTCTGGCAAGAATTATGGTTGATTCTGATGCAGAAAAGAAGATAATTGTTCTTAATGGATAGGCTATCACAAGGGTCTAATAAATATCTTGATTTTCATGAACATTGGGCAGATGTTCTGGATGCGCCTATTAAGATTCCACCTGAGCTGAGATGTGCATAAGTCACACTCCCTCAGTGGACTCCTGGCTCCATTTTAGAAAGCTCTTTTAGCAATACTGACTCCATTTTGATTTTCCTTTCACGGTACTTATGGCTATCTGAAATCATTTTGCTTCTTTTTAATAACTTATTATTTGTTCTCCCTTTAGGGTAGAAGCTTCTGTCTGTCACTGTTTTATCACAAGTCTCTATAGAACAATGTTTATAGAACAATGTTTGGCACATAACAGGCACCCAGGAGGTGTTGAATAAAGGAATGAATCTTCACTTGCACTGATACGATTACTTAAAAGTGTTTACTTTGCATTTTTTTGGATTAAAAGAAAAGTTTGGCTTAGAAAAGTCTATATTTCTTCTTTGGTTCATTTTTCCATTTCTTCTGTAATTAAAAAAGTTATCTTTTGCCCATTTTTCAATTTTTAAAGGCAATTATACTTAAGATACTAACCCTTGTTTTTGAATGTCAGGTTTGTGGCAAATATTTTTTCCCATGTGTTTGCCTATTGATTTTGTCCCTGTTTTTTTGGACAGAAATTCAAACTTCAAGCAGTCAGATGGAGCAATATTTTCCATAGTAGTTTAATCTCAAGCAGCATCAAGTCGCAGTCAAGTGGGGCGCTTAGAGGTTACTCTGAATCTGTGACTTTGGGCAAATAGGCCAATTACTTAGCTATCAAATCTCCAGTTAGTCATATTTTTCTCACTTGCGAAATGGGGATAATGGCACTAATCCGTTACAAACTTGTGAGGATTAAATGAAATTAAGAATATCAAATGACTCTGATAGTTGCACATTGAAAGCGCTCTAAATAAGAATGGTTAGTAGTTAGCATTTCACTACTTTCATGCTGAAGCTGGTTCTTTCCTGGTTCAGCTTGTGGTATAAATTTTCTCAAATATAACTTCTTTTATTTTCAGGAACTTATTTTGGTGCACCAAATAACTTACTTAAACGCCTTAAGTCAACTTGGAGTTTTCGGTAAGCAAGCGATCTACTACCCCTGAAGCATCAACCTACAGGAACAGATCAGTGTCTACGAGCTCTGGGCAGGCAGTGGCCGGGATGGGCGGAGCCGGCCTCAGCCCTGCCCCGCCCCTCCCCTCAGCCGGATCCGCCCCAGGTTTCCGTGAATCCCAGGCGACCGGGAGGTTCCGCGGTGTGTACCTGCCTGGTCTCTACCTTGGAGCGACTTCTACACCTTAGACGGAGAAGTGAGTGCGGACTTCTTTTTGTTTTGAGCCCGGAGTGGCGGGCCACCCGCAACCCACCGATCCACTGGGGCAGGAGAAGAGTCCGGGTCGGGAGAATCGGGCCCGCAGGCTCCGCGCGACTCGGCCCGCCCTGACCTCGCGCTGTAAGTGCATCCTGGGCTACGCGCGGCCAGGGATAGGCCGGGGCGCGCGGGGCCTCTGGATCCGCTGGACTCGAGGTCGGCGGCCTGCCGAGACCCAGGGTTGCCCCGCGCCTCCCGGTGTAGCCAGAGTTCCGGGCTCAGCTCCGGGCCGCGAGGTGCCTCTTGGACCTGGTGCTAGTGCACCTGGGCGGGCGGTGCCCGGGATCCTCCAGGCGGGGAGTCAGGCCTGCGGCCCAGGGAAGGGAGACACGCCCAGAAATTGCCGCAGCTCCTAGCCCGGAGAGGTACTGGGTCACGCGTCCCGCTCTGCCTTAGCGAATACCCAGAGGAATGGGGTGGGCCTCAGAGTAGGCGATGGTCCCAGGGGAAGCTGCTAGGTAGGTGGGGTGGGCAAAGGTGATTCTTGATTTTGGTGTAAAGCAGGAGGTTGCGAGATGGCGTATCCTAGCGGCTCCAGTTCAGGCTCCAGCTACGAATTTCTTCTGTTTGGGGCTCACCGCAACCAGGGCGTGGAGGAAGTGCGGTTACATTAGTTTTGCAGTGCCAGAACCTCTGGGAGACCGAGCAAGCCTACCACTGACGTTGTGCTTGATGATGATCCACAATTTTTGCTTATCCTTGGTGTTATCTTTTCGTGGCTGCCTCTATAACTGATAATCAAATAGAAGGAAGGGTGGGATTGAACGCAGTGAGTATTGATTACAGTATCCCACAAGCACTGCCCGACAACTTTTATATATGTTAGCTCATTTAGTGCTCACAGCCGCCAACTTAAGTGGTATTGCTATTACATTTCATACTCGAGGAAACTCAGATTGAATAATTTACCAAACTTCACAAATGGTAAGTGGTAGCATTAGAGTTGAAATTCACATCTGTATGATTTCTGAGCACAGGCTTTATGGCTTAATGTAAAGAACATTATTACTCTTTGGGATAAGATGGATACCTAGGTATGAGATCTATACGTTGAGATTTGTTAGCTGTATGACCTTGGGCAGGTTACTTAATCTTTTAGGGCCTGTTTCTGCATTTGTAAAATGGAGATAAAATACCTCGTCTGTCATAGGGTTGTTATAAAGATTAAATAAGATCATTTTTGGACTACACTTAGCAAAGTGTCAGGCACATAGTGGTAAGCTATATATAGCTACATATATCCTGCTGTTGTCATTAATTGAGGACAGCAAACTCCAGCTCTGAGTGCTGCCAGCTAGAGCCAAACACAATTTGTGTGGGCCTAGAGCATAGGTAGAGGGAGGCAGAAAAGGATAAGAAAAGAATGGAGAACTGAGAACAGATGACATGTATGATGGCAATTATAGGCACATCAATAGATTAATCTATGGTACCCAGGGCCACTCTTTTGCCTTTGTGAGAATTTTTAAAAACACAGTTCCTTTTAGCTGATGAATTGGAGAAATGCATCCCACTCTGGGCTGAAAACATTCTGAGACGTAGGTGTCTGGGACTGGACCATGCTGAGGCTCTCTGCCTCTGAGGGGGAGCCGCATTTCAGCACTGCACAGCATTCAGCACAGTGCCTGGCATAACCCCACAGTCAAGTGTGCAGTTCTCTTTCAGGATTTCTTCTCTCAGATTGAGCCCCTAAGAAAGGAGAAGGACAGGAGATTTCAGGACGGGGGAAACAAAATGGTTTTTTGCCTTTTAAGGGTTGCTTAATGACTGAACGCCTCTCCTAATTTTACCTATAGCTGTGAACACTTTATAAACAATGATCTTCATTTCCACATAAATTTAAGGCAACCTAAGTATTACGTATTTTTATATACTCTTTACAGTGGTATCACTCTTGCCCTGAATACTTCCTTTGTAGCCTGGGTTCAGATACCCAATTCATACTGTACCCTAACTCCTGTCAGTTTTTGGTATAGCTTTAGACATAGTGTTCCTTGCCCTCTTTCTTTCTTGGTTATTGCTGTGCTTTTTTCTTACTATTAGAGTTTTCTTTTCTCTTTCTTTTTCAAAACTTTCTTTAGCCAGTGATGTATTATGCTAGAAAGTATGCCTGTCAGCAAAACCAAGAGAGTTAGTGTAGGATGTGAAATATGATTAAATAACATTTGACCTTCAAGGATTTGTGACTAGCCACCACTGCTCATCAAAAGCATGATCTTTTAGGTGGACCTTTTAGCAAGGATAAATACTACTTTCATTGGTGGCACTCAACAAGTTTGAAGAGTCCAAACTTGGCCATTCCTTTAATGTACCCATTATTACCTACAGGCCAGCTTCCTTCCCACCAATATTTTCCCTTTATGTTCTTACTTACCTTTTAAGGATTGCTAATCGGGTTAAAGTCCAAACAATTACGTAGAATACTTGGTAGAAGATTTGTTAAAAGACTGGCTAGAAGGAGGTTCAAATTAGTACCTAAAAGTAAAGTATCATAGATTTTATTTGACTACATTATTTAAGTTTCTAATATGATGATCGAAGGCAGACATTATGTATATGTTTTATTTATTTATTTATTTATTCAATTGAAGTATTACAATATGATGAAGTGCTACTAAATTGAAGTACTACTATACTATGTTAGTTCTAGGTGCAACAATGATTTGATATTTTTATACTTTACATAATGATCACCACTCTACTTTTTGATAAGATTATGATAACTACATTTAAGCCAGTTATGCTGGTTTAAATATATTTGAGGAAGCTGTGGGGGCAGGGTATTGGGATTCTTTTGGAGAGACTGTTTATTCTTTTAATATATAACAGCTTATTAGTATGCAATCATAATTTTTAAAAAGACATTAAAATAGTCAATGTAATAGTCAAATTTACCAATATAAATTAGATGGATAGCATACTAACGCTGTTTCTCCATGAAAAATGTGACATACTGCCTATTAATCTTGGCAAATAATTTTGAAATATCCTCTTACGAAGTGGATGTATTATGTCTGGTTCCTGTGAAAATTACCAAAGCAGCAGTGTGGTTGCAATATGCATTGTCATCAGGCTACTTGAATACTCTGAGCATTTAGTTTACCATGCCTCTAGACCCTAAGGTGATAGTAGATGTTAAAATAGATATCTGCAACTGTAAGGAGAAATTTTTCTGCTCCCTCTCCCCCCTTTCTTGGTATTTGGCTTACTTTATAAAAATACACAACTTAAATACATATGACACTCTCTATATTAGACAAACAACTGTTAGATTTAATATTTTCAGTTATTTCAACTGAAAGCAAATATGTAAATTACATCTTAAGAGCAAAGGGTTTCTTTAGAGATTCTGTGTTCCTGGTCCACAAGAAGAACACCCCTTGAGCAATCCATGCAGGAAGCTCACCCAAACCTCCAACTTTCCAACAGGTCATTTCACCATCAGGGCCTTTATCGCATGGCTTGGTAGACACAATCTAACTTATCCACACCCCAAGTTTAAGCTTTTGTCTTCTCTAGAAACACTTAGTGGAAAAACCAATGTACAATCTGCTTAGGGGTCAGAATTTTTTAAAAAGAAGGGAAAATTTTAAGAAGTATTTTTCAATGGTATTGTCAAAATAAGTCGATAAAATACTAAAATGACACTCCACCTTCAATACTTCTTGCTTCCCTTCTGTGCTTTGTTTTTCTCTTTAGCCCTTACCATCACCTATCATACTATATATCTCCCTACAGTGTAACCACATGAGGGCAGGGATATTTGTCTGTTTTGTTCATTGTTGACTCCTAATCCCTTAGAACAGTGTCTGACACACAGGCATTCTGTAAGTATTTATTGAATGAGTGTTGAGTGAATGAATAGTACTATTAAACTGTTCATGATTGGGAAATATAAAGCGATTTGCCAGAAAGTTAAAAACAGCTGGAATGTGTATACTAAGCAAACATAAAATGAATATTCTTGAAATCAGGAAGTGTATAAACATCTCAACAGTTCTTTCTCAACATACAAACTTTTAAACCCTGAAGACAAACCAAGCTTTTAAACTCTGTAATTGTTGCAGTTTTAAGTGGAAAGAATTTTCATGTCATTGTTCACCGTGAACTAGAGAGGAGCATGTAGTATTAAAATGTGAAATGCCTGTCTTGCCCAATTAGATAGTACATGTGCCCAGCTGAGAAGAGGAGGGAGCCAACTTTTAGAAAGCATTCTTTCAGAGTTGGGCACAGTTGGATAATAAGGGTAGGTGAGACGTTCTGATTTCTGGTCCAACATCTGGGAGATTGCAGAAGGTGGGAAGTTCTTAAAATGCCCTGAGGGGAATGAGAACCCCAAGGGAATTCAATCTGAGCAGGTTGCTGTGCCTTAATATAATGTCTAACTGCCTGCTGCACAGCTGGCCAGCAGATTTACTGAGTCTTTATTGTAACTTAACAAAATTTTCAATTGAGCATCCTGGAATTTTCTCCTAGGGGATGCAGCTCTGATTTTTATCAAGGCAGTTTTTGGTAAAAGATGATTCACTTAAGTAGGTGAGGTAGGTACTGTGTAGCTAACTTTGCCAAGATGCATGTTTCGTAAGGTGAGGCAATACTGAGATGTTGTCACTTTTTTTGCACAGGCTCCGGATGCGCAGGCTCAGCAGCCACGGCCCACGGGCCCAGCCGCTCCGTGGCATGTGGGATCCCCCCGGACCGGGGCACGAACCCATGTCCCCGGCAGGCGGACTCTCAACCACTGCGCCAGCAGGGAAGCCCACTGCTTCTAACTTTTATTAACACATCACTCAGTGCACCTATGATGAACTGTTCATTTGATACGCTTGAAAATATAATCAGTTAATTTCTAAAATGTATATACAACAGCCAAGGGATTAGTAAAGCAGTATAACCTGAAACACATGTTAAGTAAATTCTGTCGCCTGCTATGAATCATAGAACAGGTGAGATTTCATAGAGAAATCAAGGAAGGGGCCTTAGTTGATTGCTTACCTTGTAGCAATGAGGACAGGGTAGAACTGCACTTACTCCTTGTGTTCAAGGAAGAAAAGAGTGATCAAGCGTCAACACTTTCATATTAACTCCTGCTGTCTCCAATTCTGCATGTTCAGGTATCAGCAATAGATCTATTTAGATTTTGTTCAGTATAACTGAAGAATCTGGAAATTCATTTAAAAAACACACGGTGGCCAAAAGCTGATTCCCTTTGCTGCCATGATATGAACTGAGAGTTTAATAATGTGAAATTCCATGGATGGTAGTAAAATTTACTTCCTTACTATGCTGCATGTACCTAATAGACTGGGCCCTCTGTTTTGTTTGTTGATATGCATTATTTTTTCCAGTCATCTTGGGTTGGGGGATTGAATAACAATTTCAAGCAAAGGTACCTCCTTCAGTGCGAGAGTAACTGAATAAATATTTTTTTCAGATACAACTTTTTCAATAGTGGGAGATAGAGGCTGAGTTTGGAAAACTTTATCCTTTTCCTTTTATTTCTCTCCTTGGTTATTATAAACTTTCTCTTCCCCCCTTTTAAAAAGTTTTTTTTTCCTACTCCTTAACTACCAGTTCCTAAACAAGTGTCATGTTCACTGTAATTAAATTAAGGTCATAGAACACTAACTGGAAGCAGCCTTACAGGTTAAAGTGATTGACTCACTCTTAGATTTAACGATTGAAAAACCCTGAGGCCTAGAGAAGCTGCAGCATTTACCCACCTATGGTGTGACTGACACAGAACTGTAGTCCAGGTTTTCTGACTCCTGAGCCAGTGACCTCTTGTGGTCCCTTTTGCACATTGAAAAGAAAGCATGCCCCTTTCTCTGTTTTTTGTGCTTCTGTATTTGACCTAATTCCCTATGCCCATCTCTAGTATCCCATGGTTAGGATTAAGTAACAATGTGGGCATCACTGTCTTCTGAATACTGGTCAAACGTAGTGTAATTTTCTTTATTGTAAGTTTTTTGATACCAGAGTCTTGGATATTAAGTGTGGTGTATTCCTGAGAATTAGTTTTGCTCCCTTAAGATGGTCCAGCAGTGTGCTCAGAGAACACTGAGATCCAATGACCCCCATGTAGATCTGTGTGTGTGGAGACTGTCTAGCACAGAGCAAATACTTTCTTAGCCTTAAGTAATTTACAATCTAATGGGCTCTCTTGAAGAGGAACTGCTGTGATGTAAATATAAACCATTCAGCTCTTATTCTGGTTACATTTGTTTAAGAAAGATAGTGATATGGGCTTCCCGGGTGGCGCAGTGGTTGAGAGTTCACCTGCCAATGCAGGGGACACGGGTTTGGGACACGGGTTCGTGCCCCAGTCCGGGAGGATCCCACATGCCGCGGAGCGGCTGTGCCCGTGAGCCATGGCCACTGAGCCTGCGCGTCTGGAGCCTGTGCTCCGCAACGGGAGAGGCCACAACAGTGAGAGGCCCGCGTACCGCAAAAACAAAACAAAACAAAACCTCTGAGGCCTTTTGTTGCTCTCTGTCTGCCCCATACAGTTTTATACTTCTATGTATACAGAGATAGCTAGGTATTTATTTCGCCTTTTTTTTTTTTGCATCCCTCCACCCTCTGTATTTACAACGCATAGAAGATACTCAGTGTTGAGTGATTGGATCACCTGGTACACTTATAATGAGCACTAAGGTCTTCTATTGTTGTATCATGCCCCTCACCCCCATCCTTAGCATAGTAATGGGTATACAGTAACCTCTTAATATATACACCTGTTGGTTTGACTTGGGACTTACAAGTAGTGTAGCAGCTCTTGGATTTACTGACATGTTACCCTTTTCCCACTTTTTTTAGGAGGGAGATACCTATTACTGTTGTGAGCCACACAATTTGAGAAACACTGTAGGCATGTACTGCTGATGTTGCTGGGCCGCATTCCAGCTGCCCCAGGGGGACCCCAGCTCGCTTTCAGTGGAGGTCATGCAGGACACACTATGGATAGCAATTAGTGAGTCATGGTATTAGAACCAGAAGAAACCTTTGAGCACATTTTAATATTGCCAAACTTCTCATTTTGTAGCTAAAGACTGATGTTTACTAAAGGCATTGGTGGATGGGCACCGACTTTTCCCTCCCAATTGTTTTAGGGCAAATAATGAGTCATTGTCACTGGTCACTGGTCCCCATGCAGCAACTATGAAGTAGCTCAGATAAATAAACTCTACTGAGAGAATTTAGGACAATTACACTTATGTATAGTCAAGGCTGACTACTTTGGCAAATTCATTTTGTGTAAATTCCAGAGGTTCTTTTATTATTATTTCAAGAAGATTTTTATGAACAAGGATGAAAAAAGTGCTTTGAGTCTTACTATTTAATAATAGGCCATCAATGCTGAGACAGTCAATTAAAATATTTGACTACAATAAAATAATAATTGCTACAATTTGTAGTGTGTCGTACATGCTGAGCATGCTACAAACCTGTCATTATCAAAGGTAGCTGCTTGGGTAGGCTGGGGCAGATGTAGACAGAGCCATAAATTCTAGGTGTAGCTGATTGGACTAGGGTACACCCTGGGCAGCCAGTAATGATTTTTTTTGTTTTTTATTTTTTGTTTTGTTTTTGTGGTACGTGGGCCTCTCACTGTTGTGGCCTCTCCCGTTGCGGAGCACAGGCTCCGGACACGCAGGCTCAGCGGCCATGGCTCACGGGCCCAGCCGCTCCGCGGCATGTGGGATCTTCCCAGACCGGGGCACGAACCCGTGTCCCCTGCATTGGCAGGCGGACTCTCAACCACTGCGCCACCAGGGAAGCCCTGATTTTTTTTTTTTAATCAAAAGTGATAAAATCATAATGTGAATTGAAAGAAAATGGCAGTGGGAATACCAGTTGGGAGACTATTATAGTAGGCAGGTGAGAGCTACAGAAGACATGACATAGTTGTGACTGTGGGTATAGGGAAGTTTCTGCACCTCCACATTGGAGAGATTTGGGGTTATAGTAGGCAGAATCTCCTTTACTGAAGAGATCTAAGGAGTGAGTCTAAGGGGAGATGGGAAAAGAGAAAGCAGACAGGACTTGAGGATTTTCAGCTAGGGCATGGGAATAACCATATGCCTTAAATTTCACACATGAGGTCCTACTTCAGATATTAGGTCTTAATTTTTAATTCCTTTGAATTATCTGTGTTATGTTGATTCAGGAAAGTTAGGGTGACTGGGAGAATGGTTCATACGCTTTCTAAGGGTTAATTGCATTTAGAAACCGAACAATTCTCCAGTAAGTAATCTATACAGTAGAGAAGCTGTACTGGCTTTTTCTGTCTTTTCTCTCCAGCATCCTGCTCTTTGAGGAGTGAAATACATAGAATTGCTCTTTAGTTGCACATGCATTCCTCTGCCAGGCCACTCATCCCAGCCAAACCTCCTGTTTTCCATACTAAAGGGTATAAAACATTTGTTTTGTTTTCTTCCATCATAAAAGAATACCTATTGCTCTTTTAAAAACTGGATATTTTAATATAATAAAAATTATCCTGTGCTGGGTAATTACTTAGAAAGGAAATGAAAAGAAAATCTTCATAAATGTGGCTATTAAGAACATTTCAGACCCAAGTGTTTATGTAATTTCTTCCATTTGCCATTCAGCCATAATGGGTTTCTAGATAAAAACGATGCTGCCCTAAGAGTCATTTTCAGGGGGGGATTGCTGTTAATAGAGGAAATTTGTGTCCCAGCTACAATGCAGTAATGTAACTGTCAGCAATTTACTAAATAATCAGGTGTGCCTGGCACGTTATTTTTGTAGCTCTTGTATGAGCATGTTTAAGGAAAAAAAATAATGCTCTTCTGATGTGTTGTGTCTCTTTGCTATGAGACTGACATTACACATAGGTATTATCTTCATTCTCTGTTCCCCATCCTTGGAAATCTGAGGGCTTTCTGGCTGCTAGTAGAGAATTCTTTACAAGTTGCTTTGTGGGAGCCTTAGAGGTCCTTGCTCATTCTAAGTCCCTCCGCAAGATACTGCATTATCCATGCAGCTTATGAGACTCTAAACTACCTTATGCAAAAGAAAAAAAATTACACAATTAACATTTATTCCATAGATTCTGTGTTAAATATGAAAAGCAAGATGCCTGGCACATGTCAGATTCGCGAATTCACTTGCAGTGTCTTTATTTTTACTGATGAGGAAATCTAGGTTCTGAAAGTAACCTATACGAGGTCACACAGCTAGCGCCAGATACAGGATTCGACCCAGGTGTGTATTGCTCCAAATTTGATATTGTTCTGTACTGTAGTAATCTGTTACTATTAATGCAGCAGTAACTCAAACAAGGGACTTGGTGCGGGTTGGAATAATTGGGAAACATGGAATGGAATAATAAAAAAATATGAAACATGGGATAGATAGGAGAGGATCAGACCCTGGAGGCAGGTAGTCTTAAAATAAAAAATAATAATAATAATAATGATAAAACAACTTTTACCATGTTCTAGTCACTGTTTAAATATATTAATTCATTTAGTCCTTACAATAACCCTATGAACAGTTATTATTTTCATTTTGTAGATGAGGAAACGGAGAGGTTAAGCTCTTGCCTAAGGTCACACGTTAAGCCAGTGGTGGGATCCAAATGAGAACTCAGCAGTCTGATTCCAGAGCCTATGAAATGAGGCAATGAAGAGGAAGGGGCCAATCAAGGGAGGATGCTTCAGGGCTGAAAACAGTAGATGTAAAATAGGGTAAAAGTAATTGTGCATAGGGACAGGGGTGAAAGATATAGGTTTGGGAGTACCTTATGCCAAGTGGATGGCTGAAGCCTTGAGAGGGGTCAGGTCAAAGAAGTAAAGGTAGCCAAAGGTCAGGAGGTGACAGAGCCTAAAGGGATGCTCACAGTTTCTTGGATGGGAGGGGAAGAGGTACTAGTCAAAGGCACAGAAGAGGAGAATTAGGCATGCACAATCTAAAGGAAGAAGAGATTGAGGATGAGGCCCCAGTGTCAGTATGCCAGAGACTTCATGGATGTGCATAGCTTCAAAGTCCCTGGACCATTGTCTCTGTGCTTTTGAGTTTTGAGGTATCTGCCCTTTCCTACTAGTTTCTTCTTGCCTCTTATTATGTTTTTAGCACTTTTTCTTTTTTCATAAATCAAAGTGAGAAAGAATGGTGATTGTATTCACACTATTATTGCAAATACCTCTAGTATTGTATATATTTCAGAAAATAAATAACTAATCTTCTGAATTAAATTGGTGTGAAGACATGCTAATTTTGGTAAATTCTGTATTTTGCGTATTACCAGATGAAGAGACTTTCTTTATATATTGGAGTGTTCTAAATTCCAAGATAAAATTAGAAGAGGTTTGACATAAGTGACATTTTATTTTGAATTTTATTTATTTTTTTATACAGCAGGTTCTTATTAGTTATCCATTTTATACATATCAGTGTATACATGTCAATCCCAGTCTCCCAATTCATCCCACCACCACCACCACCACCACCTGCCGCTTTCCCCACTTGGTGTCCATATGTTTGTTCTCTACATCTCTGTCTCAATTTCTGTTCTGCAAACCGGTTCATCTGTACCATTTTTCTAGGTTCTGTGTATATGCGTTAGTATACGATATTTGTTTTTCTCTTTCTGACTTCACTCTGTGTGACAGTCTCTAGATTCATCTACGTCTCTATAAATGACCCAATTTTGTTCCTTTTTATGGCTGAGTAATATTCCATTATATATATGTACCACATCTTCTTTATCCATTTGTCTGTTGAATTTATTTTATTTACTTTTATTTTATTTTAAAATAAACCATTTCATCCTGTTATCCCCAGTTTGAGAACTTGCAGTGGTGCCTTATTACGCACCTACTGAGTCCTTCAACCTGGCTCTCAGGACACTCTAAACTTGCCCCGCTTTCTGTCTTGCTTGGCTTTCCCCGACACAGATGCTCGCTTCTCTTGTCTTGTTCTTTCCTGTCCCTGTGCTGTTTCCCTCTTCATCTGTTTAAATGAGATTTCAAAGCCTGGGCAGTGTCAGTCTCACCTGCACTCTTAGTACTGTTAATTCTCCTCTGTCTGCTTTATTGATTTCTCCTTGACCTTAGTATCTTTCGTACAGGTTGTCAGTACCGTGTATTTTACCACTTAATAATTTTGATGCATGTAAAGTGGCCAAAAAAAAAAAAAATCTGACTTCATAGTAAAAGGCCATAGTAGTTTTAGTCTTACTACAACATCCCTATGTAGGGAATTTAGGAAGCAAATTGGGAATTTGTGAAGTTTGTTGCTTATTAGGGAATAATTCTCTTCTCAGGTGAAGGGACATACATATATCATGGCTTTTAAAAGGAATTTTTAGCTACTAAGACTACAAAACCTACCTTATTATTCTGTTTAATTTAGGAATCTTAAATGCTAGTATTGCATTTTTTGACACACATTGAGGATTGCTGCTGTTTTTAGAGTCTAACAGAGTATTTAGTTTCTATAAGATATGAGTTGTTTTTTGACACTGCCAAAGAGCTCTTCTAATAGTGATCCTTATTATTTCAGAACTGATCACACATTTTGTACAGCACAGAAATCCTGTTTGAATCTAACAAGATGATGAGTAGATTTGTTCCTGTAGTCCCAGAATGTAAGCTAAATCTCAGAGTGGAAGACAAGGGCACTAACTACTTACTCCACATTCTAAGGATGTTGCCAGCAGCTCTAGGGGAGGAGGTACCTTTCTGCCTCCAGAACCTGCAACCTCCACTTTGCTTTAGACAGGTGGCTAAGTGGACTTCCAGCTGGGGCATGTAATGTCTTCTTCCTCTTCTTGGTGACACCTGCAGGCCCTTTCTTTCCCTGGGTTCAGGAAGGAAAGTAGATCACCCTCAACACTGCATCATCTCTCAGGGCCAGCCCCCAGCTAATCCTCCGTCTCCCCAGTCTTCTTCATATAATGATTGGAGGTTGGGGCAAGGAGGGCTGGGTGAAAGTTAGGCTAACTCTGGTCTTTCTTAGCAAGTCTTGACGAAAGATGAGCCATGCCTATTTGCTGGATGCTCTCTGTAGAATGGTGGGTTTGTCAACCTTGTCTGCACATGGAAATCATCCAAGGAGCCAATGCCCAGGTTGCACCCTAAACCAATTAGATTACATCTCTTTGTGTGGGACACCAGCATCCGTGGCTTTGAAAGCTCCCCAGGTGATTCCAAAAGCAGCAAAGCTTGAGAACCACTGCTGTAAAATGTGGGGGATGGGGTGAGGAGGGGAGGGGTGTTTGGGGTCTTTTATTCCCCAGGCTTGGGTCTTAGCCAAAATTTCCTTGAAAATGGCAAATATCTTACTCAGTATCTTGTCAGATAAACAAAGATAAAATTAAGGTTGAGGTTTAATCTGTTTTGTTTTATAGCAGAAGGCTATGTTTAAAAGAAGGATCAAGATTATACTTGGACTTTTTCTGAATGGTAAAATTTGTAGTGATGAAAAGATTAATATGTCTTTTTTGCCATCTTCAAAGCTTCATTTAATTGTCACACAGTAAATGAGTTTTATCCCAGCAAGAGAATCTGACTGAAACAATATCACTGGCATGGGCTAATAAGACATCTGAATTGCCTGGAAGCACATATAACAAAGTCTTATTCTAGCAAGTTCACTCTGTTATCCTATTCTGACAATTTGTCTTAAGAATTCAGATACTTCATTAGGAATGCATGTGCCTCTTTTTTTTTTTTTTTTGGCCATGCCGCGCAGCTTGCAGGATCTTAGTTCCCTGACCAGGGACCGAACCCAGGCCCTGGCAGTGAAAGTGTCGAGTCCTAACCACTGGACTGCCAGGGAATTCCCAAGGATTGCATGTGCTTCTTAAAGGCACCATTTCACCAGCTTTCTCATTTCTTTGTTTTTCTTACAGCTCAAGAGATGGCTGCCCAGTGTGTCACAAAGGTGGAACTGAATATTTCCTGTGACAATCTTTTGGATAAAGATGTAGGGTCAAAGTCAGACCCTTTGTGTGTGTTATTTTTGAATACGAGTGGTCAACAGTGGTATGAGGTAATGTTAAATACTTGTAGGTGAAAAGCAATCTGTATTGCTCTTTTGATAATATGAAGAGTTTATTAAAAATGTTAAAAATAATAAAACCATCTCATCTGTTATTGCAGTTTTTTGGGCAAGTTTGTCCTTGATTGTGAAATTTTTCATGCACATATAAACACTTCCTTTAGCTACCATGCCTGTATTTAGTTACATGTAGTATGTAAAGATATTAAACACATGCACTTTTGATCTGAAGAAACTTTTTTATTTTGGGGGAGTGAATATAGGTTGACCGCACAGAAAGGATTAAGAATTGCTTGAATCCCAAATTTTCCAAGACATTTATTATTGATTACTACTTTGAAGTGGTTCAGAAATTGAAATTTGGGATTTATGACATTGACAACAAAACTATCGAGCTGAGTGATGATGACTTCCTAGGAGAATGTGAATGTACCCTTGGACAAGTGAGTATATATAGTATAAATGTTTTGTCTAAATTTGAACCAAAGAATTGGGTGTTTCTGATAAGTGCTCATTAGTTTAATTGCTAAAGTTGAAAAACGCTGTAATTACTTTAAAGACTGAGTTCATATATTAGTATGTTTTGCTTGAACATTATAGAATTTATCTTATTTTTCATGAGGATAGGGACCATGTGTGTATGGGTGTTTCATTCAACATTTCAATAAATAATACCATTGCTCTAACTGCTTGTCTGCTGTTTGCAGATTTCAGTACAGTATTGTTCTTTTGTTTAAGTCATAAATGCTGTCAAAGTAACAGCAGCTTCTCCGATGTTCTAACTAGCATGACTGGTGCCCCTTGAGCCCACCGTCCCCACCTCCCCCCCCCCATCCCGGCCCCAGCACCATCCCTTTACCTGGCTTGCTCCTCCTCTAACCTTAGGTATGGACCTTACTCCCCCTAGCAAGCCTTCTCTGACGCCCTAGAGTAGTTTGGATCACCTCCGTGTGCTCGCTTGGTCCTCTCTACCGCTTCTACCTTAACACTGACCATATTTTATTGTAGTTGCTTAATTGTCTGTCTTTTTAGGACATTACAGGTTGGGTCAGAACAGGGGTGTGTCTGTGGGCTCACCATTGTGCTTCTAGCTCAGTTTGACTTGTAAGGAGAGATCATGACCATTTATGATAGAATAGGGAAGGCTTCAGGAGGGAGGAGTCATTTTTTTTCAGTGGGTGACATCTATTTCTAAGATTTGTCTTTTATGAGTTTATTTTTTAGTGTTGAATTTTTTGGAGATCATGTTATTTCCTATGTCTCAAGGACAACATGGAGCTGATCAATTTTCTCAAACTTTGATAAATAGTATCAAAGAGAAAATTAAAGAAGTATTGATTGGGAAAAAATCACAGTGTATCTAAAATTATAATAAATTTGAGAAATGGATCTATTTGAGAGTACCTAGGTCTACTATATTATTTTAATCAAAATGATATCTTGGGCTTCCCTGGTGGCGCAGTTGTTGAGAGTCCGCCTGCCGATGCAGGGGACACGGGTTCGTGCCCCGGTCCGGGAAGATCCCACATGCCGCGGAGCGGCTGGGCCCGTGAGCCATGGCCGCTTAGCCTGCGCGTCCGGAGCCTGTGCTCCGCAACGGGAGAGGCCACAACAGTGAGAGGCCCAAGTACCACCAAAAAAAAAAAAAAAAAAATGATATCTTGTGGGGATTATATACTGAAGTTATGTTTCAGCTGAAAAATTGAATCCCATTTATTGAGTATTCTGAGACCTACCTTTTACCTACAGGGGTTTCATTTCAGCTCAGTGATTTGTATATGATGAGAATCTGGCCCTCTTTTTTCATTACAAGGAAGGATTTAACTTTGAAGTAGTTGATAAAGAAACTAGTGGGTGGGGAGATTTTATCTATCCGGATTGGCTCCTTGGAAATCTTTTGCAGTGGGTGTAGATGTGTTTTATAATCTCTAAGTCTTTAAGGAATGGACTTAATGTTTCCATTTCTAATGACTTTAAGTGAACTTTATACTCAACCCTTTTTGAAACCATTTCAGTCTAAACATTCACATGTTGAAGTGAAATAGCTCTTTCTATCGCTTTCCAATTTTAACAGATTGTTTCCAGTAAGAAACTAACTCGACCACTGGTGCTTAAAAATGGCAGACCTGCAGGGAAAGGAAGCATTACGGTAACGATAAGATATTTGTCTTTTTTCCTCCGAAGATTTAGCATAATAGGACGTGCTAAAACTGTGTATATCAGACAAATATTCCACAGCCATGCTTTATCATTTGATCCTGAATGTTGCCTTGCCTTAAAGTGATCACAACTGGAAACTGTGTTGTGCCAAAAAGAAAGAAAAATGCAGTGTGGGAATCCCTTCTTTGAGTTTTTTAAGCTGCCTATAGAGTCAGGCACATCTTGCTAATGCTTGCCTCTTCCCGATGGAAGCGTAAATTCCCAAGTGGGAAGCAAATTACTTAATAATCTGAATGGATCAATTTGGCTCTCAACAAAGCAAACATGGCAGAGACTTTGCGTAATGGTTTTGATTCCAGAATGATCTCGTATTATGACATGGCCATTGAACCTCTTAACTCTTAACCATGTTTCTTTTGTGCTTGCACTTTGCTGTCCAAATTTTCCATTGCTGATTACTGGACCTGGGCAAATGAATATATGCATTATCTTGTTTCAGATTTCAAATTACATAATGCCATGCTTTTACATATTTTATCTTCTAGAGTTTCTGTCCAGGTAATCACTGCCTGAAGAGATAGTTGTTTTACTTTAGCTCTGCCTGAGAAGGCTGGCTCTCTGAGAAAACCGTGTTTGAAGATTATTGCGATTATCAAACACATTTCTCTGAGCAGCTGTTTTGCCCTAGTTTAGATTCCTGAGGCATAAGAATGTTCAGTCTTTTGAGGGTGTTGACTTCTGTGTGTGGGACAGAGATCATTATCAGTAGTTAGCTTTATTGCTTTTGGGGTCATGATAGCCTGGAATTTATTTTTAGTAGAATAAGTCTTTCAGTTACCTTGGATGAAAATATTGATCCGATATTTGAATTTATAGTGTGTGATTTACTCATGCTTCTCAATGTTTGGAGAGCTCTCACTAGTGTTGTGCAATCTTCCAGGGCTTTGATTTTTCACTGGAAGAGGGAAGATCCAGTTTGGGCAACAGCATTAAAAAGGAAGTTGCATAATGCAGACTAGGCATATTTTGGGAAAATATTTATTTCACACGCATAAAAGAAATAGTGATAAATCTTTCTTAATGGTACCATTTTGTTATTAAAGCTTTTAGAATTCACATATTAGTATAGACTTTATATACCATTAGATAACAGAATAATTCTGTACTTCCTGAGTATATCAAAATCCCCAAAACATGTTCTTTCACTTACCTTGTCTACTCATAGATTTCAGCTGAAGAAATAAAGGATAACAGAGTTGTCTTGTTTGAAATGGAAGCAAGAAAACTTGATAATAAGGTAGGTAGGTGATGCAGATTTCAACAAGGGTATCATGTTTTGCCTCACATTGATTCCTTTTTGAGAAAATAATAATGGAATTAATATTATGAACTCTGTCATCTAAGCATCACTTTGAGTGTTAGTTACTTCCGAATTCTGCTTTCTGTTTGTGTGTGTGTTTAAGCAGAAGCCATTTCTCTTTACCTCTTTCCTCTAGAGGTAATCAAAGTGTTTGTATAGCTTAAAAGAAGAATTAATACAATCATTAATGTTACTGTAAGAGGCATTTGAGAGTGTATTTGGATTACTTAAGGAAAAAACTGAAAATTCCATGCTTTATTAATTAGATTTTCCTCTCTGCGTTCAAAAGTCAATTTTTCTTGAAGAATGAGTACCAGTACATAAGAACACAGCAGTTTAGTTTATAGCATGGTTTGGAATAATTCTTTGAGTGATTTTTGTATGTAATCCTGTAATCCAATCATTAGTCTTCATCGTTTTCATATACCTTACAATTCAGTGTGCACATATCTTAGACTAGTAGCCAGTATCTTTTTTTTTGGACAAGTTTAAACATATACAAAAATAGAAAAGTATTTTTTTAAAAATCCCATGTTCCCACCACTTATCTTTAACAGTTTTAACTCATGACCAATTTTGTCTCATCCCTACCCCTATCTACTTTCTCTCCTCCCAGACGTCACATCATTTCATCCATATATGTTTTGGTGTATCTCTAAGGACTTTTAAAATAATATAATTGGTTAATATGTCTCTTAAATTTTTTTAATCTATAAATTCTTCTCTTCCTTTTACTTCTTCCCTTCCTCCCTCTCTTCCTCTCTTATTCCCTTTCTCTCTCCCCCTCCCTCCTATCCATCCATGGAATTTATTCAATAAACTGACTCCTTTGTCCTATAGAAGTTTCCACACACTGTATAAGCTAATTAAATCCCTGTGGTGTCATGTAACATGTTCATCTCTCCACCTTTATTTCCTGATTTCTGTAAGCTGGAATTGAATCTAGAGGTATGATCTGGTGGTATCTTGAATTGGTATGAGTTTCATAGGTGGTGGCATTAATTCCATCAAGAGGCACACATTGTCAAGTTCTGTCTTTTGGGGTATTAGTGACCATTGATGACAACTACCTAGATATATTATTTTATTAAGGGTCTTAAAATAGTGATATTCTCATGCTATCATCGCTTCTTCATTTACTTGTGAGAATACTTCTACAGAGAGAAATATTCTTCTTCACATTAGGTATTTATTTATTCTGAGATACAGTTTGTCCAGAAAAGGCAAGTTGAAATGTGTGATTTTTTAATCATATTTACCATTTTTCAAAATAATAAATTCCTCTATATGTGACCAATGAGGACTTTAAAAAATTTTTTTAGTATTGCTGTGAACTATATTGATTAATTCTTATTGATGCCTAAAGTATCCCAACTTTAGCCTATGGGAGGGAACCTATTTAAGTTTGTTCATGAGACCATTTGGCATGACCCCAGAGGTCTCTGGATAGCTTCCTGCTCTGTGGCATGACAAATGTTCCAGGCTTATTTTATCTGATTTCTGCTCCAGATTGACAGATCAAAGGGAGCCTTTCTACAATGAGTCCACAATGTGGTACTAGAAGTGCTTAACATTTATTGATTGTTGTCACTCATTGTTTCTAGGATTTTTCAGTGGACAGATATAGGAAAGTCTTTTCTTTTTTAAGGGAAACTAAATCATAAATTTGTACAACGATTTCCAATTTAGATGTAGAATTACAAGGCTGTATTTCTTTAATTCTGTAGTCAACACCTCTTTTCACTTATGTCAAAAATGTTGATTCCCAAAGATACTAACATAATTGCTTATCTGTTTTGTCCTATATAATATCTAATAGTTTAAGAATATAAATATTCATGTTACAATTAAAATATTTTTACTGAAAACAGTTTGAGCTTTCTTTTGTCTTTAGGCTTATATATTCCACTTGAGTTCTACAGTTCAACTCTTGTGTTTCAAATAATTCTTCTCTGAATGGTTATGCTGTAACATTAACACATAATCGAATTTTGCTTTTGATATTTAGGGATTACTTTACAATTTTTTTTTGATTTAATTTTGTTTTACAATCATGTATAAGATGGTTCCAAAGCCAAATCTAGGCATCAGTAGGCATTAGGCATCAATAAGAATTAATCAAAACAAGGTATGTTCAAGAAATTTAGCTTCTTTCCCTGTCTGCTCTATATTTTTTTCTCTTTCCTGGCTGTATGTAATACTTTTTTAAAATTTATATTTTATGGTTTAATCCTTCATTTTCCAAAAAAACTAAGTTTTTTTGTGTGTGTCTATACATGTGCATATGCATATGTATGTCTGTGTGTATATGTCTCTGTGTATATATAAACATACAAATAGACATACATGTGTATATCTATATACATAGATATGTGTGTGCATGTGTGTATGTATGTATTTGTATTTATATTCCCCAGCCTCAGCCCATGAGTAAGTGTAGCATAATATATTATGCATACGTTCCTCTACCTTGCTTTTTTTTTTTTTTTTTATTTTTTTTTTTTGCGGTACGCGGGCCTCTCGCTGTTGTGGCCTCTCCCGTTGCGGAGCACAGGCTCCGGACGCGCAGACTCAGCAGCCATGGCTCACGGGCCCAGCCGCTCTGCGGCATGTGGGATCTTCCCGGACTGGGGCACGAACCCGTGTCCCCTGCATCGGCAGGCGGACTCTCAACCACTGCGCCACCAGGGAAGCCCTACCTTGCTTTTTTGACTTAACTTATCCCAGAGTCAGGGACTTTTAATTCTTATTTTAGTTCTACTACTGTCATATTAATGAACTTTCAAACAAGGTCTGTTTTCTGACCTTCAATATGGTAATAATGATATTCTGCCTTTCTCAAAAGATTATTTCTAAGATAAGTGAGACAGGGCATGTTAATGTGTTTTTGGAAAGTTAACTCCTCTATGTATAATGCTGTTCTTAGTTTTATAAAATGGGGCATAGAGAGGCTTATTACATTACTTAAGGTTCTTCTTAAAGATAAGATTAAATTTTAAAAGTTCTGCTTAGTCTTTTTGTTTACATTTTTGACTGTGCCGAATGTGTTACTTTCTTAACATTAGATTGTGCTGAGGAAGGAAGTAATATTATCTTCTTAATTTAATACTGAGGTAAATTCAGGACTGAAAAAAATCTTCAATTTAGCGACATATCTGTGTATATTACTGTGAGATTAACAGGTGTCCTTTCTATTTCACAAATAATAAGTAATATATGCTAAGGAGTATAGAAATTTCAAAATGAAGATAAAATAAAAATGAGAAAATAAAATCATCCACAATCTTACTATCTGAGTTTTACCTCTGGGAACGATTTGTACATTCTTCCAGAATTTTATCTCCCTATGTAAGAGAGTGTGTGTGTGTGTGTGTGTGTGTGTGTGTAAGATGGCGATAAGGGTATTTTTGAACACTCATTGTACTTGAGCATTATACAGGAGTGCTGTGATGTGGTGAATTACAGAGGAAATAGGGAATGTACTTTGTGCCCTTGAAGTACTTCTGTTGTGCATTCCACATATCTACTTGTGTGTGCTCCTTTGTGTGTGTAAAGAAATGTGCGGGATTGCTGAAGGAGTATTGGACATAGAAGGGTAAGATATGAACTCAAAGCTCAGATCCATCAATTAATTAGTTGTATGATCTTGGCAAAGTCATTTAACTCCTCTGAATCCATTTTCTCGTTCTGTCTGTCATGGAGTTAGTATGACTAATGTATGGGATCATTTATATAAAACTACTCAGTGCTATGTGAATGAATGAACACTGTTAATAATGAAAACAAGCTAAAAACATATTGTATTGATAACGGGTCCTATTGATCACTGTATTTTAAAGCCATCATGTAAGGGTGTGATACACAGGATTATGAGCATTTATCACAAGTGCCTTAAAAGTTCTCCTGGTAGACTTGAGCAGGCTCATATGTTTGTGAGGAAGGTGTTGGGATTTGTATTTACTGCTGTATTGTACTGTATATATCTTTACTATAGAGTTAAACTTCAGGTACTGCTGACATGTAACATGTATAAAGTGTGGTTTCACATGGTTTAGGAGGAGAATAATTGCTTTTTTATTTTAATGTAGGATCTATTTGGAAAGTCAGATCCATACCTGGAATTCCACAAGCAGATGTCTGATGGAAACTGGCTAATGGTTCATCGAACAGAGGTGAATATCTGAATTTGAAAAGTAGGGTTGAGGTTTCCTTTGGAATTGTAGTAATCTGAATTTTTAAAAATTATGATTGGCGCAGTGGTTGAGAGTCCGCCTGCCGATGCAGGGAACACGGGTTCGTGTCCCGGTCCGGGAAGATCCCACATGCCACGGAGCAGCTGGGCCCGTGAGCCATGGCCACTGAGCCTGCGCGTCCGGAGCCTGTGCTCCACAACGGGAGAGGCCACAACAGTGAGAGGCCCGCGTACTGCAAAAAAAAAAAAGAAAAATTATGTATTTATAAAAATATTAATCTGAGTTCAGACACATATAATTGCCAGAGACACAAAGTCAGCATGCTCATTTTTTTTCTTTTAATGAGGAGGTGCTACTATGCTTAATTTTTAAAACCCTATAAAGAACACTAAAATGTATACCAGTGTATCCCTCACCTAGATTGATCAAATGGTCATAACTGCATACATGTGTGTTCTCTCTCTCTCTCACACACATATCCATGCCCTTTTGCAAAACTATCCTAATGTAGGCTGCAGACATCATGACTTTCCACCTTTAAATGCTACAGTAGGTATTTCTCAAGAACAAGGGCATTTCTCTACACCTCCATAACTGAGAGCATTAACATTGATTTAGTAACATCATCTAATATACCATTCATCTTCAGATCTCCCCAATTTTCCCACGTTTTATATATGTTTTGTTTTGTTTAATACAGGATCCAATCAAGGTTCACGTTTTGCATTTGGCTATTACGTTCCCAAAATAGTCCTCTTCTCCCTACCTCCCTTATACCTTCAGGCTATGAATCTCTTGAGTAATCAAGATCAGTATGTCTAACTTACTGGATTCTTTTGTTTCCTCACAATTAGGTCCAGATCAAACATTTCCATCTAGAACACAGTATGTGTATCTTCCATCATCAAGGTGTGTCAGGATGCCCAGTACTGATGATTCCAGTCTGGGCTACTAGGTTAATCTGGTGACCACCAGACTGTGCCATGATAAAGTCTCACCTTTTTCCCTTTGTAATTAATAAATGATTGCAGTGTGATTCTTTGAGACTGCATGAATAACCTCCATTTCGCCCAGTGGTCTTAGCATCCATTGATGATCCATACCTGAATCACTTATATTGGAGGTTGCAGATACTCTTATTTCTCTCACTTTTATTTTTAGAATCATTATAGACCCATGGATTGTTATAGTATATTCACTGTGTTTATAATTCATTACTGTCATGACTTTTGCTGCTCATATTAATCCAAATTTGACCAGGAAGAGCTCCTTCAAATGGTTCTTGGGTTCTTTTAACAAGACTCCATTAGTCTTTAAGCAGTCTCTTATTTTATGTGAAATTATGTTCTTAATTCAACATGTACCTAACCTGTCCCAAGTCTGGAATGAGCTATTTCTCTTATGGAACCCTATTCCTTTAAGAGTGTAGTAGTATTTGGACAGTAGGGTATATGAGTGCTCATTCTACTGGGATGTCATTGCTTTTAGACCTTTTCAATGGACACAACTGAGAAATATGTATATTTGTGTATAGATGTTTATTATATATACATATTTTAAAATTTTTAAATTATGAATTTAGACTATTTTTCCACTTCACAACCAACATAGCAAGGTTCTTTCTGAGCCTTTCTTATTCCATATTTGAATCTTATGTCCTGCTGTGAAAACTCTGGTTTCCAACAAAACCAATAATCTTCTCTAATTTTTAAGTGCACCTTATAAAGAGTGGATATATTTCCCAGTTTTTTTCTTTCTCACAGTGTATCACAATTAGACAATCTATCACATTTTTCATATAACAGGTGTATAATATTATCCTAGCTAGGTTTTCATTGACAAAGTTGGGTGGGTAAAGAGGTGAAGGATGAATGATGAGAGTGGTAGGAATCTAGGAGAGGCAAGAACAAAGCATTAATGAATGGAATATTTTTCTAACTTGTCTTTAAATCTTTTTTTTTATAGGTTATTAAAAACAACTTGAATCCTGTTTGGAGGCCTTTTAAAATCTCTCTTAACTCCCTGTGCTATGGAGATATGGATAAAACTATTAAGGTAATTTGAAATTATACATATATTATATATACACACACACTCACTGCTTTTATAAATTATTTCATTAGATAGTATTTAAAGAAAGAAATGTTTGAATTTTATTTACATTATGAATAATAAAATAGAAATGTTTCTGGTAAGTAGTCAGTTTGAAGGAGCAGACATTTTGAGTGATCTGTTGACCTAATCCTTAATCAAACATTGTGATTTTTATTTTTTTAAATAAAATATTTAATTTAAGTCTTCCTTTTAATAAGATTCCTCTACTCTGTGAATAGGAACCTTTAACTACACTCTTTGCCTTTGGTGTGTTCTTTGCAGATAAAAACAGATGTTACTTTAACTGAGAACCCAGAGCTTCCTCCTGCCCTTAGCACAGAGCAGAATAGTGGTGACATTTTCTGTCACTGATATTTTAAGAGTAAGGTAAAATTTATTAAAACATTTGGATGGCTTTAGTTTTAGAGTTTTTAGAGGAAAGCAGAGCGGGAACAGGGAGCAGAAGCAGATAGCTAAGAATTTCTTTTAATGTTTTCACTTATAGCCGTTTATCAAAATAGATACATTATTTTTAAGACACTTTTATACTAGAGTCACTTCGTTACGTAAGATTCCAGGTAGAACCCCTTTCTTATGTTCAGAAGTCAGCAAACTGAGGTGAGTTGTTTGTTTATTTGTTTCATTTTTGTTGTTGTTGTTGGTTTTTTTTTGATAATTAGTATGGTGAAAGCAGGAAAGGTGATGGCCTGGAACAAGCAAAGGACTTAAAGAGTCAAACCGTAGTCCAAGACTTGACTTAGGTCCTTAACCAGCTAAGGGTTCTTGGGCAGGTTATCTAACTTCTTTACTTATATAGTAGAGAAAATAATGTCTACATAACAAAATAACATAAGGATTAAATTAATAAAAGTGAAAAGTTTTATAAACTCCTAAACACAGTAGAGGTGCTGTTATTATTGAAAACTACTTCATTTCTTAGATCCATAAATTTTGTCCTCATTTTGCAGAGAACTTTAAAAATCAATGAGTGTGATTTGTGTGATATTTCAAATAGCAGTGAATGTCTAGGTACAAAGTAAATACTAGAAAAGTAGCTTTACAAATTACTTTTTACAGTTATTAAATCTAGAACTTTTGCTTTTCACATTAAAAATAGTAAGTTGAAGCTTCATTAGATCTGAGAAGCAAGAAAGGCTGGGGAAAAAAGATGCCTAAACTGTAACTATTTGACTGATTGTAATAATATGTTAACAATGAAACAATGTTTTTTTAAACTTTTTTTTTTATGCACAGTGGCATGCTTACAGGGCTATTTTGTTATAGTAAGTAAATTGATTTTCTGAGCTTTCTCTGATGAATGTCTTCCAATTCTTAAAAGTTTCTCCATTTGTTTTGACTATATACAACTTGGTTTGCCACACCATCACTGTCTTTATTTCTTTAGTTCTGTATTTCTTTGCAATATTAGAAAGTCATACATCAGTGATTCTCTTGGTATTTGGAAACTGGTTAGAGGTGTAGTAAAGAGTTATAGAGCAGAGAGTAGAGTCAGAATCATCAGTTTCTTTGCTGCAGTATGAATGTGCCAGTGTTATCACTCTAGCATGTATTATTATTTTCATAAAATCGTGCAAATAAGAAAAATAATCATGCATGCCTAAATGGGGAATGCCTTAGTGAATGTAGTATTGTGTGATGTGTGCATTCTTTTACATGTATACATATGCACATATGTGTATATGCATACATTTCAGTTTCACAAACATTGCTGATGGTGTTGTTTAAAACAGCCAATGTTACTAGTTTTTAAATTCTTGAGAAGAGAAATTAAATGACACAAATCATTACATCATTTACCTCAAGCTGTATCTGAACATATGCCAGCATTATAAATGTCACATTTTCCTTTAGCATCAAACACTTGCCTTTAATGAGGCAACAGTGAATTTTCTTATATATTTATTGTAGTGAGTTATTGGGAATTACATTTTAAAAATGTTTTTACACTCCCTGAAGTTTCGGACAGTCTAAACATGAATAGTTTTAGCTCCTGCATAAGCTTTGTTTAAATAAAATCTTGGCCTTATCAGAGCTTGATCTTGTTGTCTTAGGTATAAATTGGAGTTTCCTGAGTGCAAGTCTAAAATGTAACATTCTGTTTTCCATAATAAAAAAAAAAACTCTTAAAAATGAAATTATTAAAATATTAAGATTGTTTTGACTTTATCTTAATTTTAGTTCCTCTAGAAAAAATTATTAAGGTGATTAATTTTCTTTTCTGTCAGATAAAGGGCTTTTGGTTTAAAAATTGAGTATCGGATATGTAGGGCAAGAGTTAGCAGGTCAGAATTGATCAGTGACTGAAGTGCTGGGAACAAATAAAAACCCTTACTGTTGCTCAAAATTGCAATTCTAGACCTTGTTTGTTTTATTTATTGATTGTTTGATTTTTAGTCTTCCTGAATAATAATGAAAATATAAGGGGTGAAAGACTTCCTGTTATGATAAGCACTCAATTCACCTCTTAGAGAACTGAGAAGAAAATAAATCACTTTGCTAGGTGAATATATATAAATCCTGAGCATTTTAGCTTGGTGATTAATATAACTTTGTAAAGGATTATAGCAGGATGGAAGACTGGCATAGGGTAAGATGCAAATTGCTTCTAAGGTACAGGCTTTTATTTTAAATCATAGGCTATAGAAGGATTCAAAAGTTTCCTTGGAACAGGTTTACATTGTTGGTTACCACACAAGATATGTCATCTTCTAAGACTATTTAATTCTTCTCCTACCTGACAAGCCTCAGTAAATATTGTGTGCAATGCATGTAATAAATGTTTGCAGAAAGAAATGTTTGAAATTACAAAGCACTATAAAAACATCGGGGCTTCCCTGGTGGCGCAGTGGTTGAGAGTCTGCCTGCCGATGCAAGGGACACGGGTTTGTGCCCCGGTCCGGGAAGATCCCACATGCCGCGCAGTGGCTGGGCCCGTGAGCCATGGCCGCTGAGCCTGCGCGTCCGGAGCCTGTGCTCTGCAACGGGAGAGGCTGCAATGGGAGAGGCCACAGCAGTGAGAGGCCCGCGTACCGCAAAAAAAAAAAAAAAAAAAAAAAAATCTGTTATTTATGATCACAGTGAACACCTCTGTTTGCTAAGAGTTCACATCACCTTATTTTCTCATTGCAATGAATATTCAGGTATTCTTGTGAATATTTACTCTTTGGCTACATCTGTCAACCTGGTGCAAAACTATATGGAAATCAAATACCCTCAGCTCTCTTCTGTCTGCTTCAAGAGAGAGCGAGCCTTTAATGTGAGCCATAGCCAAGATTCCTGTCTTACGTGGAAATAAAATAATTATGACCCAGTATAAATACTTCCTCAGTGTATAAAAAACTGTTTTCCTGGAATTTTCCTTTTCATTGTGAGAGTCGTGATCCTCAGAATGATGCAAATCTGACTTCATCATATCTAACTCCTAATAGAAGCCTAACCTCACCAAACTGCAACTAATGAAATATGTTTTCCGTAGTTACTAATCATCTAGAATTTAATTATACAATTTTTAGCTGCCTAGGATACTGACTTCCTTTCTTCCTCCAGATAGATAGTGGCTTTAGCCATTGTAAAATGATAACAAGGTAAAAAGCAGATGAGAAAGAAGGTCTAATTCCATTTTGATTTTATCAGCACTTGTAAAGGGCATGTACAGGAACTGGAAACTGCTTAATGTGGAATTTGAACAGTATTTGTGTTTTTCATCTGCCTGTGATGTGTCCTAGAACCCCATTCCAAGGATAGCGAGTGTTTGAAAGTGTTTCAGTATTGTTCCTCTAGGAAGTTAGTTCCTACTTCTCCAAGTAGGACTGTATGTTAAACATTTTCACTAATTTTAATTAAAAGTACACTTCTTGGTAAGTCCCATTTATTGCAGCCAATACTTTTTAACGAAATTATATTGATTTTTATATATTTTTATTATACTTACTTCTAGGTAGAGTGTTATGATTATGACAATGATGGGTCCCATGATCTCATTGGAACATTTCAAACCACCATGACAAAACTGAAAGAAGCCTCCAGAAATTCACCTGTAAGTTGCATCCTTGTCATTTGCATATACCTTATAGTTTGGCCCTGTATTTATTCATTTTTTCTCTTGGCATAGAAAATAGTTTTCCATGCTTTTACTCTATATTATGTAATGCTCTGAAGTCTGTGGATTTTATTTGTTTAGTAGTTGGATAATCCAAAATTCTTACTTGGGATGAGTTTTCATTTGTGTTTTGAGGTTTGGTTTCCTTTGTCTTCAGACAGTTTATATGGTTTGATTGAAAATCCTTTGTTTTAAAGATCTTGGCATTTCACTGGTCACAGTAATTAATATCTACACTAGACAAGTACCTGGACTTGAATTGGGTTCATTTATTCTCCTTTTGGACATTTTACAAATTGGCTTTTACATTCTGCCTGTGGCTTTCCTCTGACTTGTCCTCACCCAAGGGAATGATAAAAGCATAGTTACACTATTTCAAATTACGTAATATTAAGCTGCCATCTAATGGTACTAATTTTGTTAAGATCATTTGTCTGCCTTAACTACGTTCAGTTTATTTATTTATTTATTTTTTGCGGTACGCGGGCCTCTCACTGTTGTGGCCTCTCCCGTTGCGGAGCACAGGCTCCGGACGCGCAGGCCCAGCGGCCATGGCCCATGGGCCCAGCCGCTCTGCGGCACGTGGGATTCTCCCAGACCGGGGCACGAACCCGCGTCCCCTGCATCGGCTGGCGGACTCCCAACCACTGCACCACCAGGGAAGCCCTACGTTCAGTTTATTAGTTATCATCCCCACATATTTCTAAGATTGCTTCTTGAAACTTTTCTGTCTGTAAGGCAGAGTGCCTAAAAACTATTCCAGAGTGTTGTTTCCCTCTTACTTACCTTTCTAGTTTGAATGAAATAAGTTGTTAATTCTCTTTATAGCTTACTTAGAATAATATGAAATGTTTATTACCTGCTTAGAGACCTGAATAATGCTCCTGTATATAGCATTTGCTTCTGAAAATCTCAACATGAGGTTTAAAAGGTAAGAGATTATGGTCAGGTGGGAAGGTCTTTTTTACGAAGTCATGTAGGTGAGTTGACCCAAAAGAGGATACTGATAGTTTTAGATCAAAACGTAAAAGCTAAATGAATAAATAAACCTTATCAGCTATTTGATTTAAATAATTGGGAGAAATGAGTTTTGAACAAACGTAGTGGGACTAGAATTTTCAGTAGGTCATGTAGAGATCTCTAGTCCTGTTCCTACACCCTGGTCACAAAGCCCAGATACTAGAAATAACAGAAGTGCTTGTGTGAAGTAAGGAAGGCTTTCAAATCACACTCAGTGGTTTAAATACAGAGATTGAATTAGGTTAACAGTTTGAATTAAAACAACAGCAAAATTCAGCTGTAAATATTCTATTTAAAGATTTTTTTTTTATTTTTAAAGGCAGAAATAATGGAAAATAATGAAAATCTGAACATTTAAAATAAAGCAAGCTACCTAAAAGAACTAAATATGAAGAGTGATCTGGATTGTTGTTTCACTGGTTTCAGCGGGCCTCTCACTGTTGTGGCCTCTCCTGTTGCGGAGCACAGGCTCCGGACGCGCAGGCTCAGCGGCCATGGCTCACGGGCCTAGCCGCTCCGCGGCACGTGGGATTCTCCCAGACCGGGGCACGAACCCGTGTCCCCTGCATCGGCAGGCAGACTCTCAACCACTGCGCCACCAGGGAAGCCCCTCAAGGAGTTTTTTTAACATCATTTTGTTTTGTATCAAAAGTATTTTTAAATGTTTGATTCTTTGAAAATTAGTAATGCCTCTGTCCAAAGTATATAAGTTGCTTTCTGTTAACCAGAAGAGGTGACTTATCCAGTATTCATTGAGTATCTCTTATTATTAGGCAAGGCAGTGAGAATTTGAAGGTATAACTTGGAAGTGATTATACCCTAGCCATGGAAAAAAATTAATGAAATGAAATAATTGACAACAATACCAAGTATGTAACTAAATTTTATGTGGTTGTAGAAGTTTAATGAGATAGATGGAGATCAGAGAAGCCTAGAACAGGAGTTGATGTTATAGAGGAGGATAACTTTAGCCAAGCCTTACAGAGGGATAACTGGATAGGAGGTGGAAAGGAAGATGATCTGTTTGGAGGAAGAAACTATACTGAGAAGATGTAAGATACTAGATCGATTTCTACACATATTCCCAATGGAAAGAGATGATCTTTGCTGCATATTTTACCATAGAGTTGGGCTTCATATATTTCTGTTTTCTGATGGTTGTTTTTTTTTTCTTTTCTAAGCAGTGTATTTTTGTACTTTGTGTGGGTAACAGCTAGAAGTAATGTTTTATATCCTTTATTATAAAGAAAAAAGGTTATTACTCAGAGCATTTATAAGGAAATGATCTACAGAGGCAAAATTTATACTTAGGAACTATTTTAAAAGGTACACAATTTTAGAAGTCCTTTTTGGAAATATCACTGATAAATATTTCATATATATGACATAGTATGCAGTTGTTTCAGAGTTGTGTTTTATAACAGACCTACATCAGTAGGTGGTTTGATTCCAAGAGAAAAAAGTCATTCATTTGAATTTACATTGACATTTCTTATATCACTAGTAATAATGAACATTTTTGTCTTTCTTCCTACAGGTTGAATTTGAGTGCATAAATGAAAAAAAGAGGCAAAAGAAGAAAAGCTACAAGAATTCAGGTGTTATCAGTGTGAAACAGTGTGAGGTCAGTTTCTCTTGACCACTTATAGTGTAATGAGATCACATTTCGAGTTCTTCTAAACAAACAGTTTGTGTGGACAGTTGAAAATTACATGAGCAACCGGGCACCTTTAGGGAAAAGAAGAGAATAGGAAATAGTAGAGAAATCTTCCAAGTAACTTTGCTTCCAAGGTTTGACAACTTTTTAGCAAAGGACAAAGAATATCAAAGTTTTTCATTATCTTAGGAAATATAAGGCACCGTTGGCATTTTTCCAGCACATTAGTGGAAATGGCTTGACTTAGTGCATCTATCCTGGTCATTATTTCAAGATGAGATGTTATGAGTGAAGGGGAAAAAATCCAAGAGATTTCTTATAAACAAGTGGGAGTTTTTGTTTTTAATCTTGCTTATTATACTTAATTAAAGCTCTCAACATATTAGACTCATTACTAGTTTCTTAAAACTTACAGTGTGTGTATTTCATCATTGGCCATTAATATTCTAATCTTCACATTGCTATAATTATCTTGAAGTAAAATCTTACAGATTCGTGACATGTAGGGGCAGGGTGCCTTAAATTCAAATGCAGGGGTGTTTTCCATATGTTTATATCATGTGCTGTTCAGTTTATAGATGGTTTAAAATATATGCCAGGGCTTCCCTGGTGGTGCAGTGGTTGAGAGTCCGCCTGCCGATCCAGGGTACACGGGTTCGTGCCCCAGTCCGGGAAGATCCCACATGCTGTGGAGCGTCTGGGCCCGTGAGCCATGGCCGCTGAGCCTGTGCGTCCGGAGCCTGTGCTCCGCAACGGGAGAGGCCACAACAGTGAGAGGCCCGCGTACCGCAAAAAAAAAAAAAAAAAATGCTGGAGAGCTATTTGCTTTTCTTATGTAGTAGGAGAGTTTTAATTTTAAGTTTACTATTTCTTTTTAGATTACAGTGGAATGTACATTCCTTGACTATATCATGGGAGGATGTCAACTGAATTTTACTGTGAGTAACACACTGAATTTTTCAAAATAGGGCTGTAACGTGATTTTTTTTTCCCTCCATTTTGCAGTGTTCCTTCTTTCACTGCCAAATTGACTTTGTGATGAAATTTATACAATCTGTTGAGTATGGTCTCCTCAGAGAGTTTGTTTAGGTTCACCCTGAAGCTTTTGGCCTTGTTAAATATTTTCTCCTGCAAGAAAGCAGATATGTACAAATCAGTGATTATCCTGCAGTAATTTAAATAATAAAAAGCATAATCAAACAAACATACAAAAAAACCAAGCCCTATGCTTAAAGCCATGGATGTAATAATCCATGATTTAAGACATCTAGAAAAATAGGGGTAGCGGGTTGCTTCATGCTGTGGCTTTAATTGTTTAATTGTGTCTGGAAATACCCATAGGCTCAGGCATTTGTTAGGAAATGGCAGTAGCAGGCTCTGGGATGAATGTTTCGGTCTCAAAATTCAATGTTTGTGTTTTCCTGGACATCAAGCAAGGGTGTCCCTGCCTTCATCTCAGTAAGGGCTGCAATTTTGTTATTTGGCAGGTGGGCGTGGACTTCACTGGCTCCAATGGTGATCCAAGGTCTCCCGACTCCCTTCATTACATCAGCCCCAATGGTGTTAATGAGTATTTGACTGCAATCTGGTCTGTGGGACTGGTCATTCAAGATTATGATGCGTGAGTATGACTCCAACACATAACTCCCCAGAAAGGGTAGTTTCTGTATCGTCTGCTGGTTTTCTGATGTAGTTGATGGGATAAGGATGCTGGGGAGGAATAGCTTTCTCCCTAAAATTTCTTGTCTTATCTTTTCTATTTTTCCCTTTGTGACAGTCTTAGTTAGTGTTTACCTTTGACCTCTAATCTCTGGCTGTGATTAGTTGTAATGTATTATATATAGCTTGCTTCATTAACAGCTGACTGAAGTTGGCAAGGCTTTTAGTTTCTTTGATCTGGTTTCCTTGGGGTTTACTCATTTGGGATAAGTTATCTGTGTAATTGAAGTCCAGAAGACACATTTTGTAAACAGTCATAGATGCTATTTCTTAACATGTCTATTTCCTTGGCAGTCATTGTCAAATTATTTTCTTAATGGTGATTTTCAACAAGTGTTGAAGGATAACTTGACATAATTGCTATAAAATATTTTGAATAGATTCTCAATGGATAGATTTTGAATAGATTTAAATAGGTCTTCTTGAAGGTTTAGTAAACAATAGGAAAAAAATCCACATTATTAACTTTTTGTTCTCAATCTATTAGGGCACAGTAAAAATTTTCACCTATTATTTTATGATTAAAGCCCTTACATATTTGATGGAGCTTTTCATTAATTTGTTATGACATTTAAAGAGATGAAATTTTCAGGCAAATGCAAACAAGTCTAAAGCAGGGGTAGCAGTTTCAGTATCAGCCTAATAGAATTTAAGACAAAATTCATTAAATATAATTTAAAAATTACTTTATAGGACACCTTATTATATAATCCAAAATGAAAATATAACGGTAGACATGTTTAGTAACAGACTATCAAAATATTTCAATTGAAAATAGCTAGAAATATAATAAAAATTTCAAAGTAACACAGTTGTAATGGGACTTAGATAAAAAGTAGAAAATTTACAGGGTTACTTTCTCAGCCTGGTTCCTGGAAGGTAAAACAAAAGGTTAACTAAAAAAAGTTTACCACATGGAAATTAAAAAAACTCTTAAGTAGTTCTTAGATCAAAGAGGAAATCAAAGTGTAATAACAGACTATCTAGAAATAAAGGGTAATGAGACGACTGTACATGGTCCTGTCTTTATAGAGGAAAATTTCTGGCTTTATGTGTTTTATTTTTAAACAAGAATTGAATATAGAATAAACTAGCTTTTCAACAGAATAAAATTAAAGAATAGGAAGAAAAATATAGATATTGCAATAGTAGTAGATTCCATATACATGTTAGCTATTATGTGTCAGAGAAAATTTTAAATCCATTTTATATGGTATTCATCAAATCCTCATACTTAGTTGTGAAATAGGTGCTGTTATCATCTTCATTTTACAGGTGAGAAAACTGAGGCATAGGTGATAAAGTAACTTGTCCAGGGTTACTCAGCTGGTAACTGGCAGAGACAGGACTGAACCTGGGCTGTCTGGCTCCAGGGACATGCCCTCACAACTCTGCTGTGCTCTGCTTCCTCCAAACACACAAAATAATGACTTGGAAAGTCACCAAATTAATAAATTAAATGGAGAGATGATTCTTTGCAAGTTCAGCAAAGCTTAGGCAAACCTTTGGCAACACTGACCCCCCGAGAAAAAGAGAAAATGTGTAGAATATTAGTTATGAGACAGAGATTATAAGCATAAATTCAGAAAAAAAATTATGTTAATGTTCTGTAAAAGCTTATGCTATTTCATTGAAAAATCTAGGTTAAAGGATGATTTTTTTTAGAAAGCAGTAAATTACCAAATTTGACTCAAAGAAGCAGAGAACCTGTATAGCCCAGGAACCGTGGAAGGAATGGAGTGGCTGGTCAAAGAGCCTCTCCTCACGAAGGCACCGGCCAAGACAACCATAAATTCTACCAAACCTATGAGGAATGAATTCAAACCTGAGAGAATCAAGTGAAAAATATTAGAAAGTGTGAAAGTTTAAAAGGTGGTCAGATAAAACATAAAATAAAAAATCAAGTTTTCACTAACCAGCAAAAACCAAATGAAGAAATTATAGTGGATAAAAGATCACAATTCATAATGCAAAAAAAAATGAGAGTGAATTTAGTAAAAGGTCTAGGATCTTTAGTGAGGAAAAACTACAGAATTGTACTGAGGGACAAAGAAGGAAACTTGTTTAAATGGAAAGATATACCACGATTCTAGATAGGCAGATGTCACAATGATGTAAAATATAACATTTCTCCCTGTATTAGTCAGTTTTAATCAGAATTGCAGTGAAACCCTGACAAAATGATTCTTAAAATTTTCTAGAGGGTAAAATGAATCAGAATAGTCAAGAAGTTTTTCAGGGAAAAAGAATGAAGGGGAATTTGTTCTAGCAGGTACTAAAATTTATTTTAAAGCTATATATATATATATATAATTTAATTTAATTTTTTAGCGGTTTATAACATTATATCAGTTTCATATATACAGTATTATATATTAATTGAGTATGGGACTAGTACATGACCAGTAAAAACAAGTAAGCAGTCTTGAAATAGATCCAAAAGTGTATGTGAATTTAGTATATGATAGAGATGGCATTTGGGGGGAAAGGGGTTGTAACAGCTGTCAAACAGGACAGGAACTGGATTTGGATCCCTGACTCATACCTGTGTAAGTTAGGATAATATTCTGTATAGACTATAGACAAAATTGCTGAAATGGCTACCCCAAAACAAAGTGGTTTTGACAAAATAGAGGTTTATGTCTCTTTCATGTTGCATCTCTAGAGGTAAGTAGTTCAGGACTGAGAGGACAGTTCTGCCTCTTGTAGCTTCCACCCTGGGTCCGACGCAGCTGCTGTGATTCTCATCCTCTCTAGCCAGTGGGAAGAGGACCAAGGAACTGAGAATGCATGTGCTTTCCCTTTTAGAGTGTGATTGAGAAGTGGCTGACAAATCATTCTGCTCACACCTCCAGCCACCTAACCACTGCCAGCCCAGAGAAGCTAGAGTACAGCTAGTGTGGTTGCCAGTAGCCCAGGGGATCCATAATTAAAAAGGAAGAGAATGGATACTGGTGTAGAGTAGCAGTTTCTGCTTCATATCCTACTCCAGATGAATTTCAAGTTTAACATCAAAAGCAAAGCTTGGAAGTTCTAGGAGAAAATATATATGAATTGTTTATAATCTTGCAGTGAGGACAGCCTTTAAGCAAGACAGAGAAGGCAAAAATCATGAAAGAATTTTTATGTGTTCACATTTATTAATATTAATAACTAAAAAAGGGAAGATATTTTAAACAAAGTTAAAGACAGACTATCAACCGGGAAAAATATCGTGACATATAAGATATAGGTTCTATCCTCAATGCAAAAAGAACCATTAAGAATTAATATAAAAAAGAATATCCCTAGTAGAAAAATTAGTGTAATCATTACAGTGTTTTATAATGGCAAGACATAGGGTGTCTATCATTTGGGGGAGAATATCTATACAGTGGAATACTTAACAGCCATTCACATGGTGTTATATATTCTGGTCCATAATTATCTCTAAACACTTGGGCTGAATATTCATACATTTTGCTGCAGAAATGTGAGAGTTTTACAATGTATGGCATTTGTACCATGTTTCTGTGGCTATAAATGTATGAATATTCATATTAAGCGGCATAAGTAAAGGCTATAGATAACTTCATGTCAGTTGAGGTCAGGTTTTGCTGCCAAATGAGTGTTTTTGTAAACAAATGAAAAAACTTGTGCTTTTTAAAACTTTACGGATTTATTTATATATTTATCTAGTGAAACGATAAACTGTATAAATAAAAAAGAGTATGTTATAAAATATTAATATAAAGTCCATTTTAATATATATAGAGAGACATTTTTCTCCTTCAATGCACAGAAAAATATTTAGAATGAGAGCTGCCAAATGTTAACATTGGTTCTAATCTTTGTTTTATATTTTTCTAAGATTTCAAATTTTTAGAAAATAAGCTCATATTGGTTTTATTATGAATAAAGATAAAAATGACCTTTTTATTTTTTCAAATTTTCTTTTCAGTGATAAGATGTTTCCAGCTTTTGGTTTTGGAGCTCAGATCCCACCTCAGTGGCAGGTAAGAGGAACTATCATTGCGAAGCTTTGCCTCCTAGCAAAGCAAAACAAGCCTCATCAGTCCTTTTTTCATCTTTTGACAGGTTTCTCATGAATTTCCAATAAACTTTAATCCGTCCAATCCCTACTGTAATGGTAAGTTAAAAATAAACATGAATTTTTAAACTGAAAAAAGCTACTCAAATTTCCTCTCTAGGTTTCTTTTTGTGACATATTGAATTTTCTATCATGTAAAGCAGTAGAATTTTGCCCCAAGTTGGTGGTTAGCATGGTAATGATAATAATGCAGATCACTATGATGATGATGAAGATTGCAGGCTAAATTCTTCTACCTTAAGAGTTTTACTAGAACAAAAGATTCTCAATCTTGAGGGTAGATCCATAAGAATATGCATATTATTTTCACATATAAGTTGATTTTAAAATAAACCTTCAATGAAAACAGGTCATTCAGTATACAGATGCTTTTCTCAGATTAGCAGTTAACTCTCTTTGAAGAAAAAGTGTCTAGCATCAAATTACTTGTTACACAGGGTTCTGTAAGGAGATGGGGTGGGCTAAAGAAACACAGAACTAAGCTCCAAGAGTAGCTTTCCTTTGTGTGGAAAACAGGGACAGGCATTTCTTTCATTTCACTTTTCTGTTTATCCCTCAAATATTCCAGTGCCTCTTCCTTTTTGCCACATTGAGCAATTAACCTAAAATGCCAAATCTCCCACAAAAGTATGTAAGACTGAACAGTTTGGAGGAGGAAAAGATATAGGGGCAGAGGCATAAAATTGTAGACAATAAGCTAATTTTCTGCAAAGGATCCTTTTAACAATTACAAAACAGAAGAGAGTGTCCTTTCCTTCCCTTCCTAAATAATATCCATAAAGTAGAAGAGCATGACCATTTTGTTGGGAGTAGTTTGTATTAGGATTTTCTCCTTTTTTCTGAAACTCTTTTCTTGTACTAATTCAGTGTTCTTTTATGCACTTTCAGTGGCTGGTTGTGACCTTTTGTATCCCTAGGCATATGAAACTGGGAATATTTTTCTTTTCAAGAAATGTGCTTCATGCTTATGATGAAATTGGAACAATTTTTGGAATTTGTTGTAATTAGATTTTATTTATTGCAAGTAAATATGGATGACATACCATGGGATAATTCATTTTAGAAGTTCATTTACTCTGTGAGTAACATGAGCCCATCTTTGGGCTGCCACCAAGCAGAGCTTTTCTGCTTTTGGTTTAGTCTGGAAAAAACAATCAATTTGATGTTAGACAGAGGAAATACTACACAGAAAAAATACAGCCTTATTTTAAGACAAGGAAGTTTAATCCTGTTTTCCTAATTAATCATCCACCTTAGTTGCCCAGAAAGAATATGTCTAACTTGTTCCCTCGATGTAGTGGAAAGATTTTAGCATAATTTAGTTTTAGTTGAGGAATGGAAGGCAATTGATGTTTATGAAGAAATTTAATTAACAGTTTTGTATACCTTGAGATTGAAAAGCAAGCTAGATGATAAAAATGGAAGAAAATATTACTATTGCTGTGGTTATGGGTTAAATTTTTCTATAGCATATATCATTACAGTAAGATCCTGCTGCTGGCCTATGTTAATATTATTTTTGTAACTACTGGACTGACTAACCTCTAGTTCCAGCCTCACCTTATGCATGTAAAATCACCTCTACGTATAAATTAGTTACATTCTCAAAGGTTGTTCATAAGACCACTTATTCCTAAACTCAAAGTGCCTAAGAGGAGTTTATTGGCAAGTGGAGAGACTTGGTCTTGTGAAGCTTTTAAACCAAGTATATGCTTTTCCTCCTTATTGATCTATGTCCTGCTGGACATTTTTTAAGCAAGAGACCTGTTTTGGTTTACATTAAAAGTCTTTTAAGATTTTCTTATTAATCTTAGCAAGGCACTCTTGGGAATTTCTAGGATTTCTAGTCTCTTACTTACATCCCAGACACTCTGTTGTGTATTAGGGGCAGATTCATCAGCAGTGCTTTAATCAGGAATGCCATTCAACTTTTGATAGCTTGTGCTATTGTAATCAACAGTCTCTAAATCTCAGTAACTTGTAATGACAATAATTTATTTCTTGCTCACTTTACAAATCACTTGGTGCTTGGCTAGACTGCTGCGCTGCTCTGTTTCTACTCATTCTGGGTCTCGGGCTGTCTGGGATATGCTGTTCCCATGGCAGAGGGGAAAAAGCAAGAAAGCTGGCAAAAACAGGCCGTGATTCTTAAAACATCTGCTTAGACATGGATGTCATATCCATTCATATGCACTGGACAAAGCTAGTCAAATGGGCCTGCCCAGTCTTCCATTACATAATGCCCAGCAGGCCTAAGGTGCACCCCATAAACAAATGCTTTAGTGTTTCTGCAGCAAAATGTGATAAATAACCTGGAAGTGAATATTTGCAATTAATAGAGTCTACTATACCATGCTTAACCTTATATGATATTTCTGTAGAACCTCTGGTCATATATGCAAAGGTTTTTCCATTGTTTCAGTTACGTTTTCTTACCTTGTCATCAGTTGTATGCTGCAGCATCTTTTGTATGGTTCTTTTTCCATCAGTCTTATTCCCAAAACATATCAAAATTAAGCAATATAACAACCCTACTTTAGACTAATGAATAATTTGGCTGAGGTGAAAACAAATGCCTTCTAGTGGGGGAGAGTAAAGTTTATAGGGTTTTTTTGTGATAGAGCATAGCTATGGAGTTTTGTAATATTGTATACCTTAGAGAACTCCTGAATATAGAACTTTTGACTGTTTAAAGCACTGTATGTTGGTATATAAATTAAATTAGCCAGTATGGTGAATAGTAAACAATTAAATTGTGCTTGAGAATTTTTAATCCTGCTTTTTTTGTCTAGGAATTCAAGGCATTATAGAGGCATATCGGGCCTGCCTTCCTCAGATAAAACTTTATGGACCAACTAACTTTTCTCCAATCATAAATCATGTGGCCAGGTTTGCTGCTGCAGCCACACAACAACAGACAGCTTCTGTAAGTGCCCTGTCGCCAGGGGGCAGGGAGAATGTGGATTGGTTGTTGTTCCCAGAGCCATTTTTCTGTTTATTTGGTCTGCTGAGATACAAAGACAGGGCATGAAGCAATGATATATCATCCTTGGTTTGGGAGTAACATCTGTTGTTAAATTAGTGACCATTAAGAACAAGACAACAACTAAACAACCTGTATACTTATAAGTTTTTTCTCTGTCTTTTGAAAGAATTTTCTCAGGTAGGTTCTCAAAACTTTTTTTGAAGTAGCCTTAGCAAGTTTAGGCTTCAGGAGACCTACCACTTCAGTTGCTGTTGCAAAATTACTTAGCATACTAAAGAAGTTTGAATTAGAGAGTCATTACCTGTTGGACCCTGGATACCAAACCCCACTCAGCTTCAGTATCCTCAGAAATAAGCGATAAGTACCTCATGCAGTTGTTGAAAGAGTGAGAGAAGATAGTTCATATAAAGTGCACAGTGCCTGAGTCAGAGTAAACACACAGCACATGATAGCTACTATTATAAATCTTATTTCCATTTTAGACTTAAATGACCCAAAGGATGGAGTACAACTTTATGTAACATTTTACCACTCTCTAAAATGATTCATCAGAGATGATGGGATTGAGAGAAAGATTTCCCCACCTTGAACCATATCCATTTTTTAAAAAGTATGTTTTAGTTTGATGAACAATGCTACTTCCTCCGTATTTGATCTTTTAAGAACGGAGTTGCCACTTGCTCCCTTGATAGGTACTTTGACATATTCAGTACTTCAGTTAAATCAGAATGTTTCAGTGCTAACTGAAAGTTTAATCTCTGACATTTAGGTGTCTTGCTTCTGTGTATTTATGCCAGCCCTCTTTTGTGGTCTGTTGCACTTTTAATGAAACTACAGTTTTTATATCAGTTAATTTCCTTGTCATCAGAGAATCTTAGAATATTTCATATAGATGGTATCCTGGGTAGAGACTGACAAGGAAAATGAGCAAGAAAGAGACTAAATGACTCATCAGGCTGGAGATGTCATTAACCATTGCTTTTTTTTTTTTTAACATCTTTATTGGAGTATAATCGCTTTACAGTATTGTGTTAGTTTTTGCTGTATAACAAAATGAATCAGCTATATGCATACGTATATCCTTATATCCCCTCCCTTTTGCATCTCCCTCCCACCCTCCCTATCCCACCCCTCTAGGTGGTCACAAAGCACTGAGCTGATCTCCCTGTGCCATGCAGCTGCTTCCCACTAGCTATCTATTTTACATTTGGTAGTGTATATATGTCAGTGCTATTCTCTCACTTCGTCCCAGCTTACCCTTTACCCTCCCCGTGTCCTCAAGTCCATTCTCTACATCTGTGTCTTATTCCTGTCCTGCCCCTAGGTTCATCAGAACCATTTTTTTTTTAAGATTCCATATATACCATGTTAGCATATGGTATTTATTAGAGTCTAACCATTGCTTTTATTGTTGGGGAGCTCGGCTGGCTCAGTGGACATAATTGTCTTTCTTGGCAGCAATATTTTGTGCTCTTAATCATTACCGATGGCGTGATCACAGACCTTGATGAGACCAGACAAGCTATCGTTAACGCTGCCAAGCTGCCTATGTCCATCATCATTGTCGGAGTCGGAGATGCTGACTTTGGTGCCATGGAGTTTCTGGATGGTGATGGTGGAAGTCTCCGCTCCCCGTCGGGCGAGATAGCCATCAGGGATATTGTCCAGTTTGTGCCTTTCAGACAGTTCCAGAGCGTGAGTACCACTCCTCCCTACTCTTCATGCACTCTAAGGTGTTTGAACACAGACCTTTGCCGGTCCATAACCAGGCAGTTGAGTAGGTGTCAGGGGTTGTTAGAGTGTGTGAATTTTCCATTTGAAGACCCTTGATTAAATTTGGCAGTTTTTTTTCAGGTTGTATACTTGTGTGCCTCTTGCAGTCCATGTGATAAATTGTTTAAAAAGATGTTGTTGTGAATGTTTTAGAATATATTTTATCTTTACCTGTGTAATAACAGAAAAACTCTATGCAAGTATATGATGAATTTACCAAACTACAAGTTGATTTGATGAAAATTGTAAACAGTAAACTGTTTTACCCAGTTTAATGGTAACATCTTGTAAAACTATAGGTCCAGAATCCTAACCAGGATATTGACTTTGATGCAGTCAAGGTCCAATATAGCAGGCTATCTCATGTAGCCCTTTTATAACCACATCCACTTCCTTCCCACCTTCATTCCCTCCTTAACCCCTGGCAACCACTAGTCTGTTCTCCATTTGTATATGTTTGTCATTTCAACAATGTTATATAAATGGAATCATACAGTATATAACCTTGACACTGGCTTTTTTTCACTCAGCTTTATTCTCTGAGAGTCTTCCCAGTTGTTAAATGTATTCCTTTTTGTTGCTAAGTAGTATTCCATGGTGTGGGTGTACCAGTTTGTTTGACCATTCACCCAGTGAAGGACATCTTCAGTTGTTTCCAGTTCTCATCTATGACGTACAAAGGCTGCTGTAAACATTCGTGTACAGGTTGTTATGTGAACATAAGTTTTTATTTCTCTGGGATAAATACCCCGAAGTGCAGTTGCTGGGTTGTATGGTTGTTGCATTTTAGTTGTTAAAGAAACTGCTGAACTTTTCTGGCACAGTTATGTCATTTTACATTCCCACCAACCAATGTTATGAGTGGGGGTGGGTGTGGGGAATGATGTGGGTGTGTATTAAAAAGGTGGTAATGTTAGGGATCTTTGTGATGATGAAACAGGTCTGTATCTTGATTGTGATGGTAGTTACACAGATCTACCCAGATGATAAAATTACATAGAACTACACTTGTGTGCACGCACACACACACACACACAAATGAGTGCATGTAAAACTGGTGAAATCTGAATAAGTTCTGTGAACTATACCAATGTTGGTTTCCTGGTTTTGATATTGTACTAAAGTTATATAAGATGTTATCTTTGGAGGAAACTGGGTGATGGGTACGTGGGACCTTTCTGTACTATTTTTGCACCTTCCTATGAATCTGTAATTATTTCAAAATAAAAAGTTAAAAAAACTTAATACCAAGTGAATGAAAGGCCCACATTTAAAAGTTAAAGAGCAAAAACATTATCATTAAATGCCAAAATGAGGGCAGCACAAAAGTACTTGATAAATGTTCGTGAGCATACTCAAGCATTCTTAAGTAACATTGCTTTATTCCATGTTTCATGGACAGTACCTGAGACAAGATACAAGCTAGGCATTGGGAACTAACTGCTTTTTCCTAGTCTTTTATCAAAGTGCCAGTAAAAATTTGGTTGCTAATAAAATTGCTTTGATTTTGTTTTTTCACAAGGCTCCAAAAGAAGCGCTTGCTCAATGTGTCTTGGCGGAGATCCCCCAGCAGGTGGTAGGCTACTTCAACACATACAAACTCCTTCCTCCCAAGAATCCGGCTACGAAATGAAAGGAGCTCTGGTCGCCTGAGCAGAGAGAAGTCTTTTGTGCTGTGTGGAGCAATGGATTTCCCTCTGACCCCAAATCATGAATCTGTCATTTTACACACTTCTCACGAACCCCAGCATTTATGATGCAAACCTAGTTCTCTATGGATTATGTCTATTTAAAGCATTCTTTTTTACTTTTTTTGGAGGAAAGTGCTAACTTAATCTTTGCCCAATCAATTCAGTGATTGCTAGTGATTTACAGTAATTGCAGTGAGGCTATTTGGATTAGAAACTGGTGTGAGAAAAGCGGATTTTGTTCTTGTGGTTGTTTACTTTCATATGACGAAAATGTTGTTTTTGAATGTTTGTAAATAAGAAAGAGTGGAAAATTGTTGGAATGATGCGAAGGTTGCTGTGCTTTGCTCTAGGCAATATATGTTTTATAAGCCAATGTCCATGCCTGACAACAAGGGCTTCTTAAATTAGATGATATTGAATTTGTTTCTAGAACTATACTTAGTGCTATTCCATGGGATAAAACTACCTTTACTTGTGCTGAATTTTGCTGCAATTTAGACATGCACAGTTCAAAACAGCATGCATCCTTATAGGACTTCATGAAAAGTACCGAATGAGAAGGAAAGGCACGTATTCAGTTCTTAAAATTGTACAATCAACAAGTAAAAGGAACCTCATGTAAGTAAGCCATTTTTATTTGCCTTCCTAGATCTTTCTTTTTCATTATTGAATACCATAAACATGGTCAGATTTGACCTTTTCATTGATTGTATGTGACACTCAGGATTCTGTATCTGCATTGATGATAGGTAGCCCTAGATTCAACATTATTAGATTATTTTAATTGGAGTTTGTTAAAATGGTTAGGATGGGTTTATCCAGGAAAACTGTAAGAACCAAACATATAAGGGGAAATTCAGAATTCTATTTCCTTTTAATCAATGAAAGACTTTACTTATTAAAAAAGGCAATGTTTATACTTTCCTTGTTAAGGTCCCATATATTGATTTGTACATTTGTGTAGATTCATTTAGATATTCTCTCTTTTTTTTTAAGTAACATTTTTAGTCTGATTTTTTTAAACTCATGATAGTGGTTATTAATCAAAATCATATCTTACGTTTTAATAATGAGCTATTTCCTAAATCCAGAATGTATTGTATTAAGCATAAAACCTGTTATAACTTTAAAAAAAAATCCAGTTGCTGCATAGGATAGAGTGCGTTTTTATTTTTTTAGTAGAATTTTTTTCCTGATTTTTATCCTTTAGAACGTAATACTTAGCAAACATTACCTTTTCAGAATAGATTCAGTAACGTTTTATTGAGGAGCTGTGTGCCAAGTACTATGCATATCTGTGTATTGGCCAGTCATCTTGAACAATTTAACATTGAGAATTACGTGTTTATTATGGATCTGTAAATGGATGCACCCTAAGCCTATCGGTCTTACTGAAAACTTGCACCACAGCTCAGGTCTCTTGTTCCCTGAAATGTCTGAAGCAAGTGAGCTTTCAGCCACGAACAGCTTTTGGCTTCTCAGAAACTGCTCATTGCCAAGGTCAGTCTGAGAGGAGATCTGCTCGCCACAGTGGTTGCCTAGCCCAGGTGAGCAGTTAACATTTTCCCACTTAGCTCTCCTCTGGATATGTGTTGTTAACCTGAAGGTACCTAACTAGTAGTCTGTTGCTCTATAGTATGTCTCATTAGTTGACAAGTCATCTTGACATCAGTTAGGCGAGAAAAGAACTGATGATTCTTCCAATAGTTCGGAGCCTTTGTTGTCTAAGATGTCCTAATTTCAGTTCTCTTTGTGTGCTTGGAAACAGCATATATATGTTACAGTGGTTTTCAGAATTTTTTTTTTTAAACACATGAAGCCTTTAAAAGAAACGATTACATATGTTCTCAATGTATGGTAAAACAGAAGTAGAGGTTTTCCGTTTGAAGCTGGGGCAGGGTCCACAGCCCCACTCACTGGGCCTTCTCCCCACTCTCGGGAACCAGATCCTGGCAGCACCTGAGTCACCTGCACAGGACACCTGGAACCACTGGTCATGAGCATTCATTGTTTTTATTGGCCAAATGACAATACTTCTGTCACCACTGTCACATTGATTTGTTCTTCATAATTTTATATTCTGATTTTAACCAGAATTGTTCCCTTTTGAAAATTAATTTTGTATTATGCATTCTTGATTTGGTTCATCAGTAGATGCTATTATTCATAAGACCTGTGATTCCAGCAACTTAGAGTAACTGATACCTTTTTGCAGTTTTGAATAAAAGCATTTATAATTTCCAAATTATCATTTTATAAAATTCTTATAGTTTCAACATTTTACCTCATCACATGCTGATATAGTATTGTTTTATATTAAAATAGTCCTTTTCCTTATTGTGCCACCATTCATTCAAGTGCCATTAGTTCTTTTTTTTTTTTTTGCCATTAGTTCTTAAAATGCATTTAAAGAAAAAATAAACAAGTTTATTTTCACACTTCATATAAACAGATATATTACAAACATATATTAGGGTGACAGTGCCCTGGATAGATGTAATATTTCTCACATCTGCCTGTACTGAGAAAATAGCAATTAGCATGGTCATGTCACCTTGTGCTTAGAATTGAAAAGTTTAAGATCATAAAAATTTAAAGTCAGATTAGGGATTTACAACTATCCGTTTGGTAGTGCCTTAGGCAGCCTTTCCAGAGTAAATTCAGGGCTGTGTTGCTGCCTCTGCCTTATTTGACATACTTTGCCTTCTTCATTTTGTAAATTTTCTGGAAAGTCATCTTCAGTCAATTTCTCCTAGTTTCTTTTTTTTTTTTTTTGCGATGCGCGGGCCTCTCACCGCTGTGGCCTCTCCCGTTGCGGAGCACAGGCTCCGGACGCGCAAGCTCAGCAGCCATGGCTCACGGGCCCAGCCGCTCCACGGCATATGGGATCTTCCCGGACCGGGGCACGAACCCGTGTCCCCTGCATCGGCAGGCGGACTCTCAACCACTGCGCCACCAGGGAAGCCCTCTCCTAGTTTCTTTATGTGTGTGATTGATAGTCGTGGAAGTGACACATAAGGTAAGCTAGAAGCTTGGTTGAGATCTCGAGAGACTATTTTATGCTTTTATGGATCTCATACTTGATAATAAATGTATAAGTTACTAATATATGAATTGATGTTAAATGTATCTTGCATCTGAATTTCCTTTGGATAAAATTATTTTGTGGTGTGAGACAGTAGTGCCTTGTTTTCATTTTTATTCTTTCTCTAAATGTTATTCATTGAAAAGTTAGAAATAAAGTTAGTATTTTAATCAGCCTGTATTCCATATTTTACTGAATTAAACAGTTTGGGGTGTTTTATTATTTTATGGGATGTATTCACTTAAAAGATATTGAATGCATTCAAGATATTTTTCAGGGTGCAGAGGAACCAAGGGAAAGGTTCTCAGCTTAACGAGAGCAGCCGGAGAATTATGGTGCTCACATTTTATCAGTTGTGTTAAGCAGGACAGTATATTCACCTGACTTTTTTTGTTTGTTTGTTTGTTTTTGCGGTATGTGGGCCTCTCGCATACCAAAGTTGCCATCTTCATAGAAATAAAGGATTGGAGGAGAGAGAAAACATTAAATGAGTAATTGAGAGTCATGAGATTAGTGTGTGATATAACATATTGTAGGGGGGAGACCTGAACCATCTAGCTGTCAAGGAGCCCTTTCTTGAGGATGTGCTGAAAGATAAGAACTGAAAGTTCACTGGATAAAGTAAGTTTAAAGCATCTATGAACTATGGCATTGAATGTTTCAGGAATGGAAAGAATTTAAGTTTGCTGGAATACAAAGTGCAAGAGGGAAAGTGGTGAGAGGAGTGGAGAGGTGAGGTGGAGTGGTGGGTAGATGTTACATCCTATGAGGGCCTCTGGGGCATACAGGGAGTTCATACTTAGGCTAAAAGTAATGGAATGCCACTGAATGGACTTGGCAAAGGACTGATGTGATCAGAGTTGTGTTTTTGAAAGACTGGAGGGCCTTACATTTTAGGGCAGATAGGAGGGATCCTGTTGCCAAAGTTGCATGGCCAAAATGGCTTTGTCTTGGTGAAGCCCTGATGTGGGATTTGGTGGTGGTCACCTTATGGCAGAAACTCAGCTGTTCGGTTACACACTTGCTAAGTTCTGGTTCTAGGTCAGTTTCTGAATTCTGGGCTTTTCCTGCCACAACCCTGCCTCCACATCAAATCACCTGTTAGCCCCATATCATCAATTCCTTAATGGTTCCAAGGCTCGCTCACACCTAATGATGACACAGATCTGCAGGATTGCCAAACCCTTGCTTGTAGCAAGACCATCACCGTTGTCATTTGTCACTAAGCATGGCTGTGTTCGGCCAAATTCTCCAGACTACTCACAGCAGGTTGTAGTGTCCTTGGAGAATTATACTTTGTCTTGGCTATTGATTCTCTTCTTTCTTTCTTTTTTTTTTTTTTTTGCGGTACGCGGGCCTCTCACTGTTGCAGCCTCTCCCGTTTTGGAGCACAGGCTCCGGACGCGCAGGCTCAGCGGCCATGGCCCACGGGCCCAGCCACTCCGCGGCATGTGGGATCTTCCTGGACCGGGGCACGAACCCGTGTCCCCCGCATCGGCAGGCAGACTCTCAACCACTGCGCCACCAGGGAAGCACTGATTCTCTTCTTTCTAAAAGGAAATGATCAGTGAGGCAAATATTACAAGCAGAATTGTGACTTCTTACGATAGGAAGGGAGAGCCCTAATATCTTTGGTTTTTTCATAAACTCACAGTGTGCCAGGTTTTATAACAGCACTTGGTCTTCTAGGACTGGACTCAAGAATGTCAGGGGTTGGGGAGCTCTAGAGAGTTCTCAGAGACAAGACTAAATATGAAATTATTAGTCTTTTCAGCCATGCCTTCCATCCAGTAAAAAGTATTTACTTGTTTTTGAACAAATATTTATTGAATAGCTTAGTACTGGTAATCAACAGGTGAAGCCAAAGTGAGTAAAATTTCTTACTAACCTTAAAGAGCTTATGATCTAATATGAAAAAGGAGGCAGTATACTATGCTAAAACCAAGAAGGAATGAGCAAGGTGAGGCAGTCTTTTGTGCTTAGAGTGAGACTATACCTTATGCCTTCAGTCATCTATGGTCGAGAGTACAGAAGGGACCCTGAACACTGCTTCTGGCAAGATGCTCCTCCCTGCCCGCCCTCCAGCATTCGTTGCCCCCCACCACAGTACTAGGACCACCAGGATGGAGCCTGCCTGTCCTCACAAGAAGCTCGGTCATGATCTCCCTCCCTCTAATCTCCATATGGCTCCTCTGTGCAACCCATATTCTGACCACACCCTACTTCTCCCAAACTCCCCAAACACTTTCACTCTGCCCTTAGGAACTGAGTCATTCATTAGCAAAATCTTTATATCAGTGCTTTTTCTGAACAATCCCTTCATGTTTCTATTCTAATTAAAACCTGACTCTCTTGAAGAACCTTACTTCCTCTGCAACCCTCTCAAAGTGGTTATTTTCTCTTCCGGATCCACCACTGGGCTTGGAAGCAGGTTAAGTGTCGCCCTGTGTCCTCCTTTCTTCTTTCAGATAAACTTTCCCTACTCTTTAAAACAACCGGCTCTGAATATCATATCCTTAGACTAGGCCATGCTCTATCCCTCCTCCTAATAATCTTATTCTCCCCCTTACCTCAGCCCTCACTCCTAAGGACATATACTAGACCTTATCGTTATTGATTGCAAATCCCTCCCTAATCTCAATTTCAAGTATTCCATTTTCCAGTAAGAATCCACTTTCCAATTTACTCCCTCTGTACTAAAACTCCAACAGATCATTCTCCATCAGTACCTTCAATCCACTAACCTAAGTGTTCAATGGCCTTCATGGTGTGACCTCCCCCCCCCCACCCCACTTCTTTTCTAGATTTCTTTCTTGCTAGTCTTTGCCTTGGCCATTCTGCTGCAACCACCTGGGCTTTCTTGCTCTTATTTGAGTGTGCCTGGCATCCTCCTAGCTAAGGGCTTTTGCACTTCCTTGCTGTTCCCCTTCCAAAAGAACATTTCCTGATCACTTGTGAGCCTTGCTCCCTCACCTCTTATAAGTCTTCATTCCAGTATCAGCCAGTGAGTCCTTTGCTGATCACCCTATTCAAAATTGTACCTCTTTCCTCAGGACATTCCTTCCCTCTTCCCTGTTTAGGTTTGTTTTTTAATTTTATTTTTACTTTATATTGGAGTATAGTTGATTTACAATATTATGTTAGTTTCAGGTATACAGAAAAGTGATTCACTTATACATATACATACATCCATTCTTTTACAGATTCTTTTCCCATCTAGGTTATTATAGAATATGTAGAGTTCCCTGTGCTATACAGTAGGTCCTTGTTGATTATCTATTTTATATATAGTAGTTTTAATATGTTAATCCCAAACTCCTAATTTATCCCTTCCCCACACCTTTCTCCTTTGGTAACCATAAATTTGTTTTCAAAGTCTGTGAGTCTGTTTCTGTTTTGTAAATAAGTTCATTTGTATCATTTTTTTAGATTTCACATGTAAGTGATATATGTCTTTCTCTGTCTGACTTCACTTCATATGATAATCTCTAGTTGCAACCATGTTGCTGCAAATGGCATTTCATTCTTTTTTACGGCTGAGTAATATTCCATTGTATATATGTACCATACTTTCTTTATCCATTCCTCTGTCAATGGACATTTAGGTTGCTTCCACGTCCTGGCTATTGTAAACAGTGCTGCAATGAATATTGGGGTGCATGTATCTTTTCCAATTGTGGTTTTCTCTGGATATATGCCCAGGAGTGGGATTGCTGGATCATATGGTAGCTCTATTTTGAGTTTCTTAAGGAACCTCCATACTGTTCTTCACAGTGGCTGTACCAATTTACCTTCCCAGCAACAGTATAGGAGGGTTCCCTTTTCTCCACACCCTCTCCAGCATTTATTGTTTGTAGGCTTTTTGATGATGGCCATTCTGACCAGTGTGAGGTGGTACCTCTTTGTAGCTTTGATTTGCATTTCTCTAATAATTTGTAATGTTGAGCATCTTTTCATATGCCTCTTGGCCCTCTGTATGTCTTCTTTGGTGAAATGTCTATTTAGGTCTTCCACCCATTTTTTGATTGGGTTGTTTGTTTTTTTGATATTGAGCTGCATGTGCTGTTTGTATATTTTGGAGATTAATCCTTTGTCCATCAATTCATTTGCAAATATTTTCTCCCATTCTGAGGGTTGTCTTTTCATCTTGTTTATGGTTTCCTTTACTGTGCAAAAGCTTTTAAGTTTAATTAGGTCCCATTTGTTTATTTTTGTTTTAATTTTCATTACTCTAGGAGGTGGATCCAAAAAGATCTTGCTGTGATTTATGTCAAAAAGTGTTCTGCCTATGTTTTCCTCTAAGAATTTTACAGTATCCAGTCTTACATTTAGGTCTTTAATCCATTTTGAGTTTATTTTTGTGTATGGTGTTAGGGAGTGTTCTAATTTCATTCTTTTACATGTAGCTGTCCATTTTTCCCAGCACCACTTATTGAAGAGGCTGTCTTTTTTCCATTGTATATTCTTGCCTCTTTTGTTGTAGATTAATTGACCATAGGTGCATGGGTTTATCTCTGGGCTTTCTATCCTGTTCTATTGATCTATATTTCTGTTTTTGTGCCAGTACCATACTGTTTTGATTACTGTAGCTTTGTAGTATAATGTGAAGTCAGGGAGCCTGATTCCTCCAGCTCTGTTTTTCTTTCTCAGGGTTGCTTTCGCTATTCGGGGTCTTTCGTGTTTCCATACAAATTGTAAAATTTGTTGTTCTAGTTCTGTGAAAAATGCCATTGGTAATTTGGTAAGGATTGCATTGAACCTGTAGATTGCCTTGGGTAGTAAGTAGGGTGAAAGTAGTAAGTAGGTAGAAGTAGGGTGAGCTGGGAACATTATTGGTACAGGGAAATGAATATGTACTTGTAATAATCCTTTTATTTCATAACTGAATCTCTTTACTCACTTTTACAAATGGCATGTCAAAATTACAACTGTATTAATCTTTCACATCCCTATTTTAGTGAAATGTGTGGTTAGTCCATTTCTGAAGGACAAGCTGAATCTTAATGTTTCCTGTCAAATTTGGAATATAAATATGGTCCTAACATGGTAGACTTGACGATCACTTTGCTCCATAAAATCTCAGGAAATGTACTTGTTTATTGGAAAAAGTCCTTCTTCAGGTGGATGCTACTTTGATCGAGCTTGTCCATCATCTTCATGTTTGAAAAACAGTGTGGTATCTTTGCTCTTGGGCTCTGCCATCACACACAAACATCTGCTGATGTGATCCTGGACACAGTATTTTGTTTTGTGTTTTGTATAATGGCAGCATGGAGTAGGAATCTCTAAATTTCTCTTCAAGTCTGAGGTTTTTGGAATAAACAACAGAGCCTGATTTATTTAGAGCTAGGTGCAAGAAACTACATCACGAGCCTGTTTAACAACTATTAGCACACACTGTGTGCTGAATTCTGTATTACATAGGAGTCCCAGCACAGTAAGTCCTTGTAAATTTGTAGCACAATCATTGCATGTAGTGGGCAGAGATGACCAGAGGAGCAAAGGGACAGTAAGAAGGGCTGTGACCTTTCAGGTATGCTTCTCTTTCCTCATCTGAGGGAGTTATTGTCTAGAAATATCAGGTTGTATTGCTTAATGATGCACATTTATTTGACCTTTGCACTGTCACTTCTAGTTACAAAAGTTATAGTGAGAGAAAATGAGCCCGTCATAAAAACTCATAGAGGAAAGCGTCAAATTTTACTACAGTATATGGGTAAGGTGCTTAAAATATGACTTTCAGGTATCTTTGGTATGATTAGATATAATAAATTCCAGGGTAGCATAATGATTAATATCTTCTGAAGATTTTTAAAAATTCCTCCTAGGTAGGTAAAAGAAGTATTGTAAGTATAGAAGAGGTCCAAATTACAGAAAGTACAGACTCTTCTCTTGTTAGTGTTCAATGTGGCATTTTTTTTTTTTTTCATCTAATGCATAACTGAAATGAAACATAGTCTGTTATATTTTATTTTAGGGGTAGTTAATACCAGTTAAGCCAAGATGGTTCCTAGACTGTGGAGAGGGGCCAAGTTACTCCTTTCCTGTGGGTATACTTAGAGCTTTTGGCTCATTTTAACACAGCATTTGGTATAGTTGTACATTTTAAAAATAATTTCAAGTTCAAAGTTCTCTTTCTCCTTTAGATAAAGAAAGGTTTTATTTATTTTTTACACGGTCTGTGTGTAGGGTTGCCAGATTTAGCAAACAAAAATACAGGACATCAAGTTAAATTTGAATTTCAGGTAAACAATAATTTTTTAGTATAGAAATGTCCTGAATATAGCATGGGACATACCTATACTAAAAAATTATTCATTAACTGGGTATCCTGTATTTTTTCTGGCAATCTACCTGGGTGACAGATTGTAAAAATGGCCAAAATCCTTCCTCTGTCTGTATCTACCCCTTTTGCAATGTGACTTTGCAGTTGTCCTCTCAAGAGGTGGATTTTATTTCCCCACCCCTTGTATCTAGGCTGGTCTTGTGATTTGGCTAGTAGAATCTAGCAGAAGTAATTATGTGCTAATTCTGGGCCTAGATCTCAAGAGCTTGCTCACTTCTGCTTTCTCCCTCTTGGAACCCTGTGCAGGCTCCAGGCCTAGGCTTGCCTTTTGGAGGATGGGAGACCACATGGATTAGAGACAAGCTGTCCCATGTGAGACTTCCGAGAGCAGCACCCCTGAGCCAGTCCAGCAGCTGACTATAGAGCGTCAATTACCCCAGCTAAGACCACAAGAACCATCAGCTGAACCTAGCCCAAATTGGCAACCTACAGAATCATGATTCCTATTTTAAGTCCTTAAGTTTTAGTTAGCAAAGCAAATTGATACAGTCTAACAATGCAAAGTGGAGCTGGGCATTTTTTAAGACTACAGAACAGCTCATAGGTTGTGCTGAGTTTTGAGGGTCACAGATGAAAGTAATATAAGAGGTAATTTTTGTAATCCATTTTGAGCAAATAACACTTGTAATCAGAGGAAATTGCTTGTTGAGTAAACACTTGGGCCCACAGGGGAAAAAAATCACTTCTGTACAGAGACATTGTTTTGCTTCTTTAACCATTTAATGTTTATAAAGTGTAGAACGTCTGCTGAGTGCCTCCCTACTTTCTAGTTCCTTCTCTGAAGACCTTTTAGGATACCTTCCTTTTAACCAGCTTATTTTGCATTACACCTTTGGTGACTGATTATTGAAGTGAGATCCAGGTGGGGGTGGGGGAAGAACTTTCATATATCACTGCATCATCAGTTAGCCAGTTAGTCAACAGCTACTTGTTGACTAGTCAAATGATAAATGAACATGGGCTCTCAAGGGTCCAGAGAAGAGAGTTGTCTTAGCAGTAGCAGGAGAAGAAAGAAGAAATAGGAAAAAGCTCAGTCTTTATCTCCGGAGACCCCTAGATGTCTGGGTTTTGACTCTTGGTCAAGAAAAGGGCAGTAGGATTTTTGAGGTGGTATTTAAAGTGCTGAACTCTGCTGGTGACCCCCAGAATCGGTTTTCACTGAAGGATTTCAAGTGGCCTAACTGGTTAGTCGGCCTGCCTTTAATCTGTGGCTCCAGGGGTATAAGACCCCCACTGGGAACCTCAGCTCTGAACTCTCCTGAAGCCTAGATTCCTTACAAAGTATGGGTAGTTCAGTCCTGAAACAATGTGATCAGATCCTTGTGTGACTAAGGACACTGGGAGCTTGTTCATGGGATGTTAGCCAGACCCCTCAGTGCTTGCCTGGGCTCTTTTTCTCTTTCTGCATTGTACTGATTACCTTTAAATAAAATCCCTATTGAGTATGAGTACGCTCTGTGGAGTGTGATGAGCCCTTTCCAATATCCTAACTTAGAAATCTTTGTACTTACAATGATCCAGGGCAAGTTAATGATTACCATGTCCCATTTTCCTCATCTGGAAAAGGGTGAGGATGATAAAAATAATAACTACCTCATAAGGTTATTAAGATTAAATGAGTTAATAAAGGCACAGCACACAGAACAATATCTGGCACATATAAATGCTATAAATAATGTAAATGCTATATTATTAGTTTCAGCCTATCTGAAAACTTAACATGGAGGACTTACTTTTGCCTCAAATTTTTTTCTCATGTGTGTGTATATGGTAATTGTTTCCTGTTCACTCATGTATTATTTTAAAAAATCATGTTTGAAAATAGTTGCTTCTTAATTGTTCATATTAGTGGGTCACCCTGTGATGGGGCACATAATAATTAAAAATTAGTTTATTGTTTTTCTGCAATTCAACATTAGAATTTTTATTGGTCACATTCAAACGCCCTTGTGTGTGTTCAGAGAAATAGTACTAGGGTAACTATTGCTTTCTTAATGATATTTGTGGGGGGTTTTGTTTGTTTTTTTCTGTTCTTCACATCTTTATTGGAATATAAATGCTTTACAATGTTGTGTTAGTTTCTGCTGTACAACAAAGTGAATCAGCTATATGTATTCATATATCCCCATATCCCCTCCCTCTTGAGCCTCCCTCCTACCCTCCCTATCCCATCCCTCTAGGTTGTCACAAATCACGGAGCTGATCTCCCTATACTATGCAGCAGCTTCCCACTAACCATCCATTTTACGTTTGGTAGTGTATATATGTCAGTGCTACTCTCTCACTTCATCCCAGCTTCCCCTTCCCGCCCAGGCCCTCAAGTCTGTTCTCTACGTCTGCGTCTTTATTCCTGCCCTGCCACTAGGTTCATCCATACCTCTTCTTTAAATTCCATATATATGCGTTAGCACATGTTATTTGTTTTTCTTTTTCTGACTTACTTCACTCTGTATGACAGATTCTAGGTCCATCTACCTCACTACAGATAACTCAATTTTGTTCCATTTTATGGCTGAGTAATACTCCATTGTATATATGTGCCACAGCTTCTTTATCCAGTCATCTGTTGATGGACATTTAGGTTGCTTCCATGTCCTGGCTATTGTAAATAGTGCTGCAATGAACACTGTGGTACATGTATCTTTTTGAATTATGATTTTCTTGGGGTATATGCCCAGTAGTGGGATTGCTGGGTCATATGGTAGTTCTAGTTTTAGTTTCTTAAGGAACCTCCATACTGTTCTCCATAGTGGCTGTATCAATTTACATTCCCACCAACAATATAAGAGGGTTCCCTTTTCTCTGCACCCTCTCCAGTATTTGTTGTTTGTAGATTTTCTTACATTTTTTTTAACATCTTTATTGGAGTATAATTGCTTTACAATGGTGTGTTAGTTTCTGCTTTATAACAAAGTGAATCAGTTATACATATACATATATCCCCATATCTCTTCCCTCTTGCATCTCCCTCCCTCCCACCCTCCCTATCCCACCCCTCTAGGTGGTCACAAACCACCAAGCTGATCTCCCTGTGCTATACGGCTGCTTCCCACTAGCTATCTATTTTACGTTTGGTAGTGTATATATGTCCATGCCACTCTCTCACTTTGTCACAGCTTACCCTTTCCCCTCCCCATATCCTCAAGTCCATTCCCTAGTAGGTCTGTGTCTTTATTCCTGTCTTACCCCTAGGTTCTTCATGACCTTTTTATATTTTTTCTTAGATTCCATATATATGTGTTAGCATATGGTATTTGTTTTTCTCTTTCTGACTTACTTCACTCTGTATGACAGACTCGAGGTCCATCCACCTCACTACAATATCTCAATTTCGTTTCTTTTTATGGCTGAGTAATATTCCATTGTGTATATGTGCCACATCTTCTTTATCCATTCATCCAATGATGGACACTTAGGTTGCTTCCTTGTCCTTGCTATTGTAAATAGAGCTGCAATGAACATTTTGGTACATGACTCTTTTTGAATTATGGTTTTCTCAGGGTATATGCCCAGTAGTGGGATTGCTGGATCATATGGTAATTCTATTTTTAGTTTTTTAAGGAACCTCCATACTGTTCTTCATAGTGGCTGTATCAGTTTACATTCCCACCAACAGTGCAAGAGGACTCCCTTTTCTCCACACCCTCTCCAGCATTTATTGTTTGTAGATTTTCTGATGATGCCCATTCTAACTGGTGTGAGGTGATACCTCATTGTAGTTTTGATTTGCATTTCTCTAATGATTAGTGATGTTGAGCATCTTTTCATGCATTTGTTGGCCATGAGTGTGTCTTCTTTGGAGAAATGTCTGCTTAGGCCTTCTGCCCATTTTTGGATTGGGTTGCTTGTTTTTGTGATATTGAGCTGCATGAGCTGCTTGTATATTTTGGGGATTAAGCCTTTGTCAGTTGCTTCAGTTGCAAGTACTTTCTCCCATTCTGAGGGTTGTCTTTTTGTCTTGTTTGTGTTTTCCTTTGCTGTGCAAAAGGTTTTAAGTTTCATTAGGTACCGTTTGTTTATTTTTGTTTTTATTTCCCTTACTGTAGGACGTGGGTCAAAAAGGATCTTGCTGTGATTTATGTCACAGAGTGTTCTGCCTATGTTTTCTTCTAAGAGTTTTATAGTGTCTGGCCTTACATTTAGATCTTTAATTCATTCTGAATTTCTTTTTGTATATGATGTTAGGGTGTGTTCTAATTTCATTCTTTTACATGTAGCTGTCCATTTTTCCCAGCTCCACTTATTGAAGAGGCTGTCTTTTCTCCATTGTATATTCTTGCCTCCTTTGTCAAAGATAAGGTGACCATATGTGCGTGGGTTTATCTCTGGGCTTTCTGTCTTGTTCCATTGATCTATATTTCTGTCTTTGTGCCAGTACCATACTGTCTTGATTACTGTAGCTTTGTAATATAGTCTGAAGTCAGGGAGCCTGATTCCTCCAGCTCCATTTTACTTCATGATTGCTTTGGCTATTCAGGGTCTTTTGTGTTTCCATACAAATTGTAAAATTTGTTGTTCTAGTTCTGTGAAAAGTGCCATTGGTAATTTGATGGGGATTTCATTGAACCTGTAGATTGCTTTGGGTAGTAAAGTCATTTTCATGATATTGATTCTTCCAATCCAGGAGCATGGTATAACTCTCCATCTGTTTATGTTATCTTTGATTTCTTTCATCAGTGTTTTATAGTTTTCTAGGTACAGGTCTTTTGTCTCTTTAGGTAGGTTTATTCCTAGGTATTTTATTCTTTTTGTTGAGATGGTAAATGGGATTGTTTCCTTAATTTCTCTTTCTGATCTTTCGTTATTAGAGTATAGGAATATAAGAGATTTCTGTGCATTAATTTTGTATCCTGCAATCTTACCAAATTCATTGATTAGTTCTAGTAGTTTTCTGGTGGCATCTTTAGGAATTTCTATGTATAGTATCATGTCATCAGCAAACAGTGACAGTTTTACTTCTTCTTTTCCAATTTGTATTACTTTTATTTCTTCTTTGATTGCTGTGGCTAGGACTTCCAATACTATGTTAAATAATAGTGGCGAGAGTGGACATCCTTGTCTTGTTCCTGATCTTAGAGGAAGTGCTTTCAGTTTTTCACCATTGAGAATAATGTTTTCTGTGCGTTTGTCATATATGGCTTGTCTTATGTTGAGGTGGGTTCCCTCTAGGCCCACTTTCTGGAGAGTTTTTATCATAAATGGGTGTTGAATTTTGTCAAAAGCTGTTTCTGCATCTATTGAGATGATTATATGGTTTTTATTCTTCTGTTTGTTAATATGGTGTATCACATTGACTGTTTTGCATATATTGAAGAATCCTTGCATCCGTGGGATAAATCCCACTTGATCATGGTGTATGAGCCTTTTAATGTGCTGTTGGATTCTGTTTGCTAGTATTTTGTTGAGGATTTTTACATCCATGTTCATCAGTGATATTGGTCTATAATTTTCTTTTCTTGTGATATCTTTGTCTGGTTTTGGTATCAGGGTGATGATGGCCTCATAGAATTAGTTTGGGAGTGTTCCTCCCTCTACAATTTTTTGGAAGAGTTTGAGGAGAGGTGTTAACTCTTCTCTAAATGTTTGATAAAATTGGCCTGTGAAGCCATCTGGTCCTGGACTTTTGTTTGTTGGAAGATTTTTAATTAGAGTTTTAATTTCATTTCCTGTGATTGGTCTGTTTATATTTTCTAATTCTTCCTGGTTCAATCTTGGAAGGTTATACTTTTCTAAGAATTTGTCCATTTCTTTTGGGTTGTCCGTTTTATTGGCATATAGTTGCTTGAAGTAAGTAGTCTCTTAAGATCTTTTGTATTTCTGTGGTGTCAGTTGTAATCTCTCCTTTTTCATTTCTCCTTTTGTTGATTTGAGTCCTCTCCCTTTTTTTCTTGATGAGTCTGGCTAAAGGTTTATCAATTTTGTTTACCTTCTCAAAGAACCAGCTTTTTGTTTTATTGATCTTGCTATTGTTTTCTTTGTTTCTATTTCATTTATTTCTGCTCTGATCTTTATGATTTCTTTCCTTTTACTAAGTTTGGGTTTTCCTTGTTCTTCTTTTTCTAGTTGCTTTAGGTGTAAGGTTACATTGCTTATTTGAGATTTTTCTTGTTTCTTGAGGTGAGCTTGAATTGCTACAAACTTCCCTCTTAGAACTGATTTTGCTATGTCCCACAGGTTGTGGATTGTCATGTTTTCGTTGTCATTTGTTTCTAGGTACTTTTTGTTTTCCTCTCTGATTTCTTCAGTGATCTCTTGGTTATTTAGCAGTGCACTGTTTAGCCTCCATGTATTTGTGTTTTTTACTGTTTTCTTTTCCTGTAATTGATTTATAATCTCATAGTGTTGTGGTTTGAAAAGATGCTTGATACTATTTCAATTTTCTTTACTTTTCCAAGGTTTGATTAGTGACCCAAAATATGGTCTGTTCTGGAGAATGTTCCATGTGCACTTGCGAAGAAAGTGTATTCTTCCTCTTTCAGGTAGAATGTCCTAAAAAAATCAATTTAGTCTATCTGGTCTATTGTGTCATTTAAAGCTTGTGTTTCCTTATTTATTTTCTGTCTGGATGATCTATCTCTTGGTGTAAGTGGAGTGTTAAAGTCCCACTATTATTGTGTTACTGTCTATTTCTCCTTTTATGGCTGTTTGCATTTGCCTTATGTATTGAGGTGCTCCTATGTTGGGTGCATATATAATTGTTACGTTTTCTTCTTGGACTGATCCCTTGATCATTATGTAGTGTCCTTCCTTATCTCTTGTAACACTCTTTATTTTAAAGTCTATTTTATCTGATATGAGTATTGCTATTACAGCTTTCTTTTGATTTCTATTTGCATGGAATATCTTTTTCCAGCCCCTCACTTTCAGTCTGTATGTGTCCCTAGGTCTGAAGTGGGTTTCTTGTAGACGGCATATATAAGGGTCTTGTTTTTGTATCCATTCAGCCAGTTTGTTTCTTTTGGTTGGAGCATTTAATCCATTTACAGTCGAGGTGATTATTGATATGTATGTTCCTATTAGCATTTTCTTAATTGATTTGGGGGTTTTTTGTTGGTCTTCTTCTTCTCTTGTGTTTCCAGCTTAGAGAAGTTCCTTTAGCATTTGTTGTAAAGCTGGTTTGGTGGTCCTGAATTCTCGTAGCTTTTGCTTGTCTGTGAAGATTTTGATTTTTCCATCAAACCTGAATGAGATCCTTTCTGGGTAGAGTAATCTTGGTTATAGGTTTTCCCCTTTCATCACCTTAACTATGTCCTGCCACTCCCTTCTGGCTTGCAGAGTTTCTGCTGAAAGATCAGCTGTTAACATTACGGGGATTCCCTTGTATATTATTTGTTGCTTTTCCCTTGCTGCTTTTAATATTTTTTCTTTGTATTTAATCTTTGATAGTTTGATTAATATGTGTCTCAGCGTGTTTCTCTTTGCGCTTCCTGGACTTGATTATTTCCTTTCCCATGTTAGGGAAGATTTCTACTATAATCTCTTCAAATATTTTCTCAGACCCTTTCTTTTTCTCTTCTTCTTCTGGGACCCCTATAATTCAAATGTTGGTGTGTTTAATATTGTCCCAGCGGTCTCTGAGACTGTCCTCAATTCTTTTCATTCTTTTCTCTGTATTCTGCTCCCTGCAGTTATTTCCACCATTTTATCTTCCAGCTCACTTACTCATTCTTCTGCCTCAGTTATTCTGCTCTTGATTCCTTCTAGAGTATTTTTAATTTCAGTTATTGTGTTGTTCATCACTGTTTGTTTGCTCTTTAATTCTTCTAGATCCTCATTAAAGGTTTCTTGTATTTTCTCCATTCTGTTTCCGAGATTTTGGATCATCTTTACTATCATTACTCTGATTTCTTTTTTAGGTTGGTTACCTATTTCATCTTTGTTTATTTGGTCTTGTAGGTTTTTACCTTGCTCCTTCGTCTGTAATGTATATTTTTGTCATTTCATTTCTTTTTTTTTTTTTTTTTTGATGGTGGGGCTGTATTCCTGTCTTACTGGCCTGACCTCCAGCCTGGGAACCAAGATCCTGCAAGCCATGTGGCACGGAAAAAAAAAAAGAAAGAAAAGTAAAAGAGGAGCAATACAATAACAAAGAATAAAAAACAAAATAAAATTAGAAAGATTAAAAAAGATATTAGGAAAAATAGAAATATAATTGAAACAACTGCAACAAGGTAAAATAAAACCACAACAGAAAAAAAAAAAGGGGGGGGTGGGAGGGAAACAAGCCAAAAGGAGCAGAACAATAACAAAGTACAAAGAATAAATAAAATTAGAAAAATAAAAGATTTATTAGAAAAAATAAAAATATAAATGAATCAACAATAATGAATCAACAAGGTAAAACAGAACCCCATCTAAAAGAGGCCAAAAGAAAAAAAAAAGCCTTGGCTATGGGGGCGGAGTTTAGGCAGGGGTGGAACTTAGGCAGGGGTGGGATTTAGGGTGAGACAGGACCTAGGCTGGTGGGAGGTGACATTTGAGTGTGAGGTTGGGCCTAGGCTAAGGACCCACGCAGCTGGAAAAGGCCTTGGGGGTGGGGCCTAGGCAGGGCAACGTTCAAGCGTGGGGTGGGGCCTCTGCTTAGGACCTGCGTGGAAGGGGAGAGGCAGCATTTCCAAGGGCGGGGGGGCCTCCTGAGTGTGGAGCTCCGGAGTTTGGAGGTAAGGCCCTGGGTGAGGGTGTGTGGGTGGAGTTTAGGCCCAGCGTGTTGGAGGGTGTCTCACGGGGTCTCTGAGTGTCGAGGTGGGGCCCTGGGTGCGGGTATAGGGGCGGGGCTTGGGCTCTGCGTGGCAGGAGGGAGGCTCCAAAGGCAGAGGATTAGGCCTGGGAGCCCAATAGGCTCCCTGGGTGCCTAAGTGGACAGAGAGAGCGCTGGCAGCATTCTCTTCTGTTCCTCTGCACCGCCCCCAGCCCCACCCCCGTCTTCCCCATCCCCACTGGACCCCTAACCGTGGGTGGGCCCTGCTGGGTGTAGGAACTCCTCCCCTCCCCCAACCACCCTTCAGGGGTGCCGGTCCTGTAGGTCCGGCCTTTACTTTTGCTCCCCCTTCCCTCCCTCCCACTCCCTCAGGACCCGTGCAGTTGGAGGGGGTGTAGGTGGGCAGAGGGTCAGGCCTGGGATCTCAACAGCCTCCCAGGAGCTCAAGTGGGCAGGGGAAGCCTGGCCACGCTCCCTTCTGATCCTCTGTCCTCCCAGTAGTCCCCCAATTTCCCCCTTCGAGCATGGGATCCCTTTCCCTCCCCCAGTTGCCCCTCAGGGGCGCCAGTCCCATCCCGCCTCCACTTCCCCTCCCCCCTCACTCCCCTGCATGCCACATATCCTACCCGGTTGCTGGGGGTTCATCCGGTCCTCTTAGGTGCCATGGTCCCCCACTAGTGCCAGGTAGGTGCCCTAGCTGTTCAGAGATGCGAATTCCGTGTCCTTCTAGTCCACCATCTTGACTCTGCCCCCTCTTAATGATATTTGATTTAAGCTAATGTGAGATTTATTTTGAATTCCTTGGAGAGCACACTGTGTAGGCAAGGAGATGGGTGGAGGAAGGAGGTCCTGCAGGGAAGGATGTCAGTGCTAACTCATACCGAGCAAGTGGAAACCAGGGCTGCATCACTAATGCAGATAGTTGGCAGGAGACAGCACACCCTTGGCGAATTTTGGGACGAGGTTGTGTTGATGTTCTGCACCAATAGCCTTTAGAAGACTTGGTCAACAGAAGTGAGACTTAGTTTTACTTGAAATCAAGTACAGAATGCTGGAAGATCAACCCTCCCTTTTGAGGGGATCTGGATGAGGAAAAGAAAGCTTGGGTGAGCAGTTCCTGGGAATTTATAAATCCTCAGCTGTGAAAAGTGAAGAGAACATAGAAGAAGGAGACCTGGAGGACTCCATGTGTGGCAAAGCCAGATTATTTCAGCAGAAAACTCAGAGGTAACACTGAGGCCTGGCAGAGTAATAAAGGCAGACTCAGGGAGACTGGGGCTGGCTCCAGCACTGGGCAGAGGGGTACCACATTTACTTTGGAGATTCCATTCACTCAGCTACCTTTTATTGAATACACACTGTTAGTTATGCTATCGTGGGGAGGAGGGGGGAACCCCACCTTATAAAAAATTTTCATTTTTAATCAGAAAATATTTTTGAAATCCATAGGGGAAAATGTCTACCCCATCCATGTTTTACCATATTCCCACACTCCCCCTCACATATTTCACATCTTTAAGCAAAGTATGAAGTTAATATTATCGAGAGTGGGTTGTGGGCTTGGAGTCTATTAGGAAATAGATGATAATACTCTGGGGTTTTATGAAGAATGAATGAATGTAATATTAAGATTTGTTGAGAGAAGTGTGGTCAACATCTATGGAGGTTGCAAATCCATATTTCAACTATTGTTCTTCCTCATAGCAAAGTTGCTGGGAACTCTGGCACGTACCTAACAAATGAGCTGATATAATTTAAGGCTGGGCCTCAGTACAGTCACTCACAGCTCCTGCCCGGGTATGGTTATTTTACATCTCCGTGGGCCTGTCTTATCACTGCCTCTTGAATCTCCACAACGTATTCCTCATTCTAGTTTCCTGCTTCTCCAACCAACAGCTATTTTCAGCCATAGTTCATGAAACTAAGTGTATTAGTCTGCTGGTGTTGCCATACAGAATACCACAAAATAGGTATTTAACAATAGAAATTTATTTTCTCATAGTTTTGGAGGCTGGAAGTCCAAGATCAGGATACCTGAAGTTTTGGTTTCTCCTGAGCCTTCTCTCTTCTGCTTGCAACTGGCTGTTTTCTCACTGTATCTTTTTTTTTTTTTTTTTTTTGGCTGCATGGCCCAGCATGTGGTATCTGAGTTCCCCAACCAGGGGACCCATGCCCCCTGCAGTGGAAGCTTGGAGTCCTAACCACTGGACTGCCAGGGAGTTCCCTCGCTGTGTCTTCACATGGCCTTTTTTCTGTGCACCAGCACCCCTGGTATCTCTCCCTCTTCTTATAAAAACAAGGACACCAATCCTATTGGATTAGGACCCCACCCTTATGCCCTTATGACCTAGTTTAACCTTAATTACCTCCTTAAAGACCCTGTCTCCAGATTTGGTCACATTAGGGTTTAGGCCTTCAACCCATGAATTTGAAGAGGATACAATTCAGTCCCTAACACTAAGCATGGTTAGTAGTCTCTGCTGGTCCCTAAGCATGCTTAGTAGTCTCTGCTGGGGTCAAGTGGAGACCTGCCCACATGCAGAAGAAAAGCCTCATTGGCAGGACAGGCCCCAGAGAGCAGATGAAGTAGCAGCTGTATCTATAGTGGCTGCCTGTGTGGCTCAGATGTAACAGAGGCTGAAGGAAAGACCCTTGATTAATGGGTGTCTCACTTCTCCACTAGCCTATTTCTAGACACAACACTGAACTCAAGTCCATAAAATTGAGTTAATCGTGCTTCTCAGTTCATGGCACATTATCCTCATTAGTTGAGGCTCTTGATTTATTATTTTTTCTCACTTCATCTATTCCTATTACCACTTCCACGTTCCTTTCTCCCCATGGCCATCATCTCTAATGCATTTAACATAGTTTCTTAGACATGTATATATTTTTGAAATACATAGTGTTTTGTATATTTTTAAATTGTGAAACTGTAAACACCACTTTTGCTAATCAACAAAGAGACACAGTGCTGAGAAACTTTGTTCCCTAAAATCACAGATTGTTAGAAACTTTTCTATTTGAAATCTTATCAGTCAGACTGAAACATTCCACGTTTGCCTGGAGAATCTAAGTCATTCTGACACGAGAAGCAGCCAGGTATACACCTTCAGATAAGGGGTTTCTGGACACAACAGTCTATGTTTATCTTAACTGAGTAGTTTCCGAGAAAACAGGACCCTGAGTCTGCTTGTTGGCCCAGGGCTGATGTTAACCCCTTTACATACAGTCTTGCTTTAATCTGAGCCTCAAAATATCACTTCATTTAAACTCTACCTAACCTCTACCTTTCTCCAATATCCTATCATAACTTGTCCTTTCCTGTGTTTGGTGGGACACTCACGTTTCCTCTGGTGAACGGTCTCCCTTGTTGCCGCAGGTTAATAAACTTGGCTTTGTTGGGCTACGGATTTGTCCCTGATAGTCTTGATCAGATAGGCTTAATAAAAATATACATGCATGGTATGACTAAAGATCTCATTATTTTTTCTTAAGAAAATCTGCACCAGTTTTTCAAAGAGATCTATCCATGTTGTTATGTGTAAATCTAATTCATTATTTCCAATGACTGAATAGAATTTCATCTTAAAAACACATCCATATGCCACATGCCATATTATTTTTATCCATTCTCCTAGAGTAGACACCCCAGTTGCCTTCCGTTCCTTTGTACTACAAACAATGCATTTCCTCTTGCATTTTCTTTTACGGCCCTCTTGAGGATTTTCTGGGATATGTATCTGAAGTAGTATTGCCAAGTTCTAAGGTGTACTGCCAGAATAGTTGCTTCAATTTACATCCTTGCCAGCACTTGGTATTATTGTCTACTTTCAAATATTTTCCAGTTTGATAAGTATAAAGTAGTATTCCATTTTGTTTTTTTGTTTTTTTGGGTTTTTTTGTGGTATGCGGGCCTCTCACTGTTGTGACCTCTACCTCTGCGTAGCACAGGCTCCGGATGCGCAGGCCCAGTGGCCATGGCTCACGGACCCAGCCGCTCCGCGGCATGTGGGATCTTCCTAGACCGGGGCACGAACCTGCGTCCCCTGCATCGGCAGGCGGACCCCCAACCACTGCGCCACCAGGGAAGCCCAGTATTCCATTTTTGTTCTGATTTGTATTTCTTTAAGTACAAGTAAAGTCAAGCATCTTTTCTATGTTGGTATCCTATTTATTTTGCTTCCATGAGTTGACTATTACTATCCTTGCTCCTTTAAAAAAAACCTGGGCTTTCTGTCTTTATATTTACAAATAAAGCATAAGAGCTAGTCTTTGCCTTGTTATAATTTAAAATTAAGCAGAAGTTAGAGAACAGTGGAATGCTGTACTATGTGATAATCCCTTGAAATTAGAACTATCATGGGTTGATGTTTTTAGAGGCAGTGGGAGAGATTTGGAAGCATAGGAAAGAGGTGAGTGATGGAGGAGAGACACACTCTATACTGTGGTAGGTAGCATGGACAAATGCCAGAGGAAGAAAGGTAGGTGGTGGTTCCAGAAAAAGCAAGACGACCAGCTTCAATGGAGGGTATGGTTGGGATAGTGGTAATTAAATTTGGACAAATAAGATTTAATCACTAGGAGGGATTAATAGGTCCCTGAGCAGAGAAATAACATGGTCAAAAGTGGTTGCTATGGTTTGAATGTTGTTAGTGTCCCTCACCTCTGCCTCTCCCCCTCCCCAGCTACTTTATGTATTGAAATCCTAACCCCAAAGATGATAGTATTAGGAGGTGGGGCCTTTGGGAGGTGTTCTGCCCTCATGAATAGGATTAGTGCCTTCATAAAACAGGCTCCAGAGAGACCCCTTGCCCCTTCCACCATGTGAGGTCACAGTGAGAAGGAGCTTGCTGTGAGCCATGCTGGACCATGATCCTGGACTTCCCAGCCTCCAGAACTGTGAGAAGTAAATTTCTGTTGTTTATAACATACCCAATCTGTGGTATTCTTGTTATAGCAGCCTGAACGGACTAAGATAGTTGTATTTTATAAAGCTCTAATTTTACCCATGGCAAAAGGATTGAGAAAGGTAGACAAGTGATTAGAGTTGATAGTTGGTAAAAAGTGATCATCTATTTGAATTGAACAGAAAATATGAACTGAGTTGTTAATATTGAAGTTGAAAAAGAAAAGACAATTAGATTTAAGAAAGAAAAAGGATTTGGTGACACTAAGCAAAGGAAGAGTTACTAATTATTCTTAGATTTGAGTCTGAGAGACTGGAAGAATGAAGCTATCTAAAAAAGGATAGTTTGGGAGGGGAAATAAATGACAGGGGAAGAACATAGAATGTAAGGAGAGAACATATTATTCACAAGTTCAGGACTTTTCTCCTTTGTTTTGTTTTTCCTATTATCAGACTTTTTTCAGGCCCTATTTTTACCTTTTCTTTCTGGCTCTTCTAATCACTCTTGATAAACTCCCATTTATAAAGTAAACACTATTTAACAGTTTCTCTCCATTCCCTTAAATCCTGAAAAACACCACCCAACCTTTTGTAAAAGTTGTCATGTTTCTGTGATACTTGAACACTATATTAAAAAATGGTGAGTACCAAATGATACATTTTATTCTAGTGATTAATTTTACATGGTTTGCTGAATGCATCTATGTTGTAGGCTTTTTGGCTAATATAATTTGTTAAAACACTCTGCAAAGTGCTGTTACAATGACCATCTTCTGGGACTTAGAATAGCCTTATTATACAGAATTTAATATTATACCCTAAGGGCATTTATCAGAATGGAATTCTATATGTATTATTACTTCTGACAGCAGCCTGGCTCTTTTAGCCTCTTCACAGCTTGAGACTTTGGTAATTATGCTAATGCTAGCTGATTCATGAGGACAACTTCCTAAAGTGCACTTAATTAACTCGGAGATTTTGTAAACAGCTGTACATGTAGTTTCTGCAAATTGCAGGGATATGTCAATCTGACATGTGTACAGTCTGCCTTCCTAACCTCGTTACTTTTTACTAAAGCTGAAAACAAGAAGCTCAAATCTGACGTCTTCTGAAGTGAATGCTTGCAAAAGTTTCTGAGAAATGTCACTTTAGCCTCCATGAAAATGGGGACAATCTGATTCCTCCTGTTTGAGTCTGTTGAGCCAGATGAGCCTTTTAAGTTGATATGAGGGAAAATATTAAAGTTTGTTTCTTTAGCAAAGGGTACAGTTTTTCCAACTTGTTGCTGCAATGTGATTTTGCTTGTGGATTTGTTAGTAATGCTGACCAGCAGTGCCCTTCAGGGGACTCCTCTGCAAGTTGGGTTTTACATCCATCGGCTCCCTTGCTTGCTTCCCTTCAGTCCCAGCTGCTGGGTTGATTTGATACTTGACTGACTCATCACCCTACCTCGAATGAAAGTCACCCAACTTTTGACATTTTATTAAGATCTCATACTCCCAAAGTAAGAGACAAATTCATATACATGGAACATTTAACCAAGACTAACAGTGCGATGCAAGACTTTAACACACACACACAATCACACACACACACACACACGCGCAATTAAGAGAAAAAGTTAGTGAATCATTTCAGAGCCAAGACCAACCTAATCAAAATGGAGAGAAGAAACATCATCAAGAAAGAACGGAAGAAAAATAACCTACTATGTGCAATTAGGAGAAATACCAATTGTGCAAAGCTAATGACAATGGAGAATAGGGATGGTTTTTTTAATAATCTTCTTATTGCCAATGCAGAAGATCACACTCTCTAGGGTAAATCCTAGAAACTAAGCTAGGGATTTGCCTATGGTTTCTCAAGGGTCCCGGCAAGGTCTTTTCCTCTCATTAGTTTAAGCTACCATCCTGACTACAATCTCTTTGGGAACTAACTAGATTGTATCTAAAGATAATCAAACATTTATGGCTTAGCCTTTTCTTTGACTTCAATCAGCAGAACCTCTTCCCCAGCCTCCGCAGAAGGAGCCATGCTGATGATGAGTGATTGACGGGTAGTTCCTCTGGGTAAAACTGCCCTTCTAATTGACTGGTGTGCTTCCTCTGCTGTAATAGAACTTGTTCGACATTTGGATGTTTCAAGTGGTTTCTCTGCTGGCTGTCTTCCTTTATCTTCATATTTTTTTCCTTTATCCTCTTCTCCTTCAGAGTTTTCACTTTTTTTCTAGAAGCAACAGTTATTGAAAAGAATTGGTATTGAAATCATAATCAAGGACATTGGAGTCTTTTGATTAATATGCAATAGCTAAGGATCACCACTAAGACAAAGACTGTCTGAATTAAGTTAATAAGGGAATCATGTCTGCCATTGACTATCATTTAACTAAGTTTTCTGATGTGCTGGAGAATGGGGCTGAGCTATCACATTTGAATTCGGTGTTAGTCTACGTCGCGTTTTTGTCCCTACCAAGGAATTCACTTCCTATTGACCCTCATGGTCTCTGAATTATTAGACTTAGTGCTCAGGACTCTTTGCTTTTTAAATATTTACTTATTTTATGAAGATGAAATTTTAAATATTTATCTTTTAATAAAAAAGTATTAACCAAATACCATATAAATACTCTAGAATCTCTGGTGTTCCTCCTGCATAAGTTCATGGGAGAACTTCAGGGAGAAATTCATATCTCTTTCCTAGTACAGTCTTCTCCATTTGTCCAATGGGCATTTGATATGGCTTTAGAACCTATTGTATTTAGTGTCATCTGTAGAAATTTCATAGTAAAAAATATACTATGCTCTTTACTGGTGATGCTTGAGATCAGTTTGAGAGAAGCTTGTACCAGGTATGAATGTGTACATATAAAGTTGAGAGCCTTACTTAACATACTGACTTACATAGTTCTTTAACCCCATAAGCCTTTTACACAAAGTATTATTTCCGTGCCGATTAAATAAGGCATTTGGTATACACTGATTTTCATTGCAGTGTTGTGTGTGTGGCAAAGGATGAGGCAAGTTTTAGTCTCTTGAGTGTGACTGACTTTTATAATATTTGCTTTACCAATTTCCTGAAAGAACCACAGCCTCCCATTTCCTACAGTTTTAGAGATAGCATAAGGACTAGATTCAGAAAACCTGAATTCCTGCTGTTTTTCCGTATCTGCCCTCATAAGCTTATCATGAGAATCAAAGAAATATGAAAAAAAAAAGAAAAGCAATAACATTTGAGTTTCTTGACATTTCTAGGAATTGGGAGACAGCTTAGTGTAGGTGTGGAAGTCTGAATACCCGAGTAATAGCTTTTGCTCTATCATTGATTGTGATCTTATCCAAATACATTAATCTGGATCTTAGTTTCTTCATCTATAATATAAAAGCTTGGATGCAATCTATGTGGTTATTTCTGACTTTACATTAGTGATAGTAATTGAATGAATATTAGTGAAAATGTTTATTGGCTTACTGGTAAAATGTCATATATTTATAGGTATATATGTATGTCTATACATATACAGTTGATCCTCATTATTCATGGTAGTTTTGTTCTGTAAAGCTGCCACAAACACTGTTAGCAAACCCTGACCTATCTCTCCTAGGGGTAATGCAGGTTTAGGTTCCTACAAGCCTCTGGCTACAACATTTTTGTCAGCTGCTCAATACATAGCCTTGTGTTATGTGCATTTCTGTTTAGAGACACCTTATTTGATATATATTGTTTATTCATTACACTGAACTCACAGCCAACAGTACTATGACTCATGCCTGAATGAAGCTTATCTAACACACATGTTTCTCTGTAAGGCACATCAGAGCATTTTTGTGCTTAGGAACACTAGGTGGTGCTTTGGCGATATGCTTGGGGGCCATTTTTTTAAAATTAATTTATTTATTTGTTTTTATTTTTGGCCGTGTTGGGTCTTTGTTGCTGCATGGGCTTTCTCTAATGGCAGCGAACGGGGGCAACTCTTTGTTGTGGTGTGCGGGCTTCTCATTGCGGTGGCTTCTCTTGTTGCGGAGCACCGGCTCTAGGTGCACAGGCTCAGTAGTTGTGGCTCCCGGACTCTAGAGTGCAGGCTCAGTAGATGTGGCACACGGACTTAGTTGCTCCGCGGCATGTGGGATCTTCCCGGACCAGGGCTCGAACCCGTGTCCCCTGCAATGGCAGGTGGATTCTTAGCCACTGCGCCACCAGGGAAGCCCCATGGGGGCCATTTTTAACACTGTTGTGGGGGGAGAGGCACAAAAATGCAAAAAACATGGCAATAAATAGACCATGAAAAGATCACTTGTTTACAGTGTGAGAGTTGAAACAAGAAGGCAGAGTGTCTCCTTGTTCAACCTCAGCTGGGAACATGTGCCTCCAGCAACTTAAATTTTTTGCTGCTCTGCACATGTATGTCTGTGAATGACCCCCAAAACACCATAATTATTGATTTTGAGGTTACAAACACATTTTAGTGAGTAGGCAGATTCACAAACACAGAATCCACAAAAATGAGGGTCGACTGTATTTATGTATATATACATTAAAACTATCCATAATAAACCTGTGAGGATTAAATGTGATGTTATGTAGGCATACAGTAAACTAATAATAAGTGCTGTATATAAAGTATTAATTATTTGCATTAGATGAACCCAGATTATCCCAGTGTCTGAGATGGAATTAAAGTAGGAGCTTGTCTGGTCTTTAGTCCAGTGGTCTCTGTTACAGCCCTCCTTTCCCTCTGCCTTATTACCAGAACGGTTTGTTCTCTCTTCAGTGCGAGTAGTCTTGCAAGACCTGCTTTTCCTGAGCCTCCCAGGAGAGCTTTAAACTTTTTGGGTGTCTCTTGTTTTGGTGGGAAGAGAAAGGCAAGTCCTTTATTTGGACAAGTTGTCTCTGTGCCTGGAGCCTTGTTCTTTAGAAGCACTCTGTGGACAAGACAGAAAGGCCATTTCAGATAGCACTGTGAGAGTTATGGAAAAACTTACCAGAAATACTATCATTTCTCCTAATCTGTGAAGTTTTCAATGTATAACTGCATAAACAGTTGTTTGTTAAGTGTATCTCATGGGTAAAGTTGATTGTACCCACCATAGCACAGTTCTCATCTTAGATTTTACGAAGTAAAACCAACTCCTCTCTAATGGGGTTTTAAAGGTTATACCTGGCTTTCTTCATGAGGAGCTTTTCAGAATCTGGATAATGCACTAGAATTTCTTGGAGGGTCCTTTTGTCCAGAGTTAAAAGATTGGCAAAGCCGTGGGCCACCACGTTGGCAGTTCTACGGTTTCCTCCTCTTGCTGCTAGAAGGCTGTAAGAGAGAAAAATGAATCTTTGCCACCAGTTTCAATCTTCCTCCACCAAAATCTTAAAAAAAAAAAAATCTAATATTAGAACCATTTATACTGCTTCAGAGATCATTCCCTGGATGTGAGAGTTCAGATGAGTGTGCAGAGAGAGTCAAGATGTGGTGGCAATAGAAGTGGCAACAGATTTCAATGCATTTTGCATCTAACTCCCACCTCAAATCAAGGCCTTGTAGCCATCAGAGCCCTGGGAGATTCTTCCTCCCAGATTCCAGAAGTGCAGACTCTCTTTGGACTGGGTATCCTCCATTTGCTCTTTCAGACTAACTTTTCATCCTTCCCGATCCTCTTTGCACTCCAGGAAGCTGACCTCTGTGGGCTTGATCTCTGATTTTCATTTGGGTTCAGCCAATGGGAAATACCAGTAGGAAGTCAGAAAGCAGGAAGAGAGTGGAGTTGGCACGTTTCTTCCCCCATACTTCCCTGCCAGGTCTTAAGTTAGCAATGGCTGCAGTTTCTACCAAAATCCACAGCTCCTGGCCATCTCCTGGAAGTACAACTCCCACAGATTTCTTTCTGGGCTCTGGTAATGTGCCCTGCCCTTGTCCCCTTGAGGCCTGGCTGTGGAAACAGCTCCCTTGTAGCTAGCTTCGAGATATATCACCATCTCTTGTTGGGTAGTCTTAGATTTTCCTTCTAATTTCCTTTGATTGGCTTCTGTCAGTAATTCCTTTATTAAAGTCTTCTTAGTTAACTTACTTAAGTGTACCTTCAGTTTTTTGTCTGGACTCTGACAGATCAAGCTCTGACATCAAATCTTAATGATACCCTGGTTACATTAGGTGAATTTAATCTCTTCCTATATGTAACTCCCAGATCAAATATTTTCTCAGTATCATAAATTGCTCTGTAGTATAGTCATTCTCATACAACTTCCCACTTGGAATGTTAGAGAATTCTGGACTTTATATCTCTCAGGGACATAGCTGGGGCATTTTGTGTTTGGGAAGTAACCAATAAATAGTTATAAAATAAATGAACACTCGAGTGAATAAAACAAATGAATATAACTTCTGTCATTCACCAATAATCCGGAAAATAAGGGTTGGTCTTTGAAAGCAAGACAAGAAAAAACACATTTCAAATGTGTAAAAAAAACACTACAGGCTCTGCAGTGAGATGGTAACACGAGATTCAGTCTCTCAGAGTCAACCATTTAGAAATGGAGAAAGAAGGCTCACATTAATAAAAAACAATCTCCAGAGGTGGAAGGGACCGAGAAAGCATTCTGGCAATAGGAATGTTCACGTTTTCACAGCCCTGCCTTTGGGGGCAATGAGATGTGAGAAGCTACGTGAGTGCTGTGCCTGAAGATTGATATCAGACCATGTGTATTTCTCCAGCCGTTGTTGCAGAAAAGGGAACATTTTCGCTGGCTGTTAATCATTAAAAAACTAACATAAGGTTTCAGCTCTGACATGTAAAGAGCTTGGAAGTTGTCACTCCTGTCCTTACAACACGAAAAAGTTGAACAAACTGAAAACCAGTGACTTTTCTCAGAACTGTCAAAGAACTGAAGTTGCAGGGTCAACTCCCATCCAAATCTGGGGAGACAGGTGAATGCAGAAAGCCACAGCCAAACCTGCTTGCCTGGAACAGAAGCCCTTGGAGCTGTAACTGGTAGGAATACCTAAATGGTAATTTCGACAAATTGCTGTACGTTGAGAGTGAACTATCAAGAGAGGGAGAAACTCTGAGGGCCACAATTATGGGGAAACTGATACTTTTATAGGTTTTACCTTGAGAAACTTCAGCAGATTCTCATGATTGAGAGCCAAGAAAGATCTGCTTGTTGCTCGGGCAGTAGAAGGGGATAATTAATCATTGTAAAATACACCCAGAATATATTTGTTCTCCATTACAAAGGTCTACTATCCAGGGGAAAATATTACCAGAGTCTTATCCTAGCTGGAGGAAGGGCATTTCTCTCATCCCAGGCACCTCTGGCCTTCCTGCCTAAGGGGATAAGAAACACCTGTGAAGATCACACCCCAGGGATATAGATCCATTAAAAGACTTAGATTTAATCATAAAGTTAGAGCTTTCCCCCATACCTGAGCACTATACCAAAGGGGCTTCTGTATGGTAACATTGGGTTATAACTGCAAAATGCAGACTTTCTCTGAAGAGCAGTACTGAGGGAAGGCCAAAGTCAACAGAGGAGATAGAAACAAGGTCACTAGAGAAATTTAGAAGCTCTAGCACCTACAGCTACAGCAAACATTAAACACAGCCCAACTCCTAGCCAGATTAATATAAAACCTCATTCTAAAGACCTGTTTACCTCAGTTCCTACTACCTATTACGTCATGTACAGCTTTCAACAAAAATTACAAAGTACACTAAAAAGCAAGTAAAATACAGGCTGAAGAGCTAAAGAAAGCATTAGAACCAGACTGAGATATGACACAGATGTTGGAATTATCAGACAGAGAATTTAAAATAACTATGATTAATATGTTAAAAGATCTATTGGAAAAAGGCATCATACAAGAACAGATGGGTAATGTAAGCAGAGAGATAGAAATTCTAAGACAGATTCAAAAGGAAATGTTAGAAATAAAAAATACTATAACAGGGCTTCCCTTGTGGCGCAGTGTTTGAGAGTCTGCCTGCCGATGCAGGGGACACGGGTTCGTGCCCCGGTCCGGGAAGATCCCACATGCCGCGGAGCGGCTGGGCCCGTGAGCCATGACCGCTGAGCCTGCGTGTCTGGAGCCTGTGCTCCGCAACGGGAGAGGCCACAACAGTGAGAGGCCCGCGTACCTCAAAAAAAAAAAAATACTATAACAGAAATGAATACTGACTTTAATGGGCTCATCAGTAGACTGGGCATGGCGAAGAAAAGAATAGATGAGCTTAAAGATAGGTAGTAGAAAGTTCCCAAATTGAATGCAAAAAGAAAAAAAAGGAATGGAAAAAAAGAAAACCAAAAATCCAACCAGAACAGAACATCAAGAACCACAGGACATTTTCAAAAGGTATTTTATATATATGATATATACATAAACATACATCATTCTCTAGTATTAGAAGAACCAGCTGAAGTAATAATGGCCAAGAACTTTTCCAAATTAATGACAGACAACAAATCACAGATCCGGGAAGCTCAGAGAATACCAAGCAGAATAAATACTCCCCCACCCCCATTCCTAGGCCCATCATATTCAAAGTGTAATAAACTAAAGACAAAGAAAATCTTGAAAAGAGCTGAGGGGGGAAAAAAGCCATACATATAAGGGAACAGGAATAAGACTTATAGTGGACTTTTCATCAGAAACACTGCAAATAAGAAGAGAGTGGAGTGAAATACCAAGTGTTGAGAAAAACAAAATCACCAACCTAGAATCCTATGTATAGTGAAGTTATCCTTCAAAAGTGAAGGGGAGATGAAGATTTTCTCAGAAAACCAAAAACTGAGGGACTTTAACATTAGCAGACATACCCTTAAAGATATTGAGAGAAATTCTTCGGGAAGAAGGAAAATGATACAGATTAAAAATTTAGGTCTACATAAACAGTGAAAGACATGGGAGAAGGAATAAGCAGAGGTAAAACGAAAGTCTTTTATTTTCCTTATTCTTAATTGATCTAAAATATGACTTTAAATAATAAAGTAACACTGCATTGGGTGATTGTAGCATATGGATAAGTGAAATGAATGATATCAGTGTCTTAAGGGTTGGTAGGGAAGGGCTGTTATAATGTTCCTGCACTATGTGTGAAGTGGTATAGTGTTAATGTGAAGGTAAACTTAGTTTAAAATGTGTATGGCAAACACTGAAGTTTTTTGAAAAGAATTATAATTGATAAACTAAGAGAAAAGAGAAAATGGAATCTCCTTTCCTGAGGTTCTCCCCAAGACAAGCTCTGCCTTCGCCCTTTTTTTAAGTAAGAGAAGTAAATTTTACTCTGTCATTCATCCATCCATCCATCTATCTATCTACCTACCTATCTTCCTGCCTATCTATCTATGAAATGGATGTTAATATTTGAAGGATAATGATTGGATGAGCCTATTTCATTCACATTCCTGTCGCCTTGGACATAGGGCAATCCAGTATTTAGGCAGGGCTGGATGGCACTGGGGAGCTTAATTTGGACCTGAGACTGTCTCTGTGTGTGTCAGACTATGAGAGCAGAACGGAAATAACATATTTAAATGTCAAGTTATTTTGAGATTTCTCAAGCTTTAATTAAACTTGCCTACAGGTTACACATTTGGAGTGCTTGATGAGTTTTTGAACGGAAGAAATAGTCTGTCTGCCAGATGGATTTTGCCCAAACTCTCAGCAGTGTTTAAAATAGCATCGTTTTTTTCCCTCCTGTCCACAAAATGCTTCTCCAGCATTCCACCAATGGAAAGTTTCACTCATTAAATAGCTTAGTAAGAAGATCCCTAAATATTCCCAAGCCCACATAGTTTCTGAAAGAGCACGTGCTGGAGGACAAACAGCCGAGGTTAATGGTAAGTGTCCCCAGGTCAAAAATACTGAACAGAGCAATGGCCCAGGAAACAAGGGAATGGATTCTAATTCTAGGTCCACCTTTGTTTGCTGTGACCTTAAAAAAGAACTTAAGGACCTTTTAGATTTTTACTCCAATCATGTATTTATTAAGTGCCTATCATGTATTCAGCAGGTAAAGTAGTGCAAAAGGAAAAATAGTAAAGCATGGTATGGTTTGTGGAAAGAGTACAGATTTTGGAACCAGATAACTCTACGATTTTATTTATTTATTTATAATGTTTAATTTAAAAGAATTTAAATTGAACTATAGTTGAAATCTACCATTTATTAAGTGTATTTCTGAGCAAGATACTTAATCTCTCTTTTGGATTAACAAGACCACCTTTTAGTACCTTCTGTACTATAGGTATCTGATTATCTTTAGGGAGAGATAGGTGTGTTGTTGTTTTTTTTTTTTCTGTACGTGGGCCTCTCACTGCTGTGGCCTCCTGCGCCGCAGAGCACAGGCTCTGGATGCGCAGGCTCAGCGGCCATGGCTCACGGGCCCAGCCGCTCCGCGGCATGTGGGATCTTCCCGGACCGGGGCACGAGCCCGTGTCCCCTGCATCGGCAGGCGGACTCTCAACCACTGCGCCACCAGGGAAGCCGAGAGATAAGTGTTTATAGACCCCTGACATTCAATTATGAAGGTGTAATTAGGTAAAACTCCTGGCTGAGAAGTTTTAAACCCTAATTTGGGGTATGTAACTGTAAGAACTAACAATAAGTATAATAAATTTTATTACACAGGGTTCTCCAGAGAAACAGAAAAAATAGGACATATACAGATATATATAAAAGGAGATTTATTATGGGAATTGGCTCATGTGGTTGTGGTGGTTATGGAGTCTGAGAAGTCCCACAGTCTGCCATCTACAAGCTGGAGGCCCAGGAAGCTGGTGCTGTAATTCATTCTGAGTCCAAAGGCCTGAGAAGGGGAGAAAGAGGAGTCTCTGGTGTAAGTCGAGGTCTGGGTCTGAAAGTCCAGAACCAAGAGCCCTGATGTCTGATGTCTGAGGGCAGGAGAAGATAGATGTTCCAGCTCAAGCTGAGAGAGCGAATTTGCCCTTTCTTCACATTTTTGTTCTATTCAGACCATCAGTGGATTGGGTGATCCCTACTGCATATAGTATACATATAGTACACACATATAAATATAATATGCACATGTGCACATATACATATAAACAAATGTATATATACATATAAACAAATGTATATGTATTTACATATACATATACATTTCTGTGTGTATATATCAGAAAGAGCTAGAATATTCAGATAGTCCCTAGTCAGTCATTCATTTCCAGCTTTTTTCCAGGGCTGCCACATACAGCATCATAAATTGTGCACTGCATACACAGACTATAATGTGACTGGAACACAATGTGCACAGCCCTTTTTCACAAAGCTAGTTTATCCAGAAAGCACTCACAAGGATAAGTAGAATACAAAAGAGCATAAGTTGAAAGGAAGAGCAGAAGAAAAACAAGAATGGAAACATAAAATGGGGTTCATGCAAAAATGCAAACTTTGTTACAAGAGGGCTTCGAATTTGGCTTTGTCTCCTATACCATAAAAATCGATGGATTCTTAGTTTTAAGACAGAAATATATGCTGAAGGGCTTTAGTAGAGAGGCCACCATGTAACCTGGTGGACAACATGTTCATATTCTATTATAGATGCAAAACTAAGTTTGCCAGCACTGTTTGTGATGTGGTCCTCAGTAAAGGCTGTGTGTCACTCCAAAGTCCAGTTCCATAGGAGCAATGCTGCGGGTGGGAAGGGCAGTCAGTACAGTGCATATCAGATACTCATCTCTCTCTTTGTTTTCAGTGGTATCTAGAATATCTAGAGAAAAATCATCCTCTTAAACATTACCTTCCTCAGCTGGACTTTTGATAAATAGTTTTTTTCTATGAGTTTGAGATTGTACAGACCATTTTACTTTGGAGGCCAATCATGCAGAAGCATATAAGGAATTCACTGTATAAATTGAAAAGAAAAGGAAAAAAAGAAATTAGTGATAAATTAGAAGTGTGTGGCAATAACATACTCCATAATGACCTAGATACGATGCCAAGTTCTGGGGCTATAAAGATGATTAACATCTGTCCTCAAGCCAAAAGGGAACCCTCCTACACTGTTGGTGGGAATGTAAATTAGTACAGCCACTGTGGAAAACAGTATGGAGTTTCCTTAAAAAAACTAAAAATAGAGTTACCATATGATCCAGTAATCCCACTCCTGGGCATATATCTGGGAAAGAGAAAAGATCTAATTTGAAAAGATATATTCACCCCAGTGTTCATAGCAGCACTATTTACAATAGCAAAGACATAGAAACAAACTCAGTGTCCATTAACAGAGGAATGGATAAAGAAGATGAGATATAGATATAGATGTATAAAATGAAATATTACTCAGCCATAAAAAAGAATGAAATAATGCCATTTGCAGCAACATGATGGACCTAGAGATTATCATTTTAAATGAAGTTAAGTCAGACAAAGACAAATATTATATCACTTATATGTAGGATCTAAAAATTAGTACAAATAAACGTATTTGCAAAACAGAAACAGACTCACAGACATAATACACAAACTTATGGTTACCAAAGGAGAAAGGGGGGAGAGATAAATTGGGAGTATAAGATTAACAGACGCATACTACCATATATAAAATAACAAAAGGATTTACTGTATAGCATAGGGAACTATTCAATATCTTGTAGTAAACTATAACAGGAAAGGATCGAAGAAAGAATATAGATATACACATATATGTATAACTGAATCACTTTGCTGTATACCTGAAACTAACACAATATTTGTAAATCGACTATATTTCAATAAAAAAAAAATCTGCCCTCAAGCTGTTTGTAATCTAGGAGTGGGATAAGCGTGGGCGAGGGTTGTCTAGTCGACTAGCAAATATTGATAATAACATTAGTAATAGTAGTATTACTAGCTAATATTTTTAAGTGCTTACCATGAGCCAGGTATTTTTCTAAGTTCTCTTTTGTATCAACACGTATAATGCTTTTCAATCCTATGAGGTAATTATGTATTATTATTACTCTGTTTTAATTGATGAAGAAATGAAACCTCAGTTGAGGACCTCACCCAGAGCCACACAGCTCATTGTTGTGGAGTTGGATGCAAACCTAGACAGACTTCTTAAACAGATAAACACAATTCAGAATGATTAATGCTTTGATAACTGTAAAAAAATGAGAATGTTTCCTAAAATGAAGAAGTTTCTTGTCTAAAAGCATACTCTCATGTAGAATCGTTTCCTATAATAGAAATAAAACTATGAATACTATCTATGGAAAGAAGATCAATCACATCCAATGCTGAGTGAGAGATTACAACTTCATATATCTGTTCTCATTAAGCAAATTTCCAACTGGATTATATTTGGAGTGCAGGAGGTTAGGTGACCTGTGTAGACTTCTATGAGATATTCTTTTACTCTTTTCAGTGTTATTGGAAAACACTTTGTTGCTTGAAAATTTTTACCACTTCACTAAATATAAATCCTAACAAAACTTTTGTGGGTGAGCAAATATCAGAGGATGTCCTCGTGTCACCTCTGCCCAGACTGCTCGCTCTTCGCAGATACTTTGATAGTCATAAAACCACTGCAAGGCAACACATGTTAACGTAGATTTTTGAGAAAAATCTCTATGTATGGATTTTTATCGGAGTTAAAGAGTTCAGATTTCACAGATACAAAACAGTCCTCTTTCCCCCAGGAAGTCTTGATTTCAGAGTTGAATTGGCCTTAGAAGAAGTGGATAATCAGGATTTCCCTGGTGGCGCAGTGGTTAAGAATCTGCCTGCCAGTGCAGGAGACATGGGTTTGAGCCCTGGTGCGGGAAGATCCCACATGCCGCGGAGCAACTGAGCCCGTGCGCCACAACTACTGAGCCCGTGTAGCAACAGAAGCCACCACAATGAGAATCCTGTGCACCGCAACCAAGAGTAGCCCCCGCTCTCCACAACTAGAGAGAGCCCACAAGCAGCAATGAAGACCCAACGTGGCCAAAAATAAATAAATTTATTTTTTAAAAAAAGTGGATGATCGATGAAGAATCTAGGTAAAAATTCTAAAGAAGAGGGGAAAAAAGGAATAACATGCACAGTTTATTCCTTGCCCTCTTTATTTATATCAAGTACCCAGGAGGATATATGATACTCTGGCTGGAAATTACTGTATCAAACAAACTAATATTCTAGCTTAACTATGTGTTTCTTTGGGGTCAAAATAGCTAACGATGTCATATATTAATGACCACATGAAACTGGTGAGGTAGGTTCTTACCTACACTTACTGACATGGAAATTGAGGTCCAGAATCTAGTGAAGTGACTTATTCCAGAACAAATACTTACGAGTTTCATTGCAGAAATTCAAATCCAAGACCAGAGCTGACTTCAAGTCATGGAGTCTTTTCTTTACACCCTAAACTCTAATGCTGCTAATGAAGCCATTGTTATTGTTCTAATGATAGAGATTTGCACATGGATATTAGAAAAATCAAGGAGGAAGCCAGTTGGGCTGGTCGTGATAAGCTCTACCAATGTCTGACAATCAGATTCTTTACTCCCTCTCTGCTATTCCAAATGGTGGTAAAGAGCCTTGATTTTCATAGAATTAGAGTCACCAGATGAAGTCAGTTTAGGAGGAGTCCTGAGAATATTTGAATACGTGTTTAAACAATGGTACTGATAATGTAGTGGTTCAGAGGAATATTGTGAAACTTAGGTGAGGTTTGCTTTCTGCTCTAAGCAAAAAATGCTACACAAACAGAGACTGTATATTAAAGAAGGTAGTGAAAAATATAAACACATATTTTAACACAGGTAGTATGCACAGGATTGAGCCAGAAAAAAATGGAAATGAAAAGTTTTCTCCCTCAATATTTATCAATCTTCTTACCCCTGCTCATACTTCCAATGTATCTACTATTTCTGTCTTTTAGGAAAGGCAGGGTAGTGGGTGAAGGAATAACAGAATTATTCTGATGAAGAATAAGAATATGGAATTAAAATAGTCCAAAAAACTAAAAGTCTACCTTGGTACTCTCATTTTGAAAACTGAGTACTCAGGGAAAATAGGCAAACATTGCTTGGAGGGAACAAAGAGGTTTAAAATTATTCTTCAAAATATTTGGCCTCTTCACAATGGTATAGAGAAAATATTTGTTAAATATGCAGAATGGGTGATTTGACCAATATAGCTGGTGAAAAGTCAGAACTTAAATACTTTAAATAAAAGCCAGATTATCTAAAACATATATCACTGCCTGAATTCTGCCCAATAACTTGTTATATATGATGAAAAAAGGATATTGTACAATGAAAGAAACGCAGAAAATAAATATGATCACGTTTGTGAAAATAAATAGGCCCAGAGAAAATTAATTGATTTATCAAATATTTATTGAGGACCTATTATTTTCTAAGCACTATTTAGAGAAATGCAAATTAAAACAACTATTAAAGTGCAAAACCAACTGAGAATAATGAGGTAATATCACTGGTACTAGAGAAAAATAGCTATACATTGCATGTTGTATCTTAAATTGGTTCAATTTTTCTAGAAAATCATCTGCCCATATATTCCAAGAGTTATAGAAATGTTTCTACCTTTTGACCCAGTTATTTCATTTTGGGGAATAAACTTCAAAGAAATAAAAGAAAAGCAAAATGGTCTTACAAAGATAAACGTAGCAGTCCTATTTTTTTTTTTTTTTTTTTTTTTTTTTTGCGGTACGCCGGCCCTCACTGTTGTGGCCTCTCCCGTTGCAGAGCACAGGCTTCAGACACGCAGGCTCAGCAGCCATGGCTCACAGGCCTAGCCGCTCCGCGGCATGTGGGATCTTCCCGGACCGGGGCACGAACCTATGTCCCCTGCATCGGCAGGCGGACTCTCAACCACTGGGCCACCAGGGAAGCCTGCAGTCCTATTCTTAATAATAAAAACTGACAAAAAGGGTACGAGGCTGAATATGCATATTCATGACAAAAATGAATGTTTATTAGTACATTTGCAAAGATAGAAGATAATTACGTTAATTTATTTATAACAATGACTATTTATTAGGCACTTATGTGCGCCAGGCACTCCCCTGAGGGCTGGGGATCAAGTGCAGATCGGGTGTGGCGTCTGCTAGGGACTGTGTCTGTGTACAAAATGGAAAAATACAGCCTCTCTGGCAAATGCAGTCCTATAGGTGTAAAGTTTGGCCAGAAAAATACCCCCTTTTGCAAAGTAAAGGGCACCTGTGCATGAGGGGGAGTGTAACAGCGGGGCTCATGCTCAGGAGTGGAGTGCAGGCTGCATTCCAGTTCTCTCAGGCCCTGCCTGGACATCCTGATGCAGAGCACAACTGGCACAGCCATACATTGTAGTCCTGGTGCTTATGAGTTAGTGAGGAAGGAAGAAAGACACTGAAGAAATAAATGCACCAGCAAGTGCGTGATTACAAAGGTAAGTGTTCTGAAAGATAGGAATGTAGTCCAACTAGAGAATATAGCAAGGAGACCTGGGTGGTCCCTATAATGGAGAAAAAGAAGTCCTGAAAGTAGGTGAGATTAGGTTAAAGGGGTGGGAAACCTATATGGGCCGAGGTAAAAACTCCCCATGGCTGCTATGGAAAACAGTATGGAGATTCGTCAAAAAATTAGAACCGCCATATGATCCAGCTATTCCACTTCTGTATGTTCATCCAAAGAACACAAAAACTAATTTTAAAGGATATATGCACTCCTATGTTCATTGCAGCTTTATTTACAATAGCCAAGATATGGAAACAGCCTAGGTATCCATCAGTGAATGAATGGATAAAGATGTAGTGTATATACACAATGCAATACTACTCAGCCATAAAAAGATGAAATCCTGCCATTTGTGACAACGTGGATGGACCTTGAGGGTTTTATGCTAAGTGAAATAAGTCAGAGAGAGAAAGACAAACACTGCATGTTTTCACTCATAGGCGGAATATAAAAAGCACAAACAAAACAAAATAAATGAACAAACCAAACCAAAACAAAACAAAAACATAGATACAGAGAACAGAGTAGTAGTTACCAGAGGGGAAGGAGGGTTGAGGGAAGGCAAAATGGGTAAAGGGGGTCAACTATACGGTGACAGATGGAAGCTAAACTTTTGGTGGTGAGCACACTGCAGTATATGCAGAAGTCAAAATGTAATGTATACATGATACATATAATATTATAAACCATTATTACCTGAATAAAACAGTCTTTAAATTCCAAAATTAGGAAAAAATAAACCAACTCTCCATGGCTGGATGGCATGTGGCACATTCAAGGAACTAAAGTCTGGATTAAGGAGAGCAAGGGGAGTGGGCTACACCCTACAGTAGAGAGGTAGGCAGGGGCTAGACTCTGCAGGATCTTGTAGGTCAGGCAAGGACTTTTAGATAAAAAAGAACATGTGAAAACATTGAGTGGTTTTAAGCAGGAGGGCAATGACATGATCATACCTGTTCGTGAAGGATCCCTCTGGCTGCTAGTGGGGCCTGGATTACAGAGGGTGTGGTGGTTGGAGTGGTAGACTTGGAGCAGCCCTGCAGTTGTCCAGTGAGAGAGGGAGGTGGTGTGGACGGAAGTGGGGTCAGTGGAGAAGGTAAGGTGCAAACAATTGGAGACACACTTTGGACGTGAAATTGATAGGTCTTTGAGGTGGACTGGCCATGTAGGGTGAGCTGAAGGAGTGTCAAGCAGACCTTTTCTTTTTCCCCAGTAAATTTCAAAAGTTAACAATGTAAAAAGGTTAGTATTATATTAGTTTCCTGAGGCTGCTGTAACAAATTACTGTAAAACCAGTGACTACCAACAACAGAAATTTATTCTATCACAGTTTTGGAGGCCAGAAGTCAAAAATCAAGTTGTTGGCAGGGCTGTGCTCCCTCCAGGGACTCTAGGAGAGAAGGCTTTCTTGCCTCTTCCAGCTTCTGGTGGCTCCAGGAGTTCCTTGGCTGTGGCTGCATAACTCCAATTTCTGCCTCGGTCTTCACACGGCCTTCCCCTCTTCTCCCTGTGTTTGTGTGTCTTCTCCTCTTCTGTCTCATGTGAGGACACTTGTCATTGGATTTAGGGCCCATCCAAAAAAAAATCAAGAATGAGCTCACCTTAAGATCCTTAGCTTAATTATATCTGCAAAGACTCTTTTTTTTTTCTTCTTTTTTTCTAATAAGGTCACATTCACAGGTTCCAGGAGTTCGGGCATGGATATATCTTTGTGGGGGCCAACATTCAACCTACTACAGGCATTATGTGAATACTCCTTTACATACACCCTTGTACAGGCTATCAGGACTGACCTTTGTGCACACATATTGTCTGCACACATTTTTTTCTCCACATGTCATTTGAGAAGCACTGAAAGGTCTGCCTTCAGTTCTCAAATAACCTCAAGCAGTTGCTCAATCTGAAGGATTGGTCCTTGTGAAGGCTTTGTACTCCATAACATCCTGCGTATGCTCCATCATTGAATGCAACCCATACATTTCACCACCTAGTATTGGAATCTTTTTGTTTCCTTGTCTTTTGTTTATAAGGCCCTTGAGGGAAGTGATTGTTTCTTGCTCACCATTCTTGTTCACCATGCCAGGCATGGCCTTCTTTGAGGCACTTCACATTATACTGTAAGGCATAATGAATATAATTTTCTGCTTTTTTTTTATCAAATCACAATTAACTACTTAATTAATCAGAAATTTCTGAATAGCACCTGCAAATTATTTTGAATGGAGGCAGAATATCAATGAAAATCAACACATTGTACAGTTTTTATATAGCTGCTGGTGACATAAAGATGGAAAGTTTTAGTTCTTACATTTTAATAGCTTAGTCTGTTGAGGAGATCCATTTGAATGAATTGATTATAAATTAGTGGTAATTCCTGTAGTAAAGTCACTAATGAAATACTATGAAAGCATAGAACAAGGAGCAACTAGTTGTTTGGGGGGGGTTGGTTAGAGATGGCTTCAGAGAGATGACATCTGAATTGAAGTCTTGAAAGGTGAATAGGTATTTTCCAGGGGGAGGACATTCCAAAGGGAGATGAAACCAGTAGGGATTTCTATTGAAATCATAATAGCACTAGCAAGGATAAAAATTCAGATGCATTTCAGGAAAAGTGAGATTTTAACAGATGAAGAAGGAGGATAGGAAGTGGTTAAATACATTCGGTGAATAAGACTTGGCAATAATTGTAATTGTGAAAACAAACAGTGGAGTCAGTACTGCTACAAGGCTATCCCCTGGCAGACCCTGAGTCTCTCTATTAAAAATGGGGTGTCTGAACTCCTCAGATGTTAATTGGAAATGTGGTCTGCGTTTTCTCCATGACAGGCTGTAAATTTATATTTTAGTCAGTGCTTTGCTCTTTTGGATTAGTATATAATGTCCTTGAAAGCCCTCAGTTCTTTTCTTTCTTATTTTTTCCTAAGAAAAAAGAACCTTCGTTAAAAAGCTACATGATAGTGCTGGATTTAGCTCATTTTAAAAAAGGTCACAGGTTTTTTGAGTAGTAAACACAATTACTAGATCTTTCCAGTATCTAGATGTTTGGCAGGCATGCCTCCATTGCTGGAATAAATAACTAGAGCTCCAGGGGCATATGACAGCTGTGGGCCTGTGAAGCCTGAGGGTATCTGGGAAGAGGCAGATGTATCATATTTCTCCTCAACCACAGCCAAGAAGAGAATCAAGGCAAAAACCTCCCTTTTGCTTGAATCAGCCAGATTACTGAGCGAATTTAGAGCTTGTCTGGTCTACTGGTTTCAATTTGGCCTTAGAAACCCAGTGGGTAATAGGAGATTTATTTGAGAAGCTGCTGTCAAGAATTTAAGATTCCTTTCAATTGCAACTCAGCAGCACCTGGATTGTATTCTTAGAATATTTCCTACTGTGATGATAATATCAGCAATTAACATATTTGTATTTATAAAGCTTTATTCAGGGAGTACTCAACCCTTGGGAGAGGTCAGCTAATTAATTTCTGCAATGTTTGAGATTAGACTGTTGCTTGTTTTATGACCTTGAAGATTACAGTGATTATTAAGTCACTAAAATATTAAATCATTTTTGCAAGTACTCCTAGTAAAGAAGCGATAGAAAATAGGCAAAGAACACACAGATCTGGACATTCTGAGAAGTGTTTCCACCACTGCCCCAGAGCAAGACCCTCACACAAGTGCCCACCCAGTTTTAAGCAAGGAGGAAAAATAAAAAAGAGAAGGCACATTATCAACAGAGAATTAACATGATTCAACATTCTAAGGAAACCCTAATTATGCTAATATAAAGTCATCTGAAATTATTCATATCTCTGGAACTCTGAAGATAACTTCTTAGCAGCTATGAAATCAGAGGTTGGATGAACCACCTTTCTTCTGTGGTGTGGTGGAAAGATCACTAGGCCCTGATCCATGAAGCTCGTGTTTGAATATTGTCCCTTTCACTTACTAGCTATGTTATCCTGGGCCAGATAATTGACACCTTGGAATTGCAATTTTTCCAATCATGAAATGGATATGTTAATAACTGCCTGACAGTGCACTCTTGTCTTTACCCTAAGAGACAGCATCCTAGTTCAAGACTCCATCATCTTTCACTTGAACCACCGCAACTGACTTCTAATTGATCTCTATTTCATTCTCGTTTCTTTACTGCCTCTTTTCCACATAGCTGTTAGAGTGGTCTTCTAACATCATAATTCAAATTGTATCATTCTTTTGCCTAAAATCCTCCATTGGTATCCATTGGTATTTAGAATAAAATACAAATTCCTTACCATGGCCTAAAAGGCCTGTACAGTCTTGTCTTTGAGCACCTCTTTGGCCTCATCTCGCCACAGTGTCCCTTAGTCTCTGAACTCCAGCCATACTGACCTCTATGATGTTCAACCAGATACGCTTGCTCTACCTCTAGGCCTCTGCCCTTGCTATTCCATCATATGGGAGGCTCTTCCCCCCATGTCTGGATGGCTGCTCCATTTACTCTCTCAAGTCTCAGTTGGAATATTATCTGTCCAAAGAGGTATCCCTGACCATTATATGTAAAGTAGCATCCCCAGTCTCTAACAATTTTTACCTCTATAGCAGTTATCACAATGTGATTTTATCGTCTAGTTTATTTATTGTTAGCTTTCTCCCTCAAGACTGTAAGCTCTTGTTTACTGTTTTCACAGTACATTCCCAGAGTTTAGAGCAATACCTGACCGTCTAGCATGTACTAGGCACTCAAAATAAGTGTTTATTGGATGAATACATGAATATGTTTAAATACAATAATACATATGGAATGTTTAGCCCACAGAATGCTTGAATTTGCTGTCTGTAGTGTTAGACCTTTGTATCCATGGCTTGTGCATTCACATATGGGTCGTGCAATCCAGTTTATTGAGTCCTGGTGTGTGGAACCCTCAGATGAGGGACCCACAGATGCAGATGGCTGACTCTACTACGCCATTTTATTTTATTTTATTTTATTGCGGTATGCGGGCCCCTCACTGTTGTGGCCTCTCCCATTGCGGAGCACAGGCTCCGGAAGCGCAGGCTCAGCGGCCATGGCTCACGGGCCCAGCCGCTCCGCGGCATGTGGGATCCTCCCGGACCGGGGCACGAACCTGTGTCCGCTGCATCGGCAGGTGGACTCTCAACCACTGCGCCACCAGGGAAGCCCTTCTCTTCTAATTATTAAGATGAAGGACAAAGCGGTCAAGTAACAAAGGAGCAAAGATTGTAAGTGGTGGTACTGGGGTTTGGACTCAGGCAATTTGGTCCCACAATGATAATCATTATCACTCACCTACTCAAAACTATTGTGTTAGCCTGGCATTCAAGTTCTCCAACAATCTGACGACTAACTCTCCCAATCTCCTCTTTCATCATTCATCCATTCATTTATTCACACATTCATTATTCAACATATATTGAGCATCTACTTTATGCTAGACACTGACCTAAGTCCTGGGCCTAAAGGGCTGAATGAGCTAGTTCTTTTGGGGAAGGGAAAGGATAAATAGAAATGTGAAAATCCTTATTTTATCAATGCTGTCAGCACAATCAAACCATTGGTGAATTTGAATGGGAACTTTACTTATTTTATGGCCCAAGACTTTTCTTTTATAACAAATGACAGACTTTAATATTACAAGGTGTCTTTTCGATACCTGATTTCTCCAAACACTGCTCCAGCTTTCAGAGTAACCAGAACTTGAGCGCCATCAGCTCCTCCAAGAACTTGGACTTTTCCTTGCTTAATGATATACATTTCCTTGCCAATTTCTCCCTATATGCCAAATGTAAAGAGGAAATGGTAGTCACTTTATTCTCGACAATTATGCCCCAAATTAAAAGATATAAACTCTTTTAGAGGAGTAAATGTAAATGAAAGAAGCAAGGAATAGAAGTGTAATAATAATTATCTTAAGACCTGAGGTAGTTATGGACATCAGTTTGACATAACATGTGAAAGGAAATTACAAGGAAAGTGATACCTTCTAGAACCTGAGCACTGTGTGCCATCACTGGACAGGCAAAGATACTTCAGTCAGCACATTGTTTTAAGAATGGGATTGGAGAGAGGAAATAACAGATTGTAAGCATATTCACCTTAGCTTTGGTGACGGCTGCTATGCTTTGAAGAAGTTGCTTAGTTTATCCAAAGAACATGGGTTACAGTCATCTAAAGGTGAACTCTACTCTTCTGCCTATAGTACTGAGGTCTGATTTTAGTAATTGGGGCGTATGAGACCCTTAAGCTATTATTCTTCTTCCATGTTGAGAAGAAAGTGTTACTGCAGCAGGTTTATATATATCTTTATTGGAGTATAATTGCTTTACAATGTTGTGTTAGTTTCTGTTGTACAACAAAGTGAATTAGCTATAAGCATACATACATATATCCATACATATGGATACATACATATATCCCCATATCCCTTCCCTCTTGAGACTCCCTCCCATCCTTCCTATCCCAGCCCTCTAGGTCCTCACAAAGCATGGAGCTGATCTCCCTGTGCTATGCAGCAGCTTCTCACTAGCCATCCATTTTACACTTGGTAGTGTATGTATGTCAACGCTACTCTCTCACTTTGTCCCAGCTTCCCCTACCCACCCCGTGCCCTCAAGTCCATTCTCTATGTCTGTGTCTTTATCCCTGCCCTGCCACTAGGTTCATCAGTACCATTTTTTTAGATTCCATATAAGTGCATTAGCATATGGTATTTGTTTTTCTCTTTCTGACTTACTTCACTCTGTATGACAGACTCGAGGTCCATCCACCTCATTACAAATAACTCAATTTCTCTCCTTTTTTGGCCGAGTAATATTCCATTGTATATATGTGCCACAGCTTCTTTATCCAATCATCTGTCGATGGACATTTAGGTAGCTTTCATGTCCTGGCAATTGTAAATAGCACTGCAATGAACATTGTGGTACATGTATCTTTTTGAATTATGGTTTCCTCAGGGATATGCCCAGTAGTGGAATTGCTGGGTCATATGGTAATTCTATTTTTAGTTTTTTAAGGAACCTCCATACTGTTCTCCATAGTGGCTGTTTCAATTTACATTCCCACCAACAGTGCAGGAGTGTTCCCTTTTCTCTGCACCCTCTCCAGCATTTACTGTTTGTAGATTTTTTGATGGTGGCCATTCTGACGGGTGTGAAGTGATACCTCATTGTAGTTTTGATTTGCATTTCTCTACTAATTAGTGCTGTTGAGCATTCTTTCATGTGTTTGTTGGCAATCTGTATGTCTTCTTTCGATAAATGTCTGTTTAGGTCTTCTGCCCATTTTTGGATTGGGTTGTTTGTTTTTTTGATATTGAACAGCATGAGCTGCTTTTGTATTTTGGAGATTAATCCTTTGTCTGTTGCTTCGCTTGCAAATATTTCCTCCCATTCTGAGGGTTGTCTTTTCATCTTATTTATGGTTTCCTTTGCTGTGCAAAAGCTTTTCAGTTTCATTAGGTCCTATTTGTTTATTTTTGTTTTTATTTCCCTAACTCTAGGAAGTGGGTCAAAAAGGATCTTGCTGTGATTTATGTCATAGAGTGTTCTGCCTATGTTTTCCTCGAGGAGTTTTATAGTGTCTGGCCTTACATTTAGGTCTTTAATCCATTTTGAGTTTATTTTTGTGTATGGTGTTAGGAAGTGTTCTAATTTCGTTCTTTTACCTGTAACTGTCCAGTTTTCCCAGCTCCACTTGTTGAAGAGGCTGTCTTTTCTCCATTGTATATTCTTGCCTCTTTTGTCAAAGGTAAGGTGATCTTAAGTGTGTGGGTTTACCTATGGGCTCTCTATCCTGTTCCATTGATCTATATTTCTGTTTTTATGCCAGTACCATACTGTCCTGATTACTGTAGCTTTGTAGTATAGTCTAAAGCCTGATTCCTCTAGCTCCGTTTTTCTTTCTCAAATTGCTTTGGCTATTTGGGGTCTTTTGTGTTTCCATACAAATTGTAAAATTTTTTGTTCTAGTTCTATGAAAAATGCCATTGGCAATTTGATAGGGGTTGCATTGAATCTGTAGATTGCTTTGGGTAGTATAGTCATTTTCACAATGTTGATTCTTCCTACCCAAGAACATGGTATATCTTTCCGTCTGTTTGTATCATCTTTGATTTCTTTCATCAGTGTCTTATAGTTTTCTGCATACAGGTCTTTTGCCTCCTTAGGTAGGTTTATTCCTAGGTATTTTATTCTTTTCTTTGCAATGGAAAATGGGAGTGTTTCCTTGATTTCCCTTTCTGATTTTTCATTTTTAGTGTATAGGAATGCAAGAGATTTCTGTGCATTAATTTTGTATCCTGCTGCTTTACCATATTCATTGATGAGCTCTAGTAGTTTTCTGGTAGCATCTTTAGGCTTCTCTATGTATAGTATCATGTTATCTGCAAACAGTGACAGTTTTACTTCTTCTTTTCCAATTTAGATTCCTTTTATTTCTTTTTCTTCTCTGATTGCCGTGGCTAAAACTTCCAAAACTATGTTGAATAATAGTGGTGAGAGTGGGCACCCTTGTCTTGTTCCTGATTGTAGAGGAAATGCTTCCAGTTTTTCACCATTGAGAATGATGCTGGCTGTGTGTTTGTCATATATGGCTTTTATTATGTTGAGGTAGGTTCCCTCTATGCCCACTTTCTGGAGAGTTTTTATCATAACTGGGTATTGAATTTTGTCAAAAGCTTTTTCTGCAGCTATTGAGATTATCATATGGTTTTTATCCTTCAGTTTGTTAATATGGTGTATTGCACTGATTGATTTGCATATATTGAAGATAAACCCCACTTGATCATGGTGTATGATCCTTTTAATGTGCTGTTGGATTCTGTTTGCTAGTATTTTGTTGAGGATTATTGCATCTATGTTCATCAGTGATATTGGCCTGTAATTTTCTTTTTTTGTGACATCTTTTTCTGGTTTTGGCATCAGGGTGATGCCTCATAGAATGAGTTTGGGAGTGTTCCTCCCTTCAGCAGGTTCTTTTTTTTTTTTTTTTTTTGCGGTACATGGGCCTATCACTGTTGTGGCCTCTCCCGTCGCGGAGCAACAGGCTCTGGACACGCAGGCCCAGCGGCCATGGCTCACGGGCACAGCCGCTCTGCGGCTAGTGGGATCCTCCCAGACTGGGGCACAAACCCACGTCCCCTACATCGGCAGGTGGACTCCCAACCACCGTGCCACCAGGGAAGCCCCAGCAGGTTCTTTTATTCAGTTCTTGTTTATCTCTGGGGACTCTGGAGCCAGGGCAATGACATTTGTTCAATGCCTTGAGAACTAAACTCCTGGAACGTTCTCATAGACACTGGTTAATGTTATTCTGTATGCCTCAGGCAGTGTGGCAGGATGTACCAGGCTGTCAACACTGTTTAATGTAAACACAAAGATTTATGGTGTGTGATTTGTATCTAGTTTGGAGTCTGAACAATGACTGGTCATGTAGCTATGTGACCAGCCCCATTTAAAAACTCTGGACTCCAAGCCTTAGACGAGCTTTCCTAGGCAGAGATATTTTTCTCTTGTCTCTATGGTCCACAGTAGGAGATAAAAATGCATTCATGTGAGCCTCTCAGAAATAGGATCTAGGAAATCTGCACCTGATTTCTCTAGTCTTTGCCTATGCATATCTTTTTCTTGCTGTCCCTGCATTGTATACTCTGCCTTAATAAATCTTAAGTGATAAATATAACTTTATGTTGAGTCATGCAAATTACTAAACTAGTGGGTGGTTGTGGGACCCTTGGAACACATCTCACTCCAGGATCCAAAAAACATAACTATGTTTTACAAGAGATCTAAATGGCACTTGGGTGAAGAAAAGCTTTTAAACTTTAAATAAGCCAGTTCTCATAATACTAGGCAAACTATTTGGATAACAGTACCTATATATGTCTTAGTGAGTTGAGTCTTGATCACCCTGAGCTATTAAAAATAGCATAAATACAATAAATTCTCTTATATTTGGATCAGGAGGGGGCTGGATTATTTGAGTTCATAAAACATTCTTGTCAACCATATTTTCAAAGGAGTAGAATACACTAAAATTAATTTAGGATTAAACAATGTTGATTATAGTTTATGCTCTGCAATGGCTGAGACAATGTCTACTTTGTTCCACTGCTGAGCATAGGAATTATGACATAGGCACTCATTTATGAATAATTTATAATTCAGCTATTCTCTGGGAAGTTTTGAAATTCTTTAATACCAAGGGTTATTCTCCTGAACATTACTTATTGTCATATTATAATTGTTAGGTTAAGTTTAAAGTTTTCAGACTCTACCTCTTAGTTAACATCTGTGACACTGAAATTCTCATTTTATCTCCCCATGACTTTTATGAGGAAGCTAGAGTAGGTATTATTATTTCCATTTTACAGAAAGAAAATAAAGGCACAGATTGGCTTACTGGCTAATATTTGGCTGAGTAACCGTTGCTCCATGATAGTAAATAGAAGCAAAAGGAAGCCTAGAATGCACATCTCCTAACTAAGCAATGCAAAAAGTATACTTAAATTTTGCATTGTGTATTTATACCTTCTATAAATAGATATATTTATTCCCAAATGTAGATTTAAGTAGAAATTCCAATACAGATAGATCTAATTATAGTTATTTCCACATTATCAGTGCTAATAATACATCTTGCATTTGCAAAGTACTTTTTTTTTTTTTTTTTTTTTTTTTGCAGTACGCGGGCCTCTCACTGTTGTGGCCTCTCCCGCCGCGGAGCACGGGCTCCGGACGCGCAGGCTCAGAGGCCATGGCTCACGGACCCAGCCTCTCCGCGGCATGTGGGATCCTCCCGGACCGGGGCGCGAACCCGTGTCCCCTGCATCGGCAGGCGGACTCTCAACCACTGCGCCACCAGGGAAGCCCTGCAAAGTACTTTTAAAATCATAATATCAGATTTTACATTGCTCCTTATTTTAACGCCTGTGTTTGTTTTATCAGAACATGCTACTTTGAGGCTTCCCTGGTGGTGCAGTGTTTAAGAATCAGCCTGCCAATTCAGGGGACGCGGGTTCGATCCCTGATCTGGGAAGATCCCGCATGCCGCGGAGCAACTAAGCTCGTGCGCCACAACTATTGAACCTGCGCTCTAGAGGCCGCAAGCCACAACTACTGAGCCCACATACCACGACTACTGAAGCCCACGCACCTAAATCCTGTGCTCCACAACAACAGAGGCCACTGCAATGAGAAGCCCGCGCACAGCAGAGTAGACCCTGCTCACTGCAACTAGAGAAAGCCCACGCACAGAAGCGAAGACCCAACACAGCCAAAAATAAAATAAATAAATTAAAAAAATAAAGGAACATGCTACTTTATAGCTGCAAGGTATTTTCATAGATATTAACTCACTTATTTCTTGCAAAAATCCTAGTGAGGTCAAATAGGAAAGATATCATTATTCTTATTTAAAAATTGGTAGTAGAGACTTGAAAAGTTAAGTGTCTTGGGCAAACGTACAAGGCTGGCAGATGATAGCATTAGAACTAGCAACACCTATGTCACCTGATTATATTATATGTACAGATCATATCTAATGAATCCAATATCAAGACTGATCTCTTTAAAACCAACACAATATCTATGAATTATTTTAAAAATGAGCGAAAGTGTCTAAAAATTAGCTTTTCAAGAGATACTCCAAGAAGTAATGATTAGGACAGGGTCATATTCCTTAATTCTCTGCATGAAGTAATTCTCAAGGAACTGGAATGATTTTTCAAAGGCAGTTATTACAAATGACTGGAGGTAGAAGTACATAATGGGTACTTAAATATAGTTCAGCACTTTTAATTATTTTTTAATGGTCATTTCAATAATTTTCCAAGGAGATCTGGCATAATCAACGAACCAAAACTTCCACTATTTCTTGCATATTTCTAGGCTAATTTAAAACTTTCCTGAAAGTGTAATTGGCATTCAAATGAAGTAGACATTCCTTAGAGAGCAACGTCTGACAGCATGTGCAAAATAAGATCAAACCAAGCTCTTCTGGTCGGTTTATGTACTAATTTGGAGAAAGTGTAGAAATGCAAGCGCTTCATGTAACCCTTAGTGAGAGAGCACTTCAAATTTTCGGGGTTCCTGTGTAGAAGGCTATTTCCAAGGCTGACGGGCATTATGATGCTCAAATTAATTCTTGCAAATTAATCCTGGGAAAATTCCTAAGTACTCTTTGAAGCAGTCCAAACTACCCACTTGGTAAGTTTAGGAGCCATCCTGAGGATTAGATAGGTCAGCAAACTCAGTCCTGAGCCCTGCCATTTCTTCAATTATTTAAACAACTGCTAATGGAACATGTTTTCTTTCGTTTTTTTTTTTCTTCTTCTTCCATTTTCCTACAATGATTTGGGGAAATGATAAAAAACAAAGCTGAACTTGGCTGTATAAAATCTGGACAAGTAACAACTTTTCACCTCTGTCTATGTCTACTCTTAATTAAATCCCTTCTTTAAAACAGAAACAAAGAAATGTGGCTTGGAGTCTCATGTCTTTTCATTTCTGCTCTTCCCCCTGCTTATTTTTTCCTTCCTTCATTTGTGTTCACTGATCTGTTTTTATTATTGAGTGATGGATGCGATGTGAGGAAGAAATTAGAAATGAGAACGCTGCATCTACTCTGCATTTCACACTTTGTTAAACAAATTTTCACTGATTGTGGGCCCAGATGCTAAAGTTTCTATGAGTTATCTCAATTTTCAGTCCCTGCTGCTATTGGAACAAATTGAAAGGCCATTTTGATGCATTAAGGTCATGTCATCCTAAATGCATCACTGCCCGAAAGGGGTCCTTAAACTGAGCTGTGGTTTGTATTTCCCATTTTAATGAAAATGATTTTATATCATCAGTATGCCCACATTTAATCTGGACTAATTTGTGTGGGATTCTAGATTCCTGGTTTCATTAATATCACAATCTCTATTTTTCCTCTTTACCTCTGACAGCTCCTACTCAGTTGCCCTCTGTGATTCTTCTTCATTGACCTCTTCCATAAATACTGGTATTCTTCAAAGTTACAGCCTTGGTCTTCTTTATTTACCTTTTCTTGAGCTTCTTATGATATCAGTTTCCATCATATGCCGGTTTCCAAAGATTTACCTCCAGTTCTGTCCTCTCTCACGGGCTAGACTGATTTCCACCTGTGCACTAGGTATCTCTACCTGGATGCCTTAAAGTACCTTCACTCTATTTGACTTTGTCTTTCACCATTATCCTAGTTGATCATTTGCTTCCATTCCTTAAACAAGTCAAGTTCTGTCCTGCCTCATGGTCCCAAGTCTTCATCTAAAATAGTGTCCTCTCCAGTTTTTTTTTTTTTTTTTAAACTAGAGAACTATTTCTCTTCAGATTTTCACAAAGTTCATGCCTGACAGCTTGACAATCTCTCCCTGTCTGAGTCCCCCAATCTAAAGTAAGTGCCTTTGCCACCACGCACTCTCCTGGCAAATTGTTTTTGCTGCATAGAAACTTAGCACATTTTGGAGTTACACAGTAATTTTATTTGTTTATTGTTTGTTTCTTCCACCAGGCCAGTGATACTCAACTTTGGCTCAGTTTATAATCATCTGGGAGCTTTAAAAATATTGATATGTGGTCTCCACCCAGACCAATTAAGTTACTGGAGATGGAGCCCAGATTTCTAAATTCAGGTGATTCTGATGTACACTGTGAATTGAATACCCTGGCACTAGACTGTAAGCCCTTGAAGGACAAGAACCACCTTTTTATGCTCACTGCTGAATATATCCAGTACCCAGCACAGTGCCTGGCCCATAGTATTTCAAAATTATTTATTGAGTTTCACTGAATAAATGATACTAAAATTTTCTAGCTTTTGACTTATTATAGTTCCATACACTCCCTCCAAAGACAGAGTCCCTTCCTTTCTGCCTTGACTCATGTGAATTCTTTCCTCTACCTGGAATGCCTGCTTCTTCTTTCTCCTGGTTCATGCTGATTCATTTTTCAAGACTTAGCTTGACCAGCATCTTCTCCAGGAAATCTTGCCAGTACCCCAGTGCAGAAGTGTCCTTACTCTGTGTCCTACCACAGCTTGTGCTTACTTCTACCATCTAGCACATTATTTTGGAATAAGTACTTCTTACCCTCACTCATGTGTGAACTCCCCAGGGTTTTGGATCATCTCTCATTTCTTTGAACTGTTCATCCTTCTCTACTTTTTATTTTGATTATTGCCTTCACTATTGATTTAATATCTCAAGATGTATCTCAATGTCCCAAGGTCATCATTCCTTCTCTCCCCCTTTGAGTTAGTAATCAGAGATGTGCAAAATTGTTTATTTTAGAGTTATTTGTAATAGCAAACACTTGGAATTGATTATGATATATTCATAGACTGGAAGATTATGCAGCTTTAAAAAGGATGTTGTAGATTACTTAATAATATGTAAAATGTTCCCATGATATATTGTGACATGACAAAACAAGTTTCAAACATAAGCGAGGTATGGTGCCAATTTTATAAAACAAGCTCTAACTATCCATCAGTCGATATAAAAAGATAGGTTGAAATATATTAATAATGGTTATTTCTGGGTGGTGGAGTTTTTGTCTTTGTGCTTTTATGTGTTTCCCATTTTAAAAATAATGAACATGTATTACTTTGTAATCATAAAAAGCACAGTAAAATTAAAAAAAAATGGCATTGATTATTTACTAACTGGGTGAGCTACATGGAGGTAACTGATAGCTTGCTGAAGACATAAAAAGGGCAGAACCACCTTTCACTTCTGTAACTTTTCCCTCCACCTTAAGTATTTGGAGTTAATGGGGTGTGACAATTGATGATTTACATTTACACAAAGCAACTTTTCAGACCACCCACACTTATATCCTATAAGTAATGAAATCCATATTGTCTTGTTCCATTTTGAACTCTGAGAGCACATTATAGTTTTACAGAATTGTATATCATGATTATTTCCATACTATGGAATTCACCCTGGACAAATTTTGTTTAAACTATTCTCTTGCCTTATATCTGAACTCCTCAGATGTATTTATTAGTCATGCATTAGAAAAATAGCATGAACTCACCTTTCTGCAGACAAAGTCACCAGGTAAATAGACAATGGATTTCAATCTTAGCAACATGTCATAAATCATCTGTGTATCACAACCCTAAAGAAAAAACAGAGAAAAATAATTCTCATAGACACAGCTAAAAGGCCAATATTCCAATTGATTTTAAAATGCAATGGAAATAAACAGTAATAGATGTTGTCTGTGTTAACATTAAAATATTAGTTGCCAGTAGATATGGACTTGTCTTGACCCAGAATTTAGAAAAAAATACCTATGATATGATGGCTAGAATTTAGATCCTGGTTAGATATATTCAGGTTTGAATCCTGTTTCCACTACTTATTGCTATGTATCTATGTATCTCATGCCCTCATTTTCTTAATCTGTTAAATGGGGGTGAAAATGTTACTAATCTCATAATGGTAAAATTTTACTCATATAAAACTTAACATAATGCTTAGTAAATGATAGGTATTAAAGATTACGGTAATATAGTGAACGATTGATTATTAATATATTAACACTGACAGATAAAAATCTTTGCTGAATATTTTTCTTTTTAATAACATCTTTCACACTATTGTTAGATATTATTATTTAACTTTGCAAGCTTTTATGTTTTTCTTCCCGAACTTAATTGTCATCTTCTTAAGGCAGAGTAACTGTACATGAGAGATACAAAAACAATATCTGTTAAACAAATGACTGTTCATCTCCACTTCAATAGTGTAAGAAACAAATTTGATTTATTAGAAAATGTGTCTATATTTGTTTTCTGTCTAAATAATTGTAATTTATCTATATGATAGGCTAAAGAAAAATCTGTAGATGCTTCAAAACTCTCACTTTACATAGCGATTTTGAATCTTCTGCTTTCATCAAATATTTTTATTTTTTCCTCTCAGAGCTGTTAACATGTAGCAGCTTTCCTTTTGTCTGTCCCTTAGGGGAAATTATTATTTTGCAGAGAACTAATCCTAATCAGTAGCAGAGGAAGGAGGCGGAAAAGTAAAGGACCTACCCCCAGTTTGTGGATTGGCTAATCATTCCTTTAGCAATCACAGGTTTCCATAATGATTTTGGTAGCAAACACTTGACCTAGATCCATATGAAATTTAAACCTTGGGGTTGCTTGACTGATAAGGAGAGTTAATGATTTATGATTGAAGTATTTTCAAGTAGCCATGGGTAAGAAGCATTCAGATGAAATTGAAGTTAGAATTTTAAAAATTTATTTGAGAAACTATAGCTTTTGGTTCTCTCGGATAGAAAGAAAGGCAAAAGCCAACAGGAATACCTTCTTAATACAGTCCAACAAATATTCATGAAAGCTGCTATGAGCAAGGCTTTGAACAATGCCCTTGGTGCAATCAGAGATGACAGAGAGTAAGTCTAATTGGGATAAGGTTTTAAGTATACAGAAAAGCTGTAATTTGTGGTAAAAGTTAATCATATCATAAGATATCCCAGGTAGGTATCCATACAACTTTCAAGAGGTGGGGCTATTACTTCTGTCTTGGAGTGGGGATGAGAGAGAGGGGAAGCATCAAGAAGGTGCTCGTGTGGGTGACACAATTTGAGTCATTTGAAGATGAGTATGATTTTTATCTGCCAAGATGCACAAAGGTCCTTTTAGGCATAGTGAAATGTACATTTTCTTTCCTTGTCATGTATTTGTTTTGTGCAAAGTATATAATTGTTATTTATATTTATTTTATCCCTACCATGTCTCATAGGTTATCATATTTGCTAAGGCAAATGACAAAGATTAATTTCCTTCTAAAAATTATTTTGTTTTTAGTAAAAATTCTCTAACTATATGGCTCATGTGCCCTACTTCTTTTAATGCTGTCATTGATTCACAGTAATTTCATTTCAGAAACTGGTGTTCTGATCACTCAGAACTCTCTTAGGAAAAAAAACAAACTGGCTTGATTTTAAGATTCTGCCCACTAAAGAAAGTTAGTGTCCTTGATATTTTACAGAAAATTCATTAGAAATATATTTGGAAGTTCTTAAGCTTAAACATGTCTAGAATATCATTGCAATGAAGGTAACTCTCAATCATTCATATCCATGGAGAATAATAGCATTATAAATGATCAGAAAGAGAAGATATTTTTTAAAAGCCCACTTACATTTACTTTCACAAGCACAGTTTGATGTTTTCGGCATTAACTTTTAATTATAATTTGTAGGCCAAAGTAAAGTTTTCATTCCTTGAACAATTCCTGCTGGAATGAACTTTGATGAAAATTCCCAACTGTATTAAATTGTATTCATAGGAATTACTAATGATTTTAAATGCTGTTTTCCTATGGCAATAATTCCATAAATGTACAAAGATGTGAGTGGCAGTATTATTTTCAGTACTGAAAAAACTGGAAACAACAAAATGGCAATCTGTGGACAGGTAAAAATATTGAAGATTTGTAGGTTGCAATACCATAAAGTGGTTAAAATCAATAAATCAGTTCTTTCTCTCTCTAGATGTGATTGAATTCAACAAATAATGTGGTCTGCACAAAAGCAAGCTATAGAATATATTCATTATGACTCCAACTATGAAAAAATCTGTACAAAATACTACTACCGGGCTTCCCTGGTGGTGCAGTGGTTGAGAGTCCACCTGCCGATGCAGGGGACACGGGTTCATGCCCCGGTCCTGGAAGATCCCACATGCAGTGGAGCTAGGCCTGTGAGCCATGGCCACTGAGCCTGCGCGTCCGTCCGGAGCCTGTGCTCCGCAACGGGAGAGGCCGCAGCGGTGACAGGCCCGCGTACCTCAAAAAAAAAAAAAAAAAAAAAAATACTACCTGTAATTGATGTTTATATAGATAAAAAGTAAAATAAAAATGAGTATTGGAAGGACATCCTTAAAATCATTTTAGTGGCCACCTCTGAGGAGGGAGAAAGGAGAATAGAACTGGCAAGAAGAATTGATGAGACTTTAACTTTTATTAATATTAATAAAAGTAAAGTAAAACACGCATCCCAAGATTGTTTGTAGGAACAAAATCCTCTTTGAGAAGGAACACATTTCATCTTTTCTCTTCTTTCAGGTTAGCTCACTGGCAGAAAGCACTCTAAAGAGACCCAATTAATGGAAGTGTTGGAACAAATTAGGAGATAAGTCTTAAAATAGATTGACAAACAATTAGTACTTTCGTCAGTAGAAATGCCCAAATACTTAAATGGAGAACTGTTAGCTTATGGCTTGGATTTCCTCAGAGAAAAGCATTTAAACCATTATAAATGTGAGTTTTTATCAATGTACTTGCATAGAATATGTATTAGCTATGTAAACAGAACATAGCAGTTGTATGTAATAAAAAAATTACAATTTAAGCTTCACCAACTAAGTGATTCTTTCCCCTAATGATTGCTTTGTGGATAGGTGCCACCAGCCTTGGGGCAACTGTGATTTATGACTAGATCCTTCCTTTCTGTATTTTGGCTTAGTGAAATCAAGTTTGCCTTATGAAGTCATTATGTTTTATGATGTATTTGAGAACAGTTATCTCCTCCCTCCCCCACAAAATGACTATTTTCTTGAGATACAGTGTGCTCCATTATCGTATGATAAAAAAGAATTACATCCCAGGGCTAGCATTTTTTTCTTTATAATGCAGCTCCATTTCCTTTATAGAAGTAATTAGGAAGACTTCTGATTCACAGAAAGAGCCCAGTCATTGTTTCATAAATGTTCCTTTTTTTTGTAAAGTGAGAGTACCTGTGTAAATGTCAATATTAACATTGTATCAACACAACATTTGTATTACATTTTATTTTCTTATTTTCATCTATTTAATTCTTTCATCCTTTCTGTGATGCTTGGCATTAATTAATATATTGTTAACACTCTTGGTTTTTAGATGAGGTAACAGAGGCTCAGGCAGTCTATTGACTATTTCACTAAGGTCACATATGCAAGAGATGTCAGAGGAAGAGACTCATGTGTGTGTGTGTGTGTGTGTGTGTGTGTGTGTGTTTGATCTACATTCTGAGCAACTCAAGGGCAAGATTTGTATATTAGTCGCTTCCATATGCCCAGGGTCCTGCCAGGGCATGGGGCATGCCAGGCACTAAATAAATATGGCCTGATGTATAGAATGAAGTTATTAGAAATTATTCCTTTTTCAACAATGGGAAATTCAGTGCTGTATAAAAACTGTGTTACAGATTTGAATAAGGCTTTTGGAGATTTGAATGAAGTTGGGAGAAATTTTATTTTTATTCAAAACATAACCTATACTTTAGATGATGGGTCCTATACCCAGGAAGTTCTTCTTTTAATACTTGCAAGCTCTGAATGCAATTGTAAAGTTGGTAAAATTTACCTTTGGATGTTTACTTTCTCAGTCCTGAAGGATTCCTTCATTTCTAGGCTCATTCCTCCTTAAGTTCTTCGGAAAAGAACTTAAGATATTATCAGTAATATATAACTCACTGTAACTTTAAGTCACCCTCAAGTATAAACAGTCTTCAGGGCTCTTCTCAGCTCAGCCTTGTTTATTATAAAAGGACATGCTTTGTCACATCTTAAACTCCATTCCCACTAAGCAAATGATGGGTAATATGTCTAGGGCAGGAATTCTGAATCCAGTTACCCATGCTAAAGTCAAATGTGATAAATAATTTGCAAGGTACTATGATGTCATAACTTATTGAATTCTAAGTGATATCAGACCCAACCTTATGCTTAACATTTGCAAACACAAGTAAAGTCATCTCCAACAAGCTTTCCTGAGAACTGACAATAATTCTATTTTTCTAGGAGCCTCAGTATCACATAGTCAAAGTGAGAAGTCACAAGTTGGATGAAACCCTGAGGATGAATCTAATCCATCTTCCTATGATCAAGCACAGCTACACACTGATTTTACCTGTGTGAAAACTCCCCTGTGACTGAATCAGTTTTATTTCTCAGTAATAATAGCAATAATAACAATATAACTTACTATATCCAAGGTATTGAGATAAACACTTTATATGTTTTGAGTCACTGAATTATCACAGAACAGCTAAGGATGTCATCTTATTTATATAGAATTTCCCCACACTTCTGGGAGGCAGTAGAGAGCAGGGACTATATGCGTGCAGTATCTGGGGTACCCCACTAGTGCTTTGGACAGAGTAACTGCTCAGCATGTGTAGTTGAATGGAGTTCATCTGGGTTATAAGTTTATTGTTCAAAATACTTTAAAAAGTCTAGACACAATACCTTATTATGTTTACCACCAGGGTTAAAAATAAAGTTAAAAATGAAATGTAGTAACCCTCCCTGTAATGCTCTGATTTCAGGCCCTTGGAAGGAAATATGTGATTAGGATGTCACTGACAGGGGACCCTTGTGTGAGGGGAAGAAATAATTTTGCCATTCCCATTTCATTCCTGGCTCAGTCTGCCACTCACATACAAAATTCTTTCTCCACATATTTCCTATCACTGAAGTCAAAGCCTTTCCAGGCTCTACTTGCCATATAATGACAATGAGTCACAGATCCCAGTGAGGTGTCCTGTTTGGGATGGGTTCTCCATTTTTACCAAAGCAGCGTATTGTGCTTTCCTTGACAGACTGGTGGTACCAACATTCCCATTTTGGTGTCTTTCCTTTCCATTAAGCAGGGCGCTCTTTTTCAGTTTCTAAAGGATGCAATTTAAATTCTAGACACTAGGTGGCGCAACAGAACTTTTATTAAATTTTCTCTTATTTCTGGTAATTTAGTGGTAGAGGCAAAATGTGATTTCCCTAGCATTTAATTTGATAAAACGTATTTAAAAATCAATATAAAAATAATAAATCATCAGAAATGAGGGGAAATTGCCCAACCTCATAGAAATGAATCACTCCTTGTTAGGTTAATACTTGAGCTTGGGCTGGAAAAACATGCAATCTGAAAGGAAGAGAATTATTTTTGTGAACAATTTTTAAAAAATGACTATTCATCTCTAAGCTCTTTAGAAACTCTGATCACCCCATGTAGAAGTAGCAGATCTTACTAATTAACCATAGTTGATTGAAGCAAAGTTTTGGTGAAATTCTGTGACTTTAATTCTACCTGCTTTGATTAAGAGGGAGGAAAAAAAAACACATGAGATTCAAGGTCTTTTCTTAGTAGGAGAATAGCACAGTCTGTGTGAAATTAGGTATCGGTGTGAAACTAACTGGCATGCCAAGTCTAAGTCTGTGAAAATCACCAAAGGATGGCCTTGAGCTTACATTGCTTTTTTTTTTTTTTTTTTTTTTAACATTACATTGCTTTTTGACTCTAGGGAAAATTCTCAGCGTCTTATCACTTATCCAGACAGGGCTGGTGGAGAACTGAAAGGTGGCTTCATTGAAGGGTTAAGACTGTAGACTGTAGCATAAGAAAAATCAGTGCTCAAACCCTGTCCCGTTGCTTCTAGCTCTTTGGCCTCAGTCAGGTAAGTAGTTTGTACTTTCTGTAAAATGGGGTTGGGGTTGGGGTGGGGGTGGGGTGTTCATAAACCTTTTCTCAGAGGCTTGCTGTGAGAATTAATTGAGAGAAGGTAACAAAGAAGAAAACACAGTGTAGCACACAATGAGAACTCAGTAAATAGCAGCTATTAGGTTTGAGAAGATACAAGTATCAATTTTAAAATTGGGGGGACTTCCTTGGTGGTCCAGTGGTTAGGACTTGGCACTTTCACTGCCGTGGCCCTGCGTTCAATCCCTGGTCAGGGAATTAAGATCCTAAAAGTCATAGAGTGCGGCCAAAAAAAAAAAAAAAAAAAAAGGAAAAAAAAATTGGTCTTAGCAACAGCTTGGTTTCTTTGACAATTATATTCCGTACAGCTTGACAGTGTTTGGGGGGCTGTGACGGTTAACTTTGTGTCAACTTGGCTAGGCCATGGTACTCAGATATTTGGTCAAATACAAGTCTAAATGTCATTGTGAAGGTGTTTTTTTTTTTTTTTTTTTTTTTTGCGGTACACGGGCCTCTCACTGTTGTGGCCTCTCCCGCTGCGGAGCACAGACTCTGGACGCACAGGCTCAGCGGCCATGGCTCATGGGCCCAGCCGCTCTGCGGCATGTGGGATCCTCCCGGATTGGGGCACGAAACCGTGTCCCCTGCATCGGCAGGCTGACTCTCAACCACTGCGCCAGCAGGGAAGCCCGTGAAGGTATTTTTTAGTTAAGATTAACATTTAAATCAGTAAACTTTCAGTAAAGCAGGGTACACTCCGTTATGTGGGTCAGCCTCATCCAATCAGTTGAAGGCCTTAAGAGAAAAAAGTCTGAAGTTCCCTGAGGAAGAGGGAATTCTGCTTCTAGACTGTCTTTGGACTTGAGCTGCAACATTAACACTTCCCAGGTTCTCCAACATGCTGACCTGTCCTGAAGGTTTTAGACCTGTCAGTCCTCATGATTGCATGAGCCAGTTTTTAAAATAAATCTCTCTTTCCCTGTCTCTCTCTCCCCCACCTTCTCTCTCTCTCTCTCTCTCTCTCTCTCTCTCTCTCTCTCTCTCTCTCTCTATATATATATATATATATATATATATATATATATACACACACACACACACACATATCTCACTGATTCTGTTTCTCTGGAGTACCCTGACTAATACAGGGGCCATGTGAGTATTGGGTATAGCAAGGTATATGGTGACAGTACTGGGAATGAAGGATCATGGACAGTATGGACCTCCTTCATGTAACATTGTCCATATTATAATTTGTGATACTCCAGCATTACTTATATTACTTTTGTTAAAGCATTAGGATACTCACTGTTCCACTAATACATAAACAAGTTTCACAAGGCTAAAAGGAAAGAAATATAAGCACATTGTCCTTTTTGGAGTATTAAAAATGGAATACAATGCACAATTAAAGTTACAGACATATTTCTGGAAAAACTGAAGCAAGTTTATTTAGCATAGAATTATTATCTGGTGCTGCATTGCAAACAAATTCTACTACATCTATATCCCTTCACAAATTTACAAAATGGAGAAAAGTCCTTGTGAAATTTTTGACTGAAGGTCCAAGATACAAACTTAAAATATTCTTTAGGACATCTTAAACTAGGTATTTGTGAGTTAAATGATTTTCAAGTACCTTTAACTTATCCTAATCCTGAAGATTGGGAAGACACAAAGCATGCCTGCTAGCCTCCAATCTTGGTGTCAGATCTCTCTGTCTCTTTCTCTGTCTCTCTCTCTGTCTCTTTTTTCTGTCTCTTTCTCTCTCTCTTGCTGCCTGCCTGCCTTTTAAAGATCTGGAAGATTCATTTTCAGGGAGAATTCAAGATATGGAGGCTTTCAGCAGTTGAGTCACCCTTCTTTATTATCCCTGGATATTCTGATTTATTCAAAGTGTCCCCATTTTTTGTCTTTATAAAACTGAAATCTGTGCTGTCGGTTTCCTCCTTTCCAGCTTCCTTGGCCTATAGGATTGGGCCCACACACTATAGCCTGGCTTCAGTTGACCTTTCTAGATTCATCTTTTGTTGTCACCCCATGTTTTGGTCCTAATGAGTGATAATGAGGCTCCTGCCCGGGAGCCTCCCCCTTTTCACTCTGAAGCTTCCTGAGCATCCTCTGGGCACACACGCTCCAAAGGTTTCCTCCTTTGTGCCTCAGCCCCTTGAGGCCATAGGTGGCTCTCAGTGAACGGTGACTGAATCAGAAGCAACACGAGTCAACTGGGTATAATTTATGAGGTAAGCATATAAGATCCCTAGTCAGCATATTTCCTCCCTAAGAAAATAACAAATTTGTACAAACCACTAAGACTGTCTTAGCAAGATTTAGAAAAGAAATAAATTTAGAAAGCTTCCATACCTGCTTATTTTCTACTTCATTTGGCTTTAGGTAAAAAAATAATTTTTTCATTTAACAGAAATATAAATGGAAATGGTTTCTTTCTGGAAGGAGCTACATCTTTAATGGAAATGTCAGGAAAGAATGAATCTATATTTATGTACGTTAGCAACATGTGAAGATTTAACATTTTTTTCTCAATCAGATGTTGCTGATTTTATGGATTTCCAAAAATATATGTAAAAACAAAGGAAAAAACTCTGAGGTTGAAAACTGATAACTTCCCAGATCAGAGATAACCCCATAAAAGTCACTGGTATATAATTTAAAGCTTTTATTTTCTTTAAAATGTAGCTGGTTCTCACTTATTCTCATTTATTCTCAATTAAGCTAGTCCTTAAGTTGTAAAAAATTTTATAGCATTTAAAAATACTGTTAATTTAGCCTTGTGGCTTTCATACCTTTTTTGACCGTAACTTGTAGTAACAAAGACATTTACATTGTGCCCAGTACACACATAGATATGTATATGTGTATTACAAAAATAAATAACTGAAACAAAAATTTTGTAATACAGTGCTTACCCTTACTTATGTGTGAGGCACTCTGATATTTTCTTGTCTACTTTATATGCTGTTTGTGACCCATTTAATTGAATTCATGATCCCTAAATGAATTGCAAGCTGCAGCTTGAAAACCATTTATCTAGATGAACCTGTTAACCAAGGTAGAAATCCCTTTCCCAGTCTCCCTGGTGGAAGAAAACTGTTTGAATACATTCCGTGGTGCTTCTACCTCACCAGAGCTTCCACTGTGGCACTCGCACTAGAAATTGGGAACCACTTTCCAATTAGGAAACTCCTTTCCTATAATCTCCAGGAATTGACCCCAGGGCATCCTCCCTCCCATCCCCTCTCTTCCTTCCTAAGGCCGTTTAGGACACTGTACGGTAACCTAACATCGAGGGTGACTCTGCCTAACCATTTTACCATACAGAGTCTGCTTCTTCATCTTGCCCAAAATGGTATCGATTATGTATTTTCAAGGCATATCTTTCTGTCTGGGTTACATAATAGGGGATAATATCTAGTCCCTAGCTTAAAATCCATCAATATGTTGATTTGCCCAAATTTATGGCTCCAGCTTGGACCTCTCCTCTAAACTCAGATTTATTTATCAAACTGCCTACATGACATTCCATCTAAAGTCTAACTCTCACCTCAAACCAACACATCCAGAAACAGTCTATTTCTACCCTCGTCACCCTACGCTTACTCTAAAATTTCCTATTTTGCAAATGGTATCTTTGTTCCTCAGCTTAAATCCTGAATCATCCTTCATTTCTGTCTCTCTCTCCCTTCACAAAATCAAACAGCAAAAACTGTGGGCTCTTCCTTTGAATACATCCAATATTTGGCCACTTTTTAACTCTGCTCCTACTATTCTGGGTCTGATCACCATCATCCCTATAGACGTCTAAAGATGTTATCCCTCTTTGGCCTCCCTGACTTCCATATTTGCTCCACAGAGCAGGAAAAAATCCCTTTCAAACAGATCTCAAGTAGATCATCTTCTGCTCAAGATCTTTAGTGGGTTTTGCATCTCAGAGTACAATCCAAATTTTATGCTACAGCCTCCAAAGCCCTCCATTAACTTGCCCCCTGACTCATCCTTCCTGTTTTTACTTTCCTCTGACTACTCTTGCTTTACATCACTCTGCCTTTGCTCCAGCCTCCCAGATCAGGGCTTCATCTTGTCCATCCTCCTGTAATATTCCCTCTCTGTCTATCCCTCCTCTCCCACTCCCAATATCTGCATAGCTCACTCCCTTGCATCCTGAAGTCCTCTGCCCAGATGCTCAATTGCACTTCATTAGAACAGACATTTCATGCCCAGTACCTCCCTCATCCTCTTTAATCTGTTTAATTTTGTTCATAGCATTATCACCTTCTCACATATTATATATATTTTTTTCATTCCTCTCTTTTGGAATTTAAGCCCCATGTGTGCAAGTATTTGTTTTTAGAAGTTGAATTCCTAGTGGCTAATATGGTGCCTGGAACATAGTAGGAACTTAATAAATGTTCGTTGAATGAATTAATTAAATAGACGAATCAGTAAATGCCACACACAGAATAAGTGTTAGGTGAGAAAAACTTCCATATAGTATAATGCATTGAGAAGAGGGCAGAAAATTAAAAACATTCAAAACATTAAAATTTTCTTTGCTATACATTTTTTCTTTTAAAAAAAACCCTCTAAATTTGAATTTGGCCATGTAAAAAATCTAAATCCTAAGCATTTGTATTGGAGACATGATTAGGCATGATTCTCTGACTGTCAGGCCAAACCAGAGCTAATCTGGGGCCTGATTTGCCATGCATTGCCAAGGCATATTCGTAAATGGGAGATGACATGTGTAGTAGCAAAGATATAGAGCTGTAGAATTTAATTATATTTAAATTAATGCAAGAAGACCTTGAAGAACTCTTCTTCTTTGACACCAGTTAGGAGAGAGAGGCTTCTAAACAAGTCATCTGCTGAAGAGAGATCCGTAGTTTATTTGATTCTAATTTCACATAAATTCTCTAGATTATTTTGATGTTGTAAACATAAAGGCAAAAAACCCATAAATGCTGTATTCAGCAAGAGCTTTTTTGTTTGTTTTGGGTTTTTTTCCAATAAGAATAATAGTTTATTTTATATCAGAACAATGGAGGACAGATGACAGGGAGACAATATAGTGTAAATGCTCAAAGAACAAATTATCAACCAAGAATTCAGCAAGAGCTTTGATTTTTACAGAGTAATTGATACGGTGCCTTCCTATGAATTGGAAAAACACTTGCCTTGAACAAGTCGACTTTGCTGATGATGCTGAAGTTCACATCAATGGTGAGGGCTAACTGCATTGTAGTTGGCAGTGTCTCAAGTAGGTCAGATTCATCTTCATAAAGATAAACACATCAATCCATAAAGGAGAATAATTAAGGAAAAAACATCAAAGTTCAAGGACAATTAAAAAAATAAAGGAAACAAAATATCAACTCTTTTTATAAACAGCTGCATCACAGTCTATATTTTCATTGCTTCTATTGGACATACATACTTATCATAATAGCACTATTACTTGCATGAAAGAAAAGAAGTATTTTCAATATTGGTGACATAATAGTTCTGAATAATTCCAGAATTTTGTGTTTGCTGAAATTTTAAAGCTTAGTGATGATGGGACAAAGGCTAGCGAACAAACTGGGATGGGAAAAGGATCTAGTTCCTATCTTCTGATTCTGCAGACCAGCCCTAACAACCTAAGGATGGCAAAGAATAATGAATACTGTGTAGCTTACAGAGTCCTGTCATGATCTTATTGGACCCTCATGACAACCCTAAGGATAAGTATTCTTACTCCTACTTTCTGGAAAGAAGAAACAAAAGGGGAACTGAAACTCAGAGAGGCTGTAAGTGATTTACTCATCTGTGCATAAGTGGTGGGTGGCTGAGCTGGGAGTGGAATCTAAAGAAGAAATCTGTTAAGTGAGTAAATTCAAATTATTGTTATTTACTTGCTTATTAACTCAATGAACTATGTGAATACATTAAAGATTTTTCTACACGTGAATTAAATGATGGGCCTTCAGGCTGATAAAATGGTCCATGAATAAAACTGCCCATTTTTAGTCTGCAGTATATTATGGGTTTCTGAGAGCTGATTACTTTTGATGTTTTCTTGCATCCATTTTAGAAAAGAAAAAAAATTTCTATACTATATCCTTATTTTGATTCCAACATGGGTTCTAAATATGAAAATCTTTTCTATAAAAACACAGCTCCTTGTTTCCAAGGGTTTTTTTTCTCTAGTTCCTTCCTAAATGAAGGAGTTGGAGCAGTGTCCACAGGGACAGAGGGAAGGAGCCTGTTACTGCCCCTCTTCCTCCCTGCTTGAGATGTCCGCAGGAATAGCTGTGTATGTTTAAGAAAAAAGTTTGTTGTTTTTGTCATTTAGATTCAGGAAGAGGTTCTAAACCTGTGGTTGGAACCTCTTAAGACTGGCAGAAAGGAGAAGATAAGGTCCTACCGTCAACAACCAGTGATTCTTACCTGCTTCTAAGAAACTTTGTTTTGTTTTTGTTTTTTGAATTTTATTTTACTTAGTTTTTATACAGCAGGTTCTTATTAGTTATCCATTTTATACATATTAGTGTATATATGTCAATCCCAATCTCCCAATTCATCACACCACCACCACCAGCGCCCTGCTACTTTCCCCCCTTGGTGTCCATATGTTTGTTCTCTACATCTGTGTCTCAATTTCTGCCCTGCAAACTGGTTCATCTGTACCATTTTTCTAGGTTCCACATATATGCATTAATATACGATATTTATTTTTCTCTTTCTGACTTATTTCATTCTGTATGACAGTCTCTATATCCATCCATGTCTCTACAAATGACTCAATTTCATTCCTTTTTATGGCTGAGTAATATTCCATTGTATATATATGCCACATCTTCTTTATCCATTCATCTGTTGGTGGGCATTTAGGTTGCTTCCATATCCTGACTATTGTAAATAGTGCTGCAATGAACATTGGGGTGCATGACTCTTTTTGAATTATGTTTTTCTCTGGGTGTATGCCCAGTAGTGGGATTCTGGGTCATATGGTAGTTCTTTTTTTAGTTTTTTAAGGAACCTCCATACTGTTCTCCATAGTGGCTGTATCAGTTTACGTTCCCACTAACAGTGCAAGAGGGTTCCCTTTTCTCCACACCTTCTCCAGCATTTGTTGTTTGTAAATTTTCTGATGATGCCCATTCTAACTGGTATGAGGTGATACCTCATTGTAGTTTTGATTTGAATTTCTCTAATAATTAGTGATGTTGAGCAGCTTTTCATGTGCTTCTTGGCCATCTGTATGTCTTCTTTGGAGAAATGTCTATTTAGGTTTTCTGCCCATTTTTGGATTGGGTTGTTTGTTTTTTTAATATTGAGCTGCATGAGCTGTTTCTATATTCTGGAGATTAATCCTTTGTCTATTGATTCGTTTGCAAATATTTTCTCCCATTCTGAGGGTTGTCTTTTTGTCTTGTTTGTAGTTTCCTTTGCTGTGCAAAAGCTTTGAAGTTTCATTAGGTCCCATTTGTTTATTTTTGTTTTTATTTCCATTACGCTAGGAGGTGGATCAAAAAAGATCTTTCTGTGATTTATGTCAAAAAGTGTTCTTCCTATGTTTTCCTCTAAGAGTTTTATAGTGTCCAGTCTTACATTTAGGTCTCTAATCCATTTTGAGTTTATTTTTGTGTATGGTATTAGGGAGTGTTCTAATTTCATTCTTTTACATGTAGCTGTCCAGTTTTCCCAGCACCACTTATTGAAGAGGCTGTCTTTTCTCCATCATATATGCTTGCCTCCTTTCTCATAGATTAATTGACCATATGTGCGTGGGTTTATCTCTGGGTTTTCTATCCTGTTCCATTGATCTATATTTCTGTTTTTGTGCCAGTACCGTATTGTCTTGATTACTGCAGCTTTGTAGTATAGTGTGAAGTCAGGGAGTCTGATTCCTCCAGTTCACTTTTTCTTTCTCAAAATTGCTTTGGCATTTGGAGTCTTTTGTGTTTCCATACAAATTGTGAAATTTTTTGATCTAGTTCTGTAAAAAATGCCATTGATAATTTGATAGGGATTGCATTGAATCTGTAGATTGCTTTGGATAGTATAGTCATTTTCACAATATTGATTCTTCCAATTTGGGAATCGCATTGTAATTTGCATTCTGAGGGCAGTAGCTTTATTGGCTTCTCAGTAGCACTAATTCCTAGTTTTATATGGTGAGGAGCAAACTAAAAGTTGAATCTGATTATTGTCAACTAGCACATTAACTTACTTTACATCTTTAGTAAACATTATTTTTAACTCCAGTGTTATAGTCCTAATAGTAGACACCATGAATGATTAAGGGACTATTAGAGGAGACCTGTAGCAGGTTGAAAATGGCTTGAAAGATTGCTGTTCTGAGTACTCACTGTGCTCTGGGAAGAGGATGATATCACAGAGAGAGCAAGGGTTTGGAGGAGAACAGGTGCATGTCTCAGTTCCGTTTAGGCCATTTGTCTAAGGACTCTGTGTCCTTGGCCAATTTTTTCAGTTAGGAGCTGCCATTTCCTTGTCTCCTAAGAGGGGGTTGATGACACCAAATTTTCCCCATTTTTTTTTTTGATGAAGATTATATGAGCTAATGTGTGTAATATCTAGCATCTGGTGGGCACTGAATAAAATTTAGCCTTTGCTCTTGAAGGATTTGCATAACCCGTAAGTTATGTCTGAATATTTAAGGAAAAAAAGCCCATGGTATTAAATTAATGCTTTAAAGATTATTTGGTTGTTTCCCAATCTTTTTCAAACCCAGTTAGTTGCCATTGCTGCCTTATAGGATTTTCATTATAGGACACGTTTTACAGGGTTTTAGTCAGTAATTTGCCGTGCTTACCTAGCATTCTTTGAGAGTCCCATGTATATTTATACCAAGTCCTGACCCGATTCTGCACAATCTTAGGAATGGAATAAGTGTTCATGTAGGCAATGGTATGATCCATGCAGGTGCGGAAGTTGCTCTGATTGGCTGTAGCTGCCCCAATTACATCTTGCATCTAAAACCACAAACATGGTCACTCCACACCCAGCAGAGGAAGTGGCAGAGTTACTATAAGCCCAGTTGAATTAAAAGTTCTCACATGATACATTCTATTGTAATCCCTGACTACTTGATTTTTAACACACTGATATTGGGTCCTACTTTCAGCCATTTACCTATAAAATATTGGGCAAATCGTATCCTCTTTCTGACCCAGTAAGGACAATAGAACCTGTTTTACCTACCATGTGAGGTTTCTGTGAGGATTCAGTCACATAATGCATGTGACTGCACACAATCTTCTTTGCAAACTTGTATATTACTGCAAAGATGTTAGTTGATATTTTAAAAATTATATAGCTGTGCTTATGCAAGAAATGTGCAAAGAAAGTTGAGCAATTACCTGGCAGAACGGCTAGTCCATTTTGGTGAGTCTCGCTTAGAAAGCATCCTTCATAGATTTTGCAGTGTGGCTGGCTATATAGACTCAATTCATCACGAAATTGCAACCTCTATACTTCCCTTTGTGTTGCTTAGACAGATAGAATCAAATCTCATTATGCTTAAGGCATAGTATTCAGCAGAAGTTGAAATGTACTGAAATTACTGAAGCATCATCTACTGCTGTGACAATACTTAAGGAACTGTCAGGTTTTAGTTCTCGGATGTTTATAACTCAGCCATGAAAACCCACTCTAGGTTAAAAGCTGATCTTTAAGGTCTCAGCACAGAAAAGATATATAGCTTGACTCTTCGTCTCACATAGAGGGAAGCAAGTGGTTGTAAATTTGCTTTGACTATGGGTTTATAATACAGAGGAAAACCTGGGCGTCACTTTCGCTCATTCATTCTAGTAGCTGAGCCTTTTCTGCTTATGGAAAAACTACTCATTTTTTGAGATCTAGATCAAATGGCTCTTTTATTGTGATGCCTTCCTCGGTTTCCATTTCAGAGTTAATAGGTTCTTCTGCTTGTCAAAAGTGTCTGCCGAGTAGCTATGCAGAGAGTCAAACTGGATACTTTTTCAGTTTCTAACCTACTCCTCGAGGGCTGTTCTTCAACAACCTCAGTTCCTAGATCTCCTTTTTCCAAGCCATTTCTGACAGATGATGAACATTACCCAATCACCTAAGGCCTTGAGAACTGGGAGATCAGAGATTGGGTTGGGAAAGTTAATAGAGTTTTAAATTGGGATCCAAGGACAATTAAAAGTATTATTGATCAGTGTTGGGGGCGGATAATTTGTAGTGACAGTAATCTGAATGTTTTATGTGCAATGCTGAATTTTGATGGTGCAGATGAAGAAGACATATATTCTATGATGTGTGTTCCAGATTAGAGGAAGAAAAGGTCACTGTCTCTGAGTTGTATGTGAGAATAGAATATTGCAGTTAAAATGAGATGATCACATCCAGGGTGTAGTTCTTGGCGTGGTTATATACGGGAATTTTGAACAAGTGGAGGTTTTGTCCAGGGCTTTCTTACTTTCATTTCTAACTGTTCTCCTTCTCAGCACCTTTATTTAATTCACTGTGAGAGTTAAGGCACAAATCTCTATCTCCTGCCTCAATCTTTCTTTTTGGCTCTAGTCCTACATGTTTAGCGGCTTGATATTTCTTGTTCCTTGGGTCCTCAAAGTCACTGTAGGGCTTCCCTGGTGGCGCAGTGGTTGAGAGTCCGCCTGCCGATGCAGGGGACACGGGTTCGTGCCCCGGTCCGGGAAGATCCCACATGCCGCGGAGCGGCTGCGTCCGTGAGCCATGGCCGCTGAGCCTGCGCGTCCGGAGCCTGTGCTCCGCAACGGGAGAGGCCACAACAGTGAGAGGCCCACGTACCGCAAAAAAAAAAAAAAAAGTCACTGTAAAGGCAGATGCAGTGTGGGGTATAAAGCTGCCCTTTCAAACTTTCATGTGAATATGAATCACCTGAAGATCCTATTAAAATGCAAATTCTGACTCAGTAGGTAAGGGGTGAGGCCTGAATTTTGAATTTCCCAGGTGATGCTTCTACTGTTAGTCCAAAGACCACTTTGAACAGAATTTTAACTGGAGCTGGACATAGTTTTTAATCTTGTAAAAATTTCCTTGGACATAGTAAGTGCTAAATACATGTTAGATTTTACTATTTTTATCAATATGATATGGCCTTATCATATGACTATGAATTACATGTATGAATTAGGGTTGCCTCTTAATCTCTTTAAACTGGGGTTGACTCAACAGCAAAACTGAGAAAACATTGAAGGGGGTCTGGCTACCTCACATATATGTTATAAAAATTTATTAAATAATATGATTTTTGCCATTTATATTCAAATTAATTGCATTTCTCTATAAACAAGCTTCCTATTTTCTTTTTAATATTTATTTATTTATGTATTCATTTGGTTGCACCGGGTCTTAGTTGCGGCAGGCAGGCAGGCAGTCTCCTTAGTTGTGGCATGCATGTGGTGGGAATCAAACCCAGGCCCCCTGCATTGGGAGCATGGAGTCTTATCCACTGCACCACCAGGGAAGTCTCCGCAAGCTTCCTATTTTCAATCACTGTTAATGTAATCTCCCCAGGCAGTAAGACTATAATTTGTACTTGTAGTTTTTAACTGCTTCGTGTTCATTTTCCAAACCTAAACATTTTCTAAATAGAGTTTCCTTTACAGTCTCTCTCTCTATTCGATTACCATGTTCAGGCTGAAGTTGCCATATCCCTGAGCACCATGTTTTTTTATTTTCTGTATTTTGATTCTTTGATTTCTGGGACTATCCCTCCCAGAGTTAGCTGATTCCTAAAGATAACAAGCTACTGGGAGTGTGCCTTTCATGTGCAAAATAGCCAACCCTGAGCCCATACTCCCAACAGCCTTCTTTATTGGGCTCTCATATTCTAGGCTACTATCCACCTGCCCCAATTACTCCAGGGCCAGGTACCAGACAACTAGAGACAGTCCCTACACCCCAGAGCCTGCTGAAATTATCCGAACTCACCAATCTTAAACCCCCTTACCCTGCTTGATCAGTTCCTTTCCTTGTGCCTCCCTATGTAGCCCTATTGGCAAGGTGTGACCCCCTCTTCTTGGATCTGTTTGTATAACAGACTGTCTTTTCAATGTAAATGGTCTCCTGATCTGTTGGCCTCACCATCCATAAATGATAATAAAACCTACATTTTAAAACTGTACGACCCTTCCAATTTATATTATATTTGATTAATCTTCCTTAAATCTCTTATTTGTTAAAAATTCTTCCCTGGCTGATTTCCCATTGCCCTTAGGATAAAGTTCAACATCTTTAATTTAACATTCAGAGCCCTTAAAATATCTTGTCCTTACATACATCTCTAACCTTATTTATAGGTGTCCTTCACTCCCATCGTTCCTTCCGGTACTTCTTCTATTTTCTCAAACGTATCTTGTGCTTCATCATTATCTTTCACACACTGTTTCTGATTGATTGAACTGTCTATAACTACTGAATCCTATCTGGTTTTTTAAATACATTCTCCTCTATGAAACCTCCTGGGAAGCTTCCCTTTTCTGACCTAATACAGAGCTTTCAAACTCTCCTCTGGAACTTACCAAGGATAGCAGCCCCTTGACATTCATGGATGTAGGATTTGAGTTATATTTGTTATCAGCTTCAAATATTATAATGAATAGTTTTCATTGCTAAATTTTGTTAAAACATGAGTTTTATTCATACCACTGTCAGTGTGGTGAGTGGGAACCGATAATTTATCTAGTGGTAATAATCATTTTGTGATTTTGTCTAACTATTTACCCCGTACACAAATCTCAACATGGCTTTTGCTCTCAGACATATAATATGTAAAGTACCTTACAAGGAAGTATAACGTCTAAAGATGCTATGCTGTGAGCTTTTTATTTCTTGTGAATCTGGGAATTTACAAAGGTGTTGGGCTCTATCCCTTGCAAATGGCATCTACCTTGCAATAGAGTTATTTGGGTATTTGTTTTACTTTCTTACTAGACTGTGATTCCTTGAGAATAAGGCAAGGAGATACCATAATAAACGTTTATGAACCAATGATGTTTTAATTAAATTAATTTAGACAGCGTTTGGTAGCCTCTGGTTTAAATGACTTTTGAAGTTGATTTTAAGCCAGGGATTTTATGACAATATTTGAAGTTTAAGTAAAAAAAGAGAGCTTCTAAAGTTTTCAGGAAACACCAAATAAGAAGTTAACTTAGAAACGTGACCCTCTGAGAGTCTAACGCAACACTCATTGTGTACAAGTCTTGTGAAAAATTTGATGGTTTAAAAATTGAAAGGCAATGTTGATCTATTTACATCCCCATTCAATTCATCAAAATAGATGGAAATTAGTGAAAAAAAAAACCCACCAGATAGATTTTTATTTTTTCTCTGTAAAGTTTATAAAGACTTGTTAGACTTTCAAAAATGACAGCATTGTATATCCAGGGATTCACATCTCAGTTTACCTGACCAATTAAGCTGGAGAACACAAAAACTCCAGAAAAAAAATTCAACAGTTGAAAAACAATTTCAAATGAAGTTTGTGGTTCTGGAAGGCCCCCAATGGTAATTAAAGTTCGAACTGCCCAATAATAACATCTCAGATACCTGTGAAAAGAGAAGATATACATTTTGCTCTTTACTATAACAGTAAAATGCCACTATGCTTGGGAATATAGATTACTACTAGATTTTAACATATTTCCTGCTAATCGAGATTTTCTTTCTGTAGGCAGCATTAGCAAATACCATGTATACTAATGTAAACTTCTTTTTTAATGTAAACTTCTTGATAAACATTGTGAAATGACTAAACAAACCCAAGGATGGTATTTACTAGCTGTTCCACTTATTTCTCGCTGCAAAGCAAATCACCCTAAAGTTTAGTGGTATAAAACAACAACTATTTTACTAGGCTTATCATATTGTGGGTCAGGTATTTTGTAAAAGGCCCCCCAGAGATGGCTCATCCATGCTCTATGATGAGTGGACCCTCAGGTGACTTGAATAGTTAGAGAAAACTGGGAGGACTTGATTGAGGCCAAAGTTCTGAGGCCTTGGTTCTAACTGTTGACGGGGTTCCTCTGTTCTCCATGTTATATCTGTTTGGAATGCCCAGGGTATCTTCTCTCACAGTCTAAGCCTGGGCTGGAATGGTTGGAACAGCTGGGGCTGGCTGGGTATTTTCATTCGGTCTCTCCTTATGACTAGCTTGGGCTTCCTTACAGCATGGAAGTCTTAGGGTAGATGGACTTTTTGTCTGGTGGCTGGTTTCCCCCAGAGTGATAGCAGCCCAGGCAGTAGCTATAAGGCTTCTTATAACTCAGAAGCCCTGCAATGTCTTAATCTCTTGCCATGTATATTTGCCAAGAAAGTCCCTAAGACCAGCCCAGATTCAAGGGAAGGGATATTTGAATATAACTCTCAATAAGAGGAACAGTAAAGGATGTGAGGCTACCTTTAAACTACCCCACTAGTGATTAGTGAGGAATATTGTAGACATCAAGTGTGTTTATGGAGATGGGAGAGCCCTTTACAGTTTAGAACCAGTTATTTTTTACTGATGGGAAGTAGAGCAAGTAGGTATATACTTCTCTATTTTCTACTCATATCTTATTATGTTATTGAATATATAAACCGTGGCAGAGACAGAGGAAAACTGAGTTATATCTTAAAAGGGGAATTACTCTTGGGTGTAATAGGTAACTTATCTAGAAATTTAGTATTGAAGAAAACCAATTATGGTCAGAAATATACTTGGTAAAGATTCTGTACCTAACTCGTGCAGTTGCAAATGGAGAGACAGATCATAATAGCCCAGATGGGAAGAACATCATGAACCAGGGCAACAGAAAAGAATATGATAAAGATTAGGACAGAACATATAAGATTCACTTAGCTATATTTGATCAAGGGTTTCATGTATCCAGAGTGAGGTGGGAATAGAAGTTAGTATTACAACCCCATTGTATATATATATATTGTAATTTTGGTACACAATTAGGTATACTACTGGGTATATTCCATACAGCTCTGTTAACATGGTCTGGATCAGACATTTCCACTGAATCCTTGAAGAAAAATATCCCATATATAGAGACCATCTTCAGATGTTGTTACAGAGAGGCATTTGGATTTAGTGGGTTCCAGCTAGCTATTCTAGTTTCCAGAGTAAACACAGAAAAGCAGCACTTTTTACAGAATCCTGCCCTAGTCAGGCTTTTATTTCTTGTCTGGGTGTGCGACATAAACATTTGCAATTTAAATAATGGTACATTTGTCTTTGAACAAGGATGGTCTTTTTCTTGTGAAAATAGATTACAATTTTCAGATCTTCAAATACTAAGAATTTGAGGTTTACAAAGAAAGAATCAAACTGCAGTTAAAGTCAGTATTCAAATAAAAACAGATCTAGAAAGAAATCACTTGTTTTGATATTCAATACCTTTCGAAGGACCTGAGTTTTTGTTTGTCTGTTTGTTTTACCTGGTAGATATAGGAACAGACAAAGAATTAACTCTTTGGTAAGGTTTGAAACCTCTGTGCCAAGAGAATAAAAATATTACTACTCTGCAATAGTTTTTCTAGCTGGCTTCCTTAGACTTACAAATATTATAGTGAACTTGATGTCAAAGAGAACCACCTTGAAGAAGTATGGAATGAATTTTATGGATTGCATTTTAACTTTTCAATTCCAATTTATAATTTCCTGTTACCTGATTTAGTGTTATCACAGGTCCTGGACCTGTGGGTCTCTTTGAATTAAGGAAATTTATTGACCCCAATACAGCCCAAGAGTGAGACAGGGACCAGATTCTCTCCCTACATGGCAATTCCATTTCAAGTGTTGAGATTACTATCCCCTACAAAGTCCCTCCAGTGTTAAGAAGAGCAAACACATGAATTACTTTCTCTCATTTTCTTATTTATGGATGTTAGAAAATAGCAATTAAATGTAGAACTTAGGCATTGATTTTCCAAATCTGAAGGGTTAGCCTCAAACTATTTTTTCATACTGAAACAGTCTGCTATGTTAATTGGAAGTTTTCTGCCCGGATGCTTTGAGGTTTATTTTGGGATTCTTTTCTCAGTCATGTCTTACAGCCAGACATGCACAACCAAAGGTAAGATTTGTAATTTAATTAGATGGCATCTTATTGATTTTCTAGGATTAGCTTAATTAGTCAAGTGTATCCACCTCTAATATTTACATCCTGGGCAGATAGATCTTTTCAAGGAGATTCTGTCTGGCCGATTTAATACATGAGCTGTCTTACAGGCTCTATATATACAGCCTCAAGTTAAAGCACTAAGGCAGAACTTGACATAAAACCATAAAAAAAATTTAGTGTGAAAATAGAAATTCTTCCTCTGTGAAACAAATGCAGCATTAAACTTTTCCCCCAACATTTTGTTTTGAAATATTTCAAACAAACAGAAAAACTGAAAGAATTTCACAGTGAGCACCGTATATCCACGACCTAGACTCTATTATGAACATTTTACTCTACCTTCTTTGTCACATATTCCTCCATTTTCCATCCATCAATCCATCTTATTTTTTGGATGCATTTCAAAGTAATTTGCAGACAGTAGACACTTCCTCCTAAATACAGTACTTCAGAATATTTATATATATATAAAACTCAGAATGTACTTCAGAATATATATATATGTTAGAATATACTTCAGAAAAAAAATATATGTACTAGAGTTAAGTATTGGTAAAGAGTTATTTTAAAATTTTGAACATACATTGAAAGCACAAATCTTAAGTATACTATCTGATACTATTTGATGAATTTTGACAAACCCGTACACCTGTGTAACCCAGAAACCCATCAAGACAGAGAACATTTCCATCACTCCAAAAAGCTCTCTTTTCCCAGTCAATCCCTGCCCGCACAGGCAACTACTGTTCTAATTTTTTTCTGTCTCAGATGAGTTTTGCCTGCTTTAGAATTTCACACAATGAAATTACACAGTATATACACTGTTGTGTAAGATGTCTTTCACTCAAAATAATGTTTTTGAGATTTAGCTGTGTTTTTGTGTGTATCAGTACTTTATTCCTTTTTATTGCTAAGCACTATCCCTTGAATGACTATGGCACAGTATGTTTATCCATCTTCCTGTGGATGAACACCTAGGCTGTTTCAAGTTTTTGGTTCTTGTGAATAGACATTCTATGAATATACTTATATAATTTTTTTAGACATATATTTTCAGTTCTCTTGGGTAAATATTTAGGCTTGCAATTTTTGTTTTTAAGGTAGGTGTTATATTTAGTTGTAAAAGAAACTGTCAGATTTTATCCCTCCAACAATGTATGAGTTCCAGTTCCTTCATATTCTTACCCCAAGACTTGGTACTGTCAGTCGTTTTAATTTTAGCCATTGTGGTGGATGTGTAGTGGGACATGCAACTTTTAAAAGTACCCAATTTGATACTTTATGAATGGACTTTTAAACTACCCCAATCCATCTTAGTTCTAGGTTTCTGTAAATTTATCACTGAAGACATCAAATATGGAGGAGAACGGTCTCATTAGAAGATAAACTCCTCAAAGACAGGTATTACACAATAGGAGTGTAATATATTTGTTAAATGACCTGAAAGAATAAGTGAAAGGTTATGCATACTTAGACTTAAGAACATAGGAAGGCTATATCCGTGAGCACATCTATGCTCCCCTTCTATACATGCTGCCAGCTGCCTTTCATCTCCCTTCTGGTCAACTGAATTCTGCTGTTCTGGAGGTTTTGTTACATTTTTCTAAGTGTCTAGTGTAAAGACCATTCTTTTTTTTTTTTTTTTGTCAGTGTCTGAACTGGAGTATCTAGGGGACCCTGAGTTAATACCTTCATCTACCCTGGTCTCATCTTCCTCCTGTGTAAAAAGAAGGGAGTAAGTTATCCTAATTTTCCCTAACACTAAGATATGGAGATTCTGACTCTTTCTCCATCCCATCTAAAGTCATGATTCCCATGACAAACTTGCTTGCTATTTTTACTCTTTCTTTTGACGGTCTATGTGTTAGGGATTGAGGCTAGGTATTTGCTAAGAGGTTTGTGCACGCTGGGAAATTTATGTCAGAAAATAAATAAATTGGGGTATATATGGATTAAGGGACATTGGGAACATTTCTGGGTACCTAATAACCTTAACTACTTATGTTTTCCTTTTGAGCTAAGTAAGCCATTTCCTACTTTGTCAAATTCCACAGTCAAATGAAGGATGCCATCTACTTAGTATAAATGAAAATGACTTCTTGTCTTCTATTGAAATGAACAGACATTGTTATTCTGATGAGGATTAATAAAATAGTAATAAATGACTCATTTTAAATGCTCACAATGCTCCACTTATGCCCCACAGTTGCTGCATAATTCTAACTAGGAGAAAGTTTACAAGTCCAGTGATTTCATAAGCAACCTTCAATTTATAGGTCATCAGAAACCATCACGAGGGTTAACTAAAAAAATGCTTTAAGCTTACATGGTCAAAGGGTAATATGGAATAATAGAAGGGGCAGGTGATGCTTAAAAACTGTGGGAAAATGTAAGTATGTTAATAACTGCCATTTGCAAATTATCTTAAAATACATATAAATGCTGCTTTTAAAGACATTTTATTTGTAAGGATGTGTCCCTGATAGCTGGTAACAGGATTATTGGACCTTTGGTTTTAGGTGAGAACCCTCCTGTCTAAAGCAGCAGAGAATGGGGGCTGTATCATACCAGTGCTATGAAATGTATTGAGGCTTGCTTTTTGGCCTAGAAAATGACCACTTTTTGTAATCTTTCCATGAGTAATTAAGAAGAATGAGTGGTTTCTTTTTCCAAGGAAGAAATGCAGATGGCCTATAGATATATGAAAAGATGCACAACATTGCTAATCATCAGGGAAATGTAAATCAAAACCACAATGAGATATCACCTCACACCTGTCAGAACGGCTATCATCAAAAAGAGCACAAATAACAAATGTTGGCGAGGATGTGGAGAAAAGGGAACCCTTGTACACTGTTGGTGGTAAAGTAAATTGGTATAGCCATTGTGGAAAACAGTATGGAGGTTTCTCAAAAAGTTAAAAATAGAACTACCATATGACTCAGCAGTTCCACTCTTGGGCATATATCAAAAACAAAAACTAAAACACTAATTCAAAAAGATACCTGCACCCCAATGTTCATAGTAGTGTTGTTTACAATTGCCAAGATATGAAAGCAGCCTAAGTGTCCATTAACAGATGAATGGAAACAGAAGATGTGATACACACACACACACACACACACACACACACTGGAATACTAAGCCATTATAAAGAATGAAATCTTGCCATTTGCAACAACATAGATGGACTTGGAGGGCATTATGCTAAGTGAAATAAGTCAGACAGAGAAAGACAAATACTGTATGATATGTGAAATCTAAAAAATACAACAAACTAGTAAATACAACAAAAAAGAAGCAGACTCACAAATATAGAGAGCAAACTAGTGGTTACCAGTGGGGAGAGGGGAGGAGGGAGGGGTGTTATAGGGATAGGGAATTGAGAGGTACAAACTATTATGTGTAAAATAAGCTACAAGGATATATTGTACAACACAGGGAATATAGCCAATATTTTACAATAACTATAAATGGAGCATAACCTTTAAAAATTGTGGCTCATTATATTGTACAGCTGTAACATATAATATTGTACAGCAACAATAACTCAATAAAAAAATTAAAAAAATTAATGAGTGGTTTCTAATTCTTGGGTACAAAGTTCCATTTGTATTTGTTAAATCAAGCTTTTTAATGGGTTCTCAAATCTTTTATATCTTTACTGATTGTCTGTGGTTGCTTGATCAGTCAATAGTTGTGTGTTGATGTCTCACACTTTGATGGTGTATTTGCAAATTTCTCTTCCTTCTAATAATTTTTGCTTTATGAATTTCTTTGATTCATCATAAGTACTTTGCATTAGGTGCATGCACATTTAGAACTGGTAAATATTGATAGTGAATTGAAACTTTTACCATTATATGATAACCTTATTTTTCCCTAAAATAATTTTTGTTTTAAAGTCTATTTTGACTAATATTATTTGACAGTCTCTTTTAGGTGGTGAATTTAATTCATATTAACTTTTTCTGCTTACTGATATATTTTAAGTTGTTTCTACAATCTTATCTTTTTTTTATTCTACTGATTCAGAAGTTATCTTCTCTATTTCTGTTCCTTAGTGATTATCTTACCACTCTACTCCAGCTTCAGTACCCACATTTGTTTTTTAGACTTTGGAGATTCCTTTTACTTTCTAGAGAGTTTAACAATCATTGAAAACTGTTGTGATTATAATTTATGTAGAAATGTATCTTATAACAAGTAATTGCGATAACTAATACAACAGAAATTTCAAGTAGTTTATCTTCTTGTATTTTAGTGAGAGGGCTTTGAATATCTGGTCTGCACTGTAGCTGGAATTAGACATCTAAAATATTAGAACAATGTAGCTTCAGTTTCTTATGGGTTGAAACTGAGGTTTCTTTCTTCTTGTTATAATACGGATTTGGTCATTCCTTCCTTTTTTCTTTACTGTCTCTCACACACTCACTATATGTTAAGTATTTAAAGAAGGCAAGTAGGAAGAGAGAGTAAAGAAACTTCCTTCTTGCCTTCTTTAAATACCTAACATATACTGAGTGTATGTTATATACTTAACAATGTTCTAGGCACTGGGAACAAGATATATTCTCTAGAAATGCTGCAGAAAGGCTCCACTTTTTCTGGATGGCAACTGTATATTATTTTGCTAATTTGATAAAAACACTTATTAGACCTATGGGTCTAATGATGTTGAATTACATACTTCTAGGCAATATTTAATATAGTTGGTATCTTACTCAGTTTTCTTTGTAGTTACTTATATTAAACTAAATACATATTTAATTCACATTCTAAAGGGAATTACTTATAGATTTGGTTATACACTTTCTTCTTGTTGTGTGTGTTCGTGTGTGTGTGTGTGTGTTTGTGTTTGTGTGTGTGTGTGTGTATTTCCCTGATCAGTGGGCCTTCTGACTTTAAATTTTTAAAATTAGTTCTGGTTAAAAGTTCAAGAAATGTTATAATCCCTCATTCAGATCCTGCTCACTCTAGCTAGGGTGTAATTTTGTGAGGTATCTTTACTGTTTTTGCTCTATCCTATAATTGCTTTCCTTCCCAAGGCTGCTGTGAGTTGCCCTTCAAAGTCATGCTGGGACCTGTTATTTTCCAGTAAGGACATTGCTTTATAATAGGCTCAAAGTCATTTCACTGGAGCAGAAAGTTAGTGGAATCTACTTTATGCCAGGCCTTTGTATCTACCAAAAGGAAATTTCACTATTAAATAACTCAGTTGCCATTATTGAGCCCTGATTCTACTGTACTAAAATTTTCAGATAATCTCTTATTCTCAGGGTACTTGCATATCTAATTGCCAAGTTTAGTATATGATCCTTGTTACTTTGTGTTTAATTGAGTTAGTGGTTATAGCTGACTCATAAACCCATAAAGCTCTTCAGTGGTAAACTAATTAGCCACTGCATCTGCCCTCCAAATAATTAACATTCTTCATTACTAACAATCATCATAGGAGTTATTAAAAGTTACCTTACCACTCAGCTGTCTAAACACAGGCTTTCAAACTTTTTTGTTCATGATCCTGAGTAAGAAATGCATTCTACAGGTTAATCCAGGACACACACACACACACACACACACACACACACACACACACACACGCACCCACGCACCCTACTCGGTATGACAGACTTGGATATTTTCTATTCTGTCCTCCTCTATTCTATCCTCTTTCACTTAAAAACATACTGACCTACTAATAAAGAGTTAATGGATTTTGATTTACAGTTTCAAAAAACACTAGCTTAAGAAAGCTCAAACTGAAACATAAAATTAAGAATAATCAATAAACGTTTCCTTCAAAATTAAAACTTACTTGTTTCCTTCACCATCATACACCCATCTGGTAGTTCCAATTCCTTCATAGTTTGAAGCCCAATAATACATACAGGCATTAATGTGCAGAGTAAAGAGCAAGTATCCAGTTGTTCGAATGCCTCTGGCAAGGAGAATAAATGCAAAGTAAGACTCATGTTGTTTCTGGAATACAGCCTATTTTAACATTTTATTTTCCTTAACGTCTCTGCTGAATCTCCTTGCTTTAAATTTGTGAACTGTTAACTCTCATTAGTACAATATAAAATCATGGTGCCTTCACATGTTTTCTGACTGCAGTGTCTTGACTGGGACTGACAAGAGTAGAAAAAAAAAATCCTCTCTTTTCACAAATGGTATGAGTCAACTCCCTGAAAGATATGCCTCCAGGGTCACCTCTCCACTTTGAGTCCCATAAAATACAGCATGCTGATTTCACTGGATATCTCTGAAAAGCTCATGGGATTTTATGCTACGATTAACTGACTAGAGGTCTCTGGGCAAGTTAAGTTCAGAACAGCAAATGAATGAAAATTCAGACTAGAATGAATTGTCATGAGAGAGATGTAAAAACTTGTGAAAGAGCACATTTCTCTGTCTTTGTTCTGACTGAAGCAGGTAATATATCCTCTTTTTCAGTCTTGTATTCTTCTAAAATCTAATATAATTTTCATACTTTTATCTTACTTCAAAATGTTCAAATCTACTTTAGAACACAGCCCAATATTTTACATAGCCCCAAATCTGAGATTATTCCCTTCTCTTTTGCAGGGAGGCCATATTCTTCCCAAGTCCTGTCTAAAATATTTCACCATTGCTCTCTCCCAGCCCTGAAGTACATTGAGTTATACTTTACCTGTAGATATATGCCTTGTTCATTATAGACTCTAGGTGATGATTAAACTCAAAAAATGAAGTGTACTATGTAGAAAACAAGCAAAAGAAATCCAAAAGTGCATTAGTCTTAAATACATCTATTATATTTAAATAAAACAATATAAAATAGACTTTATTTGTTACTGAAAATAATTCTATTCATGTCTTAAAAAAACTAAGGTCTGTCAGTGGTATTTTCCTCCAGGTAGTGCATTTTAACAAGGTGCCAAACTTTCAGAGCTTCTTGCTTTATTTTATTTCTACCCTCTAGTTACAGTCTTGTTTGTAATGCTTGTTGAAAATCAAGCTTAAAAACATTTCTTTCCTTTTTTTTCTTTTTTAAAGCATGTGGTAGAACTTTATTTTACAATAATTAAAAATCATACCTCCCCCCAAAACATAAGTAAGATAGTAAAAGCATAATAAAATACACTGAAATCATAAATAGGTGTTAAGGCCTGTTGCTCAACACTAGCATTGTTTTTAAGCAAGTTGCATTAAATGTGTATTTATTTCAACAAAATTTAAAGTTCAATTAATATTAGCATTTGTTATCTATTCTTGACATTGTTCAAAGACATAGAGAGTTTATATGCATTTAATCCAAACAGTTGTTATTTGCCTCAAGGTTTTCTTCTGCTTACACCCACTTCTATAGCAACAGATACTCCCTACATGCACTCTTACCCTCTACTTTCTCTTTTTAATCTATAGGCTGTAAAATGCAAGAGCAAGAGCATGAAATCCAGAGCCAAACACCAATTTTCTCTCTGCCATTTATTAACTGTGCGACCTTGGAAAAGTCACTTAATATTTCTGTACTTTGGTTTCCTCATCTGTAAATTGGGGACAATAAGAAAATGTACTTAGACTCATAGGATCTTACAGATAGGAAGGGCTGTTAGAGATTATTTAGTTCAAAGATTATTTAGTTCAAAATTTCATCCAATGTAGATAAGACTGTAATAGAACATTTGGAATTAGAAAACAGCTATAATAGCAATGACTATTTAACTAGAAATATACACAAATGATTTCTTTATCCAGAATTCCTGAGTAGGAAACATCCATTAAGCATTCAGATTAAGATAATTTCAATTTGTGGTAACTTGTTTATTGTGCTCTTAACAGAAGTTTTCACAAAGGCACATTTTAAAATTTAGCTTAAGTGTTCACTGTAGAGAAAATTTATATTCTTAATTTGTTTTCTCATATATAATTTGGAGATAGGTAAATGATATTTTCCCTAGAGAACTGCACATTAAAATGACACACTTATGTGAAGATGACTGGACTGTGGGGTTATGTAAAGAAGATTAATGTTGGCTTTCAGGATCTCCTATGTTATAAAAAAAACTACCTAATATAGTGAGTAGGTTTTTGGACACTGAAGGGACACAGAGATGGAGTTTGAAGAGTTAGCATTTTATAAATTTTTATTATAATGCCAGACAAACACTCAAATCCATAGGAACCTGAGTCTCTCTCAAAGTTGGTTACCTCTGAGCAGTGGCCTCCAGAAACATCCATTCTGCACTAGAAATTTGATGATGGATGGCCAGCCCACCAAGCTGCTGGGAACGTTAAGTTCTGCTCAGTCTAGACCTACATTCTGTGGTCAAAACAGAAGTCTCTAGAGCTGTCTTGGATGGACGAGAATATAGAGTAAGGTCCCTCTTGACTTGGAAAAATCATGGGTGTGGAAGGAAAGCTCCTTCAGCCTGAAGTTTATTTGCCCTTCTGATTATAGTAAGGAATTTGGAGTCAGAAAAAATATGTGATAGAATCCAGATACTGCCACTCACCAGAGTGTGTCTGGACAGATTTTTTTACTCTGCTAATTCTCATTTCCCTTATCTCTAAAATGAGGTTGTTTGGAGGAATAAATGAGATAATGAATACGAGGTTTAACAAAGTATGTAGCTACAAGTATGTATTCAACAGATATCAGCTGCAGCTGTGTTAGGATCCACCCGAGTCTCCAGATTATGTCATCTTGTTTACCCAAGGTGTCAAAGCGATAACCACCTAAAACTGATAAAATCTTTGGTGTTCCTTTTAAGAAGGCTGTCTTTGGAAATACAAGCTATCGTTGCTATTATTAAAAATTTATATGAAATTTCACATCCTGACTCTCCTCAGATTCCTCTTAGGTATCTGATAAAGCTATGAGTTATAAAATATTTATGTCTTAGAACCTTTTTGAATAGGTAATACATTCACATAGTTCAAAAACAATAGGAAATATATACCTTCATAGCCTTTTCTCCTATTCCTGCCCCTACCCATCCTGCTTTTCCCTCCAGCTTCCCATCCTTACCTCAGTTAACCATTTTTATTAGATTTTTTGGGTAGTCTTCCACTGTTTATGTAATATAGAAAAATAGAATATTTTCCCCTTTCTGTTACAAAAGTTAGTATTGTTCTATAAACTGTTCTGTAACTAGCTTTTTTTTTTTTAACTGAGCAGTTTGTCTTGGAGGTCTTTCATAGAAAACTTCCTCTTTATTTTTGCATTACAAAGTACTCTATAGATATACTGCAATGTATTTAACTATTTCCCTCTTGATGGACATTTGAGTTGTATCTAAGTATATAAATAATTTTGTTATGCAAAACTGTGCTTACATTTTTCTATAATTATAGAATTTTTGATGAGTGAGATAACTTAGAGGTCAGCTAAACTAATACCCTCATTTTACAGCCAGTATTGCAGGCATTCAGTGACTATGTAATAAATAGTGACAAGTGGAATAGAATAAAATTATAAAATATTCATTTGTAATTATAGCTGTATTTCAAAATATAAAAGCATTCCTATTTTAAGTTATAAAAATAGCTGTTATGAGATATAGACTCAAAACAACCAAAAGCAACTTCCATTAGTAGAAATAGGGATATTTTTCCTTCATTCAGCTTTTAAAATTCTTAGCATTGATGAGGGCATAAAAATGGAGGATAGTTTACGAAAAATTAAGAATATGATACTTTTAGGATATTTTAAAGTACTTTGAGATTTCCATTATTATAAGAAGACAGTTAAGTATAGTTATCTTACCTTTAACATCCTATTTGTCCTAAATATTGGATTAAACCCAAAGAAGAGGTAGAAAACATCAAATGGCATTATTGATGCCACATCCAACTGTTGGAAGAACACATTCACAATTATGTTGTGTTTACATGCTTTTTAGGACATGAATTTATTTATACCAATGTATGTAAAGGCTGACCAGTCACCATGATTTATTTGTTGCTTAATACAAAATTGCCTTCAGTTTCATATGCATGGTGTCACTGAAAGGTGTATTAGCACCCTGAAAACAAGAACACTACTTCATAGCCTACTTCCAATGAATTTCATTTCCAGCTTCATTCATCTGATCTTGGGTTCAGCACTGCATTTTCTGGGATTTTGTTGAGCTGTCACATATATTTAAGAGATGGCATGGTTGCTACTGTTAAAATACATTTTAATAGTGTTTTAAACTTGGGGCTTTTGGACTGAAACTCAAGCCCATTCTTGATTTTATGTGAAATAATTGGGCATTCATTGTAGTGATATATTTTTATGTTTCAGGCAATTCTCCAGTGTGGAGGGCTAATTATATTGTTGGTGGTTCATCCAGACTCTTCAGTTCTTTCTACTACTGTCTACTTTGTATCATATTGCTAACAATAAACTGCTGTGAACATATCTATCAGAGACTGTACAGGCTAACAGAGAAGAGAGGAAAGAAGTCAGTCCCATTTACAGTTATCAGTTCCGATGGGAGAAGGTATTGAAAGTACTATTATAGCTAAAGATAATATATCTTAAATTTGTGATGTATTTAAATTATTCTGGCCTTCCATTAACCTGGTAATTGTGAAATGACACATAACATTTGCATACTTTCCTGATTGCAATGATAACAATAAAAAATTCTTTTACATAAGACAATTATTCATTTTCATTATTTTTTACGTCATCTTGAAAAACAGGGTACATTAAAAAAACGTTTAATTTATTTAAGACAATTAAGAGGAGTTAAGAGTTTTGTGTAAGGCCATACGTATGAAATGGAAAGTTGAGATAATTAATTGTGTACTACAATTTCAAAGCCTAGTGCTATTGAAAAGGAATGGGACTTTCAGTTTGAATGAACACACATTGGCTACTATAAACAAATTACTTACTAAAATAATTGGCTTAAAAATTGCATAATATCATCAAACCTCATTGATTTTACCCTACAGATATTGAGCCACATAACAAGTTGAGAGGTACACAGAGCAGTTACTAAAATAATGTCTTATAAATAAGGAAGCAGGAGCACAGAACTGTTGATTTGTCTAGTGCTATTTCAGGATCCAATTGCTCACATACTCACTTGACTTTTCTATGCAGAGAGTTATTAATCATGTGTGATATTAATACATTAATGTGGATTTGTATAGAGATGATTTATTTCTCAATGAATTGTAGAAAATTGAATTAAGTACTGACCAACACTGTACTCTGTACAAGGAACTTTGCAAAGGCATGTTGGGGTTGAAATAGCAGTAAGATATTGTTTCTGTCCACAAGAAGTTAACAATCTAATGGTGGAATAACCAAGCGCAGAAATAGTGTAATACAATGCCATAAGACATACAGGATGTGCTAAGGAAATTCAAAAGGCACGCCTTCAATTAAATAAATTTAAAAGTTTACATTTATGAACCCAAATTAAATATATGAGTTAAGTTGCCCTTATTCAAATTCAAGAAAGTGATTAAGTGTTTGGAATAAGGTCTGTGGCACTTACAAAACTATTCATCCTCTTTGTAGAGTTCATCAAAGTAGTTTAGATCTTTTATGAATATGTCTAAGTATGTGGTAGTTTTTTACAGAGAAAATTAATTGGAGATAAAAACGAATTGAAAGAAATTTTAATCACCATAGATCGCCAGTAGGGACAATTTGGCACCTAAACCGAGATTTGTATTTTTAACAAAATTTGAGGCCACTAAAGTGTTGTCCTTGAAATGTGAGGTTGGAGTTCACTCATACAGATTAGGTAACCTTGGAACACCCTCAAATCTCTGCCTATTTCTCGGGGTTAGGAGGAACAATAAAAGATAATAAAGTACTTTGCAAATAATTATGGGTGAAAAAACTACACATGGGTGAAAAAATAATATTATACTGTTATTTGAGAAAAGGAAGATGCCATGTTATCTAAATAATTGCTTCTTTTTTTTTTTTGCTCTATGCCATTCTAACAATTTCCAGTGGTTTTATTTTTAAAATTATTTTATTAAAAATTTTTAAAAAATTACATATTGGAGTATAGTTGATTAACAATGTTGTGTTAGTTTCAGGTGTATAGCAAAGTGATTCAGTTATACATATACATGTGTCTATTCTTTTTCTAATTCTTTTCCCATTTAGGTTATTACAGAATATTTAGCAGAGTTCCCTGTGCTATACCATAGCATATATTTTGCTTATATGAACAAGAAAGAAATAGGAGTAGAAACAATTTTGTAGACTTTTACATCATCATGCTACATGAATTGGAGGCTAGAATTATATATGGACAAGACAAAGTACACCCCATACTCCTTTGTTGACGTTTAAATTGGAATTTAAATGTGGGCGCTAAGATTTTGTTCTGCCTAGTAAAGACCCATATATTGAATTACACATTTGCACATACTAGGAAGTATATTGTATAATTATTGAGAAGAAAAACTCTGCCTAATAAAACTTCACCTGTATAAACTTTGTTACAAGGGCTACAATTTTTAAAGGAAATAGATTTTTTTGGTAGAAATTTATAGATGGAACTTAAAGTCAAAATTGTAATGGATTAGTTGAACAATTTTGGAATTGTAAGTCACCTACCTGAAATTTTGTAGAACTCCAGTAGTGTCTCTTTAGTTCATTTGAATCCACCTGAAATATGTTATATTTATAATTCATATTAATTTTAGCCAATTTCATTAAACATTTTCTCACTTTAAAAATATTTATAGCTATTCCTTTCTATTAGTTCCTTCTAACATCAGCCTATAAATATGCTCTATCTTCCCATATCATAAATTTAAAAACCTTCCTTGGCTTTGTTTTCTTTTTGTATTGCTCTAATTGTCACACTAACGCTTCTTAAGAGAGTTATCTACCTTGCTTTGCTCCACATCCTTTCTTCATATTTATTCTTCAACTCATGGCAATTTTGGTGGTGATTTGACTTTTGCTCACTTCTCTTATTCCATCAAGACTACCATTGTGAAAGCCACCAATAACCTCCTAATGATCATACCCAGGGAATCCTTTATATACTAACATTCTTTTATGGCACTCACCACATTTTGAAATCATACATATATGTCTTGCCCCATTTATTTAAGATCAGTCTATTCCATGAAATGGTAATCTATCTCAGGACAGGGTTGATTTTGTTTAGCAACTGTATATAACTAGTGACTATAATATATTAAAAGCCCAATAAATATTTGAGTGGATGAATAGGTAAAGGCATGAAGAGATGAGTAAAACTTTTGAAGCATTTGACTTTTGGGGGACAATTTTGTCCTTGGAACTTTCTCTTTCCAAAGAATCTGTAATGCCATTCTTGGTTTACTTTACTTCTTCAGTTCCAGTTTTCAGGGTCCTTCTTTTTTTTTTTTTTTTTTTTTTTTTTGTGGTACGCGGGCCTCTCACTGTTGTGGCCTCTCCTTTTGTGGAGCACAGGCTCCGGATGCGCAGGCTCAGCGGCCATGCCTCACGGGCCCAGCCGCTCCGTGGCATGTGGGATCTTCCCAGACTGGGGCACGAACCCGTGTCCCCTGCATCAGCAGGCGGACTCTCAACCACTGCGCCACTAGGGAAGCCCTTCAGGGTCCTTCTTGCATCCTATGGCTAGCCATTTAAAATCAATATTTCCCAGGATTCAGCCCTCTTCTCTTTTCTCTTCATATTTACTTCCTGGGAAATTTCATTCACTTTCATTATTTCAAAGATCACCATGTATGTGGATGCTACCAAACCTCTACCTCCACTTAATATTAGTATCTGGAGCTGTTGACCTGTCCAACAACTGATTATTGTCTCCCTCACTTAGCAGTTCTGCTCATTTCAAATTTAACCTACAACAAACCTGAATTCATCATCATTCTCCATTTCCCCTAAAGCCATCCATGCTCCTCCTCTTATTGAGTATCATATGAGGATCCTCATCTACACTAGTCAGTGATCCTACACCACTCACTCTCCCTTAGCCTTCATCCAACCAGCAACCAAGTTCTACTGATTCTCCTTTCTAAAATTTTCTCATGCCTATTTTCTCCTTTTGGCTTTGGTTTCCTTGCCTTTATTCTTGCTTTCCTTGATCAGTTCTACAATGGCAGTGAGATGATCTCTCTAGATCAGATCATTAACAATTCTATTTATGTCAAATTCTATGACTTCACATGACTTAAAGAAAAAAAATCCAAGCTCCCTTTCATGATATACAAAGCTCTATTTTCTCTGTCTCACTCACCTCCTGAAGCATCTTATACTTATTCTGTTTAGCAGTGCATAGCAGAGTTTCTTACCTTGATGCCTTTACCTATGCTGTTCCCAGAATTTAGGACATATTTTTCCCTTTTTTATGGGGACAAAAGTGTGCAGATAATTTCAATTAATCCATCAAAATTTGGACCAGGTGTTCCCTCCTTTATCTGGTTTTCTCTGCATCAAATAGCACCAAGGGCTTACCTCTGTCATGACTTACATCACAAAATTGCACCATTTTTCTTTTGTCTGTCCATGCTTCATACTCTGAGCTACTTAAAAGGGTAGGGACAATATATTTATCCTGTGTTTCTCAGTTCCTAACACAATGTCTAACACACAACATGTGCTCAGTAAATGTGTGGTAAGAGATAGAGGAATAGGAAGGTATTTGTTAACATTCAGAATTAATGCTAATATTGGGATTATACTTTTCTATTTCACTTATAGGTAGGAGGAAATTGTCTGTGTACTATTAATTATTTGACCAAAGTATTATAACTTGGACACATGGAAGCAGCATCTTCTAATAATTATTATCCAGGCTGTCCATGTTCAAAAATTTTAAATTGCTGTTGAACAATGTTTAAGATTTGTTAGCCAAGTTCCCAATTCCTGCCCCACCACCCCATTTTTTTGGCTATAATTTCTACCCACGTGCACATACTAAATTTTACAGAAATACATTAGAGTATATATGACATGCTTATTTAATGATTCTTTTCCCTTAAACAAAATGTCTTACTGAGCCACAGGCAGATATAGGTATATGTACAAGTTTACGCTGAATCATGTACCAAGCTTGAGTATAATGAGTCAGCTCCTTCAAAGCTTATATGGAACAGACAGACATATCAAGTGCACATATCAAGTGCTCCTTCAAAGCTTATATGGAACAGACATATGGAACAGACAGACGTATCAAGTGCTAAGAAGTTAAGTTGAAGTATGACCCCATCCTCCAACTCTGGAAGAATGTTCTTAGCATATTTATCCCTTGAGTGGAGCTGGGTATTAGCATTGAGATGGAGATCTCTGGGAGAGCTTTTGCCACTTGATATTACGTGGAGCTGGGAGGTTTCTTGTGGACCAGTGTCCTGAACTTGGCTTTCCCACCTCAGAGGCACAGGCCTGACACCTGGCTGGACCACCAAGACCCTGTCAGCCACACAGCTCAGAAGAAAATGGAGTGAAAAAGAAAGAAAGAAAGAAAAAATAAAATAAAATAAAGGTATTAAAAGAAGAATAAAAAAGTTAGTAAAAATAAAAAATTTAAAAATTAATAAAAAAGAGAAAAAGAAAGAATGAGCAATGAAACCAAAAAACAAATCCACCAATGATAACAAGTGCTAAAAACTATACTAAAATAAAAAAAAGAAAACCCCAAAAAACAAAAATGGACCAACAGAACCCTAGGAAAAATGGTGGAAGCAAAGCCATACAGACGAACACACAAAAAGCATACACATACACACTCAGAAAAAGAGAAAAAGGAAAAAAAAAAGTATATATAAAAAAAGGAAGAGAGCAACCAAATGAATAAACAAATCTACCAATGATAACAAACTGTAAATACTAAACTAAGATACACATAAAACCAGAAACAAATTAGATGCAGACAGCAAACCCCAAGTCTACAATTGCTCCCGAAGTCCACTGCCTCAATTTTGGGATGATTCATCGTCTATTCAGTTATTCCAGAGATGCAGGGTACATCAAGTTGACTGTGAAGATTTAATCCGCTGCTCCTGAGGCTGCTGGGAGAAATTTCCCTTTCTCTTCTTTGTTTGCACAGCTCCTGGGGTTCAGCTTTGGATTTGGCCCTGCCTCTGACTGTAGGTTGTCTGAGGGCATCTGTTCTTCACTAAGACAGGACGGGGTTAAAGTAGAAGCTGATTAGGGGACTCTGGAGCACTGAGGCTGGGAGGAGGGAGGGATATGGAATGCGGGGTGAGTCTGTGGTGGCAGAGGCCGGCATGACATTGCAACAGCCTGAGGCACGCAGTGTGTTCTCCCAGGGAAGTTGTCCCTGGACCACAGGACCCTGGCAGTGGCGGGCTGCACAGGCTCCCAGGAGGGGAGGTGTCGATAGTGACTCGTGCTTGCACTTCTTGGTGGCTGCAGCAGCAGCCTTAGCTTTTCATGCCCGTCTCTGGTGTCTGCGCTGATAGCTGCAGCTTGTGCCCATCTCTGGAGCTTGTTTAGGCAGTGTTCTGAATCCCCTCTCCTCACGCACCCCGAAACAATGGTCTCTTTCCTGGACTCCCTCCCAGCTAGCTGTGGCACACTAGCCCCCTTCAGGCTGTGTTCACGCAGGCAACCCCAGTCCTCTCCCTGGGATCTGACCTCTGAAGCCTGAGCCTCAGCTCCCAGCCCCCACCCACCCCAGCAGGTGAGCAGACAAGCCTCTTGGGCTGGTGAGTGCTGGTCAGCACCGATCCTCTGTGCGGGAATCTCTCCGCTTTGCCCCCCGCACCCCTGTTGCTGTGCTTTCCTCCGTGGCTCTGAAGCTTCCCCCATCTTCCACTCCCTGTCTCTGCCGGTGAAGGGGCTTCCTAGTGTGTGGAAACCTTTCCTCCTTCACAGCTCCCTCCCACTGGTGCAGGTCCCATCCCTATTCTTTTTTTATGTGTGTGGTACACGGGCCTCTCACTGTTGTGGCCTCTCCCGTTACGGAGCACAGGTTCCGGACGCGCAGGCTCAGTGGCCATGGCTCACGGGCCCAGCCACTCCGCGGCATGTGGGATCTTCCCGGACTGGGGCATGAACCTGTGGCCCCTGCACCGGCAGGCTGTCTCTCAACCACTGCGCCACCAGGGAAGCCCCCGTCCCTATTCTTTTGTCTGTGTTTTTTCTTTTGCCCTACCCAGGTATGTGGGGAGTTTCTTGCCTTTTGGGAGGTCTGAGGTCTTATGCCAGAGTTCAGTAGGTGTTCTGTAGGAGTTGTTCCACATGTAGATGTATTTCTGATGTATTTGTGGGGAGGAAGGTGGTCTCCACTTCTTACTCCTCTGCCATCTTGAAGGTCTCTCTGTAGGCACTTATTTTTAGTATGTAACCCTATTTAATTCTCTGTCTCTTTTAAGTCTCATTATTATGCAGGCAACACTTATTCTGAGGAAGTTTACTTTAGAAAGGGTATGATAATTGCACTTAAATCTTTTTCAAACAGATAGTCTTTGAAGACCCTCATCTAAGGTATTATTATATTTATTTATTGTTTACCTCTTCTTTTAAATAATTCATAGAAAATCCATAATTTCACATAGAACAGATAAAAATGTTTCAAAATAATAATACTATATAATACTACTACAAGGTAAACTAAACTGTTATTCAAGGGAAGAAAATCCTTGAACCAAGACTGCCATTCATTCACTCCTTTAAACATTCTTTAGTGTACCCTCTGAATTCCTAGGATAAATAGGGAAATAAATTGAATACTGTTCCTACTCTCAAGAAACTTACTATCAGGTAGCAAAGTGAGCTACCTATGCAAATAGGAGACAAGAGGAAGTTAGTGTGTGGACATTCATTCATTTGATTCAGTCAGCAATTCACTGCTCATCTTCTAGAAGCCAGACCCTAGGCTAGGTGTTCACATTGTCTTACTTAATCTTCACAATAAGTTTATGAGGTGGGTGGTACTAGTTCTATTTTACGGATGACAAAGATAGTACACAATGAAAGGGTAAATTTTTTTTTCTCAAGTATTGCTGTAAGTTAATTTCAGAGGCGAAATTTGACCCTGGGCTATTTGTTTCTGCTACATCATAGTGAACTTAATTGTTATTTAACAATTAAATAACAGAAGTGTGAGTAAAATGTGCAGAGCACAGAGAAGGGAGTTGTTAATTTTCTCTAGATCAGTTTATAAATAGTAGCTAAAGGACCAAAAGCAGTTGACTATAATGACAGGCCTGATAGACGTGGTCACTAGAAGGCTCTGAGCGTTTCCATGGATCATTGTGATTGGAAGTCTTAGCAAAGTGTTGTGGGTGCAAGTCTCATATCTACATAACGTCCATGGTGTCATTCCCAGCTCTATTCCTGCTGTCTATAAAGGACATTTTAAATAAGAGACTCCTTTTGTTGGTCCTTGAATCAAAGTTCTGTTCTCTGTGCAGCACCATTCTCAGAAGAAAGATACTGCACATAAATGCTGTGGAAAACTTGTAAACCCTCCCAATTCCCTCTGTTGTGGCCTCTAGCACCTCGATCTGGTATCTGTTTTCCCTCAAGCCCTTGGGGAATTGATATTTCCATCCTCCAGTTCTGGAATATCTGTCAACTATAGGTATTTAATAAATGTTTGTTGAATGAATGAATGAATGAATAAGTTGATGGTGTAAAACAAAGTTGGCATAGATAGCTAAATGTAGTGAGACTTTCAGGTTGGATACTCAACTTGCATAGTCCTTTTAGCAAAATGTAATCAAGTTTAAAGGCTAAAACTACCTACTCTACATTAAAGAAACCATTAAACTTCATTTGAACAAACAAAGCAATTAGTTCCTGCTCTATATTTGTAGCTTGTGATAATGCATTTTAAATAGAGACCATTGAGTGTGTTTTTATTGGTTATTTTTCTTGGTTTTAACACTCCATGTGTGCAAAGACCTCTTATAAAATTGAAAATAAAAATCTCTCCTTACTGATTTTGTCATTTTCCATTTGTCAAATATTGATTTTCTCCCTCCTTTGTGCATCTAATGGAGGTTGAAATTAGTGCCCCCTTTTTTGGGTGTTATTTCTTATTTGTACACATCATCTTCATTCATCAAACTGCCAGTGAACTTAGGGGATCATGCTGGTGAGTTAACTAATGCTCTGAAGTCCACACAAGGAATATATTGAATAGATTTTTGCTATAGCTTTAGCTCTTGCCTTTAGAATTTCTTCCTAGAAAAGATTTCAAATATAGGGGGCATTCCTCAACAAATAATATATATATTATTATTATATGGCATATTATATGGCTCAGCGGCCATGCCTCACGGGCCCAGCCGCTCTGCGGCATGTGGGATCTTCCTGGACCGGGGCACGAACCCGTGTCCCCTGCATCGGCAGGCGGACTCTCAACCACTGCGCCACCAGGGAAGCCCACAAATAATATTTTTTAAAGAAAAAAATAACCGAAACTCCTTTTAGCTTTTTGATAACTTAAAATCATCTGGAAATTCAAAAGAAAATATTCAGGAGATTAAGGAGACTACCTCTCTTCTTCAAAAACATATATGAACCCAAGGTGCCATACAGTTGGTTGCTCTGCTCTTCCTACTTTGACATTGGAGGAACTGTTCCATGCAGCCCTCACTGCGACTGTGATGAGGATATCACAGTGGACATCAGTTGGAAAGGAAGCATTGTTCTAGTTAGCTGGGGAAGGGCCCGGGGGTGGGGTGCAGGGTATAAGAGGCTGTACGATTTGGATGTGTACTTGTGAAAACATAGTCTTCTCTTTCTGTCTTAGATTGATTGGATTGGCTCTGAAATTCCCTCAACAGTGAGAATAAATCCAGGGGAAGATGATTTCTCCTAAGGGTAAGAATGATATTTCTGAAGTGGACCAAACACTGCATTTGATGATGAGGAATGAGGTGTGATGAATCTGGAAAGTGAAGAGTGAAAAGAAGATAGGCACCAGACACAGTTCTAGGCACCCTACCTGCATTAATTCATTCAGTCTTCTCATCAGTATTATGAAGGTACTATTGTTATTCCCATTTTTAAAATGAGGAAACTAAGGTACAGGGAGATGCATGGTCCCCAGTACGTGGTGAGTGCTCAGTGGTTGTTTTGTTATTGTTGTTTTTATTATTATTGTTATTATACTGGTGGTTCCAGTGGTTAGAGACCCATACATGCAGACAATCAGTCAGACATTAAATAACACAATGCTGTTAATTTGTTTTTTTGTAGTTCAATCTGATATTCCTTTGTCAGTTTGTGCTTCTCCCAAACCCTACTTACTATTATGTCTCCTCTTCTAATAAACTGGAGTCTGGGCTGGATTAACAGCAAATCGAAAAGGTAGATGGTATCACATATGATGTCCGTAATAAGCCAGTAGCGTGCGTTGTTTGGTGTTTGATATGGGAAGATGATGCGCAAAGGTATAAGCCAGCAGTTCCAGTTAAAGGCAATGGTGACAAGAAAGAGCCACAGGAGATAGAATCGATCTAGAAAAATAGAGACTGGAGTAATCCACATGGTATGTAAAAAACATTAAAATAATTCTGTTGCTTAGTTTGGTAAAGTTGGGGCACTACCTACTGGAGATAAGCAATTTGTATAAGAGACTCTGTTTAAAACATTCAGCACAATTCTGCCCCTAGAGCCGAGGCACTGGGGTTTACGAGGGATAAGTCATCTTATCAGCTTTTCTGACATTAAAGAGTGTTCTTCCTGTCTCCCAGAGAATGGCCACTGAGTCTGTCCCCATGAGTGACTGTACTATTTAGATGAGGAAAGGGGAACCCAGGGAAAAGTCAGAGGTACCGTGTCCAGGAGAACTGACTCAAAGGGCTTTATGCTGGTTGGTAATTAAGCTGCAGGGTCACCCAGGGCTTGTGAGCCAAAGGCCACATCTTGCCCACAGGGGTGTGACTGAAGTGGGGAGGGGGCAAATCAGCCAGTGAAGGCAGTCCATGACCCTGTACACAGAGCTTTCTTCTGCCCAAGGGAAGCTGTAGGAGGGGATTTGTTCAATTGGATTAATTAACAATGTGAAGCCATGGAAGAAGACAAACATTTTATAATGATTTTTTTGGGGGGGTGTTCAGTGAACATATTACTTAATGCTTTGGGACTTCTTTTAGAAGTTAATTAGGGACAGGACAGGCCCTGGACTATTTTAAAAACACACAGGAATATTTTTATCTCTTATCTTCACTGGAAAGGGGAAAACTACCCGTTGCAGATAATACAGTTTAAATTCTGCTTTCTAGATAGGTTCAGAACACTGGCTAGAGAAAATGGAAGCTGTCTGTGACTTTGGGTTTCAGGGGTTCTTGGTAACAGCCAGCCCTCCCACTGAGATAATCCACCATTTGATGGTACCTGTGTACGAATCTATGCTTTTTGGAAGTCTGATTCGCTTTAGGTACTCTGTTAGAGGCACCTTCTGATAATGTTCTTCTTTTAGCTTAGCACTACTTTCTTGTGTTGATGATACAACTGTGGGCTTTGCTTTATAGGAAAAAAGAGATGAAAACATTTTTAAGAGGTTAGGTTAGCTTAATGAGAAAAAAGCTTGGATTTCTTGGAATCAAAACATTCCAAAATCTTCCCCTCTCAATACAGGCAGATGAGGCATTTCATGACATTTAAAATATTGCCATTTGTGAAAATATCCAAGTAATGAAAACATCAAAAGTTGGAAATAAATAGCAGGTTAAAGTTTAAATTAAGTGTCCCAAAGATGTTACAAATAGGATATTTTAAATACAAGTTTCATTCCCACATATTTTGGAACATAAATAGTTAGTGCTTTGGATTTACATTGAACAGAAACATTACAAATGTGCACCATTCCACAGGTTTCAGTTTCATGCTTCTTTTTTTTTTAAGTCTTTATTGAATTTGTTACAATATTGCTTCTGTTTTATGTTTTGGTTTTTTGGCCGCAAAGCCTGTGGGACTCAGCTTCCTGACCAGGGATTGAACCGGCACCCCCTGCATTGGAAGGCAGAGCCTTAACCACTGGACCACCAGGGAAGTCCCCTAGTTTCTTGCTTCTTTAGCTTCATTTATATCCTTCCAGTTATGGGTAAGTAAAGCTCAAAATATTCTTTTCAACAAATCTTTATCAAGCTATAATGACTATATGTTAGACCCTTCTCTTTAAAAAGAAACTATATATAATACATAGTTTATTTTGAAAATCCAGCTTTCTTCCTACAGAATTATAAGGAAATCCTCAACTCCATCCTATGTAATTAACAATTTTGTTTTTATTTATCTGTTATTAAACAACACACTTTCTTCTCTAATTTTTCTATACATTTATAAACATTTTTTATTAAAGATTTTTTTAAAATTAATTAATTAATTAATTAATTTTTGGCTGTGTAGGGTCTTTGTTTCTGTGCAAGGGCTTTCTCTAGTTGCGGCGAGTGGGGGCCACTCTTCATCGCGGTGCGCGGGCTATAAACATTTTATATAGATGTAATTATGATATATATATGTATATATACTATATATACATATATACACCATGTATCTATGTATATATGACGTATATATCACTTTTGTGCTCTACTTTATTGTACTTATTAATTTTTCATAAGCACATTTCTCTAATTATTAGATAGACTGATAATTGTCTCTCTTCTTATGTGACTAGTTCACTGATGTCCTTTGCTGTGTTGTGTACTCAGGTAGTATTCTTGTATTCTTATTATAAGTGCTTTATTTATTATGGGTATTATTAATTAATATTTACAATAAAACTTTCTATAACAGATATTGTTGTTGGCCTGTGCATATTCTGTGGGCCAGAGGTCATGTGCAGAAGGCTCCTGCATCTCTCTGCCTTGGGGATTTCTCCCAGCTGCCTTGCTTAAAATGCTGGAGTATTAGCAACATTCCCCAGCAGCAACCCTCAGCCAACGAAGGACAGGAGTTGATGGGTTGATACCCCAGCTTCCTCTTCCTTCAGGATAATTCTGATGTGTCATCCACACAGATTTTCAGCTGGCTCAAGCCCCAGTGGCCCACAGCAGCAACGCTTCATTAACACACCTTTATTGTCTTAACTCCCTTCTCTGTCTCTCTTGCCCACCCTCACCTCCTGGAGCACCCTCAATATAAAATATTTATAGTTAAATCATTGTCTTGGGGTTGGCTTTTGGGGAACCCCAAACTAAAACATTTGCAAAATACATGTCCACTCATAACCTCCTTCTTCCTGGTACTTTGAGTTCACACTGCTCACCAGTTTGGGGGCTGCCTTCAGGTGAGGACATATCACCTTCCACCAACTTTCTCTTGTAGAAATCTGTTCTTTGATGCAATCTCCTCACTAGGTTGTGTAGCTGGGCATCGGCATACTCATTAATAACAGGGGCTCCAAGCGGTTTGCTTTTTGGACTAAATGAGAAGAAAAAAAAGGTGACCGAGTTGGACCCATGAGGAGAAACATACAGGGAAGGGATTAAGTCTCTTCACCTTCCTTATATACCCAAGATTATTAACTGCTCCTTTCTGCAATTGGATAGAACAACTTAAGCATTAAATTTGATGGAAATAGTGCTCATGCAATACAGATTTTCCATTGAAAAATTAGAATCCAGAAATAGCAAAGGAGTATTCTTGACTGTGGTTCTGCCATTAGACTGTATAGTGAGAAGAAAAAAAGCTATAGTTGACAAAATAGGCAGAGTTGTAAGATGGCTCCTTTGTGTACATGTCCTGCATGATCCCAGGGAAAATTAATATGGTGGATTTTACTCCTGTAATTAGTTGTGTTATGTGGCTCAGTTGATTTTAAGATAAGGAAATTATATAGCTGGGCCTGATGTAACCAAATGAGCCCTTTAAAAGCAGAGAGTTTCTCCAGATGGTGACAGAAGAAAAAGTCAGAGATTTGAAGCACAAGCAGAACTTTACTTGAGAGAAATTCTCCATTTTGGGCTTTGAAGGAGAAAAGGGTCCCCTGATAAGAATTGCATGAGGCCTCTAGGAGCTGAGAGTGATCCCTGGCTAGTTAACAAGGAAACAAGGACCTCAGTCCTGCAACCATAAAAAACTGCATTTTGCCAATAATTTGAATGAGATTAGAAGGAGATTCTTCTTTGGTGCCTCCAGGTAAGAACCCAGCCAGGCCTGGCTGACACCTTGATATCAGCTGTGTAAGACCTTAAGCAGGGAACCCAGCCAAGCCCACCCAGACTTCTGATCTATGGAACTGTGAGCTTGTAAATGGGTGTTGTTTTAGGTCTCTAAAATTGCCATAATTTGTTATTCAGCAGTAGAAAACTAATATATCTAGTGTGCTTTAATGAACTTCCCTTCTAAGAAAACATATAAAGCATAACATAAAGTAAGTCACCTACATACAAACGAGTTCCATTCCAAGAGCATGTTCGTAAGTCCAATTTGTTCATAAGTCCAACAAAGTTAGCCTAGGTACTCAACTAACACAATTGGCTATGTAGTACTGTCCTGTATTAGGTTTATAATACTTTTTTTTCACACAAATAATACATTAAAAACAAACAAAAAATAAAGAAAACATTTACAGTTTTACAGTATAGTACCTTGAAAAGTACAGTAGTACAGTACATCAGCTGGCATCCAGGGGCTGGCATCGAGTGAACAGGCAAGAAGAGTTACTGACTGGAGGAGGGAGAGGAGGTGGGAGATGGTAGAGCTGAAGGATCATCAGCAACAGGAGACAGAGGGCAAGCTGCAGTTTCACTCATGCCTGCCATTGATGGCACATGTTCTGGTTCCTCACTGGATTCAATTCTATCTACCCTTTTGAAAAAATTATCCAGTGATGTCTGGGTAGTAGCTCTTTTTTTCTCATCATAAATGACACGGTAGCACTGGATTGCATTCTGAATGGCTGCTGCAACCTTCATGTACCGTTCTATGTTCGGGTCCTGTGCCTCAAAAACTAACAGTGACTCCTCAAATAAAGAAAATCCCCTTGCCATTCCCTGCATCGTGAATCTCTTTCGTTCTTCAGTTACTTCTTCTTCCTCTTGTCTCTCTTTGTCCTTCCTCTGGGCCTCCAATTCCACCAGGTCTTCATTAGTAAGCTCCTTGTGTTGCACAGCAAGGAGCTCAGTAAAATTGTCCTCTTGCAGATCTAGCTCCAGCTTCTCACTGAGAGTCACTAAGTTGCGAAGACCTCTTTGGATTCCTCATCCACCTTCTCAAATCCACAAAAATCATGACCAAACTGCGGGCAAAGGTTCTTCCAAACCCCATTCATGGTGACGGCTGTAACCTCATGCCAAGCAAAGTCAATGGTTTTTTTTATGGTCTTGTGGATGTTATTGTCCTTCCAAAATTGTCACAAGATTGTTCCTGATTTGTCACTCACCTTTACTGCCTGATGAAAAGTGTGACATAAATATTTCTTGAAAGTCCCTATAACTCCCTGGTCCATGGGTTGGATGAACGACGAAATATTCAGTGGCAGATTCACTACTTTGACGCTGGGATGAAAGTCGTCCATGAATGGGAGGTGGCCCGGAGCATTGTCCAGCAGCAAAAGAATGTTGAATGGGACATTCTTCTCCAAGCAATATTACTCTACCTCCAGGATAAAGGGTGGAAAAACTAATCCTGGAAAATGGCCTGTGCAACCTGGACTTTGGAGTTACTCTTCCACACAACAGGAAGAGAGCCCTTGGCTATGTTTTTAAGGGCTCCTGGGTTCTCTGAATGATAAACTAAGAGAGGCTTCAGCTTCATATCACCAGAAGTATTGCCACCAAACAACAGAGTTAGCCTATCCTTTGCTGCTTTATAGGGTGGCATCAACTTTTCCTCCTTATTGATGTAACTTTGGTCTGGTATCCCCTTCCAGCACAGTCCTGCCACATTCACATTAAAAACCTGCTTGGGCAAATACGTGCCTTCATCAATAATTTCTTGAAGCATTTCAGGAAATTCCTGGGCAGCTACCGTATCTGCACTCACTGCCTTGCCACTTACTTTTTTTTTTTTTTTGCCACTTACTTTTATGTTGTGAATGTCGGCTCTAGTCTCGAATCGATAAAACCAGCCATGGTTGGCATTAAAAGATGTGCCCTCTGATACTTCACTGTGTTTCTTCTTCAAGTCTTCATAAAGGCTTTTAGCTTTCTCTCGAAACAGCATTAAGCTGAGCAGGACTCAATGCTGATGCTGATCCTGCGTCCACAGGATGGAGAAGTTTCTCCATCTCCTCCATCACTTTTCCACGATTCTTCAATATTATTGTCAGCATCATTGGCACAGCAGACTTCACATGTTCCATGACCTTGTCCTTGTTCTTTAGAATCATGCCGATGGTTGAATGATTTATGTTATAAAAGTGAGCGATGTCTACCATCTTTTCACCTCATTCTCCTCTCTCAGTTATTTTCACTTTTGTTTCTATCATTATTGCTTGGTACTTCTTAGCAGTAACAGCTACATCACTGCTGCTTTTACGTTTGCTTCCAGACATCCTGGGCTTGAAATAAAGATACTGTACTATGTACTCTATATAATACTGTATACTAAAATACACAAAAGCACAACCACTTGTAGAGAATGCATGCATGTGACAATGTACGCCAGACACATGAACTAACTTAAATGATTGTACATGTGAACGTATGTTCATGTCTTTGAAAGTTTGCAACTTGAAAGTTCATAGGTAGGGGACTTACTGTATAAACTAGTATACTTCATAATGATCTAAGTTTCCTCACAGCTTTTCCTCAAAGCTCTAACTCACTCTCTACCTTCCTTCTGAGTATGACACTGGGTCTACACGGGCCCCCATAAGTGCTATACGTTCTTACCTCCTCAAATCCATATTTGCCCTTTCCATCTCACTTCCAAACTGGAACCCATGCGGTTCACATTGGAAATGGGTAACCTGTGGATTCCATTTAAAAAGCCCCTCTCCACTAATATCCATTTTCCACCAGGTCCACAAATATATCATAAATCTAGTTGTTTACAAATTCCCCAACCATTGGTGTCTTTCTCTCTCTCCTTATAATTATCATAGGATAACTTATACCTCTTTCAAATGTCTAAAGCCCTGCTTCAGCATCAAGATTCTTCAAGTGTGTCCGACTAAGACCTCTATAAACCATTCGAGAATGGAGAAGATGGAGCTGCAGTGGAAGAAAATCAGATACATCGTACACAATACAGAAATAGGAGGACATTCAGTCTACAAAACCAAGAAAACCTTTTTTTCTGAGTAAGATGTGTTGTCATTTATATCATTTAATAAATTTCTGCTTAAAAATCTTAGTCTGCTTAGAAGTTTATTCATCCATCAAACAGTTATTGAGTTTCTACTTTTTGTACTGGAAATAGAAAGATAAGTTAAACAGATACTAGCTCTATGGATGTTCATAGTTTAATGGGGGAGGCAAGGATGTAAATAAGTAGCTAATAATAAGTAATAAAAATATGTACAAAATGCTATGCTCACACTGAACTTGGCCTGCGGAACAAGGAGTGGCTTCACAGAGAAAGCATCCTTAGTCTGGAAGGATTAGAAGGTCTTTGACAGAAAAATGAAATAAGGGCCTTCCAGGCCTTGAGAACAATATGTTCAAAGATGTGAAAAAAATATGACATGTCAGCAAGTATTTTGGCGTGACTGGAAGACAGTGTGTATGTGGAGGGCACCAGGTGGTGGGGTGTGTCAGAAGTGATGGTGGTTAGGTCTGGAAAGGTGAGTGGGGTCAGCTTATGATGGTTCCTGTATGATCTGCTTAGGAGTTTAAACATTGACCTATGGGCTAAAGGGAACCAATAGAGAATATTAAGCAAATGAGGGGTACGAGCAGATAGAAGTTTTGGAAAAGTAACAATAATCCAATATTATATACTGTGTTCCAAGGCCACAACCTTGGAATTTGCTGACATTTAAGGAGTAGCACAAGTAAAGGAACTGAGAAGTAGCAGTGAGAGAGGTAAAGCTGAGAGAGAAAAATATCGCAGAAGTTGGGGAAGGTAAGAGTTTGACAAAAGAAGTCAGTACACAAAGTGAGTAAGATGGGGACTAGGGGAAGACTTTAATTTAGCAAGTAAGATTTCATTTTTAAGAAAATTGGTTGGGGAAAAGTGTAATGTCATCAAATTTTGTCATTTTTCTCTTCATTTGTCTTAACAAGTATTTTGTAAAAGAAGTACTTAGAACCTGCCTTTGTTCTCTAAATAACATTTTAGATTTCCATTCATTAGTTCCTAAATTCATTTAAAAGAAGTATTTATTTCTTATAATAAGATCTGCTTGAATAATTTTTGGCTTTTGCAAACTTTGCTAGATTCTTCTTAATTAATGCCTAATTAAGAATTAATTCATTTTTCAATGACTTAACTCATTTAAAAAATTCCAGTTGGTCAAAGTCTTTAAAACCTGCTATTTCTTTCTTGAATAACAGACAGGAATTAGGTAAAGAAAATTATACTCCAGGAAAGGTGTGACCAAAATGGAGGAGTAGGGAGACCCTGAATTCACCTCCTCCCACAGGTACATCCAAATTACAACTATCTATGAGCAACTATCTAACAGAGCAACTATGTATGAGGAAGACCTGAAGACTAGCAGAAATAATTTTCCAATTAAAGATATAAAGATGGGACCACAACAAGATGGGTAGGAGGGGTGGAGACATGGTATATTCAGGACCCACATTCCTGGGTCAGTGATCCACATATGGGAGGAATATCACAGTCACAGAGGTCCTCCCTAAGGAGTGAGGGATCTGAACCCCAAATTGGGCTCTTCAGACTGGTGGTCCTGCATTGGGAAGATGAACCCCTGTAGTGTCCAGCTTTGAAAACCAGTGGGGCTTATGTTTGGGAGAGCCAGAAGACTACAGGAAACAATGACTCTACTCTAAACAGGTGCATGTAAAATCTCACTCTCTACGTGTCTTAGCACAGAGGCAATAGTTTAAGAGGAACGTGGGTCAGATCCCCTTGCTCATCTTGAAAAGCCTCCTGGAGAGGCAGGAGGCAACTGGGCCTCCCCCTGGGGATGGAAATGCTGGCTGCAGCCCGTTTCGGGAGCTTGTTGCACTGTGTGGACACTGGTGCTGGAAAGTGTCATTTAGGAATCCTCCCTCTAGCATATTAGCACTGGGGGCTTACCTGCCTACCAGTGGACTGGCACCAGACCCACTGCCTCTTATCCATGAACGGATCTGGCTGTGACCACTGGCAGGCTGGTACTAGTCTTGTGGCCCCATGACCCCAGGCTTAGCAGCCAGGCATGAGGGGACACGCCCCACCTAACACTGGGCCACAGTCACTGCATGAAGCAAGGCCTTGCAGTCAAGTGGGCTGGGGAAAGCCTTGCTTAACAGCGTGCCCACAGAAGTCAGACCTACCACAACAGACGGGGGCTCACAACCCACATGGGGCACGCTTAGAGCATATATCTCTGGTGACCACAACAGTATAAGACTAGAAATCAACTACAATTTTAAAAAATGCAAAACACACAAACACTTGTAGTTGAAACAATATGCTACTAAACAACCAATGGGTCAATAAAAATATCCAAGAGAAAATAAAAAAATACCTGAAGACAAATGTAAATGAAAACACAACATTCCAAAATTAATGGGAGGCAGCAAAAGCAAGTTCTAAAGGGAAGTTTATAGAGATACAGACCTACCTCAGAAAGCAAGAAAAATCTCAAATAACACTCTATCCTTAAATCTAAAGAACTAGAAAAAACAAGAACAACCAAAGCTCAAAGTTAGAATGAAGGGAATAATAAAGTCCCAAGCAGAAATAAATGAGAGACCAAAAATAAATAAATAAATAAATAAATAAATAAATAAATAAATAAAATAAATAGAAAAGATCAATGAAACTAAGAGCTGGTTCTTTGAAAAAATAAACAAAATTGACAAACCTTTAGCCAGACTCATCAAGAAATAAAGAGAAATAAATAAAATCAGAATAAATAAAATAAAATAAAATAAATAAAATCAGAAATGAAAGAAATTTCCTTTGATACTGCAGAAATACAAAGGATCATAACATGAGCAATTATACACCAATAAAATGAAAAATCTGGAAGAAATGGATAAATTCCTAGAAATGTATGATCTTCCAAGAGTGAATCAAGAAGAAATAGACAAATATGAACAGACCAATTATCAATAATGAAAGTGAGTCTGTACTAAAAAATCCCAGTGATCCCATCTTGTCCAGGACAAGATATTTATGATAAAAACTCTCAACAAAGTGGGTAAAGAAGGAACATACCTCAACATGAAAAAGGCCATGTATGACAAATCCACAGCCAACATCTTACTCAATGGTGAAAAGCTGAAAGCCTTTCCTCTAAGTTCAGGAACACGATAAGTATACTCTTGCCACTTTTATTCAACATAGTATTGGAAGTCTTAGTCACAGCAATCAGACAAGAAATAAATTAAAAGCTTTCAAATTTGAAAGGAAGAAGTAAAACTGTCACTATTTGAAAATGACATGGTAATATATATAGAAATTCTTTGACACCAGCAAAAAACTATTAGAATTAATGAATGAATTCAGTAAAGTTGTAGGATACATAATTAATATACAAAAATCTGTTGCATTTCTAAACACTAATAATGAACTATCAGAAAGAGAATTAAGAAAACAATCCCAGTCACTACTGCATCCAAAAAAAAAAAAAATACCCATGAAAAAAATCCTACCAAGGAGGCAAAAATCTGGTACTCAAAATATCAATGTCATTTTTCACAGAACTAGAAGAAATCATTCTAAAATTTGTATGGAAACACAAAAGATCTCTAACAGCCAAAGCAATCCTGAAAAAGAGAAATGATGAATTTATCATGCTTTCTGATTTCAAACTTTGTAACAAAGCTAGTGTAATAAAAACATTATGGTACTGACCAAAAACACACACATAGAACAATGGAACGAAATAAAGACCCCAGAAATAAACCCACACGTATATGGTCAATTAAATACGACAATGGAAACAAGACTATACAATGGAAAACTCTTCCATAAATGGTGTCGGGAAAACTGGACAGCTACATGCAAAAGAATCAAACTGCACTACTTCCCCACACCATATACAAAAATAAACTCATAATATATTAAAGAATTAAATGTAAGACCTGAAACCACAAAACTCCTGGAAGAAAACATAAGCAGCATGCCCTTTGACATTGGTTTTAGCAATATTTTTTGGATCTGTCTCCTCAGGCAAGGAGAACAAAAGCAAAAATAAACAGATGCGATTACATTGAACTATAAAGCTTTTGCACGGGAAAGGAAACTAGCAACAAAATAAAAATTCAGCTTACTGACGGGGAGAATATATTTGCAAACAATATATGCAGTAAGGGATTAATATCCAAACTATACAATGAGCTCATACAGCTCAACATCATAAAAACAAAAAAACCTGATTAAGAAATGGGTGTAGGATCTGAATAGACATTTTTCTAAAGAAGACATACAGATAACCAAAAGACACATGAAAAGTTGCTCAACGTTAGTAATCATCAGGGAACTCCAAATCAAATCCACAATGAGATATCACCTCACACCCATCACAATGGCTATTAAAAAATTACAGGACTATGTGAGGATGTGGAGAAAAGGGAAACCTCATGCACTGTTCGTGAAAGTGTAAATTGATGCAGCCACTATGGAAAACAGTAAGAGGTTTCTCAAAAAGTTAAAAATAGAACTACCATATGATCAAGAGAATCCACTTCTGGGTATTTGCCCAAAGAAAATAAAACGCTAATTGGAAAAGGTATATGCACAACAATGTATATTGTAGCACTATTTACAGTAGCCAAGATATTGAAGCAACCTAAGTGTCCATTGGTAGACAAATGGATAAAGAAGATGTGGCATATATATATATAATATAATATTATTCAGCCTTAAAAATAATAAAATATTGGCATTTTTTACAACATGGATGGATCTAGAGCATTACCCTAAGTGAGATAAATCAGCTAGAAGAAGACAAATAATGTATGATCCCAATTATATGTGGATTCTAAAAACAAATAAATAAAACAAAAGTATAACAGGCTATAGATACATAGAACAAATGGGTGGTTGCCAGAAGGGAAAAGGTAGAGGTAGGTAAAACTGATGAAAGGGATTAAGAGGTACAGACTTCCAGTTATAATATAAATAAGACACATGATGTAATATACATCATAATAAATATGGTCAATAATGTTTAATAACTTTATCAGGGGACAGATGGCTACCAGACTTATGGTGGTGATCATTTCATAATTTATGAAAATGTCAAATCTCCATGTAGTATACTTAAAAATAACATAATATTGTACATCAACTATATTTCAATAAAAAAGAATATTATTTTCTAATTTGGGAAGTTTGGGATGGGGAGAGGAGCAGGTCAGTTTTTTCAGTCTTGTATTTGTATTAATTAATGATAAATTCAGAGAGATGTCCTCAAAAGTTACATTTGAAGAAAAGAAATCTGATTTGAATAAGTGAAAATTTTTGTAGGGTTAAATTTCTGAACAAAAATACTTGAAATTTGCACAAAATTCTGATTTTTATCAATGTATCTTGTGCTCTATCATAAAACCTACAAATTTTAAGCAAAAACTTGGGTCATTAATATATAACTTAACCAATTCTCACTTTGCTGTCTTCTCACATTTACCTCTAAATACTCTGAAAACTTTGAGTTGCTTGTCACATTTCATTTCTACATATGGTATAGTTTGTAAACATTAATTTGTACATATGATAATGTACATATGGATATTATGATCCACAAGTTCCTAACCTAAATTATTCTTGATCTGTGTAGGACAGCCTATGATACATTTATGGCTACAAACCTTGTTTGCAAACCTCTTCCAGCAGTCTACTGTCTAGATCTCTTCTTCTGTTAATCTGTAAGTGCTGGAGGTTGTGTACATAACACTTATTTTTATTGTTATGAATCACATTCTAATGGTCCATAATAAGTGTGGTGGTGCCTAAGTTTGTTAAAAGTTAAGTGACTACTTAAGACTAAAGTCACCAAAAAGTTACAAAAATATTGCCACATAGATTTTAAATTTATATCCGTAAGTCCCATATGTACACGTATATGCACACATATACACATACAAACACATCAACAACATAAGAAGAGTAACCCTTTCCAAATCTTTACCCAATTGGAAAGAGAATTTGGGTTTCTTTTATAGCATATCAATATCAACATGAAATAGTCTTAATACTAATACATTTCATTTTAATAAACATCTTAAATTCCCTAAAGAATTTCAGGTTTGAGAGTAAAGTAAGCAACAACTATATAATTTATTTTATACAATACCAGACTGAATGAGTCAAAGAATAAGTTCACAAATGTTCCTGAAAATTGGTGTCTTGGGGATGCATTTTGAATGTCACATTCATTTATGCTACAGATATTTTTGCACACTAGTTTTCATCAGGAAAGATACCATACTCTGTATTCACTTTGAAGATTCTTTAGTTAATAGCCCTCTCTTTCATTTTACATGTGCCCTTACATTTGTTCTTACTTATTAGCTTCCTCTGAGTAAATTGCTCTTTTCTTTAAGAATTGATCTGTTAGAATGTGCTATGGACTGAATATTGTCCCCCCCAAATTCATATGTTGATATCATAACCCCCAATGTGACTATTTGGAGATGGGACCTTTAGGAAGGTAATTAAAGTTAAATAGGGTCATAAGAGTGAGATCCTAATCCAACAGGATTGGTGTCCTTATAAGAAGAGGAAGAGACACCAGAGAGCTCTCTCTCTCTGTACATTTACAGAAGAAAGGCCAAGTGAGGACATAATAAGAAGGTAGCTGTCTACAAGCCAAGAAAAGAAGTCTTTACAAACTATGACAGTCCTTTGATCTGGACTTCTAGCTTCCAGAACTGTAAGAAAATAAATTTCTGTTGTTTAAGCTGCCCAGTCTGTGGTATTTTGTTATGACAGCCTGAGCAGACTATTACAGAATGCTTACACGTCTAGAAAAAAAAAGGGTAAAGCTATTTTAAGAAGCAGATAAAAAATTAGATCAAGAAAATAGGCTGAATGCCATAAATCTCTATAAATGACAGAAAAGGTAATTAAGAAAATCTACAGTGATGGAAAACAGGAAATTGTTAGCTGGAAAATAGGAAATGTGAGAAGTTTCTTAGTGACAGAAAGTACATGGCTTCATGTACTCATTAACTCATTTAATTCTCAAAAATTCTCACAAATTGTGAAGCTCTTAGAGCAGGCCACTGTTGTTATTATTAATGAAGAAAACCACTACCTAAAACACTCACAGATGTTTCTTGTAAAGTGAGAAGGGTTCTGGAAGTACTCTACCCTTGAAGAGGGTGGTTCAAGAGCCACAGTCTACCATTACGGTGATTATATGAGGAACAATGTTCACAGTAAGTGAAGTAGGTTGACTTCTTTCTCACCAAGTCTGCACGGAGTGGATGAAAGCAGAAGCAATTGTCTCTAGGGTGGGGCAGTACTATGGGCTTTGGACTGGAGAAGCAGAGCTGTATCCCAGGTGTTTGGCAAAACTCAGAGGGAATAGGGGACTATATGCCCAGACAATGAGTTAGTGTTATACCCTTAGCAATTTTTAAATTAAAGTATAGTTTATTTACAAAATTGTGTTAGCTTCAGGTGTACAGCATAGTGACTCAGGTTTTTGGCTGAATTAATTTCAGATATTCCATTATAGGTTATTACAAGATATTGGGTATAAGTCATAGTGTTTTACTGTAATCCTTGTTGCTTATCTATTTTTTTCTTAGCAATGCTTTCCCCCACAATCACTGTAGAAAGAAGACAGTAAATGGAACAGAATCCATAGCAATGGCTTATCACGTGGTGGGATGAATTGAGGAGGTAGAGTGAGAGAGGGTTTAGTGGGACTGATCTTCCCCAGGTGACAGCAATTAAGGGGGGCAATGTCTGCAGAGAATTAAAAAAAATATACATAACTAAAAGTCAGTCTTTTTATTGTCACTATGTGCTGATAGTAAACAATGTTGATTATAAAATACTTCCATCCCTAAGGTAGACCACATCTATTATCTCCCTTTGTATACAGCTGATCTACTGAAGTTATGGAGAATTTCAATACAATGATGATTACACAAGCCAAAGATTGTCAAACAATTGTGCAAAATCAGCACTATGAGAAGCATTAAAGAAAACAAAAACTAATACCTGAGGAAATGAACAAAACAGACAATAATTTTTATAAAAGATTTATATCTTCATGGAGATAAGAGAGGGAATCTATTTTATGTTACTTAGAATGTTAATTGTGAAAGACAATCAACTAGAGACTTGGAGATAAAAATTTTAACCATCCAAAAATCAAAAATAAAATAACAACAACAATAAAAACAAAAAAATTTATGAGATTAGCTAAATTACAGAATGGACAAAACTGAAGAGAGAATTAGTAAGCTGAAGAATTCTCCCAGAATATAACACAGAAGGACAGGAAATATAAAAGCATGCAAGACGTGGTAAGAGGATTGATGGTAAAAAAAGGTAAGTAAGACATGAAAGATAGATCTAGAAGTTTTAACAAAAGCTAGATAAGTTCCCAAAGGAGAGAATAGAGAAAAAGAAGGAGATAAATTAATTAAAACTATAGAGAAACCTTTTTTATAGAGCTGAAGAAATGCACAAGTCTTTAGATTTAAAAAGGTCACCAAATGTGAGTGAGATAAGTAAGAGAAAACCCAAACCTAGCAAACTGGTTAAATCTCAGAACATTAAGATTAAAGAGAAAAATACTAAAAGCTTCCAGAGGTGGAAAAAATTACCTATAAATAAAGAAGCATTAGATTGGCATGAGATTTCTCATTGGCACTACTGGATACTAGAAATTTCTAGAAAATATTAGAAGACTTAGCAATTTCTAAGGGAAAATGAATTTTTCTTGAACTCTATGGTGTCAAACCTTATGTAAGACCAGCTCTTTGCTTTGCTCAGGAAGACTTAACCTTCCAAGCATAGCTCTGACTTGCTTATAAAGCAGTAAATTCAATATTCATATCAGGTGTTGTATGGAGGCTTCTTCCTCTGATGCTAGGAATATAATTTAAAAGGTAAAATAGTTTAAAAAGAGGAAGCAGATGAAGGAGTTGGGATTTTTTCCTGGTGGAGAATATAGAGCTCCGATAAAAACTATGTTGAGAAATTCAGTTCAGGCCTTGAGACTAAAGTACATTCTCCAACTTTTCCCTGAATCTAAATTGAAGCCACATGCTGAAGAGAGATATGCTATTTCTTCAGGGCAGACTGTGGATCTACTCATCCACCTACTAATCTTAAGTGAAAATATTCCCTAAGTAGAAATCTGCACCCAGTTAGTTTTACTGCATCAGAGAGGACAAAATCTAGAGAAAGGACAAGGCTTGGCTTCCTTTCCTTAAGGCACAGTAATCCCAATCATTACTAAACAATGGAAGATGAATGTTTTGGGTTCTGACTTCTTCTGCTATGAGTAAATTGGGAATGAGACCGTGGATAGCAAGAGGCAGGTGTGACAAAGATAGTATAGAACAATTTCAACTCCCCCCTCAAAGATGTCAATTACCTTGAGGCATATTTGTAATTGTTTTAGCAGCAGTACATGTTGCTGTGGCCTGAGGATGGAACAGAAGCTCATGATGCAGAGATTGATTTCCTCCATAAGGATGCCAGTGGAGAGCTCCTGGCAGGAAGGGCTTCCCTTTGGAGCAATTCAATAATTTAAGTGTGAAGAAAGGTAATTTATAGAAAGAGAGAAACCAAGACTGTCTGAGTCAATGAAGCAAAATCACAAGAGAGCCTCAGAGAAACTGAAAATAGCACAGAAATAAATCAGACTAGGCAGACTAGGGAGGAGAATTCAGGGTGCTGATCATCAAATAAGTGGAGTTAGGTTATGATTCTGCACACTGGGGTACAGGACTGTTGAACAGAAGTCTGAACCCTGGTGGCTTGTGTGTAGTTTTGATCAGCTTTTTAAAAATTAAAGTGTAATTGACATACAATATTATATTAGCTTCAGTTGTACAACATAGTGATTCAACATTTACATATATTATGAGATGATCACCATGATAAGTCTAGTTACCAGATGTCACCATTTAAAATTAATACAATATTATTGTATATTTTTATATTTTTATTTATTTATTTTTTTTGCGGTACGCAGGCCTCTCACTGTTGAGGCCTCTCCTGTTGCGGCCTCTCCTGTTGCGGAGCACAGGCTCCAGATGCGCAGGCTCAGTGGCCATGGCTCACGGGCCCAGCCGCTCCGCGGCATGTGAGATCTTCCCGGACTGGGGCACAAACCCGCGTCCCCTGCATCGGCAGGCGGACTCTCAACCACTGCACCACCAGGGAAGCCCTATTGTATATTTTTAATACAATATATTCCTTATTCTGTGTATTACATCCCCATGACTTATCTATTTTATAACAGAAAGTTTGTACCTCTTAATCCCCTTCAATTATTTCGCCTATCCCCTTACTCCTCTTCTCTCTGGCAACCATCCATTTGTTCTCTGTATCTATGAGTCTGTTTTAGTTTAGTTTAGTTAGTTTTGTAAGTGAAATCATAAGGTATTTGTCTTTCTCTATCTGACTTAATCCAGTTAGCATAAAACCCTCTAGGCTCACCCAGTTTGTCCCAAATGGCAAGATTTCATTATTTCTTATGGCTGAGCAATATTCCACTGTATATATGTGATATACATGTATATTACATCTTCTTTATCTATTCATCTATCAATAGACACTTAGGTCGCTTCCATATCTTGGCTACTGTAAATAGTGCTGCAATACACATTGAGGTGCATATATCTTTTCCAATTAGTGTTTTTATTTTCTTTGGGTAAATACCCAGAAGTGGAGTTGCTGGATCATATGGTAGTTCTATTTCTAATTTTTTGAGAAATTTCCATACTGTTTTCCATAGTGGCTGTACCAGTTTATACTCCTACCAACAGTGAACAAGGGTTTCCTTTTCTCCACATTCTCACCAACACCTGTTATATTTTGTCTTTTTGATGATAGCCTTTCTGAACCCTCCTTGAGTCCCTGGAAGAAATCCCACTTGATCATAGTGTATGATCCTTTTAATGTATTGTTGACTTTGGTTTACTCATATTTCATTGAGGATTTTTGCATCTATGTTCATCAAGTATATTAGACTGTAACTTTCTTTTTTTGTGTGATGTTTTTATCTGGTTTTGGTATCAGGATGATGCCGACCTTGTTGAAAGAGTTTGGAAGCGTTCCTTCTTCTTAAATTTTTTGGAATAGTTTGAGAAGGCTAAGTGTTAACTTTTCTTTAAATGATTGGTAAAATTTATGTGCACAGCTGTCTTGTTCTGGACTTTTGTTTGTTGAGAGTTTTTTTTTTTTTTTTTAGCACTGATTCACTTTCTTTACTGATAATTGGTCTGTTCATATTATCTATTTCTTCCTGATTCAGTCTTGGAAGATTGTACATTTCTAGGAATTTATCCATTTCATCCAGATTGTCCATTTTGGTAATTTCTTATGATCGTTTGTATTTCTGCGGTGTCAGAGGCAACTTCTCTTTCATTTCTGATTTTATTTATTTGGGTTCTCTCTATCTCTTGATGAGTCTGGCTAAAGGTTTATCAATTTTGTTTATCATTTCAAAGAACCAGCTCTTAGTTTCATTGATCATTTTTATTGTTTTTTTTTGTCTCTGTTTCATTTATTTCTTCTCTGATCTTTTTATTTCCTTCCTTCTAACTTTGAGCTTTGTTTCTTCTTTTTCTTTTTGTAGTTCCTTTAGGTATAAGAATATAATGTTGTTTTTTGATATTTTTCTTGCTTTTTGTGGTAGGTCTGTATTACTATAAACTTCCCTCTTAGAACTGCTTTTGCTGCCTCACATTGATTTTGTAATGTTATGTTTCCATTTTCATTTGTCCCAGGTATTTTTTTTTATTGCCACTTTGCTATTTTTAGTGACCCATTGGTTGTTGTGTAGCATATTGTTTAGACTCCATCTGTTTTTTTTTTTTTTCAGTTTTAAAAATAATTGTAGTTGATTTCTAGTCTCATACTGTTGTGGCTGGAAGTGATGTTTCACATGATTTAAATCTTCTTCAAATTACTGAGATTTGTTTTGTGGTCTAACATGTGTTGTATCCTGGAGAATGTTCCATATACACTTGAAAACAATGTGTACTTTGCTGTTTTGGATGGAATGTTCTCTATATATCTATTAAGTTTACTGGTCTAATATATCATTCAAGGCCAGTGTTTCCTTATTGATTTTCTGTCTGAATGATTTATCCTTTGCTGTAAGTGGTGTATTAGAGTCCCTTACTATATTGTTTTATTGTCAATTTCTCTTTCTATGTCTGTTAATATTCTTTTATATATTTAGGTCTGCTATTTTGGGTGCATTAGTATTTTAAAGTGTTATATCCTCTTGTTGGATTGATCCCTATATCATTATGCAATATCCTTTTAAAAATCTCTTTTAGAACCTTGTTTTTATGTCTGTTTTGTCTGACATAAGTATTGCTACCCCAGCTTTCTTTTTGCTTCCATTTGTGTATAATACCTTTTCCTTTCCCTCACTTTCAGACTTTGTGTATCTTCAGATCTGAAGTGTGTCTCCTGCAGGCATTATATAGATGGGTCTTGTTTTTGTGTTCATTCAGCGATTCTATGTGTTTTGTTTTTTTGTTTTTTTTTTTTGCAGTACACGGGCCTCTCACTGTTGTGGCCTCTCCCACTGCGGAGCACAGGCTCTGGACGCGCAGGCTCAGCGGCCATGGCTCACGGACGCAGTCGCTCCGTGGCATGTGGGATCTTCCTGGACCGGGGCATGAACCCATGTCCCCTGCATTGGCAGGCGGACTCTCAACTACTGCACCACCAGGGAAGCTCTATGTATTTTTATTAGAGCATATAGTTCATTTAAAGTAATGATACATATGTACTTATTGCCATTTTGTTGTTTTCTTGTTTTTATAATTCCTCTCTGTTCCTTTCTTCTTCTCTTGTTTTCTCCCATTGTGATTTTATGACTATCTTTAGTGTTACACTTGGATTCTTTTCTCTTTATTTTTTGTGTATCTCTTATAGGTTTCTGAGTTTTGATAGCATATCTTACATCTTTTTATTTTGTGTATCCCTTAACTAATTATTGTAGACATAGTTGATTTTACTACCTTTGTTTTTTAACGTTCATACTAACTTTGTAAGTCATTGATCCACTATCTGCACTATATTTTTGTGTTTACCAGTGAAATTGTTTGTTTCATGTATTTTCTTATTGGTAGTTATGGCATTTTCTTTTTTGCTGAAAGTTCTTTTAACCTTTCTTCTACAGGCAGGTTAGTGGTGATGAACACCTTTAGCTTTTGCCTCTCTCGGAAACCCTTTATCTCTCCAAATCTGAATAATAACCTTGCAGTTAGCATATTCTTGTAAGTTTTTTCTTTTCAATACTTTAAATATATTGTTCCAGTTCTTTATGGCCTATAATGTTATATTCCTTATACATTACTAGTTGTTTTCTTCTTATTGCCTTTAAGATTGTGTGTTTAACTTTTGACATTTTCATTATAATGTGTCTTGGAGTGTGTCTCTTTGGTTCATCTTATTTGGGACTCTGCTTCCTGTACCTGGACATCTGTTTCTTTCTTCAGGTTAGGAAAGTTTTTAGCCATTATTTCTTCGTATAAGTTTTCTGTCCCTTTCTGTCCCTCTTCTCCTGCTGGGACCCATATAATGTGGATGTTAGTATGCTTGAAGTTGTCCCAGAGATTTCTTAAACTACCCTGTCTTTTTAAAATTCTTTTTAAATTAATTAATTAATTAATTTGCTGTTCTGATTAGGGGATTTTCACTACTCTGTCTTCCAGTTCACTGATCTGTCCTTCTGAATCAGCTCATCTGCTGTTAAGTTAGTGTGTTTTTCTTTCATTCTAGTTATAGTATTCTTCACCTCTAAGTGGTTCTTTTTTATATTTTCTATTACATTGTTGAAATTCTCACTGTGTTAATTCAGTTTTCTCCTGATTTTGGTGAGCATCTTTATGACCATAACTTTTAACTCTTTATTAGATAGATTATCTCAATTTCGTTTCATCCTTTTTCTGAGGTTTTGTCTTGTTCTTTTGTTTTGACCATATTTCTCTGTTTCCTCATTTATCCTACCTCTCTGTGCTTACGTGTTAGGTAGATCATCTGTGTCTCCTGGTCTTGAAGGAGTGGCCTTATGTAGAAAGTTGGGGCCTAGAAAAGCAATCCCTTCTTGTTAGTAGATCCTGGTGTTCCAGATGTGTCCCCCATGTAGCCTGTATGTGGCCTTTATTTTGGTGGTGCCATGATTGTTGGGGGTGCACTGGTGGGTAGGGTTGCCCCTGAGTTGGGAGCCACTTTGGAGAGGTGCCTGTCTGATCCAAGGATGCTAACTGGGTGTGGTAAGTTGGAAGCCACTCTAGGAGGGGCACCTATCCTGGCAGAGGTCACTGGCTGAGTGTGGAGAGGGAGTAGCTAATTTGAGGGGTGCTAGTCTGGTTCTGGGCCACCAACAAAATGTGGCAATGTGGGAGCTGCATTGGAAAGGTGCTGACTAGGGCAGGCTGGTTGGGTAGGGCAGGTCAGGAGGGGAATGCCAAGGTGGGGCAAGGGGTGCTAGCAATATAGATGGTGAATGTCAGAAGTGGAGCATGCCAGTGCCAGGCCAGCTAGGTAGAGGAAAATAAAAATGGCATCCACCAACACTTTGGTTCCCAGATAAATTTCCAGCAGACCCTTGCCTTTTTGGCACTTGCCCTAAAGTTAGTCAATAAATCTTCACTTATGGTCAGGTGCTTTTCAAACTGCTGCCTCTATGCTCAGATTTGTAGTGAGTTTGTATGTGAGCCCTTCAAGAGCAGAGTCTTGGTTTTCCATAGCCCACTGGCTCTTCTAGATGAAAGCCCTGCTGGTTTTCAAAGCAAGATATTATGGGAGCTTGTCTACTTGGTGAAGGTCCCCAGAGCTGGGGTGCCCAAGGTGGGGCTCAGACCTCTCACTCCTGAAGGAGGACCTTCACGTTTGTGATACCCCTCCTGCTTGTGGGTCACCACCCTGGAGGTGTGAGTCCTGACTCCTATCCATCTCAATGTTGTTTTTTCTTTATATCCATAGTTGTAGAAGAGCTGTTCTGTTAGTTTTCAGGTCATTCTCAGAGGATAGCTATTCTATGTGTAGTTATAGTTTTGGTGTGTCCATTTGAGGAGGTGAGCTCAGGATCTTTTTATTCTGCTATCTTGATCCCTGTCCTGTGGTCAGCCTTTAAAGCCCTGGAGCACCAGGTTACCCATCCCTGCCCATTTAGAAGTTTGGCAGTTCAGTGTCTGGCTGGGCAAACTTCTGGGATAGATTCTTCCTTAAGAGTGATTGAGTAGTAAATGTTAGCAGAGATACATTTCCTTGATTGGAAAATATTTGCCCAGCTTCTTTTCTCTGAAAGTATAGAGATACATCAATTATATCCCAGGTATATAATTAATAGTATCTAATAATGAAAGAGTAAAAAATGAGTATTCAGTTTAATGTTGAAATAAAGGAGAGAGTGGTGCATGTATTTAAGAGATACTCTGAATGTCCAATTCATTGTTTCTTCTTCCCCTTCTTCTTCTAAATGCTAAAAGAGACATCAAGTTGAACTGAAGCACTAAAAAGCCAAACTAAACATGTTAAAGCAGGAGGCTTTAACTTAAATAATTTTAGCATGTGGCTAAAACTTAAATAATTTTTGACCTTTAAACCACTAAATGAAAAGATAAAGTGGCTATTAGAAGTAGATTAATAAAGAGCAAGATGAAACTAAACAAGTTGCAGATAACTGCTGAAACTCAGTGAAAGAACTGTGCCAGTAGTCTGGCTCTATATTGAAACTTTCCTTAGGATGAAAGCAGGCCATAATAATTTTCCTTCTCTTCTAGTAATTATATTTTCATAAGGAAATTTGTACTGACTGTTTTACTGCCATAATCTTATTTATTTATTTATTTATTTTGGCCATGCTGAGCGGCTTGTGGGATCTTAGTTTCCTGACCAGGGATTGAACCTGGGCCCATGGCAATGAAAGCACTGAGTCTTAACCACTAGACTGCCAGGAAATTCCCACTGCCCTAGTCTTGATTGCTATCAGTTATCTATTGCAGGGGACAGACCTTCATGTTTGGGGACAAAACATTAATGCTACCATTAAAAATACACCAACTGATTTTTGACAAAGGTATGAAAGCAATTCAGAGGAGGAAGAACAGCCCTTTCAGCACAACATTCTGCCACAACTGGACATCCAAGACAAAAAAATGAACTTAATCCTAAACCTCATACTTTATATAAAAATTAACTCAAAATGGATCATAAACTGTGTGTTGAATATAAAACTATAAAACTCTTAGAAATAAAAGGAGAAATTCTTCTGTGTCTAGGACTAGGCAAAGAATTCTTAACTTTGACACCAAAAGCATAGTTCATAAAAGAAACAAATGGGTAAATTGTACCTGATTGAAATTAAAAACTTTTGCTCTGTGGAAGATCCTGTTAGAAGGATGAAATGCAAACAACAGAGTGGGAGAAAATACTTGCAAGCTACATATCTGACAGAGGTCTAGTACCTGGAGTACATAAAAAACTCTCAAAACTTACTAGCGAAAAATCAAAAGAATCCAAGTATACATTGAGCAAAAGACATGAACAGACATTTCACAAAATAAGATATACAGATGGCAAATAAGCACATGAAACATCTAGAACATCACTGACCATTATGAAATACAAATTAAAACTGCTGTGATCTATCACTACACATCTATCAAAATGGCTAAAATAAAAAAAGCAACATCGCCAAATGTTGGCAATAATATGGAGAAACTGCATCATTTCTTATAAAACTAAACGTGATTATCATATGGACCAACAATTGCACACTTGAGCATTTATCCCAGAGAACTAAAAACTTGTGTTCACACAAAAGCCTGTACACAGATGTTCAATAGCAGATTTTTTTGGGTCATAAGCCCAAACAGAAAAGAACTTAGATGTTCTTCAGTGACTGAATGATTAAACTATGGTACAGCCATATAATGGGTAAAAAAAGGAATGCATTATTTTTTTTAATTTCTTTTTTTTTTTGATTGGAGTAAAATTGCTTTACAATGCTGTATTAGTTTCTGCTGTACAATGAAGTGAATCAGCTATATGTATACCTATATCTCCTCCCTCTTGCACCTCTCTCCCACCCTTCATCTCACCCATCTAGGTCATCACAGAGCACCAAGCTGAGCTCCCTGTGCTATACAGCAGGTTCCCACTAGCTATTTTACACATGGTAGTGTATTTATGTCAAACCTAATCTCCCACTTCGTCCCACCCTCCCCATCCCCCCCGTGTCCACATCTCCATTCTCTATGTCTTCGTCGCTATTCCTGCCCTGCAAATAAGTTCATCTGTACCAGTTTTCTAGATTACACACATATGCGTTAATATATAGTATTTGTTTTTCTCTTTCTGGCTTACTTCACTCTGTATGACAGACTCTAGATCCATCCACGTCTCAACAAATGACCCAATTTCATTCGTTTTTAGCTGAGTAATATTCCATTGTATATATGTGCCGCATCCTCTTTATCCATTCATCTGTCATTGGATGTTTAGGTTGTTTCCATGTCCTGGCTATTGTAAATAGTGGTGCAATATACTCTGAGGAATGCATTATTGATGCACACAATAACTTGCATGAATCTCTAGGAATTATACTGATTAGAAACCAGTCTCCAAAGGTTAGATGTTGACAGTTCCATTTATATAACATTCTTGAAATGACAAAATTATAGAGTTGGAAAACAGATTAGTGATTGTCAGGGGGCAGGGAAGGGAGAGGGTGCTGGGTAGGGAGAGAGATGCTTGTGGTTATAAACGGCAACAGGAGAGATCCTTGATAGAACTCTTTTGTATCTTCATTCATGATGGATACGTGAACTTACACATGTGATAAAATTACATAAAACACACATGCACACACACAAATGAGTACAAGTAATACCGGGGAAATCTGAGTAAGATCAGTGGATTCTCAATGTTAATATACCAGTTGTGCTATTGTTCTATAGCTTGCAAGATGTTATCATTGAGTGAAAGTTATATGGGAGGTTTTTATATTATTTCTTATAACTGTATATAAATCTACTGTTATCCCAAATTAAAAGATTCATTAAATAAAAAAACAGCAAGTTACCTGCTCAGTTACATTTAGCATACTTAGGTAGAAACATGGAGTTTTATAACCTTGTCACTCAAAGGGTGGTCTGCGGACCTGTAGTATTGGCATCCCCTGAGAACTTTTCAGAAACCCAGAATATCAAGCCCCACCCCAGATCTATTGAAAAAGAATCTGCATTTTGACTAGGTCCTCAGATAATTTGTATGCACAGTAAAGTTTGAGAAATATTGTTCCATGAGAGTAGTCTTTCAAGCTTAAATCTGTAAATGTTGGCAGAAGTCACACTTTTTCTTTTGCTTAAGCACCCATTTTCTCTTCTTGAAGGGAAGGGGGAAAAGTCCTAACTTTTCTTGAATGCTAGCTGTGTCAATATCACACATGTTTCTCACAAAACTCAATGAGATGGACTTTATTATATCCCTTTCCTGATGAACTAACTGAGGCCCAGCCTATATGATTAAAAAACCATGTATGAAAATAAGGGATAGAAGGTTCTTAACAAATTTTGACAGAACTGTAGAAGAAAAAAGGAAATAATTAGAACTCAATGTTTGGTGATCTGTGAAAGGTAAGTATTTTGATTTTAAGAAGCCAAACTAGTCTTATAGTGAGTTACTTCTCTTAAAAAGTGGAGAATATTCAGAGTACATCAACATAACTGAGTAAGAATCTAGTCATTTGGTCCTATTTTAGCAAAATGAACTGGAAGGTGAACTTGTTAAAATTGAATGACACTAACTTAAAGTTAGTTTGCTTATATGTAAGGTAAAGGGACTATTTTACAGGGGAGAATAAATGATAAACTATGGGAATACATTTGGATCTTTAAGAGGAAAATGTGGAAAACAAAGAACACCATATGGGACAATAACATAAATTTCCAAGGCTTTTTGGAGAGGCAGCCCACTCTCCTGATGAACATTGTAATCAAGCTTTACAGTCAAAATTACTTACCATGGCATGTCTTGTGCAAATAATTTGCATAGTCTGTCACATACTGTACTACACTGAATATTCAATTCAAATAACCTAGTTTCTGAAGGGTATAACAGCACACAGCAGAAAATCTTACTCATAAATCATATGTGCATGGTTGAGGGAGCTCGCCATTTGATCTATTTGTAGTCAGTACAGATCTTGGATGTGCATCACAGATTTTTATGTAAATCAGGGACATCAATAGTCATATAAATTTGATTCCTCTTAGTGAATGTGACAGAATCACCTTATTGGCTACAAGCAAAATGCAGAAGTAATGTAAAAGAGATTATGGCTTTAAAATACTGCAGACTCCCTATGGCTCTGTTCTTTTTAATTTGATATTTGAGAAGAAGAGGTAATTGTCAGCAGAACTGTGTATGTATCCTTTTGGAAACAGAAATTTATGTTTGGCTTTCTAGCAATAAGCTGGACTCAGGGTGTCCTGCAATTGATAAGTGGCTGGGATTATTATGATTCCTGTCATGCTACCTGTAATACTAGGTTCTTAAACATCTTTCTCAGGTGGTAAGATTATTTGTCAAAAAGGTTTAAGTCAAGCACGGTGACTTTGAAAGCAAAAGAATACACCACCATAGCTGGAGATAGGGATATTTTTGTTATACTCTTGAACAGTAGATATTCTTATTTGCTTGTGTGCAGGGAGAATTCAAGTTTTGTGGGGCTGTAAACATATAATTTATAGGCCCCTTTTAATGAAAAAGAATAGAAAATTGAATTCTAATTTCAACACAGTCTTCAGTGAAGGACACTGAAACGTAAGATTTTTTAGCTTCACAGTAAATTTACCTCTACAGATGTTAAAAATGTGTTCAAAACCGTCCAATGTTTTAAAGTCACCATCCAGAGGTACCACTTCAAATCCAGTAGAGTGGTTTTAATTAAAAAAATGAAAAATAAGTGTTGGCAAGGTTATGGAGAAATTGGAACCCTTGTACCTCATACGTTATTGGGCATATAGGATGGTTCAGTTGCTGTGGAAAGTAGTTTGACAGTTCCTCAAAAAGTTAATCACAGAATTATTACATGAGCTCATAACTCCACACTTAGGTATATGCCTCAAATAGTGGAAAACAGTTAGTTAAACAAATACATGTACAAGCCTGTATAATAGCCCTATTCACAAGAGCCAAAAGATGGAAATAGCCCAAATGTCCATCAGTGAATGAGTGGATAAACAAATTATAGTATATATACATACAATGGAATATTATTTGGCCATGAAAAACAGTGACGTACTGATACATGCCACAACAAGGATGAACCTTGAGAACATTATGCTAAGTGAAAGAAGCCGGGAACAAAAGGTCACATATTATGTGACTCCATTTAGACAAAATATCCAGAATAGATAAATCCATGGAGACAGAACACAGACTGGTGGATGCTAGGAACTTGAGGGAGAAAAAAAAATGGAGAGAAACTGTTTAACGGGTAAAAAATTTACTTTAAAGTGATGAGAATATTTTGAAACTAGGTAGAGGTCGAGGTTGAACAACATTGTGAACGTACTAAATACTACTCAGTTGTTCTCTTTAAAATGGTTAATTTTATGTTGTATGAATTTCACCACAATCATTTTTTTAAAAAAGTCCACAATTCATTCAATGACTCAGTAACTGATTGTTACTAGTGTTGTAACATTACAATATTACCTTCTATTACAGTGTGCTAAGCTCCAAGGAGAACTGATTGAATGTTTATGGGGTCCCTATTATGAAATAGGTATCGTGGTATGCTAAAAAGTAAGTCACATTACTTGTTCTTAAATAAGTTAGTATAAAAATTAAAAAAACTATAATTGTTAACATATTTACAGAATTGTGTGACATTAACAATGTGTGATAAAGAAATGATTAGACAAGGCTTTGAAAGCAGATAGGCTTGAGATGATTTTGAAGAGTATGTGGTTTAAGTAATGGAGGAAACTAAGGGGGTAAAAGAGTGAGCAGAAGCATGAAGATATGAATGAGTGTGGGTCTCATGGGAGCTAAAGAGAAGACCAGTAGAGAAATGTTTTGGGTGGCACTTGGGTGTAACGTTTGTTAGTTACTATGGGGTTAGATAATAGAATTGTTGACCTAGCAGAAGGGAGGTGGTGAGGGCATTTTAGTGGAAGAAATAGCATGAGAAAAAGTATGGAGGTGGGAACTATGGAGTTATGTGCTCAGTATACTCCTGTAAAAGTTCTTAACTTAGTCTTCACTGATTATTTAAAGGTTCTTCTTTTGGTTTCAGAAATTCCTTGAAGCCCTGAAATTGCATACAATTTAAAAATGTGCTTACATACTTTTCTGGAGAAAATGTCTATATATTTTTAGTAGATTTTCAAAGGGTAGCACCTCAACTGTTAGGATTTAGCAAAGTTCACATGTTGCTAAAAAAATTGCTAGCAAACACTATTCTTCTTTTCACACGTTAGGAACTCTTGTTCTTCATAGAGCCAGAAGTTCTGGCTTACTGGGGTTAAATTTACTGTAGTTTTATCTACAACAAAAAGGGAAGATTTTTTAATTAGTAGATTTTATTATCATTATTTTTTAATAAAGACTCCATATTTTAGAGCAGTTTTAGGTTTACGGAAAAATTGAGCAGAAAGTACAAAGAGCTCCTGCCTTCTATCCCTCTCCCCCACCCTCCACCCTCCGTTTCCCCTATTATTAACATCTTGCATTAGTGTGGTACATCTGTTACAATGATGAATAAATATTATTATGAACTAAAGTCTATATTTTACATTAAGATTTACTCTTTGTGCTATACAGTTATGTGGGTTTTGACAAATGCATAATGATATGAATCTATCATCACGATATCATATAGAGTAATTTCATTGTCCTATAACTCCCCTGTACTCTACCTGTTTATCCCTACATCTCTCCCACAAATCCTTGGAAAACACTGATCTTTTTATGTCTCTATAGTTTGCCTTGAAGAATGTTGTATAGTTGGAATCATACAGTATGTAGCTTTTCAGACTGGCTTCTTTTACTTAGCAATATTCATTAAAGTGTCCTCTATGACTTTTAGTGACTACACATTTCTTTTTATCACTGAATAATATTCTATTGTATGGATATACACAGTTTATCCATTTATCTAATGAAAGACATCTTGTTTGCTTCCAAAATTTGGCAATTATGAATAAATAAAGCTTCCATAAACCCCTGTGTGCAGGTTTTTGTGTGGACATACGTTTTCAACTCATTCAGGTAAATTTGGGTAAGAAGTGTGTTTGCTGGATCATATATTCAGACTATGATTAGCTTTGTAAGAAACTGCTGAACTGTCTTCCATAGTGACTGCACCATTTTTCATTCCCACTAGCAGTGAACGAGAGTTCTTATTGTTCTACCTCATTGTCAGCATTTGGTGTTGCCAATATTTTGAATTCTAGCTATTCTAATAGGTGTGTAGTGGTATCTCTTTGTTTTAATTTGTATTTCCCTAATGACAAATGATGTCGAGTACTTTCCATCTGTTTATCTTTGATGAGGTGTCTGTCCAGATCTTTTGCCCATTGTTTTTTTATAATTGAGTTGGTTGTTCTGTTATTGTTGAGTTTTTTTTTTATTAAAGCATAGTTGACTTAATATAATATTAGTTTCAGGTGTACATAATAGTGACTTAATATTTTTATAGATTATACTCCATATAAAATTATTATAAAATGTTGACTATATTCCCTGTGCTGTACATTACATCCTTGTAACTTATGTATTTTCTAACTAATAGTTTGTACCTCTTAATCTTCTTCACCTGTCTTGCCTCTCCTCCCACCCTAAGGGGCTCTCCCTCAATCTGTGTTCAAGCGGTTGAATGTTTAAAACTTCTACTAGGAACTCTACATTTCTTTCTGGTATATTTCAAAAGAATATTTGAATTGCAGTTCATGATTTTAAAATGGTTTTTATGATTTTTTCCTCATTTGAATCTCACAACAACCCCATGAATGAAGCTACTTGTGATTACCCTCCTTTTCAGATGAGGAAACTGAGGTTCTAGCAAACTAAGAGATTTGTCCAAGTCTGAGAACAGTAAGTGAAAGTTTGAAGAGAAGAATCAAGTTCCTTTAGTTTCATTTGTTTTAATCTATTATTCCAATCTGTTATTTATTTTTTTTAACCCAATCACAATTGTATCTGCCATCCTGTCTTATTTTGTTTCATTTATAGATTTGGGACTTGTATCATTTATGGCTTTTTCCTAATCACTGAAAAAAAATGTTGAGCAGCACAATATAACACATGGAGTCTGTAGTTATGTTATTAGAGATCAGATTTATACTGGCTCATTTATTAAAATTTAGCAGGTATACTTTTTCAGAGAACTATGAATTCACTGAACACATTTCCCTATCTTGCTTGAGAAGATATAAAAAGAGACTGTCAAATTCTTTTTTAAAATGAGGTTAATGGGACTTGAGTTTTAGCAACCCACATTTGCTATCTAAGGAGCGTCATTTATTTTCTAAGTGCTAAAACTCATATTTAACAATCCATTCTAGAGTTCTGCCAGGGACCAACATAGAACTGTGTGGTCTATAGCTTCCACATTCTACATCATACCCTTCTTTGAAAATTAATACATGAGCATTTTTTTTTTTTTTTTTTTTTTTTGTGGTACACGGGCCTCTCACTGTTGTGGCCTCTCCCGTTGCAGAGCACAGGCTCCGGACGCGCAGGCTCAGCGGCCATGGCTCACGGGCCCAGCCGCTCCGCGGCATGTGGGATCTTTCCGGACCAGGGCACGAACCCATGTCCGCTGCATCGGCAGGCGGACTCTCAACCACTGCACCACCAGGGAAGCCCCATGTGCATATTTTTATATAGCAGATTCAAATCAGTTATAGTTGAAGATTCTTCTGAATGTTATTTGTTATTTAGATGTTCCTCGGAAATTAAATATAAATATAATTTTTATCAGGGCAAATGATACTTCTGAATCTACCTGTGTGTGAGCATTATTATGACCTTATAGTCAAGGGTAAGTAATTCTCTTTAGTGAGTGGAATAGAAAGCATACTTCAAGCTTGTTCTGGATGGAGGCTTTGATTGAGTCAAGGACATCTTTTTAGAAAGAGAGGAAAAAATTGCCTATTGTTTGATTCCTTTGTCCCCTTCCCTTCCTAGCGCTTCCCCTCATGTTCAATGATATTCAAAATTTCTTAATAGGGGAAAATCTTTCCATTCCACAATTAGAATTAGGGTCAACTTTTTTTTTTGGAAAAGAATTATATAATTTATGTTAAGATATAAATTACCAAGATTGTTTTATCTCCTGAAGTAGACTTAGGCATGGGGGTGTAGCTGATGGTGTGAGTGTTAGTGGTTAGTGGGAAGGGGTAGGGTGTTAGATGGAGAGAATATTAAGAGCTTGGGATTTTCACTGTGGTGAAGAGGGTGAAAATAAGTTTAAAAAGCACTACCAGGGTGAAGTCAAGAGCCTCTATGGACCATGATGATAAATTTCAGCTACTTCACAGTTTAACACAGGGTCACTCTGGACCATAGCAAGTTTACAACTAAGGTGATAAAGATAGTTTGTCATTGAAGGTATTGCTCTCTTCTCTCTTACTTCTTTTCCTCTCTCAAACTTTCTCATTCTGGGCTCTTCTGTGTTCCCTGCCCTCCCCCCCACAGTCCTTATTTATGGTCTCCTCATCTACTTTGGCATATAATTTACTGTCCTGGGTGCTGGGTTTATTTTTCTCAGCTAATATTAGTTTTTTAAAAATAAGTAATCAATGACAGGGGAGGTGATCATTTGGGTACAGCTTTGCATTTTGAAGGTTAGTGAAGTAGAATACTCCTGTAATTAATTTGTTTATCTGAAAGCATGTTTTAAGTTCCTCTCAAGTTGAACCTCTTTTCCTGTTCCAACTATTGCACTTTAGTGTCATATTGGAAATTATAACAGAATTTAAAAATCATCTTCATCATGATTTTATATTACTGTGTTAATAAGTTAAGTATAAATTAATTGGCTCTTATTAAAAAATAAACAATAGAATTAAGTCTATTTAATGTCAAAATATTGCATATGTGAACTATTTCCAACAGACCATATTTTAGCACTTTTTTGATTACTCTCAAGGTGAATGCTTTCACATTTACTTTTAACTCATTTTTTTACTTGTTAGTTGCCAGTTTTGAAGTCATATTATGTTTCTTATATTTTCGTATGAGCTTTTCATATGTTATATAAATGTAAACATTTTCTCTGCTTATTGTGTCCCTGCTAGTTTTTTTTTTTTTTTTTTTTTTTTGTGGTACGCGGGCCTCTCACTGTTGTGGCCTCTCCCGTTGCGGAGCACAGGCTCCAGACGCGCAGGCTCAGCGGCCATGGCTCATGGGCCTAGCCGCTCCGCGTCATGTGGTATCTTCCCGGACCGGGGCACGAACCGATGTCCCCTGAATCGGCAGGCGGACTCTCAACCACTGCGCCACCAGGGAAGCCCCCCTGCTAGTTTTTTTAAACAATGAAGTTTTAATTTTGATAGTTAAATTATCCACATTTTCCTTTGTCATTTCTTCCAGCATAGAAAGTTCTCCATGTATTTGATGAAAGTTCTCTTTAATTTTCTCATAATTTTTGAAAATTGATTTTGGTTTAAATTTCATGCATCTGAAATCTAGTTGGCTCCTTGGACTGATGTAAGGATCTAAATACACCTCCCTTTCTTCAGAATAGCACACCACCTACCACAATTCTTTGAATAATCTTTCATTTTTCTTGTGATTTATGATGTCATCTTCATTTTCCATTAATGTGTCATTTTTTTTCTATTAATCAGATTTCTATTTTAAGCAAGGCTACTTAATCCTTCACATACATCAAATATGTATAAATAAAATATAATTCTTAATTCATAGCTTTATTGCAGGATCCTTTTCCTTCTACTTACAGCCATGGTCAGAATGAAAAACAGTGTGTATGTGTGTATTGGGTTGGTAAAGAGAGATGGGGGTGGGGATGGGGTGGAGAGGAGGAGGAGAAAAACGAGAGCTTTTGATCATTTATTTTTCCATAATAGAAGTTCGCTGAGTGCACACGATTTAATTTCTTTTCTAATCATTTTCTTCTACCCCTTAGTCATTGCTTTACTTTGATCTTTTTTCAGCTTTGCAATTATTCCAATAACGCATGTTGCTGCATTACATCTGGTGGATGGGCACTAGAGGGCAGTGTATGTGCATGTTTTTGGGTGCAAACCTTGATGCTGCTCAAAGGCAGTTCTGAGGAAAGTTCAAGCTTTGTTGTGATTGATTGCTGCTGTGCCTCTTTTTCTTAACAATCCGTGCTTTGGTCCAGCAGCCCACAGTACAGTAGGAGCCAGTGCTAGGCAGACTATTGCCGACTGCCACGGACCTTGTACAATGGAGTAAAACCTCCTTTTGGTCTTACACTATGAACTTGTTCATTCATTCATTTGTATTTTTCAACAAAGAGTGAGTAGTTCTGGTGTTATATCTGACTCTTGTGATTATGAGTGGTTTTTACTTTTAGTTTGTGCTATTTTTCAGATTTCCAGCAGTGGAAATGTATAAAATATGAGAAAGAATAAATGTTATAAAAATTAAGACGCCTTACTGTTTCTAGCAGTGAAAACTTACTGTCAGTTATTAAAGGATTGTGCTTTAATGATAGAGAGAGGCGAAAACATCGTCAATCAAGCTGTATTTTCCTATATTGTTAAGCAGGGATACTGAAAACTTGATTCAGGCACTGAGCCAAGGAAAGTGTTGGTAGAGAAGAAAAGAAAAATGTAAATCACTGGAAATTAGGCTTATTTGAAGCTGCCCAGGTGGGAAGTTCTGCCTTCCTCCAAAAGACGAAAGCTTTGTCGCTTTTGCCACTTCCTTGAAGGTATTGCTCTGAAGGACTTTCTGCCCAGGCTTTCGAACCACATCAGGGACCTGGAGGCTACTCTCTAGGTGATTTGATCCACTGCAGGGAGTTGAGACAGGAGCTCTGTGTCGGGGGCACCCTAGCAGTGATGTGTTCCAAGTTGGAACTCAGAATACAATTTCTCATGATTAGTTCTACAGTCCTTTTCAAGTAGCACTGGTCTTAAATAAATGATGATCTAAATTGAATTCTGTAGGTCTACCTTCCATGTGTTACTTTTAACATTGTTACAATGGAAAAATGCATTAGGACTTTCAAAACACCATCTTTTTTTTTTAAATTTGGGGGATCATTTGTATGAGCAAATGACAAGGGTAATAAGTCTCCTTAATTCAGAGGTCACTAGCATTCCAGGAACTAGAAATATGGTATCAGCAGCTACATTTAAGGACATATTAGATTTAAAATTAGATTTGGAATTAATTTAAACTAGCCCATGTCTAAGCATTTAAAGCCATAGACGATAAACTCCTCCACATACCTCTCGAAAAGCATCTTGGAAGAAGCAAATTGCCTAGGAATTCTAATTATCTGAAGTTGTTTGCCAGTATTTTGCTTTGAGTAGAATTCTCATATGTATTTCTGTCAGTGAGTAGGCAGCTTTTTTCTTTGGCCAATTAAAACTCAGGTCTTGGAAAGATTTCATTGTCATTGCTTAATTTTTGTTCAGTCTTTTACTCTATTTGCCCACCAAAATTATGCTGAGGGTCTGTAAACTTTTTGAATTCTCCAGAGTGGATAAACCTCAGGTGTGAATAAAAGAAAAGGTGGCCCTTCCAAAGGTGTCCATGCTCTCATCTTTGGAACCTGGGAATATGTTATGTTAATGGCAAAAGGAATTTGGCAGCTTACAGATTTTAAAATGGGAGATTATTTGGGTGGGCCCAGTCTAATCACATAAGCCCTTAAAAGCAGAAAAAACTTCTCTGATTGCAAGCAGAAGAGACTGTCAAATCCAAATACTGAGGGCTGCGTTGATACCAGGGACATACCTGACATGAGCGTATGAGGATTCAGAGAAAAATTACAGCCTGAGTTTCTGGGATGAAGCTGCAGATGGTTTACATATGGCACCAAAGGTTTTGGCCTCCAGTGGGCAGTGAGATGGTGAAATGCTAGGCCTGCTAAATTTGTATTTGTCCCAATGCATGGAGTTGATCCAAATGCTGTGGACATAGTGAGACATGGAATAGGAACAGGCAGATGCAGAACCAGATGCTGACCTGAAGAAACCAAACAGAAGCTGGTTGTTCAACCCAGCTAAATTTTCACCAAGTTATTGATGAGCACCAAGTTATTGATGAGCTGATCTGAAGAAATCAAAACAGAAGCTGGTTGTTAAACCTGGCTAAATTTTCACCAAGTTATTGATGAGCAAGAGTTGTTAATTTCAGAACTTTATTGAAGCCCTCTATTAATGGTGAGCTAAGTACGGTAATTTAATTGTAGCTGCCTGCATAAATGGCCTGTTAATCAGAACACAGTTCCTTCCATATTGTAGTTTATATTCCTCAGTGAATCTTTTCAAAATTGTCTTTGTAAGTCGGGAGTGAAGTACTTTGTCAGGTTCCATTAAAACCAAATATTTGATCTAAGAAGAATACATTGATGATCGAGTAATGATTGCTGTGCCTAAGGGGGCCAACTAGGCAAACAGCCCCTCTTCCCCTCAGATTAATGTCTGAACAAGGCCTGTTTCAGTCTACACGAACCATATGTTACATTTCCAGTTCCTTTCAAAACACATGTTGGTACGGTTTAAGCAAAACATTCATTACTTTAAAAAATATCCCCTGATTCTAATTTTAAAAGCATGTGAGTAAATGCATTGCTCATTAGTGGGAGAAAAACAGTGCATTGAGCTCCAAGTGGGGAAAAGTGTAACAGCCTTGAGAGCTCTTTCATGTGGCCACCATTTGTATCTTAATCCTGCGAGAAGCACACCTTTCTCCAATTAGTTTTGCCCTGAGTAGGAAGCTTACTGTGTCCCATAGCCTGGTGCTTTTGTTACACAGAGAGATGCCTACCGAAGTCCAGACTTCAACCATTGTTTTCCTTTCATTTGAGTCTTAACTCATGTCCTAGACTCTGGAGGTGACTACCGAGTGCAATCACCTCCGGATTACCGTGCCTTCTCAAAATCTGGTTGTCACATGAGTCATTAGAATGATTGCAGTTGAAACCAACAATTGTAGAGAGGAAATCAAATGCATAACTTCTACTTCTTATACTTGTGGAATCAGTTAAAGCATGAGGGTCCAATTTTGGTTTTGACCCCAAATAGCTTAGAAGCACATTAAATTGTGAATTTGCTATGAGACATTGTAAAAAACTTGGTGGTATTTTGTGATAAAAATTTTGTGAAATCAGACATGGAGCTTGATCAAATATATTCATGGAGGAAGATGTGCAGTTACTTAAGAGAAATTAACTTGACAATAGTTTAGATTTAAGAATTTTAAGAGTGAAGTAAATATTTATGGGAAAAGCATTATCTTCCCTCCAAAATTATATAATTTGTGGATCTCAATCATTCAATTATTCATTCATTCACTTATTGTATGTCTACTATATGCCAGGAGTCTTCTGGACATTGGGAATATAGAAGTAAACATAATGAAGTCCTTACTTTCTGGTAGGGAGAGACAGACAACATAAACATTTAAAAAATACAGACTATGTCAGGTGATGGTAAATGCAACAAAGAAAAAAAAATCAGGGTAATGGAGTTGGAGGAGTGAAAGACACTGCTATTTTCTATCGGGTGGTCAGGGAAGGTCCCTCCAATAAGGTGAAATTTAAGCAGAGACTTTGAAAGAAGTGAGGGAGGAAGTTATGTGGAGATCTGAGGGAAGCCTGTTCGGGTGTGGCTGGGTCAGAGTGAAAGAGTGAAAGTGGTGGGAGCTAAGGTCAGAGGAGCAGTGGAGAGGTTGGTGGCAGGGGAGATAACGTAGGGCCCTGTGAGCCATTATGAGGACTTCAGCTTTCACTCAGAATGAAATGGGAAGCCACTGGAGAGTCTGGAGGAGAAAGGGATGATTTGCATTTCAGCACAATCACCCAGGCTGTTCTGTTGAACACAGATTATAGGGGGCAAACAGTGGAAGCTAGGTGACCAGTGAGGAGACATTGTTGCAGCTGTGTGTGAGATGCTGAGATGTGGTCAGATTCTGAATATGTCCCAAAGGAACAGCCAACAGAATTTGCTATTGGATTGGCTGTACTGAATGAGAGAAAAAAGAAGGTGAATTTTTGAGCAAATGGAAGAATGAACGTGCCTTCTACTGAGAAGAGGAAGACGTAGGAGGAACAGATTTGGAAGAAGTGAGGGAATTAAGGGACATGTCAAATAGACACCACTGTGGTGGTGGAAATATTAAGTAGGCAATTGGTATGTGAAACTGAGGTTCTGGGGAGAGATCTGGACTGGAGATATAAATTTGGGAATCATCAGGGTGTTAATGTTGCTTAAAACCATAGGACCAGATAAAATCACATACTAAGAGAATGTAGGAAGAGCAGAGGAGGGGTCTGAAGATTGTGCTTGGAGCTTTCCAAGTTTAGAGGTTGGGGAGATGAGATGGAGCCATCAATGAATGGTGAGGAGAATGTCCACTGAGATAGGGCATAAATCAGAGAGAGAGGCATCTGGCAAACCAAATGAAGATAGTATTTCAAGAAGGGAGTGAGGGATCAACCCTGAATTGCTTCTGATGGGTGGAAAAAAGCAGAACTGAGGCCTGACCATTGGCTTTGGCAACATAGGAGGTATTGCTGACTTTGGTAAAAGTGGACAAAGCCAATAAAAACGTTCATAAAAGTGGGAAAAAAACTAGTGGAATGAAGGAATAAAATCCTGGTTGAAACAGGGTCACAAAGACATGGGAGGAGGGGAAATAGAAAAAGTGAATATAGGTAATTGGTTTGAAGAGATTTGCTGTAAGAGGAGCAGACAAATAGGACAATAGCTGATGCTCACGTGGAACTAAGGGGGGCATTTTGTTGCTGTTGTTTAAATGTGAGAACTGCTACAACATGTTTAGATGCTTATAGAAATGATCCAACAGAGAGGTGGTGAGGGAGAGAAAGGGAACACTGCCCAAGTGACGTCCTGAGTAGATGAGGGGGATGGACACTCCTGGAGGAATCCGCCTTGAAACATGGTGTGTTCAGCTCATCCACTGTAATAGGAGCAAAAGCTAATTAAAACGGTACAGGCCCAGAGCATCCCTGGTGGCGCAGTGGTTGAGAGTCCGCCTGCCGATGCAGGGCACACGGTTTCGTGCCCAGGTCCGGGAAGATCCCACATGCCGCAAAGCGGCTGGGCCCGTGAGCCACAGCCGCTGAGCCTGCGCGTCCGGAGTCTGTGCTCCTCAACGGGAGAAACCAGAACAGTGAGAGGCCCGCGTAAAGTGTACAGATCCAGACACACATTACAGTTGGTGGTGGAAGCATGTGGAACTTCTGATGGCTTCTGTTTGTTGGCTTGTCCTCTTGCTGCTTTTTCCTTTTGGCACAGTTGTTTTTCTACTGTCTGTCAATGCCTTCCCATGACCAGCGTTTGGGAGGGCTCAAAACAGGCCTGTTTTTGTGAGCTGGATGCCCAGATAACGGCTCTGGTAAACAGTTGCATAAAAAAAGTTAGAATAAAATGAATCATTAGGCTAGGTAGAAGCGATTTACCTAGCTGATGGTTGGCACATAAACTAGTTGTGAAACTATTCCTTGCTTCAGCAGAATTAGGGTGAACATTTATTGGAATAGAATTATTAGACATTTAAGCTCTCCGTTGCATTTTTTACCACATTATATAACAAACTGGATATTATGGGATGCTGGAAAAGGGTAACAATAAACGAAAACATTACCTTTCATATAAAGATAAAGGAAAAACTGGCAAGACATATCATGATTAGTGAAAACAGCCATATTTGAAAAGATTCCTATATTTAAAATGAGAACAGTTTTCAGGCATTAAACTATATGTACTCATAAAATTTCTATCAGATATTTAAAATATATATATATATGTTTCACTTTGTGATCCCTCTTCTTGAAATCTACTTGGAGCAGAGTAAAATATACAATGTTTTATTCACAAAGCAATTATCTTCAGCTGCATATAATAAGTGCCAGACCCTGTGCTAAACATTTGAGATAAAATTGTCAACCTCTCTGGCAATTGCCCCACTCTAGTAAATGAGCAATTCCCCATAACTTTGCTGACTTGCTGAAACATTCAAGTACCTTCCTTCCTCAAGAAGGGTGGAGAGAGTGTGGGGGTGTCTGATAAGCTTCCATTTCCCATCCTGATTCCCACAGGCCAGCTTACTTTTAGGTTGCTTATGGGGTTGCTCCCCTCAGCTTATCTGCATAGCATTTTTGCTGCTTTTTAGAACCAATATGCTGCAAATGACTGTGCTAGTTTTGCTGTTCCCCATGGCTGAAATTGTCTCTCACTAGGTGGGAAACTCTTTTTTTTCCCTTTCTCAGGTGATTCAGCTCTTTTGTCTGCTGCTCTCACCAGGTAGGGAGGTACCCCCTCCTTCATCTCTATTCCTTTGTCTCATCATGCTCTTGTCTCCTGCTAATGCCAGTCCTAGGCAGACCCATCATTTTCCTCTTCCCAAGGAGATAAAGATTTAAAAAAACACAATGACTCATCTAGTTATTCTCTCACATTAGGGAGCTTCCAGTTTACCTTTTTTTTTTTTTAACCAAATCTTCCAACTTCCATCAGTCAATGAACTTTCAAATAGAATCATCAAAACCTCTTTTCTAGGCTCTTGCTATTTATGCTATTTGGACTATTATGAATGCATTAAAGAGACTGGCTATAAAAACATGCTGTTCAAATGGAAGACTGCTTATTAAATAATATCAGACAAAAGATATCTAAAATAACTAAAATATAATATCTAAAAAAATAATATAGTATAAACCCAAATCCTAAAAATAACAAAAATACTGAAAGGAAACGTACAGTTATTAATTATAATCCACAAAATATTCTTATAGTTTTGATTTTGTTCTCTATATGTGCTTCACATTGGGAACAGCAATAATGAATATTTTTCCTGTGGACCACATCTCTAATTTTATAATGGAATTATATTTTTTAAGTGTCAACTTGTTTAGAACTAGCCTACCCTTTTTTTTTTTTTCGCGGTACGCGGGCCTCTCATTGTTGCGGTCTCTCCCGTTGCGGAGCACAGACTCCGGACGCGCAGGCTCAGCGGCCATGGCTCACGGGCCCAGGCGCTCCGCGGCATGTGGGATCTTCCCGGACCGGGGCACAAACCCGCGTCCCCTGCATCGGCAGGCGGACTCTCAACCACTGCGCCACCAGGGAAGCCCTAGCCTACCCTTTTAAGGCAGAGATGGTAGCTGTGTTTTGTTTGGCCTATAGTTTAAAAGAATTTCAAATTATTTTAGTAGTATTCATTGTGGGGTTTTCTTAAAAGAATCAGATAATATTGGCATCACTGGACTCATTTTTCCCTATGGCATCTCTCAGCTGGATTGGCTCTTTAAGGGAAGGAGGAATCCCTGGGTGCACTCCAGTTCACCTCAGTATCCCCTCTTCTGCTATCTCTTATCATCTTGCTCGCTCTGTTGTTTCCATATCCCGTGTGCTTTATACATGGGTATTATTTGCCTGCCTCATAGGAATCTGAATTTGTCCACTTGCATAATTTTTAAAAACTTTCAAAAAATCCACCAATTATTCTATGGTTCCCTTCACTGTACTAGGTAAATAAGTAGATATATTTTTTTTTAGAAGTCACAATTTAGGTGCCATAAAATAATACAAAATTTGTCTATTTTCCTTCTCTCTATGCCCCCCCCCCAAAAAAAAAAAAGAAAGTAGACACAAATTCTGTCTGCTCTGGTTTTCTATGGCAACAGGCAACTGACATGTCAGAAGTGATTTAAATAGGGTCACAAACTGTGTCTGTAGGCTCGTTCCTCTCTCAAGGCAACTACGCATATTCATAAAATTTTTGTCTTCTGTCTGCTGACTCATGTCTAACTGCCTACTAGTAAATCACTCTTGATGTTTCTGATACTGGTCTGTTTCATCTTCATGTGCCACATATAATTTCTGGCACAATATTAATGACTTTTAAGAGTAGAAAGCACAGGTGGAGACCTTAGCAGGTAATTTGTCACCAAATATACTCATATATTATATGTATATGAATAATGTATACATAAGGTATGAATATTATATTATATATAATATATGCATATATATACACTACTAATAATTACTTTTTTTTGAGGTCAAGATGGACTTTCAGATTGCGCTGTATTGAGTGTCAGGATTATTATTTTACTCCTGGGATTACATGACATAGTGGTTTTGCTCTATGCTATTAGGTAAGTACATTGTACTTCTGGTATTAGATTTTAAAAAGAGGAAAATAAAATTGTGGTAGTAACATATCACAAAGATATCAACTTGATTGAGCCATTAACAGTTGTAAAGTATCTTAATGAAAAAATTTAAACGTCTGTTAATCCCCAAATAAAATCATCAATCCCCAAAGAAAATAGCAGTGAGAATTTTCATACCTGGATATTTTGCTTATTTTGTCTCTCTTTTTTTTTTTGCTTATCATTTTTTTGTAATGAAAAGTTTTTTGTTTGGTTGCTTTGCTTTTGTTTTACATAGTAAAATGTATTAAGCTCTTGCTTTTTTGCTTCTGAATTTTGAAGTTGGGGATTAATGTACCTTTCCAGGTTATGAAGGGGTTTGAACCTCTTTTCCTAGTACTTGTGCTGTTTCACTATTTTACATTTAAATCTCTGATTCATTGGGAATTTATCCTTGTGTACTGCATGAGGGACAGATCCAATTTCACTTTTTTTCTATATGGCTATCCAGTTACTCTAATACCACTTATTTAAATCTACATTTTTTGTACTGATTTTAGATGCCAACTTTATCATACACTACATTTTTATATGCAGTTAGATCTATTTCTGTATTCTCTACACTATTGGTTTAGCTATTCATGTGCCAATGCCACACTATTTTTTTTTATTACAAAGGTTTTTAAATAGGTTTTAATATTTGGTAGGACTTATACCACCTACATTACTCTAAAAACTCCATTTTCAGCGTTTTCCTTGCTATGTTTGCTTGTTTGTTCTTCCAAGAAATTTTATAACCAACTTTTCTAGTTAAAAACAAAAAAGGAAAAGAAAAAAAATAAAAGGAAAAAAAGACAAATACCTGTTAGTATCTTTATTATTCTATAAGTTTGGTGTGCAATATTTGCATTGTGTTTCCTTTCTGAATATTTTCTAATTTCACTAATGATGTATTTGTTGACCCAAGGGCCACTTAAAAGTGTGATTTAAATTTTAATTATGTGAGATTTTTCAAAAATTTAGTTTTAAAAAAATTAACTTCTAACTTTATTGCATAGTGATTAGAAATATATTCAATGTGAAATCTTTAAAATTTATTAAGACCTACTTTAGGTCTCAATTTATGAAATGGTCACTCCTAGTGAAATGGTTCTCTGTCCTGGATGGACCTTGGAATCACTTGAGGAGTGATTTTCAGACACACTAAGGCCTAGAACCCACCCCAGACCAATGAAATCAGTATCACTGGGGGTAGAACACAAACATTTGTATTTTTAAAGAGCTCCTGGGAGATTTTACAGTGTACCTTGTTTGTTCGCTTTTTTTGTTTTACATAGTAAAATGTATTAAGCTCTTGTAATGTTCTAATTTTTGTAATGTTCTAAGTAAACTTGAAATAACTGTTTATTCTTCAGTTACTGGATATAAGGGTTCTCTAAATTTCTTTCAGATTTAAATTGTCAGTTGTGTTGTTCAAATATAATATATCCTTAATGAATTTTTAAATGTTAAGTCTATGAAAAAAACAAAAAGAAGCATTTTAAAATCACCCATCTAGGAGCATGGAATCATCAGTTTCATTTTGTAATTGACAGAATTGCTCCGTGCTCTCTGTGTCTCTCGTCTATCATCTTATAATATTAAAATCATATATGTTTAGTGTATGGAGGTTAAATACTCTATTTTAATTAAATTAGTGTTCTTCAAATATATTTTAACATGCATGTTTAATTAAGAAGTTCTAAAATTGATCAAATTCTTAATTCTTTTTTATGCCAATCACCCTACTGTAGAGGGAATAGTTTAGTTCCATCTCACTTTTTACCCTCAATTTAGACATTATTATAATTATTTCATGGTGTTAATGTATATTTCTATTTATCCACATGCTTGCCATTTTCTCCACTCATTTCTTCTTGAATCTCTGTGCTGGATTGTCTATTTGCAATCAGTGGCATTTCTGTTCCTTTTTATACTTTCCCATGTTATTGCAGTGGCTGAAAGCCTGGGAACCTTATTTTTAAGAATCCCTTGCCAGGAGGGTTCTGATTTAAATTCCACCAATGAGACACATTTGTAGGTGATTTGAAAGTTAAAAGGAAGGCACAGTTCAGTTGTCATCTGGCAGAAGACCAGAGCATACTTCCTTAGAAGCAGAAGATCTTCTGAACCTTCTTCAGACTTTATATTCTACTGCCTGTCTCCAGCTTTGAAATTAAGGGGCAGCTGTGGCTTTGGCAGCTACTTTCTGCACTTTTCTAATTTCTGTGTTGCAGTCTCCACCCTTGAACTTTGCTCTCCTACCTCTTACAAAAATTTTTAAACTACAGAATCCCTTGTATTTAATTACTCCTCATTGAAATATTTAGAATAAAGTCTTTTTTCCTGACTGATCCCTGACTACCCCAATTTGAGTCTTTCCTCCTCAGATAATTTTTCTTTTCCTGAAGTATATGTTAAAAAACTTCTAAGCTCCCTTCAGTTTTGCTTGGCTGAAAATATCTACACTTTACCCTCTTTTTTGAACAATAATTTCACCTGGTATAGAATTCCAGGTTGACTATTACTTTTAGAATCTTGATAATGCCATTCTACTGTTTACTGGTTTCCATTGTTGCTGTTGAGAAGTCAGATGTTTGTTAGTTTACTTCTCCTATTTTATGTGGTCTGTATTTACTTTCTGGCTAATTAAAAAATCTTTTTCTTTTGTACTTTTAAGTTTTATTAGAATATATTTAAGGTTAATTCATTTTATTTATGCTGATTTGGATTTATTTGCCTTACTGAATTTGAGGGCTACTACGTTTTATCAATTGCATTATCTCTTTGAATATTGATTCTCCACCATTCTATTTATTATCTTTTTCTGGAATTCTGATTATCTGCATTTTGTACCTTTTCATGCTTTCCTCCACACTTCTTAATTTTAATCTCTTATATTTTCCATCTTTTTTCTTTATGGTGGAAGTTGGGGTGATTTCTTCAGATTTGTCATCCACTTTGCTAACTCTTCGACTCTGTGTAATCTGCTGTCTAACTCACTGACTTTCTAATTTTAGAGATTATACTTTTCATTTCTAGATGTTCTTCTCAGTTAACTTGCAGAAATACCTTGTCAATTCTGATGATTTCTGGTTTTTTGTTTCTTATCTTATTTTCAATCTTCTCTTTTATTTCTTTTAATATACATCACATACTTATACAGAATACTGTTTTTGATAAATTCATCATCTGTAGGTTTTCAAGAGTCTGCAGTTTTTGGTTTCTGTTGTCTTGTTCACAGTGATTTATTTCCTCATGTGTTTAGTAATTTTTGACTGTGAGTTCATGTTAATTGAAACTTTATCAATAGGGATATTTTGAGATGTGGTTTTAAAGTTTGTTTTCTTCCAGATTGTTTTGGTTTTTGGCAGATGTCTGGGCTCTCAAGTTTAATTGTTTTAAATTCTTTTAGCCTCATTTTTTATTCAAAATATAGATAGTATAAGAATTCTGGTTCTAGGTCTATTTGAATATTGGCTTATGGCTAAGAATTATTTTTCTTCCCCTTCCTCTTCTCCCCTTCCCTTTCTTCTCTGCCCCTTCCCTCCTCTGTCCTCTCCTCCTTCATTCCACACCCCCTGCCTCGCCCCCAATTTTAAATTTCTTCCATTTTTCCCACTCAAAGCCAGGACAAAGGCAAGTATTACTCAAGCTGTTTCCCTCTGAGAAGTAGTTTACCCTCCAGTGGGTTACCCTGTGGAATCCTAGTTTTATGAAAGAATTTCCAACCTGTGTTTTGCATCCAGTTTAATCCCAGGTTTTGTTTCACTAATGACACATTTCAACTCAGATCTAGGCTGTAGAGTTTGGAAAAATCCTCGGGGCAAACACCAGTTCTTGAAACTTTCTATCAGTAGAATTTATTTTTCACTAGCTCAGGCATGGATTCAAATGTAGGTTTTATATTTTACCTAGTAGTTTTAATTACATTCTCCCCAAAGAGTTTTCTACAAATGTTTAGTCTGCCATATTGCTAGAAATATAAGTTAGCAATCATTATTAAAATGAGATGCCAATCTGTTGTTAAAATTGTTTGCAATGCCTAATTATAAAAGTATTGCTTACCATAGAGGAAAATTCTAATTTGGGGCTAAAAATAATAGTGCTTCATTTTTTTATTATGCATCCCACAGAATTAGCACATGTGTAGCTGATTTTATTTTTTTACATGCTTATAAATTATTATAGTATAAATAGTATTTTATTTTTATAAAGTTGATAGCTGACATTCCTTTTCTATTTCAACTATAAAGTCACATATGGATTTTTAAGCATCTTTACGGCAGTGATTCTTGCTTTTTCTAGCTACAAGACAATATACGTCTGTGTTTATGAGTGCTGATAAGATTCTGAATTCTATTCTGCTCTCATTGTTCCTGCTGTGATATGACTGCCTATTTTAAAACCACCCAAATAGAGACTGATTGCTATTATGAACAAAGAAGGCTATTCATAGAAATAACCTTCCTTCTTGGCATTATGGGTAGCAACGGTGATGAAAAGCCATATACTATAACTGTAAAAGTCAGTCTTGCAGTGCACCCCAGTCATGGGCATTGAACTTTTCACTCGCTTGTTCATCATTTAACCACTTAACCTATCAGGCGTTCAACTCTGTCTTCTTTTCAGACACAGCTATTTGACATTTCCAGGCAAAACACATCTTTTGCTTGCTATTCATTAGTGTCCATCAAAATGCACTTTTTTATATTAAAAAATAAGAATGTGCTGAGATGGAATGCCAGAAACAGGCTGTTTTTCTCGGTAATGGACAAATGGCATCAATGGGACTTTCCAGGGGTGAACCCCATGTCTTTCAGAAGCTAAATGATTCATCTGACAAGATAATGAATTGATTGCTTTTTTCTGGGAAGATGTGCAAAGAATATTTTTCCCCTGGATAAACAACTTAGAGAACATTCTGAAAGGATATAAAAAAAGAATAAATAAATATATAAATAAATAATCTAGTTTAACACAAATGGATTCTAGTCAGAAATGTGGATATGTAATACTTGGATATCTTGAAAAGAAATCTCCTCCTGGGCTGACATGTATTTGAGATAAGTATTATTACTGTGGCCAGAAAATTAGTTTTAGGTTCTATTTAGAATCTTATTGAGAGTTGGATGAAAAGAAATCACAGAATCACAGAAGTGATTTTGTTTTATGAAATTCACATCTTTATAATAATAATGTCAACTTTACTGACCCGTTCTTTTTGTGTTTATATAAAGAGTTAAATAGACATAACATGTGAATTTGGCTTAGGCATATAACCGTACTCTTGTATCCTTACAAAACAATATTTGAGACAAGGAAATATTTTATAAACAGGATGCCCAACTTTGTAAATAGTTAACATTAGAATTTCTGTTATGTGGCATGATGAAGAAGAAGGTCATTATTATGTATGCCCAAGGGTCCTGAGGCTCTATGTTAGAGTTTTGGGTAAGGCTGGGTTGGGTGATGTCTTACTTGTTCAGACTGCTATAACAAATACAATGGACTGGTGACATATAAACAACAGAAATTCATTTCTCATCATTCTGGAAGTTGGAAGTCTGAGATCACTGTGCCAGCAGAGCTGGGTTCTGGTGAGAGCTGCCTTCTGTTTTGCAGGATTCTTGCTGTATTCTCACATGGTGGAAAGAGGACAAGAGAGTTCTCTAGGTTCTCTTTATAAGGGCACGAACTCCATGCATGATGGGGTCCACCTCCTAAAGATCCCATCTTCTGATAATGCCACATTGGGGGTTAGGGCTTCAAAACGTGAATTTTGAGGGAACACAAACATTCAGTCCATTGCAGGTGAGATGAGAGGACTGTGAAATGGTGAGAAAAGACTGCATTTTAGCATCAGAAAAACTTTCAGTTCCTTTATGTGAGTAATGGAGGTGGTGTGGTAATTGATTTTATGTGTCAACTTGACTGGGCCACAGGGTCCCCAGGTATTTGGTCAAAAGCTATTCTGGGCTCATGCAACTCAATATCAGAAAAACAAACAACCCAATCTAAAAATGGGCAGAAGACCTAAATAGACATTTTTCCAAAGAAGACATAAAGATTGCCAACAAACACATGAAAGGATGCTCAACATCACTAATCATTAGAGAAATGCAAATCAAAACCACAGTGAGGTATCACCTCACACTGGTCAGAATGGCCATCATCAAAAAATCTACAAACACTAAATTCTGGAGAGGCTGTGGAGAAAAGGGAACCCTCTTGCACTGTTGGTGGGAATGTAAATTGATACCGCCACTATGGAGAACAGTATGGAGGTTCCTTAAAAAACTACAACTAGAACTACCACATGACCCAGCAATCCCACTACTGGGCATATACCCTGAGAAAACCATAATTCAAAAAGGTACATGAACCACAATATTCATTGCAGCACTATTTATAATAGCCAGGACATGGAAGCAACCTAAGTGTCCATTGACAGATGAATGGATAAAGAAGAGATGGCACATATATACAATGGAATATTACTCAGCCATAAAAAGGAACGAAATTGAGTTATTTGTAATGAAGTGGATGGACCTAGAGTCTGTCATACAGAGTGAAGTAAGTCAGAAAGAGAAAAACAAATACCGTATGCTAAAGCACATATATGGAATCTAAAAAAACGGTACTGATGAACCTAGTGACAGGGCAGGGATAAAGACACAGTTGTAGAGAATGGACTTGAGGGCACAAGGGAGGAAAGGGAAGTTGGGATGAAGTGAGAGAGTAGCACTGACATATATACACTACCAAATGTAAAATGGATGGCTAGTGGGAAGCTGCTGCATAGTATAGGGAGATCAGCTCAGTACTTTGTGACCACCTAGAGGGAGGGGATAGGGAGGATGGGAGGGAGGCTCAAGAGGGAGGGGATTTGGGGATATATGTATACTTATAGCTGATTCACTTTGTTGTACAACAGAAACTAACACAACATTGTAAAGCAATTATACTCCAATAAAGATATTTTTAAAAAAGTTAAATGCTTTTACATGACTCAGATAATTGTTTTTTTTAACATCCTCTAGAAATTGTCTATGTTATAAGCAGAAACTCATTTTAACTGAAAATTACATCATAGCTAATCTTTCCTTGTGCACTTTGCAATGGTCTTTGTGCCAAAGCAATAAAATACAACAGATATGTAAAAAAACAAAAAACAAAAAAACCCCAAAAACCCAAGTATTCTAGGTGTGTCTGTGAGGGTGCTTTTGGATGACATTAACATTTGAACCTGTACACTAAGTAAAACCGATTGCCCTCTCTAATGTAAGTGGTCGTCACCCAATCAGTTGAAAGCCTGCCTGAATAGAACAAAAAGGCTGACCCTCCCATGAATGAGAGGGATTCCTCCTGCCTGACTGGGCAGCGACATGAGCTCTTCCTGCCTTCAAACTTGAACTGAAACATTGCCTCTTCTTGGGTCTTCAGCTTGCAGCTTTCACACTGGAATTAATACCATCAGTCCTCCTGATTCTGAGACTTGCAGCCTCAGACTGGGACTATATCATTGGCTCTCCTGGGTTTCTAGCTCGCTGACTGGAGATCTTAGGAACTTCCCAGCCTCCACAATCATGTGAGCCAATTCCTTATAATAAATCTCTTTATATATATAATCTTGTTGTTAAAAAAATATATCCTGTTGTGATATCTATATCTATATCTATATCTATCTATATCTATATCCTGTTGGTTCTCCTGGTATCTACCTCTGCCTGTCTTCTGTTGAGTGTGACAGAAACTAAAGGCATAATCAATAATATCACACTGCACTTCACACACAGAGACTGCAAAATCCACAGCATGCATTCTCCCCAATACAATAGGATGATATTGATCATCCTAAATACATAATTCCTATTCAAGCCATGGCTCAGGTCAGAGGATAATGTAAATGCACTTAGAATAAAAAATCTACCTTTAAATTTTATTTATTAATAGTTAACTTTTTTTGTTACTTCAAAAAGTTGAAGTGAGAATCAGTCGCTCACACAGCATCTGTATTTAGTGCCTGTAATCAATCAAATCCTTAATGTTTTTCAAGGAGAAAGAGCTTTTTAAAACCTGGCCTTGCCCAAGTTTAAAACTGTTTATTTTTAATAACTGCAAATACCAAAATCATCTTTACTCATTGAGAGTATTGTGAAATAACACTTTTAATAGAAAGTTATTTTATCATTGATATTTTCTAGCTATGTATAGAAACTCTGCTCTCTAGGATTCAAGATGTGGTACTACTGATACCCATGAAATCAAAACAGAAAGGCTTTGGTAAGTCCTCCATGGTATTGGAAATTAAGATTCCCAGTAATATTAGTCAAAAGTGACACTGGAACTCCCAGTGACCCTTTTAAGTTGCTCCTTCAATACAGCTGGTTCTCCCTCAATCTTGAGGAGAAGTGTGGCCAGCCATAAAGCTGGAGCTTTAAACTAACTTGGGTCTACTCAGTTTGTCAATAATTCTCAAGCGACTTTGCTAACTATATTGCAAAATGAATAATCAAACATTCCAGAGAATAATCAATTCATGAGTACAAGAGTCTGAAATAGGACAGGTATGACTAGAACAGGGAGATGGGACAACAGGGAAGGAACTGTGTGTTGGGGAAGACAAAGTAAAACAGGTGGGAAGTATACAAGGCTGTGTCAAGGAGTTTTGTGTTTTTGAGATATGACCCATTTTCTGCGTAATTGAAATGTTTGCATTTTCGTATTTCAGAAGAGTGCAAGTACTATACTGGGTTAAGAAGAATACATCCCTAAAAATGTTAGTTATGGCTTCTACTTCAGTCCTTTGAAAACCTATGTATCACCCTGGTTGTTACAAAAAATTAAATATACTAAAATAAATGCTAGAAAGAGAGATCAGTTCAGAAGGTTAAGATGTTGATTAAAAATGAGTGTATTGGTGGGAGCGAGGAAAAAGTTCCACTCAGGGATCTGAGTCTTTTGCAGTCTGATCTTGGCAGAGCTGACCTATGATTATAGGCAAACTAATTAACCTTTTTGTGCCTTGGCTGCTTATCTGTGGAGTAAAGATAACAATGACTCACTAACAGGACCGTAAATCATCTGTAAACACCAACAGTTATAGAAATAATATAATTACTTATCCCAGTTGTGAGAGTCTAATCTTTGCTTCAGAGTTTAAGTAACTTTCCTCTGCCTAAATAATATGTCAGGCTTAATTTTTGTCAAACTTTTTTTTTGTATGTGCGGTAGAGTGAGCTTGTGTTTATTTTCATATATAGTCAAATATATGCTTATTGAAAATGCACTCTTTCTGATGCCTATTGTTCAACCTAATACACCGGGTCCTAGATTATCATGGTGACACCTATTGGCAGCACACAGTTTAATACAGTAGAGCTGCTGAGAGAGAAGTGGGAATGGGGGGGTCAGGGGGAGGAATAGGTACTTTTAACTTCTTTATAAATGACAACTCTTCTTGCCTATTAAATAAGAAGGGTACACTTATTGCAATTATGTTAACTATAGTCAAGCAGTTCAAAGTGGATCAGCAGGCACATAAACATGCTAAGAAGTGGCCAGATGAAGGAGCTTCTCATTGGGCTTTATTGTGGATTCACTGATTCACACTGACATTGCCATCTCCTTTGTGGTATTTCCAGTAATTTTGTAGGAAGTATTTATATAGCTGTATTCCTTCAGTGGCAAAAAGATTATCTGCTTCTGTAATTATTCTTGGTTATCATACCACACTTTCTTTAGCAGATGAAAGGAAATAATAATCAATCTTCTGGGACAATAAAATGTTTACAGACTTGGAATAGCCATTTCTTTATGAATTCAGAGAAGAATCATACATTCTCTTCAAGTCCTTTTTAAAAAATTCATGCCTAGTAAATATGTAAGCTGTTTTCAAGCTGATACTAATGACTCACACATGTGACTACAATGTTTTTGTTGGTGTGCTATGGCCTACGGACAAATGGCTGCCTAGAGATCCTGGTTAGTGGCCATGGCAGGCTGGTAAGGAACAATGAACTGGACAGAAACAACCTTTTAGTTCCGGCCCAGGTCCCTTGTGTTATGTGACTATTGTAGTTCTCCTGACCTTTGCTCAGCTAAAATGGGGGATAGGTGTTTGAATTTTTGAGTGCAGTATTATGTGTTTTATTGAGTTCTCACCTGACCAGGCCTTCTTTCCCAGTCCCCATTTCCTTCTGCTCTGGCTTTGTTCCAGTTGATTCTGCTGGATTTTGAGAGTCAGGGTTTGTGGTCTTGTCTTCAAGTGTATTTTTCTCACAGATTTTATCTATGGGAAAGAAACAACATATAGATAGAAGAATATATGCCACTTAAAAAAAATAATTAATTAATTTAGTTTTGGCTGCATTGGGTCCTCATTGCTGTGAGCGGGCTTTCTCTAGTTGTGCAAGCGAGGGCTACTCTCCGTTGCCCTGCGCAGGCTTCTCATTGCGGTGGCTTCTCTTGTTACAGAGCATGGGCTCTAGGTGTGCGGGCTTCAGTAGTTGTGGCACATGGGGTTAGCTGCTCCGCGGCATGTGGGATCTTCGTGGACCAGGGATAGAACCCCTGTCCCCTGCATTGGCAGGCGGATTCCCAACCACGGTGCCATCAGGGAAATCCCTATATGCCACTCTTAATACAGCTATATTGGACAACATAAGTTACAGAGATGCTGCTTGTTTTTCCAGAATAGTTTTCGCAGGAACACCTCCCCTAGGATTCCTCTAAACAAAGTATGACCTTATGCAGGAGGAGTTAACCTGCAGACACCTTCACACTGATGAGAAAATATGCTTAAATTTGGTGTATTGTGCAACAAAAGTCTCACATGGTATATTTCTTTTTGACATTAGCAAGGCTGAGATTAATAAGGAGCCATTATTCATAAGGCATTTTTGATTCTGCTAAAGTATAATTTATGGCTGAAATTGATGCATCATAAAATTCAGAAAAATAAAATAGGCAGAAATGATGTCATTGACATTATTTTCAAATTTTGCATTCTAATTTTGTTTTTTGATAAAAATCTTTATTTTTCCTTTGATCATCTTCAGCTGTGACATCTTTTCTGAAGAAGCAATGCAAACTAATATGTACTAGCTTCATTTTCAGTACAAGGATTAAATTTTTTCCTTCAAACCTACAAATACAATTTCCAATTAATATTGTTTAAATTATAATTTACCCAGAGAATAATCAATTCACTGCTAAATATTTGGATTTTAGAGAAGATTTTAATGAAAATAAATAATATAAAAAGAAAATATAGAGGGAGCAAAGAAATACAATGAACACAATTTAATCCATTATCCACAGTTTCTAATTTATTTTTAATTGGATGTACTGTGCTTAGAAAGTTGAAATGAAGGCCCAAATCATAATTCTTATTTTATTGTAGTACATTATAATTTTTAAAACTTAAGCCAGCACAGTATCAAAAGTCTGGGCTTACAAAACTGATAAATCAGGGTATGATCCCTTACTTTACAAAAGTTTTCACCGTATAAGTCCTTTAATATGAAAATTTCTATGATCCATCTAAAAGTTTTCAATATACTGAACTTTTCAGGAACATGTTTCAAGAATAAAATGAATCATAAAGTCAAGTCATTACTTACCATTAAAAAAAATTTATGAATAAGAAAGAATAAACCCCTGAATTTCCCAAGACAGTTTTCTTCATTTTGCATCTCTTATCTACCTTTATTTTGGAATTATACTAATTTTGGCTGGAAGATAGGAAACACACACTTTTCATATGTCAGTTTTTACTAAGAGGCTTTTGATAGAAATGAGAGAATTTTCCCTGTGTCTTTGGATCAAACTATATTTTTCCATTTCTTTTTATCTACCCCCCCAATCACTTTTCAGATTTTTGACATTGTTCCACGTATTGCTGCCTAAGAAAGTGATAGCCAAATCTTTTCCCTATATCTACAAATATTGGGGGCAATCACTGTACGATATTTTAAAGCAGAGAGTTCTTAACCTCTGGCCATGGATGTCCTGTACAATCATGGATTGGAACATTTGAGACTGTATGCTGTATATGCATTTTTTTCCATGGAGAAGATCTAGGGTTAACATGAGCTCCTTAAAGGAGTCTGACCAAAAAAAAGGCTATGAGCCATTTTGTGCATGTATACATTTCTACGGACACCTGTCCTCCAAAGAATATTAGGATTTAAATAGAGCATGAAAAAATGAGTAAAATAATTCAGAAAAAACCCTCCTGAATATAAAACAGGCAGAATCTGTAAAACAGAGTATTCCTTAAGAGGCTTTTAGTGATGTTTCTTATAGAGGCACATGAGCATAAGCTGCATCATCCTCTTCCATCGCTCATTCAAGCCACAGCATAGGTATTACATTTGCTGTTACTTTTCTGCTAGTACCAATTACATGACCAATTGTTTTGCAATAGTTCTTTTCTTCCATTCTAATAAGTAATCTTTGTTTATTCTCATAACATTTGGATTAAACTAACTTTAAGTAGATCTTCACACCTTACCAGGTCTCTTCTAGACATTACCAAGCCCTTCTAAAATGATGCTCTATTATGACAAATCTAGGCTATTTTAGAAGTTAATTATAGCCTAATTTGCTTTGTGGATAAGCATTTTATTATAAAATAAATCTTCTATCATAGCTTTTTTTAAAAAATCACAATGCCTCATTCTGTTTTTTTTTAAAGAAATAATTTTTTCTCAAATAATTACCTGCCATACACCAATATTGGCTGAAGGTTCTGAGAATGGGCGTTTGAAGACCCTGCACATTTTTAAGGCAACTGAATTAACTTCAGTGAGATTATTTAGCACAGCGAAGGCAGCTGCCAGTGGGTAAACACAGGAGAAAAGGCTCACATAACCAAACTGCAGGAATAACTCCAAGCAATCATCAAAGGTGCCCGAGTAAGTTCCCATTTCCTTTTCCAGAACGACCTGTTCATATAATGTAGCATCTATGTCTGCCTTTAAAGCCTGCACCTTCCTCTTCACCTGCACATGTTTCTTCTTTTGGAACCAGTAAGAAAGAAGAGATTCTACAATTTGGTTAAGGATCTGAGAGGTAATCAGGAGAGTAGCCAAGCTCTGACGCAAAAGCTTCATATCCCTCAGGACAAAGGCAATGTAGAAGAGTGAGGCAAAGCAATTTAAAAAGTTGAACACTAACACTTTCAGAATTAGGTGATTCTGGTAGGCAGATTCCAATCTGTGATTCTCCCATGAAGTTAAAAACTCCCATGAAGATGAGAAACCAGTTATTTCCATTCTTGGATTCAAGGCAGAACAACTTGAAGAAATACCCATGAGGACCTAAAACAAAAGGATCTCCATCAACTATAGTCAGTATGGGTGTCTTTTTGTCCATGCAGCATGTTATTTGTTTGTGGGAACAGATGGTCAGATTGTTTGCATCATCCTCATCATGAAAGAGAAATCTAAAATACGTGGCAAATCTTGCTTTGGTATCTGGGTAAAGTTTTGTGAACTACGCATGGTACTCCCCAGCTTCACACATGGACAGCAGGATTCCCTTTTTTGCAGCTGCCCAAATGAATAGAATAAGTCTTTCTGCCAACTGTGCTCTTTGCACATTGTGTAGCAATTGCCAGATCACATCAGTGCACTTGGTCAAATTCTGCCCTGGAATGTGTGCCCGTGGCAGATATCAAAGGGTTCTGATATGGTTGCTTTTATTGAATGTGCAAGAGTGAGTACTGAGTTTGCTCTCCACACACCTGGCTGATTCTGTCTCCAGCCTGGCAGCATCTCACTCTGGGCCTTTGTAATACACTTTCAGACTGTTTGACCCCCTGGTACTGCGCATGGTGGAGGCCTGCACAGGTGTGAAACACATGCTTTCCTCTTTAAGAGAGGAAATAATTGATACAGAAAGCCATTGATCTTCCACATTTTATCACTGTCACTAAATAATTGCTGGAAAAGGAGGGATTCAAAGAAAGAAATTAATTTGGGAATAAGGTTGTTAATTAAGCATTGGTTCAATTGGCCCTTTTTTGGATGAATGTAAAAAGAAGACCTAAAAATGCTTTCATTGGTTGGAATACCTCGTGCAGGTGATGATATCACTTAGTTAAATTTCTAATTCTTAAAACACCAAATACATTGTGGGCTCTGTCTCAGAAACAAATCTCCTTTTATTAGACACCAACAATACCTGAGTGCTAGATGTTAGATGAATTATTAAAGACTAAGTCTGAGTACTTTCATTAGTTGCATAAATGATACTATTATTTTCATCTTAATGAATGAACATTTGGAGTTAAAAATGAATAACACAGTTTTAAGAAGTGTATGAGTAATGATTATTTTCTGGCACCCAAGATTGTATTTTTGTCTCAGCTTGTGATTAATTTTGTAGTTGCTAGAATATATGTTTTCTTAGAATAATTTTAATTACAGCACCTTGATCACACTTGAAATTTTATTACATCTTTGTAGATTGTCAAATGACATGGAGGAAGTTGACAAATATTGTAGCAGTGCATACACAATGGAATCTGATGGAGTGCCTTAAATGCCATAGCATAGAAAAATGGAGTACTTTATACTAAGAAGTGCTCATGCAATCTATAAAAATCTAGAAGGAATCAGAGTAGGTGAGAGTTCTGGAAACCATCCTATTAGAAGAATGGTTGAGGAACTTATATTCTTTAGCTAAGGTATTAAAGACTAGCTAGTGACCTAGCAGTTATTTGCAATTCTTTGAAGGGCTGTTACGTAGACAGGAAAATAAAATTATTTCATGTATTCCAGAAGGCATAAGAGGGATCCATCAATGGGATTTACAAAACGGAAAAACAAACAAAACCCCAAACATTCTAACAACTCAACTTGTCTAACAGTGAAACATACATTTTTGTGAGGCAGCAAAAATCCCATTGCTGGAGGTGTACAGGCAGAAGCCTGTGCCAAGAGAGCTAGGATGTGATCCTTGAACCTACTCAGAGGTTAGAGTTCCTCCAGGCAGCCTTAACATGCTAAAAAGTTCTGAAGGAATTTTTACATTTAGGCAGATTTTGCTTTAAGGTACATCATCACAAGTAAAGAAATGAATAACTGCAAAGCAAAAAGAATACAGATCCATCTAAGGTAACTTTGGTACTGTGTCAGGATCAAGGAATCCTGTCCTCTCTCAATGGCATGCTTGTTTTCAGAGACCTTTTGTTTGGATTAATTCATCTAGAAAATGCATTTTACATACAGGTATTAAGGAATGTGGTGAGTTACTGGTACTGGGTACGGAAGAGAGAGCTCTAATCCTAACATCGCTAATTCTCTGGGTGACTCTGGATAAGTCGCTTTTCTGTAACAGTTTCCTCATCCATAAAATGAGGAATACTTTTGTCATGGGGATTTCTGTGAGGAGTAGATAAAGACTCCGTTCGAGAAAAATGCAATATAAATACAAAGTGTTCCACCAGCCAGACTAGGGTAAATTAAAATGATCTTTTTTTCAAAAAATATACATTAACTCCTTCAGGTCTACACAGTATTGATGTATGTGGGGCATACAGGAACTTCTATTTACTTAAAAGAGTTCCAGGGATCAGGAAAGCAGAATGCAATTTCCTACAAATCAGATATATTCTTTAGCAGAAAGAAGACTAAAAACAGAGTTTGATGTAATTGAATTATGCAAATATATTTAAATCATGAAAACTGCAAAAAAAAAATGGCATTTTATCCTAAAAAAAAGAAAAAAGAAAAAAAGTGAAAACACCCACTTTGGTGAGTCTCAAGGTTTTAGTTTAAAAAATAAGTGGACACTGAGGTATTTTATCTTAGTCTCCTCTTCTGTTTGATATTTAAAACAGTGTATGATTTCTCTGCCTAACTTCTCCTATTAGCTGTTATTGCTCTCTCCATCTCTGCTGTATCACATGCAGGAATGGTTCCTGATTGTGCACACAGCTGGGCACCTGACCTGAAGAAGGTAGCGATCCATGCTGGCTGGTGACCGATATATATGGTCACCTTGAAGGCTCTGCCCTGTGGGAACAATGGTTGTTATCTAAGTCAGGTAGACTGCTCTCTCTGGAATATGGACTGGGAAAAGAGTAGATGGAAAGAGAACAGTCCAGAGTAGATATATATAGAGAAATACAACAGTCTTGAGAAATGAAGCCATGTTGACTGTGAACAAGAGTCAGAGACAGTAATTAGCTCCTACGGCTGCTTCCATCTCCTGAACACTTTTTCAGTTCCAGTTATCCACAAGTTTTCTTATGATGAACCCCTGCCACCCAAGGTGCCCTGATTATGCCTATGTCCCAGCATGTCCGCAGCATGGTTGGGAATTTTCTTCATCGTTTCAAACTGCAAAGCCCATGTTACTTATCTTTTTTCCTAGACTAAGTTTTCAGAAATTTCACATGCCAAGTTTATTCATTTCTCATTTCTTTTGTTCATCATCACATTAGGTATTAGTTTTGAATGAATATTTCTTATTGAGTTCTATAATTCTAATTGTATACTGTATAAGACTTTCTTTTGGGATGAAGCAGAGAAACATGCTTGAGTAATTTTGATAAAAAGTTTCATTCTTTTTTTTGCTGATGTAGTTTCTATATTCCCACCTTAGCCCTTGGCTGGTGAATAGGACCAATAGTCACAAAGTGGACTATACTGCTAAAATTAGCCATAGTAGTTCTTCTCATGCCTGCCAGTCTGTTTACATAGGGAAGCCTTTACTGATACTTGTAAATTAAATTTCAGTAGACAGTCTGCCTATTTTCCTATTCTACATAAGACAAGTTAAGTTGAATAAGTTAATTGTTACTACCAAGGACTAAAGAGTGGTATCTTGTTTAAACAAGCTAGGATTTTCCTTCCTTTTTCTCCCTCTATATTTTAAAATATAATATAATTTATTTTTTAGAGCAGTTTTAGCTCTAGAGCCATTTTTTTGTTGTTGTTTGTTTTTTTTGCGGTAAGCGGGCCTCTCACTGTTGTGTCCTCTCCCATTGCGGAGCACAGGCTGCGGACGCGCAGGCTCAGCGGCCATGGCTCACAGGCCCAGCCGCTCCGCAGCATGTGGGATCTTCCCAGACCGGGTCACGAACCCATGTCTCCTGCATTGGCAGGCAGACTCTCAACCACTGCGCCACCAGGGAAGCCCTAGAGCCGTTTTTTGTTTGTTTGTTTTTTAGCTCTCTGGATGTCTGTTCAAACTGAGTTGCCTGAGATGCAGGCTAGGTCAGTTTGGATAGATGGTGGGGGACTGGCAAGGCCTGGGATGCCTCTGCAGACCTGGAACTGTGCTGAACCTGGCACGCTGGGATCTTGGTTGTGGAGAGCGATTTGGCTCAGAAGGTGCAGGGAGGACCCCACACTTGTAGTCTGTTTGCAACATAAAGTCTGGGCTGGAGAGCATAACTGGAAAAGAAGGGAAGACTAAGAGGATAACTAGAAACATCTTGTCGAGTGTTGTCAATGTCCACAGGTTTTAACTACATGGAGTACCTACATGTGGTTGGTTAGAGGCCACAGAATGGTAGTATGGGCTAAATTTGACAAGAATTCAGTTTTCTTTCAATGATGTAAAATAAGGGAATATTTAAACATTAAAAAGTCAATGTTTAAAAACTGGGAAATTTCAAGTTAAGATTTGTATTTGCAGTCTCTCTAGACTGAAGATGAAATGTCTGGCAGCACTTAACCCTCTTCCCCGCATGACAGCTATTGGCCGGAGCCGAGTGATCTCTGGCTCTTTAGACAGGGCATACGTGATCCTCGTTTAAGCTATCTGATTTCTATCAACATTGGAATTTACCAACCTCGATGCTAAATGCTTTATGTATATTAATTAAATTCATACCCACAACCTAGTGATGACAGTATTATCCTTATTTTATACACAAGCAAGCTAAGAGTCAGAGATGTTAAATATCTTGACCAACTAAGGTCACACAAAACTAGTTAAGTAGCAGAGTAATAATTTGAATTCAAGGGTGTCAAACTCTGTGTTTTCTAGTACAAAATACTGCCTTTAGTATTAATTGTATGATTGTTTGGACTGAAAATGTCATTTTCTTAATTGTGACTTTGAAAGTGTGGAGTATTTTAAAGCCATATATGTTAGTTTTCTATTTCTGTAGCAAATTACCACAAATTTAATGGCTTAAAGCAACACAGATTTATTCACTTACAGTTCTGTAAGTCAGAAGTCTAAGACAGGCTGCATTCCTTCTGGAGGCTTTAGGAGAGAATCTGTTTCCTCATCTTTTCCAGCTTGTAGAGGCTGCCTGAATTCCTTGGTTCATGGTCCCTTCCCCCATCTTCAGAATGCATCAATCCAACCTCTGCTTCCATCATCCCACCTCCTTCTTCTGCCTTTGGCCCTTTTGTCTTCTTCTTATAAAGACCCTTTGACTACATTGAGGGCCCCTGGATAATGCAGAATAATCTTACCATCTCGAGATCTTTAATATAATCATATCAGCAATTTTTTCCCATGTAAGGTAACAAATTCATAGGTTTGGGGAGTTGGGGTATGGATACCTTGAGGGGCATTATTGAGCTTACCAAGCCATACAAGTTATGGGCACCAAACTTTGATCCACTTCCACACAAATAGAGTCACTTTACGGCATCATAAATCACTAGGTAAGTCATTTACATATCCTATGCTGGTACCAAAACATTAATTTAAAGAAACATTTAATCTAATATAAGTGAAGTGGAAGCCTAAGAAAAATGATTGTAATCAAAAGAGGACTTTAGTAAGTTATCTTTATTTGAATCAAAAATATGTTGCGTTCTTCATTTCTATGGCAGATATAAATTAAACCAGGCTCTGCAGAAGATAAGAGTTCTATAATCAGAAATCAACATCTGCAGATATTATGACATTGCACCTGCATGTTTTGAAGTGAAGAACACAGAAATACCAACCATGTATAAGAGGCTATATTTAAACAGTAATAATTTTGCTTTTTCAAAACAAAATATCTCAAATATAACTGTTATTCCTATTAAAGTTTCTGAAGACATGCTAAGTCTGCAAATTTAAATGAAACTATTTTTTTTCCTTCCCACTCAAATAGCTCCTCTATTAAATGAAGTTTCCATGAAAAAGCTTTTATTACCAGCCAGGAAATATTAAGATTACAAACACACTTTGAATAGAGTATAACAAGAATAAGAATAAACTTGTAATCCCATATATGTGATTCTTGGTTTCATGTCGTCAAGGTTGTATTTTTATGTGAGAACTACAGATTTGAAACCATCACTATTATAAAATAACTCATAATATTAAAATCTCATCAAAAAAATAAAGTACTTAGGAATGAACCTGATCAAGGGGGTGAAAGACTTATATGCTGAGAACTATAAAACATTGATAAATGAAATTGAAAGTGATTTAAAGAAATGGAAAGATATATCATCCTCTTGGATTGGAAGACTTAACATTGTTAAAATGGCCATATTACCCAAAGCAACCTACAGATTTAGTGTGATCACTATCAAATTACTTATGACATTTTTCACAGAACTAGAACAAATAATCCTAAAATTTATATGGAACCATAAAAGACCCAGAATAGCCAAAGCAATCTTGAGGAAAAAGAACAAAGCAGGAGGCATAACCCTCCCAGACTTTAGACAATACTACAAAGCTACAGTAATCAAAACAGTGTGGTATTGGTACAAAAACAGACATATGAATCAATGGAACAGAAGAGAGCCCAGAAATAAACCCACACACCTACAATCAATTAATCATCCACAAAGGAGACAAGAATATACACTGGAGAAAAGACAGTCTCTTCAGCTAGTAATATTGGGAAAGTTGGACAGCTGTATGTAAATCAGTGAAGTTAGAACATAACATCACACCATGTACAAAAATAAACTCAAAATGGTTTAAAGAGTTAAATATAGACACAACACCTTAAAACTCCTAGAATAGAACATAGGCAAAACATTCTCTGACAAAAATCGTACCAATGTTTTCTTTGGTCAGGCTCCCAAGGCAATAGAAATAACAAAAATAAATAAATGGAACCAATCAAACTTTTATACAGCAAAGGAAACCATAAACAAAACAAAAAGACAACCTACAAGACTGGGAGAAAATACTTGTAAACAATGTGACTGACAAGGGCTTAATTTCAAAAATATACAAACAGCTCATACAACTCAATAATGAAAAAACAAACAACCCAATCAAAAAATAGGCAGAAGACCTAAATAGACATTTCACCAAAGAAGGCATACAGTTAGTCAATAGGCACACAGAAAGATGCTCAACATTGTTAATTATTAGAGAAATGCAAATCAAAATACAATGAGGTATCACCTCACACCAGTTAGAATGGCCACCATTTAAAAGTCTACAAATAACAAATGCTGGAGAGGGTGTAGAGAAAAGGGAAAACCCTCCTACACTGTTGGTGGGAATGTAAATTGATGCAGCCACTATCGAGACCAGTATGGAGGTTCCTTAGAAAACTAAAAATAGAATGACCATATGATCCAGCAATTCTGGAAATAATGAAAACACTAATTCAAAAAGATACATGCACGCCCTAATGTTCACAGCAGCACTTTTAACAGTAGCCAAGACATGGAAGCAACTTAAATGTCTACAGATGAATGGATAAAGAAGATGTGGTATATATACACAATGGAATACAGCTCAGCCATAAAAAAGAATGAAATAATGTCATTTGCAGCAACATGGAGGGACCTAGAGATTACCGTATTAAGTGAAGTAAGTCAGAAAGAGAAAGACAAATACCGTATGGTATCACTTATATGTGGAATCTAAAATATGACATAAATAAACTTACTTACAAAACAGAAACAGACTTACAGACTCAGAAAACAAACGTATGGTTACCAAAGGGGTAAAGGGCTGTGGGAGGGATAAATTAGGTGTTCGGGATTAGCAGATATAAAATACTGTATATAAAATCGATATATAACAAGGTCCTACTGTATAGCACAGGGAACTATATTCAATATCCTGTGATAAACCATAATGGAAAAGAATATGAAATATTCTTTATTTTTGTATAAATATGTATAACTGTATCACTTTTCTGTACACTAGCAACTAATACAACATTGTAAATCGACTATATGTCAATAAAAAAATTAAAATAACTCAAAATAAAACAGAATTATAGTTTGAATTATCTTGACAATTCTGTGCTTTTTTCTTCCTTTGGATATGCAGAGTTGATTTCTACTGTAGGGTGTTTCTCTCTTCCTCAATACCTCCATTTGTTAACCAACAGTTCATTGTATGCAATGAAAATTCTTATATGATCTACAGAAGAACCTTCTACTCCTTTTGAAAAATTTGAAGATTAAATAATGCTGTTGATAAAAAGATGTCAAGAGCTGGAGAGGGTGTGGAGAAAAGGGAACCCTCCTACACTGTTGGTGGGAATGTCAGTTGCTGTAGCCACTGTACAAAACAGTATGGAGATTCCTCAGCAAACTAAAAATAGAATTACCATTTGATTCAGCAATCCCACTCCTGGGCATATATCCAGACAAAACTATAATTCAAAAATATATATGCACCCCTATGTTTATAGCATTATTCACAATAGCCAAGACATGAAAAAAACCTAAATGTCCATCGACAGATGAATGGATAAGGAAGATGTGGTACATATATACAATGGAATACTACTCAGCCATAAAAAGAACCAAATAATGCCATTTATAGCAACATGGAGGGACCTAGACATTATCTTACTAAGTGAAGTAAGTCAGAAAGAGAAAGACAAATAGCATATGATATCACTTATATGTGGAATCTAAAGTATGACACAAATGAGCCTATCTATGAAACAGAAACAGAATCAGAGACATAGAGAATAGACTGGTGTTTGCCAATGGGGAGGGAATGGGAGAGGGATGGATTGGGAGTTTGGGATTAGCAGATGCAAACTGGTATATATAGAATGGATAAACAAGGTCCTACTGCATAGCACAGGGAACTATATTCAATATCTTATAAACCATAAAGGAAAATAATATGAAAAAGAATGTATATATATATATATATATATATATATATATATATATATCTGAGTCACTTTGCTGTACAGCAGTAATTAACACAACATTGTAAATCAACTATACTCCAATAAAAAAATAAAAAAGAGAAAGAGACAACAGGAATCAGAGACTACAAGTATAGATAGCTATTTCAAGCAGCCTTACTCTAAAGGAGAATATGGGAATGAGGCAATAGCCAAAGAGGAAGTGGAATCAAGAGAGGTGTCTTTTGGTTGATGTTTTGTTTTTGTTGAGGTGGGAGGGAAAAAAATGTCAAGAACACATTTTTTTTTATTATATCCTCTTGGTATAGGAGTCTTACTGTCTGTGGAAGTAATATATGTGTGTGAACTTTTATCAGAAATGGAGCCTTTATGATTATTAAATGCTTCTCTTTCAGTGATACATCATTGTAAACATTTTAAATCAGATAATCTAACAATTGAAGAGCCTAGCTTTAGTAATCAGTTAGGAGGTAGTATTAAACTGCATTCATGTTGAAAAACATTGCAGAACATTTACTTTTTTTTTTCTTTCTCCTCAAGTAAGTAAATGATGACTGTTTAGAAGACACTATTTTGCTGTCTTCTTGGCTGAGATGAAAATGCAAAAGAAAGTGAAAAAACCCAGCTGATCTCTATAGACACAGTAAGTATTCTCTACATTCTAATCAGAACAATAAAAACCTAGATCTGTACTTCCAAATAAATAAGTAAATAAATAAATAAAATCAAGAAAACTAAAGTGAATTTTCTTCCCTTGTTTTTAAAAATATATTGTTGAAAGCGGGTAGAGAGGAGATCATGAAAATAGAAGTATGAATTATTTACAAAACTAGATCTGTATCTTTATAATGTTACCCTCCAAACTGGGAACATATTATTTTCCTCCAGTTATTCAAGATTATTCTATATTTTTCTGTTAAATTGTTATTTTCTTCACATAGATTCTTTGTTTTTCTTTTAAATAAGAGCAGTCAAGTATAATGACAATGGGACCATTTCTTCAGTATTTGATTGTGGGGATATTCCTATAGAGGAATTTGTTTACTTACAACCTTTCTTGTGATTTGCTTCTTTATTTACAATCTTGCCTGTAATTTTCATGTGTTTCTTATTTTTCCTCCTTAGAGATAGAAATTCTGGCTAGCAAAAACTCAATTGTGCTTCAGCTCCAAAATTTGTTCTAGTAAAAATTATCATACATTTACCTTTGTCTAATAGATGAAAAGCAAAAACATTTACTCTAGTTTTGTAACAATAATTGTATGTTTTCATTATTTAACAGTAGCATATTCTGTTCTAGTGATTCTTCTATCTTTTTATGTTTTATTGGTGATAATGTAGTGTTAATACTCAGGAGAAATAGGAGAGGAGCTGGTAATAGATTTCATTAGATCCTACCAAGTCAGATGAAGTAATTTAGATTTTGTCCTGCAGGCAATATTGAGGCACTTAAGGCTCTTTAGAAGAGACTAACAGAGACGTGAGATCAAAATAATGATTAATGGAAAGTAATCTGCTAATACTGTTGGGGCTGGATGAAAAGGGGAGAGATTGGGTGAAAGAGTCCTAATCAGAAGAGATCACTTAGAGCCTGGGAGTCATGTAGGCATGAGTTACTAACAAGGATGGCATTAATGGTGGAATTGGAAAGGAATGAAGTGGGTTTGAGGGCCATTATGAAAGGAGATTTGGTGACTAATTTCCTTTATAGAACAGCCTAGATAGAGGAATAAACATGAATTAGGTTTTGAGAGACTGAAAAAATAATAGAACCAGGAATAGAAATAAATCAGGAGAGGGAGCTTATTTGAAGGGGAAGATAAGGAATTAAATTTTGGACATGCTTTCTTTAGGATGGCAGCAGAACATACAGGTATATTTGTCCAGTGGTTACTTGGAAAATATTGGACAGGGTCTTAAAAAAGAAATTGGTCTGATATGAATTTGGAATCATCAATGTAGAAGTGAATGTGGTAGCCCTAGGAGTAGATAAGATTTCTAATGGAGTTTCAAGGGCGAAGAGAACAGAACCTTTAAACATGTATAACCCACATCTATTTTAAGGTTTTTATAACACTTACCTGAAATTTCATTGTTCGCTATACACTTACGTTAACACAAATTTGGCCCATATTCTTTACCACTGTATCTCCAACCCACAGAACAGGGCCTGGCACGTGGTAGGTGACAAAAAAGCATCTATTGAATAACTGACTGAATGAAGAAATAATTTTTATAAATATCCAGATCTTCAAATAATCTCAAGTGTGACCCTACATAATTTACCTAGTCAAGGACAGGTGTTTCATCAGACAAATTTTTCAGAGAAATATACATTTTTTAAAAAAATTTATTTATTTATTTATTTATTTGGCTGCGTTGGGTCTTCGTTTCTGTGTGAGGGCTTTCTCTAGTTGCAGCAAGCGGGGGCCACTCTTCATCGCGGTGCGCGGGCCTCTCACTGTCGCGGCTTCTCCTGTTGCGGAGCACAGGCTCCAGATGCGCAGGCTCAGTAGTTGTGGCTCACGGGCCCAGTTGCTCTGAGGCATGCGGGATCTTCCCAGACCAGGGCTCGAACCCGTGTCCCCTGCATTGGCAGGCGGACTCTCAACCACTGTGCCACCAGGGAAGCCCGAGAAATATACATTTTACTTTTTACGTTTTCTTTCTGCAGATTTGGGTTCTTACCTTGAATTTTGGTGTATGACTCTTCAGCTGAAACTGGAGGCATCTTGGTTTTGAGAGATTTCTTTTCATTTTTGTTTTCTCCCTTTGAGAAAAAAATAGAGATAGTACATGTGATTTTACATAAAATGAAGTTGAATGTAAAATATAAGAGTTTTTCATTCCATTATCAAGCCAGTCATTAAAATCGATCATTTGTTTATGATATACTAAAAATGATAATTCTTGCACTTAAATGAATGTTCATGGCTCTATTATTGAATAATCAACTTCAATCTCCACAGTTTGTTGACCACAGTCTGTTTTTTTTTCACTGTGGTTGCTGCATCTCCCAGGCACATGTTTCTCCCAGTTCTGGTTCTAACTTCCTACAGCCTGGTTCTAACTTCCTACAGCCATAGCATTGGTCCCAGTCTAGGTCTTTAGAGGTAGAATGTAAAATGATGGAAAGAAGAAAGTACCTTGGTGTCTTTACTCATAGCTCTCTTCCTTTTACATTCCATGATTTCATTTGCGTCTATCTCATCATTTATCTTAACATTTAAGCTTTCCTTTGAAATGTAAGTATGTCTCACTGGATGTGGCCAGTGTATACCTGAAGATTTTCCCATGGGGACAGGGTAAAATAAGATATAAGGTTAGAGCATAGAAAGTTTGGCTCCCAAGCTGCTCACAGCTGCATAGGGGGAACAAACACACACCAGTGCAACTGACATGAAATGTTATCGGTGATGACACAATGTTAGTAGATGCTAGAGGTGGGGCATAAAGGGGAGTGGTCAGTTCTTCTGGAGTTGAAGGGAAAGGAAGGACACTATTCAAAAGGAAGTGACTCCTGAATTTACAAATCAAGATGAGATTTTTGTTTTCCAGATGGACAAGGCATGGAAAATATTACAGGCAGTGGACGTATGTTTAGCAAAAGCCTAAGGTGTATGTAGGTGAAGGGAGATTACAGAAGTGCTTGGAAGGGAAAAAGGGTGAGAAGATGAGGCTAGTGAAGTAGGAAGGGATTTTGAGAGTCTTTTAAGCCTTGATGTGAAGTTTGACATTATTTTCAGACACTGTATGTCAGAAACATTTTAAACTGGAAAGCAAATTGATCAGATGATTTAATTTAAGACTCATATGTGTTAGGCAAGGCAGGTATTATTATTCTTATATTATTGAATAGGAAATTGATTAAGTGGTTAGAAAAGTATGGATCTCTGGATAGATTATGAAGTAGTGATAAAGCCTTCTGACTTCAATCAAATACTTTTACATCATGTTATTCAGAAACATTTCCATCATAGTTTTATTGTACATAAATGTAGTTTTATGTGAATAGTGTCTTATTCTGGAGTATGAGAGAGAGTTTGTACTAGTCTGAGTTTGCAGTTTTTGATTTCATGGTTATTGACAAATTTGAATTACATATGATATTTTGGTTTGAGAATTAACTATTTAAATGACACTTAAAATACAATGTAAATTGATTTATTCATTCATAGATTTTTATAGGACTCAAATAATCAATTTGTATTTCAGAAATATGTTGTTTAAATGTCATTTTAAAAGGTTATATTCTGTAGATGAAAAGAGGGTTTTAACTTTGTGTCATTTTTAACATTTAGCATATTTGAAACTGGAGAAAAACTATTTTTCTTTTACCAACATGTTACTGGAAAGAGTAGTTGCAAATAATTCCCCAATATGACTTTTAAGATATGTGATGTCTGCAGACTTCCTGATTAACATCCACAAATTATGGCTGTCAGGAATGGCACAGGATGTGTCTAAGAGCTGCCCTACTTGTGTCTAGTCTGAGTAGCTCTCCAATATTAATGTTTCTGAAGGAAAGACAACTCTCTAAGGAGTTTCTGCTCATTTTGCCTTCTGTTTTGTATCAATATAACCTAGTGATTTAGCTCTCAGGAACTAAAGTCAGATAGAACAGGGTTCTGATCCAGACTCTGCAATTTGTAAGTTGTGCGTAAGTAGCAAATTATAACAGGGCCCATGAGAATTCAATATAGCAGTTCTTGGAAAGGGATAGCACCTTGCTTGGTACATAGTAATTGCTGTTAGCTACTATGTTCTCCAAGAGAATAATGTATTAGCTATTTTTATGTGCTCTGCAGGAAAATAATCATGATGGTAAGTTGGCATACATCACTGTAATGACTTTCCCAGAGAAAAACACAACAAGGCTAGTTGAAGGGAAGTACCCAGCTCAACATTTGTGATAGTCTATAAGTTTTTAAACATATAAGTAACTTTTAAAGTATGAGATTATTTATTTTGACACAAGTATTAGAAAAGTCAAGGGCACTCTCATAAAGAACATTCTCCACTTCTTTCCACTGCAGAAACAGTCAATGTTAATCAGAAAAGGAAGGCAAATTTTCTAGGGCCAACATTAGGTAATCTTGGTATTTTTTATACTCTAGGCTCATTTAAACCTGAATCATTAGACCATGCTATGCTAGTACCTGAGGTACCTTCCTGTTTGTATTCGACATCTCTCATCCAGTTCTCCTAGATGTGAAAATAATTCTTGCTCTAAAAATCTTACATAGTGCTTTTAGGTAAATCTAGTGAGCAATTCATGAAAATTGTTCTATAAATAGCTGTAAGTGAATATTGATCATATAATTACCATTTGGACTTAAATCTGTCATAAGAACACAAATTATTAATAATGATGATGATAATAATTACCACTTAGGAATTCCCTACTATATGCTTTATCTATACTGTCTCTAGTTTGTATACCAAGGCTACAAAGCAGGTATCATCCTCATTTTATAGATGAACAGACTTAGAACTTGTGCAAATATTTGTCCAGAGAAGGGTTCCTCCACTTTGGCAATATTAAAAGTTTGAACTGGATAATTCTATGTTGTAAAGGGCTCTCCTGTTCATTCTAGGACATTTAACAGCATTTCTGGCCTTTCCCCTTTAGATGACAGTAACTTCCCTACCCCTGGGCTGTGACAACCAAAAATATCTTCAGACGTTGCTGATTGTCCTGAGTGCAAACTACTCCCTATTGAGAACTCCTGGTCTAGAGAAATTACTGTTAAAATGCAGTTTCCTAAGACCAGGATGTTTGACATTCTCTGTTGGAACTAGATCATATAACCAGTTTAATATTTGCGAAATGATTTCATTTTGGATGATGGTAGAAGTGAAAATCAGCAAGGAGAAGTCTTACTTTGCTTTTCCAAATCATAATAGGGTCTTCTAAACATTTATTATTCCATTCTAAAGCCAATATATGCAGTATGTATAAAATGATAAGGATAAACCCCAAAGACAAACAGTCCATGACCCAGATGGTAGCAAGTAAAACTGCAGAGAAATCACACATCATAGTGTTTATTAAAATCCCTCCCCAGACAAGAAATGATGAGAATCAAGACTGATTTAGGGACGTGGGGAGCATACCTGTCTCGTGGGTTGCTGTGACTCGCCGCTTGGATCAGAACCTTGTTTATTCTCATCGCTCCCGTCACTAGGCTTCACCTTGTTGAATCTTATTGTCAGGGATTTAAACATCTTTAAGGTGGTTCTGAAAACTTCTGTTTTTATGACTCTGTGTCTGGAGGTAGAGAAATGTACTTTGTTTTTCTTTTCATTAGTAGACAAGCCAATTAGTTGCTTAATCAGGATTTCGTTCTGGTTAATTCCTAGAGGCAACTCTCTAGCTAGTCAGGGCTTTGGCTTAAAAGCAGCAAATTACTTCTGCTTGGATGATTTGAATTCTGTTTACGAACTTTAGAGAGTCAAAATACCCCTGTGAATAACTTATAAGTGAGAATTAAACAAAACTTCATTGTTGATTTAAATTGTTTAAATGATTGTTTAAATGTGATCACATTACCCATTGGTTTATTTTTCTTTCTTTCTAATTACCCACCCACCTATCTCTTCTATCTAACTTTTGTCAAAGTAATACAGGCAAATGATGAAAAAACAAAATGTGCATAAAGGCTTATAATATAAAGCAACTCTCCCAAAGTCCTCACATGTAGTTCTGTACTGTGAAGTAACTACTTTTTCCTTTTTCTGTTCTTCTGGTGATTCTTTTTTTTTAATTAGTATTTTACAATTTGATTAGATTAATGATGTTCTTGGAAAATATAGTGAAAAATGAGACATAATGCTTTGCATTCCCAATAGCCTAAACATCCACCTCAGATTCATAATGATAATTACATTAGAATTAAGCAGAGAGAGTGTATTAGTTTGCTAGGGCTGCCATAACAAAGTACCACAGACTGGGTGACTTAAACAACATAAATTTATACTGGAGGCTAGATGTCTGATATCAAGGTGCCAGCAAGGGTAGTTTCTTCTGTAAGCTGTGTGTAAAGGAACAGTCTCTCTTCTTGGCTTGTGGATGGTCTTCCTCTTCCTGTGTCTTCACAGTGTCTTTACTCTGTTCATGTTTGTGTCCAAATTTCCTCTTCTTGTAAGGACACCAGTTATATTAGATTAAGGCCCACCTCAGTGATCTTGTTTTAACTTACCTCTTTAAAGACTCTATCTCCAAATAAGGTCACATTTTGAGGTAGGGGGATCAGAACTTCAACGTGAATTTTTGAGGAGATACTATTCAGCCCATAACAGAGAAACAGTATGTTTGATGAATATCACTTTGAGGAAATGTAATTCATTGCTCAGAAGCAATTTGTTCCAAAATTTCTTACAAGTTTACTATTTTCTTACAAATTGCTGAAATATTATGAAAGCTATCTATGTGATTACTAGTTTTCTAAGTCTAGATAATTCTGTTGGATTATTAATTTCATAAATTGTAAAAAAAATATGTATCTTTCTCCAGCATGAATTTTTTTCTCCGATTCACCCTTTAACCAATAAGCCTAAACTCCTTGAAGGAGGACACCATGCATCACTTATTTTACCCCCACAGCTCCTTTATATGGAGTAGAAACTCAAGCCTCTGCTGAATAGAATTTAGTTGAAAGCGCTTTAAGAGATCTGACAACTCTAGTCCTCACTTATATCTCTGCTTATTCAAAACTAATTAAATATATTACACTTGCAGCATTTAAGTTTATGCATTTCTTAATACTTGGCACCACAATATGCCATTTCTTTCACTAATGTTTTCCTATATCTGTGTCTTCTCCCTAAATAGATGGAAAGATCATTACCATCAGAACTTTGTTCTGTCATTTCTCTTAGTATCACCTTGTCATCTACTATAGTATCCTTTCATTGTATCTGTATCATTTTAAACAGGTATGCAGAATATTCTAATACTTCTTTCACAATTTGACTGGCTAACATTTAGCTGTTTTTGAAAAAAATATTAGAGTTCTGAGAAACTCAAAATCTTGTAAAAGGTCCAAGTCACCAGAGTCTACAGCAGAAGTCTATGAAATTGCAGTGAAGAACTCTTCTTTTTCTTTTTGGAAGCTCAAGATCAAGGGAGGAGTAGAGGAAGGTAGGATCACAGTCTCTAGGAGAGCCATGGAGCTCTCATTTCCATCCTGGTAGTGACATATCTACTAGATGCAAGGAGCCCCCAGTGTGAGACCTTAACAGCATTTTGATTATTAAAATACAGTTATCAGGGGCTTTCCTGGTGGCACAGTGGTTGAGAGTCCACCTGCCGATGCTGGGGACACGGATTCGTGCCCCAGTCTGGGAGGATCCCACAGGCCGCGGAGCAGCTGGGCCCGTGAGCCATGGCCGCTGAGCCTGCACGTCCGGAGCCTGTGCTCTGCAACAGGAGAGGCCACAACAGTGAGAGGCCCCCGTACCGCAAAAAAAAAAAAAAAAGAGATAAAATGAGTATTTCAATTGTAGAAATTTATTCTGCTCTTTTAAAAAAGAATTGAAGCAATTTACATAATAGAAAATGCTCTTTCCATGAAATGAAAATCTTTTTAAAGTGAGATCTTGCTTACTACATGGAGTTCCAAGGACATTAAAATACTAATGAATTAATTACATCTTACCTGTTTTTATGGATAATAAATATTTTATATAAATGTAAAAAAAGTTACTTAAAAAAAATCCAGGCTTGCAGTTGGGGGCATAAAAATACTTGCATATTTTGACAAGAATTGTCAATGTTTGGCCCTATTAATTGGTGGAATCTTACTCCTTAACTTGCCTTATTTTAAAAAGTAAAATTGACTTGAATTACTCCTGTTTTTCCCCAACTTTATTGAGATATAATTGACATGCATCATTGTGTAGGTTTAAGGTGTACAATATGATGATTTGATACACGTATATACTGCAAAATGACTATCACAATAAACTTAGACAACACATCCTTCCCCTCACATAATTATCATTTTGTTGTGTTATATGGTGTGAACGTTTAAGCCCTACTCTCGTAGCAGCTTAACAATACAGTATTGTTAACTATAGTTACTTTTGGTGGTTCTTTCTACATTGTTAAAAAACTCTGCTTATTCTACTCTTTTTGTGTGTGTAAATTTAGACCCCAAACCTGTGTGAGGCACAAGTTCAACATTAAGAATTGTTAAGGATAACTTTATTTTCCTACCCAGAGCCTGGACAAACTTCCTTGATGATTTGTGACATTGGACAGAGTTTCTTTTTCAGTCCAACAAGGATGCACTTTTTTAAGGGGGTCTTGTCTTTGTTTTTGTTTTTTTTTTTAATGGGACCTCCTCTCTTGTGCACTTTCCAAGTAAAACTAAAGACTTTCAGCACCAAGACCACCCTCCACACCCTCCACACCAGGGCAGCCTGAGTTAACTCATCTAATACTTCTTCCCTCTGTATTTCTGCAACCTGGGGATTTCCTTAAGATAATAGTTATGCATTTTAGGAAAAGAATATGAAAAAGAATATATATGTGTATAACTGAATCTCTTTGCTGTACAGCAGAAATTAACACAGCGTTGTAAATCAACTATACTTCAATAAAATTTAAAAAATAATTATGCATTTTAAAGTATATTTGTTGTAGAAAAAAATACAGAGGAAAAAATTTTAGGGAAGAATTTTAATTTAGTTTTTCATATTACCAAAATCGTAAGTCCTTTACTGATTTTTAAAAGAAATTAGAAGTTTTAATTTTAGATTCAATCCTTTCATCAAAAAGAAACATATAATAAATAACTTGATTGATTATGAATATGACTTAATTTGTATGTCTTGAAAATACAAAATTACTTTTGTTAAAATATGGGTGTTCATTGTTTTAAAAGGCAAAGTTTTCTTTTTTGTTACATTGTTGCTTCAGAAATAATTCTGAATGAATTATCAGATATGTATGGGGTCATTTTAGGAACTTCTCAGATAATCCTCTAAGCCTATAGTTGATTATATTTTCAAATTTAGGATATAAACATCAAAGGAAAAGTTAGCAGCAGGATTGTGACTGATTCTCTCCCTTCCTGGGACCCTCAGAGGAATAAAAGACCTCATCAGACCTCTTTGTAAATCTGATCATGGTATTTACTCATGGAAAGATACTAGGGAGTCCCTACATATGAAATGTGTTCAGTAGGACATTTTTGGTCTGTCTAGATTGCTTATTGCAAATAAGCCTGTAATTTACTTATTTATGTGGCATGGTGGCTGGAGATGGGTGAAGGAAATAGTATGTAAGCTTTGCAAGGACATGCAAAATGGAGATGTCCTCAATCCAAACTGCTTTCCTTTTGTGAGAAATACCTTTGCATACTATGCTCAAAAACTCCTTGTACATCTGAAATCAAAGTGTGCCAAAATGCAGGAGAAGGTGGACAGTTTTAAATGCTGTGTCTGATGGTTTTGGGTTTTTCCCAAAAAGGATATTTTATCTCTGTCTGACAGTGGCCTGTATCAATTGAATCATTAATGAAGTTTGGTGTGAGGTAAGCTCTATGATTTTGGGGGAGTCTGCTTTGACAACTCATCCCTTAGGATTTATCACAGGTCATAAGAAAAATGATACAGATATTAATTCAATCATCTTTATCAATGACTTAAAATACTTCCAACATCTTGATTTTTGTCAGTAGATTGGTATCAACATGGGCATTAAAATTACAGATGAATACTTTCACATTGTCTAGATCAAGGGCCTGAAAGTTCAGAAAATGGGCAACTGGAAAGAATTCTAGAATGAGAGATGTGAATTTTGGCTCATTCTTTTTTCACTGGATGGATGTGTGAGCTAAATCGAATCTCTTGCCTTAATCTGGATATAAGGTGGGCAAAATAATATTTAAGCTTCCTTCTAACTCTAAATTCTGTGATTCTGTGTTCTACAGAGAGGCTTTCCAGTGAGCAAGAAGAAGACAAGGGAAAGAAGAGGGTTTCTTTGCTGCGTGAAGTGGCTACTAGAATTTCACCAATTGCACTCTAAGTTTTTGTGCAAAGTTACTACATTGCTGCAGTAGTGACTGCCAACATGAATAAAAGCAATCATTCTCCAATATAAATCTGATCATGTGTCTAGATGAAGGCCCTCAGTGACTCCTCTTGCTTTTGGCATCATGTTCAAACTCCTACCATGACATTTCAGGCCCTTTATAATTGATCCTTGCCTAACTCTCTGTTTTCATTTATAACCCCCACTTCTTCCCACTCTCAGCTCTTACCATAATGAAATTAACTTGTGGTAACTTGAATTATTCTACTTTGTCTTACCTCTATCTATGTCTTTGCTCATAAGTACTTCTCCTGCCTAAAATGCTGTTCCACTCCTTGTGTATCTAGCTTAAGCTGGGTATTTTCTTCTCCCACCTTTTCCCCCTTTCCTCTCAACAGGTGTGTATTTAATCCCTTCTTTGTTGTCCTGATTGTAGCTTGTGCCATATGCACACCTGAATTTTATCAATCCTCATTTTTAGACCATTTCCAGATCTCTTTTTGCTATCAGAGAGTAAGCTTCTTCAGGCTGAGACTATGCTTTGTTCACCTTCATATCCCCTTTGTCTGGTTCTAGGTACTCCATGCATGTTGGTTGAATTAATGATGAGAGAATGATGGTTTAGACAATCTTTTAGTTCAGGATTAATAATAAAGAGATTCTCTGTGGCAGAGGCAGCATGTAAGAAGTGGAGAAAACTTCTCTGGAGGACAGAGATGTTATGGTCTTGTTAACTTTTATCAGTAGTCATTGTATGCAAGACTTCGTTTTAGGCTGAGAATGGGGTGGGTTAAGAGAAGCATGCATAAAATAATGGTGGATTTTACAATAAATGGTGTTTTAGATTCGATGAATATGGTTTATAAGTGGCACACAGTAATATTTTATATATAACTTTAACTTCTATGGTTTTGTGTTGTTCTGCACATGTATATTTGTATATATCTATACAAATATATGTAATTATAAACATGCACACAGATGGTAACAAAGCCATACTAAAATAAAAAGAATCATCAGGGGCTTCCCTGGTGGCGCAGTGATTGAGAGTCCGCCTGCCGATGCAGGGGACACGGGTTCGTGTCCCGGTCTGTTTAGTTTCAGCAGAACATTATCCATCATAGCAATGTTGTTTGCATTAATCTTACTGATTTTTGAGTTTTATGTTAAGTTTACAAATAGGTTTTAGCTTTATGGTTATAGAAAATATACAGGCAAATGGAGTCTATATCTAGTTCCAGGTTTGAACATATTTACATCTTATTCCTATAAAATTATTCAAATAAGCGATGGAGCATCCATAATAAAGTTTCCACTTAATAGATATCAAGTTTGAGTTCTAACTTTCTTTGGAATCTTTATTGATCAGATTTCAGACATTCCCATTGAAGAGTGATTTTGAATGAGGAGGCATTCCTAATAGTTCTAAGGTCACAGCTTCCTTTGCTCCTGAGAGGGGGATGGGTTGGACCTTCCTTCCTCCCTCCCTCCCTCCCTCCCTCCCTCCCTCCCTTCCTTCCTTCCTTCCTTCCTTCCTTCCTTCCTTCCTTCCTTCCTTCCTTCCTTTCTTTCTTTCGGCAGACTATTGGAAATAAACTACAAAATCAGCTAAGGTTGTATGGTTGAGTCCCTTTGTTGTACACCTGAAACTATCACAACATTGTTTATCAGATATACTCCAATAAAAAAAAACATTAAAAAAACCCCAAAACAGCTAAGGTTATATTTTCCATTATGTCTACCAAAGAAAGTAACATTTAGATATTTTTCTGAGATCATTCTGAATTAAATTTAAATAATCTGAGTATTATTGCAATAGGAGAATAGTAGCCACTAAGTTATAAAGGGAATGACTGGTTTACAGTAGATAGCCTCAAGCAATAACTTGAATGGAAACAACAATAAATTTTTTCTTTCCAGGTTTTGGGGGCTGTTCTATTTTTGGGATAGGATCATAAATTGATAATAAGTCTGAACTTTGACTAAGTCCTGAAAAATTCACTGTACTGAATACATCATATTTATTAAGGCAGGGAAGTAGATAAGTTATGAGCATTTTTTTCACTTATAAGACTTTAGAGGAAAAAATATTGGGCACATTGTCAGGTCACCTGTGAAGCCGGTTTTGGCCCTCATCCACAAAACAGAAGATAGAACAACAAGCTCTTAAGGATTTGGGGAAGATTACAAAAGATAATGAATATGATGACATATAAAAGGTACCTGGTAAAAATTAAAGTGCTCAACAAATATTTGTTAATTGAATAAAACAAATCGTGTTTCTGGAGAGCACTAAGATTTAAAATGCTCTGCTTACTAAAGTATATAATTTTACTGTGCAATAAACATTTGAGTTCTTTCTGTGTTTCAGGTACTCTGCTAGCTGCTGTGGGGTATATAGAGATGACTCACATATACCCTGTGACACACAGAGATTCTTGAGAGATATATGAACAATCTCAATTCGCCTTCTCTAATGGACGAATGTGAGTCATGTTATAGTAGCACAGAATAGCAGGTGACCGAGTCTGCCTAGGTGTAAGTGGGCAATAAACTGGAGAGTAAATCTTTTCAGAGGAGTTAATGCTCACAATGGGTTTAAAGGAGGAGGAATTCACTGACTAGAAGTGGAAAGATGAGACACTCCAGACGTAGAGACAGCATCAATTAATGAAGGTTTACAGTAAATGGCAGTTAATGTGGCCAGCACATTGCCCTTAGTAGACATGTAACAAAGCTTTATTAAACTACTGGTGAATATTAACAATAAATATGAGAGTATACACAATTTTTTTACATTAAATATTAGCCATAGTCCATATTATTTCCAAGGGGGACCAGAGACACTGATTTTATGTTCTTTTCATTTTTGTAGGGTTAGCAAAACGTTAAGTTAAAAAAATAAATATCCAAAGAAAACTTCCAAATGTTTTTCCTTGAGTTGATGACATTGACTATTTAATGATCTTAGAAAGTAGATTTATAACAACTTAATTTAGAGAAAATTTTCCATCATAAAAAATATATATAACACTATTTAGAAATATTTGCCAGTGTGATTTTATGTGATGACAAATTTAGAGTAGGTATTTTTCTTGATCACCTGTGGGTTTAATGCGACTCAGCTGACATGAAGAATTTCTCCAACTTAAGTGATTTGAAATATAGTATTTCAGTGAGTAGAAATGCTCTCTGTTTCTCTGATTATAGTATTTTCATTGCTTCTAATTTATAATTAAAATGCATGAGCAGCAAATGTAACAAATATTAAGGGTAAAAATACCTTCAGGAAATTGTTAATAACTAGTGACATCTGTGACTATTGAATGCTATATTGGTTTAGACTGTGACTAATAGAATAAATATTTTGAAAAAAATCCTTATTGTTAGTATTTTATAAACAGTAATCAGGTCATGATGGATTTGTTATGTGGATATGGATGGGGTAACTATGTGAAGTTTCCTCATTCTTTTACAGTCTTTTACAAAGTTGATTAGCCTGTTTCAGTAGTTGGTTCTAATTATGGACTATCATTGCTTACTTATTTATTTTTTATCATCAAGTGAGCTAACTGAAAGCACTTCAGTTGATTGAACATAATGATCTACTGTTATGTAAGGAGATTAATAGTGCGTTTCGTAAAGAAGATTGTCTATATACAATTAGCTCCCTAGCTAAGCTGGTTTTAACTGGATTTTTTGTTTTTTTTTATATTCTAAATTTATTGGTGATCTAAACTGAATGTTTTAGGAATTTTCAAGCTGTACTAGGATGTTCTTAATTCTAATAAAAAATACATCCAGCTACTAGTGAGGTGGGGGTTGGTTTATGAATAATAGCTGTTGATTACCTCAATAATAAAAGCAAATATATTAATCCTTGACCCAACATGAAGATGTTATTACTTTTCAACACTCGAACTTACCGACAGTGAAAACTTTATTGATTGCTTAGGTGTGAGGGATGAATGTAATATATAGCAATTTGAAAATCTTCTGAGAATGATTATTAGTTCTTAATTTAGAAGCCAGAATCCATTTCACGCTTGGGTCTTAGCCTTATGGTTCCTACAGTCTGCTGGATGTTTAATTTGAAATGCCTATACGCACTTCATGATCAACCAACTTAAAAAACGAATTTATCTTCTTTACCACCAAACTTCTTCTGATTTCCTGTTTTATTAAAGGCAGTATCATTATTTTAGTTCCTCCCTTATCCTATTATGTGAATTATTTATTTGTTTCTTTAATTCCTCCTTTACAATTTCTGCTCTTATCCTTTCTACTTCCTTCCCATTTTCACCATTCTATCTAAGCACTTAGAGATTGCTTTATTATTGTAATAACTTCTGGGTTGGCCAGTGGAAGCTGTGAGTAATGCATTTGGAATCCAGATGGTTAGCTTGTGTATGTGGAGGAGGGAGAATCTCACCGCTGAAAGGTAATGAGGAGTCCCGCAGAGCAGTTATTGGAGCAATGTTGTCCATATTTTTCTGTAATTTCAAAGAAGTCACTGGTTTCTTTGAATATAATTTCTAAAATTGATTTATAAATATATCTCATTGAATCTCCCAATGCAATCAGTAGAAATTTAAAAATGAACTTATTTTGAAATAATTTAAAATTTACGGAAAAGTTACAGGGACACTACAGGTAAATCAGTATCTGCCTCATTAACATTCCCCAACTGGAATATATTTTACTGCATTTGTTCCCTCTCTGTCTCAGTGTTTCTCTGTATATATACTAATTACCACATTCTTTTCCTAAACCATTTGAGTGAAAGCTGCAAACATGATACCTTATCACTCCTCAGTCTTCAGTACATGTTTCCCAGAGATTCTCCCCTACATGACCACAGTTCAGACCTCCAGATCAGGGATTCGACATTGATATAACATTGCCATCCGATCCACAGACTATTTAAATTTTGCCAACTGTCTCAACCATTTCCCCTTCCCTTCCTGGTCCAGGGTCCATACAGGATAATGTGTTGCAATTAATTGTCATACCTCAGAGGAGCTTCAAGATGACAGAAGAGTAAGACGTGGAGATCACCTTCCTCCCCACAAGTACATCAGAAATGCATCTACAGGTGGAACAACTCCTACAAAACACCTATTGAACACTGGCAGAAGACCTCAGACCTCTCAAAAGGCAAGAAACCCCCCACGTACCTGGGTAGGGCAAAAGAAAAAAGAAAAAAACAGTGACCAAAGAATAGGGACGGGACCTGCACCAGTGGGAAGGAGCTGTGAAGGGGGAAAGGTTTCCACACACTAGGAAGCCCCTTCGTGGGACGAGAGTGCGCGTGGTGGAGGAGGGGAGCTTCGGGGCCGCGGAGGAGAGCACAGCAACAGGGGTGCGGAGGGCAAAGCGGAGAGATTCCCACACAGAGGAGCGGTGCCGACTGGCACTCACCAGCCCAAGAGGCTTGTCTGCTCACCAGCCGGGTTGGGCGGGGGCCGGGAGCTGAGGCTCGGGCTTCGGTCGGATCGCAGGGAGAGGACTGGGGTTGGCGGTGTGAACACAGCCTGAAGGGACTAGTGCACCACGGCTAGCCGGGAGGGAGTCTGGGAAAAAGTCTGGACCTGCCAAAGAGGCAAGAGACTTTTTCTTCCCTTTTTGTTTCCTGGTGAGCGAGGAGAGGAGATTAAGAGTGCTGCTTAAAGGAGCGCCAGAGACGGACACGAGCCGTGGCTAACAGCGCAGGCCCCAGAGACAGGCATGAGACGCTAAGGCTGCTGCTGCCGCCACCAAGAAGCCTGTGTGCGAGCACAGGTCACTATCCACACCGCCCCTCCCGGGAGCCTGTGCAGACCGCCACTGCCAGGGTCCCGGGATCCAGGGACAACTTCCCCGGGAGAACGCACGGTGCGCCTCAGGCTGGTGCAACGTCACGCTGGCCTCTGCCGCCGCAGGCTCGCCCAGCACTCCGTGCCCCTCCCACCCCCGGCCTGAGTGAGCCAGAGCCCCCAAATCAGCTGCTCCTTTAACTCTGTCCTGTCTGAGCGAAGAACAGACTCCCTCAGGTGACCTAAATGCAGAGGCAGGGCCAAATCCAAAGCTGAATCCCAGGAGCTGTGCGAACAAAGAAGAGAAAAGGAAATCTCTCCCAGCAACCTCAGAAGCAGTGGATTAAATCTCAACAATCAACTTGATGTACCCTGCATCTGTGGAATACCTGAATAGACAACGAATCATCCCAAATTGAGGACGTGGACTTGGGGAGCAACGATATATATATATTTTTTCTTCCTTTTTTCTCTTTTTGTGAGTGTGTATGCTTCTGTGTGTGATTTTGTCTGTATAGCTTTGCTTTTACCATTTGTCCAAGGGTTCTGTCTGTCCGTTTTTGGTTTTTTTTTTTAGTGTAGTTTTCAGCGCTTGTTATGATTGGTGAATTGTTTTTTGGTTTGGTTGTTCTTTCTTTCTTTCTTTTAAAATGACTTAAAAAAAAATATATATATATATATATTTTTTTTTTTTCCAGTATGCGGGCCTGTCACTGCCGTGGCCTCTCCCGTTGTGGAACACAGGCTCCGGACGCGCAGGCCCAGCGGCTATGGCCCACGGGCCCAGCCGCTCCGCGGCATGTAGGATCTTCCCGGACCGGGGCACGAACCCGTGTCCCCCGCATCAGCAGGCAGACTCTCAACCACTGCAACACCAGGGAAGCCCTAAAAATATTTTTAAAATAATTTTTGTTTTTTAGTTTAATAACTTCATTTCCTTGTCTCCCTTCCTTCCTTCCTTCCTTCCTTCCTTTCTTCCTTCCTTCCTTCCTTCCTTCCTTCCTTCCTTCCTTCCTTCCTTTCTTTCTTCCTTCCTTTCTTTCTTTCTTTCTTTCTTCCTTTCTTCCTTTCTTTCTTTCTTTCTTTCTTTCTTTCTTTCTTTCTTTCTTTCTTTCTTTCTTCCTTTCTTCCTTTCTTCCTTTCTTCCTTTCTCCCTTTTATTCTGAGTCATGTGGATGACAGGCTCTTGATGCTCCAGCCAGGCTTCAGGACTGTGCCTCTGGGGAGGGAGAGCCAAGTTCAGGACATTGGTCCACCAGAGACCTCCCAGTTCCATGTAATATCAAATGGTGAAAATCTCCCAGAGATTTCCATCTCAACACCAAGACCCAGCTCCACTCAAAAACCAGCAAGCTCCAGTGCTGGACACCCTATGTGCAAGACAGGAACACAACCCCATTCATTAACAGAGAGGCTACCTAAAGTCATAATAAGGTCACAAGCACCCCAAAACACACAACCAGACGTGGACCTGCCCACCAGAAAGAAAAGATCCAGCCTCATCCACCAGAACACAGGCACTAGTCCCCTCCACCAGGAAACCTACACAACCCACTAAACAAATCTTAGCCACTGGGGGCAGACACCAAAAACAAGGGGAACTATGAACCTGCAGCCTGTGAAAAGGAGACCCTGAAAACAGCAAGTTAAGCAAAATGAGAAGACAAAAAACACACAGCAGATGAAGGAGCAAGGCAAAAACCCACCAGACCTAAAAAATGAAGAGGAAATAGGCAGTCTACCTGAAAAAGAATTCAGAATAATGATAGTAAAGATGATCCAAATTCTGGGAAATAGAATGGAAAAAATACAAGAAACGTTTAAAAGGACCTAGAAGAACTAAAGAGCAAACAAACAATGATGAACAACACACAAATTAAGTTAAAAATTCTCTAGAAGGGATCAATAGCAGAATAACTGAGGCATAAGAATGGATAAGTGACCTGGAAGATAAAATAGTGGAAATAACTACTGCAGAGCAGAATAAAGAAAGAAAAATGAAAAGAACTGAGGACAGTCTAAGAGATCTCTGGGACAATATTAAACACACCAACATTCGAATTATAGGGGTCCAGGAAGAAGATGAGAAAAAGAAAGGGACTGAGAAAATATTTGTAGAGATTATAGTTGAAAACTTCCCTAATATGGGAAAGGAAATATTTAATCAAGTCCAGGAAGCACAGAGAGTCGCATACAGAATAAATGCAAGGAGAAATACACCAAGACATATAATATTCAAACAATCAAAAATTAAATACCAAGAAAAATATTAAAAGCAGCAAAGGAGAAACAACAAGTAACATATAAGGGAATCCCCATACAGTTAACAGCTGATCTTTCAGCAGAAACACTGCAAGCCAGAAGGGCATGGCAGGACATATTTAAAGTGATGAAGGGGGAAAACCTACAACCAAGATTACTCTATCCAACAAGGATTTCATTCAGATTTCACGGAGAAATTAAAATCTTTACAGACAAGCAAAAGTTAAGAGAATAGAGCACAACCAAACCAGCTTTACAACAAATGCTAAAGGAACTTCTCTAGGCAAGAAACACAAGAGAAAGAAAAGACCTACAATCACAAACCCAAAACAGTTAATAAAATGGTAATAGAAACATATATATTGATAATTACCTTAAATGTAAAGGGATTAAATGCTCCAACCAAAAGACATAGTCTGGCTGAATGTATACAAAAACAAGACCCATATATATGCTGTCTACAAGAAACCCACTTCAGACCTAGGGACACATACAGACTGAAAGTGAAGGGATGGAACAAGATATTCCATGCAAATGGAAATCAAAAGAAAGCTGGAGTATCAATACTCATATCAGACAAAATAGACTTTAAAACAAAGACTATTACAAGAGACAAAGAAGGACACTACATAATGATCAAGGGATCAATCCAAGAAGAAGATATAACAATTGTAAATATTTAAGCACCCAACAGAGGAGCACCTCAATACATAAGGCAAATACTAACATCCATAAAAGGGGAAATCGAAAATAACACAAACATAGTAGGGGATTTTAACACCCCACTTTCACCAATGGACAGATCACCCAAAATGAAAATAAATAAGGAAACACAAGCTTTAAATGATACATTAAACAAGATGGACTTAATTGATATTTATAGGACATTCCATCCCAAAACAACAGAATACACTTTCTTCTCAAGTGCTCATGGAACATTCCCCAGGATAGATCATATCTTGGTCACAAATCAAGCCTTGGTAAATTTAAGAAAATTGAAATCATATCAAGTATCTTCTCTGACCACAATGCTCTGAGAGTAAATATCAATTACAGAAACAAAACTGTAAAAAAAACAAACACATGGAGACTAAACAATACACTACTAACTAACCACGAGATCATTGAAAAAATCAGACAGGAAATCAAAAACTACCTAGAAACAAATTACAATGAAAACATGATGACCCCAAACCTATGGAACGTAGCAAAAGCAGTTCTAAGAGGGAAGTGTATAGGAATACAATCCTACTTTGAGAAACAAGAAACATCTCAAATAAACAAACTAACCTAACACTGAAAGAAATTAGAGAAAGAAGAACAAAAATACCCCCAAAGTTAGCAGAAGGAAAGAAATCATAAAGACCAGATCAGAAATAATGAAAAAGAAATGAAGGAAATGATAGCAAAGATCAATAAAACTAAAAGCTGGTTCTTTGAGAAGATAAACAAACTTGATAAACCATTAGCCAGAATCATGAAGAAAAAAACGGAGAAGACTCAAATCAATAGAATTAGAAGTGAAAAAGGAGAAGTAACAACTGACACTGCAGAAATACAAAGGATCATGAGAGATTACTCCAAGCAACTATATGCCAATAAAATGGACAACCTGGAAGAAATGGACAAATTCTTAGAAATGCACAACCCTCCGAGACTGAACCAGGAAAAAATAGAAAACATGAACAGACCAATCACAGGCACTGAAATTGAAATTGTGATTAAAAATCTTCCAACAAACAAAAGCCCAGGACCAGATGGCTTCACAGGAAGTTCGGTCAAATATTTAGAGAAGAGTTAACACCTATTCTTCTCAAACTCTTCCAAAGTATAGCAGAGGGAGGAACACTCCCAAACTCATTCTACGAGGCCACCATCGCCCTGATGCCAAAACCAGACAAAGATGTCACAAAGAAAGAAAACTACAGGCCAATATCACTGATAAATATAGGTGCAAAAATCCTCAACAAAATACTAGCAAACAGAATCCAACAGCACATTAAAAGGATCATACACAGTGATCAAGTGAGGTTTATCCCAGAAATGCAAGGATTCTTCAATATACGCAAATCAATCAATGTGATACACCATATTAACAAATTGAAGGAGAAAAACCATATGATCATCTCAATAGATGCAGAGAAAGCTTTGACAAAATTCAACACCCATTTATGATTAAAAACCCTCCAGAAAGTAGGCAGAGAGGGGACTTACCAACATGATAAACGTCATATATTACAAACCCACAGTCAACATCATCCTCAATGGTGAGAAACTGAAAGCATTTCCACTAAGATCAGGAACAAGGCAAGGTTGCCCACTACCACTATTATTCAATATAGTTTTTGAAGTTTTAGCCACAGCAATCAGAGAAGAAAAAGAAATAAAAGGAATCCAAGTAGGAAAAGAAGAAATAAAGCTGTCACTGTTTGCAGATGACATGATACTATGCATAGAGAATCCTAAAGATGCTACCAGAAAACTACTAGAGCTAATCAATGAATTTGGTAAAGTAGCAGGATAAAAAATTAATGCACAGAAATCTCTTGCATTCCTATACACTAATGATGAAAAATCTGAAAGTGAAATTACAAAAACACTCCCATTTACCATTGCAACAAAATGAATAAAATATCTAGGAATAAACCTACCTAAGGAGATAAAAGACCTGTATGCAGAAAATTATAAGACACTGATGAATGAAATTAAAGATGATACAAATAGTTGGAGAGATATACCATATTCTTGGATTGGAAGTATCAACGTTGTGAAAATGACTCGACTACCCAAAGCAATCTACAGATTCAATGCAATCCCTATCAAAGTACCACTGGCATTTTTCACAGAACTAGAACAAAAAATTTCACAATTTGTATGGAAACACAAAAGACCCAGAATAGCCAAATCAATCTTGAGAAAGAAAAATGGAGCTGGAGGAATCAGGCTCCCTGACTTCAGACTATACTACAAAGCTACAGTAATAAAGACAGTATGGGACTGGCACAGAAGAAGAAATATAGATCAATGGAACAGGATAGAAAGCCCAGAGGTAAACCCATGCACATATTGTCACCTTATCTTTGATAAAGGAGGCAAGAATATACAATGGAGAAAAGAAAGCCTCTTTAATAAGTTATGCTGGGAAAACTGGACAGCTACACATAAAAGAATGAAATTAGAATGCTCCCTAACACCATACACAAAAATAAACTCGAAATGGATTAAAGACCTAAATGTAAGGCCAGACACTATCAAGCTCTTAGAAGAAAACCTAGGCAGAACACTCTATGACTTAAATCACAACAAGATCCTTTTTGACCCACCTCCTAGAGAAATGGAAATAAAAACAAAAGTAAACAAATGGGACCTAATGAAACTTCAAAGCTTTTGCACAACAAAGGAAGCCATAAACAAGATGAAATGACAACCCTCAGAATGGGAGAAAATATTTGCAAATGAAGCAACTGACAAAGGATCAATCTCAAAAATTTATAAGCAGCTCATGCGACTCAGTATCAAAAAAACAAACAACCTAATCCAAAAATGGGCAGAAGACCTAAATAAACATTTCTCCAAAGAAATTATACAGATTGCCAACAAACACATGAAAGAATGCTCAACATCATTAATCATTAGAGAAATGCAAATCAAAACTACAATTTAATATCATCTCACACTGGTCATAAAAGCCATCATCAAAAAATCTACAAACAATAAATGCTGGAGAGGTTGGGGCAAAAAGGGAGCCCTCTTGCACTGTTGGTAGGAATGTAAATTGATACCGCCACTATGGAGAACAGTATAGAGGTTCCTTAAAAATCTACAAATAGAACTACCACACAACACAGCAATCCCATTACTGGGCATATACCCTGAGAAAACCGTAATTCAAAAGGAGTCATGTACCACAATGTTCACTGCAGCTCTATTTACAGTAGCCAGGACTTGGAAGCAGCCTAAGTGTCTATCGACAGATGACTGGATAAAGAAGATGCAGCACATATATACAATGGAATATTACCCAGACATAAAAATAAATGAAATTAAGTCATTTTTAGTGAGGTGGATAGACCTAGAGTCTGTCATACCGAGTGAAGTAAGTCAGAAAGAGGATAACAAATACCGTATGCTAATACATATATATGGAATCTAAAAAAAAAAAAAAAGAAAAAAGTGTTCATGAAGAACTTAGGAGCAAGTCAGGAATAAATACACACACCTACTAGAGAATGGACTTGAGGACACTGGGTTGGGGAAGGGTAAGCTCGGACAAAGTGAGAGAGTGGTAGTGTATATGTGGACATATGTATACTACCAAATGTAAAATAGATAGCTAGTGGGAAGCAGTCGCATAGCACAGGGAGATCAGCTAAGTGCTTTGTGACCAGCCAAAAGAGTGGGATAGGGAGATTGGGAGGGAGGGAGAAGCAAGAGGGAAGAGATATGGGTATATATGTATATGTATAAGTGATTCACTTTGTTATAAAGCAGAAACTAACACACCATTGTAAAGCAATTATACTCCAATAAAAATGTTAAAAAAAAACCCTATGCAGCCAAAATAAATAAATAAGTTTATTTAAAAAAATTGTTATGCCTCTTTAGTCTCTTTATATCTGGAATGAGTTCTCTGTCTTTCATGGCCTTGACAATTTACCGAAGTACCAGCTTGTCTTTCCATAGAATGGCACCATCTATTTTATACAACACTGTCCAATTAGTATTTCTAAAAAGTTTAATCAAATCTCTCAGATAATACCAGTCCAAATCCAAACACTGCCTCTCTTATGCTTACAGTTGAGTTTGGAGGTCAAGGAGTTTCCAAATGTTGCTTTTGTAACTCATGTCATTTATTAGATATCACCACAAATTATGCTTGTTTTCATCCACTTGCTGATATATGGATTCATTTATTCAGTCATTAAATGATTCAGTAAACGCAATAGAGACATTGAAGGCCAGTCACTTTACATGTGTTATTTTACTTAATGTTTAGGATACCTTATCAGATAGGTTTTATTATTGGCCCCAATAATCAGAAAAAAAAATAAAAAATGAAACTTACAAGAATCAGGTAATTTGCCCAAAGTCATATAGTTAATAAACAGTAAAGCTGGGACTCTGATGCCAAAGCTATAATGCTTTCAAAAACGTATTTACTGAGCATTGGAGCTGTAGAAATTGAGACACACTCTTCTCCAAAATCTTGCAGCTTAGTGGAGGACACAGGCATGCAGATGAATAATGTAAGTATTTAGATGTGGGGAATATAATTCATCAATTTTTGAGCCCTGGCAGTACTTTCTAATATGAAGGCATCCAGTATACCCAGGTAAATAAATAAATGCATTAATGGGAAGAGGTTAAAAAACCACCCTGCTTAGTTACTTAATTATACCTAAGATTTGCAAATCCATTTTAACTTGAAGTATATTTTAATTTCAATATTCAGTGAAAATAGCCTACATTTAAAACTGTATGTAATTTTGAAACAATTGATGCTTTTATGAGTAGTTGCAAACTGTTTCTACACAGACAGACAAATGTAGAGAATTTTGGTTATTACTAGTAAATTTGTATAATAAATTATTAAATGAATCCTCTTGTGGGAGTCTATATTGTGTTAAATTATTGCATTTAATTCATAAAATACTTTCCAAATTCTACTCCTCACTCTATTTCTATACAGTAATACCAGCTATGTAATTTCAGTTATGTAAATTTATGTAAAGTTTCTGTTATGCCCATTTCTGATTTCACAGAATAGGTGTAACTAAAGGGTTTATGAATGTCAATTAGTCTATTCCTTTCTTCCTAGGCTGCATCCCAAAAGAAACTTGTCTGTATTATTGTGGAAATCTGTAAATCTATCTCGCTTTCTCTTAACATTTTGATATTCAGTACATATTATTTTCATAAAGTTGAAACTCCATCGTGAATCATTAGAAAGAGGCAACCTGACCTAGCAGGAAAAATAGAGTATTTGAAATTAGAGAACGTGGATTAAAGAGCCAGTTCGAGCAGTTACTGTGTAGATTTTGGCAACTCACAGCTTATATGAACTGTAATTTTCTCCTCTGTATAAAGTACATAAGTGTGCCTCCTTCATAATATTTCCATCCATAATTAAATATTTTGATATTTAATTAAATGTTTGTGATAGTAATCTGCAACTTTGAAAATGCTTGACAATAGAAGTTTTAATGGTAATTGTAAACAATAGGTTAAAAATAAAAATTAGCACAATATTGAGCACCTTATATCAGGAACACTAAAAATAAGTTATTCTGGTATATATATATATGTATATATATATATATATATATATATACTGATTAATGGATAATCTTGTTAACCCTTGTTATTATAGTACATCAAGATAATTACTTTAACATAATTTTCACCAAGATTTGCTCAGTATTTATTGAAGAACAGTAGCTTATTCTACAAATACATATTGAGACCACAGTGAGTTACCACTACATATTCACCAGAATTGCTGTGAAGCTGTGGACACTCATATATTACTGATGAGAGTGTAAATGTTACAACCACTTTAGAAAACTGAGTTACATATCTACTCTGTGCCTCAGCAAGTTTACTCCTAGGAACACACCCAAGAGAAGTGAGTGCTAGTGTCCACATAAAGACTTGTGTGGTAACGTTCAGAGTCCCTTTATTCATAATTAGCTCAAAACTGGAAATAACTTAAATGTCGATTATTGAGAAAATAGTTAAAATTGTGGCCTAGTCATACAAGAAAATATCTCAAAGCAGTCAAAAGGAATAGACAACTGATGTATACAATAACACAAATGTATCTTAAAACCATTGTATTCAAAATAATAGCGTAATTAATGATTTCATTTATATGAAGTGAAAGAAGAGACAAAGCTAATCTATGCTGATACAATTTAGAAGAGCAGTTGCCTTTAGTTGGTGGGGTGGGATTGGGGGTTGGGGGGAAGTTGACTGGAAAGGAGTAGGAGGGAGCTTTCTGGGGTGACAGAAATGTTCTCTATCTTGATCCGGGTGATGTTTACATGGGGCTATTGTATTTGTCAAAATTTAGCGGTCTACTTTTAATATTTATGCATTTTATTATATATTAATTATAGTTCAATAAAGTACTATGAGCTACATTTATATCTATATTGAGTGCTTTTTTCTTTGAGGCAACATTTCTGTCTGGATTAATCAGATAAACTCCTGCACTCTGGTCACATCCTAGTGGAGGTGGAGAGTGAAGAAGCAGCTGTAGATATTCAATTATACTAATCCTTCAATGGTGGGATGTATACTGTACAGGGACAGCACAAGGATGGAACGATTTACTTATTTGTTACATGATGTTTTCAGAAGGTTTCCCAGAAGCTGATTCTAGATGGCTGAATAAAAACTTGTGGGGAGGTCAAGTAGGGGCAAGGAAGAGATGTAAAGAGAGATTCTATTGTATGGAGGTATTGAGGGGGAGCATTCCAGGCAGAAGAGGGATGATTATGAATTGTGAGGGACTGAGCTGAATACAAATGAAGATTAGACCAAGCTACCCTCTAGAATTTGTGTTTCTGGGCTAAATTTCCTATTTGTTTTTTGGTCCTATTAAGGAAAGCAGATTAAATCTCTGAATTAGTTACCTTTTTAAGGTGATACAAAAATCACCTTAGCACTTAGTGCCTTAAAACCACAATCATTTAATTATCTCACAATTCTGTGGGCTGGTTTGACTGATCTCTGGGCTCTTTCATGCATCTATGGTCAGTAGGTGGTCAGCTGGCCCTGGCAGCTGGTGGATTTAGTCTGATGGTTGGTAGGATGTTGATCAGGCTCCCTTGATTCTCTTGCATGTGCCTTGTCATTCTCCACTTTCACTCTGTGTGTGTCTTTAGCTCTGGAGTGAGTTTCTTGTAAGCAGCATATAGTTAGGACTTGTATTTTCATGCAGTCAGCCACTATATGTCTTTTGACTGGATCATTTAGTTCATTGATATTTAAAGTGATTATCGATAGGTATGTATTTACTGACATTTTGTTATTTGTTTTCTGGTTGCTTTTGTAGTTCTTCTCTTTTTATTCTTCTTTTAGTTTCTTCCCTTATGGTTTGATGATTTTCTTTAGTGGTATGCTTATGTTTCTTTCTGTCTAGTTTTTGTTTATTTGTTGTAGGTTTTTGATTTGTTGTTACCGTGAGGTTCATCTAAGTTAAATTATAACTATATCTACTCATTTAAAATTAAGAGTCATTTAAGTTTAAACACATTCTAAGAGATCTACATATTTTACTTCCCTCTCACACATTTTGTGTTTTTGATGTCATATTTCACATCTTCATATTTATCCCTTAATTGTTTATTGTAGTTATATTTGATTTTATATTCTTTTGTCTTTTAATCTTTGTACTATTTTATTTAAGTGGTTGATTAACAACCTTTACTATATATTTGCCTTTACTAGTAGGATTTTTCCTTTCCTATAGATTCTTACTTCTGGTTGTATCTTTTTCTTTTCCTAGAGAAACTCTTTAACATTTCTTTTAGGGTCAGTTTAATTGATGAACTCCTTGTTTTTGCTTGTCTGTGAAATTGTTGATCTCTCCTTCAATTCTGAATGATGATCCTCCTGGGTAGAGTATCCTAGTTGGTAGATTTTTCACTTTCAGCATGTCATATATATGATGCCAATCCTTTCTGGCCTGCAAAGTTTGTGCAGAAAAATCAGCTGATAGCCTTATAGGACTTCCTTTGTATGTGACTGTTTTTCTCTTTCTGCCTTTAGAATCCTTTCTTTATATTTAACTTTTGCAATTATGATTATGATATGTCTTCATGTGGGTCTTTTGGGGTTCATCTTGTGTGGGACCCTCTGTGCTTCCTGCATCTCAGTATTTGTTTCCTTATTCAGGTTCAAGAATTTTTCAGCCATAATTTCATCGAATATTGTACATTTTGACCCCTTTTTATCTCTCTTCTCCTTCTGGGACCCCTATAATATTAATGTTGGTATGCTTGATGTTGTTCCAGAAGTCCCTTAAACTGTTCTTATTCTTAAAAATTTGTTTTTCTTTTTGCTGTTCTGATTGGGTGGTTTCCATTCTTCTATCTTCCAGATCACTTATGCATTCTTCTATATCACCTAGTCTGCTATTAATTCTTTCTAGTATGTTTTTCATTTCAGCTATCTTATTCTTCAGCTCTGACTGGTTCTATTTTGTATTTTCTATTTCCTTTTTAAAATTCTCAATGCATTCATCTATTGTTTTCCCTAGTTCAGTTAGCATTCTTCTTACTAAGGCTTTGAACTCTTTATATGGTAAATTATTTATCTCTTGTTTCATTAGTTTTTTTCCCAGGTTTTTTTTTTTTTGTTTTGAAACAAACTCCTCTGTCTTCTCATTTTTCTTAATTTTTTCTGTTTTGGTGAAATTAGGTGAAACCATTACCTATCCTGGTCTTGGAGGATTGTCCTTGTTTGGGAGCATCCTTATGCATTCTGCATGTGCCCATTGGCTTTGGTGGGAGAGCTGGATCTGATGTGAGCATGAGTCGTGTCTTCCCCCAGGGTGTGCTGCCAGCTATCTTCTAGGCAGGCGATGTGGCTAGAGATAGAGTGGCTAGAGCCAGAGCCGGGTATGAGCCTGGGCTTCTCCTTTGCTCAGTGGCAATACCATCCTGTCAGGGGTGAGGTCAGGTCCCAAGTTGCTGGAGCAGAAGCCCTGAAGTTTGAGTCTGAGCTGACTTTGTTCCCTCTAAGGTGTGTATTTCCCCGCTTTGAGCATTGGCACATTTGCCCCAGTGTAGAGTAGTGCTGGAGCAAGAGAGGCCAGAGCAGGTGCCCTGTACAGGCTGCAGTGCATGTTGGGGTATTCCTAGAACAGCAGTCAGAATTCCAGGCTGCCCCCTGTCTGCTGCTTCCATGAGCACCAGTGATGTCTGTCCTTGTACCATTTGGATGCTATGCCAGGTCCAAGATGTCTCCGTCCCTCACAACTGTGCACTCTCTTTGTCCATGGTAGCCTTCACCCTAGTGTGGAGTTGCATTGTGGAGGGGCCAGACTAGATGCTTGCCTTGGGCTACGGTGGGTGCTAGGGCAATTGCAGGAAACTGCCCAGGGCCACAGAGCAGTTTTAATCTGTTTCCTCTATGTTTTTTGGGGGAGTAAACCAGCACGTGTGTACTCTTCATGAGTGTAGCCTAGGTTTTCTAAAGCCCCACTGTCAGTCCCACTGGTTTTTAAACCAGATAAGAGGACTCATCCTCCTGGCGTTGGACCCCAGGTCCCCAACCCAACATATGGTTCGAACTGCTCGCTCCCAGGGAATCTCTGAGCCCGTGTAATCCCCCTCCTCTTCTGTGTCCCCTTCTAGGGACACAGGTCCTGACCTGATCATTTCTCTTCTTTTCCTACCTGACTCTCTGTGGATCTTCTTATAGCCTTGGTTGTTAAGAGTCTTTCTGCCAGTCTACCATTTGTTTTCAGTGAGAATTGATCCACATGGAGATGTCTGTTTGATGTGTCCATGGTGGGTGTGTGTGTGTGTGTCGGTGAGCTCAGCATCTTCTTATTCTGCCATCTTGATCTCCTCTCCTCTCTTATCCTCTTTCTTTCTTTTTTTTGCTTTGTATAATATATATTTTCCTTTCATATACATCCAACTATCTGAATCATTATGTTTTAGATGTGTCTCCCATGAACAGCATATACAGTAGCTGGATATTATTTTTTATCCAGTCTTAACAATTTTTATCTGAACCATTTAGTGTATTTATATTTAATGTAAATTAGCAACATACTAGTTTGAAATGCACCATCTTGTTTTGTGCTTTCTATTTGTCCTATTTTGTTTATTTACCTATTTCTTTGCCAAGGGGAAGGAGAGTAGCAGGAGCAGTTTGCTCTGCTGGTGAGGACCTTATAGATTATTATTTAGCATTGTCAGTATATGATAAAAATAAAATTATTATTATTTAATTATCTAAAGACAATACAGCCCTCTTGTTCCCATAAGAGATTGTCAACTTGTATCACTTCTTCCTCCTTGATACATCCATTTACCTTGTAATATTTTTTAGTACTATTTTTAAATTACATTCTTCTCCTTCTTTCTTTTTTTTCCACTAATGGTGTGGATGATATTCACTGTGTTTCTATTCATTTTATGGTTACCCTAAACATTCCTGCATTTATCCTCAATCTACCAAACTTTGTTACACAATGCTTTCACTCCTCTCTAAGACAATACAATGACCTTAGAATATTTAACTACAATTACTCTCTTCATGACATAAATGTTATTGTTGTTTTAGCTCTCATCTTTATATTAAAACCCCATGAAACATTATTCATGTTATTATTTTGCATAGTCAAAGTTCTTTTTAATTTACACACATTATTTATCATGTTTGGCCCTTCAAGTTTTCCTACATCTTAGATTTTTCATCTGACATAATTTTCTTTTTTTCTGAAGTATATTTATTGAAGTTTCTTTCATGAGAGTTTGCTAAAGGCAAATTCTCTCATTTCTTTATTTGAAAATGTCTTTATTTCACCTTCATTTTTGAGAAAAAATTTTCTAGATATATTCTTTCAGCACATTGACAGGTTATTATGCCCTGGCTTCCAGTATTGCTTCTGAGAAGTAAACTCTTACTCTAAATCTTGCCCTTTGAAGATAATCTTTAAAGATCTTCTATCTCATATTGTTATTCTGCAGCTTCACCATGTGGTATCTAGGTGCACCTTTTTATTTATTTTTATGAGATTGTTTGGGCATCTTGAATCTATGGATTAGTGTCTGTGACAGACAACATCCAAGATGAGTCCCAGTGGCCCCTGCCTCCTTGTATTCATGCACTTATTTAGTCCTCTACCACATTTACCAGGTTGGCTTGTGTTGGCCAATAGAATATGGCAGAAGTGATGGTATGTTACTTCTGAGATTATGTCTTATCCCCTCTCTCCATATCATTCTTTCTCACTCTTGGATCATCTTCTCTGGGGAAGTCAGCTACCATATTGTGAGTAGTCCTCCTGATAGATCCATGTGATGAAGAATTGAAGCCTTTCATCAACAGCCATGCTGATGATCTTGGAAACAGAGTCTCCACCCCAATCAAGTTTTCAGATGCCTGCAGCTCCAACAGACACCTTGATTATAACATCATGACATGTTGTGAGCCAGAACTATCCATCTAAGACACTTTTGGATTCCTGATCTTGTCTTTGTGACATAGTAAATGTTTGTTGTTTAAGCCACCAAATTTTGGAGTGATTTGTTATACAGCAATAGATAACTAGTACAGTGTTTTTCATAATTTCTGGAAAATTCCCAACCATATCTCTTCTAATATTCCTGTTTTGCTCTGTTCTTTTGCCTCTTTTGATCCTCTCATTTAAAAATCTGTTTCTTTCCCTCTTTATTTTCCATTTTGTTTTGTCTCGTGCTGCATTCTAGATAATTTCTTCTGACTTACTGTACCTCATGAAATCTGACACCATTGATTTTAAAAGAAAGTCTGACAAAATGTTTTCTTATCACATTGATGAAATGTATATACAGTTTCAAAGATATTGAAGTGGAAAGTATTTATTTTAAAATTAGCCTATAATTTTCTTTTTTTGATGAATATACTGCAAAATTCTCAACAAAATATTAGCAAACCAAATCCAACAACACATAAAAAAGATCATACACCATGACCAAGTGTGATTCATCCCAAGTTCACAAGGATGGTTCAACATATGCAAATCAATCAATGTGATAAACAACATCAACAAAAGACAAAAACCACATGATCACCTCAATAGAAATTTTGTCAAATGCAGAAAAAGCATTTGACAAAATTCAATATCCATTCATGATAAAAACTTTTATGAAAATGAGTGCAAAGGGAACATATCTCAACATAATAAAAGCTAATTTATGACAAACCTACAGCCAATATAATACTCAATGATGAAAAGCTGAAAGCCTTTCTGCTAAAATTTGGAACAAAAGTGCCCATTCTCACTATGGGGTTCCTCAAAAAACTAAAAATAGAATTACTATATGATCAAGCAATTCCTCTCCCTTGCATATATCTGGACAAAACTACAATCCAAAAAGTTACATGCATCCCTATGTTCATAGAAGCACTATTCCTAATAGTCAAGACATGGAAACAGCCTAAATGTCCATTGACAGATTAATGGTACATATATAAAATGGAATACTACTCAGCCATAAAAAAGAATGAAATAATGCCATTTGCAGCAACATGGATGCAACTAGAGATTATAATACTAAGTGAAGTAAGTCAGAAAGAGAAAGACAAATATCATGTATGTATAACTGAATCACTTTGATGTACAGTAGAAATTAATACAACACTTCAATAAAAAAATAAAACATAACTCCATTAAAAAAATAAAGTATGTCAACATTAAGTTCACAAATTCCATTTTTGGCTGTGTTTCATCTGTTTTTAAACTGAATGATCAAAATATTAATTTTGCTTATTAAATTTTAATTTTAGAAGTTTTATATTATTCTATTTTCAAGTATGCTAGGTCACTTGTTATATATCCTTTTTTTCTGTAGATATCTTTTTTTTTTTTTTTTTTGCAGTACACGGGCCTCTCACTGTTGTGGCCTCTCCCGCTGCGGAGCACAGACTCCGGATGCACAGGCCCAGCGGCCATGGCTCACTGGCCCAGCCGCTCCATGGCACGTGGGATCTTCCCGGACTGGGGCACGAACCCGTGTCCCCAACATTGGCAGGCAGACTCTCAACCACTGCGCCACCAGGGAAGCCCACTGTAGATATCTTTAATTTTGTATTTTATTTGTGCTATTAGTATATATGTATTATTATAAGAAAAACTATTTTATAGTCTGTGCTGGAGGTTCATTGAACCACCCCCAGGTTCAGTAATTCACTAGAAGGACTCTCAGAACTCATCATATAGTTGTATTCATAGCTAATATTTATTACAGTAAAAAGATAAAAAGCAAAATCAGCAAAGGGAAAAGGTGTATTGGGTAGTCTGGAGAAAAATAAGCTCAAGCTTCCATGGATCCTCTCCCAGTGGAGAAACACAAGACGAGATTAATTCTCCCAACAATGAGTTGTGACAACACATGTGAAATGTTGCCAACCAGGGGGGCTCATTAAGGATTCCATTCCCAGGGCTTTTATTGGAGGCTGATCATATGGGCACCTTCTGTTGGCAAATAATCACACTCCTAGAAGAACAGGAGTTTGGCATAAACCATATTGTTTACACAAACAGTTTAGGCACAGTGAGTTCCTCTTATAAATTAATGGTGGTGGGAACCCTTCTAAAATCCAAATTCCTGGACAGGATCCAAAAGCCAACCTTGTAAGCAGGTCTTCAGAGAATTGCACTCAGGCCTGCTATGTTAACTATTTTTTGCGTGTACTCAATCTCTGAAGACTTTGTGTATTATTTTAGGTACACTGTTTCTTGATTTTGCTGCTTCTTGCTCATGGGATCTAGTTCCCTGGTTATCTTTTTGCTGTTCCTGGTTATCTGTGGGTTTCTTATTGTTTTTGAAGAGTACATTGTAGGACTAATTTGAGGCCCATGATGAAATTACTTCTTTTAGAAAAGACTTGCTTTTGCTTTGCTTCTGTCCTGGACCATCTTAAACTAAACTCAAACCTTGAATTCTTTGGATGACTCTGGTGACTGGAACCTGAGAAGAAGAGCTATTCTACTTCTCGTACCGACAAAGATTCTCTCCTTGACCAAATTTTAGTCAGTCTCCTTTGAGCTCTTTTTTAAGTAGGCCTAGGCCTTAGGTACGTTCTCAAGAGCCCAATTTTAGCAAGAATCCTGCTACGTCACTTTAGCCAGAATCCCCCCACCTCCAATATCTGATCATCTTTATATCTGATCATCTTCCTCATCCCTCACTGTCCTCCAGGTAGTATCTGATCACTCTGGCCTTCCTTCAGCAATAATCCTGTTAGATCAATTAGCAAGAATTATCTTACCCTCTTAGTAATTTTCCATCCATTGACTCCCCCAGCCTGGTCCTTGACTATACAATCCCCACTTTTCCTTGTTATATTTGGAACTGAGCCCAATGTCTCTCCCCTACTGCAAAACTCTACCTATCATGACAGTTCCTTTGAACAAAGTCTAATTTACAATTTTAACAGTGTCATGAGTAATTTTTTTCTCTAACAGTTCACCTTTACACCAAGGCATGTTCTCTGTGTCCCAGTTTATTGTGGTTCCTGGGTTCTGATCTTGACCTCCCAGAGAAGCCATCCAAATGAAATTTCAAATTTTCTTGCATAGACAAATACCTTCAAGGTAAAGGTATCTTCTGAGTTTGTTTACTCTTCTAGATTCCCATTTTCTCCTCAACCTTGGCCTGACAATTTCCCACTATTTGTCAGCTATTTTTCAATACTTCCAACAGAGTACTTTTCATACGCTAATCAGCATCCCTGGTCAAATTCATTTGGTAGGGTTTGCTCACTTACCTTCAGTTTTCTCTCATATAAAATGAGAACTAAAATGAGAACTATAATAGCACTTTTACAATGTTGTAACAATTATGAGACAACATATTAACAAAAAAATATATTTTTCAAGCTTTTGGAGTAATTCCTAGTGTAGACCCCCAAACGTAACCCCTGCCATTTGTTAACTTAGCTTCTGTTCAGATGGATAAGAAGGTGCATAAGGGATTTTATTTTTTAGCTGAATAAAGACAGAAGAGATTTTGGTTGAGAGAAAGCGCTCCCCCTACCTCCACTCTGCAATGATAAAAGAGAAAGGAAAAGTAGAAAAATGGGGAAGTTGTGGAAATGCCTCTTGGTCTGGCCATATGAAGTAGAGATGATCATCTGTTGTTGGCTGGGAGGGACAGAACCTGCTCTGTGCAGGAGGTTCTGTGGGACCGGTACAAAGAGGGCTATGCTGGGGCCCAGGGAACAAAGTCTGCTTGATTCCACATATGAGCTCTTTCACCTTGAGAATCCAGAGTCCATCCATATCTGAGGCATGGACAATGCAGTTGTCATGAAATGCAATGGCAGAGTGAAGCAATAAGAAGAAATAGGCAGTTTTTGTAACAGTGCATAGGGGAAAGGGCAAACCAGAGCAGGAGATAACTTATAAGGAGTAGGCTGAATTACTTCTGTTGACAGTCTTGATTATGATGTACCACTTTTGGGACAATCAGAGATCAAGGAAAGGCCTTTGAGAGGGGCTGAGATGCTGCTGTGACACTAGAGGGGGCACTTGAGTGTTATACAGTTGACATACTACTAATAGCAAACGTTTATGTGGCATTTGCCACATGCGAGGGGCTGCCCTAGATGTTTATATGTATTTGAACCCATATAATCTCCACGCCACTTTATGAGGTAGGTGTTATTTTACAGATGAGGCATTTATGAGGCAAAGGGAGGCTGAAGTGAGGTCTGAGTCTATGCTGTTAAACACTACGCTGCAGTGAGATTCATGAATTCACATAAAGAACTCAGGAACCTCAAAGTCATTTATAGATGCCACATCCAGTGATGGACTACATTCAGGTATTGAGCTAGGTCCATCACTGTTGCCCAAACTCTGCAAACTGACCTTTTATTAAAAAACGGTTTAAAAAATCTTAAAATGTATGAAAGATGGGACTTCCCTTGTGACCCAGTGGCTAAGAATCTGTCTTCCAATGCAGGGGACAGGGATTTGATCCCTGGTCAGGGAACTAAGATCCCACATGCTGCGGGGCAACATGGTACAACTAGAGAGAAGCCCACACACCGTAACTAGAGAGAAGCCCATGTGCTGCATGGAAAGGTGCTGCAGCTAAGACCCTATGCAGCCAAAAATAAATTTAAAAAAAATATGAAAACTGGGACTCCGCCCCTCAGAAATCATGATTTAATTAGTTTGGGGTACTTCTCAGGAGATCTATTTTTCAAAATTTCCCCAGAGGATTCCAATTTGCAGTCAGTGTTCACAATTGCTGTCTTAACAAGACTTTTTCCACTAAGTTAAATACACCTTGAATGATTAAGTTAGTGGTTCTCAAAGTATGGACCACCGACTGCATCAGCAGTACTGGAAACTTGCTAGAAATGGAAATACTTTGACACTACCCAGGCTTACTAAATCAGAAACTCCTGAATGGGGCCCAGTAATCTGTGTTTCAATTGGTAATTCTGAGGCATGTTATAGTTTGAGAACCACTGATCTTAGGCAATTACCAAAACTCATTTGTATATAAGTTTTATTTTGAAGTCATTGATGTTAAATATTAGATTGCCCAAATGATTTTCCCCCTTTTTTGAAAAGTAGTATTGTTAGGTTACATTTTGTATTTATTTCTGTATTTTACCCATCTAATTTTCTACATTATTAGATAAGTTCTCAATATGTCCCTTGTAAATTCACGCTAATAGATTTGGTTTTGGACAAGACTGCATCATCTTAAGTGTTATACTACATTTTCCCTTGATGAAACACACATGGGAATTATGAATAATTAATCATCTACCAATAGGCTGATAATATTTTAGCTAATTAACCTAAAATGTAGGAAAACAGGATAGCTTTTGATTAAGAAAATACCTCTGGGGAATAAGTCAGGAGGTAAAAACAAGTATATAAAATCTAGTCTCCTGTTACTTTTCTGACTTTTTTTGTTATGTGAATTATAGTAATTGTTGCAGTTAGGAAGATAAACACTTGGGAAGTTAGCTCGTGGCTTAGGCAAGGTTGGAATCATTATTTGATAAAGTCACCACATTACCAGGTCTGGTTCTTAGCTCTGCAGGCTGAGAAATTAATTTTTCAAGCCTGCCCTTTGGTGACATCCTCTGGGCATTCTTACCACACCAAACTTCTAAGAGACTAGTGTGTTGTCCAGAGTTCTAACTTATTAACTTATCATTTTAAATATTTAACTTTCAGGCAGGGTAGGGTGAATTCTCTTTCCTCTCAGCAAAGCTACAAGAAAAGACAAAGTGTAATTAGAAGGATGTTTGGTGAGCAAGGAGCCAGTCCAGAGGGAAAGAATTGAATGATAAATGTCTATTATATCTTTCTTTCACTTGGGGTATGTTTATGAGGGGAACTGGTACTTATTTCTAAAATCAGGCTATGCCCTTCTCTGGATCATCCTGGTTGCTTTCTCTTTAGAGTCCCCATCCTATTCTGCCTTTTGATCATTCACTTTTTATTAATATATTTTCTCTTCTTAACGGAGACAATGAAATTTGTTTTATTATATGTTCTAATAGTCCTTGTCTGCTGAGGCTATATACTAATCTCAATGAATACAATCTGAAATTTATCTAACTCCCCAATCACCAGTTTTTAGGCTGTTTTTTAGGGTGGATGATGATGATTTTTACAGAAAACTATTCTAATTTATTTCATTTTATGTTCAAAGTATACTTTGAATGTGCATGTGTGTGTGTGCACACTTGCTTGTGGAAATGGAGGTGAATAAGATATTTGACTGTCATTATGCTGTACTTTATCAAATCTAGGACACTGTTATCGAGAAAAAATGTACTGTAGTACTAAGGAAAAAAACTCTGCCTGTCATGACACAATGCTTTAGCACTTAGACCCTTTATTTTATATTTATAGAAAGAGCACTTTTAGATTCATTTAAACATAATTGAAAAATATCATATATAACTCCTTTCTGTACTTGAAATAATATAAAACATAAATTGATTAAAATATTTTAAAATGAGCTCAATAATAGAATCCTATTCTTCTGAATCATTTTTCAACTTAGAGTTATTGACAGGTGTGTTTTCAATACAATATCATCTTCAGTGCCATCAAAAACATCGATAATGCAGTGTTTATTTAAAAGGTGCTCCATTGGTAGTCAGTTTGTGTTTTTTTAAAAAATTTATTTTGTTGAAGTATAATTGATTTGCAATGTTTCATTAGTTTCTGCTGTACAAGAAAGTGATTCAGTTATACATATTTTTTCATATTCTGTTTAATTATGGTTTATTATGGGATATTGAATATAATTCCCTGTGATATACAGTAGGACTCTGTTGTTCATTTTATAAGTTTTGATGCTGGTCTTTTTCTGACTACTCATAATTATACTTTTTTTCCTCCACTGAATCACAAGTAGCTGGAAGGTAAGGGCTTATCGTCAAAGACAGCAGGAAATTTTGTTTTTCTTCCAGTTTTATTAACATATAATTGACATGTAGCACTGTATAAGTTTAAGGTGTATAGCAAAATGATTTGACTTACATACGTCATGAAATTACTATAGTACGTTTACATGCATCATCTCATATGGATAAAAAATTAAAGAAATAGAAACAAAACTTTCCTTGTGATGAGAACTCAAGATTTACTCTCTTAATAACTTTCATATACAATGTACAGCAGTATTGATTATATTTATTATGTTGTACATTACATTCTTAGCACTTATTTATCTTATAACTGGAAATTGGTACCTTTTCACTGCCTTCATCTAATTCTCCCTCCCTTTAGCCCCCACCTCTGGTAGGACAAATCTGATCTCTTTTGCTATGTTTGTTTATTTGTTTTTGAAGTATAATTAACTACAACACTATGTTAGTTCCTGTTAAACAACATAGTGATTTGATATTTCTATACATTTCAAAGTGATCCCCATGATAAGTCTAGTTACCATATGTCACCATACAAAGATGTTACATAGTTAATAACTATACTACACACTGTACATTTTATGCCCATGACATTTATTTTGCAACTGGAAGTTTATACCTCTTAATCTTTCTCACCTATTTCTTTCCTTCCCCCCAACCCCTTCCCACTGGGAAGAATCTGTTTGTTCTTTGTATCTATAACTCTGTTTTATTATGTTTGTTCATTTGTTTTGTTTTTTGATTTCACATATAGTTGAAATCATACAGTATTTGTCTTTGTCTCAGCAGGAAGTTTTTGACTAATGATAGTCCTATACAACATATAAATTGATCACACCACCTTTCTTTCATTGCTTTGAATTTTTTCCATTTACTTGGAGGGAACTGGCGATTTACCCCACCTTCAGTTGCACTGCATGGTATGGAGAGAGGGAATATAGCACTTTTCAACATTAGCATCACCTGTGAGCTCATTAGCAATGTAGGATCTCTGGCCCCACCCAGACTCACTGAATCAGAACCTCCATGTTTAACAAGATCCCTAGATGCTTCAAGTTAGCCATGCATTGCAATGCATTACAACTTTATCCATTTGTGGGACTCTTCTTTTCTTAATTTCTGTAATGTTCTTGATTGCTCCTTTGCAAGAAAATATGGATTTGCAGTAATCCCGCCAACAATGATTATTATTTACTTAATCATTTCACCCACTCCTCTATTTCTATGTCTTTCGCACACGTAATAAGTTAGTTTTAGTGATAAATCATAGTCTATTTTTTTAAGACATTTAATTTAATTTATTTTTTTAACATCTTTACTGGAGTATAATCACTTTACATCGTTGTATTAGTTTCTGCTGTATAACAAAGTGAATCAGCTATACATATACATATACCACAGTATCCCCAACCTCTTGTGTCTCCCCCATGGCCCCTGACATCCCACCCCTCTAGGTGGTCACAAAGCATGGAGCTCATCTCCCTGTGCTATGCGGCTGCTTCCCACTAGATTTCTATTTTACATTTGGTAGTGTATATATGTCCACGCTACTCTCTCTCACTTCATCCCAGCTTACCCTTCCCCCTGCCCATGTGCTCAAGTCCATTTTCTAGGTTTGTGTCTTTAATCATGTGCTGCCCCTAGGTTTTTCAGAACCATTGTGTTTTTTTTTAGATTCCATATATAAGTGTTAGCTTACCGTATTTGTTTTTCTCTTTCTGACTTACTTCACTCTTTATGACAGTCTCTAGATCCATCCACCTCACTACAAATAACTCAATTTCGTTTCTTTTTATGGCTGAGTAATATTTCATTGTATATATGTGCCACATCTTCTTTATCCATTCAACTGTCAGTGGACAATTAGGTGGCTTCCATGTGTTGGCTATTGTAAATAGTGCTGCAATATACATTGTGGTACATGACTTTTTTTGAATTATAGTTTTCTCAGGGTATATGCCCAGTAGTGGGATTGCTGGGTCATATGGTAGTTCTATTTGTATTTTTTTGAGGAACCTCCATACTGTTTTCCATCGTGGTTCTATCAATTTACATTCCTATAAACAGTGCAAGAGGGCTCCCTTTTCTCCACATCCTCTGCAACATTTATTGTTTGTAGATTTTTGGCTGATGGCCATTCTGACCAGTGTGCATGGGTTTATCTCTAGGCTTTCTATCCTGTTCCATTGATCTATATTTCTGTTTCTGTGCCAGTACCATACTGTATAGATAACTGTAGCTTTGTAGTATAGTCTGAAGTCTGGGAGCCTGATTCCTCCAGCTCCAGTTTTCTTTCTCAAGATTGCTTTGGCTATTTGGGGTCTTTTGTGATACCTCATTGAAGTTTTGACTTGCATTTCTCTAATGATTAGTGATGTTGAGCATCCTTTCATGTGTTTGTTGGCAATCTGTATATCTGCCTTGGAGAAACATCTATTTAGGTCTTCTGCCCATTTTTGGAATGGGTTGTTCTTTTTTTTATATTGAGCTGCATGAGCTGCTTGTAAATTTTTGATATTAATCCTTTGTCAGTTGCTTCTTTTGCAAAAATTTTATACCATTCTGAGGGTTGTCTTTTCATCTCATTTATGGTTTCCTTTGCTGTGCAAAGGCTTTTAAGTTTCACTAGGTCCCATTTATTTATTCTTGTTTTTATTTCCATTTCTCTAGGAGGTAGGTCAAAAAGGATCTTGCTGTAATTTATGTCATAGAGTGTTCTGCCTATGTTTTCTGCTAAGAGTTTGATAGTTTCTGGCCTTATATTTAGGTCTTTAATCCATTTTGAGTTTATTTTTGTGTATGGTGTTAGGGAGTGTTCTTTGTGTTTTTTTATACACATATATATAATTTTAATATATTTTTCCATTATAATTATTTACAGGATGTTGAATATATTTCCCTGTGCTATAGAGTAGGACCTTGTTGTTTGTTTTATTTTATTTTATTGTTTGTAAACATCTTTATTGGAGTATAATTGCTTTACAATGCTGTGTTAGTTTCTGATTTATAACAAAGTGAATCAGTTATACATATACTTATGCCCCCATACCGCTTCCCTCTTGCGTCTCCCTCCCTCACTATCCCACCCCTCTAGGTGGTCACAAAGCACTGAGCTGATATCCCTGTGCTATTTGGCTGCTTCCCACTAACTATCTATTTTGTGTTTGGTAACGTATATATGTTCATGCCACTCTCTCACTTTGTCCCAGCTCACTCTTTCCCCTCCCCGTATCCTCAAGTCCATTCTCTAGTAGGTCGGGGTCTTTATTCCCATCTTGCCCCTAGGTTCCTCATGACCTTTTTTTTTTTTTTTTTGGATTCCATATATATGTGTTAGCATATGGTATTTGTTTTTCTCTTTCTGACTTACTTCACTCTGTATGACAGACTCTAGGTCTATCCACCTCATTACAAATAACTCAATTTCGTTACTTTTTATGGCTGAGTAATATTCCATTGTATATATGTGCCACATCTTCTTTATCCATTCATCTGTTGATGGACACTTGGGTTGCTTCCATGTCCTGGCTATTGTAAATAGAGCTGCAGTGAACATTTTGGTGCATGACTCTTTTTGAATAATGTTTTTCTCAGGGTATTGCCCAGTAGCGCGAATGCTGTGTTGTATGGTAATTCTATTTTTAGTTTTTTAGGGAATCTCCATACTGTTCTCCATAGTGGCTATTTCAATTTATATTCCCACAAACAGTGCAAGAGGGTTCCCTTTTCTCTACACCCTCTAGAGCATTTATTGCTTGTAGATTTTTTGATGATGGCCATTCTGACTGGTGTGAGATGATATCTCATTGTAGTTTTGACTTGCATTTCTGTAGAGATTAATGATGTTGAACATTCGTTCATGAGTTTGTGGAAATATGTATATCTTCTTTGGAGAAATGTCTATTTAGGTCTTGTGCCCATTTTTGTATTGGTTTGTTTGATTTTTTGATATTGAGATGCATGAGCTGCTTGTAAATTTTGGAGATTACTCCTTTGTCAGTCGCCTCATTTGCAAAAATTTTATCCCATTCTGAGGGTTGCCTTTTTGTCTTGTTTATGATTTCCTTTGCTGTGGAAAATCTTTTATGTTTCATTAGGTCCCACTTGTTTATTTTTGTTTTTATTCCAATTTCCTTAGGAAGTGGGTCAAAAAGGATCTTGCTGTGATTTATGTCATAGAGTGTTCTGCCTATGTTTTCCTCTAAGAGTTTGATAGTTTCTGGCCTTACATTTAGGTCTTTAATCCATTTTGAGTTTATTTTTGTGTATGGTATTATGAAGTGTTCTAATTTCATTCCTTTATATGTAGCTGTCCAGTTTTCCTAGCACCACTTATTGAAGAAGCTGTCTTTTCTCCATTGCAAAATCTTGCCTCCTTTATCAAAGATAAGGTGACCATACGTGCATGGGTTTATCTCTGGGTTTTCTATCCTGTTCCATTGATCTATTTTTCTGTTTTTGTGCCAGTACCATATGGTCCTGATTACTGTAGCTTTGCAGTATAGTCTGAAGTCAGGAAGCCTGATTCCTCCAGCTCCGTTTTTCTTTCTCAAGATTGCTTTGGGTATTCAGGGTTTTTATGTTTCCATACAAATTGTGAAATATTTTGTTCTAGTTCTGTGAAAATTGCCAGTGGTATTTTGATAGGGATTGCAATGAATCTGTAGATTGCTTTGGGTAGTATAGTCATTTCACAATGTTGATTCTTCCAATCCAAAAACATGGTATATCTCTCCATCTATTTGTATCATCTTTAATTTCTTTTATCAGTGTCTTATAATTTTCTGCATACCAGTCTTTTTTTTGCCTTAGTTAGGTTTATTCCTAGATATATTTTTTTGTTTGTTTGTTTTGTTTTTTGCAGTACGCGGGCCTCTCACTGTTGTGGCCTCTCCCGTTGCAGAGCACAGGCTCCAGACGCGCAGGCTCAGCAGCCATGACTCACGGGCCCAGCTGCTCCACGGCATGTGGGATCTTCCCAGACCGGGGTACGAACCCGTGTCCCCTGCATCGGCAGGCAGACTCTCAACCACTGCGCCACCAGGGAAGCCCTATTCCTAGATATTTTATTCTTTTTGTTGCAATGGTAAATGGGAGTGGTTTCTTAATTTCACATTTAGATTTTTCATCATTAGTGCATAGGAATGCAAGGGATTTCAGCCTTAATTTTGGAACCTTCTACTTTACCAAATTCATTGATGAGCTCTAGTAGTTTTCTGGTAGCATCTTTGGATTCTCTATGTATACTATCATGTCATCGGCAAACAGTGACAGCTTTATTCTTCTTTCCTCTTTTGGATTCCTTTTATTTCTTTTTCTTCTCTGATTGCTGTGGGTAAAACTTCAAAAACTATGTTGAATAATAGTGGTGAGAGTTGGAAACCTTGATTTGTTCCTGATCTTAGTGGAAATGGTTTCAGTTTTTCACCATTGAGGACAATGTTGGCTGTGGGTTTGCCATATATGACCTTTATTATGTTGAGGAAAGTTCCCTGTATGCCTACTTTATGGAGGGTTTCAATCATAAATGGGTATTGAATTTTGTCAAAAATTTTCTCTGCGTCTATTGAGATGATCATATGGTTTTTCTTCTTCAGTTTTTTAATATGGTGTATTACATTGATTGATTTGCATATATTGAAGAATCCTTGCATTCCTGGGATAAACCTCACTTAATCATGGTGTATGATCATTTTAATGTGCTGTTGGATTCTGTTTGCTAGTATTTTGTTGAGGATTTTGGCATCTATGTTCATCAGTGATATTGACCTGTAGTTTTCTTTCTTTGTGACATCTTTGTCTGGTTTTGATATCAGGGTGATAGTGACCTCGTAAAATGAGTTTGGGAGTGTTCCTCCCTCTGCTATATTTTGAAAGAGTGTGAGAAGGATAGGTGTTAGCTCTTCTCTAAATGTTTGATAGAATTTGCCTCTGAAGCCATCTGGTCCTGGGCTTTTTTTTGTTGGAAGATTTTTAATCCCAGTCTCAATTTCAGTGCTCATGATTGGTCTGTTCATATTTTTTATTTCTTCCTGATTCAGTCTCGGACGTTGTGCCTTTCTAAGAATGTGCCTTTCTAAGAATTCCTTCCAGGTTTTCCATTTTATCGGCATATATTTGCTTGTAGTAATCTCTCATGAACCTTTGTGTTTCTGCAGTGTCAGTTGTTGCTTCTCCTTTTTTCATTTATAATTCTATTGACCAGAGTCTTCTCTGTTTTTTTCTTGTTGAGTCTGGATAATATTTTATCAATTTTGTTTATCTTCTCAAAGAACCAGCTTTTGGTTTTATTGATCTTTGCTATCGTTTCCTTCATTTCTTTTTCATTTATTTCTGATCTGATCTTTATGATTTGTCTCCTTCTGCTAACTTTGGACTTTTTTGGCTCTTCTTTCTCTAATTGGTTTACGTGTAAAGTTAGGTTGTTTATTTGAGATGTTTCTTGTTTCCTGTGGTAGGATTGTTTTGCTATAAACTTCCCTCTTAGAACTGCTTTTGCTGCATCCCACAGGCTTTAGGTCGTCGTGTTTTCATTGTCATTTGTTTCTACATATTTTTTGATTTCCTCTTTGATTTTTTCAGTGATCTCTTGGTTATTAAGTAGTGTATTGTTTAGCCTCCATGTGTTTGTATTTTTTACAGATTTTTTCCTGTAATTAATATCTATTCTCATAGTGTTGTGGTCTGAAAAGATACTTGATAAGACTTCAATATTCTTCAATTTACCAAGGCTTGATTTGTGATTGAAAATATGATCTATCCTGGAGAATGTTCCATGAGCACTTGAGAAGAAAGTGTATTCTGTTGTTTTGGGATGGAATGTCCTATAAATATCAATTAAGTCCATCTTGTTTAATGTATCATTTAAAGCTTGTGTTTCCTTATTTTCATTTTGGATGATCTGTCCATTGGTAAAAGTGGGGTGTTAAAGTCCCCTACTATGATTGTGTTACTGTCGATATCCCCTTTTATGGCTATTAGCATTTGCCTTATGTATTGAGGTGCTCCTATATTGATTGCATAAATATTTACAATTGTTATATCTTCTTCTTGGATTGATTCCTTGATCATTATGGAGTGTCATTCTTTGTCTCTTGTAATAGTCTTTATTTTAAAGTCTATTTTGTCTGATATAAGTATTGCTACTCCAGCTTTCTTTTGATTTCCATTTGCATGGAATATCTTTTTCCATCCCCTCACTTTCAGTCTGCATGTGTCCCTAGGTTGAAATGGGTCTCTTGTGGACAGTGTATATACAGGTCTTGTTTTTGTATCCATTAAGCCCGTCTATGTCTCTTCGTTGAAACATTTAATCCATTTACATTTAAGGTAATTATCAATATGTATGTTCCTATTACCATTTTCTTAATTATCTTGGGTTTGTTATTGTAGGTCTTTTCCTTCTCTTATATGTCCTGCTTAGAGAAGTTCCTTTCCTATTTGTTGTAAAGCTGCTTTGGTGGTTCTGAATTCTCTTAGCTTTTGCTTGTGTGTAAAGTTTTTAATTTCTCTGTCAAATCTGAATGAGGTCCTTGCTGTGTAGTCATCTTGGTTGCAGCTTTTTCACTTTCATCACTTTAAATATATCCTGCCACTCATTTCTGGCTTGCAGAGTTTCTTCTAAAAGATCCACTGTTACCCTTATGGGGATTCCCTTTTTTGTTATTTGTTGCTTTTCCCTTGCACTTTTAATATTTTTTCTTTGTATGTAATTTTTGACAGTTTGATTAGTATGTGTCTTGCTGTGTTTCTCCTTGGATTTGTCCTGTATGGGATTCTCTGTGCTTCCTGGACTTGATTGACTATTTCTTTTCCCATATTAGGGAAGTTTTCAACTATAATCTCTTCAAATATATTCAGTCCCTTTCTTTTTCTCTTCTTCTTCTGGGACCCTATAATTTGAGTGTTGTTGCATTTAATGTTGTCCCAGATGTCTCTTAGACTGTCCTCAATTCTTTTCATTCTTTTTTCTTTATTCTGCTCTGTGGTAGTTATTTGTAGTATTTTATCTTCAGGTTACTTCTCTGTTCTTCTGCGTCAATTATTCTGCTATTGATTCCTTCTACAGAATTTTTAATTTCATTTATTGTGTTGTTCATGATTGTTTGTTTAGTCTTTAGTTCTAGGTTCTTTTTAAACGTTTCTTCTATTTTCTCCATTCTATTTCCAAGATTTTGTATCATGTTTACTATCATTACTCTGAATTCTTTTTCAGGTAGACTGCCTATTTCCTTTTTATTTGTTTGGTCTGGTGGGTTTTTACCTTGCTCCTTCATCCACTGCATATTTCTCTGTCTTCTCACTTTGCTTAACTTACTGTGTTTGGGGTCTCCTTTTTGCAGGCGGCAAGTTTGTACTTCCCATTGTTTTTGGTGTCTGCCCCCAGTGGGTAAGGTTGGTTCAATGGGCTGTGTACGTTTCCTGTTGGATGGTACTGGTGCCTCTGTTCTTGTGGATGAGGCTGAATGTTGTCTTTCTGGTGGGCAGGATTGTGTCCAGTGATGTGTTTTGGGGTGTCTTTGAACTTAGCATTATTTTATGCAGCCTCTCTGCTAATGCTTTGGGTTGTGTTCCTGTCTTGTTAGTTGTTTGGCATGGGGTGTCCAGTACTGGAGCTTGCTGGTCATTGCATGGAGCTGCATCTGAGTGAGACGGAGATCTCTGGAACAGCTCTCGCTGATTGGTATTATGTGGTTCTGGGACGTCTCTGGTGGCCCAATGTTCTGAACTCGGCTCTCCCACCTGCGAGGCTCAGGCTTGACAGCCAGCCAGAGCAGCAAGACCCCGTGAGCCATACAGCTGCTAGTGCTGGAGGATCTCCTGCAGAGGTGGGAGGTGGCTGTGGCTCACTGTGGGTACAGGGACACTGACAGCATAAGTTCTGGGAAGTACTCCTTGGTGTGAACCTTCTGGGAGTCTGCCATTGGCCCCAGTCTAAGACGTTTTAAATTTCACTCGTAGTACCAATAGTGCACATAATTCAGTTGAAACAATAACAATATGCACAATTATGTTTATGATCTCTGGCCTAGAGTGATTTAAAAATGATGTAACTCACTTTCAGAATGTTAAAATATGAACAAAATGTGTGTGCATTAAGGTTAATGAAATATGGTAATTATTTCATTAAATTCTAGGTTTTTCCTACCCTTTGCTTTTTCACTCTTTTATCCTGAAAGAAAGGAGATGACAGTGGAGTTGAGATTATAAGTTTAGTGTTATGTTTAGAAGATGAGAGTTCTTGCACTCTGCAGAGATAGGAATAGGGAAGACTGGAGAAGACTTCAGGATGGCAGATCAAGCCTATGTCTTCAGAGCCAGTTTGTGAAAATAATTTTCTTTCAAATTTCATTCTCAACACAGCAATAACAATTTCCCCTACTCTCTTGGAGTCATAGGTCTCACTTTTCCAGAATCTCCATGGCTCTTTGGATGGGCTTCTTACATTTAATATTTGCACTGCCATCAATGCCATCAGGTAGAGTCAGTTACTAGTCCCACAGAGTGGCTCAGGGTCTAAGGCCAGAGATAAAAACCTCATCAAATTAATTTGGCTGAAGTAAAACAGGGATGTGGATTCAGCTTAGTGTAGAGCTGTTGGATTGCTTACCTCATATTTTTTTCTGGGCAGATTCTCAAGTGGTTTGTGGCTACAGTAAAGTCAAAGCACTAAAAAATTGGAATATTGAGCATAGGAAAATTCAAGTTCATCCACATGAAAGCTTCTAGATCTTAAATGCCTCTTTAATTTTCATGCAATCATTTTTCCCCTTTTGTGTTACCAAATGCCTTGCTCATTGAAATTCTGTAACATTTCTGGGCAAATTTGACCTGTACGTCATGCATTGATGAAAAATGTATCCTTCTGAACTTTACTATGTCTTTCAACATCTTTAGGATAATATTTGTGCTGAAAGGTAACCCATATAATATTTACTAGATTTAATTTTCTCAAATTGACTGGAAAATCCTTGTTAATTTATTTTTCTCTTCAGATATTTTTATATTTAGAGTCAGCTATTACTGGGGGAAAAATACATATCCATTTTGTGGACAGGGTCCTGTAAGCCTCAGGGCTCTTACACATCAAAGAAAGAAAAATAATGTATTTTTCTTTCTGTAGAGAATGAAAATAGGAGACCTGTTGTTTGCATCGACCTTTAGTAAACTGTAGCTCCCTGGGTAGCTAAAATGTGCCACATTATCAAAGAGATGTATTCCTTAATGCTCTCTCGTTGTCTGCACTTCACCAATACTTCTTTATTCTGCATTGACACTGACTCCAGTTCTTTCATCGTGAATATTTAAAGCTTGTCACTATAAAAATCACATTAGCTAGTTATAGGTGGTACTTGGTTGTCAAAGGGTGGAACTGGGAATAGGTAAAATTAAAAAAAATTAAAGTAGTTCATTCTCTACTACTAGAGAATGGACTTGAGGATATGGGGAGGGGGAAGGGTAAGCTGTGACAAAGCAAGAGAGAGACAAAACAAAACAAAACAAAACAAAACAAAACAATCAGGTGATCATTTACATATGAAATTCAAAAGTTGAAAACTGTGGATTTATTGTAATTACATTATTAAAGAGTTAGGCAGCTTTATTTTAGCCCAAATCATTATCTTTTTGAAACATTTGGATGGAAACGTATCTGTGCATCAACTGGGACCCTACTTGGATATTATTTGCTTACCTTAATGTGTAATGTTACACTAGTGCATTCAACTGGTTCTCTTGAAAGTTGTCTGTGAAGCTTGTCTGTTGTATAATTACAAGGTTACAGGAAAGCAGGTCTTTTTGAGATTTTAGCAAAAGGCCAATAATATACTTTTACTTCCGTTTCATTGCTGTATTTTGGAACTAAATTAACACAAAAATTTGAGAGTTTTTTACAAGGTATAAAGCAGGCAGCTTTGCAATATGGCTTCTTAAATAAATAGCATTTAAAGTGAATTCAAAAGCATGTTTAGTGCTTAAATACATGTGAATATTAGAAACACAAGCAAGTAGAAAGGGCTATAACTAACTCAGGCTTCTACTCATCAGAGCTAATTCCTATAAAAATCTTAGTTATCGATCTCTCTCTCTTCATATGGGTAGATATGAATAAACATATCAATTGATAAATAGATGTAATATTTGGGGTTGTATAGTACATACTTTATACTTTTTTATTTAGTAATAATATATCATGAACATCATTGTGTCAGTAAATATTACACTACAACCTTATTTCCAATGTTGTAATAATTGTATGAATTTATCAAATTAATTAAATTCCTTAATGTTGAACAATTTACAATGAAATGAAAACTTACTAAAACAGGTCCTGGGCTTCCCTGGTGGCGCAGTGGTTGAGAGTCCTCCTGCTGATGCAGGGGACACAGGTTCGTGCCCTGGTCCGGGAAGATCCCACATGCGACGGAGCGGCTGGGCCCGTGAGCCATGGCCGCTGAGCCTGCGCGTCCAGAGCCTGTGCTCCGCAACGGAAGAGGCCACAACAGTGAGAGGCCCGCATACGGCAAAAAACAAAACAAAACAGGTCCTAGTTACCTTGAACTTTGATTATTAGACTTTGTTTACACAAACAGGATTAAAATGTGTGGAGAAAGAAAAGTTTCAGGGGTTAATCATATGTTGCTTATATGCAAGATATACTAGAAAATAAAGAGTGCTCAACTTTCAGGTTAAAGAATGAAGATGGTAATAATATATAATGGAATACAGTTTTCTTCACCACTCATACAGATTTAAGGAAAAGAACCCCAAGGACCCTTGTCACCGACTTGTTCTTAGGCAAGACTCTGAAACATACCCACTGTGTATTTTTCTGCCTTTTGGGAATCTGGAGATATTAATAATTCTAGAGAAATTTAGACTCAAAAAGATTGTGTAAGGACAAAAGAATAAAGATCAGATTTTGAAAGTTGTTTAATCTTGAGTCTATATAATTGAATGGAGTTGTTGACAAGTAAGTAGTTCATACCATTCATGAACTAGAACTAGTTCGTGAACTAGAACTAGTTTAGGCAAACATGATATACCATAAGTAGATGGTGAAATGCTTTTTTTTCGTTTTCTTTTTTTTAATTGAAATATAGTTGACCTCTCTTTCTTTCTGAACTTCCACACTTAACTTCCAGACTTAAACCTTTTCCCCCAGTTTAAGTCATTTTCTTGAGGTCTAGACCTATATATCTACTTATCTACTCTTACATATTTCTATTTGGATTTCATAAAGAAAACACAAACTCAATCATAAAAACTTGAACTAGTTTTCTTTTCCCAAATTACTCCTTCTATATATTTTCTATTGGAGGGACTGGAACCCTCCTCTACCTACTGCCCAAGTCAGAAGATTACCATTTCTCACCCCAGAAAAACATCTGTCTATTCACTGTGGTTATGAGAGACAGAATCAATGTAGCTTCAAAACATTATGGGGATATTTATATGAACTAAGAGCATATTTGGTGAATACAGGAAAATTAACAAAAATTCAAAAGTTTTCTTAGAAATAAGATATTTAAGAAAAGATAGCTGGTGCTCTTGCTAAGATGTTATGGATTTAACACTTAGAGAGCAAGGACTCTGCTGATCCTTTACACTATTATTTCCCCAGTTCTTAGCATGGTGCCTGGCATATAGTAAGGGCTCATTGGAGATCAGAAGACACTTGGTAAGAATGGAAGGAAAAGAAAGTAGATAGACCAGTGAAATATTTTATTGAGTCTATTGTAAGAAGAACTATCCTATGAAAGCTAGTGGCCCTACTCACCAAAATTCTAATAATATCTCAAAGTCAGAATCTATCTTGCCTCCAGCTTGCTTCTCTCCCCACTTAGCCACCAACATGGATGGGTTAACCTAAGTAGTTCATGCTTTTCCATTCTCTACTTCATGTTTTTCCATACCTTACATTAATGATATTTGACTGTTAATGATGAGCTGTTTGGGTATCCTGCAATTTCAGCCCCTGACTGGCACATTCTCTAACCAGAGGCAAGCTCCACATGGAGTCACATTATACCATTCTTCCCCCTATGTTAAATAGTTAAAGCAGCTCTAGGGAGTGGGTGATTTATAACTTTAAAAATTTTATCAGAAAATGAGAAAGATTGAAAACAAACCAGCTAAGCATTCAGCTCATGAAGTTAGAAATAGAGCAATAGAGCAAACCCAAATAAGCAAGAAGGAAAGAAGTAATAAGGGGCAGACATCCATGAAGTACAGTACAAAAATAACACCAGAAAAAACAATAAAGAAGCTTTCAAAATGGATCTTTGAAATTATTAATAAGATATGGAGATCTCTGGCAAGATTGATAAAGAAAAAAAGAAAAAAGAAAATGACATGCAAATAGACAAAATACAGAATGAAAAAGGGAAAAGTTATAATCACACAGAGATTGAAACTAAAAGAAAATTAAAACAACTATACTCTAGCTACTTTAAAATTCAATGTGAAATATATACATACTCGAAAAAATATAAAAGGGCACAAAATTGGAAGAAATGGAAAATCGAATAGACTAATAAACATGTAAATAAATTGAAATGGTAGTCAAAGACTCCCCTTTCTAAAATCTGGGCCAAAATTCTACCAAACTTTCAAGAAGCTCTTAATTCCAAACTTATAAAAGTTTTTCCAAAATATAAAAAGTAGAAAAAGATGCCAAGCCTATTTTATATAGTTAGCTTAAGCTTGATTCTAAAACTGGGAATGATAGCACAAGAAAAGATGCCCACTTTACTTACTAACACAGATGTGAAATTCCTTAATAAAAAAGCATTAGCCAACTCAACTCAAAAGTGTATAAAAATAATACATTATGAAACAGATTTTATCTAGAAATGCATGGATGTCTGAATATATTAAAACATCTAAGAATTTAATTTATCCATTAATTGACCAAAGGTAAAAAATCATAGTTATCTTAAAATTGCAGAAAGATACATTTGATAAATTCTATATATTATAATACCCTTAGGAAACAAGGAATAGAAGAGAAAGTCCTTAATTTGGAGAGGTTATATATAAATTCTTATTGCAAGCACACCTGATGGAAAAAATAAACATATTCTTTTGAAGATCAGGAATAAGATGAGAATTTCTCCTCTCACTGTCACTGTTTTACACAATATTTGATGTTCTGACCAATACCATAAATAAAGAAAAAAAAAAAAGAAATGAGTTGTAAGCATTGGTAGGAGAGAAATTCATGTCATTATTTACAGATATATGATTATCTATTATATTATTTTCCTGGAGCTGGCATTACAAATCAACACAAGCTGGTTGGCTTAAAGCAACAAAAACTTATTCTTTCACAGTTCAGCAGGCCAGAAGTCCAAAATCAAGGTCCAGAATCAGCAGGGTTGATTCTCTTTGGACATTTTAATGGTGAATCTGTTCCATGCCCCTCTCCAAGCTTCTGTTGGTTGCCTTGACATCCCTCGGCTTATAGCTGCATTGCTCCAAAATCTGCCTCCATCATCACATGACCTTTTCTTCATCTGTGTGTCTTCACATAGCTTTTATAGAAGGACAACAATCATTGGATTTTGGGCACACTTTAATTCAGTATGACCTCATCTCAACTAATTACATATGCACTGACATTATTTCTAAATGAGGTCACATTCTGACGTTCTAAGTGAATATGAATTTTTTGAGAACACTAATTCAGTACATCTGAATAGAATAAAAAATCCAACAGAATCAAAAGATGAATTTAGAATGAATATAAAATTTCAGCAACATTGTCAGACACAAAATCAATATTTAATAATCAATAACATTCCTCTACACTGTATCTAGAAAATACAATCAGAGATAAAATATTCACAATAACAACAAAATTCATGAAGCTTATTGAAATAAATATATGAAAGAATACACAAGACATCTAAGAAGGAAACTTAAATGTTTTTTAAAAGTATGTGAAAAAGATCAGAATAAAAAGAAATATTTCCGTTTCCTTAATAGGGTGGCTTAACATTAAAAAGGCATGTATTTTCTCATTAAAGTATAAATTCAATACAATCATAATAAAAATTCATCTAGTTTTTTTTGAGGAACATGATAAACTAATTCTAAAATTTATGTGGAAGAATAGAGATCTAGGAATAGGAAAACTAATTGTCAGAGAAAAAAGAAGGGACATTTTATATTTTACACATACAAATAAAAAGGTATGCATTAATTAAGCATATTAGATTGGATACTTATGCGAAGTTAGGGAAATAGGATTGAGAAAGGCAATAAGTACACAAATGAATGAAGAGGGACATTGTTCAGACAGATGTGTAAACTGTAAATAAACTGAGGCTTAAAATAAATTACTTTGAGGGCATAGAGTCAGAACAATGGCATATTTAAGGGGATTTCACTCTCTATAGAAGGGATAATACTTTTGTCATCATTTCCATGTATTAGGTATCTGTGCCAAGTCTATACATCTCTGCAAAGTTTCTTCCTCCCTCCCTCCCTCCCTCCCTCCCTCCCTTCCTTCCTTCCTTCCTTCTTCCCTCCCTTCCATCATATCTATCTATCATCTATCTATCTATCTACCTATCTATCTATCTATCTATCATCTATCTATCTATTAATCTATCTATCATCTCTCTCTCTATCATCTTTATTTCAACTTTAGGTGGCACAGTGTCCCTATTTGGTAAGTATTCTTTTCCAGCATTTAATAGATGACTAACTGTTGCTCAGGGAAATCTTGTGTCTTTCTCCCTCCTCACCTAGTGCAATCTGATTTCTGCTTCCTTTATTCTCCTGCAGTTCTTAGTTGCCTTGTCTGTTGTGTATTTTTCAGCCTAATTGTTACTGGGTATATTTGCACTCTTTATGTTTTTTCCCTCTAATTGCTTACTTCTTTAGGCCAGGATCTCCTACTTGTCCTCAGAGCTCTCTGAGTGCTGCTTATTTGTGTCCCTTGCTATTCCTTCACCTTAACTGTTCGCATTCTTTTCACACTTTTCATACTCTCCTCTTGGATTTGAACATATTCTCCTGAACTACTAGCTGTCTGGATAGATATAGAGATCTGGTAGTTATACTTCTCACAGGGTCCACTCTTTCTCGCCTTCCTGATATTGCTTATCCTCTCTCAGACTGGACTGCCTTTCTCTTCAAACCCTCTGCTTCATGACCTTCCCTTCCCCACTCTGTGCACTCTCCTCCTGCTCCCAGGCAAACTCCTGGTTCAAAGAAAGCATTCCATAAATACAGTCAAATGAGGAAAGGGAAGGGACAGAAAGGAAAGGAGGAAGGAAGGGAGGCTCTCCCAGCAGACCACACAAGTAGGAAATGACAGAGTTTCAAGTTCTAATCTAGAACTTTCAACTGCAAAGATTGGCCTCTCCAGTATGTTTTTGTTTTCCAGTACAAAGAGCAAGGCCTGCACATGCCATTTTAGGGACTGGGTAAGGGTGAGGTGGGGCCATGCCTTGCTTCTATATATGTCTAACATATGTATATGTATAGTCTAGTATGTAGATATGTGCCCAGTATTTGTTCATTATTGACTTTAGCTTTGTAGAGTGACATTTTCTATACTTATCCTGAAAGTCTGAGATTAATTCTTACTTGAAACCTATAATCTGTTGTCAATTGAATAGATTTGGTACCTCAACAAATCATGGCTATGTCTCTTAATCCTAACAAATATGTCTTCTTGTGACTCTAGCCAGTTTGGTTAGTTTTTTATGCTTCAAAATAGTCACTTATCTCTTTCACATTCATTCATTGAACAAATATTGTACACTTGCTGAGTGCCAGGGAGTCACCGGACACTGGGGATATTGCAGGGAACAAAACAGACCAAATGTCAACATTTAAGTAGTTATGTGGGGCATTGCTGGGGAAGTCAGGCAATAAATTAAAAATACAATGTAATATCCAATAGTGGTAACTGTCATGAAGAGAAATAGAGCAGATCAGAGGATGGGGATGAGGGTAGAGTAGGAGGCCGCTAGTTTAGATGGCATAGCAGAAGACTCCTCTGAAGGTAACATTTGAATTGATACCTGAGTGAAGTGACGGAGTGAAGTCTGCAGCTCTCGACAAGCAGGAGGAATAGCAAGTGTGGGTAGGAGTGTGCTTGGTGTGTTTGAAGGTGCCGAAGGAGGCCAGGGTTACTGGAATAGAGTGAGTGAAGGAGAGCGGTAGGAGATACATTTGGAGGAGTATCCAGATCAAGCAGTAAATTGTAGGTCTGGTAAGGGCTTTGAACTTGAACTTCAAAGGGAGTATAATTTAAGGAGTCACTCAGTGTTAGGTTCCTGCAGCTGATACCTCACTAGCCTCATCCCAGACCTGGCTTGCCAGACTGTGTCTCCAGCCTCATCTTCTGTGTCTTTCCCTTGTGCTCACTCCACTCCAGCCACACTGGCCAATCTGTTGATTCTTGAGCACGCCAGGCACAATCCTGCTTTAGTGCCTTTGTACTTGCTATTGCTTCATAGCTCTGGAACATTCTTCACCTAGATATTGGAATGGCCTAATTCCTCACTTCATTAAATCTCTGGTCAAATGTCACCCTCTCTGAACAGGCTTCCTGATGATCCTAGATGAAATATCAGCCTCCATCATTTTTTATCCCCTTCTTACCCTTTACTGTTTTATTTTCTCCTCCTAGTACTTATCACTCTTGACATCACATCATTGTTCATTTGTTTTCTACTTTTTCTGCTAGAATGGCAGAGTCTTTGACTTCAATACCATTTATCACCAGGTGTAGAAGTGTCTGGCATATCAAAGATGCTCAATATACACTTGTTAAATGAGAGGATCTTAGGAAAGACTTGGCAAATTTTCTTCTATGAGTCACCCAGTAAACACTGATCAAATACTTTCTATGAGCCAGACATTATTCTAAAAACTCTAAGTATTTTAACTCATTTCATCCTCTCTATATTTGCAGATGAGAAAACTGAGGCAGGGAGATGCCAGGTAACTTGAAAAATTCACACAACTAGTAGCATCAGAACTGGTCTGAATCTAGTTAACGTGGCTCCAGAAGCTGACACTCACCCACGTTTAAGCTCACATTGTATTTTTATTTTTTTTATGCTTACTGAAGGATGTTGAAAATTACTATACACTATAGTATGCTATTAACTTTTAAAATTTACTACTGCTCTAAACATGATAACAAGTTGTTTACTTAAATGAACTTTAATATTATTGAAAGTTTTATTAGGAGTTTCGGGATTAAATTATGGGAGAGGGAAAATTTACTGAGCATTTATTAATTCATCTAGGTCAGGTTGTTAGAGAAGTTAAATATTGTTTCCTTTCTGGTGCATTCATTAGGAAAGAAGATTCATTTTTAACTTGATTATTCTTTTTTTTCCAGTAAGTCCAGAATGAGAGAAAAGAAGGGAGTAACTCTCATGTGGATAAGCTTCCTAGGGTGGCACAGAATGAGAAATAGGATAAAGGCTAGTTTTATAAATTTCTAAAAATATGAACTTGGGAAAATTATTCTTAATAAGCAAGAGTGTTGACATTTAAGAAATGTGTGCCAGATGGTCTGATGGAAACTCAACACCATTCTTCCCCTCCTACGCTTTCTCCTGAATTCTTGGTAATAACATTTTCCCAAATCTATGCCAACAGGGTTCTGGATTAGATTCCACTGATGAGAGGATCTTGTGCAAGATTTGGAAGGTGGAAGAGCAGCAGAAGCCATTAATGCTCCTGCAGGCAAGTTCATGGGCTTCAGCAGAGGGACATATGTGAAACCCTGCCAGCCGCTTCCCAGCATCCTCCTGTGAATCACCACTTTGAGGTTGCGGGCAGTTGAGCTCACTGGTGGTGGTAAGTCTGCACTTCCTCATCTCCTGAAAATCAGCAGAGGCTTTTCCTGACCTGCACTGCCCCAACCCTCTAATTGTTTTGTAAACCTCATTTTATTAAATTTATTTCTGCATGAACTACTTTAGACTGGCTTCTGGTTTTCTGACCTGACTCCTAATTGCTCTACACACATTTTCTCAGGAAGAATATTTTATTTGATATGGGTTTTATAATTTGTTTCCTTCCACAAGATATTTAATGGTTAGAAAATGAATGAAGACATTAGTGTCAATTACTGCCTTAAAATGTTTCATTTGGGTCATTAAAATGGGTAAGTCAAACCAGTTATTCAATAATTTATACTTATATAATATTTATAACTTTTTTAGTACTCTTACAGTTTTTACAATAAAGAAGTTGGAGATTTCCTTGGTAAGTAAGCACTGGCAGATTTTCAATACAAAGAAGTGGAAGAGCTTTTCAAATACTGTTTAAAATTATTTGGATGCAACTAATCTCTTCTTCAAAGGAAGATATTTGCACTATCTCTTGATTCTTCTGGCCACTCTTACTTTCAACCATGTTCTATGTCGTTAAACTAAGGACAGAAATAAAATGACTCATCTTTATACAGGGCTTTTAGTTTACAAAGCATATTCCATATATGATAACATTGGATCCCCACATGTTTAAGCTCACTTCCTCTATGTTTCCACAAATGTATTGCATTTACATTTTTATGCCTCTTTCACTATCTCTGTATTTCAAACATTTTGAGAACAGAAATCATGTGCTAATGATCAATGTGTGCCTGATGATTAGCTCGGGGCCAACCTCTGAGCAGATACTCAGAGGAGGTATATTTAGTGGATGGATGAAAGAGGCTGAGTTTGAGTTGATCCAAGGCATTTTGGATTCTGAAATCCATGACCTTTATATGATGTCACTTTACTTCTCATTCAGAGTATATTTATGATACCAAATAAATTGGTAAAATAATTGAAAAAAAACCCTCACAACATATTTCAAGGAAACTACTATAAAAAGAGAAAGCAGTATTTGGCTTTATTGTTATTTTTAACTTGTATTAACCCCAATTTGCCTTTTCACATATGTCTCCCTGATCCCTGCAACATAAATATTCCATGCCATCCAATAGCTGTGAATGACAGGGAGATGGTTAACAAAAATAATTCACGTTATGTGCCTAGAAAACTTGACAAATGCTTCAATGTCTGAGAAATTCAGGGAAGCAGAGAAAAAGCAGTGACAGATGGGGAGGTTTATTTTGAGCCAAGTTTTAGGCAATCTTTATGTTGATGAAGAGTTATTCATTCTGGAACACTACTATATGCAAAGAGTTATACAAGTGCTTAGGAGAAGAACATGTGTTAGGCATGGTGTCTATCCTCAAGGAGCGTAACACCTTGTGGAAGTGCCAGGTATTCAACAGGTAAAATAAAGTGTGACAAGTGCTGAGTAGAAGACTTTATGATGGGACTTTATATTAAAGGATGCTCTTCACACTCGGATTATGCTGGAAGAAGTATCCACTTGATGCCAAGTCAACAGACACAGAATCAAGGAGTAGGAAGGACTGATATTACCTCTACCAATCACCTTCTTCCAAGTATAAAGTACAGTCTACCCTAGAGGCCATTGCCTTGTTTTAGAACAATTGGTTGGGAACAAAGTGTTCCAAGCACAGAAAAAAATTAAATAATTGCTAATGCTTTTACTACTACTTTTTAAGGAAAAGAGAACTTACCCAACTACTTTTTAAGGAAAAGAGAAATTAATGTAAGTCTTTTCTCCTTCTTGCAGGTCAGGGTGAAGTCATATAAAAACTGTGTATCTTCATTTAAATGTTTAATTTGAAGGAATAGTGCCCAAGAACAGGCTTTGGAGTGAGTGGGAAATGTAGTTAAAGTGAAAGTGGACTTGGATTAAGGAATGGGGTTCCTTCATGAATGCAAGGTAATTTCACAGTTCTATTTTGCACTGAATTGAATTCTTGCAGGTGTGTATACTAATGTTACGTATTTTGGATTGTATATCCATAGTAGGAAATTTTTAAAATTATACATCATCTTAATTATAGCCAAAAGATTTCACATGATTTAATCCACTAATTTTTTTTTTCCCAAAGCAGAGTGACTTTTTATTTTGGTAGACATTTCTTACCAGATAAAGCACACGTTCATCAAGAATTACTGTGATTGCCTAACAGAGAGGGGAAAAAACACTAACCTAAATTAAAAATAAGACTCATCTACTTTAATTATAAAATGAGAATGATTACCACTATTACTGATTAATTAAATATTCATGAGAAAATGGCTCTGAATTTAGATGGCTGTATTTAAAGATAAGGTATGTTTACATTTCTTATAAAGGGAATAGTTAATCCTTTTCCCCATGGTGGAGCTCTGGGAGAGCTATGGAATATGTCTTTCTTGCTTTTTGTACATTTAAAGGTAGTGAGTGGCAGTGAGGGAGTTTTTCCCCTGAGTCAAATGGAATGGATCATGATGCTTTGGCCTTAAATGCACAAAAATAATTTATTCTCTTATTCTTTTTGATTGCACATAATGCTTCAAATATTGAATATCTGAATTTTGAAATTTGACATATCTATTTTTAAAATATGCACATAGAGTGAATAGAATATTGCCTGGTGCCCAGGGGAGTTCTGTGACTGCCTGGTAAATACTGGAAGATCCCACACACCCTGGATAAACTGTTGTTCCAATGCTTAAATGTGAGAGCTGGAATTGACTCTAGGAATAATCCAGTCCAGGCCATAATTTTAGTGATAATGAGTTGAAGAGATAAAAAGTCAGATTTAGTGAGAAATGAGATCAAAATCCAGGCTTCCAGAGAACCTGTTTAATGCCATTTCTGATGTTTTGCAATTTTTGGGCTTTCTTAGACTTCAGGGATAAGCATTTCAATTCCCACATCTGACTTTTCCTCCAAGCAAGATTATCAGTTAGGAAATGTGTCTCTGCCCACAGTATCTCTCCCTGTGACCTTTTTCCCAGTCCACTTTCTTACTCTGTTCCTTGTGCTTTGTCTTGTTCCTCTTTGCCTTTAAAAAATCTGCTATGCCATTAAAGGCTTACCTTTGAGACTGCCATCTAGTTAATTTGTTGATATGATGGGATGGGATGAAATGGTATGGATGAGTAAAAAGACATTCTATCTTTTCCTTGACATTCTCTGAATGTTCTGTCTTGTTTTGATCAATATTTTTAATGAATACTACTATTACTTCCCCTACTAGGTTTTGTGCATCTGGAGGGCAAGGGCCTCAGCATTTTCTCATTTTTCTGTTATTTGGCAGAAAAAGAAGAGCCCAACAAACATAGCAAGTGTCAATACATATGTATTTAAGCGGTACTTTAATCAAAGCAGCAGAAGAACACATAACACCACCCACAAGCTCAGTACCAAAGCTTTGTGACATAACCAAATGTGATATGAATGATATAAGGCTAAGGACACATTTCCATTAATTCTTTTTTGAACTTATAAAATCTGCTAACAAGCCATATGTCATCTCAGAAAAGTATAGCATACGTTGTCCAAAGTTTGGTCATGAAAACAAAAACCACTCAAGATATCTCAATCAGAAAAGGATTCAATAAATCAGATGATAAATTGAATTAAATTAGATAAATTTAATTTAATAGATTAGGCTAGATAATGAAGGTAATTAGATGCTTACAAAACCATTAGCAGAGCTGGAAGAGTGAAAGCCAGAATAGGACCATTTACTCCCAGGTGTTATAGTTTTCAGAAAACCTCTGGAATTACAGGAAACTACAGGTTATATTCACAGCTGCTTCCACAGCTGACTCGGTGATTCCCAGGAAAACACCCAAAGGCAGATGTAAAGTATCCCATCTACTGAAGCTCTGCGGCTTTGTCTGCCTCCAGTGGATAAACAATAACATGGTTTCTGCCTTTCTTTTGCCTCTCAAATTTTATGCAAGTGATCCTGGCTGGCACTCTCTAGCTTGAGATCCTGCTCACAGGAATTTTGAGAAATACAGCTTCCGGGCTTCTAGCTTTGCAACACCAAGGAGAGCGTGGGGCAGGTGGGTAGAAATGGTGCCAGGAATCTAAACGACAATCTAATACATAACAATTTCCACAGCTTTTAATTCCTTTGCTTTCACCAATTATTTTAGATTGCATTAATTAAAAAAATCCTCCCGGGTGTTTTATTCATCTGGTGATTTGAGTATGTAACTCATCTATGCATAATGCAGTTCTGATTTTGCCAAGAACAGTAGTTTGAGTAATTATTCATTAGACTGTCCTGTAGGAGAGAACATGATATTTGGACCATTGAAAGAATTCTTCAAATGAATAAAATGGTGTGGCTGTACTCTGACAAACACTCACCTCAGGGAAATATTTTGGCTTGAAAGAGTTTTAGTTTTGAAAGGAAAGTATGATGAATGCAAATCATTTTTAAAACTATTCCTTTTGCTTTGGGGAGAGACTATAACTTTGGGATCAGAACGTTGAAATAACTTACTAGTGTTATTTACAGGCATATGATTCTTCTTTGCTTGTACCAATGATGGTTTTCCAAGTATGACACATACCTCAAGAACTTTCATGGTAACATACAGAACTGCTGATACTTGGGGGATAATAAAGTTCCTTTTGTAGAAAAAAATACTATTTTCCTGCCACTGACCATTATTTAAATATTTAATAATTTACAAATATTTAATAATTTACACTTGTCAAAGCTATCAACATATGGAAGTTAAATATATTTTATTTCCCAGAGAAAATATTATTTCCTAATGGATTTAGAAAGAGAGTCACAAAAAAAGATGATAGAATACCTGTATGAATAATAGCTATCTATAAATAGATCTTCCCACTATTGTTCTTGGAGGGAAAATTGTACTTTTGTGAGTGTGATAGGCTAAAATTTGTTGATGTTGTACCGATCATAGTTTATTAGCTTTGCTGACCCTGAAATTGTCAGTACCAGGATAGGGAGAAGATATTTGTAAACACTACATAGGGAGTCTAGGTAGAAGACAGAGTAAGGAAGTGTTTGGGAGAGAGAGGAATTGACAAACAGGAGTCTCTGGAGCGTGTGTGGGGAGGGTGAAAAATGTTGGAACAAAAAGGATTAGTGAGCGACATGACCTGTGTTCCTTTAATGCCTTTGGAGAGACACGAGGGAGACTGAAATTCTGCTTTATTAATTATTGATATTAGTAATGTTATTATTTGCATCTTTGGACTGTACTTCTTTAAATGTAATATTGACCCTGAATTGAACCACGGGGGTTATGGCTCAAACAAGTTTTATGAGTATGTGAGGTTTATAATTGGAAGACCACACATGGACAGGAGTGGGCCTAAGAGAGCAAGAGAATTTCTGCTCCTTACCTACTCGGCTGGTCAACTTCTATGCATCCTGACACTGGGGCCAGATTTTGGAGACTATGTGCTCATGCAATGAGCAAGTCTTCCTTGTGGTATGAAACTTCAAGGACTGCTCATTTCATGTTTTGTGGTTGGATAGTCCCACAAAGAAGAGACTGACTTCCATAAATATCAAGCTCGTTAGTCAGGTAGCTCAAGAAAACCTAGCTTTTTGTTCAGCCATCCTATTTACTTTGTGTGTATGAACTTGTGTTTGAATACCCCATGAGTTGATATCCTGGATATGGGGTCTCATTGTCTTGGCCTTAAGGGCCATCCATACTCTTAGACACTTTTCATATGTATCAAGAAGTAGGCTCAGTTTTGGAAATACAATAGAGAAAAAGAAAGGTGAGGTCCCAATCTTCATGGAGCTTTCATTCAAGAGGGAGATATAGACATTTAACAAGTAAAAAAACCTTAAGATACTCACAGACACTGATAAGTACATTGTAGGCAATAAGCAAGGTGATGAGATACAATAGGAGAGGACAACATAGGCCAAGAAAAAACTCTCTCTGAAAAGACATTTCTCAATAATGAGAAAGATACATCTGTGGGAAAAGCTTGCTGGAGAATATTTTAGGCCAAGGGATCAGCCAGTATAAAATTCTGCAGCTAGAATTTGTCAATATGGCTCCCAGTTTGAAAAGATTTACTTTGGTGACTCTCTTCCTTCTTTCTCTTCCATTTCGTAACTTTGGGAAATTTTACTTAATCTTTCTAAGACTCAGTGTCCCTATCTTCATTGCAGAATGATAACATATTTTAAGATTGTTATGTAAATTAAATGAGACAATAAAACACCTAGTTTGGTCTTCAGCACCTAATAGGTGTTAAGTAAATGATCACTTTTATCATCATCATCACTATTATTATTAGAAAAATAAAAATATAAACTAAAGGTGATGATAAGTCTTCCAGCATTCTGTCTATATCCTTTTGGTTTTATCCAGCTTTTAGAATGGCTTAGGTTGCAACTGATGTTGACTAGAAGTGATCTTAGAGCTGTGTAACTGGGAAAACATCTGGGCAGAAACATTACAGTTGTTGCTATGAACCTCTCCCTGCTCAATCATTTTTACTGTATTCATTGAAGAAGTTTTAGAAAATCACTGCATGAGAGGGAAACACTTTTATCCCAAACCCACGGCTGCCTCAATCCATATGCCATAAAAAAAAACCCAAATTGACTCTTTACCAATGGTTTGGGAAATTGGGCTCAAGATCTGTAATCATGGATATAGAAAACTTAATAGTACTTTATAAATAAGTAATTAATTACCAGTATTTTCAGTTTGATTGTCTAGACTGCAATGACTAAACTGAGGACAGATTTTATACTTGGCATGCTGCCCTGAATATTTCCATGAACTTCAAAACAACTCCCCACTCAAATCAGCTTCACTGGAGTGTGCAGTTAGATAAGCTGATTTCTTCAACTGTGAAGTGTGGATTTCTTCTAATTCATTTCGCTCATGAGACACACTTGTGGAATCCTCATTTATTAAGAAGTACTTTGTAAGAAAAGTAAAATGTACCAAGTTTGTATTTAAAACCCATATGTATGCAAGCCCTGCCTTACCTATCTATCCTTCTTTGAATATATCTATCCTTCTAAAGATAGCAATACTAAGATAGCAATATTAAATAAAGGAAATATATTTTAAAAGAGAATTTTCCTGAAAAAAGGCAAGAGTTTCCATATGGCTACTGGAAGCGGTTGCTGCAAACAGTATTGACTTCTGCATCAGATGACAGTTTCAGTCAGTTTTCTTTTGCAAAAGGTAAAGTATGCCAGATATAAACTTGGAATAATAATAGTTTACCTAACTTGTGGAGTTATTGGAGGGTTAAATGCATGTGAAGTGATGGCACATAGCAAATAAAACCACCATGACAGACCAGGAGAGAAACTATGGAAGAAAGAAAAAGGTTTATGTTTCAGTACCTTTAATGACACTTTTCCCCTGCTTTTTTGGACACGTGACCCCACATTTTCATTTATCACTGAGACCCCCAACCCTGTTCATCTCCATTCTTTCCTTTCTATTGCTATTACCAGTATCTCTCCTACACAGGCCTTTGAAGTAAACTTCCAGATGGTCTTTCTTACCAACATATTAGTTTCTTCTCTCCATCATAGATACCATTTGTCATTTGCCATTAATATCAGTAGATGATTATCATAACTATTAATAGGACTTTCAATAATATGATAAAAATATATAACATTAATAATGTGAACTGACTTGTATAAATTATAGCTTTAGTAAAAATAAGTTAAATACTGTTATGCTAATATACTAATGAGGGGTTTAGAATGAATGACTTTCTGTGCAAGTTGGTATATACATGTAAAAATGTATAAACTGAGATTACTCTGAACAAGAGCTTCAATATTAAGAGAGTGCTTTGAATGTTGCTTAGGTGCAAGTTCTCTGAACTCAAGACATAAACTGAGAAGATAACTTGGTATCCAAGGAACGGCAGTATAATATAGTAAGAAACTAACAGGCTTTGGTATTGGAAAGAATGGAGTTTGAATCCCCTGCTGCACCATTACTAGCAGAGGGAGATTGAAAGAGTTACTTAACCTCTGAATGTTAATTCTTTCCTAAAAATTCTTTTCCTAAAAAAAAGTGTCCTAAAAATTCTTACTCTCTCTCTCTCTCAGGAGGCTGTTTTAAATGCTGTATCAGTTAACACATACAAATTTACAAATATGTTGTTAGGGAAGAAGAGAGTCAATAAACCATGGTTATTAACACAGCAATGATGTGATATGAATGATATAAAGAATAACTGGTAAAGTTTTGCCATTTTCCTGGACGTTGGGATGCATCAGTATGGAATCATTTGTTAAAAACTGCTAATTGGATCTGGGTAGAGGGAGAGCTGGATTACAAAAGAGATGGAAGAAAATTTAGAGAGAGAGAAATAATTGTGAACTTGATTATGGTGATAGTTTCATGGGTGTATACATTTGTCAAAATGATAGAACTGTACAATTTACATATGTGCACTTCACTGTAGTTCAATCATACCTCAGTTAAGTTGTAAAATTAATACACTTTGTCTAAGAAAAAACAAAACAGAACACTGCTAAGCAAAGGAAATCTTTTCAAAAAGCAGGTAATCTCTGTGTGCAAAAAGGAAGATATGTCACATCTCTGGATTATGAACAATGGAAATGGAATTTGATGAGAGCATGCTATTGAAACTACAACTGGAACTTTCTTTCTTTTCTCTTCCTAAAATACCCAGCCATTTCAGTGCATCCACCAATCTGTGGTAATTTATGAATTGAATGTATGAACTGTATGACTAGGAAGGAGTGTGTGAGTTTATGTGTGTCTGTGAACATTAGTATTTCTCCATTTGGCCTTTCCCCTCTCCCCTGTGATTTTCTGCTCTTCTCTGTTGGACCTGCAATCCTTGTAGACTGAACTTTAAGCACCACATTGCCTGACCTCCTTTGCCCTTTAGCTTTTATTTGGTTCAACTACTGGCAGGAGATGGAAGAGCGGGTGAGAACGAGGTTGAAGTATTGATGTTCTCCCCACCCCGTTCTCTTCTTGCAGAGTCTCTGTTTGTCAGGGCCTTTCTTCTTTTACCTATGGACACCACTCTTGTTAAGCTCCATTCCTATGGCGATAGATCTCACCAAGTTCAAATAACCCGAATTCTCCTTTTGCCCCTTCAGGACTCTGCGGATAATGCCTTTCTTCTGTTGCTGGTCCCTGGGTTCCCTTAACCTTGCCTACACTCTGGCAAACAGTCCCTTTGAGGTCTATTTATACTCTCTGAATGTGTCATCTGTGGAACCTGACTGATATATTGTTTGTGTGTGATTATGTAGGTGAATTTCAGAGAAGAAGAGAGAGGAAAAGGGTGATGATTAACTCCTCCATAAACCAAAGTCTGTGGCCTTTTGCAATTTGCCTTGATCACTTCGTACCAATATGTCATATTGCAAAGAAGGTCAGTGAGGGAACAGGGAAGAAAAAAAGATATAGGAAAGAGAAAAAAATAAATGGAGGAAAGAAAGAAGTTTTAAATTCTAATTAAATTAAAAAGCACTATTTTTAGAGTGGATTCACTAATGGTTAAAGTAGTAATGAGAGGATAATAGATGGAAGGAACACTAGCTCTATTCATTGTCAGAGGAGTCCCAAGAAGTAGAATTTGTGAATTGCTATCTTTTTCTAGAGATTACCATTAGTAAATATTATCTTAAAAAAAAAGAGTTCAGCCTTTTCATGATTGGCGCAGAAATTCCATGGTTGAAAAGTTGTGAGTGAAAATGACAATAATCTTTAGTTGTTTAGTTTTCAGAAACAGCAGGAAAAATCTGGATTTAACTCTTCAAACCAAAGTTGAATTTATTTGTTCTAGAGACACATTAGCTCAGATAAAAGAGCATGAATTAGGGCTTCCCTGGTGGCGCAGTGGTTGAGAGTCCGCCTGCCGATGCAGGGGACACAGGTTCGTGCCCCAGTCCGGGAAGATCCCACATGCCGCGGAGCGGCTGGTCCCGTGAGCCATGGCCACTGAGCCTGCGCATCCGGAGCCTGTGCTCCGCAACGCGAGAGGCCACAACAGTGAGAGGCCCACGTACCACAAAAAAAAAAACAAACAAAATAAACCCCAGCATGGATTAATAAGGGACTTTTAAATAGTAGGAGCTCCATTTGTTAAGAGGATCATGGGGAAACAAAAATGATCTATAATGTATTGTACCTACACCCTGCTGCCAGTGGTTGATTAGAAAAAACTGTATGCATAAACAGGAAGTGAATATTATAATACTTTGCCTACTTACCTTTGATGATGGGAAAAAATTATTTTGTGTAGGGATACCCTTCTTGAAAGACAGATTCTAAGAGAATTCAAGTAAACAGAATCAGATTTCTCTTTTAGCACACTAAAAAAGAGATAGACTTACATAAAAATATTTTGAGCCCAAGATAAAAGATATTTTAAAATACTGACTTAGAATAATTTATAATATATAAATGTTGTGCAGAAATTATTTTGAGTCTAGATGTTTTGGATAGGGGAATGAAACTCTGGGTTTGTAAGATCTTTTGTAATCAAACTTCAGCTCTTTGTAAATGCTCCCTAACCTTTAAATACTTCTGTTTGAAATGTTTATTTTAAATGATATTTTCTAAATTATGAACCTACTTAACAGTCCTGGGTAAGATTATTCAGTGGCTAGTGATATATTTTGATTTCATCTTTGATAAAGTCTGACTTAGAAAAGGAGAAAATATATTGTTGAAAGGAGAGAGATATTTGTCACCAAAGACACTTTGTTGAGAGGATTTTGCTTTTTTCAGTAGGAAGGTAAGAATTTTGCTCCAGATACTCTTCATTCTGCTTAACATCCGCTAAGATTTGGCCTTTAGATTCATGTTGATCAAATTTTAGATCAAATTTTGGTGGAAATGGGTTCATCAATATGACACTTGATTAACAATTTTTTAAAAGCTTTTTCTTTCTGTCTTGCAGTAGAGGTTGGTGGAGCAGAATTTACTGAGGCTGGAGTACATCAGAATTTGGTGAAAAAGTTAACAATTACCCTACCTATTCCCTTTATGATTTTACAGATTTTGATCACACTTTTAAAAATCTTTAATTATTAAAATTAACTTTTTGGTCTCCATTTGTCCAAATTCAAAGTACTCATTCTTTGGGGAAACATAATTTTTATGGAGTAATTTTTATTATTGACTTGAAGGTCTTAGTAGATCTTCTCTTAATTTTATCTAATTTATTAACATCCTAGCTATGTAGTATTATAGGGTGTTATAATAATATGTTTCCTTCTGATTGTTACAGTTTTGGAAAGCTTGGATTTCTGGTTTGCTGGTTTCTTGTGATTGGAAGAATATTTCTATATGAGATATTTTTCACCAGGGGTTAATTGAATATTATTTGCTGTGTATATTTCTAAAGTATTGATCACTTCAATAATATACTGCTGTATATTTTATATCATAATCTATTAAAAATCAGGAAATATTTATTTAGCTCTAGTATACTGTTTTTTGCAAGTATATATTTTAACTACATGTTAAATAGGCAGTTATTTTGCATGTCAGGATTATATTGTAACATCAATGTGAAGGTCTATTTACTTCTATAAAGGAAAAGATCCAATTTGAAGAACTTTTCTAAAATAATTCAGCTCAAGATTTACTTCTAGTTAGATTGTTTAAAAAAATCTCTTGCATATCTCTTCAGTTTTGTCTGTGCAAAAGTAGATTCAGTTTGAGAATTTTGGTTCTACCTTTTTTCTAAGTCCTTCCATAATTTATATACTTACAGCAATACAAAGAAGTTACAAAAATATTTTCTCCTTATGTGCCTATTGATGAAAAATTAGAAATAATCGCAAGAGTCTGATTTTCAGAGACTGTGTTGTACAATATTTTTTTATTTGGATATAAATCAGTTTGTGTGTGCAAAAGCTTTTCTAAACCTCTATTCATTACTTGTTTTGTTTCTAGAAATGTTTGTTTGTTTTCCCAATTTCAGACACTTTAAGACTACTTACCAAACTATATGAGCATTTTCTAAAATTTATGATATTTACAAAGGCCAAATCTTGAAGATATTGCAAACCAAATTTGTAAGCATAGGCACTTTAAAGATGAATTGTTTTATCACATCCTTTGAGGAAGAAATTTTAGTTTCTAAATAATTGTTTGAGAAGAACTTAGCAACCATTTGAAACCTTTTAGTTAATCCCAATTATCTTATTTTTCATTTTATTTCACATGAAATTAAAATTGTAAAACCACTTTAATTTAATGCTTAGTTACATTTAACAACATCTATTTTAATTCATATTAGATGAATCATGTAGCATTAATTTTATTTATTTTACAACTTTTCTTCATTAAAATAATACACATTCATTGTAGAAAATTTGGAAATAAAGGATACTGAAAAAATAGAAAATTAATAGCAATTAAAGATATTTTAATTGAACATTTATTTTAAGGAAAAGTGTTTATGCTGTGGGTTAGATTTCAGCTTTTTGAGATGAATGAGCATTTCCAGGCATAAGAACACTGGTGGCCTTTTAAATTTTCTATTGTTCCTCATGTGTTTTATTATAATGGCAATCACAAAAATCAAATGTTTCTGCCTTAGTTTGATGCAACTATAACTTAGTAAACTTAGTTTGAGAAAAAGGTATGTAATGAAAGAAAAGGACTGCATAGCACAGGGAGATCAGCTTGGCACTTTGTGACTACCTAGAGAGGTGGACTAGGGAGATGCAAGAGGGAGGGGATATATGTATATGTATAGCTGATTCTCTTTGTTATAAAGCAAAAACTAACACACCATGATAAAGCAATTATACTCCAATAAAGATGTTAAATAAAAAATAAAAATATTAGGAAAAAGAAAAACCAAAAAAAATGAAAACAACCTTTATTATGTTGGTAAAGAAATCATAGACTTTACATGTTCAAGACGTTTGATGTTTTAAAATTAAAGAAACATTTTAATTCTATCATTCATAGAGCATTATGTAAGTGTAAGTAAATATTCTGTGTTAAGTTTTTAGAAAGGAGATGAGGACAAATATTAACAAGAGGAATTTCTTTTTCTTTTCCTAAATGACAAAAACCATACAGTTCCCAAGTCCATTAAAAAAGAACAGGAAGGGGGAACCAAGATGGCAGAGTAGAAGGACGTGTTCTCACTCCCTCTTGTGAGAACACCAGAATCACAACTAGCTTCTGGACAATCATTGACAGGAAGACACTGCAACTCACCAAAAAAGATAACCCCACATCCAAAGACAAAGGAGAAGCCACAATGAGACGGTAGGAGGGGAGCAATCACAATAAAATCTAATCCCATAACTGGTGGGTTGGTGATTCACAGACTGGAGAACACTTATACCACAGAAGTCCACCCACTGGAGTGAAGGTTCTGAGCCCAACGTCAGGCTTCCCAACCTGGGGGTCCGGCAATGGGAGTCGGAATTCCTAGAGAATCAGACATTGAAGTCTAGTGGGAATTGACTGCAGGACTTCAACAGGACTGGGGGAAACAGAGACTCCACTCTTGGAGGGCACACACAAAGTAGTGTGAGCATCAGTACCCAAGGATAGGAGTAGTGACCCCAGGGGAGACTGAACCAGACCTACCTGCTAGTGTTGGAGGGTCTTCTGCAGAGGCAGGAGGGGGGGGGTCTGTGGCTCACCGTGGGGGCAAAGACACTGACAGCAGAAGTTCTGGGAAATACTCCTTGGTGTTAGCCCTCCCAGAGACTGTCATTAGCCCCACCAAAGAGCCCAGGTAGGCTCCAGTGTTGGGTTGCCTCAGGCCAAACAACTAACAGGGAGAGAACCCAGTCCCACCCATCAACAGTCAAGTGGATTAAAGTTTTATTGAGCTCTGCCTACCAGAGCAACAGTCAGCTCTACCCACCACCAGCCCCTCCCATCAAGCCTCTTAGATAGCCTCATCTACCAGAGGGCAGAGAGCAGAAGCAAGAAGAACTACAGTCCTGCAGCCTGTGGAACAAAAAACACATTCACATAAAGATAGAGAAGATGAAAAGGTAGAGGGCTATGTACCAGATGAAGAAACAAGATAAAACCCCAGAAAAACAAGTAAGTGAAGCGGATATAGGCAACCTTTTAGAAAAATAATTCAGAATAATGATAGTGAAGATGATCCAGGACCGTGGAAAAACAATAGAGGCAAAGATTGAGAAGATGCAAGAAATGTTTAACAAAGACCTAGAACAATAAAGAACAAACAAACAGAGATGAACAATACAATAACTGAAATTAAAACTACACTGGAAGGAATCAATAGCAGAATAACTGGGGCAGAAGAACGGATAAGTGACCTGGAAGACAGAATGGTGGAATTCACTGCTGAGGAACAGAATACAGAATAAAGAATGAAAAGAAATGAAGACAGCCTAAGAGACCTCTGGGACAATATTAAATGCAACAAAATTTGCATTATAGGGGTCCCAGAAGGAGAGGAGAGAGAGAAAGGACAAGAAAAAATATTTGAAGAGATTATAGTTGAAAACTTCCCAAACATGGGAAAGGAAATAGCCACCCAAGTCCAGGAAGCACAGTGAGTCCCATACAAGATAAACCCAAGGAGAAACACACTGAGACACATAGTAATCAAATTGGTAAAAATTAAACACAAAGAAAAGTTATTGAAAGCAGGAAGGGAAAAATGAAAAATAACATACAAGGGAACTCCCATAAGGTTAATGCTGATTTCTCAACAGAAACTCTACAAGCCAGAAAGGAGTGGCATGATATACTTAAAGAGATGAAAGGGAAGAACCTACAACCAAGATTACTCTACCCGGAAAGGATCTAATTCAAATTCAATGGAGAAATCAAAAGCTTTACAGAAAAGCAAAAGCTAAGAGAATTCAGCACCACCAAACCAGCTATACAACAAATGCTAAAGGAACTTCTCTAAGTGGGAAACACAAGAGAAGAAAAGGATCTACAAAAACAAACCCAAAATAATTAAGAAAATGGTCATAGAAACATACATATTGATAATTACCTTAAAGGTGAAAGGATTAAATGCTCCAACCAAAAGACACAGGTTGACTGAATGGATACAAAAACAAGACCCATCTATATGCTGTCTACAAGAGACCCACTTCAGACCTAGGGAAACATACAGACTGAAAGTGAGGGTATGGAAAAAGATATTCCATGCAAATGGAAATCAAAAGAAAGTTGGAGTAGCAATACTCATATCAGATAAAATAGACTTTAAAATAAAGGATGTTACAAGAGACAAGGAAAACACTATATAATGGTCAAGGGATCAATCCAAGAAGAAGATATAACAATTATAAACATATATGAACCCAACATAGGAGCACTTCAATATATAAGGCAACTGCTAACAGCTATAAAAGAGGAAATCGACAGTGACACAATAATAGCGGGAAATTTAACACCTCACTTACACCAATGGACAGATCATCAAAAATGAAAATAAATAAGGAAACAGAAACTTTAAATGACACAATAGATCAGATAGATTTAGTTGATATTTATAGGACATTCCGTCCCCAAACAGCAGATTACACTTTCTTCTCAAGTGCGCACAGAGCATTCTCCAGGATAGATATCTTGGGTCACAAATCAAGCCTCAGTAAATTTAAGAAAATTGAAATCATATCAAGCATCTTTCCTGACCAAAATGCTATGAGGTTAGAAATGAATTACAGGGAAAAAACCGTAAAAAACACAAACACATGGAGGCTAAACAATATGTTACTAAATAACCAAGAGATCACTGAAGAAATCAAAGAGAAAATCAAAAAATACCTAGAGAAAAATGACAATGAAAACACGACGATCCAAAAACTATGGGATACAGCAAAAGCAGTTCTAAGAAGGAAGTTTATAGCTATACAAGCCTACCTCAAGAAACAAGAAAAATCTCAAGTTAACAACCTAACCTTACACCTAAAGGAACTAGAGAAAGAAGAACAAACAAAACCCAAAGTTAGCAGAAGGAAAGAAATCATAAAGATCAGAGGAGAAATAAATGAAATAGAAAGAAAGAAAATAGCAAAGGTCAAAAAACCTAAAAGCTGGTTCTTTGAGAAGATAAACAAAATTGATAAACCATTAACCAGACTCATCAAGAAAAAGAGGAAGAGGACTCAAATCAATAAAATTAGAAATGAAAAAGGAGAAGTTAAAACAGACACCGCAGAAATACAAAGCATCCTAAGAGACTACTACAAGCAATTCTATGCCAATAAAATGGACAATCTGGAAGAAATGGACAAATTCTTAGAAAGGTATAAGCTTCCAAGACTGAACCAGGAAGAAACAGAAAATATGAACAGACCAATCACAAGTAATGAAATTGAAACTGTGATTAAAAATTTTCCAACAAAGAAAAGTCTAGGACCAGATGGCTTCACATGTGAATTCTATCAAACATTTAGAGAAGAGCTAACACCCATCCTTCTCAAACTCTTCCAAAAATTTGCAGAGGAAAGAACACTCCCAAACTCATTCTATGAGGTCACCATCACCATGATACCAAAATCAGACAAAGATACTACAAAAAAAGAAAATTACAGACCAATATCACTGATGAATATAGAAGCAAAAATCCTCAACAAAATACTAGCAAACAGAGTCCAACAACACATTAAAAGGATCATACACCATGATCAAGTGGGATTTATCCCCGAGATGCAAGCATTCTTCAATATATGCAAATCAATCAATGTGATACCATATTAACAAATTGAAGAATAAAAACCATATGATCATCTCAATAAATGCAGAAAAAACATTTGACAAAATTCAACACCAATTTATGATAAAAACTCTCCAGAAAGTGGGCATAGAGGGAACCTACCTCAACATAATAAAGGCCATATATGACAAACGCACAACAAACATCTTTCTCAATGGTGAAAAACTGAAAGCATTTCCCCTAAGATCAGGAGTGAGGCAAGGATGTCCACTCTCACCATTATTATTCAATATAGTTTTGGAAGTCCTAGCCACGGCAATCAGAGAAGAAGAAGAAATAAAAGGAACAAAAATTGGAAAAGAAGTAAAACCCTCACTGTTTGCAGATGACATGATACTATACATAGAGAATCCTAAAAATGCCACCAGAAAACTACTAGAGCTAATCAATGAATTTGGTAAAGTTGCAGGATACAAAACTAATGCACAGAAATCTCTTGCATTCCTATACACTAATGATGAAAAATCTGAAAGGGAAATTATGGAAACACTCCCATTTACCATTGCAACAAAAAGAATAAAATACCTAGGAATAAGCCTACCTAGGTAAACAAAAGACCTGCATGCAGAAAACTATAAGACACTGATGAAAGAAATTAAAGATGATACCAACAGATGGAGAGATATATCATGTTCTTGGATTGGAAGACTCAATATTGTGAAAATGACTATACTACCCAAAGCAATCTACAGATTCAATGCAACCCCTATCAAATAACCAATGGCATTTTTTACAGAACTAGGACAAATTATCTTAAAATTTGTATGGAGACACAAAAGACCCCAAATAGCCAAAGCAGTCTTGAGGCAAAAAAACGGAGCTGGAGGAATCAGACTCCCTGACTTCAGACTGTGCTACAAAGCTACAGTAATCAAGACAATATGGTACTGGCACAAAAACAGAAACATAGATCAATGGAACAAGATAGAAAGGGCAGAGATAAACCCACGCACCTATGGTCAACTAATCTATGACAAAGGAGGCAAAGATATACAATGGAGAAAGGACAGTCTCTTCAATAAGTTGTGTTGGGAAAACTGGACAGCTACATGTAAAAGAATGAAATTAGAGCACTCCCTAACACCGTACACAAAAATAAACTCAAAATGGATTCAAGACCTAAATGTAAGACCAGACACTATAAAACTCTCAGAGGAAAACATAGGAAGAACACTCTTTGACGTAAATCACAGCAAGATCTTTTTTGATCCACCTCCTAGAGTAATGGAAATAAAAACAAAAATAAACAAATGGGACCTAATGAAACTTCAAAGCTTTTGCACAGCAAAGGAAACCATAAACAAGATGAAAAGAAAACCCTCAGAATGGGAGAAAATATTCACAAACAAATCAACAGACAAAGGATTAATCTCCAAAATATATAAACAGCTCATGCAGCTCAATATTAAAGAAACAAACAACCCAAGCCAAAAATGGGCAGAAGACCTAAATAGACATTTCTCCAAAGAAGACATACTGATGGCCAAGAAGCATATGAAAAGCTGCTCAACATCACTAATTATTAGAGAAATGCAAATCACAACTACAATGAGGTATCACCTCACACCAGTTAGACTACGCATCATCAGAAAATCTACAAACAACAAGTGCTGGAGAGGGTGTGGAGAAAAGGGAACACTGATGCATTGTTGGTGGGAATGTAAATTGATACAGCCACTATGGAGAACAGTATGGTGGTTCCTTAAAAAACTAAAAATAGAATTACCATATGATCCAGCAATCCCACTACTGGGCATATACCTAGAGGAAACCATAATTCAAAAAGACACATGCACCGCAATGTTCATTGCAGCACTATTTACAATAGACAGGTCATGGAAGCCAGCTAAATGTCCATCAACAGACGAATGGATAAAGAAGATGGGGTACATATATACAGTGGAGTATCACTCAGCCATAAAAAGGAACGAAATTGAGTCATTTGTTGAGATGTGGATGGATATAGAGAGTGCCATATAGAGTGAAGTAAGTCAGAAAGTGAGAAATAAATATTGTATATTAACACATGTATGTGGAACCTAGAAAAATGGTACAGTTGAACCAGTTTGCAGGGCAGAAGTTGAGACACAGATGTAGAGAACAAACGTATGGACACCAAGGGGGGAAAACCACGGTGGGGTGTGGATGGTGGTGTGCTGAATTGGGCGATTAGGATTGACATGTATACACTGATGTACATAAATTGATGACTAATAAGAACCTGCAGTATAAAAAGACAAACAAAGAAACAAAAAAAGCAACTGATACTAAACTTTCTTTGGGTTATTTGTGTGGAAATATGTTAATATAAATGTTTCAGACATTACATGAAATTTCTAAAAATATTATATATTCTGGTATAATGTTATAAGTCATAATTATAGTTATTACTTTAAAATGTATATCTCAGAAATAGCTAAATTTCCTTGTTAATTGCATTATTATGAACTTCCATCAAATCTTTGTGGTCATTTTTAAGTCTTTTGTCATTTACAGACAGTTCTTGGTGTACTCTGATGTTTTTGCAAAAATGTTCCTATAAAAGGGTTTCATCTTCAAGGAATTCATGGAAAAGACTCTGACAAGTACAGGATTCTGGTAACTGACTATACTGCTGAACTGAATGAATAAGCATTTTCAGAACTCTAATGGGAAACTGATGAATTCATAAAAGTGCTAACAAAAGATCAAAATGAAAAAAAAATAATTACATGGTACTGAGTCAACTGATGAGGATGATTATAATTTTTGTGACTTTCTGTTTGAATAAAAATAAATAAATAAATAAATAAATCCCACAAAGACTCAGAAGCAAAAAATATACAAATCAATTTTCACTGCAAAGTAAAGGAGCTGTTACAGTGGAGGATTACTGGACTGACTGTCAATATTATGACATAGTATGAGTGTGTTTCGTGTTTTGTAATTGCAATCATTGTTGCTTTTGTTGTGTTGTGGTCATCCATTTACAATACTTGGTGTCAGTTCATTTATCTCTTGTAAAAATAAAATACAATGTGTGTGTGTGTGTCTGTGTGTGTGTGTGTGAAAAAATATCTACAAACAATAAATGCTGGAGAGGGTGTGGAGAAAAAGGAACCCTTATGCATTGTTGGTGGTAATGAAAATTGATACAGCCACTATGGAGAACAGAATGGAGGTTCCTTAAAAAACTAAAAATAGAACTACCATATGACCCAGCAATCCCACTACTGGGCATATACTCAGAGAAAACCATAGTTCAAAAAGACACATGCATCCTAATGTTCACTGCAGCACTATTTACAGTAGCCAGGACATGGAAGCAACCTAAATGTTCATCAACAGAGGAATGGATAAACAAGATGTGGTACATATATACAATGGAATTACTCAGCCATAGAAAGGAATGAAATTGGGTCATTTGTAGAGACATGGATGGACCCAGAGACTGTCATACTGAATGAAGTAAGTAAGAAAGGGAAAAACAAATATTGTATATTAACGCATATATGTGGAATCTGAAAAAATTAGTATAGACGATCTTATTTACAAATCAGAAACAGAGACACAGACGTAGAGAAAAAAATGTATGGATACCAGAGGGGATGCTGTGGGAAAAAAAAAAAAAAAGAGCGGGACATTTCTTATGTTGTAGATTTTGGTGGGTTTGTGCTCAAGGTTTAAATCTTCATTAAAAAATAAAAAATTCTAAGTCAATCCTGAAAAGGTACATAAAAAGAAGTTAATTCACAACTAAAATTAATATGGAACAATGGAACTTTGCTATCAAGACTCCATCTAATATTTATCAAGATAAATCATTTCTATATCTAAATGTGTATATAGCTAGCAAGATGTTTAATAAGTTTTTTTTAAAGTTGCCTATGAAGATGGCTAGAAAAATTAAACTCATATATAAGCTCAACAAAGTTTTCCCTGGTAGTAATCAAAGACAATGAATGAAAGACTGAAATTATGGTCAGTAACATATTAGCTGATGTGTTTTAAATGCTCAACATTGTGCTAAAGAAGAAACTATGAAGATGCTATATTCTATTAAAAACTCAAGAAAAACTATATAAGCAGAATATAGTTATGTTGTTACCAATGTTGATTTCCTTCTTGATTTATCTTCACCATGGAGAAACAGAAAAAGAATATTTTCTTGAGCGGAAAATAAAGAGTAAGTTAAAGGAATGTATATGGTCATCAATAATTGTGGTTATTTACAAGGGGATTAAAGGTGAATTTTCATAAAATGTGAAGACAAATTTTCAATAACTTCTAAATATATTTTTGTTACAATGGTTACTGTGGGATATTTCCTGAATTTTCTCTGCTAATCTTACAAGGACACTGTGAAATATCAAACCAAAGAATTATACAGTAAATGTAAACATCTTTAGTAATAGCACATCTAGAATGTAAAATCTTTGATTTCCTTTCCTTTCCCTGTTTGATTAATTTGTAGTGGAGAAATTTGTTTCCCATTATGAATTTAAAAAAGCAAGATGCTCTATTTTGTTAATGGAGAACATTGAGTGTGTATTTTTTTCACATTGTGGTTGTAATATTTTTCTTACTTTTGATCTGTCACTTTACCTCTAAAGATTAGTTTTGGTCTTTTTTTTATTGTGTAAGTTTCAGGTGTAAAGCATTATAATTTGATATCTGCATACACTACAAAGTGATCACCCCCTAAACTCTAGTTACCATCCTTCATAGTTTTGGTCTTATTTTCCTTCAGAGATTCATCAGAGGCAAAATAACTCTATAATAATCTTCATAGGAAATCACAGATACATAAATTTTTAGAATCGGATGCAGAAGTACTACTGTGCTAGTCATCAAATATATAAATCCTCTTCAAATGTTCACTTTAATTCATATAGTCATTCAAAAATATTTATTAAATACCTTTTCTGACCCAGGCACTTGTGAACCAGTTAAGATATGATCTGGTCCTTAACGGGTTTACAGTCAAGTGGGAGGACGGATATACTTGCATATATAATAAAATGTGCAGAGAACAATGATAACATTAGTTTTAGGGTATTATGATAGCATTTAGAAAGTTACCTAATACCCATGCTTCTGGTGATGGAGAGGCCACTTCACTGTATAATAGTTTCATCTTCAGGCAGCTCTTATAACCAGAAATGTCTTCCTAATTTAACTTAATTTAATTTAATTTAAGTAATTTATTTTGGGTACCTGCATGTTGGTTCTCAACCTTTTTCCCTTTCTTATCATTCTTGAAGTATACTGTCCATTTCCATTAATAAAAATTATTTCATTAGTACTCAATGGGAAGAGATAGGAGCATATATCAAATAGCGGGTGGGCAAGTTATGTACTTTGTATCAGGCTACTTTCCCCACTTAAGTTGAAACCCATAATGTCAGACAACTTAGACCTCTACAGTACCAGGAGAGGAAGAGATCCAATATTCACCCATTACCTGAGACCCCTTGATTGAAGAAAGCTAACTGATGTTCTTTCTTTCCACCAGAGAGGGTTACAGGACTTGTTATGGGCAAAGATAAGGGGCCTATTGCCTGAGTTATAGGTATGCGACCCCTACTCCAGTGATTCTGATACGTCTCCTAAAAAGTGAGGTTCACTGGCTTATCTATTTATGGTACTATGTTAGGTGATACAGAAAAAAATATAAGAATATAAAAATGCCTTTAAATATCCTAAAGAGTATCGGATGTCAACTATCAAGTTGTGAGATAATTTGCCAGTGGCTTGTGATTGATATTACTTAGACTAATGAAATCTCAAATTACTTAAAGTATCAGGGTAAATTAAACTTAATTCCGTTCAATTCTCTACCTTTTTTCCCTGATCTCAATTTGTTTTCTTGAGTGGGAGAGAAAGAAATAGAATGACAGAGCCCAATGACATAGTATTGCACATGTGAACATCATCTGTTTATAATTGCTAAGGAATAAAATGGTGATAACCCACTGTGACAATGAGAGAAGACAAAACCATAGATGGGTATAATTTAAGGCTAAATGTTTCAGGGGTCAGGAGTGAAGTAAGAACAGAGGAAAATGGAAATTCTTATAAAAAAGCAATGACATTGTGTTGAGTAATGGGAGAGTAGAGAGAATCCAGAAGAGCTTTAGGAAAGGAAAAGAGGAAAAAATTCAAGATACATCTTAGATATTGATAGGACTTAGACAGTTGAGGTAATGTGGGCATGATGTAGGATGGTGAACCAGTTTGCTGCAGGCACAGACAACATAAAGGATTGCAAGATAACATCAAAAACGGAAGCTGAAGCCTGATCAGGGTGGAAGAAATCATTTAGATTTTACAGTCTTAGCAAGAGATAATCATTGAGGATTTTGGATTTAGGGAGCAGCTTGATTATAACTGGAAATCACCTTAATTTCAGCCTTATTTCTGCCATCTACCCCTTTCTGATGTCCCCAATCTTTACTCTTTAATTTGATAAATATTTACCGAAGTCCTGCTATATACTGGATATGTTCTAGGCATTGTGACAATTCAGCAAACAAAACAGACAGCAATCTCTACCTTCCTGAAGCTTACATTCTTTCCTTTCCCCGTGGATCCCTTCTTTCCATTGTTAACTTTGTTCCCTGAACACACCTCACAATTAAAAACCTCTTTAGGAATTTAGGAGTAAGAGAGAGCTGGGAAGAAAAAGAGATGAGAAATGGCAAGCAATTGGTAGAATGCTGGAGATTGAGTAGGTAGGTAGAATTGACTGAAGGGTGTCGTTTTGTTTCCTTGTTAAGAACAGAAACGTTTAGTCTTTACTCTTCAGTCATTCAGGTTGCCATAGTGTAAGCTCCCTACATTTCTGCTAATGTTCAGGAAGGCACATGCAGACGACAGCAAAGGAAAAATAACAAATGCTCAACGGGAAACCTATAAGGCAGCTGAGTTTTTCATACCCCACCGAAGCACTAGTGAGGTTGTAGGTTTTAACAGTCAGTGCCTGACAATTCTATTGCCAGGAGCAATAGAATTTATAAAGTTTTGGATATACTGGATGTGAAAGAAAGGAACTTCAAATAAGAGCAGTTGATGGACTCTGCCACCACTGTAAATACTCTAAAATGCTGTGAGAAGATGTCAATGTTTCAAATATTAGTCTTTGAGAGAAGTGACAGGATGCATAGTAAATATAGCATGGTAAATATTTAAAGTCTAAATTAAACTTCTGCTGAGAGCTTTTTCCAATTGAATTTAAGTTCACAGTCCTTAGATTCTGAATGATTGGCTTAAACTGACTGGCATGCTGCTGTGTCTGCTATGGCCTTTGGCAAAAGTAATGACTGTATATTGGACATATTCTGCCTGAGATAATTGTCTAGGGCTTGGGGACTGGTTACTTTCTAAATTTCCAGGATGGGACCTTTGCAAAATGTGTTGTAGTAACTTTTTGGATTTTTTTAAAGTTAAGCATGTTAGTGACTTGGTGTTGAATGGATTCAACTGCCAATATCCTGAGGGTAACACACTGAGCTGAGTTTCCCTTAATTTATGTTGTCCTAGAACATCATCTATTTCATACAGGCTTTTGAATACATATGAGGGAAGTAACCTCTAATCTTGTCTTTTAGTCTTTTCCAATTAATGACTCCTCATTTTGTGCTTTTGTGTGCTCCTTTTCTTTTCTCCTTTACCCTTGATTAGTTTATCTAATGACCTGTCTGCTAAAACCTTTTTTTCAAAAAATTATTTCTTGCAATCATTTTCATTAATTTATATTTTAATTTTTATCAGTTATTTTTTCTGCTAACATTGTATTGGTTTTCTTTATTTTTTTCAGCTTCTTGAATTGGATGCTTATTTATTTTTGTTTTCTTTTTTCAAATGTAAGTATCAATATTTGAGGTTGTGACTGCTCCTCTCAGCACAACTTTATCACATTGCTTCCAACACAAATTAGTTTTCTTATTATTTTCCGGATGTCTTTTCATAGATTTTTTTATTTCCATTTTGAATCAACAGTTTTTTTTTAAACCAGGTGGTATGTTTTTCGTTTTTCATTTTGTTATTAATTTCTAGTTTTATTGTTTTGTGATCCAAAGTATGTTGCCCTCATTGTTTCTACTTTTTGGAATTTGGTTGAGTTCTTTTTGCCTACTAAGTGGACAAATTTTGTTAATGTTCCATGGACATGTAAGAAATAGGTATAGTTTTTCTTTTTGTGATGTAAGGGTTCAAAGCACAGTGATTACATGCTACATTATTAATTATGCTCTTTAGGATTCCTACATTTTTACTTATTATTTCTCTACTTGGTATGTCAGGGATGAGAGAGGTAAATTAATATTCCTTACTACTAATGCATTTGGCTGTTTCTCCTTGTATATCCTATATAGGCATACCTCGAAGATATTGTGGGTTCATTTCTAGACCACCACAATAAAGTGCATATCTCAATATAGAGTCAGACGAATCTTTTGGTTCCCCAGTCCATAAAAAGGTTATGTTTATACTATACTGTATCTTATTAGGTGTGCACTAGCATTATATCTAAAAATTGTATATACCTTAATTAAATAACACATTATTGCTAAAAAATTCTAACCATCCTCTGAGCTTTCAGCAAGTAGACATTTTGCTGGTGGAGTGTCTTGCCTGATGCTGATGACTGCTGACTGATCAGGGTGGTGGTTGCTGAAGGGTGGGGTGACTGTGGCAATTTCTTAAAACAAGACGACAATAAAGCTTGCTGTATCGAAAAACTCTTCCTTTCATGAATGGTTTCTCTGTAGCATGCAATGCTGTTTGATAGCATTTTACCCACAGTAGAACTTCTTTCAAAACAGGAGTCAATCCTCTTACACCCTGCCTCTTTTTTATCAATAGAGTTTATATAATATTCTAAATCCTGTGTTGTCATTTCAGCAATCTTCACAGCATCCTCACCAGTAGTAGATTCCATCTCAAGAAACCACTTTCTTTGCTCATCCATAAGAAATAACTCCTCATCCATTAACATTTTATTATGAGATTGTAGCAATTCAGTCATATCTTCAGGCTCCACTTCTATCTATCTTGCTGTTTCCACCACATCTGTAGTTATTTCCTCCACTGAAATCTTGAGCCCCTCAAAATCATTCATGAGGTTTGGAATCCGCTTCTTCCAAACTCATGTTAACATTGATATTTTGAATTTCTCTCATGAATCACAAATGCTCTTAATGGCATTTAGAATGGTGAATCATTTCCAGAAGGTTTTCAATTTACTTTGCCCAGATCCATCAGAGGAATCACTATCTATGGTAGCTGTAGCCTTATAAAATGTATTTCTTAAATAATAAGTCATAATTCCTCCTTAATCCATGGGCTGCAGAATGGATGTTGTGCTAGCAGGCATAAAAACAACATTAATCTCATTGTTATCTCCATCAGAGTTCTTGGGTGACCAGGCACACTATCAATGAGCAGTAATACTTTGAAAAGAATCTTTTTTTCTGAACACTAGGTCTCAATAGTGGGCTTACAATATTCAGTAAACCATAATTTGTTGTTCAATTTATAGAGCCCAGGCAGAGTAGATTTAACATAATTCTGAAGGACTGTAGGATTTTTGGAATAGTACATGAGCACTGGCTTCAACTTAAAGTCACCAGCTGCATTAGCCCCTAACAAGTCAGCCTGTCCTTTGAAGCTCTGAAGCCAAGCATTGACTTCTCTCTGGCTAACAAAGTCCTAGGTGGTATCTTCTTACAATATACGGTTGTTTTATCTACATTGAAAATCTATTGTTTTATGTAGCCACCTTCATTAATTATCTTAGCGAGAGCTTCTAGATAGCTTGCTGACGTTTCTGCATTAGCACTTAACGTTTCACCTTGCACTTTTATATTGTGAAGACAGCTTCTTCCTTAAACCTCATGAACCAACCTCTGTTAGCTTCCAACTTTTCTTACGCTGCTTCCTCACCTCTCTCAGCCTTCACAGAATGGAAGAGAGTTAGGGCCTCGCTCTGGATTAGGCCTTGGTTTAAGGGAATGTTGTGGCTGATTTGATCTTCTATCCAGACCACTAAAACTTTCTCCATATCAGCAATAAGCCTGTTATGCTTTCTTATCATTTGCATGTTCACTGGAGTAGCGCTTTTAATTTCCTTCAATAACTTTTTCTTTACATTCACTACTTGGCTAACTGTTTTGTCCAAAAGGCCTAGCTTTCAGCTTTTCTCAGCTTTAGACATGCCTTCCTCACTAAGCTTAATCATTCATAGTTTTTGACAAAGTGAGAGCCTCTTTCTTTCACTTAAACTTTTAAAGGCCATTGTATGGTTATTAACTGCCCTAATTTCAATATTGTTGCATCTCAGGGAATAGGGAGGTCTGAGGAGAGGGAAAGAGATGGAGAACAGCTGGTCAGTGGAGCAGTCAGAACGCACATAACATTTATCAATTAAATTTACTGTCTTATATGAGGGCAGTTCATGGCACACCAAAACAATTGCAAGAGTAACATCAAAGATCACTGATCACAGATTACAAATATATTAATAATAATAATGAAAAAGTTTGAAATCTTGTGAGAGTTGCCAAAATGTGACACAGAGACAGGAAGTGAGCAAATGCTGTTGGAAAATTGGCACTGATAAACTTGGTCTACGCAGTTACCAAAAACCTTCAATTTGTAAAAAATGTAGCACAATAAAATGTAGCAAAGTACAGGGCTTCCCTGGTGGCGCAGTGATTGAGAATCTGCCTGCTAATGCAGGGGACATGGGTTCGAGCCCTGGTCTGGGAGGATCCCACATGCCGCGGAGCAACTAGGCCCATGAACCACAACTACTGAACCTGCGCGTCTGGAGCTTATGCTCCGCAACAAGAGAAGCTGCGATAGTGAGAGGCCCGTGCACCACGATGAAGAGTGGCCCCCGCTTGCCACAACTAGAGAAAGCCCTCGCACAGAAATGAAGATCCAACACAGCAAAAATAAATTAATTAATAAACTCCTACCCCCAACATCTAAAAAAAAAAAAATGCATTCTTTAAAAAAAAAAATGTAGCAAAGTACATTAATTTTGTGAATTTTACTGCTAAGTTATTTGATCATAATTGTAATTCTGTATTTTGGATTATACACATTTTCTTTCTTTCTTTTTTTTTTTTTTGCGGTACGCAGGCCTCTCACTGTTGTGGCCTCTCCCGTTGCGGAGCACAGGCTCCGGACGTGCAGGCTCAGCGGCCATGGCTCACGGGCCCAGCAGCTCTGCGGCATGTGGGATCTTCCCAGACCGGGGCACGAGCTCGCGTCCCCTGCATTGGCAGGCGGATTCCTAACCACTGTGCCACCAGGGAAGCCCAGTTCATCCTTCTTAATGTGTGTACTTCAATTAAAAATGGTTATGGCATCTGTTTCTGTTTTCATTTGCCTTATATATATATGTCCATCCTTTTATTTTTACCTTTTTGATTTGCTTTAGAAGTCTCCATGGTCAAGCTAATAGGTTGAATTTAGCTCACTAGTATAAAAGACATGTTTGGTGTTTTGTATTTTATCATATTACTGCAATTTTTTTGTTTTTACATTTTTATATTTCTGTTTGTTTTTGAAACGCGATGTAGTTTGAATTTGTTTTGCTGCTTTCTTGTTTTGTGTAGTTTATAACTAATTTGTAATTATTTTGATTTTTTCTTAATAATTATATTTCTAACTGTAAATTTATATAAGAACTTAGTTCTTTATTTTTAAATGGAAAGTCTATTGACTAGTTACTGTCTTTAATAATAAAATGATTATATTTCAATGTTTTATCACCTTAGATCTTTCCTTTCTGTACCTGATCTTCATTAATAGAAACACTTTTCTTAGTTTTTACACTTATCCTTTTTATTATTTTCAGACTTCAAGTATCAGCTTTAAATGACTCCTCTTTCCCTTACCCCAGATACAAGAGATATGAAAATAGGAGCTTAACTCAGAAATACCTTGGTGTCGGAAGTTTTGTCTGCATTTTTCCCCTGAGATATCATGTGTCATGTAAATCCATAGATTTAGTATTTTAAAATTTTGAGATAATTTTATTAAACCAAAGCTTTTTATTTTTCTCTAACATTATGTTGGATTTTTTTTATCAACATCAATTTTGCATATAATGGAATCTCATTTCTCCTCCATATGTATGATTTTCTCTAATCAACTTGCTCATTTTTATCTTATTTTCTTCCTTTTCCCAATCCTGCCTTCCATATCCTTTACTGTGTTTTCAGCAATAATTACTTTCTAAGTCTGCTTCCCACATGGACATCATTTCTATGATGGCACCATGATTTTTTTCCCCCACTTCTTTTCTAAGTTCAACCATGCCATGTTTTACCTTATTCTGTTTTCCTACTATTTTTCTCCAGAGCTCATGTTTCTTTGTTTTGATATTTTATTTTTTTTGGAGAAATTTATTCATTACATTTAAAAAATTCATGGTGACATTGATGTTCACAATTTTCATTTGCTTCTTTTTTATTGAGGTATATTTGTTTTACAATATTATATTAGTTTCAGGTGCACAACACAGTGATTCAATACTTTTATAGATTATACACCATTTAAATTTATATGCTTCTTTATCAATATTTTTCTAGTGAGTTACTAATTTCTCCTGTTTTTTCACTCCTTTTATTGTCTTTTGATATGTTAGTAAAGACTTGTACAAAATCCTTGCATACTATTACTCATTTTCTTTGACGAGGTGTGTTCTACCTGGACTACATGTTTTCCTTGAGAAAAAGGTCAAGGTAGTCTTCCAAGCTGGTAGAAGTTCTCGTTATAACATTAGCATGTGTGTGAGTGAGGTATTTATAGGGTTTACTTCCTCCCAGTCATCTAAGATTGGCAGCTCCAGGGCTATCAATGATTCAGTCTCTTTCTTTCAAACTGTCTCACCAACAGACTGCTTCCTGACAATGCAGTCTGCTTGCGTGATTCCTCATCCATCTCTGCTGCCAGCTTCTGTTTGAGGACAAGCCATTTTGGAGATGCTCCCACAGCTAGCCTGTGTGCTCTGTTCCTGTTAGCTCCTAATTATCTCCTACTTTAAGACATAAGGGGTTGTTTTTCAGGTTTTTCTTCCTCCTTGTTTTGGATAATTTCTGAGATGATAAGTGGTCAGCACTATTTTAAAATTAGAAGTCTCATTTTCACTATAGATCTTGCTTATCTAAATCTCTTCTTTATTTTCTATAAATATGACACCATGATTAGTTGTCTGCATTTATTAATCCATTGCTGTAATGCATGGTGTCGTATTTTAAAGCAGTTAGTCCTCTTTGTTCAAGGTTGGAGAATTAATGTGAGGGAGTCATCTTTTTGCTTCTAAGACAGAAGCAGAAATTAATAATGTTATAATTAGCATAATGGCTTTAATGTAAGTTTTGGGACCTCACTAGTAGGATTAGAAATGGGGTCCTATTTCTCACTGGTTATGAAATCTATGTGCCTCAGTTTCCTCATCTATAAAATGTTTTTTTTTTTTTTAAATCTTTCTCGGGCTTCCCTGGTGGCACAGTGGTTGAGAGTCCGCCTGCCAACTCAGGGAACACGGGTTCATGCCCCGGTCTGGGAAGATCCCACAGGCCGCGGAGCGGCTAGGCCCGTGAGCCATGGCCGCTGAGCCTGCGCGTCCGGAGCCTGTGCTCCACAACGGGAGAGGCCACAACAGTGACAGGCCCGCGTAACGCAAAAAAAAAAAAAAAAAAAAAAGTCTTTCTCATACAATTGTTGTGGGGATTAAATTACCTAATACATATAATGTACTTATAACTGTGCCTGAACATAATCAGTATTTGATAAATGTAGCTCTTATCTCATCATCATTGTTATTTTCACTATTGTTATGCATGCTTGTTTCATTAAAAATAAGTTTAAATATTTATAGGAACCTCTGTTCACTAGGAAAACTTTTGAAGTCAGTTAAGAAGGAGGTGACCAAATTATAAATTTATAACATTCTAAGTGGTTAATATGAATCTTTTAGGAAATATTTCACAGTCTTCACAACTCTGCATAAAAAATAATGCAGAGATCCTTGTGCTTCATACTTTGTCTAGTTCTAGTGCTTATATCTGACAGCCAGTGCTTCTTTATTGTCTTCTGTATATTGTTTTTGAAAAAGACATAGATACGTGTGGAAATCTGAGACAACAAGTGAGGGGTATATAATTTAAAAAAATTATATGAAGGCATCTTGTTTTGGAGAATTATTTCATAACTGCAACAGAAGTTAAGTCTAAACTTGTCATATTGCACTTTAAAATCTAATTCTTCCTAGCAGCTTCCCTTCCTTTAAAAATGCTAATTCACAAAAGTGGTGCAAGATGTAACTGAGGCGTAATTAAAATCAAGTCTTAATGTAAGGTTTTGAAGAAATGATGTGAATACTAATTTGATATAGACTATGTTGAGCATTTATAAGATGTTTAAGAAAGCCAAATGTTTCAAATAGCCCCTTGATTTGATAATGTCGACGTGAAATAATCAACAAAGGACTTTTCAGGTAAGAACTGGTAGGAAGACTTTAGGAATAATGTGATCAATGAAAAGACAAACAATATTAGTTGAACATCCAATCATTATAGAGTAGAGGTCATATTATCTGTTATCTTTTGGAATTATTTTATTGCACATATCTTTGTGCAGGGATCATCAATATTTATTGTTATTTAAGTAATCATATTACGTATAGAAGAAAATCAAGATTTAATTGATTCTTAAAGTTAAAAGGAATTTAGAGGTCATCCAGTGCAAGAATTCTCTTTACAATACTTGAGGCAGGCAGTAATTCAGCCTTTGCTTAAATTTTACCTGAAAAGCAGGCCTGTCTAATTTGGGACATTTGTAATTGTTACAGAAACTATTGGACTAAAATTTGTGCCTCTATTACTTAAGCCCTTGGAACCAATCTTTCCTCTTCTGCCACATTAAGTATGATCACTTTTCCACTGTGAACATGAGCTTTGGGTTACCCAGTACTGAATTAATATCCTCTCTGTTCTGTTCACTAATGGTATGACAGGTTGTTAATTTTTCTTGGTCTCATATGAATCAGAGTATCTTTGATTAAAGTCTGTTACCCTAAATGCCAGAGGTGGAAACATGGTTATTTTTCTTACGGTTAAATCCTGAGTGATGAACATAGTACTTGGAAAAAATTAGGGGCCTTTATGATGTCTATCCACAGTAGATCATCAATTATGACTCATAATTAGTTCATGAGAATCATTTGAAGTCACCTGATGCACAACTTGGCTTACAACTCAAAGTCTTTATTTAGAGATGTTTTCCAGTGTATGCAATACACATTCATGATGAGACAACCTTATTCTTTCCATTTCCTAATCGTTAATAATCTTCTCTCTACCTTCTCAGGTACTGTCTATTCTTCAAGGCCCAATTCAAATTCCACCATTTTCTTAAGCCTGTCTTGTCATGTACAAAGTCAGTAAGGACTGAGCAATTGAAGTAAGTGACTGTTTCTTGGTGCACTAGACTCTTCTCTGGTAGTGGGCCTTCTTCCTTTTTAGGCAACTTCTTTGGGATAAGTTCTGTGATTTATGGTGCCCCATTGAGTAAGCCCCCAAACTTACTCCTTTTCCTTTCAGATTCTTTTCCTTACATCTTCTTGATCACTCTATTTCTTTCCCCAATTCCCCATCACTACAATCATTCCATTCTCTTTTTATTTTTTCTTAGTAGATACTGAAGACCCATTAAGCTTGAATTATTAGCAAATGAAAACTAGAGGTCAAAAAGGGCAAAATCTTCCAACTCTATCAGAAAGTGAGGGGAAATAATTGTATTCTATTTTTTTAATGCAATAGATAGAAAAAAACTAAAACAGTTAAGTTTCCAGTAAAAACAAGATGAATGTCCTTATCCCATCACATGATTCTTGATATGTTTATATATTTAAAAAAAATTAACTTCATGAGTGATATATACCTGTCTGTTTATCTATCTCTCTATCTATCTATCAATCATCTATCATCATCATCGTTTACTCTACCTGTATAACTTGTCATCTTTTAGTAGCTACCCCCCGCTCATGCAACATAAAAGAGTTTATTATATATATTTTGGGAATGGAAAATTTAGATTATTTTGACTAGCATTTTTAGCTTCTGTTAATCAAGGAACCTGGGAATTTTGGAATAAGAAAATATCTTAGGAAGCCCATTATAACATTTTTACATGCATAATCCATGTTGGTAACAACTGTTCCAACTGCCATCCAGAGTAATTTGGGTCATTTCTGTAAAATTGTAATGAAACAGGCGTTGTTTTTAAAGAATGCAGTCTGTTCATATCTCCTTGAATCATCTTGATTCCATAAGATTGTGTATATGTGATCCAAAGAATTTTTTTTGTTTCAGTTATGAATCTTGAGCACATCTTCAACTCCTAAATATCAATTACTGCAACAACATGAACGCTGATTTTATATTTTGACTTTGTTGATAGTGGTCTGCTCAAAGTGAGTGATGCTCTTGTTATGCTGAAGTCCCTCTTTCCATCCATATGTACCTAAGCAAGGAGGACCAGTCCCTATGTAGTCATCAGCTCCATTGACACATTTCAGGAAACTGAAAAGACAGGCTTTCTGTGGTCAGGTCACAGTTTTCAAACTTTCTCTGACCTCAACTAAAATATCCCTTCATGAACTTCTGAACATGGAGGAAAACACAGTAATAATATATATTTTTTCACTTTGACATTTAGTCATGGTAGATTAGAATTCTGTTGTTTGGGATTTAGATTTTATGATTTCTTTTGATTTTTCATTTTTCCTGAGTTTTTCATCAGTAAAGTTTAGAAATAAAGTTTGTATTCAAGTTTAAGCAAAGACCCTGATACATATTTTATAAAAATTCTAAATATCACATTTGAATGACCCAATCTGTTTTTTTTTCTGAAAAGAGTTTATGTAAGAATATCTAACATTAAATAACTAGGGAAAAACAAGTAATATCTCCTAAGCTCAAAGAAGGTGTTTCCTTTTGCTTTTTACAAATGAGAACTGTTTTATTACGTAAGTATGGTGAGTTTGGGGACATAGAACTTAAAATGCACTTTTTTCCTTTTTCTTCATAAAGATCAAAAGGCAATACTCTTTCTGAAAACATCAAAACTCTAGGAGAAGATTGATAATGTATTACCAGAAAGCTTTTCTTCCTGAATGTGTCTATGTGCTTTCTTGGGCAGCAAATCTCTGAGAATGTCTCCTAATGCTCATTGACACACTGGTTCTCAACAGTGCAGGCAGATCTATCAGGTTTTCCGAGTAAACTCTTTCTTTTATAATTACCTAAAACTATGTATATGTCCTTATGACAGCATGCAGTGGCTTGTGTATAATGATTGTAATTTTTTTGTAAAATATATTCTTTTAAATCACAAAAAAGATTTCATTTGCTCATACTTGTAGATATTATTATTTAAAGATGAGAAAAGTGAGTCTTTGAGCGTTACGTAACTTGCACAATCTCCCCCTGTAGAAAGCAGCAGAACTACTGAGTGTTTTTATTCTAGTGACAGGCTCTTTCCATCAAACCATTGCTGGTGCTTTGGGAAACTGAACCCAAAGGATACTCTAAGTCCACCCTTGCTGTGATTGAAAGCTCTTTTTTTCTCTTTGACTTCTTTTCCCTCTCTTCCAAAGTGAATATTCCGTTGTGAAGAACTTCTAGCTCCCATGGTGATCTCTAAATGCAGTGTCTGCTGCAGGGGTTGGATGCACACAGGATAGAGAATGTTATCAAGAGCTCATGAAACCCTTTCTAGGAATAAAGAAAAAATATAAGCTTCTGGGGATATCACCAAGAAATTCTGCCAAAGCAGGGAATTAGGTCATTGGTGAAGAATAGATTTTGCCAAGACACAGATTATTCAAGAGGGGTACTGATGACAATATTCTAAAAGTTTATAAACTCTTTTCCCTAGAAAAGAACTGTATATTTTAACAGATTGCTGGAGCAGATGGAGATTTGACATTCACTACCATAATTTACATTAACATGCTACAAGACAGATTTGCCTTGATAAGAAAAAAAGCCCAAACCACTTCAAAGACTCAGAAACAGCTTTTCATCAGTTCATTTCATCTCATTGAAATTTGATTTGATTTAGTTGATTTTGAAAAGAGGGATGTCATAAATTTACACCAGGTAGATGATATACTATAGCAAAATGCTTTAAAATGTCCCACGTTCAAAAAATGTAATGCATAAAAATGATGATCTCTTACTGCCAAATGTGTCTATTTCATTATGATGTTCCCTGTTTACTGAAATAGAACAGTGAATGATGCATCTGTTCAAGGAAGCAGAGTAACATTTAAACATCTGTCCCGTATCGTCACATATGTTTAAACCTATACTGAAAATTCCTTTCTTTAATCTTGTAGGCTCACTTTAATGGAGTTAAAATTCTTTGTTTTAGATTTTTGTCAAACAACTGAACATTAGAATTCCCTGTACTTGACACGGATAATGTACTCAATCTAATTCAAGCTATTCTGTTATTAACAGTGTTTCAATTATTGAGAGGATTGTAGGAATAAAAACATGATAGGGTCAAACAGATGGGATCTAATCATAACCAAAGTGTGAAATAATGGCTGTTCCTGAGAGGAAAATTATCTGGCAAGTCTTTATAGTCTGTTCAGATCATATTTAGATGTTCTATATAGGTGACTTTCTTACAGCACATTCTCAGTATATTAGGTTATTTTGGTTTACTTCATATTGATTGGACATGTTTCCTAAAACTGAGGTAAATTAAAATTTTCTGGGCTTCAAGGTTAATGATGGGCAAATATCACTCTCCTGAGTTTAAACTTAAGACAAACAATGTTTGGAGTCTTAAAAATATGGGGCTGTTCCATAGCATATTTCTAATTGCTGTGTCACAGTGGCCTTGTCTTAATCTACACAATAATGAGCTATTGGAATTTATTAAATTGAAACATGAAAATCCATTTGTAGTAGTTTATTCCCATCAAAAGAAAATGTATATACCAAAATCACATGCATTTTTGTTTTTTACTATATTGTATACAAGCTCATTTTTTATCCAATCAGTTGAGACTTGTATATGAATCATCTTTTCCAAAGCAAAGCAAGATTTATGAACTTTGACGCAAACAATGACGTGTGGTGAGTCAGAATAAGATCAAATAAATTAGTCAGTATGTTCAAGTCAGTTTCACACATGGTCTGGGCTTTTATGAAGCTGTGCCTAACTTCTGGGTAATATGCAAGAGCTTATACCACTCTATATAAGGAAGCTATTAATTATCACCAACTACAGGAAAATGTTTTCATGAAATAAAGAATTTATACTCAGTGAGATGACAAATCTCACAACTCTTTCAAGGACTTTTGTAGAAAATAAGGCATACTGTGAATAATCTTTAGGAGAGAAAGAGACAGAGACCGAATATAGGTTTACTTGTTGCCTCTTTATTGGCATCTGCGAAATTTCCCCAGATATCATTTTTACATAAACTCCAATAATGGGTATGATAAAACTTTGTGAAATGCTCTCCCTGCAACAGAAATGCATAATTCTAAACTGGGCATATGTCACTTAGCCAGGAATTGTTTCTAACTCACAACTAAATACAGGCTGATTTAGATACACTGTTTCTTTGAAATGTCTGTCACAGGACTTAAAAGATCTCAATTGTTATTTATTCTATCACATTGGTAAGCATTCTGAATTTTAATCCTCTGGCCTGAAATATTCAGCTTAGTCCTCAATAGTTGGATTCTCATCCAAAGATGCTAATATTATATTCATCGTTTATCAAAGTGAAGATCTGTTTGCTTGTCTATCACCTGAATGTGAATAAATACATATAAAGGTCACTATAAAGAACTGTATGAGCTGTGCCTGATGAGGAATATCGGTGCTGATCCACAGGAAAGTGGTAATCAGACCTTCCTGTATTCAACTAATAAGGAACTTTTTGTTTTTGGGAAAATCACTTACCTTTGCAGACTTTAGTTTTAAGAGGGTGAGTGGGTACAGGACAGGGGGATCATGATGGTGAGGAAATGGGAAAAAGGTGACTTTAAGTAAGGTTTGATAAACTTGGTTTGATAGAATTTAAAGATATTGGCAAAGGAATATTTCAGGGATGTGTGTGTGTGTGTGTATGTGTTTGTGTGTGTGTATGTGTATTTGTATGTGAGCATGGATATGGTGGGCATGGAGAGGGGGGCTCCTGGAAGGGGGACATTATAATTGTCTTCAAATATTTAAAAGACTAATGTTTGGATGAGGGATTAGGTGGTTTGGCATAGGCAGAAAAAATACTCCTCAATAGGTAGAATTAACAGAGAGGGAACTAAATTTTGTTGTTTTTTTTAACATAAAGAAAAGATGACAAACTTATCATTCTAGGATAGAAGGTTCAAATATAAGTTTGAAAAACACTTGAATCATTAATGGTGGGAGAGTTATGAGCATGAACAATGATATTAGGCAGATCTTGATTTGAATACTACCTTTACCACTTAACTAGTTTCGTGACCTTTGGCAAATTCCTTAACAGTTCTCAGCTTGCTTCACTTTCCTGCTTCATAACATAGGGGTAACATGGATTAACCACTGGACTTCTTATGAGGATTAAAAGAGGTAATACATGTGAAATTCTTCAGCATTGTAAGTCCTTGATACTTTATATTATAGGAAAGAGTGAATTAAGTATCACATGGGCGTGGTTGGATATCACACAGAAAACCATGACTAACAAAACTAAAAAATAGCCTATTTCAGCACCCAGATAAGTCCTGTCATTATTAAAAAAAAGTAATTCATGTATATTGTTAGATAATTCAAATAATACAATAAGGTATACGATTAAAAATTAAAGCTTCCCTCTTCCTGAGTTCTTTTATCCATGATAGTCACTGATGTGAGTCTTTCCCGAAAAATTTTTGGCTTATGCATAGAAAGCTTAGAATGTTTTTGGTTGTAAGCAAGGTAAAGCTCTACTCAAAATGGTTTAAATAATAAAGGGAATTTACCAATGTATAAAGCTAAAATACCCAGAAGGTCAAATTTAGACAAGGGCTTCATCTAAAAGTTTATATTGTCATCAGGACCCCAGGTCTGAGTTTTGGGTGTTCTCAACTCTGTTCTTTTCCATGTGTTGACCTTATTTGCAAATTGGCTTCCCTCATGGTTAGAAAAACAAATGATTTCAGCAGCTCCAAATTGTCCAGACAAAGAAAACACCTTTTACAGAAAATTCCAAGCAAAAGTTCTAATATTCGCATTGAATATTAGAGTCTGGCTTAGTTCATGTGCACCTGCATGAACTAGTCTCTGTGACTAGGGGAAAACATTGACAATTAGATTACCCTATATCACTTCTCCTACCCTTGGAGCTGGGGGACGACTTGGTAGTCCCAGAGCTACATGGACTTCAAATGAACTGGGGACATTTGGAAAGTGGAAAATGGGATATGCAAGATGGGGAGGCATTCTGGTTGTCTATTATTGTATGCCAAGCCACCTCCAAATTCTGTGGTTTAAAACAACTATCATTGCAACATGCTCACTGGCTCTGTTTATCAGGAATCTGGACAAGTCATGGTGAGAACAGCTTGTCTTCATAATGTCTAATGTGTCAGCTGGTAATATTTGAAAATTTGGGGACTGAAATCTTTTTGAGACTTCTTTACTCATGTTTCTGGAAGCTGAGCTGGAATGCCACACAGGTTGGTCTCAGCTAAGACTGTTGACCAGAGCACTGTATAGAATCCCTCTCTCACTTTTTCTCTCTTTTGTTAACTTAAGGGAAATTTTATTGTCTTCTTTTTAAAGCAATCTAGTTCAAAAATAAGTTGAGGTTAAGAGAAGAAAGAACAGGAAACCTTCTAATAACCGAGTAAGATAGCAGACAGGAGGGAGGATAGCACGAGTCAGGAACCTCCATATCAGATCTTTTCCATCTTGGAAATGAACTTGTCACAGATTCTGATCAGTTCATTGTTTTCGTTAGTCTTCTGCCCAATGTTCTTCTCCAGTGAGTGGATGTGTGTCTGCTTCTTCCTTAGGTTTTCCTGGAAGGCCCAGGAAAAGCTGGACCTGGGCGATTTCCTCATTTGCCAGCTTGAGTTTCTCTTCTGCGTGGGCCTTCAGTGCTGGATATCTTTGGCCTTCCTTTTCAATTCTTCCTATGTAATCCTCAACACATTTCTTCAGTGATTCATCATGTGTGTGGTAGCCTTCAATCACCTTCTGTTTCTCAAACTGCTTGAAGATGTCAGAGAAGATTTTTCCACAAAGTTCAAGTCTGTGGTAACTTGGTCCTTTTCCTTCAGAACCTTCTGGATTTGGGGATGTTCCAGTTCAAGATGGCGATGTAGGAGAATCCTGGGCTCACTTCCCCTCACAGGCACACCAAATCTGCAGCTACATATAGAACAACTTCCTCTGAAAAAAACCTAAAAATTGTCTGAGCAACTCTTATTCATCTGGCAAGCAAGAGAAGGTCCATGTCAAAACGAGTAGGAGATGATAGGACACAGTCTCACCATAAACTCCATCACCAGCACAGAAACCCATCATAGGGAGGGGACTCACAACCTGGAGATTCTCCCTGAGGAGCAAAGTGTTGGAACCTCACATTGGACACTCCAACTTTTAAGACCTGCACCTGAGAGATGAGACTCCAAGAGATCTAATTTTGAAATCTAATGGGGCTCATGTCCAAGAGAACCACAAGACTATAATGATCTGAAATGGCTCTTAAAGGGCTCAGGTGCTTGGATTCACCTGCTCCAGGGCTTAGCTCAGAGGCAGCCTATCGAGAGGGGCCCAGACTTTATGTGAATGTGGCTCACTTGCTAATCTTAAAGTGGCAGCCAGAGTGGCAGGCATCTAAATTAGGACATATATAGGGGTCTGCTGGCTGGTGGACACCATCTTCATGCTCTTCCTCTATTTCACTCTTAGCCAGCAGACACCATCTTTTCATCTTTTTTTGGTCTTTGTTATCCTCTCTTTTCCTCGAGTGCCAAGTATATATTCCCCCTCTGCCTCATTCTAACCTGTAGGTGCTGTCTTTGCACTCCAGCTGGTGGGCACCCTCTTTTTTTCTTTCCTTTTATTTTCCTTTTCCCCAGTCCATCTACATGCATCTATATGCTGACCTTCTGCCTCATCCCAGCCAGTGGATGGGGTCTTTGCTCTCTCTCCCTCTGCTGCACTCCAGAGTGTGATTATCTCCTAGTGGGGTGTTTTTACACATGTCTGGTGCACTGGTTTTTGCAGCTGCCACCCAGAGGACACCCTCTGTATCGCCTGGCTCTGGAGGTCAGGGGAGCTTACAATCCTGGGTCCTAGGAGACTGTAACAATCTGAGAGACAGTTCTTGGCAGACTACCAACCCAGAGGACTACACAGATAGCAGTCTGAAACACACCCCCAGTCTTTCTATGAAAGACGTCTATTTGCTTATCCAGGAGCTTCAGCCTGAGGGGCAGGCTTCTGGTTTTCCATATAAGTAGGGGCCTATGGAGGTGCTCTCAAGGAATGGAGGCCTGTGGATGCATTCTTTGTGCTCTCCCTCTGCCTTGCTCAAACTCACCTGTTTCTCCCAGAAAGGAGCTCATATCCATGTATGGAACCCTCGTTTTGCAGACACCACCAGGGGACACCTCTACATCACCTGCCTCTGGTGGCCAGTGGGGCTTATGAGCAGGGGTCCCACAGGACGGTAACAAAAAAATAGTTCTTAAATGGCTATCCCCCTGCCCCCCAGGGCACAGCAAGAGGCAACAGACCCAAGAGCTGTCTTTCTATGAAAGTGACCTATTAGACTAGCATCATAACTACAACCTGATGAGAAGGCTTCTAATTAAACACACATCTAAGGGCTGACTGTAATCCTTTCCAGAGACCTCGAAGAGTGGGCACTGTCTTCACACTCTCCCCCAGCCATGCTCCACAGCACCAGTACCTCCAGGAGGGGAGATTTTACATGCATCTGCTACTCTGGTTTTTACATAGGGTGCCCTGGTTTTTGCAGCTGTCATCCAGGGGACACCTCTTGATCACCTGACTCTGGAGGCCAGGGGGCTGTGTTCTTGGGTCCCATGGGGTTGTAATAATCAAAGAGACAGTCCTTGGCAGGTTACCACCCCAGAGCACTGCAGAGATATCCAACTGAAACATATCCTCAGTCTTTCTGTAAAAGAGGCCTATTTGCTTGTCCTGGAGTTTTGACCTGAGGACCAGGCTTCAGGTCTGACACACAACTAGGAGGTGCTCTCAAGGAATGCAGTCTGGCCAATGCCATTTTTCCACTCTCCCTTTGCCTCACTATAGCTTGCTGATCTCTTCCAGAAAGGAGCTGTCCACAGCCCCAATTTTTGCAACTCCCATGGAGGGGATACCTCCAGATTGCATGGCTCTGGTGGCCAGAAGGGTTTATGCTTGCAGTCTCACAGAGCTATATATATTTGCATACTTTAAAAACTCTTGCCTGAGGGTCTGGCTTCCATTCATCCTGAATCTAGGCGCTGACTGAGATCCTCCCCTTTGGGACACTGGCAGGTCTTGGCACACCCCCAACTACTGAAAGTTACTAAAAATAAAATGTTGCTTGGACAGTTGCAAAGATTTCAGAAAAAACTTGAGAGTTAGGAGAGAGCTGAATGATAAGGTTCATCTCCTACACAAGGCCACTCCTTCAAGAATATGAGAAGTGGCTGTTTTATCTAACGCATAGAAACCAACATGGAGAGTCAAGAAATATGAAGAAACAGAGAATTATGTTCCAAATGAAAGAACAAATAAAACCTCAGAAAAAATCTTAAACTTATTGAAATGGAGGTAAGTAATTTACCTGACAAAGAGTTTAAAGTAATGGTCATAAAGATGTTCACTGAACTAGAGAGAAGAATGAACACAGTGAAAACTCCAACAAAGAGGTAGAAAATAGATGAAAATACAAAATAGAAATCACATTGAAGAATGCAATAACTGAAGCAAAAAGTACACCAGAGGGGTTCAACAGCAGACTAGATGAGGCAGAAAAAAGGATCAGTGAAATTGAGGACAGAGCAGTGGAACTCAACCAATCAGAACAGCAAAAAGAAAAAAAAGGAATGAAAAAAGGTGAGGATAGCTTAAGAGAAATACAGAATAACATCAAGCAGATTAACATTCACATTATAGGGGGCCCAGAAGGAAAAGAGAAAGAGAAAGGGGCAGAACATTTATTTGAAGAAATAATGGCTGAAAACTTCCCCAACTTGCTAAAGGAAATAGACGTCTATATACAGGAAGCCCAAATACCTCCAAATAAGATAAACCAGAAGAGACTCACACAAAGAGGCATTATATTTAAAATGTCAAAAGTTAAAGACAAGAAAATAATCTTACAGCAGCAAGAGAAGAACAACTTACTACCTACAAGGGAATCTCCCATAAGACTACCAGAAGATTTTTTAGCAGAAATTTGCAGGCCAGAAGGGAGTGGCACAATATATTTAAAGTACTGAAAGGAAAAATTTCCAACCAAAAACTTTAACAGGCAACAGTATCATTTAAAATTGAATGAAAGATACAGTTTTCCAGACAGACAAAACCTAAATGACTTCATCACCACTAAACTGGCCTTAAAAGAAATGTTGAAGGGAATTCTTTAAGCTGAAAAGAAAGGGTGTTAACCAGTAACAAGAAAACATATGAGGCGAGAGCTTCAAGATGGCAGAAGAGTAAGAGGTGGAGATCACCTTCCTCCCCACAGATACATCAGAAATACATCTACATGTGGAACAACTCCTATAGAACACCCACTGAACGCTGGCAGAAGACCTCAGACTTCCCAAAAGGCAAGAAATTCCCCCACGTACCTGGGTAGGGCAAAAGAAAAAAGAAAAAACAGAGACAAAAGAACAGGGATAGGACTTGAACCTCGGGGAGGGAGCTGTGAAGGAGGAAAGGTTTCCACACACTAGGAAGCCCCTTCACCTGCGGAGATTGCTGGTGGCGGAGTGGGGGAGCTTTGAAGCCACGGAGGAGAGCACAGCAACAGGGGTGCGGAGGGCAAAGTGGAGAGATTCCTGCACAGAGGATCGGTGCCGACCAGCACTCACCAGCCCGAGAGGCTTGTCTGCACAGCCGCCGGGTCGGGCGGGGGCTGGGAGGGTCGGAGTGCAGGGAGAGGACTGGGGTTGGCTTTGTGAACACAGCCTGAAGGGGGCCAGTGTGCCACAGCTAGCCGGGAGGGAGTCGGGGAATAAGTCTGGAACTGCCAAAGAGGCAAGAGACTTTTTCTTGCCTCGTTGTTTCCTGGTGCACGAGGAGAGGGGATTAAGAGCCCCACTTAAAGGAGCTCCAGAGACGGGCTCGAGCCGCGGCTACCAGCACGGACCCCAGAGATGGGCATGAGACGCTAAGGTTGCTGCTGCCACCACCAAGAAGCCTATGTGCAAGCACAGGTCACTCTCCACACCTCCCCTGCCACTAGCCTGTGCATCCCGCCACTGCCAGGGTCCCATGATCCAGGGACAACTTCCCAGGAGAACACACCTCAGTCTGGTGCAACGTCATGCTGGCCTCTGCCGCCGCAGGCTCGCCGCGCACTCCGTACCCCTCCCTCCCCTCTGACCTGAGTGAGTGAGACCCGAGAAGCAGCTGCGCCTTTAACCCAGTCCTGTCTGAGCGGGAACAGACACCCTCAGGTGACCTAAACGCAGAGGCAGGTCCAAATCCAAACCTGAACCACGGGAGCTCTGCGAACAAAGAACAGAAAGGGAAAACTCTCCCAGCAGCCTCAGGAGCAGCGGATTAATTCTCCACAATCAACTTGATGTACCCTACATCTGTGGAATTCTTGAATAGAGAACAAATCATCCCAAATCGAGAAGGTGGACTTTGGGAGCAATGATATATATATTTTTTCCCCTTTTTCTCTTTTTGTGAGTGTGTATGTGTATGTTTCTGTGTGTGATTTTTGTCTGTATAGCTTTGCTTTTACCATTTTTCCTAGGGTTCTGTCTGTCTGGTTTTTTTAAAAAATTTTTTTCTTAATACATTTTTATTTTAATAACATTTTATTTTACTTTATTTTATTTTATCTTCTTCTTTCTTTTTTTCCTCCCTTTTATTCTGAACCATGTGGAGGACAGTCTCTTGGTGCTCCAGCCAGGCATCAGGGCTGTGCCACTGAGGTCGGAGAGCCAAGTTCAGGACACTGGTCCACAAGAGACCTCACAGCTTCATGTAATATCAAACGGCAAAAATCTTCCAGAGATCTCCATCTCAACACAAAGACCCAGCTCCACTCAAAAACCAGCAAGCTCCAGTGCTGGACACCCTATGCCAAACAACTAGCAAGACAGGAACAAAATCCCATGCATTAGCAAAGAGACTGCCTAAAATCATAATAAGGTCACAGACACCCCAAAACACACCACCAGACGTGGAAGTGCCCACCAGAAAGACAAGATCCAGCCTCATCCACCAGAACACAGGCACTAGTCCCCTCCACCAGGAAGCCTACACAAGCCACTGAACCAACCTTAGCCACTGAGGACAGACACCAAAAACAACGGGAACTCCGAACATGCAGAGTGCAAAAAGGAGATCCAAAACACAGTAAGATAAGCAAAACAAGAAGACAGAGAAACACACCAGCAGATGAAGGAGCAAGGCAAAACCCACCAGACCTAACAAATGAAGAGGAAATAGGCAGTCTACCTGAAAAATAATTCAGATTAATGATAGTAAAGATGATCCAAAATCTTGGAAATAGAATGGAAAAAATACAAAAAAACGTTTAACAAGGACCTAGAAGGACTAGAGAGCAAACAAACAGTGATGAACAACACAATAAATGAAATTAAAAATTCTCTAGAAGGAATCAATAGCAGAATAACTGAGGCAGAAGAACGGATAAGTGACCTGGAAGATAAAATAGTGGAAATAACTACTGCAGAGCAGAATAAAGAAAAAAGAGTGAAAAGAATTGAGGACAGTCTCAGAGACTTCTGGGACAACATTAAATGCACCAACATTCAAATTATAGGGGTCCGAGAAGAAGAAGAGAAAAAGAAAGGGACTGAGAAAATATTTGAAGAGATTTTAGTTGAAAAATTCCCTAATATGGGAAAGGAAATAGTTAATCAAGTCCAGGAAGCACAGAGAGTCCCATACAGGATAAATCCAAGGAGAAACATGTCAAGACACATATTAATCAAACTATCAAAAATTAAATACAAAGAAAACATATTAAAAGTAGCAAGGGAAAAAAAAGCATATAACACATAAGGGAATCTCCATAAGGTTAACAGCTGATCTTTCAGCAGAAACTCTGCAAGCCAGAAGGGACTGGCAGGACATATTTAAAGTGATGAAGGAGAAAAACCTACAACAAAAATTACTCTACACAGCAAGGATCTCATTCAGATTTGACAGAGAAATAAAAACTTTTACAGACAAGCAAAAGCTAGGAGAATTCAGCACCACCAAACCAGCTTTATTACAAATGTTAAAGGAACTTCTCTAGGCAGGAAACACAAGAGAAGGAAAACACGTACAATAATAAACCCAAAACAATTAAGAGAATGGTAATAGGAACATACATATCGATAATTACCTTAAATGTAAAGGGATTAAATGCTCCAATAAAAAAACATAGGTTGGCTGAATGGATACAAAAACAAAACCTGTATATATGCTGTCTACAAGAGACCCACTTCAGACCTAGGAACACATACAGATTTAAAGTGAGGGGATGGAAAAAGATATTCCATGCAAATGGAAATCAAAAGAAAGCTGGAGTAGCAATTCTCATATCAGACAAAATAGACTTTAAAACAAAGACTATTACAAGAGACAAGACACTACATAATGATCAAGGGATCAATCCAAGAAGAAGACATAACAATTGTAAATATTTATGCACCCACAGAGGAGCACCTCAATACATAAGGCAAATACTAACAGCCATAAAAGAGGAAATCGACAGTAACACAAACATAGTAGGGGACTTTAACACCCCACTTTCACCAATGGACAGATCATGCAAAATGAAAATAAATAAGAAAACACAAGCTTTAAATGATACATTAAAAAAGATGGACTTAGGGCTTCCCTGGTGGCACAGTGGTTGAGAGTCCGCCTGCTGATGTAGCGGACATGGGTTCGTGCCCCGGTCCAGGAAGATCCCACATGCCGCAGAGCAGCTGGTCCTGTGAGCCATGGCCGCCGAGCCTGCACGTCCAGAGCCTGTGCTCCGCAGCGGGAGAGGCGACAACAGTGAGAAGCCTGTGTACCACAAAATAAATAAATAACTGTAACTACAACAATTACTTAAGGGGTAAACACACAAAAAATTGAAATGTGACTTCAAAAACAAAACTTCTGGGGGTAGAGTAAAAATGTAGTGCTTTAGAATGTGTTCAAACTTAAGTCGTTATCAATTTAAGTAGAAAGTTTTAAATATAAGTTGATATATGTAAGCTGCATGGTAACTACAATGCAAAACCTACACAAAAGATAAAGAGAAAGGAATATAAGCATAACATAAAAAGTCATCAAACAACAAAGTAAGAGATCAAGAGAAGAAGAAAGGTACAGAGAGAAACTACAAAATGGCCAGAGAACAATTAATGAAATGGCAATAAGTACATACCTCTCAATAATTACTTTAAGTGTAAATGAACTAAATTCCCCAATCAAAAGACTGAGTGGCTAAATGGATTTAAAAAAAGACCCATCTCTGTAGTGCTAAAAGAGACTCACTTCAGATCTAAGGACACAAACTGAAAGTGAAGAGATGGAGAAGATATTCCATGCAAATGGAAACCAAAAGAAAGCTGGAGTAGCAACAGTTTTATCAGACAAAATAGACTTTAAAACATGGACCATGATCAGAAACAAAGGAGGGCATTATGTAATGATATATGGGTCAATCCAATGAGTCTATAACATTTGCAAATATTTATGTCTTAATATTGAAGAACCTATGTATTTAAAACAAATATTAACAAGCTGAAAGGGAGAAATAGACAGCAATACAATAAATAGGGAACTTACATCAATGAATAGATCATGCAAACAGAAAATCAATACGAAAATATCATCCCTAAATGACACATTAGACCAGATTGGCTTGCTCTTTCTCTCTCTCAAACATTCCATCCAAAAGAAAGAGAATGAACAAATTTTCTCAAGTGTGCATGGAATATTCTCCAGGATAGGTCGTATCTTAGGCCACAAAACAAGTGTTAATAAATTTAAGAAGACTGAACTCATATTAAGCATTTTCTCCATCCACAATGCTAGAAATAAATAAGAAGAAAACTAGAAAATTTAAAATGTGTGAAGACTGAACAACATGCTATTGAACAACTAATCAGTCATAAAAGAAATCAAAAGAAGAATCAAAAATACCTTGAGACAAATGAAGATGGAAATGGAACATACCAAATATTATGGGATACAGCAAAAGCAGTTCTAAGAGGAAAGTTAATAGCAATATACACCTATCTCAGGAAAAAAGAAAAATCTCAAATAAACAACCTATCTTTATAGCTCAAGGAATTAGAAAAAGAAGAAGAAGTCAAACCCAAAGTTAGTAGAAGGATAAAAACAACAAATATCACAGTGTAAATAAATGAAATAGAGACAACTTCTTAATCAAAAACCTCTTAACAAAAAAGAGTTCAGGACCAGATGGCTTCACTAGTGAATTCTACCAAACATTCAAAGAAGTATTAATATCAATCTTTCTCAAACTCTTCCAAAATAACAGAAGAGAAGGAAACACATGAAATCATTTTATGAAGCCAGCATTACCCCGATAGCAAAACCAGAGAGGACATCACAAGAAAAGAAAATTACAGGCCGATATCATTGATGAATATAGATGCAGAAATCAACAAAATAATAGCAAACAAATCCCAACAATATGTTAAAAGGATCATACACCATGATCAAGTGGGATTCATTCCAGGGATGCAAGGATCGTTCAACATCTGCAAATCAATCAATGTGATACACTACTTTAAAAAATGAAGTATAGAACTCATATGATCAATTTGATAGATGAAGGAAAAGCTTTTGACAAAATTCAACATCCATTCATGATAAAGACTCTCAACAAAGTGTGTATAGAGGGAACGTATCTCAACATAATAAAGACCATATATGACAAGCCAACAGCTAACATCATAGTCAATGGTGAAAAGGTGAAAGCTTTCCTTCTAATATCAGGAACAAGACAAGTATGCCCACTTTTATTTAACATATTATTAGAAGACCTAGCCAGGGCAATTAGGCTAGAAAAAGAAATAAAAGACATCCAAACTGGAAAGGAAGGTGTAAAACTGTCACTGTTTGCAGATGACATGATATTATATACAGAAAACCTTAGAGGTTCCACCAAAATACTGTTAGAACCAATAAATGAATTCAACCAAAGCTTCATCTTAATTATAAGGGCAGGGAAAAGAAAACAAGTTTAATTTCATGCTGCCTCTTAAATATTCTGCATGGAGTGACAAATGTCACTTCTGCTCCCAGCTGACTGAAATAAATCACACAACAATGAGTAAATTCACCAGGATAGTGATATATAATCCTTTCACTTGAAGGGCATCAAGTATTTGGGAAAATAGTGTAGTTTTTTTTAACAAATACTAACTATATATTTGACTATATTAAAATTATGATGTTAAAATTATGCAAAAGTAAAATAATTATAAGGGATAACTGTAACACATTAAAATATGACATAAGCCTAAATTATCAAAGAGCATGGTACCAGCACATGAATACATAGATTAATGAAAAAAATAGTCCAGAAATGTATGAGAAACACCTCCAAGTAGCAAAGAGCACAATACCAGATCTTGATTTCTAAATACCATTCTTCATGAAAAGGAACCAGATCTTTTTGGAGAAATGGGTTATTATAGGTCTTGGTCATGGAAGTGTAAGGTAAGCCTCAGATCCCTTTTTAGCCAAAACCAAAGAAATGCTCAAAGTCTAATGGTCTCATGTCAAAAGACAGATGGTGACTTGGATGAGCTTCTACTAACCTAATTTAGAAAAAAGAAAAAAGAAAAAAAGAAAAAAAATGAATTCAACAAAGTTGCAGGATACAAAAATCAATATACAAAAATATGATGCATTTGTATATATTAATAATGAACTATCAGAAAAAGAAACTAAGAAAACAATCCCATTTAGAACTGCATCAAAAAAAATAAAGTACCTAGGAATAAATTTAACCAAGGAGGTGAAAGTCTTCTGCACTGAAAATTGTAAGACATTGATAAAAGCAAATGCAGAGGATACAAAGAAATGGAAAGATATTCCATGTTAATGGATTTAAAGAATTAGTATTGTTAAAATGTCCACACTACCCAAAGTAATCTACAGATCAAATGTGATCCTTATCAATATGCCAACGGCATTAAAAAAAATAGAGCAAACTATCTTAAAATTTGTATGTAACCATGAAAATCCCCAAAATGGCCAAATAAATCTTGAAAATGAAGAACAAAGCTAGAGACATCATGTGTCTTGATTTTAAACTGTATTACAAAGCTATACTAATTAAAACCATATGGTATTGGTATAAAAACAGACATGGAGATAAATGGAACTGAATAGAGAGTGCAGAGATAAACTTGTGCATGTATGGGCAATTACTTTATGACAAAAGAACCAAGAATATACAATAGGGAAAGGTCAGTCTCTTCAATAAATGGAGTTGGGAAAACTGAATAGACACACGCAAAAGAATGAAACTTGATCACTATCTTACCCCATAAACAAAAATTAACTTTAATTGAATTAAATAATTTAATGTAAGACCTAAAACCATGACACTCCTAGAAAAAAAACATAGGTGGTAAGATTCTTGACATCAGTCTTGGTGATGATTTTTTTCTTTTTTTAAAGAAGATGTTGGGGGTAGGAGTTTATTAATTAATTAATTTATTTTTGCTGTGTTGGGTCTTTGTTTCTGTGCGAGGGCTTTCTCTAGTTGTGGCAAGTGGGGGCCACTCCCCATCGCGGTGCCCGGGCCTCTCACTATGGCGGCCTCCCTTGTTGCGGAGCACAGGCTCCAGACGCGTAGGCTCAGTAGTTGTGGCTCACGGACCTAGTTGCTCCGCGGCATGTGGGATCCTCCCAGACCAGGGCTCGAACCCGTGTCTCCTGCATTAGCAGGCAGACTCTCAACCACTGCGCCACCAGATAAGCCCCAGTGATGATTTTTTAGATCTGACACCAAAAGCAAAGGCAACAACAGCAAAAAATAAATAGGTGAGACCACATCAAACTAAAAACTTTTTAGACAACAAAGGAAACCGGCAACAAAATGAAAAGGTAACCTATGAATTGGAGAAAATATTTTCAAACTGTATATCTGATAAGGGGTTAATATCCAAAGTATATAAAGAAAGCAAACAACTCAATAGCAAAAAATAAACAATTTGATTAAAAAGTGGGCAGAGGACTTGAATAGACATTTTTCTGAAGAAGATATACAAATGGCCAACAGGTACATGAAGTGATGCTCAACATCACTAATTATCAGGAAAATGCAAATCAAAACCATAAGATATAATCTCACACCTGTTAGAATGGCTATTATCAAAAAGACAAGAAATTGAATTAGTTGCAAAACCTTAAATGATGAAACTCTCAGAAGTAAACATAGGAAAAAATACTTGACATAGGCCTTAGTAATGAATTTTGGAAATCACATCTAAAGTACAAGCAACAAAATAAAATAAATGAGTGGGACTACATCACACTAAAAAGCTTCTGCACAGCAAAAGAAACTATCAAGAAAATAAAAAGGTAACCTATGGAAAGGGAAAAATATTTGCAAACCATATATTTAACAAAGGATTAATATCCAAAAAATATAAAAACTCATATACCTCAATAGTGAAATAAATAATCCAATTAAAAATGGACAAATGACCTGAATACACATTTTTCCAAATAAATTCTAAGAATAGCCAAGAGGTACATGAAAATATGATCTAAATTACTAGTCATTAGGGAAATGCAAATACCTGTTGGAATGGCCATGATCAAAAATACAAGAGATAGCAAATGCTGGTGTGGATATGGAGAAAGAGAAACACTTTTGCACTGTTGGTGGGATTCTAAATTGGTAAAACATGGAGGTACCTCAAAAAATTAAAAATAGAACTACACTATGATCCAGTAGCTCCACTTGTGGGTATATATCCAAAGGAAGTGAAAACACTAACTTGAAAAATTACCTGCACACCCATATTCATAGCAGCATTATTTACAACAGCCAAGACATGAAAACAACCTAAGTGTCTATCAATGGATGGATGAATAAAGAAATTGTGGTATATATTTACAATGGTATAGTATTCAGCCATAAAAAAGGAATTCCAACCATTTGTGACAACATTTGGACCTCGAAGGCACTAGGCTAAGTGAAATAAGTTAGATAGAGAAAGATAAATACCATAAGATCTCACTTATTTGTGGAATCTAAAAACAAAATGCCAAAAAACACCTCCCCCCCAAAAAAATCAAGTTCATGGATTTAGAGAATCGATTGGTGGTTGCCTATAGTGTTTGGGAGGGTGAAATGGGTGAAGGTGGTAAAAAGGTACAAATTTCCAGTTATAAAATGAATGTCATAGGTGATTATAGCTAACAATACTGTATTGCATATTTAAAGGTAGCTATGAGAGTGAGGGTGGATCTTTTTTTTTCATCACAAGAAAAAAATTTTGTAACCATGTATGGTGATGGAAAACTGGACTTATTGTGATCATTTTTCAATATACTCCTGACCCTTGAACAATGCAGGGGTTAGGGGTGCCATTCCTGCACAGTTGAAAATCTGAGTATAACCTTACACTTGGTTCCCCTGTGTTGTGGGTCTTGTTTTGTGGATTCACCCAACTGTAGATTGTGTAGTACTGCAGTATGTAATTATTGAAAAAAAATCTGTGTATAAGTAGACCTGTGAAGTTCAAATCCATGTTGTTCAAAGTTCGATTGTATACAAATATTGAATTACGTTGCATACCTGAAACTAATATAACAATATAAATCAATTATACTGAAATAAAAAAAATAATAAATTCAGTTAAGAATGGAAAAAAAAAGAATTAACTTTAGAAGTACTTATTTGTAAAAAAAAGTAAGTAACATATTATTTAACTATAAGTTTACATTAAGTTTTCTCTTGTTTTGGACAGGCTTGTGAATGCTCAAATATTTTCCCTCAGTGGAGAGGTGGTACAGGTTTGACTCAGGGGACATGATTAGCCTCACCATTACTTGGAGACTGAAGATACTTCCTGGACCCAAGGGGACAGTTTTAACCTTACCTGAGACACCTGAAAGACCATGGTGGGACCTTGTATAACAGCCTCAGAGTGCTTTGAGTCAGAGTTCTACAGGCACTTATATTGAAACACACTCACTTTAACAAAGATAAACGAAGTAAATAGAACTTTCATAAAAAAAAGCAAATAAATCAAGGTTTGAATGGTTTTAAGAAAAGAAAAGAGCCTTCTGGATTTACACTTTAGCAAGTTCCTTCTGTTTCTGAACCTCCTCCATCCCCTAAAGCCCATTCATGATTTTCCCCATTTCCTGGTTCTTCATGTGGAGCCCCTCACACTGGCTTTTCATCAACAGGTTCTCCTTTTGTGTTGTTTCCACCACTGCATCCAGGTCTTTCAGGCAGTCTGAAGCACATCCATGATGGGCCCCAAAGGAAGTGGCAGACCCCCAGGCCTGAGGACACATGAGGGTGAACATGCACAGGAACAGCTGGAGCTCCTAATAAATCATGTTCCACCAGTTTTGCCTCAGGCAGAATTCCTGGAGAAGGTCTGTCATCAGGTTACAAACTGCTTGTCTCAGGGAAATACCCTAGCTGAATTTCATGCAAAGGCAGCAGCAAGAGAATCTATAAAAATTATAGCACATGTAGATGTAGTCCATTCTGCCCCTTTAAAGATAATTTTTATAGATTCTCCTAGGAGGGGGCCAAGATGGTGGAGTAGGAGGATATGGAGCTCATCTCTCCTCACAAGTACATCAAAAATACATCTACATGTGGAGCTATTTTCACTGAAAGTGACTTGAGACTGGCAGAGAGATTCTTATATAACCAAGGCTGTAAGAAAGAACCACACAGAGTTGGGTAGGAAGAGAAGAGAAGCAATCAAATTAGGACCTGTGCTCTTAGGAGGGGACCGAGCAGAGGAGGGAGATACCACAGGCTTGGAGATCCTCCCTGGGGAGTGAGAATTTAGAACTACATATTGAGCACCCCAGCCCTGGGGAACACCAGGAGAACAAGTCCTCTTAGCTGGTTTGAAAACCAGTGGGACTACAGCAGTATTGTAAGAAACTTAGACTCTGCTCATGAAGGGTGCCACACATTTGCTTACTCTTGAAACAAGGTGGAGGAAGCAGATTGAAACTTCCTGGGACTCTGGCTGGTTTCCCATGACCAACCCAGGCACACTTCAGCCTGAGCAGAGCACCTATCATGTCCCCTCTTGTCCCATGGTGCAGCTCCACACCAGGGCAAAGCCTGCAGTGGCTGAGGAGAGGGTGCAACTGTAAGGGACAGAGCCAGGTCAGACCCAGCACAGTATCCAAATAGGGAAAGGGCAAACATTACTGGTTCATGGGGCAGCATATTGAGAGTGGTCTGGTATTTTGACTGGGGCCAGGACTTCTCCAGCTCATGCCCTGGCCCAAACGGAGTGCCCACTCTGGCCCCTCTTCCCCATGGTACATCTCCACACTAGAGTGAGTGCTGAAATAGCCATGGAGAGTGAGCAGTTGTGAGGGTTTTTGAAAACATAAACAACATAGATATACACTTAGCCAGGCTCATCAAGAAAAAAAGAAAGAGGACCCAAGTAAAATAAGAAATGAAAGAGAAGCAATGACAGCCAATATCACATAGATACAAAAAATCATAAGATAATTTTATGAATGATTATATGCCAACAAACTGGAAAACCAAGAAAAGGACAAATTTCTATAAACATACACTCTTTCAAGACTGAATTGGGAAGAAATAGAACATCAGAACAGGCTGGTCACTAGTAGTGAAATTGAACGTAGTATTTGTATTCCTTGTATTTATTTATCTTCCCTGATTTTATGTATGTTCTCTTTGTCAGAAATTCTGTATTCTCCAATCTTTGCCAGTTGAAATCTTATCTACCATTTGAGGCTCATCCAAAATCCCATTTTTTCTATATTTCTTTCTCAACTTCCTTAATAAGTTGTCTCCCTCCTATGAACTGAGTTTTGAAAACTGTGTTTTGTAGAAACAAGTTATCTGGGCAAAATATTCCTTCTAATGCAGTTACTTTCTTCTGCATAAGTTTATTAACATATAAAAAATTTTGTGGCAACAGCCTATCTACATTTGGCTAGACTCAGAGAAAGCTTGGTTGTAAATGGAATATTTTGGACCTTATCAAAATTGATCTACACAAGACCCTCTCTTTTTTATTTGCTTCCCTTCAGCCCCATTCAATATTTCCATTTCTCTGTGCTCATTCAACAGGTGCAAATAAAACATACCCTTGTTTATATGTTCTTATAAGATGTTTTCTGGTGCTTGTGTGCAAATATATTTAATTTAAATGATACTTTACATCTCATTTTATTTGTTATTTTCTTGATCTATATTGCTGTGTGAACACGTAGTCCACTAATACTAACTAAAGCTTAGTACTCCACACAGGGCTGTTTTTCAGTCGGTATGCAGGTGTACGGTTATACAAGTTGTTAAAATATATAAATGCCTTAACATGAATTGATGAATAGTCTCTATTTAGGGTCTTCTGAGGGCTCCTCTGATAGATGAATGGATTTCTCTACAATGTAGCATTTACAGGGTTAACACCAAGCTATTTTGTGGAGAGGGGAGATGGGAGGTCTCCAGGACCCTGCTCCAGTGCTAAGGCTGGTATTCATTTTGACTGACTGAGACTGATGCCATAACATTTGTTACATATTTTGAGCATCAACCTGATTGGTATGAATCCACCACACTTTGCTTATCTGTTCTTCCAGTGACAGACAACTCGATTGCTTCCAAATTGCTGCTGCCTCAAACAATGCTTGATGAGCATATTTTTTAAATGTCCCCTTATAGACATGTGTGAGAATTTCTTGGTATATATTGCCAGATGCAGAATTTCTGGGTCATAGGTTGAGGCTGAGTTGAAGAGCCATCATCTTTCTCACAGGAATGAACAAACAAAGCCCATGGAAAGCAATTTCCTTTTAAGCAATGGTGTGATTTTCATATAATCTGTTGGGGAGAAGTTGGTCACATAGTCATGATTAGCTGCAAGAAAAGATGGGAAACATTGTTTTTAACTGTCTTGACATGTGCACAGAAAAAAATTATTACAGTATAAGTAAAGGGAATAGATTTTATATAAAAAAGAGCAATCTGGAGGAACCTTCAAGATGGTGGAGGAGTAAGATGTAGAGATTTCCTTCCTCCCCACAAATACATCAAAAATACATCTACATGTGGAACAACTCCTACAGAACACCTACTGAACACTGGCAGAAGACCTCAGACTTCCCAAAAGACAAGGAACTCCCCAGGTACCTGGGTAGGGCAAAATAAAAAAGAAACAACAGAGACAAAAAATAGGGATGGGGCCTGCACCTGTGGGAGGCAGCTGTGAAGGAGGAAAAGTTTCCACACATTAGGAAGCCACTTCACTGGCAGAGACAGGTGGTGGGTGGGTGGGTGGGAGCTTTGAAGCCATGAAGAAGAGCACAGTAACAGGGGTGCAGAAGGTAGAGGAAACATTCCCGCACAGAGGATTGCTGCTGACCAGCACTCACCAGCCTGAGATGTTTGTCTGTTCACCCACCAGGGCGGGTTGGGGATGGGAGCTGAGGCTCAGGCTTCAGAGGTCAGATCCCAGGGAGAGGATGGGGGTTGGCTGTGTGAACACAGCCTGAAGAGGGCTACTGCACCACAGCTAGTCTGGAGGGAGTCTGGGAAGAAGTCTGGAACTGCCTAAGAGGCAAGGGACAATTGTTTCGGGGTGTGCGAAGAGAGGGGATTCAGAGCACCACCTAAACGAGCTCCAGAGATGGGCACAAGCCTCAGCTATCAGCATGGACACCAGAGACAGGCATGAAATGCTAAGGTTGCTGCTGCAGCCACCAAGAAGGCTGTGTGCAAGCACAGGTCACTATCCACACCTCCCCTCCAGGGAGCCTGTGCAGCCTGCCACAGACAGGGTCCCGTGATCCAGGGACAACTTCCCTGGGAGAACACACAACACACCCCAGGCTGTTGCAATGTCATGCCTGCTTCTGCTGCCACAGGCTCGCCCCGGATTCTGTTCTCCTCCTTCCCAGTGACCTGTGTGAGCCAGAGCCCCCTAATGAGCTGTACCTTTAACCCCATCCAGTCTGGGCAGGGAACAGATGCACTCAGGTGACCTACATGCAGAAGTGGGGCCAACTCCAAAGCTGAACCACAAGAGCTGTGTGAACAAAGGAAAATTTCTCCCAGTAGCCTCAGGAGTAGTGGATTAAATCTTCACAATCAACTTGAGGTACCCTGCATCTGTGGAATACCTGAATAGACAATGAATCACCCTGAAATTGAGGTGGTGGATGCTGGGAGCAACTGTAGACTTGAGATTTGCTTTCTGCATCTAATTTGTTTCTGGTTTTATGTTTATTTTAGTTTAGTATTTAGAGTTTATATCATTGGTAGATTTGTTTACTGATTTGGTTGTTCCCTTCCTTTATTTTTTGTATAGTTTTTAGCACTTGTTATCATTGGTGGATTTGTTTTTTAATTTGGTTGCCCTCTTCTTTCTTTCCTTTTTTTAAAATTAGTTTTCATTTTTTAAATTTTTAATAATATTTTTTATTTTAATAACTTTATTGTATTTGTTTTTCTTTCTTTCTTTCTTTTTTCTACTCCCTTTTCTTCTGAGCCGAGTGACTGACAGGGTCTTGGTACTCTGACCAGGAGTCAGGCATGAGCCTCTGAGATGGGAGAGCCGAGTTCAGGACATTGGTCCACCAGAGACCTCCCAGCCCCATGTAATATCAAACAGCAAAAGTTCTCCCAGAGATCTCCATCTCATGCTAAGACACAGCTCCACTCAGCAACCAGCAAGCTACCGTGCTGTACACCCTATGCCAACAACTAGCAAGATAGGAACACAACCAAACACATTAGTAGAAGGGCTGCCTAAAATCATAATAAGTCCACACACACCCCAAAACACACCACCGGATGCAGTCCTGCCCACCAGAAAGACAAGATCCAGCTTCATCCACCAGAACACAGGCACCAGTGCCATCCAACAGGAAGCCTACACAACTCACTGAACCAAACTTACACACTGGGGGCAGACACTAAGAACAATGGGAACTAAGAACCTGCCACCTGCTAAAAGGAGACCACAAACACACTAAGTTAAGCAAAATGAGAAGACAGAAAAATACACAGCAGATGAAGGAGCATGGTAAAAACTCACCAGACCAAACAAATGAAGAGGAAATAGGCAGTCTACCATAAAAAGAATTCAGAATAATGATAGTGCAGATGATACAAAATCTTGGAAATAGAATGGAGAAAATACAAGAAACATTTAACAAGAAACTAGAAGAAATAAAGAGCAAACAAACAATGATTAACAACACAATAAATGAAATTAAAAATTCTCAGAAGGAATCAACAGCAGAATAACTGAGGCAGAAGAAAGGATAAGTGACCTGGAAGACAAAAGACTGGAAATAACTATCACAGAGCAGAATAAGGAGAAAAGAATGAAAAGAACTGAGGACAGTCTCAGACACCTCTGAGACAACATTAAATGCACCAATGTTTGAATTATAGGTGTCCCAGAAGAAGAAGAGACAAAGAAAGGGACTGAGAAAATATTTGAGGAGATTACAGTTGAAAACTTCCCTAATATGGCAAAGGAAATAGTCAATCAAGTCCAGGAAGTGCAGTGAGGCCCACACAGGATAAATCCAAGGAGAAACATGTCAAGACCTATATTAATCAAACTACCAAAAATTAAATACAAAGAAAAAATATTAAAAGCAGCAAGGGAAAAGCAACAAATAATGTACAAGGGAATTCCATAAAGTTAACAACTGTTCTTTCAGCAGAAACTCTGCAAGCCAGTAGGCAGTGACAGGATGTATTGATAGTGATGAAAGGGAAAAACCTACAACCAAGATTACTCTACCCAGCAAGGGTCTGATTCAGATTTGATGGAGAAATTAAAATCTTTATGGTATTGTAAAGCAATTATACCCCAATAAAGATGTTAAAAAAAAAATCTTTACAGACAAGCAAAAACTGAGAAAATTCAGCACAACTAGGTCAGCTTTAGAACAAATGCTAAAGGAACTTCTCTAGGCAGGAAATGCAAGAGAAGGAAAAGACCTAAAATAACAAATGCAAAACAATTAAGAAAATGGTAATAGGAACATGGATATCGATAACTACCTTAAATGTAAATGGATTAAATGTTCCAAACAAAATACATAGACGGGATGAATGGATACAAAAACAAGATACATATATATGCTGTCTCAAAGACACCCACTTCAGACCCAGGGACACATACAGAATGAAAGTGAGGGGATGGAAAAAGATATTCCATGCAAATGGAAATCAAAAGAAAGCTGGAGTAGCAATTCTCATGTCAGACAATATAGACTTTAAAATAAAGACTATTACAAGAGATAAAGAAGGACACTACATAATGATCAAGGGATCAATCTAAGAAGAAGATATAACATTGTAAATATTTATGCACTTAACATAGGAGCACCTCAATACATAAAGCAAATGTTAACAGCCATGAAAGGGGAAATCAACAGTAACACAGTAATAGTAGGGTACTTTAACACCCCACTTTCACCAATGGACAGATCATCCAAAATGAAAATAAATAAGGAAACACAAGCTTTAAATGATACATTAAACAAGATGGATTTAATTGATATTTATAGGACATTCCATCCAAAAACAAATGAACACACTTTCTTCTCAAGTGCTTATGGGACATTCTCTAGGATAGATCATATCTTGGGTCAGAAATCAAGCCTTGGTAAATTTAGGAAAATTGAAATTATATCAAGTGTTTTTTCCAACCATAATGCTATGAGACTAGATATCAATTATAGGAAAAAATCTGTAAAAAATACAAACACATGGAGTAAACAATACACTACTTAATAACCAAGAGATCACTGAAGAAATCAAAGAAGAAATCAAAACACACATAGAAACAAATGACAATGAAAACACAATGAACCAAAACCTATGGGATGCAGCTAAAGCAGTTCTAAGAGGGAAGTTTATAGCAATACAATCCTACCTCAAGAAACAAGAAAGATCTCAAATAAACAACCTAAGCTCACATCTAAAGCAATTAGGGAAGGAAGAACAAAAACACCTTCAAAGTTAGCAGAATGAAATAAATCATAAAGATCAGATCAAAAATAAATGAAAAAGAAATGAAGGAAACAATAGCAAAGATCAATAAAACTAAAAGCTGGTTCTTTGAGAAAATAAACAAAAGTAACAAACCATTATCCAGACTCATCAAGAAAAAAAGGGAGAAAACTCAAATCAACGGAATTATAAATGAATAAGGAGAAGTAACAACTGACAATGCAGAAACACATGAATCATGAGAGATTACTGCAAGCAACTATATGCCAATTAAATGAACAACCTGGAAGAAATGTGAAAATTCTTAGAAAAGCACAACCTTCCAAGACGTAACAAGGAAGAAATAGAAAATATAAACAGACCAGTCACAAGCACTGAAACTGAGACTGTGATTAAAAGTCTTCCAACCAACAAAAGACCAGGAACAGAGACTTTCACAGGCAAATTCTATGAAATATTTAGAGAAGAGCTAACACCTATCCTTCTCAAACTCTTCCAAAATATTGCAGAGGGAGGAACACTCCCAAACTCATTCTATGAGGCCACCACCACCCTGATACCATAACTAGACAAAGATATTACACAAAAAAGAGCACTACAGGAAATATCGCTGATGAACATAGAAGTAAAAATCCTCAACAAAACACTAGCAAACAGAATCCAACAGCACATTTATAGGATCATACCCCCAATCAAGTGGAGTTTATCCCTGGAATGCAAGGATTCTTCAATATATGCAAATCAATCAATGAGATAAACCACATTAACCAACTGAAGGAGAAAAACCATATGATCATCTAAATAGATGCAGAAGAAGCTTTTGACAAAATTCCACAACAATTTATGATAAAAACCCTTCAGAAAGTAAGCATAGAGAGAACTTACCTCAACATAATAAAGGCCATATATGACCAACCCACAGCAAACATTGTTCTCAATGGTGAAAAACTGAAACCTTTTCCACTAAGATCAGGAACAAGACAAAGTTGCCCACTCTCACTACTATTAGTCAACATATTTTTGGAAGTTTTAACCACAGCAATCAGAGAAGAAAAAGAAATAGTAAGAATCCAAATCAGAAAAGAAGAAGTAAACCTGTCACTGTTTGCAGATGACATGATACTATACATAGAGAATCCTAAAGATGCTACCAGAAAGTTACTAGAGCTAATCAATGAATTTGGTAAAGTAGCAGGACACAAAATTAATGCACAGAAATCTCTTGCATTCCTATACACTAATGATGAAAAAGCTGAAAGAGAAATTAAGGAAGTGCTCCCATTTACCATTGCAACAAAAAGAATATTATATCTAGGGATAAACTGACCTAAGGAGACAAAAACCTGTATGCAGAAAACTAAAAGAAAATGATGAAAACAATTAAAGATGATACAAACAGATGGAGAGATATACCATGCTCTTGGATTGGAAGAATCAACATTGTGAAAATGACTATACTACCCAAAGCAATCTACAGATTAGTTGCAATTCCTATTAAACTACCACAGAACTAGAACAAAACATTTCACAATTTGTATGGAAGCACAAAAGACCCTGAATAGCCAAAGCAATCTTCAGGAAGATAAATGGAGCTGGAGAAATCAGGGTCCCCAACTTTAAACTATACTAAAAAGCTATAGTAGTCAAGACAGTATGGTACTGGCACAAAAACAGAAATATAGATCAATGGAACAGGATAGAAAGACCAGAGGTATACCCATGCATATATGGTCACCTTATGTTTGATAAAGGAGGCAAGAATATACCATGGAGAAGACATCCTCTTCAATAAGTCGTGCTGGGGAAACTGGACAGCTACATGTAAAAGAATGAAATTAGAACACTCCCTAACACCATACACAAAAATAAACTCAAAATGGATTAAAGACCTAAATGTAAGGCTAGACTCTATAAAACTCTTAGAGGAAAACATAGGCAGAACACTCTATGACATAAATCAGAGCAAGACCCTTTTGACCCACCTCCTAGAGAAATGGAAATAAAAACAAAAATAAACAAATGGGACCTAAGGAAGCTTAAAAGCTTTTGAACAGCAAAGGAAACCATTAACAAGGTGAAAAGAAAACCCTCAGAATGGGAGAAAATATTGAAGGAATTGACAAAGGAGTAATCCAATAATGAAGCAACTGACAAAGGAGTAATCTCCAAAATATATAAGCAGCTCATGCAGCTCAATATCAAAAAAACAAACAAGCCAATCCAAAAATGGGCAGAAGACCTAAATAGACATTTCTCCAAAGAAGATATACAGATTGCCAACAAACACATGAAAGAATGTTCAACATCTTTAATCATTAGAGACATGCAAATCAAAACTACAATGAGATATCATCTCACAGGTCAGAATGGCCATCATCAAAAAATCTACAAACAATAACTGCTGGAGAGGGTGTGGAGAAAAGGGAACCCTCTTGCACTGTTGTTGGGAATATAAATTGATACAGCCACTATGGAGAACAGTTATGGAGGTTCCTTAAAAAACTAAAAATAGAACTACCATGTGACCCAGCAATCTCATTACTGGGCATATACCCTGAGAAAACCATAATTGAAAAAGAGTCATGTACCAAAATGTTCATTGCAGCACTATTTACGATATCTAGGACATGGAAACAACCTAAGTGTCCATTGATAGATGAATGGATAAAGATGTGGCACATGTATATAATGGAATATTACTCAGCCATTAAAAGAAATGAAATTGAGTTATTTGTATGAAGTGGATGGACATAGAGACTGCTATACAGAGTGAAGAAAGTCTGAAAGAAAAAAACAAATACTGTATGCTAACATGTATATGTGGAATCAAAAATAAAAAATGGTTCTAAAGAACCTAAGGGTAGGACAGGAATAAAGACACAGATGCAGAGAATGGGCTTGAGGACACAGGGATGGGGAAGGGTACATTGGGAAGAAGTGAGAGAGTGGCATGGACATATATACATTAGTAAATGTAAAATAGATAGTGGGAAGCAGCTGTATGGCACAGGGAGATCAGCTCAGTACTTTGTGTCCACATAGAGGGGTGGAATAAGGGGGGTGGGAGGGAGATGCAAGAGGGAGGAGAAATGGGGATATATGTATATGTATAGCTGATTCACTTTGTAATACAGCAGAAACTAACACACTATTGTAAAGCAATCATACTCCAATAAAGATGTTAAAAAAGAAATAAAAAGGGCAATCTGCCATGCAGGGAAGTGTTAACCCAGCAGGCCAACATTGCTCAAATCCTTCACACTCCCAAGAAAAGGTTGTCTTCAGGACTGACCCTTGTCCAGCTCTTGGGAGATAAGCTCTACATCTTTGGAATACTTACCTGGTAAGAGAGTGTATCCCTAAGGCTGTAGGCCATGAGGTAACAGCTTGATCAGATAAATTATGTAAACTATATAATTTACAGTGAACATTTGGTTTTGCTCTGTGAGGGACTACAGTCTGAGTAGCTAAGGTCACTCTTGTAAGCAAGCACCACATGCATGTGTTATTGAGCCCCCACTAAAAACCCTGGACTTCAGTGAACTTCTCTGGTTGGCAATATTTAGCACATTTTGTCACACATTGTTGCTCGGAGATTTAAATGTATCCATGCCACTCCACTGAGAGGACACCTGAAAACTTGTGTCTTGTTTCTCCTGGAGTTTGCCTCATAAAACCCTTTCCCTTCACTGATTTTAATTGGTAACTTTTGTAATAATAAACCATAAATGCAAGTTTAACAGATTTTCTGAGTCTGGTGATCTTTCCTGTGAATCATTGAGCCTGGGTGCTGTCTTGGTGATCCCTGACACAGACCCAAATTTCATCCTTAGAATATTGAAAAAAATAAAAGAAATTCAGTAATTTATAATACTTGCAACCAAATGCATAAATATATAAAATTTTAAGAAAAAGGTCCTCCTTTCCCCCTTTTTAACGTTTCTGAGAACATATTGGGTATGTGAGAAGTTGTGTTAACTCTTTCACAAGTCACAAGTATACTCTGTAGTTCAGTGACTCTCATTGAATCACATTAGAGAGTTTTACAGCATCAAATATATCCATCCAACTTAGTTAGAGTCAAGTTGATCAGGTCTCAGCAACTGAGGTTGGAGGGGGGCGGACAGGCATTGTCAAGCACAACTTTACCGTACTTGATAAGGTTCATTGCATGAGAGAGCTATCTGAAGGAGAGAATTGGAAAAATAACACCATTTTACTACTCATCATTTGAGTTGGCATGGAAACATTGTTTCAACAAGTTGGCATGATGACCATCTTCTCCATGATCCTGAAGAACCAGAAGGGTAGGGCTTAAAATTTGGGTACATAATTTAGAAGGTTGCTGACACTTGATACAATGTAATACTTTTCTGATTTGGATTCTTACTTTTTCTTCTATTTATAGTTATGTACTTTTCTTGAAAATAAATATTTCCTGCTTACTATTCTGGATATATTACTCTAACTTAATCACCTAGCACAATCATTTTTCATGATAATTGCTTTTGCAAGCCATTCAGTTTACTATATAGCAGTCATAGAAAATTCTCCCTTGGGCTTATTCCCATTTGCCAAATAGTTCACTTTCTATTCTCCATGTTTATTTGCACCCTTTAAAATGTACTGATTTTAATAATATCAGATGTAAAACATGCCTTAAAGTTATTTTGTTCTGAGTCTTCAGATGCCACTGAGAAAGGTAAAAGAACAAAGGTGAATGCTTGAGTGAATAAAGGTGAATGTTTGAGTAAATAGAGGCCAATGCTGACACACTATGCATACTATGCACTCTCAGTGTATCATAACTACTATAAATTTAGGAAGGAAGGTTATAGGAATAAAAACTTAATATAAGCTTCCTATTGACTCTCAAGATTTGGTAATTTGATGGTTTATTATCTGTTTAGCCTACGTTTTAGGTTGAACTGTGTGAAATTGCCATTTATTTCAATCTTTTCAAGCTATAGTAATACAATGTGGTTCCAAAGCAACTATTTCCTCTGAGACCGTAAGTTTCTTAATGGCAGGATTCATATCCATTTTATCTTCTGCATCTGTACATTTTTTGAAAATAGCTTTGTATATAATATAAAACATATTTATAAGGAATATTTATAACATTTCTGGCTGGATGACATCAATTTCATTTCCTAATTGCACCTTGCTTTTGTTTTGTAGAGTTGCCTCTCTTCCGTCATATACAGTCTTGGTGGGTAGTGACACTGGTGACAATCTCCCCCTATGAAAGTAGAAGTATTGAGGACCTCCCTCTCTCTGCTAGGTGATGGGCTCATGAACCTAAGCCAGGTCAATTGACCACCTGGATAACTTTAATACACAAGCAAATAATACCAGAATGGGAAGAGTGTGAAGTAATAGTGGAGTAATCACCAGAATGTTTTACCCTCAATGTTTGCTCTTTGGTTCCTGCTGCCTGTTCTCTGCAGCCCTGTGGCTCCTTCCCACCTCCCATTGTGAGCCTCCAGCCTCTAGCCAATTCTGGGATCCTCCTAATACTCTTCCCAACAACTGTTTTTCTTTTAAGTTAGAATTTATTTCTATTGCCTCTAACGAAGAACACTACTGATAGGGTATTTGTGGTTTTACTCATTGACTCATATTCACAAGTCATGAATGAATAAATATGAGTAAGTAAATACATAAATCAAGTTCTATGAAAAGTGAAGAAAATACTGTTTATCTAATAAGACTCCAAAAATATTTAATTTACCTGTAAATTAATCCTTACAGGAAAAATTTTAGCAATCCTTACAGAAAAAATTTTAGAGCAATAATCTCCTACTCAGATGTGTTGAAGAATGATTTTTTCTTCAGAGTTTTTACAGCTGCTTCTTTTCTGCTATTTATTTCAGTCAGAAGAATATAGGCAAGGGAAAGATGAAATATAATCTAAAGCAGCTGAATGACTAACTATACTCCTACTTCCTAACATTCAATCAGTTGATCATTCAGCAGACATTTATTGAGTTCTTAATATGTCTTAAGCATTATACTTTGCCTTGTAGGTACAAGGTTGAATAAACACAAGATGATGACAAAATACCTGTCCTAAAGAGGAATCAGTCCATTAGTGGAGGGAGAAGTATATAAGATGAAATAGCATAAGCTCTGTGTTGGATTTCTGTGCAAATGTCATGGAGGCCTAATGAGAGAGCATCTAACTGGGAAGAAGGAAAATAAGTATGTCAAAGCAGAGAAGATGATGCCTGGGTTCAATATTGAAAGAGGGAAGAGATTTTTACAGGTGGAAGGAACAAAGGTTAAGGGGATATTCATTAGTCATAAGGGGTATATCATGGAGAAGTAATATAGGCATTTTAAAATGGATGAGTGGATTGATGAAAGACAGTGTGCAGGTTACACCAACATTTTGAGTTAACTGTGATTTTTAAAGATTCTTACTCTCTCTTATTAATCCACATAAGTAAATTGTAAATTTAAGTTCCGGTATTTCCCTGACCATGTTACACATGAGTAATGTAAGTACATCATACATTTGCAGCATAAATCTGCAAATTTTCTGTAGAGACTCAGAAATTTATCTGAAAATTGAATTATTCTCTATGAACAAAACTGAGTTTGAACACTAACCATGTTACGTGCTTATTCATTTTTATCCAACAAGGCATACTCCTTCTCATACTTTTAGCCATTAGGCCAGCTAACATCAATTTTATATAGCTTCCACATCCATCTCCAACATACTTGAGCTATAGAGGTGAAGTTTAAGATGAAATTCTCTGAACTCAGCCTTGAGTATATGTGATTTTGGAGAGTGTGGAAGGGAACTAGGAAGAATTGATTGAGAGATGTTACTATGCTGTCATCATGATGCTGCTAATGATCTTATGTTCACAGGCAATCAGAAAATGTCTTTCTCCTTAGATGTCTATCTTTCCCCTTATTCAATTCATTTGTGTTAAACGTGTACAAGAACTTGTAATGATATTCTTTATTATGTACATCACACACTCACTTTCTCTATCCGTGTTCTTTTCTGTCTTCTATCTATGATGTGGGAGTTTTTGTTTAGCCAAAACCATTTACTACTTTATCAGTCCTATTTAAACAGGTGTGTAAAATGTATGCAAATTATAGCTGACCTTTGAACAACACTTGGCTTGAAATGGGCACATCAGCTTATACATGGATTTTTTTCAGCAAATATATACTACAGTATCACATGATTTGCAGTTGGTTGAATAAACAGATGTGGAATCTTGAAGACCACCTGTAAAGTTATATGGGGATTTTGACCTCGTGAAAGGTGGGGACCCCTAACCCCTGCTTGTTCAAAGGTCAACTGTGTATGAAAACATTGTAGGACTATCATCACTAAGAGTTGAAGGCTTTAGTTACTATAACTATAATTGAATATGGCTGCTTACCTTAGGACAGAAGGAATGAAATCGGGTAGTGTCAAAGGGACAACTCATGCCAAAATTTCTCAGATTATTTGTATTTGCACTCTAGGAATACAGGACACCTATTCTCTCAATTATGGGTGACATTGGAATAAAGCCACTGACTTGAATGCTATGTTTACTGCTGGTATGACTGGTTGTTATTCCTACTCTTAAGAGTGTGTTGTGTATCCTGCCTAGGATGTGGTAATTGAGCTATCCATGTCCAGCCATGGAGAACAGAATGGGATGATTTACACCAAGAGTTGGGGGTTGAGACAGAAGAAAATACTTAAACAAATAGCCACCCTGCAGTTTACTGATTGCCAGAAAAAGGACAGTAGTTTGGCCAGACACACCAGCTTTATTTGGTTGAATTTAACATTCTGAAATTTATGCTATCCTTCTACCCAAATGATATAAGAGCTTATTTAAAAGAGGTTATTTTGCTAATAACCCTAGCAAAAAGAGGAGCTTCTTATTGGTGACAGGAGCAATGAGAACAGAACTTCTCTGAAAAAGAAATAGTCATAGTGTGGTCTTTTGGGGACAAACCATCTGGGGGAGTATCTCTCAGCTTACATATTTGCCTCCAGGGTGGAGTTTCATGTGTGTAATATTACCCATGGTAGGTGTTTGGTGATCATGCCCTAGTGAAAAGGCAGCTGGAGTTTCAGTTGCCCAGAGAACAAAGTCTTAAGTGAAGACAATCTAGATTTATGTTTAGATAGATGTTGTTACCCCAGGCACTCAAAAAGACAGAGGAAATATCAAAAGGACTATGTGCTCTGGGTTTGACTATATGCTGGGGGAATGGGAGAGATACTAGAACTTCCCCATTCTGAAGCAAAGATACCTCTCTATTCTCCCCTGGAGCCTTAGAACACATTTTCGCTGAACATCTTACAGAGAAAAACTAAAAAGAGTGCTCACTTTTCTATGAAAAGTTTCAACTTGTTTTGAAATTTAGACAACCTGTCTCAATTTGTTCTGAAATTTAGATAGCCATCTTCGTACAGTATTTGCTAGAATCGTATTTGCTAGAATCTTCTTTTTGAGCTCAAAATCAGGAAGAAAGAATCTAATTATAAAAAGTTTTTTTTTAAATTTCTGGTCAAAATAGTCTTTAACATTTTTCTAACAACTCAGTTCTTTAAAAAAGTTATTTTTAATGCTCTTCTACTTTTAATGATCTTCTGTCATGTTGTAATGAAGGGTATAATAGCAGGAAATTGAATAGTTTTTCATAAGTAGGATTTCTTCACCTTAGGTTAGCAAATAAATGGTTTCTTGTTTGCTTCTCTCTCACTCATTTTTCTAGGATACATGTTATATATTTATATCTTATTTTTTATCTGAGATTAAATTCATCTTATTTTCTTCTATGATTCATTTTAGCCAATGCCTATATTCATTTAACATTCTGCCTCCTTTTTTAAATTGAAATGTAGTTGACATACAATATTATGATGTTAGTTTCAGGTGTCCTACATAGTGATGACATTTGCATACATTTGAAATGATCACCATAAGTCTAGTAACGATCTATCCCATAAAAATTTATTACAATATTATTGACCATATTTCTTATGCTATATATTATATCCATGTGACTTACTTATTATATAACTGGAGGTTCATACCTCTTAATCCCCTTCATCTATTTCATCCACCCTTCACTCCCTTCCTCTCTGAACTACCCATTTGTTCTCTATATCTATAGCCTGCTTTTTTGTTTGTTTGTTTTTTTAGATTCCACATATAAGTGAGATCATATGGTATTTGTCTTTCTCTGACTTATTTCACTTCCATTTAGATCCACCCATGTTCTCACAAATGACAAGATTTCATTGCTTATGGCTGAGTAATATCCATTGAATATATATATATATATATATATATATATATATATACACACATACATACATATATACCACATCTTCTTTATCCATTCCTCTGTTGATGGACACTTAGGTTGCTTTTATATCTTGATATTGTAAATAATACTTCAAGAACATAGGGTTGCATATATCTTTTCCAATTAGTGTTGTTGTTTCCTTTGGGTAAATACCCAGATGTAAAATTGCTGAATTATATGGAAGTTATATTTTTAATTTTTTGAGGAAACTTCATACTGTTTTCCACAGTGGCTGCAGCAATTTATATTCACACCAACAGTGTATGAGGGTTCCCTTTTCTCCACATCTTCACCAACACTTTTTATTTGTTGTATTTTTGGTGATAGCCACTCTGACAGGTGTGAGGTGGTATCTCACTGTGGTTTTGTTTTGGAGTTCCCTGATGATTGTTGATGTTGAGCATATTTTCACGTGTCTGTTGGCCATTTGTATGTCTTCTTTGGAAAAATGTTTATTCATCTCCTCTGCCCATTTTTAAATCAGGTTGTTTGGGGGTTTTTTTGGTGTTGAGTTGTATGAGTTCTTTGTATATTTTGGATATTAACCCATTATTGGATATATTGTTTGCAAATATCTTTTTCCATTTATTAAGCTGTCTTTTTGTTTTGCTGATAGTTTCCTTCACTGTGAAAAACCTTTTTAATTTGATGTAGTCCCTTTTGTTTATTTTTGCTTTTGTTTCTCCTGCCTGGGGAAAGATCCCCTAAAATATTGCTAAGACCAATGTCAAAGAGTATATTGCCTATGTTTTCTTATATGAGTTTTATGGTTTCAGGTCTTACATTTAAGTCTTTAACCAATTTTGAGTTTATCTTTGTATATGGTGCGAGATAGCAGTCTAGTTTTATTCTTTTGTATGACTGTACAGTTTTCCCAGGACCACCTATTGAAGAGACTCTTTTCTCCATTGCTTCCTATGTTGTAGGTTAATTGACTATATAAGTGTGGGTTTATTTCTGGGCTCTCCATTCTATTCCATTGATATGTGTGTTTGTTTTGCACCAGGGCAATTCTGTTTTGATTACTGTAGCTTTATCGCGTAGCTGGAATCAGGGAGTGTGATATCTCCAGCTTTGTTCTTCTTTCTCAAGATTGCTTTCATTATTTGGGGTCTTTTGTGTTTCCCTATAGACTTTAGAACAGTTTGTACTACTTCTGTGAAAAAATTTCTTTAGTGTTTTGATAGGGGTTACATTGAATCTGAAGATTACCTTGGGTGATATGATCATTTCAACAATATTAATTCTACCAATCCATAGACACAGTGTATCTTTCTATTTGTTTGTGTCACCTTCAATTTCTTTCATCAATGTCTTATAGTTTCCAAAGTACAAGTCTTTCACCTATTTGTTTATTGTGTTTATTATTTTCTTTATATAGTATACTATTATGTCATGTGCAAACAGTTACACTTTAACTCCTTTCTTTCCAATTTGGATTCCTTTTATTTCTTTTTCTTGTATGATTGCTATGGCTAGTACTTCCAATACTATGTTGAATGAAAGTGGCAAGAGTGGACATCCTTATCTTATTCCTGATCTTAAAGGAAATGCTTTCAACATTCTGCCTCTTTTTGCTAAACATCTTATTTGTGCTCTGCGTTGTATTTGATGTTGGGCTGAAGATGTGGCCTATATTTGAGAAGAATTTGAGGGAGGTTAGATATATGTTTTCCTTTCTCAACCAGCAGAAGGGAAAAATCAATGGGATATTTTTTTTCTAACTTTGAACATTAGAGCTCTACCATAAGAGAAAAGGACTTAGATCCAAGAAATCTAATTTCTAATATTATTTCCTCTATTTACTGTAAGTCGGTTGGAAAAGTTACTGAATCTCTCTGAGTCTCAGTTTTTCACATCAATAAAATGATTATAGTTAATATTTACTTCAGAATGGCTTTGAAGTTCAAATGGGATAATACTGGTGGAAGTACTTCATGAAATGTAAAGTGTTATATACAGGTGAAACAGTACTGCTGTATTAGTTAATAAATGTCTATTGACAATTTTGAACCCATGAAAACATAGATACCTTTAATGAGTTCTTGGTGTATTAAGTAAATATATTTATTGTCTACTATGTACCAGACACATTTTTATGGACGGGGTATATAACAAGAAATAAAATATGCTCTCCAAGAGTTAGGCAAGATGATGTAGCCATAACTGCTTTTAAAGGATTAGAAATAATTCTCTTTTCCCATAGGGATTCTTCAGCAAAAGAGTGGATTTGTTCAATTAGGTTTAGTCCTCTGAACATAAAGGTCATAGTTTGGCCTCAACACTTCAGACTGGCTATTCTCCTGGAAAACAAGCCAACATTCTACATTTTTCCTGTGACCTTTTTTTCACCTGACTTGGGTTTTTTGGATTGCAGTGAACTTTGTTCTCTTGACTTCAATACTAGCTTTTTCCCCATGTCTTATCTGCTTTTGACTTTTTTCTGATGTCACTTGTGTGTGTTTATCTACTAGTTGCCTGACTTCAATTAACAACTAGGTAAGTCATTTGTTCTAACTTATGCTACAACTCAATTTCACAGCCTTGCCCTACCCCAATAATCCCAAGGACCTAACCTGTTCCCAGTTTTGGAGTAATGAAGAGGTTGTAAGTTCACTATTGCTTCTTCCTTAAGGGTACTTATTTCAGCAGTTCAATTTTTGACATAAAGCACCAGAGCACCTAAAGAACTATTGTAATTGCAGGGTTAACATACACTCATGCATTTAGGAGGAGGTAGTTAATGATTTCTTGAATACTCACAGTTTGATGTTTTCCATTTTCTCTGTACAAAAGTTGTAGCATTATAACTTTTAAAGGCACAAATAGTAACAGGAGCCAGGATTATTTGTAGGAAAGACTGATGGTATATCTTCTATTAAATTACATTATTCTGAAAACTCAGATTTTATTTATGTTTCTCTATGTTTATATTTACCTATGAGAAAAATCATAAAGTAATTGGCTTAAGAAATACTTCCTTTATCAGATTATTTGGGGACATGCCTAACCACCAATGAAAAATAGCGACTTTATCTTAACAAATTTATTCCCAATCTTTCCTCCTATGTGAAGAATGTTGTATGGAATTGGAGGAAGGCTTGTCTCTCTTCCAAGATCAGAATTGTATGTTGCAAACACTGTCAAAGACACAGAAGAATATGGGCTTCCCTGGTGGTGCAGTGGTTGAGAGTCCGCTTGCCGATGCAGGGGACAGGGGTTCATGCCCCGGTCCGGGAAGATCCCACATGCCGCGGAGCGGCTGGGCCCGTGAGCCATGGCCGCTGAGCCTGCGTGTCGGGAGCCTGTGCTCTGCAACGGGAGAGGCCACAACAGTGGGAGACCAGCCTACCGCAAAAAAAAAAAAAAAAAAAAAAGACACAGAAGAAGAAACCGTGTCCACATAAATTGATGGGTGTAACAGATACTTAGAGGTAATTAGAACTATCAATCTCTTGGAGCTTTTCATTTATTGCAGCAGTAGCCATAGATGGTATCACCAAACCAAATATTCTTTGGTATTGCATTTACACAGAGGGTCAGGAATCATGTCAGTGTGTAAGCCTGCCCTAGTTGGGCTGGCATTAAGTACACAGAAACCAGTGAAGACTTGGTTGTAGTAAGTTCCTTCAGGAGTTTGAGTTCAATTTTTGTTACTGGTGCATTGTTCTGGTTAAAAATTTTCTTTGACTTGCTTGAATTCTTATTATGCAGACTCTTGTCTGGGCCCCCATTCCCTTGTGGCCTGCCTATCCTGTAAGTTCCAGGGTTTCTCTATGTCACTTAATAGTTAAGACTTCTGATGACTATTCTCCTTACTTTGGGACTCTTATGCTATAATGCTCCCTGAATTGAACTGAGGAAAATAAAATTATTTATCAGAGTTGGTATTTTACCTCTTCTGCATAGTTTCTATTCAAAGTTAGTTACTTCTTCGGTATATTTTTATTCTCAAGATATTCTAGTGCTGAAAAGCTCTTCAGTACCTCTTAAGTCAATTGATCCATAAGTAGTAATTCTAAAACTGTAAGTCTTATGATTTTTTAAACTTAAAATCGTATATTGGTTTACTTCTTAGTTGTTTCAGGTACCTGTTCTAATGTTTGAACTTATTCTGAAATTTGCTTTTATTGTAGAGCGTGTAATTCAGTCAATTCACTAAAAGGATAAATGCTCTTAGGAAAGAAAAAATACACAACTTCTCTTTGACAAGAACTCAAATTCAAAGGCCAAAGTTTATTGGTAATTTTTTGGTTTTTTAGCTTTTCTTGAATAGACAGATATGGCTGGAACCTAACAGCAATTCCAGACAGATTTGACAATTTACCAGGAGACTGCAGAATGACTTTGATGCTTTTGAAAATACAGCTAACAGGCATCTCAACTAGGGTCATCATCAGTCAACTGTTCAGCTTGACAGTCTTTTTCAATGTTTAGTCAAGACTGCACTGGAGTATATTTTTTTCTTTGAAGAATTTTTATGATATTTTCCCTAGAGCATCTGCTTTTAAAACTTAAAAATAGATACAGCATTCTAAATCTGGGGCACAAAACCATATCTGAAACTTGATGCCAGTCCAATAAGTATAATTTAACATGAAATAAGTGAGTAAAATATTGAGAAGCTTTTTAAAGTTTTTAAATAGTTCATGTACTGCCAGTACATTCTTAACAATGACTGATGCAAATGTAGCCCTACTTATTTTCTCTTTGCCGTGTAGCTCTCTCAAAATACTTTGACCATCATTATCATCATTATTATGATCAAAAAACTTTAAGACCAAATTACACGCATTGTATGTAGACTTTTTTAAAGCAAGTGATCTTTTTTTTTTGAGCAGTGGACAATCTAATAAAAATATTATTGGCACAGATTATTTCAAAATACCTTCATTGCAATATGATGATAGTGATGGGTGCCAAGTTTCTTTCTCTATTCCACTGTGAAGCCACAGCATGGCTAAGTAGAGGCTGCAAGTTTTCAGTACACAATTCATTTTAATTGCTCAAGAAAGAAGTACACTCAAGTTCAAAGATGAATTTCATAACCCCAATTACCAGTTATAAAGACATAATAGAAAAATTATCTAAATCAGTTATATTTGCTCAGAAGCACCTGATATAAAACTACAATTGTGATGAAAGTCCTTTTAATTAAATTGCCAGTTAAGTCAACAGTAAAATTATTATTTAATCTAGAACCAACACATTTATATAAATTACAATGAAAATCATTAATAATTAAAAACTTTAAAAATAAAATTTGTTAGTGCTAAGAAATTTTGGAAAATCTATGTGGTATGTTCAGAACACAAAATAGTAATGCTTTGATAAGATAAGTTTCATCAAATATAATTAAATACAGCAAGAGTTGTGGTGATATCTTAGGATATTTAGGTAAATTTTTCTCAAATAACCAATCAACCATCTGAATTGATGATATATTGTGTATCATCTCTCTCTCACACACACACATATATGTACATACATACATACATATATCTATATATCTATCAGTTATACAAGCTTCCCTGGGAAGGGGGTACCCTTGTGAGTAGCAGCTTTCTCTGTAGCTGAGACTAAACCTCAACTAAACCTCAACCTCAACTTGTTGCCTTGGGGCAACAAGTCATCCATTGAAGGAAGATTCTGGCAGCTCATCTCCATGTTCATAAATACAATTCTATAAGCCAGTTTAACTGATATCCTTGGACAGTGCTGATTAGAAGGAAAAAATTAGAAGTGGAGAAGTTGCCACACTAACAGAAATAACTTTAAACATGTTAAAATTGGGAAGAATTCTCTGAAATTAAAAAAATGAGTCCATTTAATAGTCTGGCAGATTTAACAACAACAGCTTCCAAAGGCACTATTATAGTACTCTAGAATAATAATTGATGTTCTTACTGATAATCCTGAATCAACAAGCCAAAAATCTATTCATCAGCTTCTGTTATTTTCTTGTAAAATATTTTGGTGCTTTAAAGTTTAAGTTCAGTTATCTAGAAACATTTTTATTGGTCTTTCTATCACCTTATGCTACGGGTTTCAGATCTGGCTGTGGGCAAGGTGAGGAGCAGCAAGAATGGGCGGTGTTGCAGGTGCTGTGATGCTGTGAATCAGTGAACCACACTGTGTGGCCTGTTCTCGAGAGGGGAAGTAAAGGACAGAGTCCAGAACTGAGCTACTTGTTAAAGGGGCCAAAATGAGGGTGGGAACCAGTTTGGAAATGAAAAAAAGAGCAAGAGTGGGTAGAATAGATGAACAAATATTGTTAACACGTACACATACAAGGCAAATCTGAAGGAATTTGCAAGGCAGAGGGTGGGTACCCATGGGGGCTTTTGGTACAGTTTACCACAACAACCTGAAGAGGGTGACCTAGAATGAAGAATATGTTAAAAAGTTCTGGCATAGGGCCATATTATGAATTATGCCATGTGAGGAAGCATTGTTAGTGTATTAGTTTCCTGGGGCTGCTGTAACAAAGTACCCAAAACTAGGTGGCATAAGACAACAGAAATTTGTTGTCTCACAGCTCTTGAGGCTAAAGTCAGAAAGCAAGATGTCAGCAGGGCTATCCTCTCTCTGACAGCTCTAGAAGAGAATCCTTCCTTGCCTTTTCTAGCTTCTGGTGTTTACTGGCAACCCTTGGAATTCCTTGGCTTGTAGATGCATCACACCAGTTACCTGGCATCTTCTCACTTTGTTTTCACATTGTTTCCCCTCTGTGAATGTTCAAATTACCCCTCTTCATAAGGACAACAGTCATATTGGAGTAGGGGCCACCCTAATGACCTCTTTTTAACTTGATTATCTCTGTAAAGACTCCATTTACAAATAAGGCCATATGCTGAGGTACTGGGGATTAGGACTTGTTGAAATAAATTTCTAGGCCCAAGATAGAGCCACTCCTGTGTGGGATGCCATGTCAGCAAACCAGAACTTAGATAACTTTTGTGTTCCTGTAAATACTCCCCTTTACCAGAAACACAGTATGTCCAGCCAGGCAATGCCCAACTGCCAAGAATCTGTAATGATTTCTTTGTTCTAAATAAGGTCAGATATGCAATCCCAGCCAACCAATTTAAGCCAAATACTCTTCCCTTATTCCCTGATTGCCTTCTTTTATTATAAAAGCTCACAGTCCTGTTCCTTGCCTTGTAGTTCTCTGGACTCTTGAGAGGGCAGACTGTCTACTTCATGAAGCAAAAAAATAAAATTTACTTAGATCAGTTAAATTGTACTCTTTGAATATTTTAACAGATTTAAGCATATCATTTTGAGGGAACACATTTCAACCCATAACAGGTAGATTCTCATTAATCTTACTCCACATGCTTTAAAATTTCATAGAGTTCATTCAGATTTTGTCATCATGTTGTCTATCCCTTTTAATTTTTGATTTTATACATTTTGTCTTTTATGGAATTTTTATGACTTTTACTGAAAGCTTGGAAGCGTTATCCTGGAGTTGGTATCCAGATACCAGTTTGAACAATGCTGTTGTTCTGCTCTCTTGAATGTATATTGCATGGTGATTTAACAGTTTCTCTTAATATTTTTAGGAAAATGTTTAGAGGAAAAAGGAAATCAGATAAAAGTTGAGCAATGATTTGGTGAGGTGGATTTGGATTGTGTCACTATGTAAGCTCAAATCTCTATAATAAATCCCTTATTTCATATATCTCCTAGTGGTTCTGCTTCTCTGATCAAACCCTGACTGATGCAGTTGTTAGAGGAAGCAGCAGCTCAAGCTCTGAAAATCAGTTAGAATTTATTTTAGATCCAACCCATCCAAAAAGTGAATCAAGTACAATTTTGAAGGACAGTTTGATATACCACAGAAAGTAGATAAAGCATCAGAATTGATGTGATCCAAAACTGTGTTTTGGCCAGCTTTTGTTTGGTAGTTGTTTCTCTCCTGTATTTGACCTAATAAAGTCAGGGGTTTGCTTCAACTAAGCCATTTGTCATTGCCTATAAATCTGTTCTATGTTTGTTGAAGATATCATGTAACAAAGTAATAATTAATAAAAATATTCAAAACAGGCATCAACTCTCTCTTACTGACTTCCAGTTTATTAATGCATGAACACATATGCATGTTTTTTATTCAAAGACACTGTATCTATTAAGGACTAAAGTGTAGTTTTAAACTATAGTAGCCACCAAACAACAACCAAAAAAAAAAAAAACCCCAGAAAAATGTGATTCATACCAGGCTTTCTTTGTGAACGATAAAATGTGACTAATAGTTCTCTAAAGAAAAAATGCACAACAAAGGCTACTTACCTAAGTAACATTTTATGCCAAAATAGCACAGTGATTTATAATATTATAGGCCATTTCAGAAGTTGCTACAGGACACCTCGTGCAGATAGTGTACTGTGTGGTGCAAATTACAGTGATTTGTGGAAGTGTAGAGTGGAAGACTGGAGCAATAAAGAAGGAAGAATAATGTTCTTCCTTGAATCACTGGGGAAAAGCACAGCTCAGCACACACCCCCAGGCAACTTTGAATAGTACAGTGCATTGAAGTTCAAGTCTCTGAAATGTTAAACCTAAATGACAATGAGATTACATTAGAAAAATAATCAAGATGACAAGCAGCTCAGTTGATGCTGTGAATAGTATCTTCATAAAAATCACTTATGGTGTGGTACACTGGGAAGCACTGCAAGTTATTAGGTGAGGGAAATAGTATTTACTTCTTAAATAACTGAGGGAAGGGGAGCCAACCACAAGTCAGAATTTGGCTGGGCAAAGAATTTTTAATCTAGGCTTCAATCATGACCCATTTCTTGATTCATTGTGTGACCCTCAGAAAGTTGAAGGTAGATTGGATAAAGTAGTGAGTCTAATTCTGTCTGCTGCACAAGTGAAAAGGAGAATCATATGTTCAGGAAGTAGGAGGCTCTCAATAGCCTCACCCCAGGAAAGAAGAAATGCCTCATGCCCTTCATAGCCTTTGTGAATGCTGCCATGTCTGTGTTTCATCCTCTGGCCTTATAATCCTGTAAATTAGGAAGTAAGAATGTGTAATGAATGGGCAGGATTGGGCAAGGAATCATGTTCCATGCACGCCTCTGTGACACTTCTAGATACTTCTCTAGGCAGTTGTGAATATACCCAAGTGAATCTTTAGGATATCTTAGTCATATGAAAGAAAATGCAAGAGTGAAAGAAAGAGAAAGGGACATATTTTCCCTTTTAAGTTAGGGGGACATGTTTCACATCCTTCTGGGTTTAAAGGGGATGTTGCACTCTTAAATTTGAATGACTTTTGAGCACCTGCAGAACAAAATATTGTGAATTCAGAGTAATATATCTGGAGAAAAGTCAAGAGAAAAAATAGATTGTGCATCTAAGGAACTCATGCCAGTCGGTATTCACAGCATGCAGGAACAGTCAGCAATATGTGTCTTTGTTAAGAACACTTATTTGTTTAAATGGGGGCTTCCTTCTAACAAGAGGCACTGACATTTAAAACAGGTTTGGGAAAGTGTCTGCTGAATGTGTGTTCCTTTGCTTGAATTAATGCTGAACCAACAGGCTGAAGAGTTTGGAGGAATCTGAATCCTGAAGGTGCATTTCAATGGCCAGAAGAACTGAGAAATTATTTATCATCATGAAGACTTTGTTTTCAAATTGTAAACTGGGCATAGTACCAGTTTCTGCCTCATAGACTTTTGCAAAGGTTCAACTAAATAGGAGATAACGCATGGAAATCACTTAGCTTGGCAGTTGGAATATAGACCACAGATGTTATCTGTCATTCAATTACTCTCATGAGAATAGAAATTCAAACAGAAATGCCATGAATTAACCTTCTCTTACAATGTTATTGAAGTAAACATTGACCAAATAAACTCAAAGAGCTTGGTAGTAAGTGGAGCACAAATAAGTTTGTGACTTTCAGAGTGAATTTTGAACAGACGTTAAGATACTAGGGCAATTCATAATCCAGTAAAATAAATGGCTTAACATGCCACCTTGGTTAAAATTCTTTGTAATGTAAACATTTTGTACTCTTTCCCTATTTTATTTAGGAAAAATTTATTTTTAGTAAGGAGACTCCATCTGTTTGTGAGTGCCCATAAAGGGAAAGAAATTTAAAGTCAGCAAGAGAAGATATTTTTATAGTTTTGTGATATATTGAATGTGCTTCAAATAATTTTACCTGAAAGCCATCAGGGGAATTGCTAATGCCATCAAGTCTGACAAGGATTTCTGATCTCAGTACTTTTCCAGGCTACATAGTTGTTATAATGTTTAATTATTTCCTTAAATAGTTGATTTCATTTAAAATGTATTTTGTTTACGATCAACAGTTGATAACATCTTGATCATTTTAAATAGTTATCCTTCAGTGTTCATATGCTCTGTACTTCTTGCTGAATATTTATATATCTTATAAGATGGGCTCAAAGTATTACCTTGATCTTTTTGGTTAATAATATTAAGAGTTAAGAATGATAGTTTATTTGTATGCTTTAAGAAAGCATTTATCTAGTATTATGATGTCTTTTGAGAAATATTCTCAATTTTTAAAAATCAAATTGTATCTGGATTCATCTTCATAGTGATTTATATGTTGAAATGACATTCTTATAAATGAGATCCCAAATTTTTATAGATATTTCCCCAAGAATATAAACAGAGAAAACAACTGTGATTCATAGATAAAATACAGTTTAATTATTGTGAGGAAGGAGAGAGGAGCAGATATCCCATGTCCTTTCTTTTCCTAATCCACTCATTCTTTAATGAACTCCTAAAAATCCCTTTTTTTAGGTCGAGCCTCTCTGGTCCTTTTGCTATAGGTTAAAAGTAAGAACTGTTCTGCCCTCTATCATCTTCTCATGTTAATTACCTCTACATACCTCAGTTTTCTTATCTATAAAATAGGGCTAGTAAATTGTACCTACCCCATGGGGTTGTGAGGGATAAAGAAGTGTAGAGTGTCTGAATTGATGCCTTGCAAAAAAAGTGCTTATGAAATATTGACTACGTCATCATCATCACCATCATCATCATCATCATATATTTTGGTCTCTATTTCAGTTAGTGTAGCTGCATCCACCCTAACACTAATGAAAAATCCTAGGAATCCTCATTCTTCTCCCCAGCCTCCATTTGTTATTAACCACTTCCTCCTTTCCTTTCCTGCTACACTGCCCTAGTTCAAACCTCCCTCATCACTACCCAGAACAGCTCCAACAGCCCCTTATCTCGTCCCCCTTCCTTCAGCTTGTATTCTGCAATTTATGCTCCCCTAGCCCTACAGTTCCAGTTCTGAAACAGACCTTATTAAAATTCTGAGCCCCCATGCCACTGTGTGGTTTGGACAAACCCCTTATCCTCCATATTCCTTGGTTTCTTCATTTGAAAACAACTATTTGCATTTCTTATGTGGAAATGTTGCAATGCTGAAATGCATTCAGAACCCTTTGATTTCATAAAGTACCATGCAACACTGGTTATTATTAAGATGAAAACTAACAGAAGCCAGGTTTAGAATGGTTATAAATAAATATTAGACACAATTGGGTTTATCTTTACATTTTCAAAATAATTTACATCATTCATTAAATAAAATTACATATATGTAGTCTGGAGTAAGATTGGGCCACATATAAAAAAAGGGAATGTCAGGAAAGTGTAAATCACTTATTACATGATTATTTTTGTTTGCTACTATTTGCCAGAACTGAGGACACAAAGACAGGAGCTCAAAGTGTCTGTTCTATTTTTACTCTTAGTATAAAAATAGCACACTCAAACTGGGACTCAAATTAAGGAGTGGATTTGACCTAAAATGACAGCACATTTATTAGCTGAAAAATCTTAAACTCAACATATGGAACACTACTACCACTGCTGTTCTCACTGCTGCTATTGGAAATGCCTAATCACAACTACTTATTTTGAGTACTTACATGTGCAAGGCCATGTGGTAAGCATTTAAAAACATTGTCTCATTTTATTCTTTTTCATTTTAATTTATTTTTTAATTAATTTTTATTTTATATTGGACCATAGTTGATTTACAGTGTTGTGTCAGTTTCAGGTATAAAGCAAAGTGATTCATTTATACATATACATATATCTATTCTTTTTCAAATTCTTTTCCCATTTAGGTTATTACAGAATATTGAGCAGAGTAGGTCCTTGTTGGTTATCTATTTTTTAAAAAGTTTTTTTATTTTATTATTTGGCTGTGTTGGGTTTTAGTTGCAGCACACGGGATCTTTGCAGCATGTGGGCTTCTCTAGTTGTGGCACACAGGCTTATCTCTAGTTGTGGCATGCAGGCTCCAGACTGTGTGGGCTCAGTAGTTGTGGCACGTGGGCTTAGTGGCCCTGCGGCCTGTGGGATCTTAGTTCCCCAACCAGGGATTGAACCCATGTCCCCTGCATTGGAAGGCAGATTCTTAACCACTGGACCTCCAGGGAAGTCCTTGGTTGTCTATTTTAAAACTCCCAATTTATCCCTCCTCCTCACCTTTCCCCTTTCGTAACCATAAGTTTGTTTTCTAAGTCTGTGAGTCTGTTTCTGTTTTGTAAATAAGCTCATTTCATTTTAGATTCTGCATATAAGCAATATTATATGATATTTGTCCTTCTCTGTCTGACTTACTTAGTATGATAACCTCTAGGTCCATACATGTTGCTGCAAATGGCATTATTTCATTCTTTTTAATGGCTGAGCTGAGTATTATTCCATTGTATATATGAATGGTAAATGGGATTGTTTTGTTACTTTCTCTTTTTGATCTTTCATTGTTAGTGTATAGAAATGCAACAGATTTCTGTGTATTTATTTTGTATCCTGCAACTTTACTGAATTCATTGATGAGATCTAGTAGTTTTCTGGTAGCATCTTTAGAGTTTTCTATGCATAGTACGATGTCATCTGCAAACAGTGGCAGTTTTACTTCTTTTTCTTCTCTGATTGTTGTGGCTAGGACTTCCAAAACTATGTTGAATAAGTGGCTAGAGTGGACATCCTTGTCTTTTTCCTGATCTTAGAGGAAATGCTTTCAGCTTTTCATCATTGAGTATGATGTTGGCTGAGGTTTGCCGTATATGATCCTTATTATGTTGAAGTATATTCCCTCTGTGTCCTATCCTGGAGAATTTTCATCATAAATGGGTGTTGAATTTTGTTAAAAGCCTTTTCTGCATCTATTGAGATGACAATATGGTTTTTATTCTTCAATTTATTGTTGTGGTGTATCACACTGATTGATTTGTGGATATTGAAAAATCCTTGCATCCCTGAGATAAATCCCACTTGATCCTTTTAATGTATTGTTGGATTTGGATTGCTAGTATTTTGTTGAGGATGTTTGCATCTATGTTCATTGGTGATGTTGGCCATAATTTTCTCTTTTTTGTGGTATCTTAACCTGGTTTTGGTGTTGGGGTGATGGTGGCCTCATAGAATGTGTTTGGGAGTGTTCCTTCCTCTGCAATTTTTTGGAAGAGTTTCAGAAGGATAGGTGTTAACTCTTCTCTAAATGTTTGATAGAATTTGCCTGTGAAGCCATCTGGTCCTGGACTTTTTTTGTTGGAAATTTTTAAATCTCTGTTTCAATTTTGGTACTTGTGATTGGTCTGTTCATATTTTCTACTTCTTCCTGGTTCAGTTTTGGGAGATTGTAACTTTCTAAGAATTTGTCCATTTCTTCTAGGTTGTCCTTTTTATTGGCATATAGTTGGTTGTATTTCTGTGGTGTCAGTTGTAACTTCTCCTTTTTCATTTCTAATTTTATTGATTTGAGTCCTCCCTTTTTTTCTTGGTGAGTCTGGCTAAAGGTTTATCAATTTTGTTTATCTTTTCAAAGAACCAGCTCTTAGTTTCATTGATCTTTTCTATTGTTTTCTTTGTCTCCATTTATTTCTGCTCTGCTTTTATGATTTCTTTCCTTCTACTAACTTTGGATTTTATTTGTTCTTCTTTCTCTAGTTGCTTTACATGTAAGTTTAGGTTGTTTATTTGAGATTTTTCTTGTTTCCTGAGGTAAGATTGTATTGTTATAAGCTTCCCTCTTAGAACTACTTTTGCTGCGTCCTGTCAGTTTTGGGTCATTGTGCTTTCAATTTTGTTTGTCTCTAGGTATTTTTTGATTTCCTTTTTTATTTCTTCAGTGATCTATTTGTTGTTTAGTAGAATATTGTTTAGCCTCCACATGTTTTTGCTTTTTACAGTTTTTTCCTTGTAGTTGGTTTCTAATCTCACAGTGTTGTGCTTGGAAAAGAGGCTTGATATGATTTCAATTTTCTTAAATTTACCAAGGCTTACTTTGTGGCCCAGCATGTGAGCCTTCCTGGAGAATGTTCTATGTGCACTTGAATGGGTATTCTGCTGCTTTCAGATGGAATGCTCTATAAATATCAATTAAGTCAATCTGGTCTAATGTGTCATTTAAGGCCTTATTGATGATTTGTGTTTTCTTATTGATTTTGTGTCTGGATGATCATTTCATCATTGATGAAAGTGTTGTGTTAAAGTCCCCCACTATTGTTGTGTTACTTTCGATTTCTCTTTTTATGGCTGTTAGTATTTGCCTTATCTGTTGAGGTGGTGCATATATATTTACAATTGTTTTAACTTCTTGGATTGATCCCTTGATCATTATGTAGTGTCCTTTTTTTTCTCTTGTAACAATCTTTATTTTAAAGTCTATTTTGTCTAATATTAGTATTGGTACTCCAACTTTTTTTAAAATTTCCATTTGCGTGGAATACCTTTCTTAAGGTAAATATTGATATGTATGTTTTTATTGCCATTTTGTTAATTGTTTGAATTTGTTTTTCTAGGTTTTTTTTCTTTCCTTCCTCTTTTGTTCTCTTCTCTTGTGATTTGATGACTAACTTTAGTGTGTCTTTTGATTCCTTATTCTTTTTTGTCTTTGTATCTATTGTAGGTTTTTGGTTTGCAGTTATCATAAGGTTTTGATATAGTAACCTGTATATAAACAAGATTGTTTTAAGTTGCCAGTCTTTTAATTTCAAATGTATTTCCAATATCCTGAATTTTTACTCTCCTCTTCTCATGACTGCAGGTTTTGATATCATATTTGTGTGTGGATGATTTCCTACCTTTACTGTTTGTTTTCTTTTACCAGTGATCTTTTCCATTTGTAATTTTCTTGTTTCTAGATGTGGTCTTTTCTTTTCTGCCTAGAGAAGTTCCTTTAGCATTTGTTGCAAAGCTGGTCTGGTTTTGCTGAATTCTCTTATCTTTTGCTTGTCTGTAAAGCTTTTGATTTCTTTGTTTAATCTGAAACAGAGCATTGCTGGGTAGAGTATTCTTAGCTGTAGTTTCTTCCTTTTCATCACTTTAAATATATCATGCCACTCCCTTCTGACCTCTAAAGTTTCTGCTGAAAAATCAGCTGATAACCTTATGGGAAATCCCTTGTATATTATTTGTTGCTTTTCCCTTGTTGCTTTTAATATTTTCTCTTGGTATTTAATTTTTGTCAGTGTGATTACTATGTGTCTCTCTGTGTTGCTCCTTGGGTTTATCCTGCCTGAGACTCTCTGTGCTTCCTGGACTTGGATGACTGTTTCCATTCCCATGTTAGGGAATTTTTCAGGTATTATCTCTTCAAATATTTTCTCCAGTCCTTTCTCTTGCTCTTCTCCTCTGGGACCCCTATAATGTGAATGTTGATGTATTTAATGTTGCCTCAGAGGTCTCTTAGACTGTCCTCATTTCTTTTCATTCCTTTTTCTTTATTCTGTTCTGCAGCAGTAATTCTGTCTTTCAGGTCACTTATCCATTCTTCTGCCTCATTTATTCTGCTATTGATTCCTTCTAGAGTACTTTTCATTTCAGCTATTGTATTGCTCATCTCATAGTTTTTTCTTTAATCTTCTAGCTCTTTGTTACACATTTCTTGTATCTTCTTGATCCTTGCCTCCATTCTATTTCTGAGATCTTGGATCATCTTTATTGTCATTTTCTGAATTTTTTTTTTCAGGTAGGTTGCCTGTCTCCACTTCACTCAGTTGTTCTTTTGGGGTTTTTATCTTGTTCCTTTGGGACATATTCCTCTGCTGTCACATTTGATTTAACTTTCTGTGATTGCAATTTCCATTCTGCATGCTGCAGGATTGTAGTTCTTCCTGCTTCTGCTGTCTGTCCCCTGGTGGATGAGAATGTTCTAAGGGGCTTGTGCTGGCTTCCTGGTGGGAGGGACTGGTGCCTGCCCATTGGTGGGTAGAGCTGGGTCTTGTCCCTCTGGTGAGTAGAGCCATGTCAAGGGGTGCATTTATTGGGCAGCTGTGGGCTCAGGATGACTTTAGGCATCCTGTCTGCTGATGGGTGGGTCAGTGTTCCCTTCCTGTTGGTTGACTGGCCTGAGGCATCCCAACCTTGGAGCCTACAGGTTATTGGGTGGGGCCAGGTCTTGGTGAGAAAATGGCGGGCTCCAAGGGAGCTCATACAAATAAGTACTCCCCAGAACTACTGCTACTAGTGTCTTTGTCCCCTCAGTGAGCCACAGCCGCCCTTTGCCTCCACAGGAGACCCTCCAATACCAGCAGGTAGGTCTGGCCCAGGATCTTGTGAGGTCACTGCTTTTTCCCCTGGGTCCTGGTGTGCACAAAACCTTGAATGTACCCTCTAAGAGTGGAGTTTCTGTTTCCCTCAGTTCTGTGGAATTCCTGTAATCAAGCCTTGATGGCCTTCAAAGCCAGATGCTCTGGGGGCTCCTCCTCCTGATGCCAGATCCCCAGGCTAGGGAGCCTGACGTGGGGCACAGAATTTTCGCTCTTGTGGGAGAACTTCTGTGATATAATTATTTTCCAGTTTGTGGGTCACCCACTTGGTGGGTATGGGATTTGATTTTATTGCGATTGTGCCCCTCCTAGTGTCACATAGTGGTTTCTTTGTCATTGGATGTAGGGTATGTTTTTTGTAGTTTACAGCGATTTTTTGTCACTGGTTGTTCAGTAGTTGTGATTTCCGTGTTTTTGTATAACAGTCCTGTTTTGTATAACAGTCCTGTAAGATTGAGCTATTATGGTCACTAAACAAGAACATAGATATATAAGCATTAAGTGACCTCTACTTTTTTCCATCCTTCAAAATAATCCTATGGGTAGATATCTTTCCATTTTACCTACAAGGAAATTGAGGCCTGTAAATAATTTGTCATATAGGGCAGAGCTGGTTAATGGCTGAGATGGCACCTGAACCTCTGTCTACTTGAACTTTTGTATGATAATAATATATATATATATATAAGAGTACTATGGGGCTTCCCTGGTGGCGCAGTGGTTGAGAGTCTGCCTGCCAATGCAGGGGTCACGGGTTCGTGCCCCGGTCCGGGAAGATCCCACATGCTGCAGAGCGGCTAGGCCCGTGAGCCATGGCCGCTGAGCCTGCGCGTCCGGAGCCTGTGCTCCGCAACGCGAAAGGCCACAACAGTGAGAGCCCGTGTATCGCAAAAAAAAAAAAAAAAAGAGTACTATGGTTTACTATAACTGATTCATTTCTTTCCATTGGTATTGGTGAAGCCCTTAGCTAGGAGTGGCTTATCAGTCTTTACTCTTGCTTATCATTCTTTGTTCTTGTTTCCTAGTTTCTGAGTCAAGTGTTGATCCACTTTGCTAGTACCTGGGGGATATTTTCTATGATTGTTCAGCCTTTTGCTTATTGCCTTTCTAGGCTTTGCTATTTAAGAGTTACATGCTTGATCTAAGGTTACACAAGCTTTGGAAATGTGACTAGTTAATTTTATTCATTTACTAAACCTACTTGGATATAACACATACTTGTGAAACTCTAGACTGACAGGGAAATTGTTTTGGTAAATCTTTGAGATCCTCTATTAAATCATGCACATTTATCTTAAGTTGATTTATCTTTCCTAATAAAGTTTACAAATATACCATAATGAAACACTCAGAATAGGTCTCAGTTCACAGGTGCAGTGATTAATGCAGCTCTGGAGAAACTGCCTTAACAGCTGAGTGACAAATTATACAAATGTGTGTAGCTACATCAATTGAGAAATTTGATCCCCTTCTTCAGATAAATAAATAATCCATTCAAATAGAAGACCACAGTTTTGTGATTAAAATTTAATATGCACTTAAAGAATATGTATATCTGTGGCAAGTGCTGTGAATATTTGTACATGAATGTACTATTGCTTAGGTCTATATATGGCAAGAGACTGACAGGAATCAAAAAAAAGATTTTTTGATTATGGGTAGTATATTATTTATACATTATAGACAAATAGATATTCATATGTGTGTACACCAATTTATCATTCACAATTGGTTCTGGAAAATAGATTTGTTTCTTTAGTAATGTATTTATCAATACATTATTCAACTTATCAGTTGGAGTTTAAATTGCTTATAAATTAATCTCACAGTAAAAATTACCATTTGTGAGGACATAAAAATTATACCTCAGAGCAATTTACAGTAAATGAAACAAAAGAATTTAAGTCATAAGTTAATGACAATATTTTTGTACTGTGTACTCATTTTTTTATTAGCAAATTTGACACCGATTGAAGTAGGTGTACAAATTTCCATATAAGTTTCATTTCTGTATATGTATAAATAAACAAATAAATAAATACTGTACTTCATTAATAGGGTAAGACTATATACAGATTATATACATTCTAGTTAATTTGAATATTATTTTTAATCATTCACATGAAAAAATATGTACATATATAAATATATTTATATATTAATGATTTATTTTGTTTTGCAGTTATTATAGGCGTGTGCATATGTAATTTATAGACTGTCCTTCAAAGGACAGATTGGTCAATTATATGATATGTAACACTTTATTTTATATAAATGAGTTTTGTAACTAACTAGTTTTAATTTATATAAATATTTTGATAATTATACTTTAAAATAGAAATATATGTGCTGAATTGCTTTAATTTTAATTGAAGCATTATTCTCTCTGGAATTAATTCATTTGAAATAGTAATAGTCTATAGAAAATTATCACGGTAAATTTGGTTATTATTATTATTAGTTTTGTGATATAGGATTGATACCTAAGGTGTATCTAGAAAAACATACCTGTAATATGTTACTGTTGACTATGTAGCAGGAAGGGTTGAACCCATATAAAATGTATGTTTGAGAAAAAGTATTTATGTATTTAAATTAAACCTTTTTTAATCCATGTAAATTTCTCAAGGTTTACCTCAGTAATAATAATATTATTATTACTAGTAACAATGATAAATGAGTGATTACTATATCTAGAAACTGTGCTAGGATCTTTATATTCATTAAAGTTTTTATATTCACTGAAAATTTAGTGTTCATAAAATTTGTATGAGGTATTATCATTACCTTTATTGTGTAGATTAGGATATTGAAACTAAGATTAAGTGACTTGCACAGGATAATTTTACAAGTAAGTATTTGAGAAGTGAGTAGACTTCTGAGGAATATCCAGGAACTGACAAAAAATTTCATACATCTGTCTGTCAAAGACAAATCAGTGATTATGTTATTGTTCTTGGAATGAATTTTAAGACTATTCAGAATATATTGCAGGGACTAATCAAAAACATTTGGGAGAAGCTGAGTTTGTGATTTGTTGGATTCTCTTTGGACATATACCAGCAGATACTAACAGATGTTCACACAAAGTCATGAAGATTACATAGACTTAGATAAAATGAAGTAAGATTTTTTTAATTGCTTATTTTGCTATTTCTTTCTTAATGTTCTATGTTCTTGTTTACTTGCATTGTCACTATATATATACATATATACATATATATGTATATATATACACACTTGTATATTTTTCAGTTGTTTTCAAGCAAGGTCCAATTGATGTGAAATTATTATGATGCTAATTATGTTTCAGTACATATAGTTTTTTGTATATGAAATACAGAACAGAAAAAAGGTGAAAATTTTAAAAATAAGGGAAAAGAACTAGAAAATAAATAAAAATAAGAACTTATGAAATTGGAATCAGAAAGAAAATTGATCAGTATGAACTTAGGGCCTTAGAAAACTTTTCTTACATAATTTGATCAAAACAACTTGCCAAAGGGAAAAAAAAAATCATCTAATATAGCCCCATCTCTTTAAAAATCCATGAAAAATGCAGGAGTATTTTATAATTAATTTTTTAAAAGATGTCCTTGGGCTTCCCTGGTGGCGCAGTGGTTGAGAGTCCGCCTGCCGATGCAGGGGTCACGGGTTCGTGCCCCGGTCCGGGAGGATCCCACATGCCACAGAGCAGCTGGGTCCGTGAGCCATGGCTGCTGGGGCTGTGTGTCCAGAACCTGTGCTCCGCAACGGGAGAGGCCACAGCAGTGAGAGGCCCGCGTACCGCAAAAAAAAAAAAAAATGTCCTTAGTTCTTTGAGTTTTAAATGTAATATTGGGAAGAGAACGGATCTGGGATAGTCTGTCAAATGAAGGCATAGGAATTCAGAAGGGGGTACAGTTGGGACGGCTAGGTGCCATTCTGAGGTGCAAGCCATACAGGTGAAGGTAGCTGGCTAGTGTAGAAAAAAATACAAGATTAAAAGCAATGATGAACCAAAAAGAATTGTGTCTACACTGAGTCCAGAGTTTATAGAACTGGGGACAAGAAAATATATTCAACTGAAAAGTTATGGTGAAGTAATTTTATTGTGCAGAGACAATTCAATAGGAACTGTTGCAAGATAAACGTGTTCCTTTTGTAATACAACTAAAGTTTTCAATTCTTGTTATTAGTGTTTTCTAGATGAAGTTGATGGATAAATAGTTATCACTATATATCATGCTCAGGAGTCAGTCACAGTCCTTTTGTGCATAACCTATTATAGTTATGACCCCAGAAAATATTTTTAAAACCCTTCTGAGATGATACACAGAAGTAAAAGATATATTAAGATTCTAAATCCTAGACATTGTAATGAGCCTTAATTATTGTGAAGCAGCAGAAAATAAGAGAAACATATATCACACCTAGCAGAATATGGTGAGTTTATTGGTGTCTGATTGTTAAAAGGTATGTTTTACTCTATGTATGTAGCCATGGAAAGCAGTATAAATATCCTGTTGCTGCTGTTACAAAAAGGGTCTCCAATATGCAAGGTAGACATTTAGTAAGCTGAAAAGAGTCTCTGGACAATGGAAGGTCAATGACATGAATTCTTCCTTTACCTAACCTAGGCTCATGTGTGCTATTGATTCTGCTGTATCTGCCTGTACAATATTATTTCTCTCTTCAGTCGTACTATTCACTATAGCTCACAATGCCTCCTTCATAAGTTCCACTAGACTAGAATATCTTTCTTCCTGGTCTAGGTTTCCCTCTCAGAATGCTGTACACACGTAGAAGAACTGTGAACATGAAGATTCCGTAATACACAACCTATCAGAGAGTACCTTGAGGGTTCTGCTTTGTGATGTCTCAAGGAAAAGAGTGGTCATTTGCCTCTCAAATAGCCTCTGGTTAGCTGCCTTTGAGCCGTCAAGATGCCTATGTCTTCTCTCCGAGCAGCCATTTTATCTCAAATGATAGCTGTAAGCAATGTGTCTCCTCCTCCACTTCTCAGTATTCCAAGTGAGTGGGGAAAATCTGGAGGGTCTGCCATTGTTTTCAGTGTACTTACCCCAGAGAAGAGAAGTGGGGCATTTGAGGGTTGTTAGACACACTGGGAGTCTTACTGACAGCATAGTGGAATGGAAAGAACATAGATGTGCAATTCCTGCTTTGTTCTCCTGAAGCCATTTCTATTCTGTAGGTCTCCAGTATTTTTACCCAGTAAAATGAGGGTTTTTATGAACTCTCAGAAGTTCAAATAACAAATACTTTTAAAGAGGAGAGAAAACAAAGTCTCAGAGAAGTCACTTGGCTTACCGATGATCAGGCCCCTTGTTTCTGACAGGTCTTCCTGTGCCTACCCAGAGTTAGTTTTACTGCCTTTCATAAGCTATTTAATACATACTTTTTACTAGGAGAATTCTTATTTAAATTTTTTAAGAAAAATAAGAGATAATTCCCATTATCCTTGTTTTGAAATTTATTCTCATTTTATTTTAATTTTGTAGTTTTTGATTTATGATATCATAAGAATTATAAATATAAATATTTTCAAGTTTATACAATTTACAGTATTTTCTTATTTTATATAGTCAGCCTAACCCAGAATATTTTTCTCAAGACTTTTCTTCATACACATCAAATTCATAGATCTATTATTTGGTCACTAATAATATGTAATAGTCCTAGTGATAGTTGAGATTTTAAAAATCTTTCAGATACCAGTGGTAATAATTGTGACTCTTTCAACTTCAATAAAGCATTTACCTTATTATTTTAATATTCATTGGGTAGATTTCTGTTATTGATCTGAAAAAGCTAACCCATCTATTCTTTTATCTTCCTGTGAGAGTTGACTCTTTTATGTATACATATTTTTAAATTAATGATCATAGTCTCCAGGGAAAAAGTTGCCACAGGCAGGAGTTGATACCCTTTGAAATGGGTAATGCTATACTTATGTCTTGAACAGTATTAGACAAAGTTCTTATGTTAAATCAAATTTATTCCTACACATGTTATTTTATATGTTTTTATTATTGTTATGAAAAATTTCTTATATATAGCCAAAGTTATATTTCAATACAAGTTGAAATAAATATTAAATGTAATTTTGCCAAAAACCACAGTTTCTACTGTGCAGAAAAAAGTCACCCTAAGACGATTTCTTTTTTAGCAGCCTAGGAAGTGCAGTATCTGGGAGTTAAAAGATCAAATTAATTTAGAATCAATGGGATGAGATATGTGCTACCCTCTGTAGTGTCTCCCAAGGACACTTAACTTGTGTGAAGTGATTAAAAGATGAAAAATCAGCAGCATTTAAGTCTCAGAACTGAATAGAGCATAATGGAAAGCAGTGGAGCTCCCAATTTTCCCTTTAGAGGTTCCTGCTTGATGTTCTATGTGTGACTTCTCTTTGGAGACGTGTCCTGCTTGCTCAGTAACTGTGTCTTTTTGCTAACTCTAGCAAGTCGGCAATTTCCCTTAGCGAACTCTATCATCACTGCTGAAACAATGACCTCAGGAAAGCATATGTGAGAATGCTTTCAATCCATAATACGACTGAACCTGAATTATAAAGGAGATATAAAAGGGAGTGATTCAAAATGTAATGGACATAAATAGGAAGGCTCAGTTAAGGACCTTAAGGAAAATCTAGGCATTATATACATTCTGGTTTACTTTGAATGCACTTAGCCAGGTTACATTTAGTGAGTCATGCCTATCTTCTCTATAAATTTTATATGTGAATAATGTTTATTGAGGGCTTTCTATAAGCAGTGTGTGAGCATTTTGCATGTTTTGTTGTTATTTCATTTATTTCCCGCAATGAACCTATGAGCTCTGTTGTAGGCAGAACAATGGCCCTCAATGATGTGCATGTCCTAATCCCCTGAACCTGTGAAGATGCTATGCTTCTTGGCAAGTGGAATGAAGAGGAATGGAAGATGGAATTGGGGGTGCTAAACAGCTGACCTTGAGATGGGAGAGTCTTCTGGATTATCTGCTGGTCCCACTGTAATAACAAGAGTCCTTCTCGGTGGAAGGAGGAAACATTTATGAGTCAGATGCAGGATGAGAAAGGCTTGACTGGCCATTACTCGCTTTGAAGATGGAAGGGGGCCATGAGCCAAGGAATTCAGGTGGCCCCTAGAAGCTGGAAAAGGCAAAGAAATGGATTCTCCCCAAGAACTTCCAGAAGGAATACAGTCCTGCTGACAGCTTGATTTTAGCTCAGTGAGACCTATTTCAGACTTCTGACTTCCAGAACTGTAAGATAATAATGTTGTGTTGTCTTGAAGCCAGTAGGTTGGTGGTAATTTTTACAGTGGCAATAGAAAACTAACACATGGTCTATTTTACAGTTAGGCATAGTGAGGCTTAAGTTTCATGCTAAAGTTCACATAGTTGTCAAGTGATAGAGACTCTTCATAGTATCATCCATGTAATGAACTTTCTCTACTTATGAAAACAACAAACCAGAGTGTCAGCAGCATGCTTGTTTCCTCCTTGTCCACTACCCTGAAATCCCTGCACAGTTTACTAGTTAAATGATGGTTGTGCATTTGTTGAATTTTGCCATTTTCACTACTTTGACACTTTAGATTTAAGGAAGAGAATGTATCCTCATCTTCAACACCCGCCCCCCCCTCCCCGTGCTGTCTGCTTAACTCTGAAGTTCAGACTCAAAAACACTCCAAGCAGTTAAGCTTCTTGAGTCACTTACAAATATTTTCTCTGAAACTTCCAAGTCTTCTCCTTCTATAGTCTCTTTGACTTGTGTCTCTGGATTCTTCATAGCATGCTTATGCTAGGAAAGAGGTGATTGTTCTCAAAAGCAAAAGACTCATGGCACTTTTTACTCTGGATGAGAATTATTTTAAAAACCTTACAGTTAGCAAAACCTGCAGTAGTTTTACCACCTACATGAAATAGCATCTGGCCTAGGGACATGCTTGACCCATTATTATTAGAAGTTGATTTCTTGAAGAGACAAAAGGAAGAAAGATGTCTTAAAAATTCTTTTTAAGGAGACAGGGAGCCGCATTTTAGCATTTGGCTGGAGGAAACCATTTCATACTACGATTAGGAGTGTGGTCCAGTTAGATACCTTTTTTGGGTTAATAAGCTATACCTTTATTTTATTCATGCTTATTAGGCTTATCTTTCTAAGAAAGGACAATTTCGAAAATGTGCTTTACATTTTGCCTACTGGTTTATCTGGTAGAAAGAATTTCTGTGCTTTAACCAAAGGGTTTTTTGTTTGTTTGTTTTCGCAGTAAAAAAAGGCTTTCAAGTTCACAAGATATTTGTAGGTACATTTTGCTTCTTCCAACATGTGAGGCTGTAGAAGAAGAAGAAGAAAAAAAAAGCATTCAAGAGAAGACCAGAGACACTTGAAGGAATTTAGAAACAAGATACTACTCCTAAGTGAATGTTTTCCTTTGCTCTTTTCTTTCATGTTATGAGCATACATTTACAGAAAACCTGAAATAATGGTGTCATCATTCCTAAAACTTCACAGGCATTTCCTGTAATTTGAGAGTTTTCAGTTCTTTAGCAGCTAAAGATTAAAGGAGTTTCAAGATATATATTTATCTGGAAAGGTGAATATTGCTCCATTTTAAAGTTTTACACCATTCAGGAGTAAAAATAAGAAAAAGGGGGGGCTTGTCAGTGAAGAAGCAGACTTTGTAATATATAAAGAAAGCAAGGCTGAAAAACAGTTGAAAGAGATGAGAATGGGTATTCCAAGAAGGAATAAAAGATAAAAAAGTGGTTGAATGTTTGTGTATGTCTCTGTGTTTGTGTAATCAATAATAGTCCCTATGGAAAATACCATCAGATAATTTAGGAAAGGAAATATTTGAAAATTATTTTTTCTATTTTTCAGTGTAAAAGTCACTTTTATCTTTTTTTAAATCCCAAAGGAGAAAAGATGAATATTTTATTGAAACAGTACTGTTTCTACTTTTTTTCTTACCACCGTTATAACCATCTCCGTGTGCTCGTACTTTCTGTTAGAAGATCTTGAATGGCCTTTAGAAATTGTTATGTTAACTTAAACTTGAGGTTAATCATGACTGGGGTGTTCAGGCAGGAAACCTTGAAGTAATTGCATTGCATTGCAAATCAGTTCTCTCCACTAGAGGTCACACCAGGTCACCCCTCACTGTCAGGCTGCTGTTCTGTTCTCAGCAGTCTCTCAGAAGTACCTCCTGCATCAGTCCTCTGTTATCAATCCCTCAGCCATCTGGATCCTTTATCACCTTCCTTCAACATATATTGTGGACCAGATTTCCTTTCTGATATGACAATTAAAATATGAATTTGATCATATTAATTCTCCGCTCAAAAGATATCAGGGTCTTACTTGCCTCCAAAACTTAGATTACAATCCATTTCCCTCAGTCTGGCATTTAAACTTTTCATAATTTGGCTAAAATCTGTCTTTCATGTCCTAGACTTTACACGGCTATTGATTGAACTCTCCACTGTAGCTAAAATGTTTTGATTGACATTCTTTAAACCCATCTGCATCACTGCTCAAGGAGACAAGAGGGCTTTCTCGGTCCAAGTAAACATTCACATGACCATATTTGGCCCCTGTGCTCAGAAGGATATAGGATAGAATCAGTCTTCCAGAGGGCAGAATCAGGTGTTTCCCTTTTGTGGAAGCAGTTCTCACAGCTGCCTAGGCAGTAGCCCACAGTCCTCTTTGCCCCCCCCAGGTGGTGGTTCAGGTTCAAGGTAATGAGAGTCACAAAGGGCAGGTGATAAATAGCCTTGGCTTAAAATTCATACCTGCAGGAGCCAATTTTTATAACCATGGCCTATAAAAATTCCATAGGCATAGAACTTCTCAGTTACAAGAATCACTGTACTCAGGGAAGCCCATTTCTGTGGCTCAGGTACTTGCAGATCATCACTAGTTTGTTCTAGTCCAGGTACAACTCATCAATCAGGCATCATTGTTATCATAAGCAACGTTCCCTAGCAATCTGGTTAACACCCTCTATCTGGCCTCTCGTAAATAGAGCTGGAGAGTTCTCATGCTGAGGGGAAAGTTACTCCTTGAGTTACACCATTATACTCTTCACCATACTCTCCTGCCTTAGCTCATGTTTCCTCTGGGGTTCCCTTCTATCTTGCTCTATTTGTTCCTATCATTCCAATTCTTCAAAGTTCTGCTCAATGACTTTAATCTCCACAAAGACTCTCCTGTCCTCTCCAGCAGGGATCTCCAACCCCAGGGCTGTGGACTGTTACCGGTCCTGGGCCTGTTAGGAACTGGGACACACAGCAGGATGTGAGCAGTGGTGAGCAAGTGAGAGGAGATTCATCTGCCACTCCCCATTGCTCGCATTAACACCTGAACCATCTGACCCCCGCAACCCTGCCACCCTGGTCAGTGGAAAACTTGTCTACAACGAAACCGGTCCCTGGTGCCAAAAAAGGTTGGAGACCACTGCCCTCCAGTAGGAAGTAATCTCTTCCATATCTCTGAACTCCCTTAGCAATTTCTCTACACCCTTTCTATCCTTAACACCTTTAACTTCACTTAGAAACCTCATATACTTGTGCCTTAGGGCTATGATTCTAATTAGATGAATATCTAGAAATAAGTGGTTATCCCTCACATCTGTTTCTCCAATGCCTAGCATACAAGTGTTTAGTAAATTGACAGAAAAATGAACAAGTCTCACAATTTATGGGAGTTTTGGTGAATAGTTCTCTTTTACAAATTATTACATAAATAACATATGCCTCAGGCACAAGAAAATATTAAAATTTGAGTGAGTCTTCCTCCCAACTCATACTCCTGATCTTATCCTCAGAAGTAACTATCATAAAAATATTTTTCTTGAAATTTTCCATGCATATTCATGTTTATATATGTATATATATTTATTTTAGTGGTTACATTATATTTCATTGCTTGAGTACACCAAAATGCTACTAATGGATGTTTAAATTATTGTGTCTCATCTTCAAGTCCACCCTTTTATATTCTGCTTCATGAGGTTGGGGCTGGGACTCTGCAAACCAGTTTTTCCCAGGAAGCCGGGGGGCTTCCTATTAAGCTCTGTCAATAGCAGGTATTAGAGGGGTATTGAAAGGCAGGAGGAAAGTTAAGGAAAGTGTTCATTCTTTTGATTGCCGTTTCTGGTTTGCTTCTTGTGAGTGTCTCTCCAGTAATGTGTCTTTTTCACCCAAACCATGGCTGTTTGTTCCAGCAGCAGCAGTTTATTCCATTTGCAGTTTTACCAATATTCTCAGAAATAACCCCATTGCACCCCCTCAAAAATTCAGTGCCAGCTACTATGTCCTGTCCTCAGAGGGATGTGTCTCAGCTTTGTAGGGACATTTCTCCAAGCTTCTAAGTTTTGGTAATTAAACCTCTTTCCTTTGCTTCATCGGCTGAAATAGGGGTGGTAGATGCTTTCTGCATGATATTTGGTGTTCCCTTTTTTTTCTTTTCAGTTTTCTAACACCTAACAGTTCTTTGTATCAATTTTTTTCCATTAAAAATACTGATATGGTTTCTGTTTCCTGGCTACTGGATCCTAACTAATATGGTGGGAATTGGTTTCTAGCAAGTTTTGCTGTTTAAATCAAATAAACGTTCTGTATGTATCTTTTTAAGTTGGTAAGCAAGTGTTTCAACAGAACTCCAAGGACAAAGAATGTGTGCATTTTAATTTGATAACTACTGACAAATTGTCTTCCACAGAGTCTGTACTAATTTCTAGTTCTACCATCAGTGTATACGAACTTCTATTTTACAACGTTTATGCTAATATGTACTATAAGACACACGTTTTGCCAATAAATGAATTGCAAACAGTTTTAATTGCTCTTTAAGTTCACTTTTCTTAAAGAGTGAGGTTTAGAATCTTTTCATATATTTGTGCCCATTTGTATCTATGTGAACAGCCTGTTTATGTCCCTTGACTATTCACTGTTTCTTTTTTCTTTTTTTTCTTTTTTTGCAGTAAGCGAGCCTCTCACTGTTGTGGCCTCTCGCGTTGCGGAGCATAGGCTCCGGACGCGCAGGCTCAGCGGCCATGGCTCACGGGCCCAGCCACTCTGCAGCATGTGGGATCTTCCCGGACCGGGGCACAAACCCGTCTCCCCTGCATAGGCAGGTGGACTCTCAACCACTGCGCCACCAGGGAAGCCCTATTTTTTCTTTTATTTAAAAAAAAAACACAACTCTTTGTTTATAAAAGAAATTAGCCTTTTGGCATGGCATATACTTTACAAATATTCTTCTCAGTTTGCATTTTTGTTTTGTCTTTATGATTTTTGTGTCCTACAAAGGTTTTAGAATGTTTGTGTAGTTTTTGTCCTCTGTTATTGATTCTTGCTTAGAATGACATTTTTCCATGCCAAGATTTAAACATAATTCCTCCATGCTTTCTCTTAGTATTTATGTAATTTTACTTTTCAGTATTAAGCCTATTAAATATTTGGTGCATCTGGAATTTATTTTGAATACATTTACTTTAGAATAGTGATGTAAGGCTACAACATAATATTTTTGCAAGTGACCAACCAACTGTTCTAACACCATTTGTTGAGTAATTCTTTTTTTCCTGCTAATTTGAAATACCAGTTTTTATTAAATACTAAATTTTTGTATGCATTCTGGATCTATTTCTGGAATATATTATTTACTTTTTCCACTAATCTCTTGTCTATATATGCATTCATGTTAAACTGTTATAATTTTGAAGCATTATATTTCAATATCTGGTAAGATTAACCTTTACTGATTACTCTTTTTTAAAAGACTTTTTCTGGCTATTCTCCCATTTTAATTTTTCTGTGTGAACTTTATAACTATTTGGGCTTCTTCAGCAAGTAAACATTTTGGTATTTTAATTGGAAAATGTGTAAAATTTAAAATTAACTTATGAAGGGCTTCCCTGGTGGCGCAGTGGTTGAGAGTCTGACTGCCAATGCAGGAGACACGGGTTCGTGCTCCGGTCCGGGAAGATCCCACATGCCACAGAGCGGCTGGGCCCGTGAGCCATGGCCGCTGAGCCTGCGCGTCCGCAGCCTGTGCTCCGCAATGGGAGAGGCCACAACAGTGAGAGGCCCGCGTACCGCAGAAAAAAAACCCAAACAAACAAAAATTAACTTATGAAGAATTGACATCCTTGTGATATTGAGTCTTCCTACTCAGGAACTGGTATCTTTATTCAACCTTTCTACTTCCAAGTTATGCAAGTGTCCTTTTTATGACACTCAAGAAAATTTATTCCTGGGCATTTTACATTTTTTCCTTACTATTAGGAAGATATTTTTCTCATTATATTTTCTAACTATAAAAGTCATCATATGAGAGAGCTATTGAATTTTAAAAAATAAAGAATTTGAAACCACAATTTTACAGAAATGTTGTAAATTCAATAAAAAGAAATATATTTTTCCAGAGCCATTTGACACTCCATCATCCTTAAATATTTTGGTATGCATTTCTTAAAAACAAGGACATTCTCTTATTACATAATCACAATACATTCATCAAAATCAGGAATTTAACACATATAAATTACTGTAATCTAATCCTTAGACCCCGTTTAAATGTAGCCAATTGTTCTGATAATGTTCTTAAGTAAAAGGATCCAATTCAAAATCTCATGTTGCATTTCACTGTCTTATCTCTTCAATCTCCTTTAGTCTGGAACAGTTTTTAAGTTTTCCTTGACTTTCATGACCTTGATGCTGGGAGTTACAAACTATTATTTAGAAGAATATGCTTCAGTTTGGTTTGTCTGATATTTCCTTATGATTAGTTTCAAGTTAGAAATCTTTGGCAGGAATGTCATAGAAGTGATTCTGTGTTCTCCTTCCATCTTACCAAGTGACACATAATTTCACTTTAATCAGTTGACTAAGGTGGTACCCAGAGAGCTTCTCTGCTGTAAATTTGCTTTTCCCCCTTTTGTAATTAATAAGTATTTTGTGAAAAGGTATTTTGAAAATATATAAATACCCCTTTTCTCATGAAATATTTAATCAATAAATGTAAAATTATGATTTCCTAGTTTATTCAAAGGGTTTTAATTAATTACTATCATTATATATTTTGATGCCCAAATTGTTTAATTGTTAAGTCTGGCCACTGGGAGTACCCTCAAGGTTGTTTAAGCATTTCCTTGCTTTCTGGAGCAGTAAGATTTTTCAGGCTCATCTTGTACTTTTCCCTACTTGATCCTGCCGACCAGCTCTTTTCCCAAAGAGCCCTAGTTTATTTTAATGCAGAATTAGATTTAAAAATTAAGCTCTGCGTACTATGTGTGCTCATTGATGTTAGAGTGTCACTGCCCCCAGGCCCTCTCAGTGGACAGATCTAAGGAATAAAAATGTACATTTATGTTGTTTGCATATCAATTTATATCTATGAAAGCCATGAGTTTACACCAATTCATTCAAGTCCAATGCAACACTACAGTCATTTTGGATTTCTGTGTTTGTAACTCTCTTCTCTCAAGTAAGAAACCTTGCTCCTATTAACCTAAATACATTTGATCAGTTCCACTGTGTGTAGCCAATCTTTCATACTACTGCCACCCCATCCCCACTAAGGGTCCTACACTCAACACTGGCATATCCTGTCTCCCTCCCACCTTTGCTCTCCTTACCCCTCTTGGCCTCTGATATTCTGCACAGGCCCACCCCACATGTGGATGCCCACCACGTCCTGGTCTTGTCCACTGGGAAACCCTACCATTCTCCCCAAACCTACAGCTGGCATTGATGCCTACCTTCCTCTACTACCCTCAATGCTTTTGCAACTCATTTCTTCAGGGAAACAGGCAAGCTATTGAATATTTGGTTACTTCCATTATCAACCACTTCAGTCAATACCTTAATGGATTTTCAGTCTATGCAATTCTGTTTTCTACTTATATAATTACAATATTATCAATTATTTTTGTTTCTTTTTCTTTCTGTTTTTTTTTAACAGGCAGGCATACCTTGTTTTATTACACATTGTAGGTATTGCATTTTTTACAAAATAAAAGTTTGTGGCAGGCTTGTGTCAAGTAAGTCTATTGGCACCATTTTCCCAACAGCATTTGATCAGTTTCCATCTCTGTGTCACATTTTAGTAATTCTCACAGTATTTCAAACCTTTTAATTATTACTATTGTATTTGTTATGGTGATCTGTGATCAGTGATCTTTTTTTGTCTCTTTTTTTCTAATTTTTATAACGTGTGTATTTCTTTTATCAAATTGTGTTGCTTGGGGCTTCCCTGGTGGCGCAGTGGTTGAGAGTCCGCCTGCCGATGCAGGGGACACGGGTTCGTACCCCGGTCTGGGAAGATCCCACATGCCGCGGAGCAGCTAGGCCCGTGAGCCATGGCTGCTGGGCCTGCGCGTCCGGAGCCTGTGCCCCTCAACGGGATAGGCCATAACAGTGAGAAGCCTGCGTACCACCAAAAAAAAAAAAAAAAAAAAAATTGTGTTGCTTGGTACTTCCAGACGTGTGTACCACTAGTGGTATTTGTAAGCTCTTCCTGAATTTATGCTATTGCTTCTAGTGTTTCAACATTAAACATGATGCTGTCTTTTGTTTTGATATATTCATCAAATTAAGAAACTTTTTTTCTACTTAAATTATTTAAAAACAATATTGAATTTTACTGAATACTTCTGTATCTGGAGATTATGATTTTTAAAATGTTGACTTGTGGTAAGTTATATGGTTATACTTTGTAGTTGAAATTTCTTGGAATTACTAGGATAAATCTTACTTTTTGTGTGGTATTACTGTGTTAATATGTTTCTGGGCACTATAAAATTATAATATTTATTTTTATTTATGCACGAGATCAGTCTCTGGTTTTCTTTTACCCACTGTCGTCACATTTGGGTATCATTGTTTTACTTGCTTCATCAAAAAAATTTGGAAGCTTTTCTTCTCTGTGTTCTGAAACATTTAACTAGCATTAGAATTATTTCTCCTATAAGGATTTGATGGAATTCACCCGTGATAACACCTTGGTTATGTACATTTGTGTGTGTGTGTTTTTTTGTGTGTGGGGTGTGTGTGTGTGTTTGTGTGTGGGGTGTGTGTGTGTGTGTGAGAGAAAGAGAGAGAAACTACTGGGAGATTATTTTCCACTTTTTTCAAGACTATTTATTTATTTAGGTTTTTCCTCCCTTCTAGGGTCAATTTAGGTAATATGCATTTTCTTGAAAAGTCATTCATTTTTAATCAGAATTTTAATTAGTTTGGCACATAGTTGTGAAAAATACTTTGATTACCTATATAATGACATTTATCATTAATTACTTCCCAGTTGTATTTCTGACATTGAGTACTTATGATATTTTTTCCTTGTTTAGATAAGCCAGTAGTTTTTTTTCCCTTCAAAGAACCAGCTCTTGAATTTGCTTACGCTTCTACAGTTTTTCTTGTTTTATAAGTTCATTAATTTCTACTTTTCTATTTTCTCTCTTTTATTTCTCTTATTTATTTTAATTTTCTTTTCCTAACTTCTTGCATTGAATGCTTCATTCTTTCTCCTTTCTTGTAATATAAATATTTTGGGGAATGTAATTTCCCCAGAGAAAGACTAATTATATTCCATTGGTTCATGAAAGCAGTCACTGTTTTTACTTTCTTGATATTTTATAATTTCAGTTTTGATATACTGTTTGATTTAAGAATAGATTTGATATATGATTGATATATCTCACTAATTATGTAGAATATTTATATACTCAGTCATTCATTTTCTACTTAATTTTTGGGTAAAAAGGAAGGGAAGATACTGTGGAAGTTATTTTGTCTCCTGGGTTTTTTTTTTCCAATTTGCTCTTTTTTTTTTAACAATTTTTAAAATTGAAGTACAGTTAATTTACAACTGCTGAGATTTTTCATTTATAAATTTTAAGGCCATATAATTTGGAATGCAAAAATATTTAATAGTAAGGCTCCATACCTAAACCTTTCTTGATTTAACAACTTTAGACAATGGACATTCACAATCTAGTATGAAATGAGAAAACTTTGTCTCTGCACATCTTAATTTGATTATTAATGTCTAATCTGAATAGTAAAATCTAAGTCTGGCTAATTTCATTCATACCTTCACATATTATTATTCAACATACATTATTTTAAAATATTCTTTAAACTGTAGCTATTAATTATTTGCTGTGTGAGGGAATCTATACAAATATATTTTATACTTCCAATTCTCTGTTGAAACTTCCAATTTGTTACTCATTATTATTTACACTATTGTCACTAGAATCTATGAAGAATTTATTGTTTGTGTTAAGGTTTACAGAATTTACCTACTGTTTATTAGTATAGTCCATATTACTTAAGCCTTAGTTGTATTGTTATCAAATTGTATTTTTCAGAGAGCTCATGGTACTTTATATTCTCTGAGGTCTTATATTTATTTGTTACCTTTATATTTATTGGAGAATAAAACTCATGAGTCACATTTTTTTTCCCCCTGAGATTATCTTACTGTTTGCCAGGACTGTTCTGTGGAGAAGACTAAGGCCAAATTGAGTTTTCACTCTTATAGGAGACTTCCTCTTTTGCCTGGGTGCTAAAATAATAGTTTATCTTTGAAAAAGTGACATTTAGCTACGAATCTAGTACATCTAAAAGATCTAGTCTCCTTGTAAATCATGTACTATGATTTCTCTTTCCCTTTCTGGGTCATGATATTATATTTAGTTCTTCAGACTCAGGTCTTTATATTAGAAAAGTGTTCTTGTGTAATATGTTTGAGCATATTTTGTCCTGTGCCATTATTACATTTTCTTATTCAGGAACAATTTTCACATGTAGTGTCACCTTTCTATCTTCATTTATCACTTTCTCCTGTTCTTTTCTCTATTTATTTATGTTTACCTCAATGTTCTGTGACTATATTTTCTTACATCTCTATTGTCATTTTTGTTATGTCTAATGTGGGTTTTGTCATAATTATTTTTCTCTTCTTTCCTGAATATAACCTGTTCATTTGTAATTTATTTCTATTTAATGCCTTATAGATCTTTGTTTTTCTTTCATCATGTGTATGTGTGTGTGGCCTTTCTTCTCATTTCCTGCCATACTACATCTTCTGATGTGTATTATTTGATTTTTGTTTGATAAGTTAATTGTTTTTCATGCTTTCCCTAAGAGTATGTTATGCCTAGGTGCCAGGATTATTGAACAGTGGTTATTTTTTGAAAGCAGTTTACTTGCTAGAAAAATAAATAGTGGTGGGGAATGAGCTGGGATAACAGACAGATAGAATTTTCTTATATGTTAACTTTGAATACTTTCTCATCAACTTTTTTCTGTACTCTTCCCTAAATCATATGTCTCTAATTAGTAGTTCATATTCCAAAGGTTTCTTGGTAGTGATTTCTCTATTTCTCTTTAATGACTGAGATCAGCTGCTTCTGCGTTGATTGCCACCTAACATTTGTCCTCTGTTTTATCACTGCAACAACCTGACTCTTAAAAAACTATGAGTATAGGTAGGATCCTTTTGCAGCCCTACATTCCATATATATCATGGGCTTGGGGTTCCTCTTAGTGTGTCCAGTCTCAAGAACTTCCCATTCCAGGTAAGAGTTCATTGGTTTACCCCTCAGGGCTAAGGGAACCTACCTTTCCCTGGAGAACTCTGCTTATTTCCTCAAACAAGAGAAGTATGCATATGAATGCCTCTTTTAAAATTTATTGAAATCACATCATTTGGCTGATATTCTTTAGAGTTTGTAGTAAGGAAATATTTTTAATCCTCAGTTTTAATGAAGATCAAAGTTTTTTCTTCTTTTTACACTTTGTTACTTAGTGAGCTTTGCCATGGTGTATAATGTCAAAAATGACATTCATATGATCTTCAATCTCATATAGAAAGGTGATAAAATGATTAAAGTATTGCCTGCAAGGGGCAGAGGGTATTTTGTTTGTTTGTTGTTCATTTATTTTTTATGAGTTTTTGGTGAATATTCTTTAAACACAACTTTATATTCCTCATATAGTCCTGCCTTCATTACTTTTCCTTGATTTATTTTCCTTGCATACAACTCATCCTTGCCTGACATATTAGAGCCATGTTCTTATTATTTATTTATTATAATTTAACAAATAATATTTATTTAAATTGAAGCACAGTTATAAGTTCTAGTGTTTCATATATAAGTAGGGAATGAATCCTACCCTTAGGGGATAGTGATAAATAGAAAAAAAAATAGGTATAAATGAAAAAGTCATAAAGAAAGATAATGCTTGCTTAAGGGAAACTATTTTCAGGTTTAGCACAGCTACTTTTTTCTAGGGAAGAGAAGTTTAAATGTCACAGATGGGTTAACTTTTGAGGTGGATCTAAATGAATGGATAAGTTGAGAAAGAACCAAAGATAATATCATATTGAAGGACAAGGTATGGGACTTCCCTGGCAGTCCAGTGGTTAAGACTTCACCTTCCAAGGCAGGGGATGTGGGTTCGATCCCTAGTCAGGGAGCTAAGATCCCACTTGCCTTGCGGCCAATAAACCAAAACATAATACAGAAGCAATATTGTAATAAAATCAATAAAGACTTTAAAAATGGTCCACATCAAAAAAAATCTTAAAAAAAAAAGGACAAGGTATGTTCATGGAGCAGACAGAAAATGTGTTGTTGAGAGATGGGGGAGGGGCAAGGGAGATGAACATGGTGGTGGTATTTAATGAGGTTCCACTTGGGTATGATTATAAAAGGCATTGTATTCCATATAAAGTTATGTAATCTCTATTGGAATTTTGGAAAGTACTGTGATAGTAGTGTGAAGGATGAGTTGGAAAGGAAGAGGTTCGAGTCAGGGAGACTAGACAGGAGGTAATGGCAGTAGTACAGATGAGACCCAACGAGGGTCTAAAACAAGGTTCTGACGTGTTGCATGCATGTGAATAGCACTTCTTCACAGTGTGCACACAGTATGGCCCTCTTCAGTGGCCCTGCCATTAGGATTGGAGAGGACATGTTTGAAAGATACTTAGGATACATTTCAAAAGAGGCAGAATTGATGGCTTTCATAACACCTTGGTCCTGAAGGGGAAAGAATAGAATAGGATCCCAAGGTTGGTGATAGAATTGTGAAAGTGATAGGGATTTTCTTAACCCAGGTGGAGAATTCAGGAGGAGGATCAGGATTTTGAGGGAAAGAAGTATGAGAGGAATTTTAAGTGAAGATTTTGTTATCGTGAGTCTGATTTTCCTGGATGACATTCATGTGAATATTAGTGGAGTGAAAGTTAGAGTTCTGGGCTGGAGAGTTTGATTTGAGGATCTGAAGTGTATGTGTGATAGCTGGAGATGTGGGTGCTGATAAGGTCATGCAAGAAGTGGGTCTAAACTGAGAAGAGAAGACAGGGATACTGAGAATGGATTGGTGGGCAACACTGATGCTCAAGAAAAGAAGATAGGAGTTGGTAGAGCAGTCTAATAAGGAAAAAGCAAGCGAGGAGAGAATGGTGTCACAGAAGCCTCATAGGTAGAAACTTCACCAGTGTCAAATGTCACTGACAGAGGTTAGTAGAATGGTGACTGAAAAGAGGTTATTGGACTAAAAACTACAAGATTTCCTATGATTTTTAATAAAACAAATTTTAATGAATAATGAATGTGAAAGATAAATTTTAGTAAGTGGAGAAGCGAATCTGAGTTGAGGAAATAAACATGAATGTAGATGACTGCATTCATCAAGATATAAAGGGAAGCTATTTCAATAATTTGTTGTACAACATTCCCCTCTATTTTCACTTTTCAGTTAATATATGTCTATTTTAACATCTTAACCACTCAGACAAGGGGCAGGGACAACATAAGCCCACTTGCATAATTGTCCCTGTTGGTGTGTCAGCGTTTATTCATAGAAGTCCATGATTGGGCACTATTCCTTTGCCTCTTGATGGTCTATTTGAGATTTTTCAGGTGCCTTATGTTTATTGAATGTTACTTGAAGGAGAATTAACTTTGAGATTTTAGAAAACAACAAATTATTATTTGAAGGGAAAAGAATAAACACACTATTAACCACTAACATAGGTATGTTTAATTCTCTATTATTACACAAGTTTAGACTTATTTAAAAACATAGAACTAGATCAATTATCTAAGTATATAGGGGGAATTAATTACACTTATAGTCTCTGATGGATATTTTCTTTTTACTCCTATCCAACTCCTTGTTCTGTACTTTAGTCTTATGCTAGAATTCACCTCCTGCATATAAGAACTGCTATTCTTACTAAAAGTTCGTTGATAATGTTTCTGTTGCTATTGCTGTTGAACTGTTTCTTTGCACTCTGAATACTGTATTAAGCAAAGTTCTACCTATCACTGGATTAGTCATTAGAGTGTGTGCTATAACTACTTTGAAGAGGTCTGTTTTCTAGCCTACCATACTCTGAAATTTCCACATTTTCTCTTTGTTGTTGTCACATTTTCTCTTTGGCTCTGTTGTCCATTTCTTTTACCTTGCCCTATAAGCCACTCAGATGAATTTAGTCTCATAGTAAATAGTGGTTATTCATTTACAATATTGTTAAGTCTTCACTTAGTCTACTGCTTCCTCTTAGATTTTGCAAGGGATATTTATCTACTCTTAAGAGGGAAAGCTTGTTGGAGAAAAATAGTTTAGTTTTATTTTAACACTCACAAAACATATCTTTATATGTTTTGACATATCTTTATAACTCCTATCACAAACATACTTAATTCACCATACTGCATAAATATGAAAATATATATCTACCCCTGAGAAAACATTAACACATGTAAACAAAAGATCATCGTGTTACTCACATAAAACATTGGATTTTAGTTTCTCTATTTCAATAATATATAGTAGGCCTTATATCAATAAAGATAATTGTTTTTTTAATTTCACCATGAATTTCAAGTTTAAAATTCTTTATAACCACCCATTTATATCAGCTGCTAATCCCCTTTCAAACTTACTCTGGTTAAAATCCTTGATTTTTATCCCCATTATAGGGTTAAGCCTCTTCTACTCTGCCAAAAGCCCAAGTAAGACATAAGAAAAAGAAAAAGACTGGAAAACAAATGTAAGCTTAGTATTCTTTAAACTCTTTAAGCTTTACCCCTGTATTAAATTTGATCACCAGAGAAGCTCAACTTTACAATTTCATGGTGAAATCTTTTGGTTTTTTCTTTTTAATGAAACTCTTCAAAGACAATATCCAGTATATTGCTCAAGGGCCTTTATGTAAAGATCCTTGTGACAAACACCTCTTGCAAATGAGGATCGGTGAAGAAATTTTTTTGTGAATTGTATAGTGTCCTTTTAGGCTGTGAGTACTAGCTAGACTATTCTGTTTTTTTTTTTTTTTAACATCTTTATTGGAGGATAATTATTTTATAATGGTTTGTTAGCTTCTGCTTTATAACAAAGTGAATCAGTTATACATATACATATGTTCCCATATCTCTTCCCTCTTGCGTCTCCCTCCCTGCCACCCTACCTATCTCACCTTTCTAGGTGGTCACAAACCACCGAGCTGATCTCCCTGTGCTATGCGGCTGCTTCCCACTAGCTATCTATTTTACATTTGGTAGTTTATATATGTCCATGCCACTCTCACTTTGTCCCAGCTTACCCTTCCCCCTCCCCGTATCCTCAAATCCATTCTCTAGTAGGTCTGCGTCGTTATTCCTGTCTTGTCCCTAGGTTCTTCGTGACCATTTTTTTTTTTTAGATTCCATATACATGTGTTCGCATATGGTATTTGTTTTTCTCTTTCTGACTTACTTCACTCTGTATGACAGACTCTAAGTCCATCCACCTCACTACAAATAACTCAATTTCATTTCTTTTTATGGCTGAGTAATATTCCATTGTATATATGTGCCACATCTTCTTTATCCATTCATCTGATTCTGGTTTTGAGTTTACTTGGCTGTGCCAAGCCCAGTGCAAAGTTGCACCCTCAGGTGCCACAGCTTTCCTCAGGCAAGGTGAGTTTTCAATTTTTCTATTCTTTGCTGGCAATTCTTAGTCTTATAATATCTGTTCTGCGATTTTTATATTTTTGCTTTAACTGAAAGTTGAAGATATTTACTTTTTCAAAGTCTTTTTTAAAGTCAGAATTTCTCAAACCTTGTCCTTTTCCCAAATCTCTATGCCACCATCCCCCTTTTATGTCCACACCAGTCCCCAGGGCTATTTCTGACCCTCTTCTTAAACTAGGTTAGGAAAATGGACTAAACCAATACTTAGTAGAAGTCTTTTCTTAACCCATGTATATAAAAACTACTGTATGACAGATGAATGGGTAAAGAAGATGTGGTATATATATACACAATGAAATATTACTCAGTCATAAAAGAAAGAAATAATGTCATTTGCAGCAACATGGATGGACCCAGAGATTACCATACTAAGTGAAGTAAGCCAGAAAGAAAAAGACAAATACCATATGATATCACTTATATGTGGAATATAAAATATAACAGAAATGAACTTATCTATGAAATAGAAACAGACTCACAGATATAGAGAACAGACCTGTGGTTGCCAAGGGGGAGAAGGGATTGGAGGACAGATGGATTATGAGTTTGGGATTAGCAGATGAAAACTGTGATATATAGGATAGATAAACAACAATGTCCTACTGTATAGCACAGCAAACTATATTCAGTATCCTGTGATAAACCATAATGGAAAAGAATATGTATATATATATATATATGTGTATAACAATCACTTTTCTGTACAGCAGAAATTAATACAACATTGTAAATCAACTATACTTCAATAAAATTTTTAAAAATACTACTATAATTAAGATTTTTTATAATATCCCATATAAGAAATATTACTATACTAGAAGTATTTTTATATAATCTAGCTGTAACTTGGATCATCTAAAATAATGATTCCATATAATGCTAAAGTGCAATGAGGTAATTTTTTCTTTCTGAAGGCTTAACTGAGTAAGGTAGGTAAGAAAATACCTAAAGCATGTAATTAGTGTTTTCAGGTTTATTAAATGGTAATGATTCATGTGGTAACAACCAGTTTTCTGTTTATATTTTACTATTTTCAGTTTTGTATTTAGAAAGTGGTTATTTGTTATTGATGATTCAGTTTTAGAACACAAAAGGCTTAAACAAAAAGTGTTTGAAATTTTATGATTCAGTTACCTGGAATTAAAATGGATAAGTTTGGACATGTCAAATTCTAATTCTTCATTATTGGGATGTGGTCAATGAATATGTCTTAAAAAGGTTAGAAATGCATTAGACCGGTGATTCTCTCAGTACCTGTTCACTAAGGGAAGGAATAATGTGCATCTTGGTATTTATTACTGCTTTCCATTTTAAATTTCCAACAGCATGCATTCTCCTGGGGTATGGAGAGTACCTGTGATGTGAAGGCCCATCTTTGTAATTATGCTTGCTGTCAATATTCTATTTTCCTTTTCATCTCCTTTGAAGGATGTCAGTTCTTTCTGGTACTGAAGGGGAATCACAGTTAGTTGCTTTTAGCTATGACTACTATCTTTCTGCTTGTAAGGGAACATATGTGATTTGCTTACACTTGAACTTCAGAAGGAATTGCAAATTGAATCCGGACACTGGAAGGTGCTCTGTAGAGTTCTGAAGAGGAGCTAGCCAAAGATGGGGACCTGCATAGGAATGAACAAAAATTACTAGTATTACAGAGAAGGAGAAGGAGATGAAGAGGGGGAGGGAGACCTCAAGAAAACTTTTCTTTGAATTGTCATGTCTGGAGTTCTGGAACCAGTTCACATTCTAAAGGTATAGGATAAGGATTCTGAAAGGCTTACTTCCAGAGGAGTGACATTATATGACACATATTAGCACCAGAATTTACTGGAATTAAACAAATAAACAAACATAATATTCCAGACTAGATTTGACATCAATGAAAAACATTAAATTCTTTCCTCATTTTAATCACCCTATTCAATTCTGCTTGTGTAAAAAAGACTGTTAATACATCACTTCCATAGTCACTGAGTTCTTTTACTATGATGAATGTTTGCAATTAAATTGTATTTACAAACTTGGTTAATAAGATTGCCGAAAATTGCTCACATTTTTAATTGATTTTTTTTTAATTTTGCAGGCTTGCAAATGCCTAAGAACATTGATTATCCTCAGTTGAATACATTATGCCACATGAGAAGAATACAATACAGGTAAGTTATCACACCTTTCTTTTCCTGTCATTCAAATGAATATGAATGGGTTTGTTTCATGGATAAAGTATAGTAATAAACCATTGTTGACTCTCAGAGGTACCTGATTTACCACACAGATAAAAACATTTGAAAACCTGGAGGTTATTTCTCCAGGTTGAAGGGGCAGAATATATATGTCATATTTTAAGGAAACAGTTTAGTGTGAAACAAACATAACTCATCCCTAGCTGGGCTCTTTGTAGTACTCAAAAACAGTCATAACGGAAAAAAGCTTTAAATGGTTGAAAACACAAATCCTGAATGAAACAAGTACTTTAGCAGTGCCTAGGAGATGCCTAGTTGAAATATAATGGAGCCAAAGAACTAAGAAATATCACGGTTCATAGCTCAGGGTTCCTAAGATGTGTGATACTTGAAAATATAATTTTTTAAAATCTATTTTCTTGCCAACTCCTTTTCCCAAATTGAATTTTTTGAAATTATAAAACTAGTTAGTTTCTTTCCCATCCATCAGTGTCCATCTACCCTCCCACTTTTCTTCACTAGGAGAGGAACTTGCCTCATCTTAAGTCACATCCTCTTAACCACTTCAAATTATTTCTACATCTTCATTGACTTTTCCACTCCTTTTTCAGAGAAAAAGAGAGGGTATGCTTTTTTTTATCTAAATAATACTTTTTTAATTATGTGCTTCTGCCCCTTCCTCACTCTTGACATCTTTCAGCGTAGGGTAAAGAATTAAATACATGCCCTCTGGAGTCAGGTTGCCTGGTTTGAATCCTGGATCAGCCACTTCCCAACTGTGTGGTCTTGGACTGGTTACTTAATTTCTCTTTACCTCAGTTTTCTCATTAGTAAAATGGAGATAATAGTCATATCCATTTCAAAGTGTTATTAGGATGATTAAATGAGCTAATATATGTAAAGTAAACAGTGTCTGACACATGGTAAGAGCTACATAACTATTTTTATTATTGTTATTCAAAAAAGCTCACCCAAGTTTTTAACTGTTGAACTTATATGCTGGTCCCTTTTTTCACACGTAACAAGCTAGTTAAGGCTTTTGGAGCCTTCTTTCCTCTTATTTTCCTTTTGTTTTCTAGCCCAGGCATTTAAAAAACATATTGTATTTCTAGATTCCCACCTCCCTACCACCCTTGGGGAATCATAATAAGAGAGATTAAATCATCTAGATCTGGGTCTGCCAAAGAATCCATTCTACATAAATTTTATCAGCCTTCATCTTCCTGGTTTGAGAATCCCCCCCAGGCAGTGTTTTCTCATCAGACCATCATCTGGTCCAGGCAGTCTGGTTGTCCTGCCTGACTTCCCTCTATTAAGTCTCACATTTACTGTATCTTTTCTCAGACACTCCCCTGAATTTCTTGGATGTTTTCTTTTGAGGCAGTGGCACACACCAGGGGCCTGGAAGGGGACACATTTTACGGGAACTGTGTATAGGTTTTGGGTCATTCTTTTAGAAAAAGAATATAAGATTACAAATACAAAATTGGATGTGAAAATGAGTATTTACTTAGAATGAGAAAATAAACTACAACAAATTAATGAAGGCTTAGCAATTCAGGTCCTTTTTCCTCCCTGAAATTTCTTTAGGCAATTTATCAGAAATGTGTACATAGAAATTGTCTTTCAGATTACAAAGCTTTCAATTGATTTCAACAAATTGAGAAGGGATTTAAGAAAAATATGTTCCTCCATATTTATTCTATATGTATTATATGTTTAAACTGACCAATGAAATATACTTTCCCCCATAATAAAAACAGAAAGGCTGAGAATTAAATGACTCAAGGATTGAAATTTTTTATACATTAAACATATGAAGAGTCTTAGTTTTGATACTATACCATACACACACACACACACACACACACACACACACACACACACACGTACATATGTATATTCATCTTCTTTGGATAACTGTCCTTCCTCCCAGGTTCTTCCTTTGGCCCAGGGTGGGAAGATGGAGGGGAGGCTGCTACTCTCTACCACTTCCCATGTACCTCTACCATGGGCTCCATTCCATTGTTACAACTGCTTCTGTCCCCTATCTGGGTGCATGTGAGCACTTCTCACTGGATTACATATATATATATTTTTACATGTATATATGTATACATTTTGTACAAAAGGCAAGACCCAATGTTGTCGTGGCTGCTGCCCATATATGTGTGGTCTCGGTGTCTATCTGATATTTCTTCTCCTCAGAATAAAGGCAGTAGATTGGCATATTCTGGGTTTTCTTTTTAAACCACATAAAAGAAAAACTGAATAACAAAGGGAAAATGATGTCACTTTGGATTTCTAAATTCTTGGATATAGGACTTTTTATCTCTAGTAGACTATGTTCCATGAGAGCAGATTTGTTTTATTTTTTAATTTTATCTACTTATTTATTTTTTAAAATGATTTCCTAATGTATTCTTTTTTTAAAATTTTATTTTCTTTTTTATTTTTGGCTGCGTCGGATCTTAGTTGTGGCATGCAGGCCCTTTGTTGTGGCGTGTGGGCTTCTCTCTAGTTGTGGAGTGCGGATTTTCTCTCTCTAGTTGTGGTGCGGGCTCCAGTGTGCATTGGCTCTGTAGTTTGCGGCACATGGGCTCTCTCATTGAGGTTCACAGCTCAGTAGTTGTGGTGTGTGGGCTTAGTTGCCCAGCAGCATGTGGGATCTTAGTTCCCCTACCAGGGGTCAAACCATTGTCCTCTGCATTGGAAGGTGGATTCTTTATCACTGGACCACCAGGGAAGTCCCAGGAGATTTGTTTTATCTTATTGCTTTCTACTCTTAGACTTTAGGCATACAGTTCAATGTTTTGAATTGAATTATGTTCTGATGTTCAGTAGAAATAAATATCTTCTTAATGTTTTAAAAAACATTACGAATTTTCTACTTGTATTGATTATGAGGAAAAATACACATTTTTTTTAGCATTGTCTAGATAGCTAATCTTTTTAAAACATACATTTTAAAACAACACAGTAGCTTCTGTTGGTTTGACATTCCAAATTTCTTCCTGGACTATATGCTTTGGAAATAAACTTAAATATCCTTTGAAGATTTCTTTGGTTTGTCAAAGTACTCTATGACTTGATCAGTCAGCTCTTATGTTCTAAAGTTCAATTTACTTAGTAAAAAATAGAGCAATATGGTTTAAAAGGAATTTTATGTTCTCCTAAGTTTCAAATAGAAAAAAAATGAGGCTACAGCTTTATAACTGCTTTTTCCTTTGTGGTCAATACTTTTGTAACTTCATACAGAAATCTTTAAATATTTATAAACTTGGAAGTATAAAAGACAAACACAGTTATGATGCATTTGCATTTGTACATTTGTATAAAAATGGTCCTTGTCAAACAATTTGGTTTTTGACTAGGATATAGCAAAAGTTTTATCTTTATTAGTGATTAATATTACCAATATGTAGCCATTTATACTCAAATACAGATGTAGTTATGTTGATTGTATATTTTTATACTTACAGAGTCTATAACTCATAAATAGGTTTTAGCCCAAAGTTCACTAATAAGTTGATTATGTAGCATTCAGCATTTTCCCATAGACACAATATTGTAGAGTTAGAGGATTTACAAGAAGAAATCAACTTAGAAATCATCTGATGGAAACTCCTTAATTTATAGATGATTAAATGTGCCCATTTTCCCCAAAATGTATCTTTAAATTATATACTTTTATGACAGAAAAAGAAAAATGATATTGCTTAAATTATAGTAATTAATTAAACCATGAAAACATTGAGTAATTATTTTTCTCTCATTGCTTCCAATTAAAGTAAAGTACATCAAATTAGTAGAGCAGTTATGATGATTTTAAGGAGGCTCCTGGACTTGGCTTGTCAGACATGGACATTGTTTGACATAAATATGAATATATGAAGAAAAAGGTGATTTTTATTTTTAAGGAAAATAAGGTTTGGAAGAGAAAGGGGAGATAAGAAGAGCTTTAAAAAGATGTTTTATGTACACATAAAAAAAAATTAACTGAGCTGTCCCACAAACATTGCTCTGTCTGGAATGAAGTCAATTTTTATTTTGAATAGTTTTCATTGGTAGCTACCAGTTGGCACTGTCAATCAGAACAGACTTGTTATCTTTTGTGGTGGCAGAAAATGTGGGCAGACACTGATGGAATCTTACTTTTATTTAAGATTGTGAACAAGTTGGAGGCTTGTGATTCAAGGTGTGCCTGTTAATGTTATTTTGCCTAAAGTTCATAGTCTTGTATTCAGTTGTCTAGAGCAAGATCCTCTAACTGAGGCAGTACTGCCCCTAGAGGACATTTGGAAATGTGTACCCACTTATAGATTCCACAATGACTAGGAGGTAGAACTGACATTAAGTGGGTAGGGGTTGGGCATTGTAAACAGCAATGTGCAGTAAAATCCTGCATATTGCTCCATCCAAAATGCCAATAGCCCTCTGTGGCATTGTGATTTACAATAAGAAGTATATGTTTGGTCTTTGTCCCCATTTCTGGCATAGTGCTCCTAAAACTTTTGGAATTTCCTAACTGATGAGAGTGATAAAGATATCTTTTGTTATGTTAATGAGGTGAATTTTGGACCCCATCTAAGGATCCAAATTGCCAGGAAAACCAACAATGTGATTAGAGGGTTGGAACTTTCAGTCCCACCTCCTGACCTCTGGGTGAATAATTTAATCAATTATGTTTATGTAATGAAGCCTCTATCAAAACCCAGAAGGACTGGGTTCAAGGAGCTTCTGAGTTGGTGAACACATGGAGGTGCTGGGATAGTGATGCCTGGAGAAGGTATGGAAGCTCTGCACCCATTCCCACATAATTTACCCTGTGAATTTCTTTTTTCAGGATGTCCATCTGTATCCTTTATCATATCCTTTTGTAATAAACTGGTAAACATAACTAAATAAACAGTTTTCCTGAATTCTCTAAGCCACTGTAACAAATTAATCAAACCTGAGTAGAGGATTGTGGGAACCTACATTTGCTTTGATAGTTTTCTAATGTTATTTCTTTGATACATTTAGGTTAATATATTTTACTATCATTTCATTGCTCAAGACAATCCAATGACTATTCACCACATAAAAGATAAAGTCAAATCCACTTAGATAGCAAACAGACACCTCAAACTTTACAAATCTACAACATAAATTTTGATTTTTTTCTTTTCACCTATTAACCTTCTGTATCCACATTTTAATAAATGGTAACTGTGCAAATTCAAGGTCAAGCCCCAAATCTTGGAGTCATCAGAGCCTGCTATCTTTCTCTTTTATACCTCGTATCTAACCTGAAAGATATCCTGATAGCTCTACCTTCAAAATATATCCAGAATCTAACCATTTCTTACCACCTCTGCTAATACCATCCTGATCCAGAGCACCAGTGCTCTTGCCTGGATTACTGCAGTAGCCTATTGATTGGTTTTCTTGCTCCATCCCTTGTCCTTTTACAGTCTGTAGTTGGCACAGTAGCCAGATGAATCTTGTTAAAATATACACCAGAACATTATTTGCTCAGAATATTCTAATGGTTTCCCTATCACTCAAGGTAAGAGTTAAGAACTTCACTGTGGCCTGTAAGGTCATACATGATCACATCCTACTGCATCTCTGACCACTTCTTCTAGACAAGACTGTCTTGCTTATTTTGCTCTAGCCATAGTTGTCTCCATGCTCTGCTCCTATCACACCAAGTATGGTCCAGCCTCAAGGCCTTCACACTTGTAGTTTCTATCTGGAATGCTCTTTCTTCAGATGTCTACTCTCCTTTATCCCTTACATCCGTCAGGTCTCTGCATTCTGTGACCAGCCTATATGAAACAGATACTCTTAGTACTTATTATCCCCTGATTTTTGCTTTCATTTCTTAATAGTATGTCTGACATATAGCTACAAATTTATTTTTATTGTTCCTCTCTCTACATTGAAAACTTCATGAGGACAAAACATTTTTTATTTGCTGATGTATTCCCAGTGATTATAATGGTATCTGACACATTATTGGTGCACAGTAAATATTTTTTGAATAAATCTCCTTTATCTGTCATTTGAAGTCCTCTAGAATCTGAGACAATCAATATATTCTTATTACTATTTGCTGACGTGAATTTTACTCCTGAGTAAATATCCCCTAAACCCCCACCCTTCTTTACCAATTCCTTTATTCTTATAAACTTATTAATCTCCCCTATACCAAGTTTAATTTTATTTATTTTTCAAGGTTCAGATTGTCTCGCAGCAAACTTCATAGCTTTTTATTCCCTATACATCTGTTCCAAAAAGACTTTAAGCTGAGAGTCTGAAAGAATTCACCTTCTAGCTCTTGCTCTGCCACTAAATGTGATTGAGGTTATTGGAATATCAGTTAAACTCTCAGGGCTCAGTTTTCTCATTTGCAAAAGGAAAGATATAAATTTGATTTGACATAAAAAACTTTTAGGCTTATTACTGTATAAAGCTGAAGCTATATTTTCATCCACACTTTTATCTTAGTGGATGGCAAAATTATCTACCCAGCTGTGCAAGCCAGAAACTGTTAAATTGTAGAATCTTCCCTCCATATTAGACACACATTGGATAAGTCAGTTATAATCACATTACTTACAAGAGCTTTTATAATGGGATAATTTTTACATCTCCAGCCTTGTCTCCCAGTGACTCTTCCTTTCCTCCCAGCCATGACATGACTGGTGGTTTCTTGACTATACCTGCACCATGTTATTGAGGGCTTTGTACTTTGGCTCATACTGATTTTTCTGTCTGAAATACCATCCTCCTATTCATCCCCACCTACCAATAAATAGGTAAACTAATCTTCATGTTCAACCTGAAATCTCCTTCTCCAAGAAGAGTTGTCTTCTCCATTTCCACTTGACTCTGTATTGTTTTCTATCAGAGCACTCCTGATAATTTCTTATGCATTTGTTTAAAGACTCTTCCCCTCTATTTTAACATAGGCAGCTCCTTGAAGGCTGTTTTCATTAGATTAGGGTAACTGCCAGTATGATGTAACAATAAAACTAAAAAATGCTGTGGTTTAAGTAAAAAGTTTTTCATCCTTAGTTTGAAAGTGGCGCTCTGGTTGTATGTAGAAGTTCTACTGCATGAAATCATTCAGGGACGTGTGTTGGCCTCATCTTGGTGTTTTGATATCAGCTTGTCATTTTCTTTTCAATACAGGTGAAGAGGCCACTGCCACATCTAGTTTCCACTTCATGGAAAGGAAAAATATGAAGTCAAGGAAAGCAATTTCCTATTTGACAAAGGAGGCAGAATTTCTAGAATTACTTCTTGCATTCTACTGGCAAGAACTTTCTCTTAGGCTAATTTCAGTTTAAAGGAGGCTGGGAAATGCAGTCTTTAGCTGGGCAACCATGTGTTTGGGAAGAAGTGGAGAGTGAATTTGTGTGGGGTCAACTAGTAGTCTGTCAACCCAAACAGAAATCCCATCTTATTAGTCTTTCTATTACTAGAGACTAGAATACCCTAGGGGCTCCATAAATGTTTTTAATTAATAAAATAATAAATATTTTATAATTCTTTTTTCTGTTTTGCACCTTTTTATTCCTCTATGAAGCATTTAGGAATATCTAAAGACATATTTTCAAGTTTATTACTTTTTTATACACCTGTCTCTAATCTCTCATTCACTGAGTTTTTTTATTATTAATTTTTATGGAAGTATAGTTGCTTTAAAATATGTTAGTTTCTGCTGTACAGCAAGTGAATCAGCTATATGTATACATATATCCCCTCTTTTTTTGATTTTCCTTCCCTTTTAGATCACCACAGAACATTGAGTAGAGTTTCCTGTGCTATGCAGTAGGTTCTTGTTAGTTATCTATTTTATACGTAATAGTGATTATATATCAAGCCCAATCTCCCAGTTCATTTCACCCCCTTCCCCGCCTTGGTATCCATACATTTGTTCTCTAGGTCTGTGTCTCTATTTCTGCTTTGCAAATAGGTTCATCTGTACCATTTTTCTAGATTCCACATAAGAGCGATATACAATATTTGTTTTTCTCTTTCTGACTTACTTCACTCTGTGTGACAGTCTCCAGCTCCATTCATGTCTCTGCAAATGACACAGTTTTGTTCCTTCTTATGGCTAAGTAATATTCCATTGTACATATATACCACATCTTCTTTATCCATTCCTCTGTTGATGGTCATTTAGGTTGCCTCCATGTCCTGGCTATTGTAAGTAGTGCTGCAATGAACTCTGGGATGCATGTATCTTTTTGAATGATGGTTTTCTCAGGGTATATGCCCAGTAGTGGCATTGCTGGGTCATATGGTAGTTCTATTTTTAGTTTTTTAAGGAACCTCCATACTGTTCTCCATAATGGCTGTATTAATTTACATTCCCACCAACAGTGTAGGAGGGTTCCTTTTTCTCCACACCCTCTCCAGCATTTACTGTTTATAGATTTTTTGATGATGGTCATTCTGACCGGTGTGTGGTGATACCTCATTGTAGTTTTGATTTGCATTTCTCTAATAATTAGTTATGTTGAGCATCTTTTCATGTGTTTGTTTGGCCATCTGGATGTCTTTTTGGAGAAATGTCTATTTAGGTCTTCCACCCATTTTTTGATTGGGTTGTTTGGTTTTTGATATTGAGCTGCATGAGCTGTTTGCATATTTTGGAGATTAATCCTTTGTCAGTTGCTTCATTTGCAAATATTTTCTGCCATTCTGATGGTGGTATTTTCATCTTGTTTATGTTTTCCTTTGCTGTGCAAAAGGTTTTAAGTTTCATTAGGTCCCATTTGTTTATTTTTGTTTTTATTTTCATTACTCTAGGAAATGGGTCAAAAAAGATCTTGCTGTGATTTATGTCAAAGAGTGTTCTTCCTAAGTTTTCCTCAAAGAGTTTTATAGTGTTTGGCCTTACATTTAGGTTTTTAAGGCATTTTGAGTTTATTTTTGTGTATGGTGTTAGGTTTATTCCTAAGTATTTTATTCTTTTGTTGCAATGGTAAATGGGACTGTTTCCTTAATTTCTCTTTCAGATTTTTCATCATTAGGGTAGAGGAATGCAAGAGATTTCTGTGTGTTAATTTTGTATCCTGCTACTTTACTAAATTCATTGATTAGCTCTAGTAGTTTTCTGGTAGCATTTTTAGGATTCTCTATGTATAGTATCATGTCATCTGCAAACAGTGACAGTTTTACTTCTTCTTTTCAAATTTGGATTCCTTTTATTACTTTTTCTTCTCTGATTGCCATGGTAGCACTTCCAAAATGATGTTGAATAATAGTGATGAGAGTTGACATCCTTGTCTTTTTCCTGATCTTAGAGGAAATGGTTTCACTTTTCACCACGGAGAACAATGTTGGCTGTGGGTTTTTCATATATGGCATCTATTATGTTGCAGTAGTTTCCCTCTATGCTCATTTTCTGGAGCGTTTTTATCATAAATGGGTGTTGAAATTTGTCAAAAGCTTTTTCTGCTTCTATTGAGATGATTATATGTTTTTATTCTTCAATTTGTTAATATGGTATATCACATTGATTTGCATATATTGAAGAATCCTTGCATCCCTGGGCTCAATTCCACTTGATCATGGTGTATGACCCTTTTAATGTGTTGTTGGATTCTGTTTGCTTGTATTTTGTTGAGGATTTTTGCACCTATGTTCATCAGTGATATTGGACTGTAATTTTCTTTTTTTGTGATATGTTTGTCTGGTTTTGATATCAGAGTGATGGTGGCCTCGTAGAATGAGTTTGGGAGTGTTTCTCCCTCTGCTATATTTTGGAAGAGTTTGAGAAAGATAGGTGTTAGCACTTCTCTAAATGTTTGATAGAATTTGCCTGTGAAGCCATCTGGTCCTGGGCTTTTGTTTGTTGGAAGATTTTTAATCACAGTTTCAATTTCATTACTTGTGATTGGTCTATTCATATTTTTTATTTCTTCCTGATTCCTTCTTGGAAGCTTATACCTTTCTAAGAATTTGTCCATTTCTTCCAGGTTGTCCATTTTATTGGCATAGAGTTGCTTGTAGTAGTCTCTTAAGATCCTTTGTCTTTCTGTGCTGTCAGTTGTAACTTCTTTTTCTTTTCTAATTTCATTGCTGTGAGTCCTCTCCCTTTTTGTTCTTGAGTCTGGCTAAAGCTTTATCAATTTTGTTTATCTTCTCAAAGAACCAGCTTTTAGTTTCATTGATCTTTGGTATTGTTTTCTTAGTTTCTATTTCATTTATTTCTGATCTGATCTTTATGATTTCTTTCCTTCTGCTAACTTTGGGTTTTGTTTGTTCTTCTTTCTCTAGTTGTTTTTGGTGTAAGTTTAGTTTGTTTATTTGAGATTTTTCTTGTTTCTTGAGGTAAGATAACTTTGCTATAAACTTCCCTCTTAGAAGTGCTTTTGCCATTTCCCATACGTTTTGGGTCATTGTGTTTTCATTGTCATTTTTTTCTAAGTATTTCTAAATTTTTGATCTCCATCTCGCTTTCTTATCTTCTGGGACCCCTAGAAAGCAAATATTGATATGCTTAATGTTATCACAGAGATCTCTTAAATTGTTTTCATTAAAAAATTCTTTTTGCTTTTCTTATTGTGTGATTTCCATTATTCTATCTCCAGATCATTTATGTGTTCTTCTGTATAACTTGGTCTGCTATTCAGCCCTTCCAGTGTATTTTTAAATTTCAGCTATTGAATTCTTTATTTCAGATTGGGTCTTTCTTATATTTTCTAGTTTCTTGTTAACATTTTCACTGGGTACATGTATTTTTTTCCCCCTAATTCAGCCACCATTTTTATTACCAATGCTTTGAATTCTTTGCTGGTGAATTGTTTACTTCTTTTTCATTATTTATTTTTTCAAGAGTTTTCTCTTGCTCTTTCAGTTGAGACCAGTTCCTCTGCCTTTTCATTTTGCTTAACTTTCTCTGTCTCTATATATTTAGGTGAAATGGTTACCTATTGTTGTCTTGAAGGTTTGTTGTTATGTGGAAGCACCCCTATACAGACTGCATGTACCCAGTGCCTTTGGTAGGCGAGCTGTATTTACATGGATGATATTCACAGTTTTCCTTAGCGTGTGCTAGCAGTTATCACTTTGGTAGGGGGTGGGGCTGGAGATGGAGGCACTAGAGCTGCAGTGGGTTGTGAGGTGGGACATCCTGTCTGCTCAATTGCCATCATCACCCAGTTGGGGTGGCATCTGATCCCAAGTTGCTGGAGCAGAAGCCTTGGGGGTCACGCTCCAGCTGTCTCTGTTCCATTTAAGTGTGTGTTTTCTCCTCTCTCAGCATTGGGCCCCTTGCCCCAGAGGAGGTAGTGTTGAAGCAGGAGATGCTTGTGTTGGCCTCAGACAGAAGTTCGAGCTGTCTCTGATGTGCTGCCTCTGCAGGCACCCGCAATTGTTTCCCTTGCTACACTTAGATGCAGCCTCGGGTGCAAGTCCCCTTTGTCCCTCACAGCCAATCACTTCCCCCAGCCTCCACCCCCATCCTGTTGTGGACCCATACCACAGGCCAAGCAGGGCCCATGTAGGCTCTTAGTATATACTGGGAGGTGAGCTGTGAGCCACTGTCAGAGATCTGGGTTGCATCTAATGCACTGCTTTAGTAAGCACCAACAATGGTCACTGCCACCCCACCTAGGCTCTTCTCCAGTAGCAGGTTACCTCTGTCTCCTATGGTCAGATCTTTCCCTACTTGTGCCCTCTCCAGATCCAGTGCCACACTGTGACATGGAGTGAGCAGGGCCGAGTGTTTGCTCGACTAGGGCTGGTGTGCATGCCAACGTGCTCTTCCTCATGAGTGGAGTCCAGGCTTCCCACAGCCCTCCCTTTAGTCCCAGCAGTCCTCCAACCAGCAAGAGGGCTCATATCTCCCATGTAGGACCTCTGGACTGAGGTGCCCAGTCTGTGACTCTCACTCCCCAGGGTGGTGTCTCCCGTGTTATCTCCCTTTTTCTCTGAGTCCTCTCCCAGGGGCACAGTCCTGACCTGATCACTTTTTTTCCCTTCCTACTTGATTATATGTGTATCTTATAGCCTTGGTTGTACAGGATTCCTTCTGCCAGTTTCTAGTTTTCAGTGAGGATTGTTCTTCATATGGTTGTATTTTTGATGTGTTTGAATGGGGAGGTAAGCTCCACATCTTCTTACTCCACAATCTTGATTGATTTCCTCAAGCTATAGGTTTTGCATGCACTTCTTCATCTGCTTGAAGAAGTTGGAGATTTTTCCTTGTAGGTAAATTTCCTTGCATATATACTTCAGTGAAGTGGCAAATTTTGTTCATAGACAGTGTTTACTCATAGCATGGGAAACTATGAAAGTATCTTCTGGACCATATTCAAATTGTCAAATAGTTATTTGGATCCATGGTCTACTCTCCAACCCTCCTATAATTCTGAATCTTTCTTTGTCCTTAGCTTTCTAATTACATTTATTTCATGTTTCTTTGAATCTACTTCTCTTATCCACATTTAGGGGCATTCATTTACAAATTTCACATGGTTTTAAACCAAATGTATTCCTACTAAACACATAGGATTATATGTTTCTGTTTTGACAAGAGACTCAGAAATAGGAGTAGACTGCCAAATTACATTTTGTGATATAGAACATCCATCAGAGCATTATAGGGCAGTTAGGGCCTCATTCTGAAAATTAGCTCTAGCATTTGACTTTTCCATTTCAACCTTCCACCTCTTTCACTTCTTGGGCACATTAATTTGGAGACATAAATTATAAACACCAGGTACATGTATACTAGCCACCACATCTTGAAAATTCTCAAGGGTTAGATAAAGCAGACATCTCAGTCATACACATAGAAAAGGACAAGAGTGAAGGTTTTAGCATTTTGGTGTAGGCTTCTTAGCCACTCTAAAGATGATTTATCTAGATTACAGATTGGATTAAGGTTTCAAGTCTTGTAGAATGGGCTCCATGTAGAAAATTTTTTTAAATCACACTTTTGTACTTCTTTAAGCCTCAGTTTTGTTACCTACAAAATGGAGACAATAGTAGTATCAGCTAATATAGTTGTGTAAGGATTAAATGATCTGATACATGTAAACTGCCTAGAATAATGCCTGGCACATAGTAAGAACTAACATGTTTTATTATTTACAGGGGTGGTATATCCAAAAAGTTAAGAGGATGGGTTTAGAAGTCAATTCAGTTTTCATATGTACTCTTTGTTCTCCATTTCCTAGTAACATGAATTAAGCAAATTATTGTTTGTAGTTTATTTATGTGTAAAATGGGAATTAAAGAATATCAGCCTCTTCCAGTTATATAACTATACAATGAGACAAAAATAATGTAAAGACCTTAGCACAACGTTTGTCATATAAGAAGTACTAGATTTATAACAGGTAGACCTGTAAAACAGATGATTGTAAAATCTGAGTTCCAAATAGAAAAAAATGAAAGAAGAAAGATCTTGAGAAATCTTCCACTTATTTCAGTGGTTGGAATTTAAAAAAAAATAGTAGATCCTTGGTCTACTCTATAGTGTGAGATAGTAGGAATGAACATTTCTAATGTCATATTAAATCACATTCACATTGCATTATTTGAATCAAGTTAAATTAAATTAAATAGGTTTCTTAAAGTATATAGTATTTGTTTTGTGTAAAGAATTAACATGGTGTTTTATGAACTCTGGCCAAGAGAAAAAAGCTGTTATAAATATTTTAAGGTGTCATTATTTACATTGACAATGAAATAAAAAAAGCCTTCTCGAGGATTTTTATATTCATTGCCATGAAGCAAATACTGACTAAGATTTAAGCATGATTATTTTTGATAATTATTCATATAAGCTGTCAAGATGAATGTTCAACATTTTAAGAAGCTGACCAGCTTTTCATGGTGGTTGTCAATTGAAAATTGAACAGGGCAGATTTTCCAGAAACAAATGTCATTACCTGACACTGAATGTCAATTTGCTATATTCCAGTGGATCTTGTTATTTACATTTTTAAATATTTTAAGTGTATTGAAGCCTAACTGCAAATAAGAATCACTTGGAGGCTGATAGTTAAAATAGAGAAGCCCACCCAGACTCAACATTTGGAGCTCTTGCTTCATCAGGAAAAGGATCAGAAATCTGTACTTAAAAAAACATCCCAGATGATCCCATTGATCTGGATTTGGGAAATGCTGAACTTTTGGTCTAAGACATTTTTGTTCTGGTCCTAAAATAGTGCAAGAGACTCATAGGTCATTGCAAAGAGTCAGATAAATATACTTTTCAATAATGTATATGTAAACTCTATGTGAATCATTTTGGGGGAATTTTAATTTTGTGGTATATTTTATACAAGAGCTTTAATAAATTACGGAAAAAAACTTTAAGAAGACTCAACTTAAAAATTAAATTTTTGACATTGTCCTGAATTTGATATTCTTAAAATATTTCTCACTGAAACACACTATAGACAATTTTTATAGTGGATATTTTTAAAGCATAAAATGTTTATGTTTTATATTTTTGTCATTTTCTTTTTAGACTAAATAGTATAGAATTAAGTTGTATATATTGAGTTAAAAATCTTTGCCTCAGAAGCTATTTTCTTATGATGCTTATAATGCAATTTCTCTCTCTCTGTCTCTCTCTCTTGTCTCTGTCTTTCAAGCCGGACCAACATCCTATCAGCACACAATATATTTATGAAGCAATATCCTAAAATATTCTTGCAGAATAAAACCAGACTGCCTAAACTTTTCAAAGAGGAAGGAAAAAGGTAATGATGTTTTCTTTTGAAAGCAAGGTTGTATGTGTGTGCATGTGTGTGTGTGCTCACACACGTGCATGCATGAAGAGCAAGTGGAACTCAAACACTGAAAGTGTTTGGTCAGTTCCCAGTATTGCATGTTAAGGATCAGCCAAGGAACTACAAAGCTACAGTAATCAAGACAGTATGGTACTGGCACAAAAACAGAAATATAGGTCAATGGAATGGGATAGAAAGCCCAGAGATAAACCCACACACATATGGTCACCTTATCTTTGATAATGGTGGCAAGAATATACAGTGGAGAAAAGACAGTCTCTTCAATAAGTGATGCTGGGAAAACTGGACAGCTACATGTGAAAGAATGAAGTTAGAACACTCCCTAACACCATACACAAAAATAAACTCAAAATGGATTAAAAACCTAAATGTAAGGCCAAACGCTATAAAACTCTTAGAGGAAAACATAGGCAGAACACTCTATGACATAAATCATAGCAAGATCCTTTTTGACACATCTCCTAGAGAAATGAAAATAAAAACAAAAATAAACAAATGGGACCTAATGAAACTTAAAAGGTTTTGCACAGCAAAGGAAGCCATAAACAAGACAAAAAGACAACCCTCAGAATGGGATAAAATATTGCAAATGAAGCAACTGACAAAGGATTAATCTCAAAGATTTACGAGCAGCTCATGCAGCTCAATATCAAAAAAACAAACAATCCAAAATGGGCAGAAGACCTAAACAGACATTTCTCCAAAGAAATTATACAGACTGCCAACAAACACATGAAAGAATGCTCAACATCATTAATCGTTAGAGAAATGCAATCAAAACTACAATTAGATATCATCTCACACCAGTCAGAATGGCCATCATCAAAAAATCCACAAACAATAAATGCTGGAGAGGGTGTGGAGAAAAGGGAGTCCTCTTGCACTGTTGGTGGGAATGTAAATTGATACAGCCACTATGGGGAACAATATGGAGGTTCCTTAAAAAACTAGAAATAGAACTACTGTATGACTCAGCAATCCCACTACTGGGTATATACCCTGAGAAAACCATAATTCAAAAAGAGTCATGTACCAAATTGTTCATTGCAGCTCTATTTACAATAACCAGGACATAGAAGCAACCTAAGTGTCCATCAGCAGATGAATGGATAAAGAATATGTGACATATATATACAATGGAATATTACTCAGCCATAAAAAGAAACAAAATTGAGTTATTTGTAGTGAGGTGGAGGGACCTAGAGTCTGTTATACAGAGTGAAGTAAGTCAGAAAGAGAAAAACAAATACCGTATGCTAACACATATATATGGAATCTAAAAAAAAAAAAAAGGTCATGAAGAACCTAGGGGCAAGACAGGAATAAAGATGCAGACCTACTAGAGAATGGACTTGAGGATATGGGGAGGGGGAAGGGTAAGCTGGGACAAAGTGAGAGTGGCATGGACATATATACACTACCAAATGTAAAGTAGATAGCTAGTGGGAAGCAGCTGCATAGCACAAGGAGATCAGCTCGGTGCATTGTGACCACCTAGAGGGGTGGGATAGGGAGGGTGGGAGGGAGGGAGACACAAGAGGGAAGAGATATGGGGACATATGTATATGTATAACTGATTCACTTTGTTATAAAGCAGAAACGAACACACCATTGTAAAGCAATTTTCCTCCAATAAAGATGTTAAAAAAAAAAAAAGGAGAAGCCAAGGAAATAGAGATTGGTAGGGAAGGTTCAATTCGTACAATCATTTTGGAGGCATTTTAATTATGTGGTATGGTAACTGGTACTAATAAATATATGTAGATCCCTGAGTTTTTTCACTAACGTTAATAAACAACTAGCCCTATATAATAAACATAATAAGATAAAATACTATTAGGAGTGAAAAAGATAACATAATAAATGATGCAGAGAAAACCAAGAAAATTATAAATTATGATAGAATACTTTATATAACTTAGAAATAATCTAGATATTGTTAGTTCATTTTCTAAAAAATATGTACTACTGTATTTATTCAAGAAGATAGAAATAAAGAATAACTATGTATAAATAGAAGTTGTAAAAAGTACTCTTCAAAAATATTTTTGAAGCTAAAAGAACAAAAGCAAAAATTAAAAACCCATAGTCCAAGTGATATCACTATAAGTTTTATATCAAGAAAAGGTATTTTCTCTGCAACTTAATGTCCTTGGAGTATAGAAAATGAAAAATAGGTTGTATATTTGCCATGCCTGTAAAACTCTGATGTAAAAATTTAACAAGAATAACATAAACAAGAAATAACAATTTTAGTTATGAGTATATAGGCATACATACAAAATAAAATATTAGCAAATGAAATAATGCAGTAGTCTATTAGCAGATTTGTACATTATGGTTAAGTTGGCTTCATCTCATGAGTACAAACTTGGTTCATTAGAAAAGTTATTATTAAAATTTTATAATATTAGTAACTCAAGGAGGAACTATATGATGATATCTACAGATGATGAAAAGGCTTTTCATGTAATTCAGTATCCATGTCTCATAGTAAAAGCAAAATCATGCAGGTAAAAACGTAATGTGTGCAGTCATGTGACTATTAAGAAATACAAAACATTTATATTTTTTCAGCCAGAAAAAAACCTCTGCTCTAAAATAGCAATAAAAATATCTTAAACTGAATGAAAATAAAATTACATAAAATATATCAAGAAATTGTAGATCTCCTCTAATCTTGGCTTACACTGGTCCCTCATGTAATGTGATAAACCCATATATGCCCAGGTGGTGGAACTAGAGCTGCAGTAATTCAGAGAAGCATTTGGCAGAATAAAATCAATGAGGAGACATGAATCTTGGTAGACACTAAATGTCTGCTCTATTAAAATTATTCTTCAACAACTTTTACCTCTTATCATTGTCATATTCAACACTCTATAATTCATTTAACTCAAATGTCATATGACAGATACGATAGTGAGACTGAAGTACGGCACCTGCTTGGCTGTGGGCAGCTGGCGAGAATGCCTGACACCAGTGCATTTGCTAAATATTGAAGTAAGACAGTCATGTGCAAGGAGAATAGAAGAAATGCTTCATACACCATTAATACCTTGAGAAAACCATAATTCAAAAAGAGTCATGTACCAAAATGTTCATTGCAGCTCTATTTACAATAGCCAGGACATGGAAGCAACCTAAGTGTCCATCCATCAACAGATGAATGGATAAAGAAGATGTGACACATATATAAAATGAAATATTACTCAGCCATAAAAGGAAATGAAATTGAGTTATTTGTAGTGAGGTGGATGGAATCTAAGGAAAAAAAAAAGGTCATGAAGAACCTAGGGGTAAGACAGGAATAAAGACATAGACCTACTAGAGAATAGACTTGAGGATATGGGGAGGGGGAAGGGTAAGCTGTGACAAAATGAGAGAGAGGCATGGACATATATACACTACCAAACGTAAATAGATAGCTAGTGGGAAGCAGCTGCATAGCACAGGGAGATCAGCTCCGTGGTTTGTGACCACGTAGAGGGGTGGGATAGGGAGGGTGGGAGGGAGGGAGACTCAAGAGGGAAGAGATATGGGAACATATGTATATGTATAACTGATTCACTTTGTTATAAAGCAGAAACTAACACACCATTGTAAAGCAATTATACTCCAATAAAGTTGTTAAAAAAAAAAAACACTAGGAGCAATGCTACGCTAATGAAAATAAATGGAAGACCTGGCTGAGACATAGGGAAACATTTCTACATGAGCAAAAATTGTGAGTAAATGACAAGAATGAGACCAAGGACTGCTTGGAACTGTGATCATTACCTAAAATTTATTTTTTTGGTGGATCATCTAGACAGAAAGTGAACTTTTGGTATATTCACAGATACAGGAAATCAAATAGATACATTGTTTTAAAAAGAACACTGAATTTTGAACCAGAAGACTTGGATTTGAGTTTTTATTTCACCCAGTATCAGCAACATGACTTTGGAATTGTCTCTGAACATTGAATGCATTCAGTTTTTACTCAGAAAAAGAGGATAACATTATCCTACTTGAGAGTTATGAACTTAAAGAGCTTTTTAATTGTACTGTTTCACTGGTATCATGGACTATAGATGACAATGTTATTTTATATAGATTTATGCCATCTCTCAAGAAGTTCTGCCTTTTTATTTAAACAGGCTAAGCAACAATCACCACCATTAAAAATTAATAAAAAATCATTGATTGCTTGCTTCAAAAGTGTTTTTAAACAACAAGAAAATAAGTAGACTTTTAATCAATACATTTTTACATCAGTTTATTTCCAGAGGAAAAGAAGTTTAAGGAAATGACAGTAACTGAAGAAACAAATAATATGAATCCACAGAATTGTGGAAACCTATGTAAAAGATACATTTATTAAAGGTGTGGGGTTTTAGGGGGATAGAAATTCAAATATTTTCAAGGAAGCCTGCATTCTTATTAATACCTTACTTGAATTTTATAAAAATTCCTATTTAATGTTACAGATACTTTAGGGAGACATAGGTAAGGAAGATAATATTTTGTATTCTCTTTTGATATATTGTCCTAATAATATGACCATTTCCCTTCCTGAACTCTATGCACCATCATGGTTTCAGAGAGAAGGGAAGGGTAAATAATACTTTGAGAAGCAGGAAGATATAAAATGTAGGCACTTGGGGGAAAATAGTGATATAGAAACAGAGGAAGTTAGATAAGCTCGAGAACTGTTGATCTTCATCTACTCCCATCCTTGATATGAAACTCTCCATGGGGATATGAGGGTTGAAGAAACATCCAGATAGCTACTGAAGAAACTGCATCCTCTGGGGCAGTGATAAACAACTTGTACTGCACATTAGAGTCACCCAGAGAGTTTTTACAAAATACTGGTGCATGGTCTCATTCCAACCCAGACTTTTTAAATTGGAATCGCTGACTTGGAGCCAAAGCCTAAGTATTTATTTAAACAAATAATCCTAGATGATGTTTGAAAATTATTGTTACAGTAAGACCTAAATTGGGCTTCATTCAACATGAAATGAGAATAATAGCACAGCATTGGTGGAGAAGATGCTGAGAGATAACCTGGAGCTAATGTCATTGCTTCCACTCGTCCTGTGTCTAGCATGTATGAGGTCCAGAAATTCCTGTGAACGCTGGTGAGGAGACAGTGAAATGCTAATAGGACTGAAGGGTTGTAGGATCCTGGAGAGGGGAAGAGCTGGCTGCTGAGGTAGAAATCTGGATGCCCAAGGAAAAGGTAGTCAGCAAGAGCAAGTGATGTTGCCAAAAAATACAGTCTTTCCTCAACAGATACCAATCTAGGTGCCTGCATAGATCTGCAGCCACTCTGCAACAGGAACATGATGATGATCAGCTGACAGCTCACAGGGAAGAGGAGCTTCTCTCTCCAACAGTGGTCATATTAGCAATCTCAACCTCTCCCAACATACACCGATACCCAGTTCAGAAAGGAAATGGACTGGGAAGAAAATGGGCATGACTGAGCCTTTATTTACTTGACAGAAAACAAAGTTATTTTAATCAAACTGTTTCAAATCAATGGGACAGACAACATATGATGGCACTGGGGGAAGAGAATCTGCGAGCTTATGGGAAAGTCTTGGGTTCTTTATAAAAAATAAGCAAGTTGTCTTCTTTGTACATGGTAGGGTTTAAATAAAATTAAATCCCACTAATCTACTTAAGTATTAAAATACCAAAACTGTATCCATAAAAAGAGGAGCCAGAGGAAAATGTTCTTTAACAACGAGAAGCTGCGGGGATTACTGTCTCTATAAACTATGTTATTCTAAATGATCACATCTCAGGATGGCAGGGTTATCGCACAACTAACATGGAATCTGTCATAACTTTAATAGAAAAGCACTTGGAAATCTAATTAGGACATTGTAAAAATGAAATTTCATGGAGTAATGCTAGCAAAAATAACCTCATGTAAATAGATGTCTACATCATGTATCAATCGGGATGCAAATAGAAACAACAAGATACACAATTATTAGAAGGGCCAAAATCCAGAACACTGACAATGCCAAATACTGGCAAGAATGTGGAGCAACAAGAGCTCTCATTTATTGCTGGTAAAAATGCAAAGTGGTACAGCCAGTTTGGTGGTTTCTTACAAAACTCAACATACTTTTACCACATAATTCAGCAATCACATTCCTTGGCATTTACCCAAAGAAGGTGAAACTTATGTACACACAAAAACTGGCACACAAATATTTATAGCAACTTTATTCATAGTTGCCAAAACCTGGAAGCAATCAAGATGTCCTTCAGTAGGTGAATGGCTAAACCAACTGTGCTACCTCAGACAATGAAATATTATTTAGTGTTAAAAAAAAAAGAGCCATCAAGCATGAAAGGACATAGCGGAAACTTAAATGCATATTACTAAATGAAAGAAGCCAACCTGAAAAGACATACTGTATAATTCCAACTGTATGACATTCTGGAAAGTGCAAAACTGTGGAGACAGTAGAAAGATTAGTGGTTTGGACTTTAGATTCTAAAGATACTAGGATATCCCAGCTGCTTGAATTGAAGCTTAGAATTTCACTCCTAGATCTAAATGCAGTAGTAGCAAGTGGCTTTGTTCTGGGTTAAAATGATGTGGAACTTTGTAATATGTATATTTTTCCAGACATTTTAAAATAATCACTTGGTATAGTACATATACTACCTAGGTGGATTATAAATTCTCTCTAAAAGTGTAAGTGAAGAAAATGTTGGAAATTAGAGTTGAATATTTGGAGATAAAGAAACTGAAAACCTAGACAAATGGATTCTGAAAGACTGACTTAAAAACATCTTTCTGAAAAATTGATTTTTTGCTTGTGATTTTCTTCAGAGATTTTGGACTCTATTTCTTTCTCTAACATTGTCAATATTACCCATGTGCAACAGCTTGGATCTGGCCTCAGGATAATCAACCATAGGTTATTTGGAAAATATGTATTTAACTTTAGAACAAATAAAACTATTCTTGCTATGATTGTAAAACCCATATTTTCACTGAAGTTCTGAGATCCATTGAATGAGATGTTCCCTGTATTTTTAAAAGTCAGAATTAGAACAATTCTGTTTCACTATTTTATTCTAAAAAGAAAAGTAAAATTTTACACACTCTGGAAAGAAACTTTATGAGACAGTCTTATTAATTTATTCATTTACTTAATATACTCTGAGCAGTGATCATGTGCTGAGTATAGGTCAGTCAGGGTCTCTGTACTCAGAAGGTGCAGGTTGGTGGCACTGACAGGCCCTGAGTAAGAGGAGATGAATGAAGCATAACGGGTGTCAGAGGTGATTACAGGTTTGGGGGCTGGTTGCACTGAAAGTGCTTATACTAACCACAGATGGTGTCCTGGAAGGTCAGGGCAAGCATCCCTGAGGAAGGGATGTTTAAATTCAAGGATAAGTTAAGAGTTGGCTAGAAGAAGAAGAGAAAGAGTCTCTGAGGCAGAGAGAACTGCATGTAATAGTCTTCACACTGTTGATTATCTAAGTGCTGCTGAAGCTATCTTAGCTGATACTCTATTTACCCAGTTTAGTAGTTGTGAACAGAAACCTGAAAACAGTATTTTTAAAACCTGTCCATGATCTCCCCTATGGGTACCAAGATGAAAATGGTGGCTGGGAGGGATGCAGAAGGAGAAAGGAGGAAAGGAAGGAAGGGTAGAGAAAGAGAAAGAAAGAGAAGGGTAGAGAAACAGAAAGAAAGAGAAAGAAAGGGTAGAGAAAGAGAAAGAGAAAGAAAGGTACCCTATGGGTACCAAGATGAAAATGGTGGCTGGGATGGATGCAGGAGGCAAAAGGAGGAAAGGAAGGAAGGAAGGAAGGAAGGAAGAAAAGAAAGAAAGAAAGAAAGAGAGAGAGAGAAAGAAAGAGAGAGAAAGAAAGAAAGAAAGAAAGAAAGAAAGAAAGGAAGAAAGAAAGAAAGAAAGAAAGAAAAGGAAAGAAAGAAAGAAAGAAAAAAGGAAGAAAGAAAGAAAGGAAAGAAGAAAAGAGAAAGAGAAAGAAGGGTAGAGAAAGAGAAAGAAAGGAAGGCAAGAAAGGGAGAGGAGAAAGAGAGAGAAGAAGGAAAGAAGGAAAGAAAGAAGAAAGGCAGAAAGGGGAGAGAGAAATACAAGGGAAAAATGAAAGACTGTCATGCCAGTTCAGGAGCAATATTTTGACCTTTAGGAGAATTCTATGAAGGGAAAAGGAGGGAACTTTATAGAAATCTAACTGGTTGCCTCAGCCATGCTCTGGTGTCATCATTTGTGGCCCAAATTAAAGACTTTACTATGACATAAAAATAAAACTCTGGATGGCTTGGGCATTATTGTAGCAAAATGATGGTGATTTGTAGAAATTGCCTACATGTATAGGATTTTCCTGTATCAAAGTGGAATGATACAAGAAAGTTTTAAGCCTGAGTCTAAAAAAAATGCCATTTATGTTTATGATTACCACTGAGGAATGATAGATTTTGCCAGAAGGAAGGACCTTTTATCATGCTTCTTTCCTGAAGTGTCTGGGAGTAGGTGCTGAGGAGGGCTGGAGTGCTCTGCCCGATAGAGGCATTCTAATTTGGAGTTGTGGAGCAAGCCAGGAGTGAGGAAAGGCAGACAAAAATGGGGTAGAAAAGAAGCAAGAATAGCCAGGAAATAATTGAAGGAAGGTGTGCACTGAGTGAGGAGAACCCACTGGTCCTGGACATGGGGGTAAGGACATTTAAGAAAAGAAAGATCTATTAATGGATTTCAAGTACCTGCATCATATGTGATACAAACACCTAAGATAACCCCAGCATTTAATGAACTCTACTATGCTTACAAATGCTCTGAGTACTTGGTTTAATTTAATTTAGTTTTGTTGAGGAGATATAAGAAAGGTTGGTTTTACTTCTACATAAACAAGACATGGAATAAAGAGAGTATTTAAGGAAGAAGCACAGTGGCAGAGGTAACATCAGAATGTAATCTCCTAGGAAATAGCTGAAATTTTAGGAAGAGCTTTCTATTTGCATGAATTTTCATGGGAACTTATTTAGATTTTAAGGGGCCAGTAGATCCCTGCTGATACCATCTGTATTGCATGGAATTACCGACTAATATCTCAATAATGGAAAAATGTGATACCATCAGTTAAGAGTTAGGTAGTGGACATGGTGAAATTATGAGTTCAGCTGAAGAAGTAATGTAGATGGTGATGTCTTATAAATCCTATTCATCAAAGACCATATGCAACTAAGGGAGAAAAGCCATCTTTGATTCAAAGAGAGTCAGTTTTATGGTTCAAAAGGATATGGTTGAAAGTTTGGAGTTTCTTCCAGGTTGTATAACATTGTTGGCAGGAAATTTGCCTCCCTGTCTCTAAATTGGTCCTTCCATTTCCCCAAATTAGGGGTTCCATTCATTACTTAGATTAGCCCTATGGGGTTACGACTTACTTGAGGAGATTAATATAAAATCAAAAGAGAAATTCTGAAAATCCACAGGCCACATTTTCTCTGCATTTAATTCTTCTCTTCAATAAATCAAAGTTGATCTAAGAATGAAATTGTTTTTATAAGGAAAGCTGTATTTCTATAAGAGTGAAGGTGTTGCATCAGGAGAGCATCATGGACATCTGAGGCTGCTGCTGAAGCACTCTGTAGCTCAGCTGCTGAGGGGCACCACCGGGGGCTGATCAATAAGAACAAATGAATAAGCAACTATGGTGAGGGGACATTTAGACTATAAATACCCAGAATCGTGAGGACTATCTGAGAATGTTTGGCCTCAGCAAGGCGACTCTGCTCATCAGAATAGGTCTCTGAAGACCTTGTGGCATTAGCTTCCTGTCAGGGTAAGACCTTTTACCAGCAACGGTGAAAACAGTGCAGCAGCCCCACCAAGATCATTTAGCCGGTCAACACTTGAGTCTTCGTTCCCTAGCAGTGCGCTCCAACAGCAACATTTGACTTTTGCTTTTGTGCCTTCAGCTTGTGGTTTACTAAGCCAACTCTCCTGGGAACAAACTGTTAAAAAGGTACACCTCTCCTAAATTTGGACTTTTTAAAAAATTTGTCATTAGTTTGGAGATTATTTATTTATTGGCTTCTTAAGAGACATTATTCTGGGACTTCCATGGTGGTCCAGTGGCTAAGACTCCGTGCTCCCAATGCAGGGGGTCTGAGTTTGATCCTTGGTCAGGGAACTAGATCCCACATGCCACAACTGAAAAAAAAGATCCTGCATGCCGCAACTAAGACCTGGTGCAGCCAAAATAAATAATTTTTTTTTAAAAGCCTCAACTTAAAAAAAAAAAGAAAAAGTGACATTATCCTGTATGCTATTAGCTTGTGAAATTATTATAATTCCTGCAGTAAACCTGTGTTAAACAAAATATTGGCAAAGACAAATCAATCAATCATCAATCAATCAAAATTAGGTTCAGCTTGAGTGACACTACAGCTGAATAACTGGAATGGGGTTTATCATTATTTCTCAACAGTCAATAATAATCATTAATTCCTATATAGAGGTCAGGTAGAGAGCATTAGTACTGAAAGAAAGGCTGTCTATAGAATGTGGAAATGGGGCTGGAAAAGGAACTAGATGAAAGCCATTGAGGTGACTGCATGAGAGCTTGACAAAGAGCTAATTTAAGAATGCTGAACAAAATCAAAGATCAGTTAAAATTAGATAACGTAGATTTGTAATCATCCAAGTGTGTGACCAATTCAGCAATGTTCTGTGGGTGGAAAAAGTAGGGTGATTAAATGGAAAAATGGAAATGATTCATACCTGGGAGCTGAGATAATGAACACAGTGAACTCTGCTTGGGCTGGGTGTTCAAGAAGTGTTCGCTGAATTGAATTGTGACTGGAGGGAATTTAGGTTATAAGAAAAGGCAGAACATGGTATTTGATCATTATTTTATAAATGTATGTTAATATACTGCTATATTAAAAGTTGTCTTTAGATATCCCAAGTTTTTGATTTGGGGCTCGATTTCAATCAATCCTTAGGAGGTAAATCTGTGAAATAATCTTCTCCAAACAACTTAACTTTCTTGCATATTTGTATAGCTTGTCATATATTCAGGAAAATGTATTGCTCCTTTATTCTGTAGAGTACATGTAAGTCCAACTGTTCGTTTTTAACTGTGGATTTTCTATTGCTCTTTGGAAATGAAAAAGAAGACTTTGAGTTTGTCAAGGACATTAATTTAGTAGAAACCAGGGACATATTGCTTACCTCTCTCTAACCTTAAAATATTCTTTCTTATATTATAAGAGATGACAGGATTCCAATGTTGACTGTCAAGAGTTTAAAATGGAACTTACCTTCAACTCTCCTCAATTTTAACTTTGGGTATGTTGGCAATGTGTGGGACAAAGTCAGCACTCTTGCTCAGCGCGGAACAAAGTCTGCAATTCACCAGCTTTCATCCTGGGGGTGGAGATTTACCCATTGTTATTTCCCTGGTTTGGCATTAATGATAATTATGCTAAAATCAACAGATAGAGTTAACTTAGTGTACTTGAAGTGACTGAATTTAATTTTTATTTTTATGTCAGGATGACTTCAGTTTCTTGAAAAAGTGATTGAAGAATCCTACAGAAAATATCTTAAGAAAGAGTACATATATTAATCTGGCTCTAACTACTACTTAGTAAAATTTATATGCATTTACAAAAAGTGGTGGAGGGGGTTAAAGAAGGATTTTGAAGAATGATAAAAAAGCTTGTAAGAGCTCTGATGCAAGGATATATGGAGAATAAAGTTTTGTGATGGCCTCTGGACTAATCAGATCTGGGTTTGAACTTCAGTTCTGCAATTTGGCAATTATGGTACTTTAAGAAAATTACCTTAAACTTTGAATCTTAGTCTCTTCATCTAAAAATGGGGACAATAATACATACTTTAGAGTGATGTTGGAGGAATGGATGAGATAATGCATGCAAAATTTTACTTTATTTTCCTTAGTGCTGGTGCTAATCGCTATCACCTGAATTTACTGAGGCATTTAAAAAAAAAAAATCTAGAATACAGCCAATTAAAAAACATTGCTCTTGGGCTTCCCTGGTGGCGCGGTGGTTGAGAGCCTGCCTGCTGATGCAGGGGACACGGGTTCGTGCCCCGGTCCGCGAAGATCCCACATGCCACAGAGTGGCTAGGCCCGTGAGCCGTGACCGCTGAGCCTGCGCGTCCGGAGCCTGTGCTCCGCAATGGGAAAGGCCACAACAGTGAGAAGCCCGTGTACCGCAACAAAACAAAACAAAACAAACAAACAAAAAAATTGCTATCTATAAAAACTATATTTTGCACTATGAATGGCTCTTTCACCAATGTATGATTTTGTAATACATACATTGGTCATTTGGAAAACATTGGTCCATTGAACTATGCAGATCTTGCAAATGTAGACATGTTTCTTTATGTAATATTAGAAAAAAACACAATTGTGATATTGTTAATATCACAACTGATCTCATCAGAAAAGCCTTTATGTACTGGGAAGCTGTCAAACTTACAGAGAGAGGTAAACACAAGTTTTCCAAACTTCTGATTTTCACTTGAAAGCTTGCATTTTATCATTGGCAACAAATGCTGTATCTTCCTTGAATTGACAATCCCACTTCACTCATTTTTGAAAAAATAAATCCTAAATATCCAAGTCAATTATTGTAGCTGGTTGGTTGTTCTTTCAAGTAACTATACAGCACAATGAAGAAAGTGGATAATTCAGCTTGCAACTCAGTAGTAGAAGCACTTTTATTTGAGACAAAAATTTCTTTAGAATGCCACAAAAATACTTTATCTGCAATTCTCATTTTGTCACGCAAAGTATCACAAAGAAGTGTACTCAAGGGTCAAAGGGTTAAGATTAAGTAAAATTACTATTTTTCTGTTTTTTTTAAACTGCAAATGTGTGGCAATGAGGAATTAGATGCTATTAGTTTGATGCCATTGTCTTGATTCACGCTTACATGCAAAACAATGCCAAAAATAGTTAAAAGTCGATAGCAGAGAAAGGAATAGAGTTACAAAATTACTAGTGTTCTATGGTATCTATCCAATACTATAAATAATTTCATGCACCCATATCATTTACTTGGAGTAAAAATTAATTCACAAATAATTGGACATGGTGATGCCAAAAAAGTATGAATAGATTAATAGAGAATATTTATCTGTTGAACAGCGGCTATGCCTATATGGCAGGATAAAAATATTTTTGAGTAAAATTAAGCATTTTTAGAAGTTTCTTCTCCAGAAAAATTCCTTTTAGCTTCTTACTGGAATATTTTTTGTCTAACTTTTTGTCATCTTATATGTCTCAGCTTTTACACTCTGATAAGCACCCTATGGTTGTTTTCACAATGTGTATAAATTCTTCATATCACTTTTAACATCTTTCAATAGCACATTTACAAGACTGATTATTCTATTAGTGCCTTCCTGCATTAGATATTAAGGAACATAAAGACAGAAATACAATAGATGTTTTGTATATTAAACTTTTACTCAGCATCTTTACTGAATTCTCTTATTGATTCTAGTATCTGTAGATTCATTTGGATTTTCCATGTATATAATTTGTCATCTGAAAAAATAATACCTTTACTTGACCTTTCCAATTCTTATACTTTTAGTTATATTAATTTTAATGCCCAGGACTTCCACTATAGTATTAAATAGGTTAGAACAGTATGCACATTTTGTTTTTGATTCCAGAGGCAAAGTTTTAATATTTCACTCTAAATACTGTAGTTTTTGCAAATACTTTTGTCATATTAAGAAAATTCACTTGTGTTCAGTTTGCTAAGATTTTGATTACAAATGAATATTGTATCATATTAAATATTATTTAGTTATTAATGATTTTTTCTCCTGTGTACTGTTAATGTGTTGAATAACATTTCTGGAATAGTATTCCTGGTGTAACCTCAACTAAGCTATGCTATATTATCTTTTAAAATTATCACTGGATTCAGTTTGTTAATATTTTGCTCCAGATTTTTGCATCATGTTATTGGCTTATAATTTTTGTTTCTTGTAAAATCCTTGCCAGATGTTGATATCAAGACTATGTTGATGTCATAAAACTAGACAGAAAGTATATATGACTTTTCTATTTTCTTGAAGTGTTTGGTTTTATTTATTTATTAAGAGTTTGTAGAATTTATCAGTAAGGCCACTTTGGCTGTGAGTTTCTTTGTGAGGAGATTCTTATTTAATAGTTATATTCTTTAAAATATCTAGAAAAATTCAAATTTTCTATTTCTTCTTGTGTCAGTTTGGTAATTTGTACTTTCATAGTTATTTTTTCCTTTCATCTAAATTTTTCATAGTATAATCTTTTATTCTGTGGGATCTGTGATGAGGTCTCCTTTTTCATTCCTGATATTATTTATTTCTGCCTTCTCTCTTTTTGTACTTGACTAATGGTTTGCCAAGTTTATTAGATATGTTTGTTCCAATTTTATTATATACTTATATACTTCTACTTATTTTGGGTTAAGTTGCTCTTCTTTTTTCACTTTTTGAGATAGATCCTTAGCTCATAGATTGTCAACTATTTTTTCTTAAAAACTATATGCATTTAAAGCAATAAATTTCTTTCCATTTATTTTCATCTACACCTTTTTATCTACCACCCACAAAATCCTTAAGATGGTCAACTGAAAAAAAAAGAGCTTATTAAAGTAGCTGATTACTGAGGAAAAGAGAAAAATAGTTTATGCTACCACAATGATCAATAAAACTGAATTTTATTTTAAAAATCCTAAACATATCGGTTACAGAAATATTATTACATATATACAAGTAACATAATAGTGCAAATATTACATATCTTGGAACAATCTTATCATGTAACAAGTAGGACTTGTATGAAAGAAAAAAATCTTTAGAGGTCTGAGAATAACACAAAGGATCCAGTTATCAAATTAGACTTATGAGAATCAGAGATTTTACCCAGTATAAAATTTCACTAAAAATTTAAAGGTACAGGTAATTGTGAAACACAGAAACATAGAGAAGTCTGAGATTACAAACATAGCTCCAGAAAAGATGTGAATCATGTCCACAACCTCCTATACTCCCACTTGCCTTGGCAACTTACACATTTATTAATCTCTCATAAAATGATTTTGAATTTTATATGACTGAAAATTTTAGATTATATATATTGAATTGTTGCTAGTTTTAGTATATAAATATAATGATGAGGATTATTTTCTACCATTTACCAAAGAGCATAGGACACAGCTTAATCAATCAGTTAATTAATTAATATATATGACCATCTATTTCCTGCTGTTGCTTTTGGTGGTTTGGTATCACCTGCTTGGCTTCAAATATCTTAAATATCAATGTGGACTATTCTGAATCCTTTGGCTGCCTTGTGATTTTCAATGTAAAAGCAGGAATGCCAGGAACCTCTTGCCTTGGGCAAATATGATGAACTTGAGCCAGAAGAATACTGGGTCCATGGGGACTCACTTTCTAAATTTCCCTCACAAAGTTTACCATATCTACCTCTACCTTGCCCTCCAGTCCACAGACCTCTCTCCTCTAGAAGAAAAGAACTCTATTCCATTTGCATTTGAGAATCAGAGCTGGGTGGAGGAAAGCAGCCAATTGCTTTATATCTGAATCTTAACCACTGCTGAGCTTTACTGTACTTACTATTTATAGACATAACTGGGAATAGAGTTTTAAATAGTGTCCTACGTCTCTATGGATAGAATGGCTGAGCTTCTGTGAAAGTGGTGTAAGGGGAAATGGATTTTGGCTCTTAATTTTATCTTTGTAAGTTATGCTAAAGTATCTTTGCTTCTGTATATATCAGATAAGTAAGTTTTGCTATTAAGTTTTAATATTCTGTGAACTTTAGATTGCAAAAAACTCTTTCCAGCTCTACTGGAAAGTGGATAAGAGTGGTTAGACAAATTATATAAACTCTTTAAGCTGCAATTTCCTCATCTTATTAAATTGAGGATCATATTGTTTATTTCACTTAGTTAATGTTAATGAGATATATGTATATAATGTTTAATATAGTAGTCAGCACTTTTAAAAGGACTCAGGTAGATGTTAATGTGATGATTGTTATTGTTATTCCACATCATGTTTATCTTATATTTAACTTAAAAAAATCTTTTCATGTATTAATTAAAGGTGACTAATCTATGATCATTTGGATTTTTAGCATCTCCTCCACTATTTTTTTTCTTAAGGATGGACAACATTTGTTAGATTGCTTTTCCTTAGGTTTTTAGTGACCTCTTAATAGGAAAGCTCTGAGCTGGAAGGATAAATGGGAAATGGCTATTCATTCACACATCTCTTAGGGACTTAGTTGTGTAATATACTATAGCACAAGAATGAAGTATGGTGACTGCTTCCAAGACATTCATAATTTACCAGTTGGAAACAAAAGTTAAAAAAAATTACTTTTATCATTGGTGTCAAAAAAACCCCCAAAAAACCGGGGCTTCTCTTGGTGGCACAGTGGTTGAGAGTCCGCCTGCCGATGCAGGGGACACGGGTTCGTAGCCCGGTCCGGGAAGATCCCACATGCCGCGGAGCTGTTGGGCCCGTGAGCCATGGCCGCTGAGCCTGCGCGTCCGGAGCCTGAGCTCCGCGACAGGAGAGGCCACAACAGTGAGATGGCACGCATACCGAAAAAAAAACAAAAAACAAAAAACCCACAAAACACTGAGAAACAACTGTAAGAGTGTAAAAGAAGGGTGACCATTGACTTGAAATATTTCCCTAAATATATGCACCTAATTTATTATGGAAGATGTTTCAATCACTTGGGACTGTTATATAATACCTATAACCAAATTCTGTACATAGAAAATATTTTTTTTCTTTTTTTCTTTTTTTTTTGCGGTACGCGGGCCTCTCACTGTTGTGGCCTCTCCCGTCGCGGAGCACAGGCTCCGGACGTGCAGGCTCAGCGGCCGTGGCTCACGGCCCTGGCCGCTCCGCGGCATGTGGGATCTTCCTGGACTGGGGCACGAACCCATGTCCCCTGCATTGGCAGGCGGACTCTCAACCACTGCACCACCAGGGAAGCCCCAGAAAATATTTTATATATGTGTTTAATTGCATTATTAATGACTGGGAAAAAAACAAGCATTGAGAAAGAATATATTATTAAAATGCCAAATTACTTCAGAACAGTGCATTTCTACTCTTGACAGTAAAAAGTCATGTCAGCAATTTTTATACAAAACACAACACCATAAGATATTATGCTTCCTTGTTTAGAAAACCTGCTGAAGGCACAGCAGAAAGTAAACCCCAACAACCTGATGATTCTCACAACATATCTATCCATGTTAAAAAAGCACGTGGTGGCCATACTTTATATGGACCAAAAACATCTGAAGAGAAGTTAGTAGAATTCATGGCTATCTTAAAGAAATTGTAAGTATTTTAAATATATTAATTCTTGTAGTTGAGTAATTCTTTTGAATAGATTTTTTTAAAAGTTAGTTGTTTGCAGCTAAGTGTACTTTATTTACAAACTAGCACTAATGATTGATTCAGGAGAGCTGGAAATACTGGAGACTGATTCTAGATGAGTGCAATTTTCATCAATTCAGTCTTCATGGCATAGAATAGATATGTTGGTACTATATCCAATTGTGGCACATAATTTTAATTTTAAGTTGCAAGCAAAATAGTTGTTATTTACTGATTATGCTAAACCAAAATTATGTTTAAGATTTCACTAACTTATGGTTAGGCAGTCCTTCACAAATTTAAACTGTCTTCCCCAACAAAGAGCCTTTAAATAAATTTACCTCATATTCTCTTTAATTTTCTGGAGTGCTTTGTGCTGTGACTGGGGTACAACTGTCTGAAGGAGATGAAGATGGAGAAAAGGGGGATTAAATCTGGGTGGAGGCTGGTTATTAGAGATGGTGTTGGATTTGTGAATACAACTAAAGTTGAAAGGAAACCATGGTACAGTGTTGGATACTGGAATTGAGATTGACAATAGAAACAAAGCCAGAAGTAAAAGTATCATACTAGAAATGAGGCTAAAAGACCAGTAGGGTGGATGAGAAATGAAAAATCTGGTATTTATGTTTAGAGAAATACACTATGAATTCTATGCCATAAGTACTTTTCTTCAATTTTAATGGCAAGTTTGAGAAAATATGGTCAGAGCTTCCAGGAACTTTGAGAATGGTCAGATTTCTGATGCTTTTACTTATAAGAATGACAATAAATAAACACAGCAAAGACTAGTTACTTTATAGGAAAGCATGTGTGAGGGAATTGTAGAGAGGGACATCATAACCACCTGCCATACAGGGGTACAGTTAAACTGGTAAGCTGTAAAAAATAGCAAATTTAACTAGAATGTGTTCAGTGAATGTGTTAAAAAATATACTTGTTAGAAAAATCACTACAGCACTAAAAGTTATTGGAGCTATATGATGCTACAGCAATTTTCATTCTTAATGAAATGTCAACCATAATGTTGAATAAAAAATGTACTGGATTAAAAATTTTAAGTGTCTAGAAACCCATGAATCACTCACTGCTGATTTCAGATTGTGCTGGGCTGCAGAATTTTCAATGGATTTTCAATCCTCATCTTTCTGAAAATTAAAAGGTAGCAGTTTCTGGATAACAAAAAGTTCTTATCTTAGGTGCAGGAGGAACACAAGTGGCTATGGTTCTCCAGCAAGGTGTCAAAATACTAGGAAGTAAATCTACATTCAAGTCAGGATGGAAACAAGAAATGGATGAGAGCCAAGCACCATGTGAGCAATGGACTGAAGTGAAAAGGGGTCATGGTAGAAGGTTATCTAAACACAAGGGAGAATGAACAAAGAAGCTACTGCTACATCCTTATGTGGACCTCAGTGGAGTCCATATAACAACCAGTCTCCAAATACTGTAACAATAGATGCTGGGACAGTGGTAATCTCCAGAACCCACTTCTCACTCACATGTGACACAATGGGTGGGTGGGTGGGCAGAGGAGATCCTGAAGTACTGCAAGCTTCCACTTTCAGTGGCTCAGAATTATCCAAATGTGACTCTTCAGAATGAGGGTTTTGACTGCTGTCAATGAGTGGGGCTGTGACACCCACTGAGTTAAATAGCAGAGTAAATGAGGAGGAAACTCACTTTTATGAGATGTTTAATATTCACACAGAGCCTTAAAATCTACACATAAGATTTCTGATTGAATCCTCACATCAATGCTTTGAAGTGGATATGATAAACTAGTAAGTAAAAGAGCAATGAATGTGCTAAATCCACAATCTATGACTGTTCTACAGACATGAATTTTATCTTCTTGTCTCCTTGGTATATGAGTGAATTTGTTTACTATTACTGTGTAACAAATTACATAAATATAGTGGCTTGAAACAACATACATTTGTTATCTCTCTGAACAAAATTTAGCTGTTCATGTCTCAGAATACTTCAATCAAGGTATCTGCCAGACTATATTCTTTTCCAGAGCATGAGGTCCTCTTCCAAACTCACGTGTTCTTGGCAGAATTCAATTCCTTTTGGTTCTAGGACTGAGGGCTTTACTTTCTTCCTGGCTCTAGTTGAGGGCTCCTCTTAGCTCCTAGAAGTCACGCAGGTCCTTGCCATATCATTCTCTCTCAGACCTTCTCACAACATAGAAGCTTAAATCTTCAAAACCAGCAATGGAGAGTCTCTCTCTCTATGTCTGTGTCTCTGTCTCTCTCTCATTCTGCTAAGATGATGTCTTATATAACCTAATTAAAGGCATTCATATTCCATCACCTTTGCCATAGTCTATTGGTTAGAAACAAATCATTGCTTTTGCCTCCACCCCCCCAAAATGCAGGGAGAGGTGACTGAGGGTCCCCTTGGGGTGTGCTAGCCATATTTGGTAACATTATAAATCTCATTGTGACTCTGTTAATCACATTTGTAATGGGTCTGTATGCTTTATGTATTCACACAAAAGTAGTTCAACTAAAATCTGTTTAATTGATGGATAAGTTGTCTTGTCTGTAAGCCCTCTGTTTATCTTTAAATGAACCATGATCAGATCCACAGACTACTTGAGTGATGTCATTGAATACATTTAAAAAAGTAACTACCTTATACTCTCTAAAATTCTTCACTTTGTCATCCTACTTGAAAAATATTTTAAAGTATTTATTTAATTAATAAATTTGTTTGGCTGCACTGGGTCTTAGCTGTGGCACAAGGGATCTTTAGTTGCAGCATGCAAACTCTTAGTAGCAGCATGTGGGATCTAGTTTTCTGACCAGGTATCGAACCTGGGCCCCCTGCATTGGGAACGTGGAGTATTAGCCACTGAACCACCAGGGAAGTCCCCCTACTTTAAATTTTAACAAATTAATTTTGAGTAACAGTAGCCTCTTTTTAAAGAAATACAAATATGCTTGACAAGATTAAGAATATCGATTATTGATAACTTGATTATTTTGGCTTAATCATATCGATTACTTCTTAACTTATACTTCAGTTCAGCAACTCTGAGTAAACAGTGCTAGATGGGAGGAAGGATAAATGATGTTGAAACATTAAAATTGTTGCAAAGGGCACGTACGGGGGATGTCACCATAGAGGAAGGGTTTGAGTAACTACAGTACACTGTAATAGGGAAGTGTGTGTGGAGAACAGACAATGGGAGGGAGAGATGAGAGAGAGAAAAAAGAGAATTGAGAAACTTTCCGTTAAATTTTGTATTTTGAGGTATGTCAGATTGAATATAAGCTTACCATATGTGTTAGTTAAATTTTGGATTGTAAACAACAGAAACCGATTCTGGCTAATTAAAACAAATAACCAAAAAAAGGAAGGGGGTAGAGGGGGAACCTGTGGAAGAATATTGGATAGCTCCCAAAATGGAGAAGAAGTATTAGATGCTGGATATGATATGCACCTCTGGATATCTTTTTTTTATTTTTAAACTTTTTATTTTATATTGGAGTATAGCCAATTAACAATGTTTTGATAGATTCAGGTGTACAGCATAGGGATTCAGCCATACATAAACATGTATGCTTTCTCCCCCAAACTCCCCTCCCATCCAGGCTGCCACATAATGTTGAGCAGAGTTCCCTGTGCTCTATAGTAGGTCCTTGTTGGTTATCCATTTTAAAAATAGCAGTGTGTACATGTCGATCCCAAATTCCCTGACTATCCCTTACCCCCATCCTTCCCCCCTGGTAATCATAATTTTGTTCTCTAAGTCTGTGAGTCTGTTTCTGTTTTGTAAATAAGTTCATTTGTATCACTTCTTTTTAGATTCCACATATAAGGCATATCATACAATATTTCTCTTTGTCTGACTTACTTCACTCAGTATGACAATCTCTAGGTCCATCTATATTGCTGCAAATAGCATTATTTCAGTCTTTTCAATGGCTGAGTAATATTCCATTGCGTATATGTACCACATCTTCTTTATCCATTCCTCTGTTGTTGGATATTTAGGTTGCTTCCATGTCTTGGCTATCATAAACAGTGCTGCAATGATCACTGGGGTGCATGTATCCTTTCGAACCATGTTTTTCTCCAAATATATGCCCAGGAGTGGGATTACAGCATCATATGGTAGCTCTAGTTTTAGTTTTTTAAGAAACCTCCATATCGTTCTCCATAGTGGCTGTACCAATTTACATTCCCACCAACAATGTAGGAGGGTTCCCTTCTCTCCACACCCTCTCCAGCATTGGTACAACATTGGACTCAATCAGGTACAACTATTTTTGATTGGGGGTTATTAGGCTCACACTTTAGTTTCAAGGATAGGGAGTCAGATTGTTGTAGTTTGTTTTCAATACTCACCTCTTGAATAAATGCTGATGGGGGCTGTACATTATAATTTACAATTTTACTGAAGTTATATTCAATTGGTAAGAGATAGCATTTCAAAAGAGAAAATATTTCAGAAAGAGGGGAAATGGATCATGAATAAACAATATTAAAAGCAATGAATTAATATATGGCTTGGAATTTTAATTTATAAATAATTTTGATTTTATTCTTCATTTATTAATGAATTCAATATATTAGATTCAAGCTTTTTAAAATGCAAATGCAATATGGTTCTTACAGTGCTGTTTTCTAGTGAAATGGCGTATAAGATGAGGAATTGTCATCTCAAACTATGTTTTAGGTCTACATGCTATTGAGAGAAAAACACTTTGTGGGTTATTAATTCTGTTAAAAATACAGAATCAGGTTATAAACTGAGTGAAATTGGAAAGGCCCTCTCCTCTAGAAAAGAAAGTCTTTATTTGAAGCTAAAAGAGAAAGTAAGACAATAACGAATTGTGTAAATGCTAAAAGTAATTTAGATTTCTGACAGAAACAGTGATCATTTATAAGAATGGAAACTAAAAAAAGAGAGCTATCTGTGTTAAGGAGATGAGTTAGCCAAGGACAGAGATTAAAAACTCATTGACAGATTTACAGTATAGAAGAGCAAGGCACTGAGTCTTGGCCCACCAATGACAGAGTTAAAGTTACATTCGGGATGCACGTATTGCAAAATGCCTGGACTTTGGAGTCAGGAAGAAATGTGTTCTGAACTGGGCTCCTCTAGTTATTAGTTGTATGACCTTGGGCAAATTTCTACCTCTTGATACATAATTCACTAATCTATAAAATGGGCACAATTATTAACCTCAGAGGATCATTGTTGTGAAGCCTAAATGAAGTTAAAAATGTAAAGCCTCACAAATATTACTTGGTCCATCATAGGCCCTTTGTACAAGTCAATCTTCCCTTTCCCAAATAACCTTCCATATCATGATAGAATTTTTTTATAAAAGCTGCCAGTGATATTTTTGTACTGGAGTTTCAGAAGTTACTAATTGGTCACAAATTAACTAGTGTTTAAGAAAATTATATCTTTGTATCTTTCTTCTATTGTTTGGAAATAAGCAAATGCCCTCAATTACATAGTTCTTGTAAAAAAAATTTTTTCACTGTATAGCTGCATCTTAGTCCATTTGGGTTGCCATAAAAAACAATACAATAGACTGAGTGGCGTAAATAACAGAAATTTATTTCTCACAGTCAGTTCTGGAGGCTGGGAAGTCTAAGATCAAGGCACCTGCAGATTCCTTGTGTGGTGAAGGCCCACTTCCTGGGTCATAGGTGGCCCTCTTCTTGCTTTGTCCTCACATGGAAGAAGTGGTGAGAGCTCTCAGGGTCTCTTCTCACACTCGTTGTCCAATGTGTGAAACGGGGGTTCCCTGAACCAACAAGCAATTCAACTCAATTTTGATGCTACCTACTCAGAGATAGCATCAGATTTCACAGCTTTTGGGTTCAGTTCTACAACTACTGTCTTTTCTCCATCCCATCCTCCCCTTTCAGACACCAGTTGAAAGCCTGTGCTTCTGACTGACCTACTACAGATTAGAGGTTCCCACAACTCCCTTCTTGGACTTCAGATACCAGTCACAAGTCCAAATTGTTACCTGTACTTCTGACAAGCTGACTATAAATCACAGGTTCCCATGGTCCCTTCCTTGGGTTCAATTAATTTGCTAGAGCAGCTCATAGAACTCAGAGAAACAATTTGCTTACTAGTTCACTAGTTGATTATAAAAAGATATAACTCAGGAACAGCCAGATGGAAGACATCCATAGAACAAGGTATGTGGGAAGGGATGTGGAGCTTCCATGCCCTCTTGGAGCACACAATTCTCCCCAAATCTTCACATGTTTATCAACCTGGAAGCTCTCCAAACTCTGTCCTCTTGGCTTTTCATAGAGGCTTCATTACATAGTCAAGAGTGATTAAATCATTGGCTATTGGTGATTCAATAGCCAATGGCCCTCTTCCTCCCTGGAGGTTGGGGTGGGGTGGAGAGGTGAGGTGCTGGGGGTTGGGGATGGAGGGTAGGACTGAAAATTACAATCCTCTAATCATATGGTTGGTTCTCCTGGCAACCAGCCCCCTTTCTCAGGTGAAGTCCAAAAGTCACTTTATTAACCTATCAAGAGACATTTTTGTCACTGTCAACACTTAGAAAACTCCAAGGGTTTTGGGGGTTGTAAGCCAGAAACTACAAAGACCAAACATATATGAGAAATAGCTTTTGGTCATCTGAATGACCAAATCTATATTGCTTATAAATCACAATATTGAAGCCACTAATCCCATTCATAAGGGCTCTATCTTCATGACCTAATCATTTCCCAAATGTTCCACCTCCTAATACCACATCACATTGGAGCTTGAGATTTTAACATAAATTTTGGGAGGACATAAACATTCAGTCCATAAGATATATGTTATTTCAACATAGATGTGAATGTTAAAGCTGAGACTTATTGCCTTGGGTGACTATTCATTTGTTCATTTCAAGTTAGAATTCTTTTTGTCATAGAAATATTTTCTAGGTATTTGGTATAAGTGCTTTCTTACTATATTAGATTTGTAAGTGTAATAGAAAGCACACGTCATGCATTGAGAGATCAGAATGGATAACTCCAATGGGAGTTTTTATCATGTTATGTATTACAGATTTAATGACAGAATAGAGTATGATGCTTTTAAAATATTTCTTATGACAATTGCTGATATTATCACAAGATGCAAATTTTTGTTAAAAATTTAATGTCTGGACATATAAAAAACATTTCTTGCCTTCCTAATGTAATTATTTAACAGTCTATTAAAGTCATCTTGAAAGTTAGTTCTAACTTTATCAAGTAAGATGTCTTAGTTACATATATATGAAATTGTGGATTATACATTTGGACAGAATGCCTTTATACCCAAGGAGCTGTTATCTCATGGCATGAAGAACTATTTTGGAGAGATTTAAAAAATAAGTCTAGGCTTAAGTAATATCTTATTAGAAAATCTTGGAAAGATTGTTTGTTTCTAACAGAGTATGGTTCTGCATAGTAACTCTTGCTTGTCAAGTCCTGGGTCTAACTGCAGAGAGGTAATAAAACAATTTGGTAGTCTTTAAAAGCCTGCAACATATTTCCTTATGTGTCTTTCCTCTCATCCATTAAACATTTATTCTTACAAAATAATGGTTTAGTTGGTTCCCTTAATATTCAAGGATGACATGCTCTCAATGGATTTGTGACTATACCTCCTATCTCATGGTCTGCATGGAATTTAGTTTCAAAATGAGCCACTACATTGAGTTTGTTGCACAGCAAATTATGCCATCAGGATATGGATCAATATTCTTTCTTTAGTGTATTAGATCTTTCTTCAATGTTCAATGTATTAGATCCTTGTCAACTAGCTGAAAACTATGCTGGCAAAAATTCTCTGAAGCATTCATTCTCTGTTTGGTTAACTGATAATTATTCTCATATTCTAGCTAAACATTTCTAAACATTACTTCTCTTCTGTTTGCTATTTGGTGTCACAAACTTAATAATTTAACATCTAAAATTCTTATTTGAAATCAACAAAACCTGATTCTTTAGCTAAGAGAAATTATCAAATTTCTGGTTATTTAGAATGATTTCCTTGAAATGGAATTACTGGTAGATAAAAGACTAAGATATTATAATTATTAATACTTTAAACCACATTTATTTTTGGAAAGAATGAACTAATTGATATTGCCCTTAGCAGTGAAATTAGCTTTAAAATTTTTTCCAATTTCATAGGACACAACAAAAACATCACAATTGCCTTTGTTTTTGCTTCCTTCTTAAGCTGAGGTTTTCTTCATTCATTTATTGGATATTTGTATTTGTTTGTGTTGGTGTGAGCTATCTGATCTTAGCCTTTTCCTGTCTTTTCTATTGTGCTTTAATTGTGTATTGCTAATATAAAGAGCTTTATATGTGTTATATATTGTAGACATAAATAATTGTAATATGAATTGAGTACCATTTATGCAAAGGAGAACAAAATCTTCACAAAAAGGATTTTGCCTAATATGTATATTTACCCCAAATATTTGATATTTGTCCAGAATATATTTGCAGATCATGATAGATTTTGACAAGCATCAAATAAAGAAGAAATAATGACTTTATGTATACTATTATTGTGTAATAATATACACAATATTAATATATTATTGTGTAATAATATACACAATATTACTATATAATATATATCATATCTTATTAATATAAACAGCTTTATTGAGGTAAAATTTACATACAATAAAATGCATATTTTAAAGCATTCAGTTTAATGTCTTGATGCATGTATACATCTATGAAACGATTATCACAATCAAAATAATGAACATATTCATCATTCTCAAGAGTTTCCTTGTGCAACTTTGTAGTCCTTTCCTTTTGCCCAACCTTATACCCTGTGCCCAAGCAATCACTAATCAGCTTTCTGCCACTATAGATTAGTTTATATTTTCTAGGATTTTATATACATTGAATCATACAGTATATACTGTATTTTAATCTGGCTCTTTCACTCAACACAATTAATCTGGAGATTCATTCATGTTGTTTTGTGTATCAGTAGTTCATTTCTTTATTTTTTTTTTTTGAATAGTAATCCACCCTATGAATATACAACAGTTTATTCATCTGTTGATAGACATTTGGTTTGTTTTTAGTTTTTGGCTATTACATAAAGCTGCTATGAAAATTCATGTACAAGTATTGGCATGGGCATTTGTCTTCATTTCTATTAAGTAAAAACCTAGAAATGGAGCAACTTAGTCTATGGTGAGTGTATGTTGAACTTTTTAAGAAATTGCCAAACCGTTTTTCAAAACTCTTGTACCACAAGACATTTTCACTATTAGTTTATGAGAGTTCTAGTTCCTTTGCATTCTTGTCAAATCTTAATTTGGCCATTCTTTAAATTTTAATAATTCTAATAGGTGTGTAGTGATATATCATGATTTTAATTTGTACTTCCCTAATGACTAATGATATTTAATGTATTTATTTGTCATTCATCTATATTGTTTGGTGAAATACTTGCACAAATACTTTGCACATTTTAAAAGTGAAAACTCAATTTTAAAAAGGGAAAATATTTGCACAAATATTGAGGATTTTTATATATTCTGAACATATATTTGAACATATATCAGATATATGCTTTGTAAATATTTTCCCGGTCTTTGGCTTCTCTTTTTCATTCTCTTCACAGTGATTCAAAAAGTAGAAGTACTTAATTTTGATTAAATCCAATTTAATAATTTTTCTTTTATGAATCATGCTTTTGATATTATATCTAGGAAATGTTTGCCCTACTAAAAATCTCAAAGGGTTGATTATATGTTTTCTTCTACAAGTTTTATAGTTTTAGGTTTTGCATTTAAGTCTATTATCCATTTTGAGTTAATTTTTGCAAATGGTATAAAGTATGATTAGAAGTTTTCTATTTATTTATTTATTTGTTTGTTTGTTTTGTTCATTGATATTCAATTATTCCAGTACATTTTTTGAAAAGAGTACTCTTTCTGGATTGCACTGCCTTTGTAGTTTTGGTGGAAATTATTTGTGCATATATGTGTGGGTCTACTTCTGGAATTTATATTTTGTTGACATATGTCTATGTTAGTCTAATATTACAGTGTCTTGATTATTATAGTTTTTAAATATGTCTTGAAATCAGGTGTGTGAATCTTCCATTTTGTTGTTCTTTTTCCAAAATTGTTTTAGGTTATCTTTAGTCCTTTGTATATTCATATGAATTTTAAAAATCAATTTGTAAGTTGCTAAAAAAGAAAAGCCTGCCTGGCATTTTTATATATTTATTGCAATTTTCCTTCAATTGCTTTTTTAATGTTATGTTTGTTTTAGGTAATAGAACTTATTGAAGCTTACTGGGTTTTTAACAAGTCTAGCTGTAGAGCTCATTTCAGAATAAACTTTATACAGATAAATAATGTGTTAAACAAATAAAACCATGACTATTTTGGTTGAGAGATGGTGGGATCTGGAAATCTTTCTACTCTGTGTATAAATCCTACAAATCAGTATTACTAAGACTTCAAAGAGTCTTTTTTTTTTCTCAGTTACCCACAGTTTTAACATTTTCATCTCTTCATTTTTTTTCTGCCTGAAGTATACCCTTTAATATTTTTTTTAGTGTGGTCTCTTGATAGAAAATTCTTTCAAGTTTTGTTTGTTAGAAAAATGCCTATATTTGTTCTTTATTTTTGGAAAAAAAATTTTTTTTTTTTTGCTTAGAATGGAATTTGAGATTGGCAGTCATTTTCTTTTATCTCTTTATGGCTTTGTTTCAAATACAAAGTCAGCTATCTGTCTCGTTCATTGTTATGCCTTTGTTCCTCTTTTGAAAGTAATAAGACTTTACTTTTTCTTAGATTTTTTTTTTTTAAAAGATGTTGGGGGTACGAGTTTATTTACTTATTTATTTATTTTTGCCATGTTGCATCTTCATTTCTGTGCGAGGGCTTTCCTTAGTTGTGGCAAGCCGGTGCACTCTTCATCGTGGTGCGCTGGCCTCTCACTGTCGCAGCCTCTCTTGTTCCAGAACACAGGCTCCAGACGCGCAGGCTCAGTAGTTGTGGCTCATGGGTCTAGTTGCTCCACAGCATGTGGGATTCTCCCAGACCAGGGCTCGAACCTGTGTCCCCTGTGTTAGCACGCAGATTCTCAACAACTGCACCACCAGGGAAGCCCCTTCTTAGATGTTTTTAAGATTTTTCTCTTTGGTTTTAAAATTTTTACTGTGATTAACCCAAAATTTGATTTTTTTTCATCTTCAGTTTGTAGTTCTTCTTCTTCTTTTTTCTTAATAAATTTATGTATTTATTTGTTTTTGGCTGCTTTGGGTCTTCATTGCTGCTTGTGGGCTTTCTCTTGTTGCAGTGAGCGGGGGCTACTCTTTGTTGCAGAGTGCAGGCTTCTCATTGTGGTGGCTTCTCTTGCACGGAGCATGGGCTCTTGGCATGCAGGCTTCAGTAGTTTTGGCACACGGGCTCAGTAGTTGTGGCTCGTGGGCTCTAGAATGCAAGCTTAGTAGTTGTGGCGCATGGGCTTAGTTGCTCTGCAGCATGTGGGGTCTTCCCAGACCAGGGCTTGAACCTGTGTCCCCTCCATTGGCAGGTAGATTCTTCACAACTGTGCCACCAGGGAAGTCTCTGTAGTTCTTCTCAAAGTTCAGGTTTGATTTCCTTAGTTTTGGAAAAATTTTAACCATTAATTTACCAAATGTTGCTCCTGATGAGCTCTCTTTATGCTACCCTTCTGGAACTCCACTTATTCATATGTTAGAATTTCTTATAATGTCTTATATGTTTTCTATCTTGTTTCCATCATTGGAAAATATCTTGTATTTGCCATCATTTTGTCTCATCTTGTGTATTTTTTTGCTCTTATTTTCCTGTTCACCAGTTCTTTTTAGTTCATTCATGGAGTTCTTAATTTCAGTTACTGCACTTGTCATTTCTAGAAACTTCAGTGGACTCTTTTCTATAGTTTATGGTTCTTTGCCAAAATCTTCATATTATCATTTAAATTCTTGGACATTTCAGTCATAATTATTGCTTTGTTATGCAATTTGGTCACATGTTAACCTTATATACTTGGGCTAACTATTGTTTTATTGATGTCTACTCTTATGCCAAATTCATCTGAATTAAAAATAACCTTAGCTTTATGGTGTGTGTTGATATCTGGTAAGATAATTTCTTACTATTTTTTTAGTTCTTACTAGTCTTACTATTTTTTTAATTAATTATATATATAAAATAATACATATATATATATAAAATAGTAACTTTCTCATTCAGGAACATGGCGAATATTTTGCATTTTTTTAGTCTTCTTTTGTGACTCAATAGAGTTTCATATAATTTCATATAGCTTTTATATCTTTTTGTGAATGTTATAAATGCATTATTTTCTTATTGTATTTTTTTTCAACACCAGGCTCAAAGGAAATTAGGGGGCACAATTTAAGAAGTACTTATTTCTTTCAGTTTTATTGAGCTATAATTGATATACAGCACTGTATAAATTTAAGATGTACAGCATAATGACTTGACTTACATGTATTATGAAATGATTGCCACAAATTTAATTAACATCCACAATCCCATATAGATACAATTTTTTTTTCCTTCTGATGGGAACTTTTAGGATCTATTCTCTTAAAACTTTTCAAATCATTGTATTTTCTAAGTATTGCAAGTATATGGGAAAGCTATTTAACTAGGTCTATATATAGTTGTAACTGACTGCCTTACTGAACTAATATTTATTCTAATATATTTCAATTGACTTTATTTTAATTGTTTTAATTGCCATAATACTGTCTGGGAATAATGATCATTTTATCTCCTTTCAAATAGATATACTGTGTTTTTACTTATCTTAATGCATTAAATATAACATTACAGTAGCATTAAATAAACAATTGTAGGGATAGTGAGAAGCTTTTTCATGTATTTTATTTTAATAGTATGCTTCTAGTAATTTATCATACTGTGTGATATTGTCTCTTTGTTGAAGGGAAAAATACATTTTAGAGTAGTAGCATTCTTTTAAAAAAGTCTTGAATTGAAAACCCAGCTTGCAACTTGCTTACATGATCATAAATATTTTATCTAACCTGAGTTTCCTTATTTTTAAACAAGTGATAAATATATCTATCCCCAGGATTTTTATGAAACTTAAGGAGAGAGCATATGAAGTGCTTACTCCAATATAAAATAAAAATAAAAAAAAAGGTTATGCACATAGTAGGTAATATACTCACACAGGTGCATGCACACACACATATACTTGTTTCCACCCTGCTTTATGCCCCCAAAGTATGACTTGTATAAACTGTGTCAGTTACTCTTCCTGGACATTTTTTTCTGGTTGAATTTAGTATTACACAATGGGAAACACTAGGAGATAAAAAGGGATAGAAGGAGTTTGAAGTCAGAGTAACTATTCCTTTGGGTCTTTTCTTGCTGAGTAGGCAAGGTTGGCTGTGTCCTTCTACTGAATGCCATAGTAGTCCCCCTTCTACAACTATAGCCCACTCAATATGAAAAGGACCCCTCCTTTCCTTAGTGTAGATATTGAACTATTCTTGCATCCCTGGGATAAATCCCATTTGATTATGGGGTATGATCTTTCTAATACATTGATGAATTCAGTTTGCTAATATTTTGTTGAGGATTTTTTGCATTTATGTTCATCAGCAACATAGACCTGTAATTTTCTATTTTTGTGATGTGTTTTTCTGCCTTTGGTATCAGGGTGGTTCTGTCTTCATAGAATGAGTTTGGAAGCATTCTTTCCTGTGTAATTTTTTTTTTGGAATAGTTTGAGAGGCATAGCTGTTAACTCTTCTCTAAATGTTTGGTAGAATTCACCTATGAAGCCACCTGGTCTTGGAGTTTTGTTTTCTGGAAGTTTTTTTTTTTAATTACTAATTCAATTTCATTACTGGTCATTGGTCTGCTCATATTTTTCTATTCATTCCTGGTTCTGTTATGTGAGATCATACGTTTCTAGGAATTTGTCCATTTCTTCTTGGTTGTCCATTTTTTTAGTGTATAATAGCAGTATTCTTGTAATCCTTTGTATTTCTGCAGTGTTGGCTGTATCTTCTCCATTTTTGTTTCTAATTTTATTTATTTTCACCTTCTCCCTTTTTTTCCCTGATGAGTCTTGCTAAAGCTTTATCAGTTTTGTTTATCTTTTCAAAGCATCAGCTCTTAGTTTCATTCTTCTTTTCTATTATTATTTTAGTGTCTATTTCATTTATTTATGCTCTGATCTTTATGATTTCTTTCCTTCTACCAACTTTGGGATTTGTTTATTCTTCATTTTCAAGTTCCTTTAAGTGTAAGCTTAATTTGTTTATTTGAGGTTTTCCTTGTTTCCTGAGGTAGGCTTGTATCACTATAAACTTCCCTCTTGGAACTGCTTTTGCTGCATCACATAGCATTTGAGTCATGTTTTCATTTTCATTTATTTCCAGGTATTTTTTCATTTCTTCTTTTATTTCTTCAGTGACCCCATTGGTTGTTTAGTAGCATATTGTTTAGCCTCCACGTATCTTTTGTTGCAGCTTTTTTCCCTTGTAGTTGGTTTCTATTCTCATAGCATTTTCATCGAGAATATGCTTGATAGAATTTCAAAATTTTTAATTTATGGTAATTTATTTTGTAGCCTAGCATGTGATCTACCCTAGAGAATGTTCCATGTGCACATGAAAAGAATGCTGTTTTTGGATGGAATGTTCTATATATATCTATTAAGTGCATCTGGTATAATGACTTATTGATTTTCTGTCTGGATGATCTGTCCATTGATGTTAGTAGGGTGTTAAAGTCCCCTACTATTATTGTGTTATTGTTAATTTCTCCCTTTATGTCTGTTAATATTTGCTTTATGTTTTTAGGTGCTTCTATGTTGGGTACATATATATTTACAATTGTTATATCTTCTTTGATTGATCCCTTGATCATTATGTAATGTCCTGCTTTGTCTCTTGTTAGTTAGTCTTTGTTTTAAAATCTATTTTATCTGATATAAGTATTGCTACCCCAACTTTCTTTTCATTTCCATTTGAATGGAATACCCTTTTTTCCATCCCTTCAATTTCAGTCTGCTTGTGTCTTTAGATCTGAAGTGAGTTTCTTGTATATGGGTCTTGTTTTTTTTTTTTTTTTTTTTTTTTTTTATCCATTCAGCCACTCTATGTGTCTTTTGACTGGTGCATTTAGTTTATTTACATTAAAATTAACTATTGATAAGCATATACTTATTGCCATTTTGTTAATTGTTTGTGGGTTGTTTATGTAGTTCTTTTCTGTTCCTTTCTTCTTTTTCTCCCTTCAGCGGTTTTATCTTGTTTCTTTTTATAGAACATATTCTTCTGTCACCTCATTTTGCCAAATTAATTGCTTTTATTTCTGTGTATTTGGTAGGTTGGTTATGTTTCCTGATCTTGGAGAAGTATCCTTATATAGGAGAAGTCCTGTGTAGCCTAACAACACACTCCTCTCTGGTGATTAGAGTTATATGCTTTATGGGTATCCTCTATGTAGGATGGGTGGGTCCTCCTGTTGTGGTAGGTTGACAAGTGTGGAATGCAGATAGGCATGGCTGGTCCACAGTTTGTTTAGTTGCCAGGCCCTACCTTGTGTGGAGGCTGTTGGCTGCTAGTGGTTGGGGCCAGGTCCTGGCACAACTTGCCATAAGGATAGGGGAGTCCTGGTCCTGGTGTTGGCCTGCTTATGGCTAGGGCCAGGTAATGAGGTGGCTGGCTGCAGAACCCTCATGGCTCCTGGGGCTAGTGTTGGCCCACTGGTGGGGAGACCCAGGTTTAGTGTTGGTTGGCTGTGGAGTCAGGGGTTCCAGAGCCAGTGTTGGCCTGCTGATGGACAGGATCATGGTCCATGGTGTCTTGGGGTGATGCCAGCCTCTTGGTGGATAGGCCAGATTTTAAAATCACTGGCTGTGGGGTCCAGAGGTCAAGATCAAGGCCCTGGGGGTCCTGGGGCTGGTCCACACCCTCTAGTGGGTGAGGCCAGGTCCTGGGGCTAGTGCCAGCCCATTGGTTAGCAAAGTTATGTCCTGCATCCATTGGCCATGGAGCACAGGGGTCCCAGATCTGATGTTGGCCTGTTGGTTGGTTGGGCTAGGACCCAGGGACTTCTGGGTCTAGTTCTGGCCCACTCATGGGTGGTGCCAGGTTCTGAGGCCTCTGAGGTTAGATTCTGGGATGGTTGGGGGCTCAGGATGTCCTATGGTAACTGGCCTGCTGGTGGGTGTGACTGTGTCCATGTCTAGCTAGCTGATTGGTCTGGGATGTCCCTGGACTGGTGCCTACTGGCTGGTGGACAAAGCTAGGTCCTCACATTAAAAAGCTAGACTGAGGTTTCCATAATAGTGCTTACCAGCACCAGTGTCCTCATGGTAGGATGAGTTCCCTAAAGTGAATTCTGCCAGTGTATATGTACCAGGGTTAATTTCAGAGTTGTCTTCTGCCTCTTTGGGAGGCTCCCCAAGATCAGTGAGTGAGTCTGACCCAGGATTCCTTCAAATTATTGCTTCTGCCTTGGGTCTCAGAGCATGTGAGATTTGTGTGTGCCCTTTAAGAGTAGACTGTCTATTTCCTACAGCCCTCTTCTTCTCCCTAAAGTAAGCCCTGCTGGCCTTCCAAGCCAAATGCTCTGGGAGCTCTACTCCTGGTGCAAAACCCCTGGCTGGAGTGGCAAATATGGGACTTGGAGTGGCAAATATGGGACTTGGACCTCTCACTACATGGGGAGAACTTCTGCAGTTGTAATTATCCTCTCATTTGTGAGCCTCCACCCTGGTAGTATGAGTATTGACTATACCATGCCTCTGTCCCTCCTACATTTCTCATTGTGGTTCGTTCTTTGTATCTTTAGTTGTAGGATACCTTTTCTACAAGTCTTCAGATCTGTTCTCAGTGATAGTTGTTCTGTAAATAAATGTAATTTTGTTGTACTCATGAGAGGAGGGTGAGCTCAGGGTCTTCCTGCTCCACTATCTTTGTTACTCCCAGATGTTCCATTCTTGAGCTGGATGATGAATATATGGGTGTTCAGTTCATTTTTATTGTGTTATTGTTTAAAATATACATATGCATTGTTTTGTACATAGCTGACATATTAGATAGGAGAGTTTAAAAAGTTAAGTAGATCATCTTAAAATAAGTCTATTCCTATCTTAAAATGCAAAAACTAAAAATCCATTCAATGGAAGCCTAAAAATTGGAGAGAAAAACTATTGGGAAAACTCCTTTATGAACAAATAAAATGAAAATATTCTCTGTGTTTGGATATATTACATTGGTGTACATGAACTCTATATTAAAGTAATCTATACTGCTTATGAATTACCTTTTAATGTCTGGTCTCACATGTTAAGACTGTACTATTTCATTCTTCCTATTTTCTTGTCATTTGAACTTATGCTTGTCATTTACAGTCCCTTTAAATGTTCAGTAGATAATTTAGAGAAGATAAAAGCCATTTTTCACTAAAATTTACCTCAAGACAGTAATCTAGTTTACAGAAAGACAATCTATGTTGACCTTCATTTCTTTAAGTGTCAGTGCAGGTGGATGAGCTTCCTTTTCAGGAAACAGCAATAATATTATTAGTGATATGAATCACATTTTAATTCTATCTTCTACAAGCATAAATGAGACAGGAAATAATCTAGACATAGTATTCGAAAAAAAATCATGTCACTAATTCAAAGTTAAATTTACTTGGGCTATTATTTGAAATTAGATTTATAAAGCATTATGAATTTTGTGTTCTTAATAAGTATGTCTTTTTGCCTTGCACAGTAACCCATGCTAATTTTTGTGTTTGTAAATGACATACTTTTCATTTTAGTAACATATATTCTGAGTATAGCCCTCTTTGTAGCAAATGAATATATTTTTGTAGGAAAAAGTACAATTTATACCATAGCCTAAGAATATTTTGAATATGAGTATATACACTGAACATTCCAAATAACAAATGACACAAACTATGTAACTTTTCATTGTGTTTTTTTTTCCACTTATGGAAATGTTAAGATTATGCTTTAAATCAGCTCAAGTTTTGAATCCATCAGTGAGTTATTAATTCATAAAATAAAGTTAAAAATCAGTTCACATTTTCTCTTTGTAGTCAACATTGTCCTTATCATTAATCACTAAATAACAATAGTGTTTGTTTTCTTGTGCATTTGTAATATGGACAATATATTTTCCCTTAGTTTAAATAAAATGTTAGAATAAAAACTATAATAAATAACACTGAATATCTAATTCCAAATGATTATTCTCCTAGAAATATTTCTTAATACAGAGGTATTTCAGATAACTTAGCTCTTCAGTATAGAAAGACTTTTTTTTTTTTTAAACATCTTTATTGGAGTATAATCACTTCGCAATTGTGTGTTAGTTTCTGCTTTATAAGAAAGTGTCTCAGCTATACATATACATATATCCCCATATCACTTCCCTCTTGTGTCTTCTTCCCACACTCCCTATCCCACCCCTCTAGGTCATCACAAAGCAATGAGCTGATCACCCTGTGCTATGTGGCTGCTTCCCACTAGCTATCTATTTTACATTTGGTAGTATACAGTAGTCCATGCCACTCTCTCACTTCATCCCAGCTTAACATTCCCCCTACCTTGTCCTCAAGTCCATTCTCTATATCTGAGTCTTTATTCCTGTCCTGTCCCTAGGTTAACAAGAACCATTTTTTTTTCTTAGATTCCATATATATGTGTTAGCATATGGTATTTGTTTTTTTCTTGCTGACTTACTTCATTCCGTATGACAGACTCTAGGTCCATCCACCTCACTACAAATAATTCAATTTTGTTTCTTTTAATGGTTGAGTAATATTTCATTGTATATATGTGCCACATCATCTTTATCCATTCAACTGTTGAAGGACACTTAGGTTCCTTGAATGTCCTGGCTACTGTAAATAGAACTGCAATGAAGATTGTGGTACATGACTCTTTTTGAATTTTGGTTTTCTTAGGGTACATGCCCAGTAGTGGGAATTGCTGGGTCATATGGTAATTCTATTTTTAATTTTCTAAGGAACCTCCATACTGTTATCCACAGTAGCTGTATCAATTTACATTCCCACCAACAGTGCAGGAGGGTTCCCATTTCTCCACACCCTCTCCAGCATTCATTGTTTGTAGATTTTTTGATGATGGCCATTATGACTGGTGTGAGGTGATACCTCATAATTTTGATTTGCACTTCTCTAATGATTAGTGATGTTGAGTATTCTTTCCTGTATTTGTTGGCAATCTGTATATATTCTTTAGAGAAATGTCTATTTAGGTCTTCTGCCCATTTTTGGTTTGGGTTTTTTGTATTTTTGCTATTGAGTTGCATGAGATGCTTGAAATTTTTGAGATTACTCCTTTGTCAGTTGTTTCATTTACAAATATTTTCTCCCATTCTGTGGGTTGTCTTTTTGTCTTATTTATGGTTTCCTTTGCTGTGCAAAAGTTTCAAGTTTCATTAGGTCTCATGTGTTTATTTTTGTTTTTATTTCCATTTCTCTAGGAGGTGGGTCAAAAAGGATCTTGCTGTACTTTATGTCATAAAGTGTTCTGCCTATGTTTTCCTCAAAGAATTTGATAGTGTCTGGCCTTACATTTAGGTCTTTAATCCATTTTCAGTTTATTTTTGTGTATGGTGTTAGGGAGTGTTCCATTTTCATTCTTTTACATGTAGCTGTCCAGTTTTCCCAGTACCACTTATTGAGGAGACTGTCTTTCTCCAATGTATACTCTTGCCTCCTTTATCAAAGATAAGATGACCATATGTGCATGGCTTTATCTCTGGGTTTTCTAACCTGTTCCATTGATCCGTATTTCAGTTTTTGTGCCAGTACGATACTGTCTTGATTACTGTAGTTTGTAGTATATTCTTAAGTCAGGGAGCATGATTCCCCCACCTCCATTTTTCTTTCTCAAGATTGCTTTGGCTATTCACAGTCTTTTTTGTTTCCATACAAATTTTGAAATGTTTTGTTCTAGTTCTGTGAAAAATGCCATTGGTAGTTTGATAGGGATTGCATTGAATCTGTAGACTGCTTTGGGTAGTAGAGTCATTTTCACAATGTTGATTCTTCCAATCCAAGAACATGGTATATCTCACCATCTGTAACATCTTTAATTTCTTTCATCAGTGTCTTACAGTTTTCTGAATACAGGTCTTTTGTCTCCTTAGGTAGGTTTATTCCTAGGTATTTTATTCTTTTTGTTGCAATGGTGAGTGGGAGTGTTTTCTTAATTTCTCTTTCAGATTTTTCATCATTAGTGTATAGGAATGCAAGAGATTTCTGTGCATTAATTTTGTATCCTGCTACTTTACCAAGTTCATTGATTAGCTCTAGCAGTTTTCTGGTAGCATCTTTAGTATTCTCTATGTATAGTATCATGTCATCTGCAAACAGTGACAGCTTTAATTTTTCTTTTCCAATTTGGTTTCCTTTTATTTTTTTTTTTCTTCTCTGATTGCTGTGACTAAAACTTCCAAAACTATGTTGAATAATAGTGGTGAGAGTGGGCAACCTTGTTTGTTCATGATCTTAGTGAAAATGGATTCAGTTTTTCAACTTAGAGAATGATGGTGGTTGTGGGTTTGTCATATATGGCCTTTATTTTGTTGAGGTAACTTCTCTCTATGCCTACTTTCTGGACGGCTTTTATCATCAATGGGCATTGAATTTTGTTGAAAGATTTTTCTGCATCTATTGAGATGATCATACAGTTTTTCTCCTTCAATTTGTTAATATGGTGTATCACATAGATTGATTTGCATATATTGAAGAATCCTTGCATTCTTAGATTAAACCCACTTGATCATGGTTTATGATTCTTTTAAAGTGTTGTAGGGTTCTGTTTGCTAGTATTTTGTTGAGGATTTTTGCATCTATGTTCATCAGTGATATTGGCTTGTAGTTTTCTTTCTTTGTGACATCTTTGTCTCATTTTGGTATCAGGTCGATGTTGGCCTCTTAGAATGAGTTTGGGAGTGTTCCTCCCTCTGCTATGTTTTGGAAGAGTTTGAGAAGGATATGTGTTAGCTCTTCTCTAAATGTTTGATAGAATTCACCTGTGAAGCCATCTGGTCCTGGACTTTTGTTTGTTGAAACTTTTTTTTTTCTGTACGTGGGCCTCTCACTGTTGGGGCCTCTCCCGTTGCGGAGCACAGGCTCAGCGACCATGGCTCACAGGCCCAGCCACTCCACGGCATGTGGGACCTTCCCAGATTGGGGCACGAACCTGTGTCCCCTGCATCGGCAGGCTGATTCTCAACCACTGCGCCACCAGGGAAGCCCCTGTTGAAAGATTTTTAATCACAGCCTCAATTTCAGTGTTTGTGATTGGTCTGTTTATATTTTCTATTTCTTCCTGCTTCAGTCTCAGAAGTTTGTGCTTTTCTAAGAATTTGTCCATTTCTTCCAGGTTGTCCATTTTATTGGCATATAGTTGCTTGTAGTAATCTCTCATGATCCTTTGTATTTCTGTAGTGTCCATTGTTACCTTTCCTTTTTTGATTTCTAATTCTATTGACTAGAGTCTTCTTCCTTTTTTTCTTGATGAGTCTGACTAATGGTTTATCAATTTTGTTTCTCTCCTCAACCAGCTTTTAGTTTTATTGATTTTTGGTATTGTTTTCTTCATTTCTTTTCCATTTATTTCTGATCTGATCTATATGATTTCTTTCCTTCTGCTAACTTTGCGGTTTTTTGTTCTTCTTTCTCTAATTGCTTTAGGTGTAATGTTAGGTTGTTTATTTGAGATATTTCTTGTTTCTTGAGGTAGCATTGTATTGCTGTAAACTTCCCTCTTAGTAATGCTTTTGCTGTGCCCCATAGGTTTTGGTTAGTCGTGTTTTCATTGTCATTTCTTTCTAGGTATTTTTAAATTTCCTCTTTGATTTCTTCAGTGATCTCTTTGTTATTAAATAGTGTATTGTTTAACCTCCATGTATTTGTATTTTTTAAAGATTTTTTCCTGTAACTGATATCTAGTCTCATAGCATTGTGGTCAGAAAAGATACTTGATACAATTTACCAAGGCTTGATATGTGACCCAAGATATGATCTATCCTGGAAAATTTTCCATGAGCACTTGAGAATAAAGTGTATTCTCTTGGTTTTGGATGGAATGTTCTATAAATATCAATTAAGTCCATCTTGTTTAATGTGTCATTTAAAGTTTGTGTTTCCTTATTTATTTTCATTGATGATCTGTCCATTGGTGAAATTGGGGTGTTAAAATCCCCTGCTATGATTTTGCTACTGTCCATTTCCCCTTTTATGGCTTTTACTACTTGCCTTATGTATTGAGGTGCTTCTATGTTGGGTGCATAAATATTTACAATTTTTACATCTTCTTCTTGGATTGATCCCTTGATCATTTTGTAGTGTCCTTCTTTGTCTCTTGTAATAGTCTTTATTTTAAAGTCTATTTTGTCTGATATGAGAATTACTACTCCATCTTTCTTTTGATTTCCTTTTGCATGGAATATCTTTTTCCTTAACCTCTTTTTCAGTATGTACAGGTCTTGTTTTTGTATCCATTCAGCCAATCTATACCTTTTGGTTGGAGCATTTAACCCATTTAAATTTAAGGTAATTATTGATATGTATGTTCCTATTATCATTTTCTTAATTGTTTTGGGTTTATTATTGTAGGTCTTTTCCTTCTCTTGTGTTTCCTGCCTAGAGAAGTTCCTTTAGCATTTGTTGTAAGGCTGGTTTGGTTGTGCTGAATTCTCTTAGCTTTTGCTTGTCTGTAAAGGTTTTAATTTCTCTATCGAATCTGAATGAGATCCTTGCTGGGTAGAGTAATCTTGGTTGTAGGTTTTTCCCTTTCATCACTTTAATATATCCTGCCACTCCCTTCTGGCTTGCAGAGTTTCTGCTGAAAGATCAGCTGTTAACGTTATGGGGGATTCCCTTGTATGTTATTTGTTGTTTTTTCCCTGCTGCTTTCAATATTTTTTCTTTGTATTTAATTTTTGATACTTTGATTGATGTGTGTCTTGGTGTGTTTCTCCTTGGACTTATCCTGTATGGGACTCTCTGTGCTTCCTGGACTTGATTAACTATTTCCTTTCCCATATTAGGGAAGTTTTCAACTGTAATCTCTTCAAATATTTTCTCAGCCCCTTCCTTTTTCTCTTCTTCTTCTTGGACCCCTATAATTCAAATGTTAGTGCATTTAATGTTGTCCCAGAGGTCTCTGAGACTGTTCTCAATTTTTTTCATTCTTTTGTCTTTATTCTGCTCTGTGGTAGTTATTTCCATTATTTTATTTTACAGGTCACTTATCCGTTCTTCTGCCTCAGTTATTCTTCTATTGATTCCTTCTAGAGAATTTTTAATTTCATTTATTATGTTACTTATCATTGTTTGTTTGCTCTTTAGTTCTTCTACGTCTTTGTTAAACGTTTCTTGCATTTTCTCCATTCTATTTCCAAGATTTTGGATCATCTTTACTATCATTACTCTGAATTCTTTTTTAGGTAGACTGCCTATTTCCTTTTCATTTGTTTGGTCTGGTGGATTTTTACCTTGCTCCTTCATCTGCTGTGTGTTTCTCTGTCTTCTCATTTTGCTTAACTTACTGTGTTTTCTCTCTCCTTTTTACAGGCTGCAGGTTCATATTACCTATTGTTTTTGATGTCTGCCCCCAGTAGCTAAGTTTAGTTCAGTGGGTTGTGTAGGCTTCCTGGTGGTAGGAGACCAGTGCCTGTGTTCTGGTGGATGAGGCTGGATCTTTCTTTCTGGTGGGCAGGACCACGTCCAGTGGTGTGTTTTGTGGTGTCTGTGACCTTATTATGATTTTAGGTAGCCTCTCAGCTAATAGGTGGGTTGTGTTACTGTCTTGCTTGTTGTGTGGCATAGTGTATCCTTCACTGTAGCTTGCTGGTCGTTGAGTGGAACTGGGTCTTAGCATTGAGATGGAGGTCTCTGGGAGAGCTTTTGTCATTTAATATTATGTGGAGCTGGGATGTCTCTGGTGGACCAATGTCCTGAACTCAGCTCTCTCACCTCAGAGACACAGACCTGACACCTGACTGGAGCACAAAGACCCTGTCAACCACATGGCTCAGAAGAAAAGGGAGAAAAAAAAGAAAGAAAGCAAAAAATAAAACAAAATAAAATAAAGTTATTAAAGAAAAAATAATTATTAAAAATTAAAATTAATAAAAAAAGAAAAAAGAGAGAAATAAAAAATACAATAAAATTATTAAAATAAAAACTAATTATTAAAAAATATAAGCAATAAAAGAGAAAAAAAGAAAGAAAGAAAGAAGAGAGCAAATAAACCAAAAAACCAATCCACCAATGATAACAAGCACTAAAACTATACTAAAAACCCCTAAAAACAACAACAAAAAACCAGACAGCCAGAACCCCAGGACAAATGGTAATAGCAAAGCTATACAGACAAAATCACACAAAGAAGCATACACATACACACTCACAAAAAGGGAAAAAGGAAACAAAAATTATATATAATTGCTCCCAAAGTCCACCACCTCAATTTTGGGATGATTCATTTTCTATTCAGGTATTCCAGAGATGCAGGATACATCAAGTTGATTGTGGAGATTTAATCCACTGCTCCTGATGCTGCTGGGAGATATTTCCTTTTCTCTTCTTTGTTCACAAGCTCCTGGGTTTCAACTTTGGATTTGGCCATGCCTCTGTGTGTAGGTCACCTGAGGGCATCTGTTCTTTGCTCAGACAGGACAGGGTTAGAGTAGCAGCTGATTAGGGGGCTCTGGCTCTCTCAGGCCGTGGGGAGGGAGAGGTATGGAATGTGAGGTGAGCCTGTGGTGGCAGAGGCTGGTGTGACTTTGCAACCACCTGAGGTGCACCCTGTGTTCTCCTGGGGAAGTAGTCTCTGGATCATGGACCCTGGTAGTGGCAGATTGCCCAGTCTCCTGTAACAGGCAGTGTGGATAGTGACCTGTGCTTGCACACAGGATTCTTGGTGGCTGCAGCAGCACCCTTAGCATTTCATGCCCGTCTCTGGTGTCCGTGCTGATAGCCGTGGCTCATGCCTGTCTCTGGAGCTTGTTTAGGCCATGCTCTGAATCTCCTCTCCTTGTGCACCCTGAAACAATGGTCTCTTGCCTCTTCAGCAGCTCCAGACCTTTTCCTGGACTCCCTCCTTGCTAGCTGTGGCACACTATCCCCTTCAGGCTGTGTTCACGCAGCCAACCCCAGTCCTCTCCTTAGGATCTGACCTCTGAAGCCAGAGCCTCAGCTCCCAGCCCCCGCCTGCCCCAGTGGGTGAGCAGACAATCCTCTCCGGCTGCTGAGTGCTGGTCGGCACCCATCCTCTGTGCAGGAATCTCTCTGCTTTGCCCTCTGCACCCCTATTATTGTACTCTCCTCTGTGGCTCCAAAGATTCCCTCCAACCACCCCCTGTCTCTGCCAGTGAAGGGGCTTCCTAGTGTGTGGAAACCTTTCCTCCTTCACAGCTCACTCTCACTGGTGCAAGTCCTCTCCCAATTCTTTTGTCACTGTTTTTTCTTTTTTCTTTTGCCCTACCCAGGTACGTGGGGAGTTTCTTGCCTTTTGAGAAATCTTAGGTTTTCAGTCAGAATTCAGTAGGTGTTCTGTCAGAGTTGTTCCACATCTAGATGCATTTCTGATGTATTTGCAGGAAGGAAGGTGATCTCAACGTCTCACTCCTCAACCTCCTTGAAGGTCTCACTTAGAAATAGATTTTTATCTAGGAGTAAACATCTACTATAGGAGGTCCCATAGAGTTGTGTTTCTAAGATTATTGTCTGTGCCAAAGGCTGTAAATGGTCTCAAAACCTCAGCTTGGACCACCTACTATCACCTCTCAGGTTAACTGCAATTTTTACAGAGTAACAAGGTGATATAAAAGCAAAGTGGGACATGCTAGATTCTTCCAATGTTGTTGAAAAATGTAACAATTTAAGGTGCTTGACAGAAAAATCTTTTTTTTTATTTTTCGGTACGCAGGCCTCTCACTGTTGTGGCCTCTCCCGTTGCGGAGCACAGGCTCCGGATGCGCAGGCTCAGCGGCCATGGCTCATGGGCCTAGCCACTCCGCGGCATGTGGGATCTTCCCGGACCGGCGCACGAACCCATGTCCCCTGCATCGGCAGGCGGACTCTCAACAACTGCGCCACAAGGGAAGCCCAGAAAAATCTTTTTCTGATGGAATTACTTTACTTATATTAAATAATTTTGCTTCCACAAACACATATTACTCAATTTTTGCTATTTTCAGTGATTTTGAAGCTTATAAGTTCTAAAAGTTAGATTTATCACCAGCTTTCAAGTATTTGCCTTTATTTTCTCTTCTGACTACTGTTTTTTGGTTGTCTTCATTCTTGAGACTAGAATTTTTATAACATTTGGAAATTTATTACTTTAAAGAATGAGGCAAATCAAACAATGTTCCAGGAAGAGTTACTTCAGTTATGGTATTGTGAGTAGTCCCCTGGACCTCAAGGTGATTATTCCCCTGGCTGTGAGCAGTGTTACCAGCTGCTGGCTCACAGCTGCCAGCTCTCAGTGAGTGAGCTATCCACTCCAAGTTTATGCCCTCTTTCTGGCATTCAGTAACTGATGTGGGGCTGGAGATTGTTTAATGCCATATTCACTTTACACATTTCTTCACCTCTTTAGCAAATGTCTAGCTCACTGCCCAATTTGTATATCAATATGAATTTATTTTCATATTTTAAACACATTTTCAAAAAGTATAAAAAGTTTTACCAATTTAGATAAAACACCAAAGACATGATTCATGAAAGAAATAATTAATAGAGTTTATTAAAATTAAAAACTTCTGTTCTAAGAAAGACAATGTCAAGAGAATGAGGATGAGTTAAGATATGTCAGGAGACTGGGAGAAAATATTTACAAAAGCCATATCTGATAAAGAACTGTTATCCAAAATATAGAGAACTCTTAAAACTCAACAATAAGAAAATAAACAAACTGATTAAAAGAAATAGACCAAAGACCTTAACAGGCACTTCACCAAAGAAGATAGACTGATGTCAAATAAGCATCTGGAAAGATACTCTGCATTACATATCATCAGGGAAATGCAAATTCAAAGAACAAGGTGATACCACTACACACCTATCAGAATGGCTGAAGTCCAGGACACTGACAACATCAAATGTTGGTGAGGATGTGGAAAACAGGAACTCTCATTGCTAATGGGAATGCAAAATGGTAAAGTCACTTTGGAAGATAGTTTGGTGGTTTCTTACAGAACTTAACATACTCTTTGTATATCATCCAGCAATTGTTCTCCTTAGCATTTACCCAAAGAAGTTAAAAACTTATGTCCCCAGAAAAACCTGCACATGGATATTTATAGCAACTTTATTCATAATTGCCAAAACTTGGAAGCAACCAAGATGTCCCTCACTAGGAGGGACATCTTGAAGTTGCCTGAAAAATGGCAAAAGGTAGTGGAACAAAAGGGTTCAATAAAGTTCTTGGTAAAAATTTAAAAAGTGTCTTTTATTTTTACTTAAAAAGCTGAAGGCACTTTTTGGCCCATCCAATATTTTCTGTCATTAGATTTTGGCATTTACTAGAATTTCATATGAAAAGAATGAGATAGCATGCAAGTTTCTTTTGCACATAATTTCTTTTCAATTATCTTAATATTTTTGAAATTCACTCATGTTGTTTCATGCATCAGTATTTTATTCCATTTTATTGTTAAGTAGTATACCATAGTATGGTTATACCACAATTTTTATCCATTTACTCGGTCATGGTCATTTGAATTGTTTTCAGTTTTTGACTACTGTGAATGATGCTTTTATGAACACTCATGTACAATTTTATGTTTATATTTGTTTACATTTCTCTTGGGTAGACACATAGAAGTGGGATTGCTAGGTCATACTGTGTTATGTCTTACATCATAAGAAACTGTTTCCAAAGAAGCTGTACCAACTTTCATTCTTATTAACAATGTATGAGTTTTCCAGTTGCTCCCCATCTTCACTAACTCAGGATTGTCAATCTTTTTAATTTTAGCTATTTTGTTAAGTGGGTAGTGGTATATCATTGTGAAGTTAGTTTTCATTTCTGTAGTAATAATGTGAGCATCTTTTCATGTGCTTATTTGCCACTTGTACATCTTCTTTTGTGCCCATTTAAATGTTTTTGGTTGTCTTATTGAGTTTTCTGAGTTTCTAAATCTGGAAACAAGTTCTTTGTCAGATGTATTTTCTGCAAATATGTTCTCTCAATTTGTAACTCTCCTTTTTATTTTCTTCATTGTGTCTTTCAAAGAGCAAAAGTTTTAATATGTCACAATAATTTTCTCCTATGTTTTATTCTAATAGTTTTAGACTTTCAGCTTTTACATGTAGATCTGTGATTTAAGTTATTGTTTAATTATTTTGTACTGTGTGAAGTAAGGGTTGAAGTTCTTTTATTTCCATACAAATAACCAATGCCATTGTTGCAAGGACTCTTTTTCCCCATTGACTTACCCTGGTAAGTTTGTAAAAGTCAATTGATCAACAGCTATCAGTTTGTTTCTAAATTCTCTTTCATGTTGCATATATCTATATGTTGATTCCTATACTAATATAACATTGTCTTGCTTATAGTAGCTTATATTAATTCTTAAAATCAAGTAGTGTGAGTTCTTTCACTTCATCTGTTTTTGTCAAAATTGTTTTGCCTTTTTAAGGTCCCTTGCTTTTCCATATAAATTTTAGAATCAGCTTGATAACTTTACACAAAATGCTTGCTGTGATTTTTGAATGGGATTACATTGAGTTGATGGATCAATTTGGAGAAGGTTCTATTTTAGCAAAATTGAGTGTCCTAACAGGAACACATTATCTTTCTCCATTTATTTAGATCTTAATTACTTTCATTTTGCAATGTTTTGTGATTTTCAGTGTATAAGTTGTTCACAATTTTTGTTAAAGTAATTTCTAAGAATTTTATTTCCTTGATGCTTGTATAAATAAAATTTTATAATTTTGGTTTTGAATTTTTAAATTTCTTTATTGTTAGATTATTAAAATATCAATTTTTGCTTTTTAACATTTTTATTTCTAGCTTACTAATATTCTTAAAAATCATAAATTGTAGTTAAGTTTTGTCTAATGTTTTTTCTGCATCTACTGAAATCATCTTAAGTTTTTTCTACTTTATTATATGGTTATTAAATTGGTTGCTTTTCAGATATTAAACTTGCAATCCTAGGTAAATTCCAATGGGTCATAATGTATTATATTTTTTTAACACATTGTAACATTTAATTTGCTCATATTTTCTTAAGAATTTTTCCTGTTTATTTATGAGAGGTATGAATCTCCAGTTTTATTTTGTGATCACACCCTTCTTTATTTTCGGAAAGAGTTTGTATAGGATTCATTTTATTTATTTCTTAAATGTTTGATAGAGTTCACTGGTGAAGCCATCTGTGCATGGAACTTTCTTTAGGGATGATTTCAGATTATAATTTCAGTTTAATTAATAAAAGCTTCTTCAAAATTTCTATTTCTTCTTTCAGGTTTGCTAATTTGTGATTTTCAAAGAACTTGTCTTTGAAATTTATGTTATTGAATTTATAGGTATAACACTGTAACAGTCACTTATTCTTTTAATGTCTATGGGATTTGAAGTGGTATCCTCTTTTCATTTCTCAATTGTTATTTTGTGTCGTTTTTTTTTCTTCATCAGTCTACTAGAGATCTATCAATTTCAGAACCAGAAACTATGCTAGTGTTTGATGTAGAATTATTAGGTATTTTGAGAATATAGTGATGAAAAAGCAGATGTAATGCTCATTTTCATGGAAATTGCAGTGTCACAAAGTAGTCTGACAATAAGCAAGTAAAAATGTAAAGAGTACCACTTTTGTTAATTGCTATGAATTATGTAAGTCAGATATTTTGATAGAGAATAATAATAGGAGTGGAGGATGGGGGTTAAGGACTACATATGATAGTCAGGAAGGAGGCCTTTCAGAGGCTGTAACAATTAAGCTGAAATGTGAAGTGTGACAAAGAGCCTGCCTTGTGAATGGCAAAATTAAAATTGTTCTGGACAGAGGGAACAACTTGTGTGAGGGTCTCCAGGTAACAATGATTGTAGAGTATTAAAGTAACCAAATAGAGAGGTCAGTAGAGATTGAAGGGGATGCAAGTAAATCAATAAGCTTGAAGAACAAGGCAGGATTCAACTTAAGCAGCAATTTATGGAACACTGTAGAAACAGTTCCTGACTTATTTTATGTATGACAAGCATACATAAACAAATATTTATGAAACAGCATGGTAAGTTCTACAATAGAGGCATAAACCATAAACCAGGGTTGGCACTCTTTTACTTTAAATGTTCACATGGTAAATATTTTAGTTTTTTTGGACTGTACAATCTCTGTTGCAACTACTCAACTCTATATCATGGAACAGAAACAGCCATAGTACATAAATAAATGAGGAACAAGACTGTATTATTATTATTTTTTAACATCTTTATTGGAGTATAATTGCTTTACAATGGTGTGTTAGTTTCTGCCCTATAACAAAGTGAATCAGTTATACATATACATATGTTTCCATATCTCTTCCATCTTGTGTCTCCCTCCTTCGCATCCTCCATATCCCACCCCTCTAGGTGTTCACAAAGCACTGAGCTGATCTCCCTGTGCTATGCTGTTGCTTCCCACTAGCTATCTATTTTACGTTTGGTAGTGTATATAAGTCCATGCCACTCTCACTTTGTCCCAGCTTACCCTTCCCCTTCCCCTTATACTCAAGTCCATTCTCTAGTAGGTCAGTGTCTTTATTCCCGTCTTGCCCCTAGGTTCTTCATGACCTTTTTTTTTTTTTCTTAGATTCCATATATATGTGTTAGCATACGGTATTTGTCTTTCTCTTTCTGAGTTACTTCACTCTGTATGACAGACTCTAGGTCCATCCACCTCACTACATATAACTCAATTTCGTTTCTTTTTATGGTTGAGTAATATTCCATTGTATATATATGCCATATCTTCTTTATCCATTCATCTGTTGATGAACACTTAGGTTGCTTCCATGTCCTGGCTATTGTAAATAGAGCTGCAATGAACATTTTGGTACATGACTCTTTTTGAATTATAGTTTTCTCAGGGTATATGCCCAGTAGTGGGATTGCTGGGTCATATGGTAGTTCTATTTCTAGTTTTTGAAGGAACCTCTATACCGTTATACATAGTGGCTGTATCAATTTACATTCCCACCAACAGTGCAAGAGGGTTGCCTTTTCTCCACACCCTCTCCAGCATTTATTGTTTGTAGATCTTTTGATGATGGCCATTCTGACTGATGTGAGGTGATACTTCATTGTAGTTTTGATTTGCATTTCTCTAATGATTAATGATGTTGAGCATTCTTTCTTGTGTTTGTTGACAATCTGTATATCTTCTTTGGAGAAATATCTATGTAAGTCTTCTGCTCATTTTTGGATTGTGTTGTTTGTTTTTTTAATATTGAGCTGCATGAGCTGCTTGTAAATTTTGGAGATTAATCCTTTGTCAGTTGCTTCATTTGCAAATATTTTCTCCCATTCTGAGGGTTGTCTTTTGGTCTTGTTTATGGTTTCCGTTGCTGTGCAAAAGCTTTCAAGTTTCATTAGGTCCCATTTGTTTATTTTTGTTTTTATTTCCATTTCTCTAGGAAGTGGGTCAAAACGATCTTGCTGTTATTTATGTCAAAGGATGTTCTTCCTATGTTATCCTCTAAAAGTTTTATAGTGTCCAGTCTTACATTCACGTCTCTAACCCATGGTGAGTTTATTTTTGTGTATGGTGTTAGGGAGTATTCTAATTACATTCTTTTACATGTAGCTGTCCAGTTTTCCCAGCAACACTTCTTGAAGAGACTGTCTTCTCCATTGTATATCCTTACCTCCTTTGTCATAGATTAGTTGACCATGTGTGCATTGGTTTATCTCTGGGCTTTCTATCCTGTTCCATTGGTCTATATTTCTGTTTTTGTGCCAGTACCATATTGTCTTGTTGACTGTAACTTTGTAGTGTATTCTGAAGTCAGGAAGTCTGATTCCTCCAGCTCCGTTTTTTTCCCTCAAGACTCCTTAAGCTATTCGGTGTCTTTTGTGTCTCCATACAAATTTTAAGATTTTTTGTTCTAGTTCTGTAAAAAATGCCATTGGTAATTTGATAGGGATTGCATTGAATCTGTAGATTGCTTTGTGTAGTATAGTCATTTTCACAATATTGATTCTTCCAATCCTACTACATGTTATGTCTCTCCCTCTGTTTGTGACATCTTTGATTTCTTTCATCAGTGTCTTATAGTTTTCTGAGTACCTCCTTAGGTAAGCTTATTCCTAGTTATTTTATTCTTTTTTTGCAATGGTGAATGGGATTGTTTCCTTAATTTCTCTTTCTGATCTTTCATTGTTAGTGTATAGGAATGCAAGAAATTTCTGTGCATTAACTTTCTAGCTGCAAGTTTACCAAATTCATTGATTAGCTCTAGTCGTTTTCTGGTATCATCTTTAAGATTCTCTATGTATAGTATCATATCATCTGCAAACAGTGACAGTTTTACTTATTTTCCAATTTGTATTCCTTTTATTTCTTTTTCTTCTCTGATTACTGTGGCTAGGAATTCCAAAACTATGTTGAATAATAGTGGCAAGAGTGGTTATCCTTGTCTTGTTCCTGATCTTAGAGGACATGCTTTCAGTTTTTCACCATTGAGAATGCTGTTTGCTGTGGGTTTGTCATATATGACCTGTATTATGTTGAGGGAGGTTCACTCTATGCCCACTTTCTGGAGAGTTTTTATCATAAATGGGTGTTGAATTTTGTCAAAAGCTTTTTCTGCATCTATTGAGGTAATAATATGGTATTTATTCTTCAATTTGTTGATATGGTGTATCACATTTATTGATTTGTGTATACTGAAGAATCCTTCCATCCCTGGGATAAATCCCACTTGATCATGGTGTATGATCCTTTTAATGTGTTGTTGGATTTTGTTTGCTAGTATTTTGTTGAGGATTTTTGCCTCTATATTCATCAGTGATATTGATCTGTAATTTCCTTTTTTGTGGTATCTTTGTCTGGTTTTGGAGTTTGGGAATTTTCCTTCCTCTGCAATATTTTGGAAGAGTTTGTGAAGGATGGGTGTTAGATCTTCTCTAAATATTTGACAGAATTCACTTGTGAAGCCATCTGGTCCTGAATTTTGGTTTGTTGGAAGATTTTTAATCAGTTTCAATTTCATTAGTTGTGATTGGTCTGTTCATATTTTCTATTTCTTCCTGATTCAGTCTTGGAAGGTTATACTTTTCTAAGAATTCTGCATTTCTTCCAGGTTGTCTATTATATTGGCATAGAGTTGCTTGTATTAGTCTCTAATGATGTTTTGTATTTTTGCAGTGTCCATTGTAACTTCTCCTTTTTCATTTCTAATTTTATTGATGAGTCCTCTCCATCATCTTCTTGATGAGTCTGGTTAAAGGTTTATCAATTTTGTTTATCTTCTCAAAAACCCAGTTTTTAGATTTATTGATCTTTGCTATTGTTTTCTTTGTTTCTATTTCATTTATTTCTGCTCCAATCTTTATGATTTCTCTCCTTCTACTAACTTTGCATTTTGTTTGTTCTTCTTTCTCTAGTTCCATTAGGTGTAAAGTTAGATTATTTATTTGATATTTTTCTTGTTTCTTGAGGTAGGATTGTATTGCTATAAAGTTCCATCTTAGAACTGCTTTTGCTGCATCCCATAGATTTTGGATCATTGTGTTTTCATTTGCCTCTAGTTATTTTTTGATTTCTCCTTTGATTTCTTCAGTTATCTCTTGGTTATTTAGTAACATATTGTTTAGCCTCCATGTGTTTGTGTTTTTTACATTTTTTCCCTGTAATTTATTTCTAATCTCATAACATCATGGTCAGAAAAGATGCTTGATATGATTTCAATTTTCTTAAATTTTCTGAGGCTTGAGTTTTGTCCCAAGATGTGATCTATCCTGGAGAATATTCCGGGTGCACTTGAGAAGAAAGTGTAATTTGCTGTTCTTGGATGGAATGTCCTATAAATATCAGTTAAATCTATTTGTTATTGTGCCATTTAAAGCTTGTGTTTCCTTTTTAATTTTCTGCTTGGATGATCTTTCCATTGGTGTACATGGAGTGTTAAAGTCCCCCTCTATTATTGTGTTACTGTTGATTTCCTCTTTTATAGCTGTTAGTATTTGCCTTATGTATTGAGGTGCTCCTATGTTGGGTGCACATATATTTATAATTGTTATACCTTCTTCTTGGACTGAACCCTTAATCATTATGTCATGTCCTGCCTTGTCTCTTGTGACATTCTTTATTTTAAAGTCTGTTTTATCTGATATGAGTAATGCTACTCCAGCTTTCTTTTGATTTCCATTTGCATGGAATGTCTTTTTCCATTCCCTCACTTTCAATCTGTATGTGTTCCTAGGTCTGAAGTGGGTATCTTGTAGACAGCCTATGTAGGGGTCTTGTTTTTATATCTATTCAGCAAGCATATGTCTTTTGGTTGGAGCTTTTAATCCATTCACATTTAAGGTAATTATTGATAAATATGTTCCTATTACCATTTTCTTAATTGTTTTGTGTTTGTTTTTGTAGGTCCTTTACTTCGCTTGTGTTTCCCACTTAGAGAAGTTCCTTTAGCATTTGCTGTAGAGCTGGTTTGGTGGTGCTGAATTCTCTTAGTTTTTGCTTCTCTGTAAAGTTTTTGATTTCTCCATTGAATCTGAATGAGATTCTTCCTGGATAGAGTAATCTTGGTTGCAGTTTCTTCCCTTTCATTACTTTAAATATATTGTGCCACTCCATTACTTTTTTTTATTTGTTTGTTTTTTTGCTGCACACGGGCCTCTCACTGTTGTGGCCTCTCCCACTGTGGAGCACAGGCTCCAGACGTGCAGGCTCAGTGGCCATGGCCCACGGGCCCAGCTGCTCTGCGGCATGTGGGATCCTCCTGGACCGGGGCACGAACCTGTGTCCCTTGCATCGACAGGCGGACTCTCAACCACTGCGCCACCAGGGAAGCCCACCACTCCCTTCTTGCTTGTAAAGTTTCTGCTAAGAAAACAGCTGTTAACCTTATGGGAGTTCCCCTGTATATTATTGGTCATTTTTCCCTTGTTGCTTTTAATGATTTTTCTTTGTCTTCTGTGCTTCCTGGACTTGGGTGGCTCTTTCCTTTCCCATGTTAGGGAAATTTTTGACTGTAATCTCTTCAAATATTTTCTCAGGGCCTTTCTCTCTCTCTTCTCCTTCTTGGACCCCTATAATGCGAATATTGTTGCATTTAATGTTGTTCCAGAGGTCTCTTAGGCTGTCTTCATTTCTTTTCATTCTTTTCTCTTTATTCTGTTCCATGGCTGTGAATTCCACCATTCTGTCTTCCAGGTCACTTATCTGTTCTGCCTCAGTTATTCTGCTATTGATTCCTTCTAGTGTATTTTTCATTTCAGTTATTGTATTGTATTGTGTTACTGTAAATTTCCTCTTTTATCTCTGTTTGTCTGTTCTTTAATTCTTCTATTTCTTTGTTAAACATTTCTTGCATCTTCTTGATCTTTGCCTCCATTCTTTTTCCAAGGTCTTAGATTATCTTTGCTATCATTATTCTGAATTCTTTTTCTGGAAGGTTTTCTATCTCCACTTCATTTAGTTTTTTTTCTGGGGCTTTATCTTGTTCCTTCATCTGGTACATAGTTCTCTGCCTTTTCATTTTGTCTATCTTTCTGTGAATGTGGTTTTCATTCCACAGGCTGCAGGATTGTAGTTCTTCTTGCTTCTACTGTGTGTCCTCTGGTGGATAAGACTATCTAAGAGGCTTGTGCAAGCTTCCTGATAAGAAAAGTTTTATTATTGATTGAATGTATTTAATGTTAAGATTTTTGTTGCAATATTTTAAAAGATGGATGAACATAAGACCTAAAAATGTAAGTTTTGAGTCTGGCAAAAATTTCTTAGATATAAAATCAAAAGCACAGGTAACAAAAGCAACATAAACAAGTGAGACTACACTAAAGTAAAAAGCTTCTGTACAGCAAAGGAAACCATCAACAAAATAAAAAGACAACCTTTAGAATGGGAACAAAAATACTTGTAAGTCGTATATCTGATAAGAGGTTAATATCCTAAATATAAAAAAAGTCATACAGGGGCTTCCCTGGTGGCGCAGTGGTTGAGAGTCCGCCTGCCGATGCAGGGGACGTGGGTTCGTGACCCGGTCTGGGAAGGTCCCACGTGCCGCGGAGCGGCTGGGCCCGTGAGCCATGGCTGCTGAGCCTGCGCGTCCGGAGCCTGTGCTCTGCAACGGAAGAGGCCACAACAGTGAGAGGCCCGCGTACAGCAAAAAAAAAAAAAAAAAAAAAAAAAAAAAAAAGTCATACAATTCACCAGCAGAAAACCAAATAATCTAATTAAAATATGGGCAAAAGAACTGAACATTTTTCAAAAGAAGACATGAAAATGGTCAACCTGTACATGAAAAAATGCTCAACATCAATAATCATCAAGGGAATGCAAATGAAAACCACAGTGAGATATTATCTCACACTTGTTTGGCTGGCTATTATAAAAATAAACAAAAGCTTAATGTTGGTGAGGATACAGAGAAAAGGGAAACTTTGTACATTGTTTATGGTTGTGTAAGTTGGTGAAATTGCCATGGAAAATAGTATGGAATTTCCCCAACAAATTAAAGATAGAGTTATCATATGATCCAAAAATTCAACACTTCTCGGTATATATCTGCAGGAAACAAAATCAACATTTCAAAGAGATAGCTGAACTTCCATGTTCATTGCAGTATTATTGATGAGAGCCAAGACATGGAAATACCTAAATGTCCTCCTAAACACCTAAACGTCCATCCACCAAATGAATAAAAAAGTAGTATATACATACAACAGGATATTATTCATCTTATAAAGAAGGAAATCCTGTCATTTGTTACAATTTGTAACAGATAAGCTTGGAAGGCATTATGATACATGAAATAAGCCAGACACAGAAGAAAAAATACCACATGATTCCGGTTATATTAAGAATCTTAAATAGTAAAACTCATAGAAACAGAGTAGGTTGGTAGTTACCTGGGGCAGAGGGGGCAGCCAGAATCAGGGAGATGTTGGTCAAGGGTATAAGTATCACTTATGCAAGATGAATAAGTGCTAGACATCTACTGTAAAGCATATTGCATATAGTTAACAATACTGTATTTGTTGAAGGTAGTCCTTATGAGAAAAGTGTTCTTACCAAAAAAAAAAAAGGGGGGGGGAACTTTTAGAGCTGATAGTAAATTTATTGCATTGTATATGGTGATGGTTTTGTGGGTATACACCTATTTTCAAGCTCATCAAGAGGCAGATGGAGGACAATGGGTGTGGAGGGTCTATCCCAGGAAGGCCCCATAGGGTCCTGCTCAGTTACAAAATGTATACATTAAATATGTACAACTTTTCATATGTCGATCATATCTCAATTAAAATAAAATTATGACTTAAATAGGGAAAGGAAATCTTTGGGTCATCAAGGCTGTAACTTGTGATAATAACAAGGAAGATTTGAAATTATCAATTTAACATAATGCTCCTTCTAGTTAAAACATAGTAGGACCCCTGGGTGATAGTGTATTGACTCTTGTTACTCATGTCAGAAATGAAATGTTAGTTCCATAATTTCTATCCACATTTTTGGCACTTCAACTTGTTTATTTATTGAGCAATAGATATTCAGTTCTCATATACCTGTAATTGAGTAGGACCACAGTGTCAAAGAAAAATTGCACCAGACATGTTAAACAGGTAAATAAGACTTTATTCAAGACTATTGCAATAGAGGAGAGAAAATAGGATGCAAGTCTGCTGAAAAAAAGGTGGGAGAGTTTTTGAGCACTGGGGTGAGCTAGTGGAAAAGTACCAGACAACTAACAGGGAAGAGGTTGGTCAATGTCATTAGGCCATCTGTGTTTGCTAATTGGTGCTTATCTAAGTCTTACCCTCCCACAGAGGCTGAGAGGTAGGGGCCCTATATTTCTGGATGGTTACATTTCAAAGGGATGGCTCCCAGATACTTGGGAAAGACCTTTCTGGATTGTAGAATATTTACATATTTACATCTCAAAGGGGTAGAAAAAGAATTTATAGTTGTAAGTATTCTAAAGTAAATTCTCTAAGAAAAGGGGGATTAGGGACTTATAGTCAGGAAAAATCCTGTCTAAAGTTTAGTCAAACCGAGGGGAAAATTAAGGTCCTCTTGGTCAAGGGATCCTACAAGCACATTTTGGAGCTGAGATCTCAGTTAAAGGCAAGACTGTGAAACCTGCTCAGGCAACTCTTTTCCCTAAATTCTCTCTGGTTCTGATTGACCATTTTCATTCCAATACTCTGAATTGGGGAACAAGAGTGACCTTCTTCAGTGAGTCTCCCTGTTGTCCATCTCCTCAGCCCTTACCTTAGTTCTAAGTGAGGTTTCTGGAAGGAAATAATATTTCCCAGACAGAAGGCACCACCAGTCTCATTTTCTTTATAGTTATAGCAAGTGTGAAATGAACAAGCCAAGAAGAAAACGATTAATGTCCTTATTTTCTTGCTTTAAATGTTTTACTTCCTAATACAAGCTAATGTAAGGTAAAGATATATAACTATTATGATTTTCTTATGTTGGCATTGAAATGAACATTGTGAAGTAAAAATTCATATTATTACTGATTTTCCTAAATATATTCCCTATTTATTTTCATCTTTTTATGCTATAGAGAATGCAGAAATATTAAACTTCTTGGAGACTTCATTCTCAGCAAACTGGAAAATATTTTCTTAAAAAGTCTTTAAACTCTTATTTTTATATTTTCAACTAACATATGCTTTTGTATTATGTAACAATTTTCCCTTGGTTTATATTTCATATCTTTTGGACACAAAAGTATTTTTGAGCTTCCAGTGATGTTTCAACAACTGACATAGTAACTTTGCTCTATCTGAAATTGTAACTTTCCATTTTTGTTCATTGAGCTAAGTTACCTTTGTCTCTTTCCCCATGTTACTTATGATATTTCATTACATGAAGAAGTGGTTTCCATCTTTATATTAGTTTTCTCCTAGCCTGTGAAATTTAGTTCCCCTTGTTGTACTTCAGTAGAATGAAAAAACTTATTACTAAAAAATATGTTTTAGATGGATGACATTCTTAATATTTTCCTTACAAATTTGCAAAAGAATGTTTAAATATTCCTACTTATATGTTTATGGTAAATTAGCATTTTTCTACTTATTTTATCTTATTTTATTTTATTTTTCTTTGAGGTTGACTCAAAGAGTTTGACTCAGGGCTTGAGTTGCGTTTATTTATTTTTTTAATTAAAATTTTTATACAATTTTTAAAGTTTACATTCCATTTACAATTATTACAAAATATTGGCTATATTTCCCATCATGTACAATATATCCATGAGCCTATCTTACACCCAATAATTTGTGCATCTCATCCCCCCACTGCTATATTTTCCCTCCCCACCTCCCCACTGGTAACCACTAGTTTGTTCTCTACATCTGTGAGTCTGCTTCTTTTTTGGTTATATTCACTAGTTTGCTGTATTTTTTAGATTCCACATATAAGTGATATACAGTATTTGTCTTTCTCTGACCTATTTCACTTAGCATAATGCCCTCCAAGTCCATCCATGTTATTGCAAATGGCAAAATTTTGTTCTTTTTTATGGCTGGGTAATATTTCATTGCATGTATATGTGTGTGTGTGTGTGTGTGTGTGTGTGTGTGTGTGTGTGTGTGTGTGTATCTCACATCTTCTTCTTTATCCATTCATCTGTTCATGGACACTTAGGTTGCTTCCATATCTTGTCAATGTTGCTATAAACACTGGGGTGCATGTATCTTTTGAATTAGTTTTTTGTTTGTTTTCTTTTTTGGATCCAAAAAAATTTTACTAATTTTAAAATTTATTTATTAAATTTTCAAATGTCTATATAAGATATTAAGCAAATCAATTTACTAAAGTTTTTCTTAATAAAACAGTACTCAATCACTAAAATACTCTAAATAAAAGCACAATTTGTACATGAATATTCTTAAATGATATTTGAGGTGAAGGATAAGAGTAGATCTTATCTTAGTAAACTAATATTTTGATCTACATATTTACTTTCATATAGATTTAAAAAGCATCCAAGTTTGACATATTACATTAAGCTTTTGGAATTTTATCTACATAGACTACTTCTATGAGATGGAGACTTCTCTTATTGCCTACTAGTTTGAAATGCACATCATTAATTTCTTTGTGTTTTAAAATGTCAATTCAGGGTTAATGTAATGGGTTGGCAAAAAGGCCTATATGAGCTCTCAGCTTATCCTAGTTATTTTGTTTTAAATGTCAATCTTTATTTGAATCTATTTACATTTGTTTCTAAGCATATTGCTTGATGTTCTCTTAGTTTAATGTGTTTTTTATTATATGCTTAATTTTAGAAACACTGACTATAGAAATCTGGTGGTGAGTATCACTGTATTGGTGTTTCTCAGATGTTTTACATGATATTGCTTTCCTTGCCATAACCTTTGTATTTTTTTAGTCTTAAAAGTGCTTCCTGAAGAATTTATCCAGTAAGAGTTAGTTTAGGTATGCTGGGGTTTATTTTTAATGTACATCTGAATGCTCAGTGTTGACAAGTCAAATGTATCACTGCATGTAAGGCCCTGCTGAGTGAAATGTTTTGCCACAGCTAGAAGCCTGGAAAGAAAAGCAGAAATCATCAGGGAGTTAACTTGATGTACGAAAAACCCACAGGAAACAAAATTGAATTGATGTTAGCCAATAGTAGCAATTAAGGAAGAATGGGCTTGTGCCAAAATGTTCCTGTAAGCTTATTTGGGGAACCTGTGTTTCTTTGTTTTACCAAACAACATTTATTCATCCTTTTATAAACAAAATGTCCCATTCATAATTGCAAACACATTTTCCTTCAATGCAAAGAAAATTTTTTGTTCACATATTCAATAAATTTATATAGATAATTTTTTACTGTCTGAGAGTCTTTGTCTTAGTTATGACATTTATTCTATTTATTATTTAAAGTAATTATCATATATTTGAATTGAAATCTGCCATTGGTTTTCTATTTTAACTATCAAATTTTTTTTTTCTTATTTCATAGTTTCTTTCCTGTACATTATCTGGTTAGCCATGTATTCTTTCATTTACTTCCTTAGTAATTATTATTTAAAACCTTGATTTACTAGAGTCTATGACAAATTAATGTTTTTCCACTTTCAGAAAGTTGAAAGGATCTTAGAACTGTTTAACACCATTTAACTCTCTTTGCCTTTTGTTCTTTTTTCATCACTTTATTTAATTCTACACATATTTTTCCATTGGTCGAATGTTATTACTATTATTGATTATTTAAGTCAATATTCATTTCAATTCACCCATCTATTTATCCTTCCTTGTACTCTTCATTTCTTCCTCATTCCCATGCCTTAATCAGATCACATTTCTTCTTCAGGAAGAATTTCTTTCAGTATTTCTTTCTAGCTTAGGTCAGCTGGTGACAAATACTCTTGGCTTTTATTTATTTGAAACATTTTATTTTATCTTTATTTTTAGAGGACATGTTTACTAGTTAGAAAATGATAAGTTGCAGTTATTTTAAATTCATTAAAGGTGCCACAACAGTGTTTCAGACCTCTGCTGCTGCTTCTTTGTCCCCTCCCCCTACTCTTCCTCATCTCCCTCCTCCTCATCTTCCTCTCCATGCTCCCTCTTCTCTTTGTTCTTTTTCTTTGAAATAAAGTCAACTGAGAGTCTTATTTCTCTGTTTCAAGGGGATATCCTCTCATGACTCTTGCTACTTTTGTTTTCTTCCTTATCTTTGATTTTTGGAATTTTTTCCTGTAATATATTAATTTGTTGTTTGTTGGTACAGATCTTTCATGTTAATAAAATGTAATGCGTCTGTGTCTTTTATTAATTTTGGAAAACACTGAACACAGAGTTTCCTCAAATATTGCTTCTATCCCCACCCACCTCCATTTTTTCATTCTTTGGCACTTTAAATGCATGTGTTACACCTATAATCAATGGCTTACATGTTTCTGAAACTATTTTGGTTTTTATCTTTTCATTTCTAAAAGCTTTAGTCTGTATATTTTCTACTGATCTAATTTCCAATTTACTAATGCTCTACTTTGTGTTTAATCTGTTGTTAAATCTACCTACTAGGTTATTTTTTCCATTATAGTATTTTCATTTCTAGAATTACATTTTTTTCCTTTTTTATAAATTCCAGCTCTGTGGTAAGATTCATCATATTGTCATCTATCTTCTTGAATATATTGAAAACATTTATTTGAAATCCATGTCTAAAAACTATATCTGAATTTCTTGTAGGTATGTTTCTGTCTTTAACCCCCACCCCCTTTTTCTCTGTCTTGATTTTTAGTCATTTGGTTTATTCCCCTGGCATGTCTAGTAATATTTGTTTGTAAGCCAGTCATTGAGTGTGAAACACTGTAGAGACTGGATAATGGCATCTTTGTGGGGAGAAGATTAAATTCTTTTCTGGCAGAGAGAATAGGAACAGATCACCATGTTGCAGTCATAGTTGGAAAATTTAGGACTGGATTTAGTCTTTCCTAGGACTGGTTTTATTTGTTTTTCATTTTTTCCTAAAGTATAGCTCTTTAGGGTTTTTAATTGAAAACATGGGATGTTTACTAGGGTTTTTTTCCTTCTTGGCAGTCTCTGAATTCCAATATTTAATCTCCCCAGCACCATGAGACTGTGGAAAACTCTGCTTAGATTTTCTGTTAAATTTTATATTCCATTTGGCTTCATAGACTCTTGCCTTATGTAGCTTATGAATCATCAAATGCCTTGAGGAAAATACAGCAAAAACTGTTGGGCTCATTTCTGTGAGTGTCCCTCTTGCAGCACTTTGGCTCTTTTCTTTGTTACATTAAAAAATATGTTTTTGTTTGTTTGCTTTTGTTAAATTTACCCAACTCTTATGATTTTTCTTTTTTTCTTTTTGGGGGGTAGTTAACTGAGAAGAGCTACTGTATTATAGCCAGAGCAGAGTATTTGTTTAAATCTTCACCTAATATCTTCCAGTTACATTTTAAAAACACTTATTGAAAGAGTTAAATCTTTATTTTTTTTCATTTGAATAATAACAAAGTAATCATTTGATTTAAGAAAAATATTTTGTTAAAAGATCATGTTTTATTATTTTCTGTTTTTAGAGTTAATACCAGTTATTGTCTATTTGTTCCAGGAAAATAATTTAAAAAAAAAACATGAGGATCACACTGTTTTCAGGGAAGACTAGTTGAAACTCTGGAGAAGATAAACATATTAGAAGAATAGCTCAGACAATTGACACTAAGAAAAATTGTACATGGAAAAATTTGTGTTTGAAGGAGGAGGACAGATTAATTGGAGTATAAAAGCTAAGGAACATCTGAAAACTTTGTTTTTGTACCTTTTTTCTGTGAAGCAAAAGAAATTTTAGTATAAATAAAACCATGTAGGAGAAATTCTCTAGAGGACATCTAGATCTCTTGTGAGACATGTTCATTGTGATTTTTAAATTTACAAGCTGTAAAGAATTACAGAGTCACTAAGTGAGCACTGAAAAACATGCCATCTCTAACAGCAGATGAATGAGCAGGAAATTTGTGTCCAGCTTTAAAGCAGAAATCTCTGGTTTCAGAAGTGTTAGTGATTTTGTTCATTGTTCTTGTTGCTGATTTTTGTGAGGGCAGTGTTGTACACAATATGTATAGCTTATTGGACATCTTTTATTCTTTCAAAGTACTTTTATAAATGTTAGTTTGAGAAGTTTTCCTACAGTTGGGAAATGCTTTTGTAGTGCATTATTCATATTGCATAGACACAAGAAGTGTGTATAGATAATTAGATGTGATTTTGGAGCTGTATTTCTTACATACTTGAGTTACTTTGAATTACAGACTTTCTACTTTTTAGCATTCTGATGACTACATTTTCTTATCAAAAGTTAAATTTTAGATTCATGGATTTAAACCAGTGGGTCTCAACTGGGGATGATTTTACCTCCTAGGTGACATTTGGAAAATCTGGAGATATTTTTGGTTGTCACAACATGGGGTGAAGTTCCCATTGGCATCCAGAGGGTAGAGGCCAGGAAAGTGCCTTAATACACTTACAAAAAGTATTTCCAGTCCAAAATGTTAGTTGTGTCAAGGTTGAGATACTTTGATCTAAAGATAAAATTAATATAAGTAAAATTTTAGAGAAAATACAGATAAACACACATTCAAATCAGTAAACATTATGAGTGTCTAATATTAATCAGATATGTACATTTTCAAAGGTGAATAGATGAAGATCATAAGTAAGAGAAAACAATACACAAATAAGTGTACATTTTAATAAATGAAAATCAATATTTTTCATGAAAAAAATGTATATTTTTGTATTAGAAACAGCAATAACAGCAAGAATATGTGCATGTCAAGGCATGTCCATGTTTTGACTTATAATTAGAGTAGCACTGTTTACAAGAGCCAAGACATGGAAACAACTCAAGTGCCCATTGATAGACAATTGGTTTAAGAAAATGTGGTACATATATGCAATGGAATATTACTCAGCCATAAACAAGAATGAAATACGCCATTTGTAGCAACATGAATGGACTAGATAATATCATACTAATTGAAATAAGTAAGACAAAGAAAGACAAATATTATACCACTTATGTGTGGAATCTAAAAAATAATTCAAATGAATCTGTGTACAACACAGAAACAGACTCACAGACATAGAAAGCAAACTTACAGTTACCAAAGGGGAAAGGGAAGGTGGGAAGGATAAATTAGGAGTGTGGGATTAACAGATATAAACCACTAACATAAAATAGAAAAGCAGCAAGGATTTGTTGTATAGCACAGGGAACTATATTCAATATCTTGTAATAACCTATAAAGGAAAATAATCTAATATATATATACATATATGTATATATATATATTTATTTATATATAAAACTGAACCACTTTGCTGTACACCTGAAACTAACACAATATTGTAAATCAACTATGCTTCAATAAAAATATTATTGTGGAGAGGTATATCTTTCTCCTGGTGAGAAGAGAAATAAAAGATTGCATCAAATGAGTCCACTGAGGCAAATAAAGTGAAAAATAGAAGATTATCTCAGATGATTCCAAGTGAGGTATCCTGCCAAAAGGAAAAACAAATATTGGATACTCTGTGCTTTAAAGATTCTGCTTCAAGATTCATATGATTTTGGTTACACTTTGTTTAGTCTGGCCCTTAAATTTATTAAATCCACAATTTGAATACACATTTATACTGCAGCTTTTTGTAACCACTATTACTGAGATAATAATTTTGAAATTATCTTGCCTGTTTTTATTCTGAACATTGTCAAATCTACTGCCCAACCCCCAGAAAAGTGAATAAAATAGCAAACTGATTCTCTATAAATATCTAATAATTGCTGGAAACATTTTAATAATTTATTTGATAGAGATGATTTGAAATTTAAAGACACCTTGAATTTCCTTGCTTGAAGTCACAAAATTTGAATTCCAAATTTGAAAGTAGGGAGGGAGGAAAGAGGCAGTTTAAGAAACGGCACTGTGAGCCCAGCCACCTTCAAATATTATAGTACTTAAATCTTATAGTAACGCTTCTAAGTGGATGTTATTATCAATTTTATGTGAAAGGAAACTGAAAGTACTGTTATTAGTGTCACTCAGCTCCTAATTAGAGAGATGAAACCTGAATTCAGAACCTTTGAAGCAAAGGTAAGTGGTTGTTATGGAATGAAAGTTTGGGGTCCCCCTCCTTCATAGTTAAAGCTAAATCCCCAAAGTGGTGCTATTTGGAGATGGGATCTTTGGGAGATGACTGGGTCATGAGGGTGGAGCCCTCATGAATGAGATTAGTGCTCTTATAAAAGAGACCCCAGAGAGCTCTCTTGTCTCTTCCACCAAGTGAGGATAGCTGTCTATAAACCAGGAAGTGGGCTCTCTCCAGACCCTGTACCTGCCAGTGCCTTGATCTTGGACTCTTCAGCCTCCAGAACTGTGAGAAATAAATTTCTGTTGTTTATAAGCTACCCAGTTTATGGTATTTTGTTATAGCAGCCCAAGTAAACTAAGACAGTGGTCTTTCCTCAAATCATGCTTCCTCTATTTGACAGAATACTGTATTTATGTTCATGACTTCATTGAATCTCTTTTGTATGGGAGATTTTGCTGAAGATAACAAATGAACAATATACAAACAATACTGATAAGGGGCTCACAATGCAGACTTTATGGATCTTGTAGATTGAACACAGCAACATGTTAAAAATATAGAATATTACAGTAAAATATACCTTTAAACATGTCTGAAACATGTAAAATGATCATCTCAAATATAATTATAGAATTTGCAGCCTACTTTATTTTATATTGTACTTTTATTCTCTTAGTGTGATCTTTGAATCTGAAAATGAGTGTCACAGGTCCAAATACAATTTTTACACTTTGACCTTTTGTACTATTTCCTCATCCTTAGAAACCCTTAATACTACTTATTTATGCAAAACAGTAATCAGATCATATATCTCCTTAGTAAAATTTTAATTCAAGTATTTAATTGCCATCTTAACCATCTCTTCCTTGTAGTCCTGAATACCTAACAGCTATAATCATGCTGAATTAGAATTCCTAACCACTTGCTTAATGGGTGAACATGCTTTGTTAGTGTGGTTGAATGTCTTCAACCCAGAAAACCTAGACTTTATCATTTTAAATATTTATTATGACATTTAAAACTTTTTTTGAAGTTACTTAATTTTATCATTAATTAAAACAGATATAATCAGGTATTTTAGCTTCAAATTATACATTTTCTTTATGTTAAAAGATAGGTTATCCCTGAAAAATATTTCACAAAGAAAGAGAAGTGTCCATGAATTATTACAATACATAAAATATAGAAACATCTTTTTAGAATCAAATATTTCATTATGTTTCTGAGTATTGACAAAGCATAGCATTTTAATAGCTACAACCTCGTTTTGTCTGTTTTTTTTTTTTTTTTTTTTTTTTTTTTGTGGCACACGGGCCTCTCACTGTTGTGGCCTCTCCTGTTGCGGAGCACAGGCTCCGGACATGCAGGCTCAGCGGCCATGGCTCACAGGCCCAGCCGCTCTGCGGCATGTGGGATCTTCCCAGACCGGGGCACAAACCCTCATCCCCTGCATAGGCAGGCGGACTCTCAACCACTGCGCCACCAGGGAAGCCCTGTCTGTTTTGTTTTAAAGACCTCCTCAGCTAGATAACAGTGAGATAATTTTGTAACTTAGATGATTCTGCAACAATTTCTATGATCTCAAATGGCAGCTGACCGTATAAAACTGTATAAATAAGAATAACCTTGAGAAATTGTTTTATGAGGATGAAAGAAACATTTATAAAATCAAGTTAAATCATTTGAAATATGACAAGTTTACTTGAATGCATAGAAAGTGACTAAGAAATAAACAACAAAAAAGAGCTGACATCCTTTTGTGTTTATTGGGGTAAGTTATTGGGTGGGATGAATTAAGTGCAGGGTAGGGAGAATAGATTGATGAAAAAGGAGGGAAAAGAGATAGTTAAAACCTATGATCCCAAATCATATGATTGATATCTTTTCTTTTACAGGAGGCATTTTCTAAGTTTTCCAAGAGGAACACTATTATGTTTTTAAATAAGTTTATGAGGTATTAAGTTTTTGCCATAAAATATTTTATTTAATACCAAATGTTTTGCTTTTGTTTTAAAGTAGAATAAATTGATGTTACAAAACCATTTCTTTTGAAACATCTTTTCAATCCCCACAGATCAGTGAGACCTATTTGGTCCTCCACTGGGAGGAACAAATTCTGTCTTTACAAATGTGATTTTCTTGCTTTTAATAGAACTAGAGAGCCATGATTGAGAGAGTTTTCTTTTCTCTTTTGTTTTTTCTCTTCTCTTCCTCTTTCCTTTTCTCTCCTTTTCCCTTCCTTCCTTCCTTCCTTCCTTTCTTTCTCTCTCTTTCACTTTCTTTCTCTTTCTTTCTTTCTTTCCTTTCTTTCTTTCTTTCTTTTTCTTTCTTTCTTTTTTCTTTCTTCCTCCCTCCCTTCCTTCCTTCTTTCCTTCCTTCCTTCCTTCCTTCCTTCCTTCCTTCCTTCCTTTCTTTCTTTCTTTCTTTCTTCTTTCTTTCTTTCTTTCTTTCTTTCTTTCTTTCTTTCTTTCTTTCTTTCTTTCTTTCTTTCTTTCTTTCTTTCTTTCCTTCTCCCTCTCTCTCTCCCTTCCTTCCCTCCTCTCTTTCTTTCTTTCTTGCTTGCTAAGAGTATAGAGTACTTCTACGTGTGGGGAAAATGTGGTATTTCTAATCTTTAAAATCTATGTGTATAAAACCTCTGTTCTACAATCTGCCTAATGTTCAGATTATGGATTTATATTTCAAAATGAAATATGGGGTCATTGGGACTATTTTATGATTTGGAAGTTCTGGGGGCCTAAAAGTTACTCCTGATTTACAAACAATATTATGAAGCAGAAGAGTAATACTAGAATATTAAAATAAGTCTAATTGAAATGACTATTCTATGTATGCATGAGAAGACACATATAAAAAGTTATTTTGTAATATCTATTTATTCTAATTTAAAACATAAGTGAAATATTTGGTTTTAAATAGAAGGTGAATAAAAAGCATTTGTTTTTCCTGCAAAATTTTTCATGAAGAAGAGAAGTGTTCTTATCTTTCCTTCCCAATTTCTATCTTTTATTTCTTCATTTGAAACCTCAGTATGTTTCTTTTAAAAATATTATTTCAGATTTACTTACATGAAGAATGAAACAGTGCAATATCATGCAGGAGAGAGCAAACAAACAGACAACTAAACAACAAAGGAATCATTGCCATGGTACTCTTCAAAGGCATATTAATTTAAACACTAAATACAGACACAACCATAATTATTACAATTTTTGTATAGTTATATAAGTATTAGAAAGTGTGGGAGGTAAATCAGTGTAAATAAGGAAGGTAAAAATAGTCAAAGGTGGTTGAGTTATGTGAGAGAGACCAAGGGAGGGGTGAGAAAGTATCTCAAGTATTTTCTTATAAGTTTTTAAAAATACTAATTTGGAAAATAAAATTGTGTCATTAGGAAAAAGATTTATAGAAAATAATTTACATATTATTATTTTGCATCTTAATTTATTTGTTAATTTGTTTATTTGTATAACTATTATATTTATTTGTTATAAATCTATTTATTTATTTTTGGCTGCATTGGGTCTTCGTTGCTGCATGCGAGCTTTCTCTAGTTGTGGCAAGCGGGGGCTGCTCTTCATTGCAGTGTGCAGGCTTCTCATTGCAGTGGCTTCTCTTGTTGTGGAGCACAGGCTCTAGGCTCACAGGTTTCAGTAGTTGTGGCACATGGGCTTAGTTGCTCCACGGCATGTTGGATCTTCCCAGACCAGGGCTTGAACCTGTGTCCCCTGCACTGGCAGGAGGATTCTTAACCACTGCACTCCCAGGGAAGTCCTAACTATTATATTTAAACTGTAAGGTTATGAGGTGTTGTTTTTAAGATGTATTTTCACTTTGAGGGATTAATTTCCTGAAATACCAAATCTGAACCTATTTAAAAATAAAATAATTATAATCTGCCATTAAAGTGAAGACCTTGAATAATTTATGTCAATCTGATTTTTAATATACTGTGGCAGGGACATGTATGTGTGTTCAGCATTCCACATACAAATTGTAGTCACAAATATTATCAATTGGAATAAAAGTGAAATAAATTTAGATACACATTTTCTTAATGAATTCTGTACATTGTTCACTGAATTTAACACATCTGCTGAGTTTTCAGAATTATTATCATAATACAACAGAGATGATTAGTAGTCAAGATAAACACTTCTAAAAGTTTTTTAAATGCTGATGACACTAATTTTTTTTAAGCAGCCTGATAAATGTTTTATGCCTGCTGGAGTAACCATGGAAACTGTCTTACAATGCTTTGTGGTTGAATGGGATTTAAAATATCCATTTTAAAACATAAACACTTTGACAGCTGTGAGAATATTTACATTTCCTAAAATTTTGATTTGATGGCACTTCTTGGAAAATGGGAGAAACAAAGATTAAAACAGAAGCAGTTTTAGATATTCCTAGAATTCTTATGAAGTACTCCAGTACTTTGGTTTATCTTTATAAATTGGTCTACTTTTGGGGAGGTAGTGAAGGACTAGGGAAATTATGATTCCAGACATCCTATTCAGGTACATGGAAATCATCTTTTCCTCTTTTTCTCTCATCTCCATATACTATATTCCTTTGGCTCGTTCTTCCCGTGTCCTCTCTTCCTAATCTACCTGACTAAACAAATTTTGAATACTTGAAAAAATTTGAAGTAAAATTGTCAGTGTACTTTTATGCTCTAGAATTAACTCAGGGATGCAGTATACCATTAGTATTCTTACTAAAAATGCACACATTTGCCATGCTATTTGAAGTGGGATGTGCAGTGATTTGGCTAGAACTCAGTATATGATGGAGGGAAACAGCTCCAGCCATAACATCCATTTTCAAGGCAAGAAGAGGGAAAGAAGATGATGACCGTGTGTTCCTCTGTTTATCTGAAAGAGCATGTAACTTTCCCAGAAGGCTCTTCATCAAGCATATTTTTGGTTATGTTTCATAGTTGGGTCTTATGGATGCTCTTAGCTTTTAAAAAAGTTTGAAAAAACAAAAACATGCCTTTCTATCTTCAATCTGTAATGAGATATGGTGAGGGATGGGAGGTTGGAAATGGCATTTTTATAATCAATCAACAGTGTCTATCCCAGGGAATTAGACATGGGAAAATGGAGAAGTAAAATGTCATAAGCACACATTTAAGTTTTAGTAGAAAATTACTAAATTATTACCTTGGAATATACTGTGTCATGAAAATATGTCCAAAGATCTCTGTCTAATTAGACATTTGTGGGTTAAGTAATCCAGTATCAGGTAACAAAGAATGAAGCTCTAAAATCCATGGTTGCTTCAACATGAAGTGTAAAGAAATTTATTTTATAACCAAGAGGGACAGAGCTAGTCTGTATTTTTAAGGAAGACACTGGAAAGCTAACACTTGACATATCTACTGGCCAGAACTCAGTTCTGTGACTGTACCTGCGATGAAGAGAAGTGGGGAAATACAGTCTTTATTTTGGGCAGCTATGTGCCGGCATAGCCTTCTATTATTGCTATGGAGAAATGTGTGTGTGTTGGTAGGGACTGGTAGTCTCTGGAACACTTTTATTTTTTGATTTTTCAATTCTAGACATTCTCTATTGACTTCTTACTATGGAAATTTAGGCTATCCCTCAAACACCACGTCCTACTCCCTGTCCCTACCATTCATGCTTTTTTCCTCATAATTTTTGATTAAATATCTGTTTGATGTTTTACATTATTATTAGTTTTTTGTTTTGGTTTTCATTTCTTTATTTTTATTTATTTCTTTATTTATTTTTTACATCTTTATTGGAGTATAATTGCTTTACAATCGTGTGTTAGTTTCTGCTTTATATAAAGTGAATCAGTTATACATATACATATGTTCCCATATCTCTTCCCTCTTGAGTCTCCTGCCCTCCCACCCTCCCTATCCCACCCCTCCAGGCGGTCACAAAGCACCGAGTTCATCTCCCTGTGCTATGTGGCTGCTTCCCACTAGCTATCTACCTTACGTTTGGTAGTGTATATCTGCCGTGCCTCTCTCTTGCTTTGTCACAGCTTACCCTTCCCCCTCCCCATATCCTCGAGTCCATTCTCTAGTAGGTCTGTACCTTTATTCCTGTCTTACCCCTAGGTTCTTCATGACATTTTTTTTCTTAAATTCCATATATATGTGTTAGCATTTGGTATTTGTCTTTCTCTTTCTGACTTACTTCACTCTGTATGACAGACTCTAGGTCTATCCACCTCATTACAAATAGATCAATTTCATTTCTTTTTATGGCTGAGTAATATTCCATTGTATATATGTGCCACATCTTCTTTATACATTCATCTCTCGATGGACACTTAGGTCACTTCCATGTCTTGGCTATTGTAAATAGTGCTACAATGAGCATTGTGGTACATGACTCTTTTTGAATTATGGTTTTCTCAGGGTATATGCCCAGTAGTGGCATTGCTGGGTCATATGGTAGTTCTAATTGTAGTTTTTAAAGGAACTTCTATACTGTTCTTCTCCATAGTGGCTGTACCAATTCACATTCCCACCAGCAGTGCAAAAGTGTTCCTTTTTCTCTGCACCCTCTCCAGCATTTATTGTTTCTAGATTTTTTGATGATGGCCATTCTGATTGGTGTGTGATGATATCTCATTGTAGTTTTGATTTGCATTTCTCTAATGATCAATGATGTTGAGCGTTCTTTCATATATTTTTTGGCAGTCTGTATATCTTCTTTGGAGAAGTGTCTATTTAGGTCTTCTGCCCATTTTTGGATTGGGTTGTTTGTTTTTTTGTTATTGAGCTGCATGAGCTGCTTATAAATTTTGGAGATTAATTGTTTGTCAGTTGCTTCATTTGCAAATATTTTCTCCCATTCTGAGAGTTGTCTTTTTGTTTTGTTTATGGTTTACTTTGCTCTGCAAAATCTTTTAAGTTTCATTAGGACCCATTTGTTTTTTTTTTGTTTGTTTTTTTTTTCCATTTCTCTAGGAGGTTCGGTCAAAAAGGATCTTGCTGTGATTTATGTCATAGAGTGTTCTCCCTATGTTTTTCTCTAAGAGTTTGATAGTTTCTGGCCTTACATTTAGGTCTTTAATCTATTTTGAGCTTATTTTTGTGTATGGTGTTAGGGAGTGATCTAATCTCATATTTTATAGGTACCTGTCCAGTTTTCCCAGCACCACTGATTGAAGAGGCTGTCCTTTCTCCACTGTACATTCCTGCCTCCTTTATCAAACATAAGTTGACCATATGTGTGTGGGTTTATCTCTGGGCTTTCTAACCTGTTCCATTGATCTATCTTTCTGTTTTTGTGCCAGTACCATACTGTCTTGATTACTGTAGTTTTGTAATATAGTCTGAAGTCAGGGAGCTTCATTCCTCCAGCTCCATTTTTCATTATAAGTATTGTTTGGCTATTTGGGGTCTTTTGTGTTTCCATAGAAATTGTGAAATTTATTGCTGTAGTTCTGTGAAAAATGCCAGTGATAGTTTAATAGGGATTGCATTCAATCTGTAAATTGCTTTGGGTAGTAGAGTCACTTTCACAATGTTGATTCTTCCATCCAAGAACATGGTATATCTCTCCATCTATTTGTATCATCTTTAATTTCTTTCATCAGTGTCTTATAATATTCTGCATACAGGTCTTTTGTCTCCTTAGGTAGGTTTATTTCTAGATATTTTATTCATTTTGTTGCCATGGTAAATGAGAATGTTTTCTTGATTTCATTTTCACATTTTTCATCATCAGTGTATAGAAATGCCAGAGATTTCTGTGCATTAATTTTGTATCCTGCTACTTTACCAAATTCATAGATTAGCTCTAGTAGTTTTCTGGTAGCATCTTTAGGATTCTCTATTTATAGTATCATGTCATCTGCAAACAGTGACAGCTTTACTTCTTCTTTTCTGATTTGGATTCCTTTTATTTCCTTTTCTTCTCTGATTGCTGTGGTGAAAACTTCCAAAACTATGTTGAATAAGAGTGGTGAGAGTGGGCAACCTTGTCTTGTTCCTGATCTTAGTGGAAATGCTTTCAGTTTTTCACCATAGAGGATGGTGTTGGCTGTGGGTTTGTCATATATGGCCTTTATTATGTTGAGGAAAGTTCCCTCTATGCCTACTTTCTGCAGGGTTTTTATCATAAATGGGTGTTGAATTTTGTTTAAAGCTTTCTCTGCATCTATTGAGATGATCATATGCTTTTTCTCCTTCAATTTGTTAATATGGTTTATCACATTTATTGATTTGCGTATATTGAAGAATCCTTGCATTCCTGGAATAAACCCCACTTGATCATGGTGTATGATTCTTTTAATGTGCTGTTGGATTCTGTTTGCTAGTATTTTGTTGAGGATTTTTGCATCTATGTTCATCAGTGATATTGGCCTGTAGTTTTCTTTCTTTGTGACATCCTTGTCTGGTTTTGGTATCAGGGTGATGGCGGCCTTGTAGAATGAGTTTGCGAGTGTTCCACCTTCTGCTATATTTTGGAAGAGTTTGAGAAGGATAGGTGTTAGCACTTCTCTAAATGTTTGATAGAATTTACCTGTGAAGCTATCTGGTCCTGGGCTTTTGTGTGTTGGAAGATTTTTCATCACAGTTTCAATTTCAGTGCTTGTGATTGGTCTGTTCATATTTTCTATTTCTTCCTGATTCAGTCTTGGCAGGTTGTGCATTTCTAAGAATTTGTCCATTTCTTCCAGGTTGTCCATTTTATTGGCATAAAGTTGCTTATAGTAATCTCTCATGGTCCTTTGTATTTCTGCAGCGTCAGTTGTTACTTCTCCTTTTTCATTCTAATTCTATTGATTTGAGTCTTCTCCTTTCTTTTCTTGATGAGTCTGGCTAATGGTTTATCAATTTTGTTTATCTTCTCAAAGAACCAGCTTTTAGTTTTATTGACCTTTGCTATCGTTTCCTTCATTTATTTCTTATCTGATTTTTATGATTTCTTTACTTCTGCTAACTGTGTTTTTTTTTTTCTTCTTTCTCTAATTGCTTTAGGTTGTTTATTCGAGATGTTTCCTCTTTCTTAAGGTAGGATTGTACTGCTATAAACTTCCCTCTTAGAATTGCTTTTGTTGCATCCCATAGGTTTTGGGTCATCGTGTCTCCATTGTCATTTTTTCTAGGTATTTTTTATTTCTTCTTTGATTTCTTCAGTGATCACTTCGTTGTTAAGTAGTGTATAGATTAGCCTCCATGTGTTTGTAATTTTTACAGATCTTTTCCTGTTATTGATATCTAGTCTCATAGCATTGTGGTCAGAAAAGATACTTGATACAATTTCAATTTTCTTAAATTTACCAAGTCTTGATTTGTGACCCAAGATATGATCTATACTGGAGAATCTTCCATGAGCACTTGAGAAAAATGTATATTCTGTTGTTTTTGGTTGGAATGTCCTATAAATATCAATTAAGTCCATCTTGTTTAGTGTAACATTTAAAGCTTGTGTTTCCTTATTTATTTTCATTTTGGATGATCTGTCCATTGGTGAAAGTGGGGTGCTAAAGTCTCCTAGTATGAATGTGTTACTGTTGATTTCCCCTTTTATGGCTGTTAGTATTTGCCTTATGTACTGAGGTGCTCCTATCTTGGGTGCATAAATATTTACAATTGTTATATCTTCTTCTTGGATTGATCCCTTGATCATTATGTAGTGTCCTTCTTTGTCTCTTTTAATAGTCCTTATTTTAAAGTCTATTTTGTCTGATATGAGAATTGCTACTCCAGCTTTCTTCTGGTTTCCATATGCATGGAATATCTTTTTCCATCCCCTTATTTTCAGTCTGTATGTGTCTCTAGGTCTGAAGTGGGTCTCTTGTAGAAAGCATATATGTGTCTTGTTTTTGTATCCATTCAGCCAATCTGTGTCTTTTGGTGGGAGCATTTAGTCCATTTACATTTAAGGTAATTATAGATATGTATGTTCCTATTCCCATTTTCTAAATTGTTTTGGGTTCGTTATTGTAGGTCTTTTCCTTCTCTTGTGTTTCTTGCCTAGAGAAGTTCTTTAGCAGTTTTTGCAAAGCTGGTTTGGTGGTGCTGAACTCTCTCAGCTTTTGCTTGTCTGTAAAGGTTTTAATTTCTCCATCAAATCTGAATGAGATCCTTGCTGGGTAGAGTAATCTTGGTTGCAGGTTTTTCTCCTTCATCACTTTAAATATGTTGTGCCTGTCATTTCTGGCTTGCAGAGTTTCTGCTGAAAGATCAGCTGTTAACCTTATGGGGATTCCCTTGAGTGTTATTTGTTGTTTTTCCCTTGCTGCTTTTAAAATGTTTTCTTTGTATTTAATTTTTGACAGTTTGATAAATATGTGTCTTGGCATATTTCTCCTTGGATTTGTCCTGTATGGGACTCTCTGTGCTTCCTGGACTTGATTAAGTATTTCCTTTCCCATATTAGGGAAGTTTTCAACTATAATCTCTTCAAATATTTTCTCAGTCTCTTTCTTTTTCTCTTCTTCTTCTGGAACCCCTATAATTCGAATATTCATGTGTTTAATGTTATTCCAGAGGTCTCTGAGACTGTCTTCAGTTCTTTTCATTCTTTTTTCTTTATTCTGCTCTGCAGCAGTTATTTCCACTATTTTATCTTCCAGGTCACTTATCCGTTCTTCTGTCTCAGTTTTTCTGCTATTGATCCCATCTAGAGTATTTTCAATTTCATTTATTGTTTTGGTCATCATTGTTTGTTTCATTTTTAGTTCTTCTAGGTTCTTGTTAAATGTTTCTTGCATTTTCTCTATTCTATTTCCAAGATTTTGGATCATGTTTACTATCATTATTCTGAATTCTTTTTCAGGTAGACTGCCTATTTCCTCTTCATTTTTTAGGTCTGGTGGGTTTTTATCTTGCTCTTTCATCTGCTGTGTGTTTTTCTGTCTTCTCATTTTGCTTATCTTACTGTGTTTGGGGTCTCCTTTTTTGCAGGCTGAAGGTTCGTAGTTCCTGTTGTTTTTTGTGTCTGTCCCCAGTGGCTAAGGTTGGTTCAGTGGGTTGTGTAGGCTTCCTGGTGGAGAGTGCTAGTGCCTGTGTTCTGGTGGATGAGGCTGGATCTTGTCTTTCTGGTGGGCAGGTCCACGTCTGGTGGTGGGGTGTCTGTGGACTTATTATGATTTTAGGCAGCCTCTCTGCTAATGGGTGCGGTTGTGTTCGTGTCTTTCTAGTTGTTTGGCATAGGGTGTCCAGCACTGTAGCTTGCTGGTCGTTGAGTGAAGCTGGGTGCTGGTGTTGAGATGGAGATCTCTGGGAGATTTTCACCACTTGATATTATGTGGAGCTGGGAGGTCTCTTGTGGACCAGTGTCCTGAAGTTGACTCTCCCACCTCAGAGGCACAGCACTGACTCCTGGCTGGAGCACCAAGAGCCTTTCATCCACATGGCACAAAATAAAAGGGAGAAAGAGTAGGAAGAAAGAAAGAAAGAAAGAAAGAAAGAAAGAAAGAAAGAAAGAAAGAAAGAAAGAAAGAAAGAAAGAAAGAAGGAAGGAAAGAAAGAAAGAAGGAAAGAAATGAGGGAGGGAAGGAGGAAGGAAGGAAAAAAGAAAGAAGATAAAGTAAAATAAAATAAAGTAAGATAAAATATAATAAAGTTATTAAAATAAAAAAAATAATTATTAAGAGAAAAAACAAAAACGGATGGACAGAATCCTAGGACAAATGGTGGAAGCAAAGCTATACAGACATAATCTCACACAGAGGCATACACATACACACTCAGAAAAAGAGGAAAAGGGGAAAAAATAATAAATCTTGCTCTCAAAGTCCATCTCCTCAATTTGGGATGATTCGTTGTCTATTCATGTATTCCACAGATGCAGGGTACATCAAGTTGATTGTGGAGCTTTAATCCACTGCTTCTGAGGCTGCTGGGAGAGATTTCCCTTTCTCTCTTTGTTCTCACAGCTCACAGGGGCTCAGCTTTGGATTTGGCCCTGCCTCTGCGTGTAGGTCGCCGGAGGGCGTCTGTTCTTCGCTCAGACAGGACGGGGTTAAAGGAGCAGCTGCTTTGGGGACTCTGCCTCAGGCCCGGGGGAGGGAGGGGCATGGAGTGCGGGGCGAGCCTGCGGCGGCAGAGGCCGACGTGACGTTGCACCAGCTTGAGACGAGCCGTGCTTTCTCCCGGGGAAGTTGTCCATGGATCCCGGGATGCTGGCCGTGGCGGGCTGCACAGGTTCCCTGATAGGGGTGTGTGGATAGTGACCTGTGCTCGCACACAGGCTTCTTGGTGGTGGCAACAGCAGCCTTAGCATCTCATGTCCGTCTCTGTGGTCCGCACTTTTAGCTGCGGCTCGCGCCCGTCTCTGGAGCTTCTTTAAGCAGTACTCTTAATCCCCTCTCTTCGCGCACCAGGAAACAAAGAGGGAAGAAAAAGTCTTTTGCCTCTTCAGCGGGTCCAGACTTTTCCCCGGACTCCCTCCCGGTTAGCTGTGGTGCACTAACCCCCTTAAGGCTGTGTTCACGCTGCCAACCCAGTCCTCTCCCTGCGCTCCGGGCTGAAGCCCGAGCCTCATCTCCCAACCCTGCCCACCCCAGCGGGTGAGCAGACAAGCTTCTCGGGCTGGTGAGTTCGTGAGTGCTGGTCAGCACTGATCCTCTGTGCGGAAATCTCTCCGCTTTGCCCTCCGCACCCCTGTTGCTCTGCTCTCCTCCGTGGCCCCGAAGCTCGCCCCCCTCCGCCACTCGCAGTCTCTGCCCGTGAAGGGGCTTCCTAGTGTGTGGAAACGTTTCCTCCTTCATGGCTCCCTCCCACTGGTGCAGGTCCCGTCCCTATCCTTTTGTCTCTGTTTATTCTTTTTCTTTTGCCCTACCCAGGTACGTGGGGGAGTTTCTTGCCTTTTGGGAGTTCTGAGGCCTTCTGCCAGCGTTCAGTAGGTGTTCTGTAGGAAATGTTCCACGTGTAGATGTTTTTCTGATGTATCTGTGGGGAGAAAGGTGATCTCCACGTCTTTCTCTTCCACCATCTTCCCCACAGAGCCTTTTCCATTATTTTTACAGAGTAAATATTAGTCACAGCTGTTCCATATAGTATCACATTTCCTTTCTCATACAACATTTTGCTTTTTCTGGAGATAATAAAGTCTTTGATTTTTTTATTTACTCAGTTGTTTTTATATCTATCATTAATTTACTTCCAAACTGTTCAAAAAAGTGTAAAGTTCTCTTACTAAGGTCAAATATATCAAGTCTATGTATCTATGTATGTATCTATGTATCTATCATCTATCTATCTAAAATTTTTTTGTGTTTGAGGCAAGCTTCCTGGAGACCTCTGTCCTTCTACTTCATTTATAATAAATGCTGCCCAAGCCTGATGCTCATCTGGCATCCTGGGACTTTCTTCCCCTTCATCCTGTCAAGTCCCTTTAACTTTTACTTGTTCACATAAATCTGTCAAATGCTGTGTCTTCCCTCTGTATTTACTCCCTCCTTTGAAGGGCGGCAGTTCCTCTGTGAACTTCTAAGAATATGTACATTTTTGGGGACCTTGAATATAAAAATATGCTTTTTATCCTACTCTCACTTTAATTACTAGCTTGACTGGATGTAGAATTGTACAGTTCAAAATGATTTTACCTCATAATTTTGTTGCCTTGTCTTTCAGCTCCCAGATTGCTTTTGTGAGGAGTTTGGTGATATTGTGATCAACAATTCTTTGAAAATATATTTTTTTCAAAAAAATTTTCTTCCTGGAAGCTTTTAGGATCTTTATTTCTGGAGTTCTGAAAATTCACAATGATGTAACTCTTGTGGGCATTTTTTCCATTCATTTTGCTGGCCACTTGATTGACATTTTCAGTCTCTAAGTCATAACCTTGTACAATACAAAAATTTCTTATATTATTTCTATAATAACTGCCTCACTTTTTCCACTTTATCATTTGTATGGAAGATAAAAATATTTCAACTTTATCTCCCAACCCTTCTATTGAATTTATATATCTGCTTTTTTTTTCCCCAAATTTATTCTTTGTTTTTCAGACATTTCTTTTTCATGGCATCTTTTTATTTTAAGGATTTAGTATTCTCTTGTCTTTCTTGGGTTACTAGTTTTTGAAAAATGTATTTCCAAATCCTTTGTAGAATACTTTTTGATTATTCTAAAAGTTTGGTTTTGTGTTTATGTTTTTTGTCATTGCATTTCACGTTGGAAACTTTTCTCAGTTGTCTGGTTATTACCTGTTGCCCATATTTAAGAGTGAGGCATTAAAATGCTGATTCAAAATTGTATTTGTAGGCCTCACATGGGATGAAATAGCTTGTTGCTGGGGATTTCAGTCTCTCTGTGTCATTTTCTAGGGCTGTGTTGCTTTGCAAACTGGCCCCTGTATAAGACAAAGGGAGACTGAAGAAAGAGTCAGACCACTGCAGATTAATATGTGGCAGGTTTAACAAGCCAGAATTTGCATACAAAGCTTGTCTTGGGCAGCCTCAAGATGAATACATATCTGCACAGTCTCACTAGAGTCTTAAATGTTTTTATAGGGGCCTTAACTGGGGTCAGTCACGTATACTGTCCAGATGGTCTCAGCAACACATCGCTTTCTCAAAGCTGTGTTCTTTGAAAATGGCTCCCACCGTGGGACATTCCAAGGACAGGGGAGGCAGTAAGGAGCTTCCGATTGCCCTGGTCCAGCTTGAGGGTCAACTGATGGTCATGTCTTCTCGATGACTTCCTTCAGTAAACTGCTTAGTTTCTCCCAAGTATAATCTTTTAATTTCTGGTCTGTTTGTACTGTGGGTCAGAGCCTTGCAGCCAGTGTTCCTGATGATGGGGAGGTGAACCGAGGGGGTCTCACAGTTCAGTATATGGACTTATACTATCTCCCTGTTTTCAGTAACATGACTCACTCTGTCTTCTGCTGCCCAGAGACTGAACAAATGGTACACATTCTGGTGTCACTTGTATGGCAGGAGGGAGGGAATCTAGTGATCTAATGTCTAGCATAGGCTCATGTTCAGTCAGTATCCCTTTTTGTAGCAGTCCCACCTCCAATTCCCATGAATGCCCTTAGTGAGACAAGTTGCCTCTGATTCCTGAGATTTTCCTGGAGTTTCTGTAGTAAATCTCTTACTTTTGTGGGCTTCCCCCCAAGTATAAGCCTTTAGCAGAGCAGAGAAAGTTGAAACTTAACTCAATTACTATTGTCTTTTCATTTTCTAAAATTTTATTTTCCTCTCTCATCTGCTGTTAACTTTTTTCCATTATTTGTGTAAGTTTGGATTTATATATCTTCTTAGATTCTTTCACTTGTATTTTAGTAATAGTTCAGGAGGAGTGATGATATCTTCAACCTGTTATGTTTAATTGGAAGTTGATTATCTATTGCATATGCATACTTTAATAATCTCTAATGATTTTTATTGGTGTATGTCCTTGAAATTCAAAACAGACTTTTCTATGAAAGTTTTCTACCTCTTCCCAAATTTGCCTTAATATTTCAGTTAGTGGATCACAAATTCCTTAAATGTTTGTACTTACAGGTTTCAATTTTTTCCTTAGCCCTTTTCTCATTATTATTTCTGAATATTCATGAGTCCTCCCATTTGGGGGGTCAGATTTATCAGAGACTTATCCATTTTATTTTCCTTTTCTAAGACACTATTCTTGGTTTTATTTCTCACTTCTACTGTTTCGTTCTTAAAAACAGTATTATAATGGGTTAACTTTGTCTTATTTAGTTCTTAACAAGTAATTTTCTTAATACTATTTTGTGGTTCTTATCTTTGATTATTGAGTTGAATGTTTAACTTTTTTTTCTTTTTAACATCTTTACTGGAGTATAATTGCTTTAAAATGTTGTGTTAGTTTCTGCTGTATAACAAAGTGAATCAACTATATGTATACATATGTCCACATACCTCCTCCCTGTTGAGTTTCCCTCCTACATTCTCTTTCTGACACCTCTAGGTGGTCATAAAGCATCGAGCTGATCTCCCCGTGCGATACAGCTGCTTCCCACTAGCTATCTGTTTTACAATTAGTAGTGTATATATATCAGTGCTACTCTCTCACTTCGTCCCAGCTTACCCTTACCCCGCCCTGTGTTCTCAAGTCCATTCCTTACATCTACGTTTTTATTCCTGTCCTGCCCCTAGCTTCATCAGAACCATTTTTTCCTTTCTATTTTTTTTTTTAGGTTCCATATATATGTGTTAGCATATGGTATTGGTTTTTTTCTTTCTGACCTTTTTCACTCTATATGACAGAATCTAGGTCCATCCACCTCAATACAAATAACTCAATTTCGTTTCCTTTTACAGCTGAGTAATATTCCACTGAATATATGTACCACATCTTCTTTATCCATTCATCTGTCGATGGACACTTACATCGCTTCGATGTCTTCGCTATTGTAAATAGTGCTACAATGAACATTGTGGTACATGACCCTTTTTGAACTATGGTTTTCTCAGGATACATGCCCAGTAGTGGGATTGCTGGGTCATATGGTAGTTCTATTTTTAATTTTTTAAGGCACCACCATATTGTTCTCAATAGTGGCTGTATCAATTTACATTCCCACCAACAGTGCAAGACGGTTCCCTTTTCTTCACACCCTCCCCAGCATTTATTGTTTGCCGATTTTTTGATGACAGCCATTCTGACCAGTGTGAAGAAATACCTCACTGTAGATTTGATTTTCATTTCTCTAATAATTAGTGATGTTGCGCATACATTCATGTGTTTGTTGACAATCTGTATATCTTCTTTGGAGAAATGTCTATTTAGATCTTCTGCCAATTTTTGGATCGGGGTTGCTTGCATTTTTTGATACCGAGCTGCATGAGCTGCTTGTATATTTTGGAGATTAATCCTTTGTCAGTTTCTTCATTTGCAAATATTTTCTCCCATTCTGAGGGTTGTCTTTTCATCTTGTTTATGGTTTCCTTTGATATGCAAAACCTTTTAAGTTTCATTAGGTCCCATTTGTTTCTTTTTGTTTTTCTTTTCACTTCCCTAGGAGGTGGGTCAAAGAGGATCTTTCTGTGATTGATGTCATATAGTTTTCTGCCTATGCTTTTCTCTAAGAGTTTTATAGTGTCTGGCCTTACATTTAGGTCTTTAATACATTTTGAGTTTATTTTTGTGTATGGTGTTAAGAAGTGTTCTAATTTCATTCTTTTACATGTAGCTGTCCAGTTTTTCCAGCACCACTTATTGAAGAGGCTGTCTTTTCTCCATTGTATATTCTTGCCTCCTTTATCAAAGATAAGGTGACCATATGTGCATGGGTTTATCTCCGGGCTTTCTATCCTGTTCCATTGATCTATATTTCTGTTTTTTGTGCCAGTACCATACTGTCTTGATTACTGTAGTTTGTAGTATTGTCTGAAGTCAGGGAACCTTAATCCTCCAGCTCTGTATTTCTTTCTCAGAATTGCTTTGGCTTTTTGGGATCTTTCGTGTTTCCATAAAAATTGTGAAATTTTTTGTTCTAGTTCTGTGAAAAATGTCAGTGGTAGTTTGATAAGGATTGCATTGAATCTGTAAATTGCTTTGGGTAGTAGAGTCATTTTCACAATGTGGATTCTTCCAATCCAAGGACGTGGTATATATCTCCATCTGTTTGTATCATCTTTAATTTCTCTCATCAGTGTCTTATGGTTTTCTGCATACAGGTCTTTTGTCTCCTTAGGTAGGTTTATTCCTAAGTATTTTATTCTTTTTATTGCAATGGTAAATGGGAGTGTTTTATTAATTTCTCTTTCAGATTTTTCATCATTGGTGTATAGGAATGCAAGTCATTTCTGGGCATTAATTTTGTATCCTGCTACTTTACCAAATTCATTGATTAGCTCTAGTAGTTTTCTGGTAGCATCTTTAGTATTCTCTATGTATAGTATCATGTCATCTTCATACAGTGACAGCTTTAATTATTCTTTTCCAATTTGGATTCCTTTTATTTCTTTTTCTTCTCAGATTGCTGTGGTTAAAACTTCCAAAACTATGGTGAATAATAGTAGTGACAGTGGGCATCCTAGTCTTGTTCCTGATTTTAGATGAAATGGTTTCAGTTTTTCACCATTGAGAATGATGTTGGCTGTGGGTTTGTCATATATGGCCTTTATTACGTTGAGGTAAGCTCTATTTAAGTTCCCTCTATGCCTACTTTCTGGAGGGTTTTTATCATAAATGGGTTTTGAATTTTGTCAAAAGCTTTTTCTGCATATATTGAGATTGTCATATGGTTTTTATCCTTCAGTTTGTTAATATGGTGTATTACATTGATTGATTTGTGTATATTGAAGAATCCTTGCAATCCTGGGATAAACCCCACTTGATTATGGTGTATGATCCTTTTAATGTGCTGTTGGATTCTGTTTGTTAGTATTTTCTTGTGGATTTTTGCCTCTATGTTCATCATTGATATTGGTCTCTAGTTTTCTTTTTTTGTGCCATCTTTGTCTGGTTTTGGTATCAGCATGATGGTGGCTCATAGAATGAGTATGGGAGAGTTTCTTCCCTTGCTATATTTTGGGAATGTTTGAGAAGGATCAGTGTTAGCTCTTCTGTAAATATTTCATAGAATTCACCTGTGAAACTACCTGGTCCTGGGCTTTTGTTTGTTGGAAGATTTTTAATCACAGTTTCAATTTCAATGTTGTGATTGGTCTGTTTATATTTTCTATTTTTTCCTGGTTCAGTCTCGGAAGGTTGTGCTTTTCTAACAATTTATCCATTTCTTCTAGGTTGTCCATTTTATTGGCACATAGTTACTTGTAGTAATCTCTCATGATCCTTTGTGTTTCTGCAGTGTCAGTTGTTACTTTTCCTTTTTATTTCTAATTCTGTTGATTTGAGTCTCCTCCCTTTTTTTCTTTTTGAGTCTGGCTAGTGATTTATCAATTTTGTTTATCTCTTCAAAGAACCAGCTTTTAGTTTTATTGATGTTTGCTCTTGTTTCTTTCCTTTCTTTTTCATTTATTTCTGATCTTATCTTTATTATTTCTTTCCTTCTGCTAACTTTAGGGTTGTTTTCTTATTCTTTCTCTAACTGCTGTACATGTAAGTTTAGGTTGTTTATTTGAGATGTTTCTTGTTTCTTGAGGTAGGATTGGATTGCTATAAACTTCCCTTTTAGTACTGCTTTTGCTGCATCCCATAGGTTTTGGATCTTCATGTTTTCATTGTCATTTTTTTCTAGGTATTCTGTGATTTCTCCTTTGCTTTATTCAGTGACCACTTGTTTATTTAGTAGTGTATTGTTTAGCCTCCATGTGTTTGTATTTTTTGCAGATTTTTCCCTGTAATTGATATCTAGTCTCATAGTGTTGTCGTTGGAAAAGATACTTGATAGGATTTCAATTTTCTTATTTTCCAAGGCTTCATTTATGACCCAAGATATGATCTATCCTGGAGAATGTTCTGTGAGCACTTGAGAAGAAAGTGTATTCTGTTTTATTTTGCATGGAATGTCCTATAAATATCTATTAAGTCTATCTTGTTTAATATTTCATTTAAAGCTTGTGTTTCCTTATTTATTTTCATTTTGTATGATCTTTCCATTGGTGAAAGTGGGGTGTTAAATCTCCTACTATTGTTTTATTGTCAATTTCCCATTTTATGGCTGTTAGCATTTGCCTTATGTATTGAGGTGCTCCTATGTTGGGTGCTTAAATATTTACAATTGTTATATCTTCTTCTTGGATTGATCCCTTGATCATTATGTAGTGTCCTTCTTTGTCTCTTGTAATAGTCTTTATTTTAAAGTCTATTTTTTTCTTATATCAGAATTGCTATTCCAGCTTGCTATTGATTTCCATTTGCATGGAATATCTTTTTCCATCTCCTCACTTTCAGTCTACATGTGTCCCTAGGTCTGAAGAGGGTCTTTTGTAGACAACATATATATGGGTTTTCTATTTTCTTTTCTTTTCTTTTTTTTTCTTTTGCAATACGCGGGCCTCTCACTGTTGTGGCCTGTCCCATTGTGGAGCACAGGCTCTGGATGCGTATGCTCAGCAGCCATGGGTCATGGACCCAACCACTCCGTGGCATGTGGGATCTTCCCGGACTGGGGCACAAACCTGTGTCCCCTGCATCGACAGGCAGACTCTCAACCACTGTGTCACCAGGGAAGCCCGGGTCTTCTTTTTGTATCCATTCAGCCAGTCTGTATCTTTTGGTTGGAGCATTTAATCCATTTTCATTTAAGGTAATTATTGATATGTATGTTCCTGTTACCATTTTCTTAATTGTTTTCGGTTTGTTTTTGTAGGTCTTTTCCTTCTCTTGTGTCCTGCCTAGCGAAGTTCCTTTAGCATTTGTTGTAAAATTGGTTTGGTGTGCTGAATTCTCTTAAATTTTCTTGTCTGTAAAGGGTTTAATTTCTCCATCGAAGCTGAATAAGATCCTTGCTGGGTAGAGTAATCTTTATTGTAGATTTTTCCCTTTCATCACTTTCAGTATGTCCTGCCACTCCCTTCTGGCTTGCAGAGTTTCTGCTGAAAGATCAGCTGTGAACCTTATGGGGATTCATTTTTATGTTATTTGTTGCTTTTCCCTTCCTGCTTTTAATATTTTTTCCTTGTATTTAATTTTTGATAGTTTAATTATTGTGTGTCTTTGTGTGTTTCTCCTTGGATTTATCCTGTTTGGGGCTCTCTGTGCTTCCTCAACTTGACTGACTATTTCCTTTCTTATGTTAGGGAAGTTTTCAACTATAATCTCTTCTAATATTTTTTCAGACCCTTTCTTTTTCTCTTCTTTTTCTGGGATCCTTACAATTTGAAAGTTGGTGTGTTTAATGTCCCAGAGGTCTCTGAGATTGTCCTCAATTCTTTTCATTCTTGTTTCTTTATTTTGCTCTTCAGTAGTTATTTCCACTATTTTATCTTCCAGGTCACTTATCCATTCTTCTGCCTCAGTTATTCTGCTATTAATTCCTTCTAGAGAATTTTAAATTTCATTTATTTTGTGCTCATCATTGTTTGTTTGCTCTATAGTTCTTCTAGTCCTTGTTAAACATTTCTTGTATTTTCTCCATTCTACTTCCAAGATTTTGTATCATCTTTACTATCATTACTCTGAATTCTTTTTCAGGTAGACTGTCTATTTCCTCTTCATTTGTTTGGTCTGGTGAGTTTTTCCCTTGCTCCTTCATCTGCTGCATATTTCTCTGCCTTCCCACTTTGCTTAACTTACTGTGTTTGTGGTCTACTTTCGCAAGCTGCATGTTCATAGTTCCCTTTGTTTTTGGTGTCTACCCCCAGTGAGTAAGGTTTGTTCAGTGACTTGTGTAGACTTCCTGGTGTAGGGGACTGGTGTCAGTGTTCTTGTGGGTGGGGCTGGATCTTGTCTTTCTGGTAGATAGGGCTGCTTCTGGTGGTGTGATTTGGCATGTCTATGAACTTAGTATGATTTTAGGCACCCTCTCTTCTAATGGATGGAGTTGCATTCCTGTCTTACTAGTTGTTTTCCATAGGGTGTCCATCACCATAGCTTGGTGGTCATTGAGTGGAGCTGGGTCTTGGCGTTGAGATGGAGATCTCTGGGAAAACTCTCACTGATTGATATTATGTGGGGCTGAGAGGTCTCTGGTGGTCCAATGTCCTGAAGTCAGCTCTCCCACCTCAGAAGTTCAGGCCTGACACCTAGTTGGAGCACCAAGACCGTGTCAGCCACACAGCTCAGAAGAAAAGGGAGACAAAGAGAAAGAAAAATTAGTTTAAAAAATAATAAAATGAAATAAAATAATTAAAATTTAAAAATTATTAAATAAAAAATGTTTCAAAGCAATAAAAAAAGAAGAGAGCAATGAAACCAATAAAGAAATCCACCAATGATAACAAGCACTAAAAGCTATACTAAGGTAAACAATAAAAATCAGAAACAAGTCAGTCGCATACAGCAAACCCTAAGTCTACAGTTGCGCCCAAAGTCCACCACCTCAATTTTAGGTTGATTCATTGTTTATTCAGGTGTTTCACAGATGCAGGGTACCTCAAGTTACTTGTGGGGATTTAATCCACTGCTCCTGATGCTGCACGGAGAAATTTCCCTTTCTCTTCTTTGTTTGCACAGCTCCTGGGGTTCAGCTTTGGTTTTGGCCACAGTTCTACATGTAGATTGCCCTCATGCATCTGTTTCCACCCAAATAGGAAGGGGTTAAAGGAGCAGCTGATTACCAGGCTCTGGCTCACTCTGGCCAGGGTGAGGGAGGGGTATTGTAGTTATAATTTGAATGTGGGGTAAGCCTGTGGTGGCAGAGGCTGGCATGACTTTGCAACAGCCTGAGAGGTGCCATGTGTTCTCCTGGGGAGGTTGACCCTGGATCATGGGATCCTGGCAGTGGCGGGCTGCACAGGCTCCAGGGGTGTGTGTGTGTGGATAGTGACCTGTGCTTGCACACAGGATTCTTGGTGGCTGCAGCAGCACTGTTAGCTTTTCATGCCCATCTCTTGTGTCTGAGCTGATAGCCGCAGCTCACACCTGTCTCTGGAGCTCGTTTAGGCAGTGCTCTGAATCCCCTCTCCTCGAGCACCCTGAAACAATGGTCTCTTGCCTCTTAGTTCCAGACATTTTCCTGGACTCCCTCCCAGCTAGCTGTTGAATATTAGACCCCTTCAGGCTGTGTTAACACAGCCAAACTCAGTCCTCTCCCTGGGATCTGACCTCCGAAGCCTTAGCTTCAGCTCCCAGCTCCCACCCGCCCCAGTGGGTAAGCAGACAAGCCTCTCAGGCTGGTCGGCACCAATCCTCTGTGCAGGAATCGCTCCACTTTGCCCTCTGCACCCCTGTTGCTGTGCTCTCCTCTGTGGCTCCGAAGCTTCTCCCACCTCTCCCACACCCTCCGCCAGTGAACAGGCTTCCTAATGTGTGGAAGCTTTTCCTCCTCCACAGCTCCCTTCCAGAGATGCAGGTCTCATCCCTATTTTTTGGTCTCTGTTTTTTCTTTTTCTTTTCTCCTACCCAGGTATGTGGAGAGTTTCTTGCCATTTGGGAAATCTGAGGTCTTCTGCCAGGGTTCGGTAGGTGTTCTGTAAGAGTTGTTCCACGTGTAGATGTACTTATGATGTATTTATGGGGAGGAAGGTGATCTCCATGTTTTAGTCCTCTGCCATCTTGAAGGTCTCCTTTAATAATTTATTTTTAGTATTTTTCATTTAATAATGAAATAAGAAAGCTTTTAAATCTTCTAGTGAGATATGATAAAATATTATATGTTCTATTTGAAAGTATTCTTCCTATTATTAATTTCTATGTGATACATTATTATGGTTCTAATTAAAATAACTTATTGTTTCAGATTATAAAAGTAATGCAATAGTTCAGAATACTCAAACATAGGAAAGAGATTATATTGTTTTGGGAGGTTTCAGTCAGTAAAAGGTACAAATAAAAAAATAGTGTAGTCTGAAGTTGTGATAAGTGCTTTGAAGAAACATAAAGAAGGAAAAGGGACTAGCAGGAGGAGTGGGAAAGGCTAGTTTGGACATGGTGTTAAGGAAAGGCCTCTTTAGGAAGGTGACATTTGAAAAGATAACTAAATGGTATATAGGAGTGAGAAATGTGAATTTTTTTGTGGGGTAGGGGGTTGTGGGAGCATATGTGAGAGAGGAAACAGCAAATGTAAAAGTCTGAGTCAGGAATTAGGTTATTTGCAGAAGAGCAAGAATAGCAGTGCAAGTGCAATGGCATGAGGGAGGAGGAAATTGCCATTAAATGAGAGAGAAAGAGCATATTAGTCAGAGTTCTCGAGATAAGCTCTCTCTATATCTATCTATCTAATTTATCAAGGAGATTTATTGCAAGGAATTGGCTCACAAAATTAGGAGACTGAGAAATCCTGTGATCTGCCACATGCAAGCTGGAGATCCAGGAACACCCATGATGTAATTCAGTCAGAGTTGGAAGGCTCCGTCAGGGGAGACAATGTTATTCATCCCAGTCTGAGGGAAGAAGAGACTAAGATGAGATGTCCCACTTTAAGCAGTGAGACAGGAGGAAAAAAAGGGGCAAATCACTTCGTCCTCAGCCTTTGATTTATTCAGGTCCTCAACAGATGGTATGATGGCCACTCAACAGATGGTGTGATGGCCACCCACATTGAGAAAGCCATCTACTTTACTGAGTCCATGGATTCAAATGCTAATCTCATCTGGAAACACCCTCACAGACACCCCTATAAATAATGTTTAGTATAGTCACTCTGTGGCCAGTCAAGTTGACACATAAGATTAGCTGTCACAAAGGATGAGAAAGCTCCAGATTATATGATAGTTCATGGAAAATTGAATTTGAAAGATGTTGAAGGGTGTTGAACAAGCAAGGGAAAGTTCTGACATAAGTATTACAAGTGTTATGACCGTTTCTCCAAAGACCACACTGGAGGAGTAAAGAAAGAAGTGATGACAGGTATGAGGGTATTCCTGGAACCTAGGAGTGCAATGATAACAGTGACTTTATCAAGGTTGAATTATTGCAAGAGATGGTGAGAAGTGGTCAGATTTACCATATAATTGTAAGTTGATTTTTTTCTAGCCAAGTATTTTATTTATTTATTTATTTAGTATAGTAGATTTACAACATGATATTAGTATTAGTTGTGCAGCATAGTGATTCAGTATTTTTATAGATTATACTACATTAAAAGGTACTACAAAATAATGTCTGTAATTGCCTGTGCTGTACAATATATCCTTGTTGCTTGTCTATTTTTTATACATAGTGGTTTGTATCTCTTAATCTCCTACTCCTTTCCTGCCCTTCTCCCACTTTCCTTTCCCCAGTGGTAATGTTTTTGTTTTATTTTTTAGATTCCACATATAAATGTTATCATATAGTATTTGTCTTTATCTGTCTGACTTATGGGGCCTGAGGGAAAGCAATGAATTAAAGTTATTTCTTAGCCTTTGGCCTGAGCTGTGGTGGTTTCTTTTACTGAGGAGAAGCTTGGGGAAGAGCAGAGTTTTGACAGATGAATCAAAGAATCAGTCTTCAGTATGTTAATTTTGATAAACCTACTAAATATATCTCAGTTGAGAAATTGATTTGACAATGGAATCTAAGCACCTGGAGCTCAGGTGAGGACCTAGAGAAAGAGATAAAAATGAGCCTTTAACTCATAGACAGCATTTAAAATCATATACCTGAGGGGGCTTCCCTGGTGGCGCAGGGGTTGAGAGTCCGCCTGCCGATGCAGGGGACATGGGTTCGTGCCACTGTCCGGGAGGATCCCACATGCTGCGGAGTGGCTGGGCCTGTGAGCCATGGCTGCTGGGCCTGCCCGTCCGGAGCCTGTGCTCCGCGACGGGAGAGACCACAGCAGTGAGAGGCCCACGTACCGCAAAAAAAAAAAAAAAAAAAAAAAAAAAAATCAGGTACCTGAATAGAATCAACTGGAGTGATTCTTTTAGAGTATAAGCAAAGAAAAGTAAGGAGCTAAGTAATAAACTATATCCAGTGATGCTGTGGGGAATATGACTTAGTTGACGATTTCAAAACAATTAAATGATGGAGAAGAAATCTTGATTGAAGTGTATTAAAGAGAGATTGGGCAACACTGAGCCAGGAAAACTCCTTTTGAGGAGTTTTATGTGAAATAATGCTTATAAATATTATATGGCCAACAGAAGTTATGTTAATCTGTTTTCAGAGAAAAATTTGGAAATACATAGGCAGATGGATACTATCACTAACAATTAAGTGTTATAAATTATTATACAATGAACATATAAATTTAATAATATATACTGTACAAAATATAATAGGACAGAATTATAAATATACTCATATTTTTATATCTTTATAACCTCAGAAATTATATATAATCTGAGATTTATTAAAATGATTCATTATAAATTTGGTTTTGCCAATTTCTTCTTATGTTTTTCTATATAGAACTCTTGATTCAACATATTTTACCTATAACCTTTATAAATGTTATTCTAATGTTTCCTAATTCTTGACATTTTAGTTTTGTTGTCTAAGTCAGCTCACGTCTCATACACAGTGGCCTTTGGGCTCTGATATTAGGACCCAGGTCAGTTTCCTGGACCTCCAAGCACTTTTGTTTACTTGGCAGGGTGGGAAAGAACCTCTGGATCACATGTTCATCATGTATGGGCTATAGGTAACCAGAAGTGTTGCCTCAGAAAACTCACTACCACCTCTGTAAAACTCTGCAGCCTCCCCTACTTCCCTGGCTACTGCGAAGCGAGTCACTGTCTCTAATGTGCTCAGTTTCATTTCTCTCTTTCCTGATATTTCTAAAAACCCCTTCTCTCTTCTTGGGGGATAACAGTGGGAAACGTAGTATTTGACTTCATTGATATGCCCCCTGCCATTCCTCTGTCAGAAAGGATTTCTCCTTCTTCTTGAACAGCGAACTCAATTTTTTGATGTCTTCTAGAAAGAGTCACACAGTATAGAAGATCTCATGATCTGTGTCATTCTTGTTCTTTATGTTAAGGCAGGTAAACAATTTTAAAAGGATTCTAGTTTTACTTTCGAGATTGTTATTTTTCTTCAAAATCCAATTTTGGTTGTCTATGGAAACATACTTCCCTTGAATCTAATGAAAATTGAGTTTCAAGGTTACTCACTTATATAGTCCTTCCAAGGCCCTGGGAGGAATATTAGCAATGTGTTCACATGGTTATATATTTTTGTAATTTTGCAAATTAAATTATTTTTGTATTATTTTTATTAAAAGGGGACCCAATATGGTATGTTTTACACTCCCATAAAATCTGGTTATGCCCTTGGATATTTTTTTATTCCAGTTTTATTGATGTGTAATTGACATACAGCACTGTATAAGGTGTACAGCATAATGATTTAACTGACATATATCATGAAATGACCATAGTAAGTTTAGTGAACATCCATTTTCTCATATAGATACAAAATTTAAAAAAAAAGAAAATAATTCCTTTTGATGAGATATCTTAGGATTTATGAGATCTCTTAACAACTATCATATACAAGGTACAGCAGTGGTATTATTTATCATATTGTATATTACATTCCTAGTACTTATTTATCTTATAACTAGAAGTTTGTACCTTTTGTCTGCCTTCATCTAATTTCCCCCTCCTTGCCCCTGCCCTGCCTTTGGATATTTTAAGTCAAATCCTTTTTCTCTCTTCTTTCTTTCCCTCCCACACTCCCTCCTTCCCTTCCTCTTTTCTCACTGCTTTGTTCCTTCTTCTTCTTCTCCTTTTCCTCTTCTTTATTAACTCCTGTTCTAACAATCCTAAATGTTCCTGAGAAAAAATGGAAAACTCAAGGAGAATAAAACAATAACAAATGAGAGCAACTATAATGAAAATTTATTAAACATTTACTAAGAGGAACTAACAGGAACTGTTAGTTTACACAAATTTATAATTTATGTAGTGGGTACTATTATTACCACCACTTAACAGATGAAGAAATCTAGGCACAGAGAGGTTAAACAACTTGCCCAGTATTATGTAGAATAGGAGAGATAACAGAAATGTTATTAGCCTATACAGAGACCTTGGACAGTTTATAAAAAAGCACCTCTACCTCTGAGCACAGAGATTACAAAACACCTCCCTGAAGGGAGGGAACACTTTATTTTAAAAAGAGGCCTCCTTTTCCACAGCTATGCCTCTCTGTATCAGGCATGCCTCTAAACCAGTAGGGCAGGAATGGACGTCAGGCTCCTCCTGAATCGTTGCCTTGATTCCTTTGGACAAAGAAATATATAGCCATACACAGTGGCCTTAGCTTTAAGTACAAGGAACTGTAAAGGAAAATGAACATTAACACTCATATTAAAAATATTAGCCTAGAAATCCACAAGGAATTTATTAAAAATTATATTAGAAAGAACAAAATATTTCAGAAATGTGTTTATATCCAATAAAAATAGTTATAAATCAATGTATTTCAATACCTGAGCAATAAATAATCATAAAATTTAATAAATAAAAATCTTACTCTTAGTGTGTAATTGCTGGGTAATAGAGTAATTCTGGTTTTAGTTTTTAGAGAAAACTTCATACTGTTTTTCACAGTGGTTGCACCAATTTACGTTGCCACCAACAGTGTATGGGGGTTCCCTTTTCTCCACTAATTCAAAAAGATACAAGCACCCCAATGTTCATAGCAGCATTATTTACAATTGACAAAATATGGCAAAGTAAGTGTCCATCAATAGAAGGATGGATAAAGAAAATGTGGTGTATATACATATATGATATCACTTATATGTGGAATCTAAAAAATACAACAAACTAGTGAATATAACAAAAAAGAAGCAGACTCACAGATACAGAGGGCAAACTAGTTGTTGCCAGTGGAGAGAGGAGAGGGGGAGAGGCCTCATAGGGGTGGGGGATTAAGAGGTACAAAATATTATGTATAAAATAATCTACAAGGGTATATTGTACAACATGGAAAATATAACAAATGTTTTCTAATAACTATAAATGGAGTATAGCCTTTAAAAATTTTGAATCACTATATTGCATGCCTGTAACTTATAAAAAGTATTTTACATCAACTGTACTTCAATAAAAAATAACAGTAAAAAAAATCTTACTCTCACTGGCCATTAACATCCAAAAATATTCTTGATCAAAAAAATCCTTCAACCAGAATATATATAAACTATGTGAAGATAGTTATAATATTTTAAAGAGATAGGGCTTCCCTTGTGGCGCAGTGGTTGAGAGTCCGCCTGCCGATGCAGGGGACATGGGTTCATGCCCCGGTCTGGGAGGATCCCACATGCCGCGGAGCAACTAGGCCCGTGAGCCACAACTACTGAGCCTGCGCGTCTGGAGCCTGTGCTCTGCAACAAGAGAGGCCGCGAGAGTGAGAGGCTAGTGCATCGCGATGAAGAGTGGCCCCTGCTCGTCGCAACTAGAGAAATCCCTCGCACAGAAACGAAGACGCAACACAGCCATAAATAAATAAATAAAAATTAAAAGAAAAAAAAAAGATAACGTGAGCATTTGAGTATACCTATGAGTATTTAATGTTTCTAATGGGGAGCATTATATACTTTAGAGGTAACATTTTCTTCCAAATTAAAATATATGATACATTCAAACAGATATGCATCACAACTAGAAGACTAAATTCATAAAAATGTCAAACACATATTTGAAAAAATATTAAAACTTATTTTAAAGCAAATTTGTGGTAGGTAGACGTCTATGATGGCCTTCATGATCTCTGTCCCTGGTGTTATGGGTGTATCTATCTCCGTTTGTGCGTGAATGGAAGCTGTGACTTACTTCTCATCAATAGAATATGGCAAAAGTAATGGGATGTCACTTTCACAATTCCATTACATTTTATTTTATTGGAGTAAAATTGCTTTACAATGTTGTGTTAGTTTCTGCTGCACAATGAAGTGAATCAGCTATATGTATACCTATATCCCCTCCCTCTTTGATCTCCCTCTCACTCCCTCCATCTCGGTTGTCACAGAGCACCATGCTGCACTCCCTCTGCTATACAGTAAGTTCCCACTAGTTATTTTACACATGGTAGTATATTTATGTCAAACCTAATCTCCAAATTCATTCCACACTCCCCTTCCCCCCATGTACACATGTCCGTTCTCTATGACCATGTCTCTATTCCTGCCCTACAATAGTTTCATCTGTACCATTTTTCTAGATTCCACATGTACGCGCTAATATATGGTATTTGTTTTTCTCTTTCTGGCTACTTCACTCTGTATGACAGATTTTATAAGGCAATTTAGCAGATTGGAGGGGAAGACTCTCCACTTTGAAGAAGTGACCTGCTATGTTGTGACTGTTTATGGAGAGGACCATATGTCAGGGAACTGCAGGTGGCCAGTAAGACCGAAGGGCAGCCTCCACCTGGTGGCCAGTAAGAATTGGGGCCTCCAATTCCACAAATGCAAGAAAATAAATTCTGCCAACCTTGAATGAGTCTGGAAGTGTGTTCTTCCTTAGTCAAGCCTCCAGATGGAAATGCAGCCCAGCAGACACCTTGACTGCAGCCTTGCGAGACCTTGAGCAGGGAATCTGGTGAAGCCAAGCCCCTATTCCTGACCCATAAAAATGGTGACATAATAAATGTATGGTTTTTTTAAGCTGCTGAGTTTGTGGTGATTCATATATAGCGATAGAAATTAATACAGAATACATAGGAAAATATTAAAACTGATATTATAACAACACTTACTGAAAGTAGAGTATTGGTGCATAAACCAGCCAGATCAATGGAAAAGAAGAGATACTTTTGGCTTTATCTTTTTATATATAAGAACCTAATATATTATAAAGGAACATCTCAGATTACATTTAAGTATGTACTGACACCTGAATGTACTGATCCCTATCTCTTCTCTCAATTTGATAATCACTGTCACATCTTTGAAATAAACAACAGATAGATTAGGTGTATTGTATTGAGAAAAATCAAATCAAAATAAAACTAAATATTTTTCAAATCTTAGTCTATTGTGAGCTTAGGACTGATAAAAATATATCACAGGAAAAAAGATAATCTACAGAGCCATTTAAAAAATTCTGATCATAACAATATTAAAACTAAAATAAAAATTTAAAAAGCCTCCATCAAATATTAAAAAGGATACTATGTTTATTACATGATGAGCTAACAGAATCTGAAAGAGAAAATGGGTAAAGAATATAATTCGCATAAGATAAACACAGTTTCTAAACTTTATATATATAAAAAAAATTATCCATGAAGGAAGAAGCTGATCAGCACTAGATATTTCTTCTTTTGGTTAAAGACAAGAGTGTGAGCAGTGGGTATAATACAAGGCTGAGTCTGTGAAAGTTTTGCTCTCTGGATCTTTTGCCCCTGGATCACAAGAATTATTTGCAAAGACCAGATTTCAGTAGTAGTGAAACTCAAATTCCTCTTTCAATGCAAAATTCCTTTTCAAAATGCCAAGTTCAGGATTGTCAAACTGGCGATAAGACCCTGTGGCTGTTTGCAATGTGTAAGTAGTGTACTCGCTTCTCTTGTACTAGTGGAAAAAATGTCTGTTCAACACCTACCACTCAGTGCTGGCTTGCCTGAACTTTGTACCATGCAAGAGACAAGCAGGACACTGAGAGTTAAGAAGTCACTAAATAAGATTAGTGTCCTTAATCAGGGTAAATCAATAATTTCAGGTGGAAAATTCATTTGGATCTGGCTGACTAGGGCTGTATTGACAGCAGATTACACAATAATAACTGAAAACAGATTTATTTTTAATATGCTCTATAAGCCCCGCAAATGACTGGTTTACATTTTTCCTTCTGAACTTTTCTAATCACAAAGATTTAATTCTCTTATTCTCCATCCTCACTGACCTCCCAGAATAGCCTTCCTAATTGTTTACACTCATGTTGAATTTACTAATTAAAAAAAAAAAATAGAGCTTCTTTTGCAATTTGAACTATTTAGTGTGAATTCATCAGGCCTGAATATGTTATGTGTGTCCTATTCTGAGATTTGTTTAGGAATGTGGGAGTTAGCTAATGATGTTTCTAGTAGCTTAATTTGTCTTTGTTTTGTGTGTTCCAAGCAAGTGTATTTCAGAGAATATGAAAATTGCATAAGAAAATATGTTTTTAAAGTGAAATGTGCAAGCACATTTCCCCCAATAGTTATATAACAGAAGAAACAGTAGCTCTGACAGAGGCCACATAACTCTCCTAATGGCTTCTCTGCAGGCATCTTCATAGTTATTCTACGCTGTGGGATGTCCTGTCAGCACATCTAGGTTTGACTGAAAAAATGAAATGATTGATGTTATTCAGGATCTATTTTCAGCTGAGCAATGATTGCTGAGCACAGATAGTCAATTATCTATTGGTGAGAGTAGGCCATTAGTGACATTAAGGTATGACACCAGCCAAATGAAAAGTGAACTGAGATTGTTGCTAGCCAGCAACTCAACTCCCAGAGAAGTGGTAATATTCATTCAAAAATATTAGCCTACAAGCAACTATATGCCAATAAAAGGGATAACCTGGAAGAAATGGAAAAATTCTTAGAAATGCACAACCTTCTGAGACTTAACCAGGAAGAAATAGAAAATATGAACAGACCAATCACAAGCACTGAAATTGAAACTGCGATTAAAAATTTTCCAACAAATAAAAGTCCAGGACCAGATGGCTTCACAGGCGAATTCTATAAAACATTTAGCGAAGAGCAAACACCTATCTTCTCAACTCTTCCAAAATATAGCAGAGGGAGGAACACTCTCAAACTCATTCTATGAGGACACAATCATGCTGATACCAAAACCAGACAAAGATATCACAAAGAAAGAAAACTACAGGCCAATATCACTGATGAACATAGATGCAAAAATCCTCAACAAAATACTAGCAAACAGAACCCAACAGCACATTAAAAGAATCATACACCATAATCAAGTGGGGTTTATCCCAGGACTGCAATGATACTTCAATATACTCAAATCAATCAATGTAATACACCATATTAACAAATTGAAGGAGAAAAAACATACGATCATCTCAAGAAACAGAGAAGACTTTTGAAAAAATTCAACACCCATTTATGATAAAAACTCTCCAGAAAATAGGTAGAGAGAACTTACCTCAACATAATAAAGGCCATATATGACAAACCCACAGTCGACATCATCCTCAATGGTGAAAAACTGAAACCATTTCCACTAAGATCAGGAAGAAGACAAGGTTACCCACTCTCACCACTATTATTCAACATAGTTTTGGAAGTTTTAGCCACAGCAATCAGAGAAGAAAAAGAAATAAAAGGAATCCAAATTGGAAAAGAAGAAGTAAAGCTGTCACTGTTTGCAGACGACATGACACTATACATAGAGAATACTAAAGATGCTACCAGAAAACTACTAGAGCTAATCAATGAACTTGGTAAAGTAGCAGGATACAAAATTAATGCACAGAAATCTCTGGCATTCCTATACACTAATGATGAAAAATCTGAAAGTGAAATTAAGAAAACAATCCCATTTACCACTGCAGCAAAAAGAATAAAATATCTAGGAATAAACCTACCTAAGGAGAAAAAGACCTGTATGCAGAAAATTTTAAGACACTGATGAAAGAAATTAAAGATGATACAAAGGGATGGAGAGATATACCATGTTCTTGAATTGGAAGAATCAACATTGTGAAAATGACTCTACTACCAAAGCAATCTACAGGTTCATTGCAACCCCTATAATCTACCAATGACATTTCTGGAAGTAGTAAAACAAAAAATTTTACAATTTGTATGGAAACATATAAGACCCTGAATAGCCAAAGCAATCTTGAGAAAGAAAAATGGAGCTGGAGGAATCAGTCTCCCTGACTTCAGACTATACTACAAAGCTACAGTAATCAAGACAGTATGGTACTGGTAGAAAAACAGAAATATAGATCAAGGGAACAGGATAGAAAACCCAGAGATAAACCCATACACATATGGTCACCTTATCTTTGATAAAGGAGGCAAGAATATACAGTGGAGAAAAGACAGCCTCTTCAATAAGTTGTGCTGGGAAAACTGGACAGCTACATGTAAAAGAATGAAATTAGAACACTCTCTAACACCATACACAAAAATAAACTCAAAATGGAATAAAGACATAAATGTAAGGCCAGACACTATTAAATTCTTAGAGGAAAACACTGGCAGAACACTCTATGACATCAATCACAGCAAGATCCTTTTTGAAACACCGCCTAGAGAAATGGAAATAAAACAAAAATAAACAAATGGGACCTAATGAAACTTAAAAGCTTTTGCGCAGCAAAGGAAACCATAAGCAAGATGAAAAGACAACCCTCAGAATGGGAGAAAATATTTGCAAATGAAGCAACTGACAAAGTATTCATATCCAAATTTTACAAGCAGTTCATGCAGCTCAATATCAAAAAAACAAACAACCCAATCCAAAAAGGGCAGAAAAGCTAAATAGACATTTCTTCAAAGAAGATATACAGATTGCCAACAAACACATGAAAGAATGTTCAACATCTTTAATCATTAGAGACATGCAAATCAAAACTACAATGAGGGGGCTTCCCTGGTGGCGCAGTGGTTGAGGGTCTGCCTACCGTTGCAGGGGACACAGGTTTGTGCCCCGGTCTGGGAGGATCCCGCATGCCGCGGGGCGGCTGGGCCCGTGAGCCGTGGCCGCTGAGCCTGCACATCCGGAGCCTGTGCTCGGCGGCAGGAGAGGCCACAATTGTGAGAGGCCTGTGTACCGCAAAAACAAAACAAAACAAAACAAAACTACAATGAGATATCATCTCACACAGGTCAGAATGGCCATCATAAAAAAATCTACAAACAATAAGTGCTGGAGTGGGTGTGGAGAAAAGGGAACCCTCTTGCACTGTTGGTGAGAATGTAAATTTATACAGACACTATGGGGAACAGTATGGAAGTTCCTTAAAAAACTAGAAATAGAACTACCATATGACCCAGCAATCCCACTACTTGGCATATACCCTGAGAAAACCGTAATTCAAAAAGAGTCATGTACCACAATGCTCATTGTAGCACTATTTACAATAGCCAAGACATGGAAGCGACCTAAGTGTCCATCGACAGATGAATGGATAAAGAAGATGTGGCACATATATACGATGGAATATTACTCAGCCATAAAAAGAAACGAAATTGAGTTTTTTGTAGTGAGGTGGATGGACCTAGAGTCTGTCATACAGAGTGAAGTAAGTCAGAAAGGGAAAAACAAATACCATATGCTAACACATATATATGGAATCTAAAAAAAAATGGTCACGAAGAACCTAGGGGCGTGACGGGAATGAAGATGCAGACCTACTAGAGAATGGACTTGAGGATATGGGGAGGGAGAAGGGTAAGCTGGGACAAGGTGAGAGAGTGGAATGGACATATATACACTACCATATGTAAAATAGATAGCTAGTGGGAAGCAGCCGCATAGTGCAGGGAGATCAGCTCTGTGCTTTGTGGCCAGCTAGAGGGTTGGGATAGGGAGGGTGGGAGGGAGGGAGACGCAAGAGGGAAGAGATATGGGGATATATGTATACGTATAAGTGATTCACTTTGTTATAAAGCCGAAACTAACACACCATTGTAAAGCAATTATACTCCAATAAAGATGTTAAAAAAAATATTATCCAACCACAGAAGTCTGCAATTAAAACTTGGGTTATTTCCAGTTGCCGTGTAGGTTTATACTTTTTTTGTTTTTCAAGGCAAAGTTAATTTCAGTGAGTAATTCTTGATAATGGCAGCTTTTTTCAACACTGTAATTTTAGGCACGAGAAAATTGGGCACATCTATGTCTGTGTGTGTATTTGTGTTGTGTGTTTGCATGTAAGTGAGCTTTGTTTGTCTTCTTCCTAGAAGGTGCCTAAATTATTAAGGAAAGTATGACTTTTTTTAACAGTGTTTTGATTGCTGCTATAAACCAGGTACCACATTAAAGTGCTTTATACATTATACCTATTTTTCCACTTAAGTTTAATAGTATTTAATATTAGGTTAAAAGTATTGTGCAACTCCCCAATTCATAAAGGAGAAGAAAGGTCTTAATATCAATATAATACATGTGGAAAAAAAGGATTTTGGTTGATTGTAATTTTAGTACAAGGCATCTACTGATGTGTTTGTTGAGAAAATTAATATATATCTATATTAATAGTATAACAACTGAAACACAAGAAATTATAGTGCACATCAGATCCACTAAAAGCATGTATTCACTTTTGCTTGAGTGTTTTGAAAGAGAGACTGGAAAATTGTGGCCTATCAAGATGAAGGTAACGGTAATAGTGTGTGGCCTAGCAGCCATATCACATGATGAACAGTTCAAGTGACTTTGGAATTTATCTAGAGACAAGAATACGTAAGAGTGGTACAATAGTGATAGTTGCCTTTAAATTCACTCAAACCGGGACTTCCCTGGTGGCGCAGTGGTTAAGAATGTGCCTGTCAATGCAGGGGACACGGGTTCGATCCCTGGTCTGGGAAGATCCCACATGCCGCAGAGCAACTAAGCCCGTGCTCCACAACTACTGAGCCTGAGCTCTAGAGCCTGTGAGCCACAACTACTGAAGCCCGTGTGCCTAGAGCCCATGCTGTGCAACAAGAGAGGCCACCACAGTGGGAAGCCCGCGCACCACAACGAAGAGTAGCCCCTTCTCGCTGTAAATAAAGAAAGCCCATGCACATCAATGAAGACCCAACGTGGCCAAAAATATAAATATATAAATTCAGTCAAGCCTCCTTAACACAGGGACTGTGTTCCTGGAAAAAGAAGTGTTGATTGGATCACTGTTACAAGAATTGTAATGGCAGAGTCCATATGGCCCCCTATAGATATCTATTTGCTGAAGGACAATTTATTGAAAAGACCATGGGTTTTCCAATCCTCTGCAGTACTATCTTTACTCTAGTGAAGTGTCATATACTCGAGTGGTTGGTTCTGGCTTCTATTCTCTTACAGTCTATTGGCATAGCTTTCTGCTGAGAATGTATCACCTTAATTACTTAATTTTATAATTAGACTTAATATCCAAAAAGTTCTCAAATCTTGTTCTTTAACTTTAATAGAATCATAGCTATTTTTATTCCTTGAATCTCCACATAAAGTTTAGAATCAATATTCAGAATATTAATTGAGATTCCATCATCAATATATTGATGTGAGGAAAACTGACATCTTTTCAGTATGTCTTCCAACTCATGAATAGTTTGTCCTTTCATTTATTTAAATTTTTCAAAATTTATCTCAATAACATTTATAGTTTTAAAAGAATAGGACTTTATATCTTTTGTTAGAATTACTTGTAGGAGTTTCATATTTTGATGCTATTATAAATAGTATCTTTTTAAAATTTTTATATTCAGTTTATTTAATGCTACTATATGGATATGCCTGATTTTGGTGTATTGACCAAATAGCAATATATGTAGAACTTGTTAAACTCACTTGTTAATTCAAATAATTCATCTGTAACTCTCTCTGTTTTCACTATACACAATCTTATCAACCGTGAAAGTTGAGAATTTCTTTCCTACTTTCCAATCTTTATACCCTTTCCCCAATAACACTATTACTACACTGGCTTTTATCTTCAGCAAAATCTTACTTTTGGAAACAAGGTTGAAGATTCCCCCTCTGTCCCATGCAACCTTTACTCTGTGTAACCTTTACTATAGGGGTTAGTCCTTTGATATTTACCAAAGTATTAACATACCTAGTTTTAAATCAGTTATCTCACTTACTTACTGCTTAAAATTTTCTATATTCTGTTTTTCTCCTACCTTTTCCTCATTTGAATATTTCTTATTATGTAATTTTCCAGTATATTTGCTTGAAAGTTATTATTTTATTATTTGTTTCTCTAGAAATCACCACACGTATTCTTGACTTGTCAAAATGTAATGTTAATTGACATGTTAATTCCCAGGTAAGGAAAGGGCCTTAGAACGCTGTAAATCCATTGTACTCCCCCCTAAAAAACATGCTATTTTTTCATGTCTTTTAAAGTCTCTATATTTTTACTACAAATGATGTTATTATTAAAAAATTCAGTATTATATTTTTTGTTGCCTTTTATTTCTATTCATATATCCAATTTTACTTGTCTAAAAAACACCCGTTTAGTTTAGTTTTGTTCTTTGGTTTTTTTTTTTTTTTTTTTTCTTTTTTGCGGTACATGGGCCTCTCACTGATGTGACCTCCCCTGTCACAGAGCACAGGCTCTGGACGCGCAGGCTCGGCGGCCATGGCTCACGGGCCCAGCCGCTCCGTGGTATGTGGGATCCTCCCAGACCGGGACACGAACCTGCGTTCCCTGCATTGGCAGGCGGACTCTCAACCGCTGCGCCACCAGGGAAGCCCTCTTTGGTTTTTTTTAGCTCAGGTCTTCTAGTGACAAATTTACTCAGTTTGTTTGTTTGTCGGAAAATGTTATTACTTCACTTTTAAAGGACATTCTCTCCAGGATTAGATTTCTAGATTTTGCTGTGCCGTAGGTAGGTTTCTTATTACTAAATCTGTTTTATCTTCCATGGGCTTTTTAAATCTGTGGCTTGCCTTTTCTTGCTCAGTAAAATAGGCACTACTTATTAAAAATTTGCTTCTATTCCTTTCACTCACTTCTCTTCTTCTGCAGCAACATTACATGTATGCTAGACCTTCTCAATGTATCCTCTGTAACTCTTACTCTATATTTTTCATTCTTTTTCTGCATGCTTCACTTTGGCTACTTTCTTTTGATTATTTTTGGTTCATATATTCTATATCTATGTTTATTCTTCTGTTACTACTATCTATTTAGTTCTTAATTTGGTTGTTGTGTTTTTCATTTTTATAATTTCAAATCTTCCATATGCTTTTTATAGATTTTCCAGTTCCCTGAAGAAGTCCAAGTCTCTTTGAAGCATAGTAAGCAAAGTTTATTTTACAGCCTATGCCTGATAACTCTAATATCTAGAGTTGTGGGTTTATTTCTATTGTCTGTTTTTCTGCTGTTTTGTTTTGTTTATGGTGTCTTTCTCCAACTGGGCCTGATTTTTTTTTTTAATGTGCCAACCACTGTATTTGAAAAATCGTAGAAACACTGAGAGCATTAGAGATATTTCTTCTCTCCAGACAGGATTTACATTGCTTCTGGTGAGCTTTGAGGAGCACTAGCAATATGGACTTCTTAATCCAATTTAAGGAATTGAGATGATTCAACAGTGAGCCATAGTCCCTCTGTGGTCTTAATTTTAATTCACCTTTACTCTGAAAATTAACCTTTTGGGCTACCAACCAATTTGTAGCATATTTACTAGGCACATATTTAGCAGGCCTGGATTCCAATTTTTGTTCTCCATTTTCCTTCTCATAACTATAGGAATTGAGAGATTTATAAGGGAAAGGCAACTCCAAATACTAAGTGCACCTTTCTTCGTGGCATTATTAACCCTCTGATGCCTTCGTGTAAATATTTTTATATTTTGTCCAGGCATTAAATTGTCCTCCAAATTTTCCACCAAATTTAGGAGTAAGTTGGTCCTTGCCAAAAGACACATGCCTATAAATGTGTATGCCAAACTCGAATACATCTCTCTCTGGTTCTAAAGCACATATTCCTAACCAATATGTGGCTTTTTCCTACTAACTCTATATCTAAGTTTCAAAGAAAAAAGCACAGTGATTCCTAGAGGTCATGAAGGAAGTAGAGATTACTGGCGGTTATGAACTTCAGTACAGTCCTGCAACAACCTTTGGGAATTCACTACAACTAGGGCTAGACTTCATCCTTTTAGTTTTAGTGACGCAGTGTTGTCAGCATAATGGTGACAAATCCTCGGACATAGAGTCACAATACCAATCTCATAGAATGTGATGTATAACTTACAATGCCAACCTACTCAAAACAGTCATGAAAACTAGGTTTATGTCAGTCAATTAGTGATCTTTATTACTGTTGTTAAGTGACTGGAAATAAAAGATGAACTATAATCAGAAGGTTGTATGTAATTAGAACAAGAGTTATTTGGACGTCACATAAGCTATCCTACTCCCAGGACAAAGAGAGCTGAAATCCATGGTTCAGAACATTCTCTTCCCTGGAGGAGTGAGTGCTGCTGCCTTATAAATTTGGTGGGTTTCCGTTTTTTATCCACTAGGGCGCCTCATCTCTCTTTCTATTCTAGTCCTTCCTCCCTAAAGAAATATCCCAGATACTTTGATCAGAGCTTTAGGTATTCCCAAACCTTTCAACTGAATAATTACAGACATTCTTGTTTTATTTCTAGAGTAGTTATTACTTTGATACATTAGGCGGGTTTTTTTTTTTTAATTTAATGTACAGCCTTATGTATCTTAATTCCAGATGGAAGTTATACACATTTTTATTGCCTGATTTATTGATAAACACATGTATTTAGAATTTTACACATTCTGGAAACTGCCTCTATTAGACTGTAATTTAATATTTTTGAAACTAATAATTCTTTCAAAAAGCGTGATTAAATCATATATCTGTATGTTTGTGTAAGTTCATACAATTGTTAAAATGTATTTTATTTTTACTTCCTATGATCTACTAACTGTGTTACAATTTATAATATAATTATGTCTTCATGTCTTCAAGCTAGGGAATTTGCATTTCCAGGTTTTGTTTGTAAGGTAAAAGTTTTGGATTAGATAATATTGATGGTTCCTTCCACACCTAAAATTTCATGACTCTGTGATTCATGTAGGTTTGGAAAAAATGATTCTACTGGCTGCATTTTTAACTTAGGTACAATCCACTTGTCTGCTGCCATCATTGGTCGGGGCATCATCTCTTCTACATGATCATGCACTTGAGAGTTGAGCTCATTTCTCTAGAGATGGAATATTAAGCATGTCTACAAGTTGGCCTCATATGTGAACAAAGCCTTTAAAAATTGATAATTTGACTGTATTAATTCCAGTGAATAAGCTTGAGGAAAAATGGGTAAAAAGTACAAGGAGAAAACACAAGCATTTCTCAATGTGTATATATGGTATGCCTTAAAAATAAAGGTCCACTCTAATAGTTGTGCAGTTATTATGGCATTACTAATTCTACTGTTGGTATTTTGACTGTGCTCTTGAGATCTTAACACCCCTGATGTTACCAGAAAATATTTGCTGTGCATAAGTATAACATTTCTACTTTTATTTTTGAAGATGTTATTGATGGCAGTTTTAAATGACACACAGTGTTCCTTTACAGATTTTTAATGTTTGAAAAATTTAAAATAAGACCAATAAGGGAGCTTTAAAGTGAAAGCCAATTGTGTTTAGTCACAATATTTAAACATTTTCCCCACCTTTCTCCAGGGTAAATATAGGCTTTCTTTTAGAGATTTCAGAGCATTCCTTTCTTTTTTCATTCATCACAAATTAAAATTATTGAACAAAGGCCATCTGTTTTTACTCAGTACTTAACTCATAACCTTGTATTTTTAAAATTTGCCTCTTTAAAATGTGATTGATCTCCACCAGTGTGTTATTTCTCTGTGAAATTTTTTTCATACCTCCTAATATACTTAGGGTTTTCACCTGAGGAGAACTAAGACTATCCTTTCATTTTCATGTTTCTCTCCAATAAAGAATTTAAATAATCACTCACAAATAGGAGAGACTAATTTGACCTAAGAATAGTTATCAACTGAGCTTGTCTTGGAAATAATTATCCAAAAAAATACTGAGTAACTATTATACAGTACTCTAAAAAGATGTAACAAATAATCTCCTCTATAGCTTTAGCAAATTAGACTTTGATAATACATTAAGCATGCTGAGGTGTGAACAATTCATCATCTGTTCTTGCAGTGTTTAATTGCTTTTTAAATTGCATCTGTGATTTTGACCTCCAACAAAAAGCAAGCATGACTTATTGGGTTACTCATAGAGCAGCAGAATCACTTGTAGATGGATGCTATCTAACTCATCACATTCTGATAGTTTTTAGTTAATTTACAAATCACTTGCATGTGGGGGCACTTAAAATGTGTTTTCAATAAATGAATGTAATAATGTTTTAAGTAATATGTTCTTAAAATGGTAAGAAAAAAATCCTAGTTTTTGGGGTTTTTTTTGGTCATTTTGAATGGGTTAAGGGGTCTGAGAAAGAAGTATTAGTTGATTTTCCACTTTCACTTAATTGTAGTCTTCACAATAAACCTTTGTGTTCATATTAAAAAACATAAGAAAACCAAGGTTCCAGGTAATTAAATAATTTACCAATGTGCCAATGTTTATATGTGCTCAATTTATGTGTGTTTAGGCCAGAATGTGAGACTAAGCTTGTATAGTTACTCTAGTTTGTGTTTTGATGAGCTAATTTCAAATCTTTTCTAGAGCAAAGGGTTTTATCGATCAATAAGTTCATCTATGAACTTAATAAATAAGAGGAAAAAGATAATTTGTCAGAACCTGTTTAGGGTTTGATGTTCAACATATGTAAAACGTCATTAAAAATGTACTTAAAGGGCTTCCCTGGTGGCGCAGTGGTTGAGAGTCCGCCTGCCGATGCAGGGGACACGGGTTCGTGCCCCGGTCCGGGAAGATCCCACATGCCGCGGAGCGGCTGGGCCCGTGAGCCATGGCCGCTGAGCCTGCGCGTCCAGAGCCTGTGCTCCGCAACGGGAGAGGCCACAGCAGTGAGAGGCCCGCGTACCGCAAAATTCTGTCAGTTTCATTTTTTTTTTGGAGGGTGAGGAATTTATTTGATGTCTCAATCTGCAAATAATTGTGTAATCCTTCACTCTCTGTTCAGGAGGTGTCAGAGAGCTGGGTGCTCACAGACAATAAATAAGGGGGTGTCCAAACTTCTGGACATTTGGGCATGGTGTCCCCTTGTGAGAGAAGAGACTCCTCCTGCTGCCTCTCTGATTATTCTTCTCTGTTTACACCCTACTCTCTGGCTCAGTCTTTGTTCCATTACCTTATTTCTCTTTTCACAGCTGTAGTCCTATCCAGCATATATCAGATTATTCTCTTTTGAATAGCATTAAAGCTTTTTCGAGTCTTCTTTCTGTCTAGCATGCGAAGGGAAAAACTACCTTTGGTATTGTTGGAGGAAAAGGTGAGAGGGAGAGAAATAAACATAAAATACAGTGAATAATAATTGCAGTGATTAATAATTTATATATATATATATATATATATAGAGAGAGAGAGAGAGAGAGAGAGAAAGATCAGTTTTTAATTTTAACCATATCATTGGGTGTGGATATATTGCATTGTTTAGTTACCATGATTTTCTTTGATGATTAGTGAGTTTGAGTGTCTTTTCACTTGTTTATTGACAGCTGAAATATGATTTTTAATGAAAACTGTTCAAATATTTTGCCCATTTTAAAAATTAGATTGTATTTTTCTTATTGAGGGTATAAGCCCCTTGCTAGTTACGTGTTGCAAATATCTTCTCCCACTGTGAGGCTTTACTTTTCAGTCTTAATGTTATCACTTAATAAGCACTATCTTAAATTTTAATACACTCTAATGTATTTATCTTTTCCTTTCTGGTTAACAATTTCTGTGTCTTGTTTAGGAAATCTTTCTCTACCAGAGCTTTAGAAAACATACTTTGCTACCTTCCAGAGCTTATGGTTTGTCTTTCATATTTAGATTTACAATTCACCTGAAAATATTTGGGATTTCATTCAATCTGGAGATTAATCAGGGGTGAACTTGCAGCTTTATATAGTCTTCCCATGTATGAAAATAATTTGTTTCTCCACTTATTAGGCCTTTTCTATTTTCTCTCAATAATGTTTTATTTTTCTATTTGAATTTGTTAATTTTATTTAGATCTATCTGTTATTTTTGATACTATTGCACATAGTATCTTTTAAAATTTTTTTGAGGTAAAGAAGTACAATTGATTCAGATATTGACCTTGTACCTAGTAATGTTAAGTTATTTTATTAAATTTTCTTTAGATTATTTTGTATTTTAAAAAATTAATTAATTAATTTATTTTTGGCTGTGTTGGGTGTTCATTGCTGCATGTGGGCTTTCTCTAGTTGTGACGAGCGGGGACTACTCTTGGTTGTGGTGTGCGGGCTTCTCATTCCAGTGGCTTCTCTTGTTGTGGAGCATGGGCTTTAGGTGTGGGCTTCAGTAGTTGTGGCTCGTGGGCTCTAGAGAACAGGCTCTGTAGTTGTGGCACATGGTTTTAGTTGCTCTGCGGCATGTGGGATCTTCCTGGGCCAGGGCTCGAACCCATGTCTTCTGCATTGGCAGGCTGATTCTTAACCACTGTACCACCAGGGAAATCCCTATTTTGTATTTTTTTACAAATACAAAATCGTACAATTTGCCAATGAAAGCATTTTTTCTGTTTCCTCTTTATATAACTTTTATTTCTTTTCCTTATCTTACAATATTGGACTTAAAATCCACGCTCATTAGGAATGATGACAACTATCAAATGCCATTGTGTCTCTTAGAGGGAAAGCTTTCAGCTTTATATATGACGACTGTTTTAAATAGATATGTTTACCTTATCATAATAAAGATATTCTCTTATATTCCTGGTTTCTTAATGTTTTTTGTTAAGATTGTTGAATTTTATTGAATTATTTTTCTATTATGGTGATCATATGTCTTTTTTCTTCCTTTATTCAATGGTGAATTATGTTGGTAAGTTTTTGAAGATTAAAGCCTCATTGATTCTTATTATAAACCCAACTTGGTCTTATGTATTATCTTTCTGATTATTGCTGGGATAAATTTGCCAATATTTCATTTAAGATTCTTCTGACTCATTTTCATGAGTGAATTTTTATTTAATTTTCCTTTCTGTACAGAGTCCTGTTCAGGTTTTATTTTTAATGTTATACTGGCCTCATAAATTGAACTGTGAAATGTTTCCTCATTTTCTGTTTTCTGGAAGCATCTATGGAAGTTTGGTTCCTCTTCTTTTTTAGCTCTAGAGATTGAGTGGCATTATAAGTTTGTAGTTAGGAGCATGCATCTTGGTTCTTCCAACTACTTTATTCTTTTGAAAAAAATACATAACGTCTGTATGTCTCAATTGCTTATCTGTATATATGGGAATAATGATTATAACTATCTCAGAGATTATATGGGGATTAAACACATTAATATTTGTAAAACTCTTAGAACACTCTTTGACACATAAAAGCACATAATACAAAATGCTTTTATCTGTACATCTCAATTGTTAATGAGGTAAAGCTTATAGTATGTCTATATGCTATTTCTTCCTTTTTGAACTACATGTACATAGGGTTTTGGAATATTTTTCTGTTTATCTTGTTATTTTGACCTAAATAGCTCTCTGAGAGAGACTTGTTTAGCCCATGGGTGTAACCTCTGTCTTTCAAATTTCCACTGACATATTCAAGAAAAATACACATATCAGTGTCGTAAATCAGTATACATTAAACATGCAGCAACTTCAAGACATTTCTGAAAGTGCAGTTAGGCTGAGAGAGAGGAAGGCAGAGATTTACCTCTTATGTAGAAAAAGGTATAATATTCCTAGCATGAAGTGAGTGAGAACTACAGAGGAGGTTGAGTGACAGGGAAGGGAGTAGCTCTTATTAAACCTCTGAGAAATGCCCTGGTTTCTACAGTCCACACAGAGTGGTGATTCCATAACAATAATTACAGCCTACATCTGGATGGTATGTTAATAGGGTCTGATACAGTTTGTCCCAAAGATATAGTCACTCTCCAAATAGGACTTTGGACTGATATTATTGGTGGTTTGTATAACTTAAATTATTTGGTATCCTAATTATAATGAATATTAGATAGTATAAGGAAATATTAATTAGAATTGCAATTATAATTACAGCTACTCACCTACTTAGTTAAGTACAATAAAGCTCTGAGTGACTTATGTCAGGAAAATGTAACTGAGAGATTTATTTGAGAAATTTAGGGACATTCATGGTGGAAAAAAAAATAAATTATATAAATTGGTTTCTTTGAAGCTGTCTTGATCAGTGTCCATGATTTGAATGAGGAATTGAACATTTTGAAGCTGCTTTACTTTGTTGATGTCAAAAGCTGTTAAATGCTTGTTTTTTGAAAACATCACCAAATAACCTGTTGAAACAAATGGCTTACCACAGAAAGGGAGGTATCTATCTTAATAGTGCTTAGTAGTTACTCAGAACGGGGAGAGCAAAGGCAAGATATTTATGAGGCTTTGAGTGATATGGCTTAACAAGGTTTTTTTCAATGATTGAGCTTGGTTAAGATTGGGCAAGGTTCAGTATATAATATTTTTATAAGTGATAGACCCAGAGAGACAAGTATATTGAGGCAAGAATTTCTAAGTAAGTCTTGAAGAGTCCATGAGACTACTTGAGCTATCTTTTTTTTTTTAACATCTTTATTGGAGTATAATTGCTTTACATTTTTGTGTTAGTTTCTGCTGTATAACAAAGTGAATCAGCTATACCTATACATATGTGACTATATCCTCTCCCTCTTAGATATCCCACTCACCACACACCCTCCCTATCCCACCCCTCTAGGTGGTCACAAAACACCGAGCTGATCTCCCTGTGCTATGAGGCTGATTCCCACTAGCTATCTATTTTACATTTGGTAGTGTATATAGGTCAATGTCACTCTCTCACTTTGTCCCAGCTTACCCTTCCCCCTCCCCATGTCCTCAAGTCCATTCTCTACATCTGCGTCTTTATTACTGTCCTGACCCTAGGTTTTTCAGAACCATTTTTTTTTTTTTAGATTCCATATATATGTGTTAGAATATGGTATTTGTTTTTCTCTTTCTGATTTATTTCACTCTGTATGGCAGACTCTAGTTCCATCCAACTCACTACAAATAACTCAATTTCATTTCTTTTTATGGCTGAGTAATATTCCATTGTATCTATGTACCACATCTTCTTTATCCATTCATCTGTTGATGGACACTTAGGTTGCTTCCATGTCCTGGCTATTGTAAATAGTGCTGCAGTGAACATTGTGGTACATGACTCTTTTTCAATTATGGTTTTCTCAGGGTATATGCCCAGTACTGGGATTGCTGGGCCATCTGGTAATTCTATTTTTAGTTTTCTAAGGAACCTCCTTACTGTTCTCCATAGTGGCTGTATCAGTTTATGTTCCAACCAACCAACAGTGCAAGAGGGTACCCTTTTCTCCATACCCTCTCCAGCATTCATTGTTTGCAGATTTTTTGATGACAACCAGTTTGACTGGTGTGACGTGATACCTCATTGTAGTTTTGATATGCATTTCTCTAATTATTAATGACGTTGAGCATCCTTTCATGTGTTTGTTGGCAATCTGTATATCTTCTTTGAAGAAACATCTATTTAGGTTTTCTGCCCATATTTTGATTGAGTTGTTTGTTCTTTTTTATATTGAGCTGCATGAGCTGATTGTGTATTCTGGAGATTAAGCCTTTGTCAGTTGCTTTGTTGGCAGATATTTTCTCCCATTCTGAGGGTTATCTTTTCATCTTGCTTATCGTTTCCTTTGCTATGCAAAAGCTTTTAAGTTTCATTAGGTCCCATTTGTTTATTTTTCTTTTTATTTCCATTTCTCTAGGAGGTGTTTCAAAAAGGATCTTGCTGTGATTTATGTCATAGAGTGTTCTGCCTATGTTTTCCTCTAAGTGTTTGATAGTGTCCAGTCTTACATTTAGGTCTTTAATCCATTTTCAGCTTACTTTTGTGTATGGTGTTAGGGAGTGTTCTAATTTCATTCTTTTGCATTAGCTGTCCAGTTTTCCCAGCACCACTTATTGAAGAGACTGTCTTTCCTCTATTCTATATTCTTGACTCTTTTATCAAAGATAAGGTGACCATATGTGAATGGGTTTATCTCTGGGCTTTCTATCCTGGTCCATTGATCTATATTTCTGTTTCTGTGCCAGTACCATGCTGTCTTGATTACTGTAGCTTTGTAGTATAATCTGAAGTCAGGGAGCCTGATTCCTCAAGCTCCATTTTTTTTTCTCAAGATTGCTTTAGCTATTTGGAGTCTTTTTTGTTTCCATACAAATTGTGAGATTTTTTTTTCTAGTTCTGTAAAAATGCCATTGGTAGTTTGATAGGGATTGCATTGAATCTGTAGATTGCTTTGGGTAGTATAGTCATTTTCACAATGTTGATTCTTCCAATCCAAGAACATGGTATATCTCTCCATCTGTTTGTAGTATATTTAATTTCTTTCATCCGTGTCTTATAGTTTTCTGCATACAGGTCTTTTTTCTCCTTAGGTAGTTTTATTCGTAGGTATTTTATTCTTTTTGTTGCAGTGGTAAATGGGAGTGTTTCCTTTATTTCTCTTTCAGATTTTTCATTATTAGTATATAGGAATGCAAGAGACTTCTGTGCATTAATTTTGTATCCTGCTACTTTACCAAATTCATTGATGAGCTCTAGTAATTTTCTGGTGGCAACTTTAGGATTCTCTATGTATAGTGTCATGTCATTTGCAAACAGTGACAGTTTTACTTCTTTTCTGATTTGGATTCCTTTTGTTTCTTTTTTTCTCTGATTGCTGTGGCTAAAATTTCTGTAAGCTGAGGTAGTTTGTGTCTTTCAAGGAATTCCTCCATTTCAACTAAGTATTCAATATGTTTTTGCCATAATGTTGTTCATAATATTAACTGAATATTCTTGTAATGTCTGTAGGATCTACAAGTACTAATGTCTTTTCTCATTCTTGATATCTATAATTTGTGTCTTCTTTCATTTTCTTTGTTGTGGTTAAACATTTTTCAATTTTCATAATTTTTTCAAATAACTATCTTTTGCTTTCATTTATTTTCTCTATTTTTATATTATCAATTTTATCTGGTTTTTCCTCCTTTCTTCTTGGTTTGTGTTTATTTTGCTCTTTATTATCTTGTTTCTTAAGATGGATGTTTAGATCATTGATTCAAAACTATCCTTGTTTTTTAAGTAAGCATTTATTGCTGTAAAGTTTTCTCTAAACACTGCTTTAACTGCATCCTATAATTTCTGATATGTTATGTTATCATTTTTATTTAATTTAAAATATTTCCTCATTTTTCCTACTGATCTTCTTGACTCATAGGTTATTTAGAAGTGTGTTGCTTAGTTTCAAAATATTTGGGATTTTCCAAATATCTTTCTGTTATTTATTTCTAATCTAATTCCCTTGTATGTTTTCAGTTTGGTTTCTAATTTAGGTTTGCTTTATTACTTAAATTATAGTTTATCTTAGTTAACATACCATGTGCATTCTTTTGTTATTGGATGGATTATTCTATAAATGTAAATTGGTTCAAGTAGTTTGATAATGTTATTCAAGTATGCAATGTCTTCTCTAATTTTTTCCCCATGTACTTCTTTGAGTACTGAGAGAGGATTACTGAAGTTTCTAACAATAATTGTGGATTTGTTTATTCCTCCTTTCAGTTCTATCAGTTTTTTCATCATGCATTTTAAAATTTTGCTATTAGAGGAATACACATTTAGCATATTAATGAGATCTTGATCCCTTTATAATCCTGCAATGTTCCTCTTAACCCTGGTAATATTCCTTATTTTGTTATTTACTTTGTCTGCTTTAACGTAGCCTGCTTTTGATTAATGTTTGTAACTTTGCTTTTGATTAATGTTTGAATGGTATATTTTCCCCTTCATTTTACTGTTAAATTATTTATGTCTTTTTATTTAAAATGGGTTTCTTGTGTACTGCATATACCTGAATTCTACGTGTGTGTGTGTGTGAGTGTGTGTGTGTGTGTGTGTGTAATTCAATCTCTATATTTTAATTCAGGTGTATAGACCATTTACATTTCACTTAAGTATCATTGTAGTTAGAATAAACCTATCAATATTCTACTTGTTTTCTACATGTTCCATCTGTTCTTGTTTTGTTTTTTTTTCACATTTAGAATTTTCTTTTGGATTCAATTTTTTAAATGATTCCATTTTACTTCCCCTATAGGTTTATCAATCATAGATCTTTTAAAAACTTTTTAGTGGTCTCCTAGGGATTACAATGCACAATCTTAATTTGTCACAATCTACCTTTAAATATTACTTAGACCACTTCACGTGGTGTTAAAGTATTACAACAGCATATTTCCATTTCCGTATAATTCTTTATGCTTCTATTTTCATATACTGTATCTTATATGTTTCAAAATCCACAGTACATTGATACTATTTTTGCTTTAGATAATAAAAGTGTCTTTTAAAGCAATTAACAAAAATTTTTATATTTATCTTTATATTTGTTATTTTCAGAACGCTTCATTTGTTTATGTAGATCCAAATTTCTGTTTGGTATTATGATACTTCTACTGGAAGAAATTGAGTTAATATTTCTGGTAGCACAGGACTGCTGATAATAAATTATTTCAGCCTTTGTTTGCCCCCAAATATGTTTATTTTACCTTTGTTTCTCCTTCGTTTCGAGAGATGTTCTCATTGATATAGAATTCTGAGTTAATCTTTTTTTTTAATTTTACATTTTATTTATGTTATCCTGCTGTCTTCTGGTTTGCATAATTTCAAATTGAAATGATTACAATTCTTGTATGGGATGTGCTATTCTTCTCTGGCCAATTTTTAGATTTTTACTTTTCAAAAATTTTTCCACTGTTTGACTACAATGTGTTAGATAACTTTAAAAAATTATCCTGCCTGGTGTTTTCTGAAGCCTCTTAAATCTGTATTTTGATGGCTTTCATTAGTTTTGAAGACTTGCCAATCATCACCTCTTTAAGTATTTTTCCTGCCCCATTCTCTTTCTCTTCACCTTTTGGAATTCTTCCACAACTCCTGGATATTCTATTCTGAATTTTGAAAACCTTTTTTTTTCCTTGGGTTTTAGTTTGAGTAATTTCATTGACCTGTCATCAAGTTCATTAATTATTTCCTCAGGTATTATGAGTATCCAGTGACTCAGTTGAAAGTGTTCTTCTTATCTGTACCATGCTTTTTATTTCAATCATCACCTTATTAATCATATGTATCATATATGGGTCTGGTTCATTTGATTTCTTTGTCTTCTACCAGTGTTTTGCTTTTCCTTGCTACTTCACGTTTCTCAAAATTTGTACTTGATAAGCTCTCATGTATGTAAGATGGAGAGTAAGTAGTATTTATGCTGGAAGTAGGGTTCACTTTTTTCTTTGTTCAGTTTTTGGAATGGAAAATTGAGCTGCATTTGCAGTTTTTATTGCTATGGTTACCCTTAGTCTGTATGGTTACCCTCAATTTCTTTATTCTGTGCTGCCGCTAGAATCTTTCCCAAGGTCCTGGTGAGATCAATGAAGAGTCGGCAAGTGAATGTGAACTGTTCTTGAGTCTGAAGCTTTTAATGGTTTTATAATCTCACTATAACCCTCACTCACACCCTTTTAGAATATTTTAAATGATTTTTCTTATCAGTATAGCACCCAGTGCCTCTTCTTTCTCTCATCCTCTGCCTCACTTATGTGCTTATCTCCTTTGACAGAGTTGGCTTTCCTTAGATTTTAGGTGTGTTTTACGTTCTGCAACCTCAGTTCTCTAATTTATTAGAAAATAAACTTTTATAGATTCTTTGGCTTTTTCTGATTGTTAGAGCATGATAGAGACATTCTTTATGGCTTTATATATGCTGAGCAGAATTCAAATAGGATTTTGAAAAGTAGAAAAATAAGGTATAAATGTAGGGAATAGAATATTTTTTAACAAGAATATGGAGATATTTCTGAAGCAATGATTATTATATTCAGATTTTCAGATATTACTATTTTGAAATATTGTCCCTTGAGCAATACAAATAGTATAAGCCTGCTTTTAAGGTCAAAGCATTATTTATTTTCAAAACAGTTTTATGAAAAATGAAAGAACTCCTTAAATTATGGGATTATATTTGCTGAAAATACAAATTATAGAATTGATGTTAAACCATAAAACAAAACAAAATAGGTTAATAACATATGTCATATAGTCAGTATTTGAGAGTTCCATGAGATGTTACTAATCAGATCCTTTTAAAGTTCATTAATTACCTGCGTTTGAATACTTCTGTTGCAAGTAAAAGAAAATCCAACTTAAACTACCTTAAACTGAAAAGTAAATGAGCTTTCTCATAAAACCAAAAATCCAGAGGCAGTAAGCATTTTATGCACGAATTGAACAAGAGTTTCATAATGTTTAACAGTGTCCAGTGACATTCCTCTGCAATAGCTCCCCTTGGCCTTCCTTTGAGTGTCAGCTTAATCCTTTGTCCAGCCAAGCTATTCAGACCTTACCTTTAGATATGACACTGTCAAAGGAACAGGGCCCAGCATTCAAGGCAAAAACTCAAGAGTCTTTCTGTTCAATTCAGGTTTGGTCACATGCTTACCCCTGAACCAATGAGTGTCCCCAAGGGGGTGTAATATGCTTCCTGGATTTGTCTAAATCACAGAATTCTTTCCTGGAAGTGGCATTTATTTGAATGAATATCAGGAATACTTGGGAGGCAGAAAACTGGTTGCTAGTAGAACACTTCTTAGTATCCATTCTACATAATTTTTCAGTGCCCAGTGGGTATAAAGTACCAAACTGGACACTTTGGAGATTTAGAGTTCATGGAGAAAATTCACTATCTACATTAAAAAAATAGAGCAAAATATGACAATATATGGCAAAATATCAGTAAGCATGTTGTTGAAGAATATCATAAGAGACAAATTTTGGAAATTCTTCTATTGAAATATGTTCCTGAGAGTCAGGATTTTAGAGCTTAGAATTATGTGAGAGATCATTGAGTTCACCTTTCTCATTTTACAGATGAGGGAACAAAGACCAGAGGCTAAATGGTTTGACAGAGGTCATGTAGGCAGCAGGTGGTGAAGCCTGGGAGAGAATACAATTGCTTTGGCTTTGAGTTCTTTTCATTACCTCATGTTTATTCTGAAACAGAAAATGTTTGTTATCATATTATGTGCACATAAAGTCATTTGTCACTAAATAATGGTTTTTTTCAAGTGATAAATTGATTGCAACAGTTCTATCCTCCTTTCCAATGTCCAGGTTGTATGTATCCCTGCTTATGGATGTAGCTTTCAGATTAAAAAGCATATTAGTTTTTCCCCCTCTGTTTCAAAGACATTTTTCAAATGTTTCACCTTTGACACCACTATCTAGTAACATTTATGAATATTAAGTAATGTTAGAGGTTAATGCACTGCTAATGATAGGTTGTTGTAACTCAGTTGGTCCCTTTGGCATGAAATGCCCAATAAAATGCTCTTTTTATAGCAAAACTAAGTAGTCTTAGTTATATTGTGCTTGACTGAGGACAACAGGATGTTTTGTATATTCATATGGCCTATGTCTGTCATGATAATCTGAAAAGAGCACTTGTGATTTTTATAAATCATTTTATAAATTATTGTTGAATTTACCACTTTTTCTGTACTGTGCCACTCATACTTATGACTCTTTTTAGTAGTGCTTTATTTTAAAAATCAAGCTAAATTAACTTTTAATAGTATTTGATTGAGAAAAATTTAAATCACACTTGAAGGGAATAATTTATATGTTAAAAGTAGCAGTAGTAGTATGATTAAATTTATTAAGGAGGATACTTCCCTGGTGGTCCAGTAGTAAAGAATCCACCTTCTAATCCAGGGATGTGGGTTTAATCCCTGGTCAGGGAACTAAAATCCCACATGCCATGGGGTAACTAAGCCTAAGCGCCACAACTACTGAGCTCACACACCTCAACTAGAGAGCCCATGTGCCACAAACTACAAAGCCCATGCACTCTGCAGCCCTCACACCACAACTAGAGAAGAGAAAACCTGCATGCCAGAACTAGAGAGAAGCCTACGTGCCACAATGAAGAGCTCGTGCCCAGCAATGAAAAATCCAGCATGCCTCAACGAAGATCATGCATGCTGCAACTAAGACCCAAGGCAGCCAAAGAAATAAAAAATAAATAAATAAAATAAAATAAATATTAAAAAAAAATTATTGAGGAGGAGTAAATTTGACACTGGTTTTACTAGCATTTTGTTATAAAATGCCTTCATCAATCCCATATCTCTTTATATTAAAGGTAAAGTGTATTTTAAAAAAAAGATAAGTCTATAAACCAAGTACTCTTGAAAATAAATTGAAACTTTTAATGTAATATAACAAAAATAATTAAGCACTAATATTGTTCTAAGTATTTTGGTGGACAGAAATATAACCAAAAATGAATTTATATTTTAACAAAGCTGACAATCTTGTAAAAGAAATATGGCATGAAATAAGTAAATATATATAGCTAAATGTGATATGAGCTACATGAGTAACATATAGTAACTAGTGAACACAGGAGAAGATATGACTTTGCTGGAAGAGATTTAGGGAAGACTCCATATAGAAAAAAGTAGTTGAGTTAGGCTTTAAAAAGGCTTAGTATAAATTGGACAGAAGAAACACCAAAACATGAAATCAGGAAGGATCATAGAATTTTCAGGGAATGGCAGGGGGTCTTCATTATGGGAAAGATGGATCTATGAAGTGAAGTAAATTGAACCACAGATGAAAAAGCAGGTGGAACTAGATCTAATAGTGCTGTGAATAGTATTGGGCAGACTATAGACTTGATTCTATAGTCAGTGACTGTCACTAAAAGTATGATCTTGAGAGTCACATGGTCAAAGTATCTAAGTATAAATAAAAAATATTATTTTCCCACCATATTGGATAGACTCAAATGTGTGTGCATGTGCATGTGCGTGTGTGTGTGTGTGTGTGTGTATGTGTGTGAAGAGATGGGACAGGGGGACATGGAAAAAAATCTAATGATATTATTGCATATTCCTAACGAGAGACATTAAGTTCAGTTCTGGCAGTGGGCAATGGAAAGAAGAGGTTAAGTAAAATTGGCATATAGAAATTGACAGGACATAGTGATTTACTGAAGGTATGTCTGAATTTGTCAAGGATTAAGGAATATATTTGAGAAAAATAAAAAGTGTCAGTTAATTTATGGAAAGTTGGAATAATGAAGACTGAAAGCATCTATTGAATTTGGTAACTGAAGAGCCATCTTTCTGTAAAGATCAGTTTTATAGAGTCATAGGGCTGAGATAATATTGAAAAATTTGAGGATAGATGAGGGGTGAGAAAATGAGTTTGGAGTTACAATTTACTCTTGCTTTTTCCCAAAAGATTATTTTTATTTCCTTCTATTTAAAAATATTTTATAGTATTAGACTTTGATAGTATTGAAAATGTCACTTGTTCATACAAATGTCTTTTCTTAGTAACGTTTAGTAATGTGTAGATTTTGATAATATAGCTAATCAATTCCTCAGATTGGATATTCAGATAGTCTTAATTTACAGATATAAATAGGAAATTCTGGTTGGACATATTTCTTTGTTTTTAATTTTATTTGTCCCATTCTTTTATTTTATTGTTATTTTCAGAAATACAAATGTAAAGTGAATACTCCTTTATAATATTTTAATTTTTAATCACATGGTTCTTCTGGTGCACACTTTCAAGGAATGTAAAGTTTTTATTTCATTTTTATTTCATTAATTATGGTTTAAATAGTGTGCAGTTTGTGAGTGAGGGTGATTAATAATTCACAAAAGATAAGCAAGCAGTGATTTGAGAATGTGCAAGACAGGGCATGTTTTAAAAGATAGCTTGAAATAAGATTATTTCCTTTCTGTCATTCTCTAATATGCCCTCTGGAGAATGTTAACTTGTTGTGAATAACTGCCTTGTGTGGAAGTTAATAACTTTCTACGATGGTTGACTGATGGCAATGCTGTGTTCACCAACATCTGCCAAAGATGAGGAAGTGATTGGAACTATATTAATTCATCAGAATACATCAGTTTCCAATATTCTACTGCATTAACAGCTGAGGTGCTTTTAGAGTAACATAGGTATATGCAATTGATTCTATAATATAATATATATATTCTATAACAGAATATATGTATAAAAAAATTTCCCTCCCTCTCACCTATTTCATTGTTCATTTTTATCTCCTGTTTTGGCTCCTCTTCCTGTACATGACTACTAAATTTTGGTAATTTTTTAGAGCTTATTGGTTTTTTCTTACTCTATTCATTTTTCCTAGACCACCAAGAGTCTATAAGTCATCATCTCATAGACTTATATCCCCAGACATTACCTCTCTTCTGACCTCCAGATCCATCTATCAGTTCTAAAATTGGATGTTTCATGGCCACCCATATTCAACATCCTCAACAATTAACTTTTCATCTCTCAAAAATCTTGTGACTTCAAACTTATTACTTCCCTAGTAAAATGAAGTGCATTTTTTCCCCACTAACAAGTACATAAGACAGAATCCTGGGAATCACCTCTATTCCTCCTCTCTCCCTCATTCATGTCTACCATTTTGATTTTATCATTGAGCCTTTTGCTTTTATCTCCTAAATGTCTGAGACAGGGACTAAGGATTATTAATGTATGAATAAACATGGTATTTTCACCTGCTGACTCCTAGGATAAATTGGATATTATTTTCTAAAGATGTTAAAAAAATTGTATATTATTTTCTTTGTGAACTCTTGGAAACTCCTTTCCAGTAGAGAATTTGGTAAAAGGGCCAGTTCTTATAGGAAATGCATTAAATAAAAGGGCTTCCCATATGTGGGAGATTTGGCTTGTTGTTGAGGATGAGTGGAGCTGTTAATTTTCTGGCCACCTGTGAGCAGAAAAAGGCAGATGGGAATAGAAAGCCTGAGACCCCTTCTGGCTGGGAGAAAGTGAGTAAGTAACCTGGCATTGTGCAGTGGTTAGGGACTTGGCAGAAAGAAGTGAATGGAAACTCTATGGCTGGGAGACAGCAGCATGTTGACAGGAAAATATGATTGCTATGGGTAGAAAAGAGAGTGTATTAGTTGTGATTCTGCAGAGAAGAAGAGCCAATAAGATGTATGTATTTAGGGATAAGGATTTACTTTACGAAACTGGCTCATGTGATTGTGGGAGCTGGCAAGGCCAATATCTGACTAGAAGACTAGAGACCTGGGAGAGACTTGATGTTGCAGTTTGAGTCCTATTTTGGCTTTATCTATTCCCAATAATAAGGAAGTTCTTGCTGGTCCCACAGAAGACAGCTGGAGGCAGAATTCCTTCTTAGAGGAAGTACCTCAGTCTTTTTCCCTCATACTGTCAAATGATTGGATGAGGCCTAATCACATTATGAAGGGTAATCTGTTTTATTCAAAGTCTACTGATCTAAAAGTTAATCATATCTAATTAAACTTAAAAGCTTTTGCACAGCAAAGAAAACCATAAACAAGGTGAAAAGACAGCATTCAGAATGGGAGAAAATATTTGCAAACAAAGCAACTGACAAAGGATTAAACTCCAAAATATACAAACAGCTCATGTAGCTCAATAGCAAAAAAAACAAACAACCCAATCCAAAAATGGGCAGAAGACCTAAATAGACATTTCTCCAAAGAAGACATACAGATGGCCAACAAACACATGAAAAGATGCTCAACATCACTAATTATGAGAGAAATGCAAATCAAAACCACAATGAGATATCACCTCACACCTGTCAGAACGGCCATCATCACAAAATCTACAAACAATAAATGCTGGAGAAGGTGCAGAGAAAAGGGAACCCTCTTACACTGTTGGTGGGAATGTAAATTGATACAGCCACTATGGAGAACAGTATGGAGAGTCCTTAAAAAACTAAAACTAGAAATACCATGTGACCCAGCAATCCCACTACTGGGCATATATCCAGAGAAAACCATAATTCAAAAAGACAAATGCACCCTGATGTTCATTGCAGCACTCTTTGCAATAGCTAGGACATGGAAACAACCTAAATGTCCATCAACAGAGGAATGGATAAAGAAGATGTGGTACATAGATACAATGGAATATTACTCAGACATAAAAAGGAATGAAATTGAGTCATTTGTAGAGATGTGGATGGATGCAGAGACTGTCATACAGAGTAAAGTAAGTTAGAAAGTGAAAAACAAATAATCGTATATTAATGCATATATGTGGAATCTGAAAAAAAATTGGTATAGACAATCTTATTTACAAAGCAGAAATAGAGACAGAGACGTAGAAAACAAATGTATGGATACCAAGGAAGAAAGGGCGTGTGGAATGAATTGGGAGATTGGGATTGGCATATATACACTATTGACACTATGTATAAAATAGATAACTAATGAGAACCTACTGTATAGCACAGGGAACTCTACTCAGTTCTCTGTGGTGACCTAAATGGGAAGAAAATCCAAAAAAGGGGATATATTTGTATGTATAACTGATTCATTTTGCTGTACAGTAGAAACAAACACAATATTGTGAAGCAACTATACTCCAATAAAAATTAAAAAATAAATAAAGCAAATGTTCACAGCAACTTCTAAATGGTTGTTTGACCAAAAACTGGGTACCATAGCTTAGCCAATGGACATATAAAGTTAATCATCACAGAGAGGGAGCATATCTACAGGGGGTTTTAAAGGAAATTTCCATGAGAAGTAGTGTGCAAATCTCTCAAGCCATTCCTTCATAAAATGTAGTAGAGTGCCATGATTTTCAAAGCTTTGATTAATGTTTAATGCAGTCCTAGGCTATGTGGGGCATTAACCTCATTTAACCAACATATTTAATACATCCACCTCTTTTCACCCCATTGTTGCCATACTTCTATTTGGAGGGTTGCTTGTCACCTGAAGTATGGTAATTGTTATCCAGTTAGTCTCCCTATAGTAACTCTTGTCCTCCTTCCCAGTCTTTTTTCTCCATGTTCAGTTTATGAAGTTTATGTGACTTCTACAAAAATGAGATTCAAGTGTTTCACTCTTAACCTGAAGAGCACAGTGCCTAGCACTGACTATAAGCCTCTTGACTATATTTCCAAATTCAACTTACATCATTTTCTTCTCCTATCTGTGCCTTAAGTGTTCTAGGCCTATTCCATTCTGGCCTTCTTCAGTTCCAGTGATTCACTTTTTAAAAAATTTTGTCCGGTGACCTCTCACTTCTCTCCTCTCAGCCCCAGATATTATTCTTCTACCATATTTATGTAAGAAACCACTTCCATTTCCTTAGTTCTCAATTTGAATGTCATTTTATCTATACTAACTCCAAGGACTAGGTTAATTTCTTTTTACATGCTTCCTTAAAACCCTATTATCATTTGTTTAAAAAGTTCTATCCCTTTCTAGGCATATTAGCACATACTAGACCTGCAATAATTATTGAAATCATGGCTGGATCCACTTCAGAACAAACTTCTACACAGTGTCTTTCATAACTTTCTGATTTGCTGCAGGTGACATCTATGACAAGCCCCCTTTCTCATCTCTCCCTTTAATTACAGGGGAAAAGGATATCATGTGGGTTGGGCTGGTCCACTGATGATTGTGCTGGGAATTTCGAAAAGCAAAGATATTAAAGGCTCAGGCTTCCCAGAATAAGGTACTAGTGGATTCACTTTTTAGCTTTTCTTTTCTCTTCTTTACAAGGTGCTGCTATAATGAGAAGCACTGACCATTACTACAGGTAAGAAGGACCCAAGCTTTGGAAATATTAAGCTTAAGCTCTTAGGTGAAGCTCTTCTCAGGTGTTAGAGCAAATTCTTCCTTTTCCTGTTACTTTCCTTGATGTTTCTTTCTTCTCCAGTACTTTTTAAAATTTAAATTAGGAGGACCTTCAAGACGGCAGAGGAGTAAGATGTAGAGATCACCTTCCTCCTTATGAATACATCAAAAATATATCTACATGTGGAACAACTCCTACAGAACACCTACTGAATGCTGGCAAAAGACCTCAGACTTCCCAAAAGGCAAGAAACTCATCACATTTCTGGGTAGGGTAAGAGAAAAAAGCAAAAACAGAGAGAAAAGAATAGGGATGGGACCTGCACCTCTGGGAGGGATTGGTGAAGGAGGAAAAGTTTTCACACACTAGGAAGCCCCTTTACTGTTGGAGACAAGGTGTGGGTGGGGTGTGGGGGGGTGAAGCTTCAGAGCCATGGAGGAGAACACAGAAACAGGGGTGCAGAGGGCAATGTGGAGAGATTTCCAAACAGAGGCTCAATGCCAACCAGAACTCACCAGCCTGAGAGACTTGTTGGCTCACCTGCCAGGGCGGGTGAGGTCTGGGAGCTGAGGCTTGAGCTTCAGAGGTAGATCTCAGGGAGAGGACTGGGGTTGGCTGTGTGAACACAGCGTGAATGGGGTTAGTGCACCACAGTTAAATGGGAGGGAGTCTGGGGAAAAGTCTGGAACTGCCTATGAGGCAAGAAACTATTTTTTCAGAGTGTGCAAGGAGAAGGGATTCAGAGAACCACCTAAACGAGCTCCAGAGACAGCCATGAGCCACGGCTATCAGCACGGACATTAGAGATGGGCATGAAATACTAAAGCTGCTCGTGCAGCCACCAAGAAGCCTGTGTGCGAGCACAGGTCACTATCCACACCTCCCCTCCTGGAAGTCTGTACAGCCAGCAACTGTCAGGGTCCTGTGACCCAGGGAAAATTTCCCCAGGAGAAAACATGGCACACCTCAGGCTGTTGAAATGTCACACTGGCCTCTCCCACTACAGGCTAGCCCCGCATTCTGTACACCTCCCTCCCACCGGCCACAGTGAGCCAGAGCCCAGTAATCAGCCGCTCCTTTAACTCCCTCATGTCTGGGCGAAGAACAGACGTCAGAGGTCGACCTACATGCAGAGGCAGGGCCAAATCAAAAGCTGAACCACAGGAGCTGTGGGAACAAAGAAAAGAAAGGGAAATTTCTCTGTGCAGCCTCAGGAGCAGTGGATTAAATCTCCACAATCAACTTGAAGTACCCTGCATCTGTGGAATACTTGAATAGAAAACGAATGATCCCAAATTGAGGCGGTGGACTTTGAGAGCAACTGTAGTTTTGGGGTTTGCTGTATGCAACTGACTAGTTTCTGATTTTTAAGTTTATCTTAGTTTAGATTTTAGCACTTGTTACAATTGGTGGATTTGTTTATTGCTTTGGTTGCTCTCTTCTTTTATTTATAGTATTAAAAATTTTTTTTATTTTAATAAATTTATTTATTTTCTTTTATTTATTTCATTCCTTATTTTCTCCCTTTTCTTCTGAGCTGTGAGGCTGACAGGGTCTTGGTGCTCCAGCCAGCTGTCAGACCAGAGCCTTTGAGGTGGGAGAGCTGAGGTGGACACTTGACAACCAGAGACCTCTCAGCCCGATGTAATATCAATCGGTGACAGCTACCACAGAGATCTACATCTCAATGCTAAGACCCAGCTGCACTCAACGACCAGCAAGCTCCAGTGCTGGACACCCTACACCAAACAACTACCAATATAGGAAAACAACACAACCCATTAGAAGAGAGACTGCCTAATATCATAATAAGTGAACAGACACCCCCAAACACAACATCAGATGCAGTCCTGCCCACCAGAAAGACAAGATCCAGCCTCATCTACCAGAACACAGGCACCAGTGCCCTCCACCAGGAAGCCTAAACAAGGCACCCACTGGGGTCAGACACCAAAAACAATGGGAATTACAAACCTGCAGCCTGCAAAAAGGAGACCTCAAACAGGGTAAGTTAAGCAAAATGAGAAGACAGAGAAATATGCAGCAGATAGAGGAGCAAGGTAAAAACCCACCAGAGCAAACAAATGCAGAAGAAATAGGCAGTCTACTTGAAAAAGATTCAGGGTAATGACAGTAAAGAATATCCAAAATCTTGGAAATAGAATGGAGAAAATATAATAAACGTTTAACAATTACCTAGAAGAACTAAAGAGCAAACAAACAATGATGAACAACAAAATAAATGAAATTAAAAATTCTCTAGAAGGAATCCAGAACAGAATAACTGAGGTAGAAGAATGGATAAGTGACCTGGAACTAGTGGAAAATAGTGGAAATAACTACCACAGAGCAGAATAAAGAAAAAAGAATGAAAAAAATTGAGGAAAGTCACAGAGATGTTTGGGACAAAATTAAATGCACCAACATTCGAATTATAAGGGTCACAGAAGAAAAAGAGAAAAAGAAAGAGACTGAGAAAATATATGAAGAGATTGTAGTTGAAAACTTACCTCATATGGGAAAGGAAAGAGTCTTTCAAGTCCAAGAAGCACAGAGAGATCCATATAGGATAAATCCAAGGAGAAACACACCAAGACATGTTAATTAAACTATTAAAAATAAAATACAGAAAAAAAAATACTGAAAGCAGCAAGGGAAAAGCAACAAATAACACAAAGGGAATCGCCATAAAGTTAACAGCTGATCATTCAGCAGAAACTTTGCAAGGCAGAAGGGAGTGGCAGGACATATTTAAACTGATGAAAGGGAAAAATCTACAGCCAAGATTACTCTACCCAGCAAGGATCTCATTCAGATTCGAAGGAGAAATTAAAACCTTTACAGACAAGCAAAAGCTAAGAGAGTTCAGCACCATCAAACCAGCTTTACAAAAAATTCTAAAGGATCTTCTCTAGGCAGGACACAAGAGAAGGAATAGACCTACAAAAACAAACTCAAAACAATTAAGAAAATTGAAATAGGAACATACATATTGATAATTACCTTAAATGTAAATGGATAAAATGCTTTAACCAAAAGATATAGACTGGCTGAATGGATACAAAATCAACACCCATATATATGCTGTCTACAAGACACCAACTTCAGACCTAGGGACACATGCAGACTGAAAGTGACAGGAGGGAAAATGTTATTCCATGCAAATGGAAATCAAAAGAAAGCTGGAGTAGCAATTCTCATATCAGAAAAAATAGACTTTAAAATAAAGACTATTACAGGAGACAAAGAAGGACAACACATAATGATGAAGAGATCAATCCAAGAAGAAGACATAACAATTTTACATATTTATGCACCCCAAAAAGAAGCACCTCAATACATAGGCCAAATGTGAACTGGTATAAAAGGAGAAATTGATGGTAACAAAATTATAGTAGGGGATGTAGCACCACACTTTCACCAATGGACAGATCAGCCAAAATGAAAAAAAATAAGGAAACACAAGCTTAAATGACATTAAACAAGATGGACTTAATTGATTTTTATAGGACATTCCATCCGAAAACAACAGAATATACATCCTTCTCAAGTGCTCATGGAATATTCTCCAGGATAAATCAAATCTTGGGACACAAATCAAGCCTTGGTAAATTTAAGAAAAATGAAATTGTATCAAGTATCTTTTCTCACTACAATGCTATGAGACTAGACATCAATTACAAGAAAAAAACTGTAAAACATACAAACACATGGAGGCTAAACAATACACTACTAAATAACCAATAGATCACTGAAGAAATCAAAGAGGAAATGAAAAAATACCTAGAGACAAATGACAATGAAAACACGGCGACCCAAAACCTATGGGATGCAGCAAAAGCAGTTCTATTAAGGAATTTTATAGCAATAAAATCCTACCTCAAGAAACAAGAAACATCTGAAATAAACAACCTAACCTTACACCTAAAGCAATTAGGGAAAGAAGAGAAAAAAACCCTAGCTATCAGAAGGAAAGTAATCATAAAAATCATCAGAAATAAGTGAAAAAGAAATGATGGAAATGATAGTAAAGATCAAAAAAACTAAAAGCTGGTTAATTGAGAAGATAAACAAATTTGATAAATCACTAGCCAGAATCATCAAGAAAAAAAGGGAAAAGAGACAAATCAATAGAATTAGAAATGAAAAAAGAGAAGTAACAACTGACACTGCAGAAATACAAAGGATCATGAGAGATTACTACAAGCAAACATATGCCAATAAAATGGACAACCTGGAAGAAATGGACAAATTATTTATCAAAGCACAACCTTCCAAGACTGAACCTTTAAGAAATAGAAAATATAAGCAGAACAATCACAAGCACTGAAATTGAAACTGTGATTAAAACTCTTCCAACAAAGGAAAGCCCAGGACCAGATGGCTTCATAGGGGAATTCTATCAAATATTTAGAGAAGAGCTAAAACCTATCCTTCTCAAACTCTTCCAATATATAGCAGAGGAAGGAACACTCCCAAACTCATTCTACAAGGCCACCATCACCCTGATACCAAAACCAGACAAAGATGTCACAAAAAATAAATACTACAGGCCAATATCACTGATGAGCATAGATACAAAAATCCTCAACAAAATACTAGCAAACAGAATCCAAAAACACATTAAAAGGAGCATACACCATGATCAAGTGAGGTTTATCCCAAGAATGCAAGGATTCTTCAATATATGCAAATCAATAAATGTGATACACCATATTAACAAACTGAAAAATAAAAAACCATATGCTCATCTCAATAGATACAGAAAAAGCTTTTGACAAAATTCAACACCAATTTATGATAAAAACCCTCCAGAATGTAGGCATAAGAGAGAACTTACCTCAACATAATAAAGTTCATATATGACAAACCCACAGTCAACATGGTTCTCAATGGTGAAAAATGGAAACCATTTCCACTAAGATCAGGAATAAGACAACATGGCCCACTCTCACCACTATTATTCAACATAGTTTTGGGAGTTTTAGCCACAGCAATCAGAGAAGAAAAAGAAACAAAAGTAATCTAAATCAGGAAAGAAGAAGTAAAACTGTGAATGTTTGCAGATGACATGATACTATACACAGAGAATCCTAAAGATGCTACCAGAAAACTACTAGAGTTAATTAATGAATTTGGTAAAGTAGCAGGAGACAAAATTAATGCACAGAAATCCCTTGAATTCCTACACACTAATGATAAAAATCTGAAAGAGAAATTAAGGAAACGCTCCCATTTACCACTGCAACAAAAATAATAAAATACCAAGAATAAACCTACCTAAGGAGACAAAAGACCTGAATGCAGAAAATTATAAGACACTGATGAAAGAAAATAAAGATGATATAAACAGATGAAGACATATACTATGTTCTTGGATTGGAAGAATCAACATTTTGAGAATGTCTCTACTACCCAAAGCAATCTACAGATTCAGTGAAATCCATATTAAACTACCAATGTCATTTTTCACAGAACTAGAACAAAACTTTTCACAATTTGTATGGAAACAAAAAAGACTGTGAATAGCCAAAGCAATCTTGAGAAAGAAAAATGGAGCTGGAAGAATGAGGCTCCCTGACTTCAGACTATACTCCAAAGCTATAGTAATCAAGACAGTATGGTACTGGCACAAAAACAGAAATATAGATCAATGGAACAGGATAGAAAATCCAGAGATAAAGTCACACACATATGGTCACCTTATGTTTGATAAAGGAGGCAAGAATATACAATGGAGAAAAGAGGGTCTCTTCAATAAGTGTTGCTGGGAAAGCTAGACAGCTACATGTAAAAGAATGAAATTAGGAGACTCCCTAACACCATACACAAAAGTAAACCCAAAATGGATTAAAGACCTAAATGTAAGGCCAGACGCTATAAAACTCTTAGAGGAAGACATAGGCAGAACACTCTATGACATCAATCACAGCAAGATTCATTTTGATCCACCTCCTAGAGAAATGGAAATAAAGATGAAAATAAACAAATGGGACCTAATGAAACTTAAAAACTTTTGCACAGCAAAGGTAACCATAAACAAGATGAAAGGACAACCCTCAGAATGGGAGAAAATATTTGCCACTGAAGCAACTGACACAGGTTTAATCTCCAGAATATACAAGCGCTCATGCAGCTCAATATCAGAAAAACAAAGAACTCAATGCAAAAATGGGCAAAAGGCCTAAAGACATTTCTTCAAAGAAGATATAAAGATTACCAACAAACACATGAAAGGATGCTCAACATCACTAATCGTTAGAGAAATGAAAATCAAGTCTACAATGAGGTATCACCCCACACTGGTCAGAATGGCCATCATCAATAAATCGACAAACAGGGCTTCCCTGGTGGCACAGTGGTTGAGTGTCCACCTGCCGATGCAGGGGATGCGGGTTCGTGCCCCAGTCTGAGAAGATCCCACATGCTGTGGAGTGGCTGGGCCCGTGAACCATGACTGCTGAGCCTGCGTGTCCGGAGCCCATGCTCCACAACGGGAGAGGCCACAACAGTGAGAGGCCCGTGTACCGCAAAAAAAAAAAAAAATCGACAAACAATAAATGCTGGAGAGGGTGTGGAGAAAAGAGAACCCTCTTGCACTGTTGATTGGAATGTAAATTGATACGGACTCTATGGAGAACAGTATGGAGGTTCCTTAAAAAACTAATAACAGAACTATCGTGTGATGCAGCAATTCCACTACTGGACATACACCCTGAGAAAACCATAACTCAAAAAGAGTCATGTGCCACAATATTCATTGCAACACTATTTACAATAACAACCACAAGGAAGCAACCTAAGTGTCCATTGACAGATGAATGGGTAAAGAAGAAGTGGCCCATATATACAATGGAAATTTACTCAGCCATAAAAAAATCGAAATTGCGTTATTTGTAGTGAGGTGGATGGACCTAGAATCTCCCATACAGAGTGAAATAAGTCAGAAAAAGGAAAACAAATACTGTATGCTAACCCATATATATAGAATCTATAACATAAAAATAAGTGGTTCTGAAGAACCTAGGGGCAGGAAAGTAATAATGACGTAGATATAGAGAATGGACTTAAGGACACAGGGAGGGAGAAGGGTAAGCTGGGACAAAGTGAGAGAGTGGCATGGACATATATACACTACCAAATGTAAAATAGATAGCTAGTGGGAAGCAGCTGCACAGCACAGGAAGATGAGCTCAGTGCTTTGTGACCACCTAGAGGTGTGGGATATGTTGTGTGGGAGGGAGATGCAAAAGGAAGGGAATATGGGGCTATATGTATACGTACAGCTTATTCATTTTGTTATACAGCAGAAACTAACACAACAATGTAAAGCAATTATACTCCAATAAAGATTTTAAAAAATAGAAAAATAAAAAAAATTAAACAATCATTTTTTTAATTTTACTGTTTAAGTTTACTTAAAATGGTTAAATAACCATCAAAAAAGAGAAATAAATGTCATATTTATGCATTTATTCATTTCATAATGAGAATGCTAATTTTTTAAATTTTCAAATTATGTCTAGCTCTCTGAAATGATGGATGACCTAGCCCCGCTGTTATGACTATTAATTGTTTGATCCTGTAAACCTTGTGTGAACAGAGACTGCTGGAACCTAAGAGTTATTCCAGAAGTCAGCTTATTAGTGAATTTTGCCCTGTCCAGTTGTGTTATATCCATGAAAATAATTTATGCATTGTGATTAGATGTCTATAACTTACTAGAACATCATATTCACAGTAGCATACACTCTTCACCTAAATAGTGAAAGCTTCAGATTAAATGAAGGTTAATTTTGTTTCCTACTATGTTTGTTTTTACAAAGTGAAAAATGCAAAACAAAATAACCTAGAAGCTGCAAATTAGAATTACCTTTCACTCTCTTTTGGGGATTAAGAGATTGTTTAGTTTAAATTTGGATTCTTGGAAAACCAAGAATATCTTAAGCTTGCTTAAGATAATACACTTGATGGCCTATATTGAACATACTAAACTGATTAGAAGACAAGCCTGTACTTTTCTGATACCTTCCTATTTGAATATCATCGTTTTTCTTATTTTCCTTTACTCTAACTATATTAGATGTTTTCTTCTCTGCTATTATAACAATCAACAGATAAGTTTTATTTTTAATTTGTGATTTTTCCTCATAATTACTAGATATGTCTATGTTCTCTACTAAATTTCCTGTTGATAAGTGGTAATCTTATTGTGCTTTTTACTAAGCTTATGACAACCGCTCAATTATTATCTTCTCAGTGAATGAATGAACGGTTATGTATTTGCTTTTGTCTTTGAAACATCCCTTGCTTTTTTGTGTTATTGAATGGAACTTCAGAGTTTCTTAGGTAACAAGTATTAAGCAATTCATCTTTTTCTGCTTCTAGACTCACCCTTATACTCTGAGGCAATTAGTCCTTTCAGGTGTTTTTAAATATCACAGAAAGGAACTGTTTTGTGGGAAGTCAAACAGGGGCTATATTAGTCACTCAGGCTGCTATAACAAAAACTATATAGACTGGGTCGCTTAAACTGCAGAAACTTATATTCTGACAGTTATGAAGGCTGGGAAGTCCAAGATCAAAGTGCGGGCTAACTCAATTGCTAGTGAGAGCTCTCTTCCTATCTTGCAGATGGCCATATTCTTGCTGTGTCCTCATGTTGGGTGGCACTCTGGTGTCTCTTTTTATAGGGATGTTCATTTATCAAATTAGAGCCCCACTCTATGACCTCATTTAGTCTTAATTACTAACTCCAAATATGGTCACATGGGAGTTAGGTTTCAACATAGGAATTTTGGGAGCGCACAATTCTGTCCATTGCAGGGACATTGAATAATTTTTAATGTAAAGGTCTATTTTTAATGCTGAAAAGCATAATTAAATATGAGGAATCTGAGAGAGAACTTAGCAAAGTTACAAATGTGCAACAGGGCACTTCCCTTCTACAAGTTCTCTGCCCTCCAGATGGAAAGAGAATAGGAAAACCATGCATCTTACTTCCAGCACAATCAATTAGCTGCTGAGTTACAGATCACAGGCCAGAAAATGGAATCAGTGTGGTAGAAAAATTCACAGAGCAGACCAAGATGAGGGAGCTTTGTTTCTTTTGATTCTGATTTTGTTTTCTTTAAGTCTTCAGTTTACAAAGATATGCAGAGTGGTGATAATATATTAAAATGAAATTTGAGAGAAGGCAAATTTAAGTACCAAAGAGTAGTACATTAAGCACTAGATGACGTGGAAATTAATGAAAGAAGAAGAGGGAGTTCAAGGTATACCAGGAAGCAGATATAGCTCCCTTAATCACATGACTTTCTCCTCATTAGACATTATCCTTTCCAGAGCACTTCCTGAGAATCAACAGTTCACTTTTAGTGAGGTAAAAAGTTTATAGGCTATTTTGAACTTTTGGGGGTAAAGGAAAGGGCTGGGTTTTCTTTTATTTCCTTATGCAATGAACCTTGTGCATATAAACTTCATTTTGCTTTTCCATTTCTATTCTGATTTTGATATCATGTAATTTTTTCTTTTAATCCTGTACTTATATTGTTTAAAACTAATTTTTGATTTATTAGCTGGACCTAAAAAAGAGTGTGAGGAGTAAAATTTTTTTCTGTAATTTGCAAAAGAAGAAACTGAGGCTCACAGTTTATGCAACATGTATGAGATCACATACTTCCCACTTGGTAAAGTTGATTCATATCCAAGAGTGTCTGCCTCCAAAGACGGTTGTCTTTTCATATAAAATACTTCAATGTATACCTAGAAAAGTATTTATGTTTCTTTACTTGACAAGCATAGGCCCTGTCTCTAGAGACCATTAGAAATAATTATAGTCTTCACAATGGGTCAGGAAGCAGTGTTCTGCTTTGATGTATGTCTTGTAGGGAAGAGTAACATCTTAACTATGATCTTTGACTTTGTTCTTCAGTAGTTTACATGATGTTGAGCTTTTTGTCTTTTTGTGAAGAATTTTAGTACAACGCATGCCACTACAAATTTGATTAGGTTTACTGGCGTTTGATTGTGCTTTGCCTCAAACTTTCCTCCTTCCCGCCTCAGGTGATTTTTAGTTTCCTGCAAGGATCAGCAACTAAGGAGATTTCCACTCGACACCTTAACAGGTAAATTAACTTCATGGTCTGTCAAGTTCCACTAGAGTCATCATAATTCTGACTGTGCTGTGACACACAATGCTTAAAAAGTATTTTAAATGGTTTGAAGATTGATGATACATAAATATGTATCTAAAGATGAATATAACATAGTTATGCCACCCTTTGCATATTACTATAGGGAAAAAACTCATTTTGTCAATGAAAAATTCCCAAGGATGATCAATAACCTATACTGGAAAAAAGGAGTAATATATTATGATACATTTTTATTAAATTAGTCTTATAAGAAAATTATATAACTCATGAATATTTCATGTGGAAAGAATATGGTGTTAGAAAGACTTGGGTTCAGATACTAGTTTATTCACATCATGGTTTTATAGCCATAAGCCAATCTTAGTTTATTCACTTCTAAAAACTTCAGGTTAACAATAACAACACATTTCAAGTTTTATTTTTGACAAATAATATATTTGACCAACTATTTGGAATAAAATAGTGCATAAAAGAGAGGTGATCTTGCTATAAATGACTTACAGTTTTAACCTTTGGTCGAATAAACAAATACTACAGTGAGTAACAGGTATTCTGGGAACAAGATAAAACTAATCTAGACTGGGGTAAGATGGTCCTAAAAAAGTAAGAGAAAACTTTTTGAAAGATGAAACTTAAAACATGCATGAGAGAAAAGAGAGTGAGGAGAAAGACTACTTTACAGACATGAAGCTCTTTGGAGGTATATAGAAACAATAGTATGCTGAAGATTATACAGCATATTAGGATTTTGGACTATTTCCAAAGATCAGAGAGAAGTCAGGTAGGATTTACTTCATTTATTTAGTTATTCATTCGACAACAATTCATTACCAAACTTGTGTTAGGCACTATTCTAAGAATATAACAGTAAACAAACAAGCAGCAAGAGCAAAAATTATTACCCTCATGCTTACATTGTAGTGGGAGAAGACAAACTAAATATAATAAACAAATAGATTGTATTTGAAGTAAGAATATCAGTGCTGTTGTGGAAAAACAGATTTAAAATATGGCACAAAGTTAAGGAGTGCATTTTTAGAAAATATTATCCAGAATGACAACCACATACTAAACAGATAGGAGAATAGTCGAAGCCCAGAGAGAAGGACCAGACCATATGGGACTCTTTAGGTCATTGTAAGACTTTGGTTTTTATTATAAATGAAATGGAAAGCTTTGAACAGAGAAATAATATTTCTATTTTATATTTTCAAAAATAATTTTTGGCAGAGAAGTAATATTACCTATTTTATATTTTAAAGGAATGACTTAGCTACTGACTTGAGAAAAATAGTGGAAGAGCGATGGTAGAAGTTGATAAATCAATAAGGAGTAAGTTGCAATATCAAAACAAGCAATAATGACCAGGATGGATTTGATCAATTTCAGAGGCAATTAGTACACATATTCTTTGTCTACTATGTTTTGAGGGTTGAGCACTTAATATTTTCTGATATTCTGAATATGAATATGAGAAAATAGAACATCCAAGGAAGATGTTTCATGTGGAAATGGTAAGCAGGGAGTTAGATATGTATGTCTGGAATTCAGGGAGAATAGCTATACATTTGATTATTTTTAAAGCCACTAGATTGGATGACATTGCCAAGGAAATGCTTGTAGATATAAAATAGATATTGCAAAATTGATTCATGGCATATTTTTAAAGCTAAGATATCTGGAAGAAGATGAAGAATCAGGAAAAGAGCCTAAGAAGAAAAGGCCAGTTAGGTAGATGGAAGACAGGAGAGTAAGAAAAGTGATTCTAGGAGGAGGACATGTCAAATTCTGCTTAAAGTTTGGGTTAAGTTGAAGACTGAGAATTAACCATTAGACCTAGTAATGTGGGGCTATTGGTGGTGCTAACAAAAGTAGTTTCTGTAGAGTTGGGGCTATGGCTTTTGGTACTAGATAAGCTTTGTCATTCTAACTAATACACAGATAACAATAATCATATCTGGATAAAGTATTTTAAGATGTTTTAATAGAAAACATCTGTTTGAAGGGCTGGAGGAAAAACCATAAAACAGGCAGAAACTGGAGGGAATTTGACTTTGAAAATGAAAACAATATCAGATGAGATTTGTGTATTTGCAACTTTTTTTTGTCCTGGTAGAATTCTCAATCTGAGGTCAGGATAGAAGAAATCCAAGTCTTAAAGGCTTAAGTTGTCAGCAGCTAGAGTGCAGAGCTGGCAAAGTACCTGGAAAATTTAAGTGGAAAAGTAGAGTGGGTGAGCCTCAAAGTCTATGTAGTAACTCTACCAAAATCTTTGTTTTCCCACTGAACTATGCATGTAGGGAAGTTTCCAATTCTACTAAAATCAGTAGCTGTAAGAAAGAAATGAACAGAAATTTCAGCTCTGCCTATTGCAGGAGATAGATTTTGCAATTTGAATCTGACTGCCTATTAGAGCAAAACCTCAAAACCTTTCAGAGGAAAGTAAATACAGAGTATCTACAATGTATACAACACAATGCCAAACACAGAATAAAATATTACTATGCAAAAAGTAGCAGGAAAAAGTTACTCAATAAAAATATCAGTCAATAGAAACTCTAAGATGATACAGATGTTGGAAATAATAGACAAGGTCTTTCAAGCAATTATTATTAATATGTTCAAGAACTGAAAGAAAAATAGAATCATAATGAATTAACAGATGGGAAATCCAAACAGGGAAACTATGAAAAAGAACCAAATTAAAATTCTAGGATTAAAAACAAGTAATATTGCAACATTAGCATCATGGCAGCATAAGAAGCTCTCTTCCTCTCTCCCCTTTAATCTACAACTAGTAAAATATCCATAACTCAAAAAAGGTTCCTCTCCAAAAAACACCAGTATGCTGGATAGATCTAAATGCCTGCACATCTGGAGGTTGGTGGACTGGAACACACAGAGGAGGAGGAATGGGGGAATAGTAATGGTAGTTACCATTATCTCAGACCCCTGGTTATGGTGGCTGAGTTCACAGCCCCAGAGAACCCAGTAGCAGCACCCAGCCACCTGGCTGCAGTTGTGCCTGCATCCACAGGGAACTGGGAAGCAATGGCAGTGGGATCTGTGACCCAGGTCCTTCCAGGCTTGGAAGGCCCATGACATTAGCTCTCGGGAGTAGCACCTGAAAATCTGACAACTCCAGGATGGCAGAGGTGCCCACAACCCAGCCTACTTCCCCTAACCCCCGCCCCCTCTCCAAAATGCAATGGCAGTGCCTGGACCCAGGCAACTCTGTATGTAGCTGAGGTGCTTGCCATCCTGGTGTCTCCAGCAGCAGCACCAGTGACAACAGTGACACTGCCAGCAGCAAGGCACCAGTGACCCCAGAGGCACAAGCAGTTCCAACAAAAGCACCAGCAATATCTCTGGCAGAGGTGGTGGAGGGGTGAAAGTGCAAACTCTCAAATATAGCCAGAGGCAAGCTCAGGTAAGAGAAACCAAAAACTTGTGCTATAGTGACACCTACTGAAGAGGAAAAGAAGGGCCTCTAATTACAAGCCTGTTGAAGATTTACAATCAAGTGCTAGAATCAAGTGAAAAAATTTTACCTAAATAAGAAAGGTGTTCACTACTTCAAATGTGCCAGCAGTGGAACACAACTCATCAAGCACCATGAAGAAAACGTGGGAACATGGTAACACACACACACACACACACACACACACACACACACACACACCAGAGATCATTCTCCAGGAACCAAACTTAGAGTTATGGATGTTTGCGATCTAACTGATAGACAAATCAAAATAGCTGTCATGAAGAAACTCGATGAGCTACAAGAAAACTCAAAAAGGTACATCAACTATAATTCAATTTAACAAACTATTAAAAAGAACGTTCAAAAAGGCAATTCAATGAGCTCAGAAACAGAAGGAATACTTTACCAAAGAGATTGAAACTAAAGAAACAGAAGTTCTAGAACTGAAAAACAATAAATAAGATGAAAAATGTAATAGAAAGCACTGAATTACAGCAGACCATAAGAAAGAGAGAATCAGCAAGCTTGAAGGTAGAAATCTAGAAAAGATTCAGGTAGAGGAGGAAAGAGAACTATGATTTTTAAGAAATGAAGAAATTATACAAGAATTATTCAACTCCATCAGGTAAGGTAACATAAGCATAATGAGTATCCCAGAAAAAGAAGAGAAGACAGAAGGGAGCAGAGAGTTTATTTAAAGAATTAATAGCTCAGAACTTTCCAAACTTGGGGAAGGAACTGGATATTTAAGTCTATGAAGCTAAAAGAACACCTAATTATCTCAAAGCAAAAAGACCTTCTCCAAGGCACATTATATTAAAACTGTCAAAAGTCAATGATAAAGAATTTTAAAGGTAGCAGGGAAAAAAGGATAATAACCTACAAAGGAACCCCTGTGAGGCTATCAGATTTCTCAGCAGAAATTCTATAGGCCAGGAAGAAGTGGAATGACATTTTAAAATACTGAAAGATAAAAGCTGTCACCCAAGAATACTCTATCCAGCAATATTAATTACAAATTTATATCAAAAGAGGTTGTTAAACACTTAATTATAGCATAAAGGCTAAAGAGAAAAATAAGAGCAAAAATAACACCTTCAAATCTGATAACGAACTCACAACATAAAAAAAAATAGTAATTTGAGACAACAAAAACATAAACAGAGAAGAAGAAAAGGACAGAACCTATATAGGCAAATGAAGAAAAAAGCTATCAGCAGAAAAGGACTATATTACATATGAAACATCTTATCCAATCTTATGGTAACCACAAAACATAAATGAAGAGCAGAGACATGAAACATTAAAAAAAAGAGGAAACTGAGAAAAACATCATAGATAACTATCAAACTAAAATGGCAGAAACACAAGGAAAAAGAAACAATGGAGGTGTAGAGAAACAAGGAAACAAAAGATAAAATAGCAGAACTAAGCCCTCATCTATCAATAATCACCTTATGTAAATGGATTGAATTCACTAAACAAAAGACACAAACAAGACCTGACTATATGCTGCTTCCAGGAGACTCATTTGAGCCCTAAAGACAAAATAGACTAAAAGATGGAAGATGACACTCAAAGCAAATTGCAGCCAAAAGAAAGCAGGGGTAGCCATGTTTATATCAGACAAAAGAGAATTTAAGCCAAAAAAAAAAAAAAAAGACAAAGATGGACATTATACAATGATAAAGGGGACAATCCATCAAGAAGACAAAACACATTAATATATATGCACCTAACATAGGAGCATCAAAATACATAATGCAATTATCATCAGACCTATAGGGTGAAATTGACAGCAACACAGTAAGAGTAGGGTACTTTAAAACCTTGCGTACATCAATGGACAGATTGTATAGACAGAAAATCAACAAAGAATCATTGACCTTAAATGAAATATTAGACTAGATTGACTTGATAGATTTATGCAGAACATTCTCATACAAATACAGCAGAATACACATTCTTCTCAAGTGCACATGGAACATTCTCAAGGATAGACCATATGTTGGGACACAAACCATATCTCAATAAATTTAAGTAGATTAAAATCATATCAAGTTCTTTTCTGACCACAATGATATAAAACTAGAAATCAACTCAAGAAAAAAGTTGGAAAAATCACAGATATGTGGAGACTAAACAACATACCAAATAACTACTGGGTCAATGAATAAATCAAAGGAGAAATCAAAAAATACTTGAAGACAAATGAAAATAAAAATAGAGTATACCAAAATCCATACAGGCCTACCTCAAGAAACAAGAAAAGTCTCATATAAGCAATCTGACCTACACCTGAAGGAACTAGAAAAAAGAACAAACAAAGCTCAAAGTCAGTAGAATGAGAGAAAAAATAAAAATAAGGGTGTAAATAAATGAAATAGAGACTTAAAGGACAATAGAAAAAATCAATGGCACTAAGAGCTGGTTCTTTGAAAATATAAACAAAATTGACAAACCTTTAGCTAAATTCACTAATAAAAAAGAAAGAATGCTCAGATAAATAAAATCAGAAATAAAAGAGAAGAAATAACAATGAATACCACAGAAATGGAAAGAAATATAAGAGAATACTGTGAACAGCCAAATGTCAAAAAATTGGACAACCTAGTAGAAACGTATAAATTCTTAGAGTCATACAACCTTCTCAGACTAAATCATGAAGAAACAGAAAGTCTAGTAGGGAATTTAAACCAGTAATCAAAAACTTCCCAAATAACAAAAGTGCAGGAGTAAATGGCTTCACAGGTGAATTCTACCAAACATTCAAAGAAGATTTAATAGCTGTTGTTTTCAAACTCTTCCAAAATGTTGAAGATGAAGAAATGTTTCCTAACTCATTTTACAAGGCCAACATTATCCTGATACAAAAATGAGACAAAGAAAATATGAAAAATAAAATTATAGACTAATATATCTGATGAATATAAATGCAAAAATCCTCAACTAAATATCAGCTAACTGAAAACAACAATACATTTCAAAGATCATACATCATGATCAAATGGGATTTATTCCAGAGATACAAGGATGGTACAACATCCACAAATCAATCAATATGATACAGCACATTGACAAATAGACAGATAAAAATCATATCATTATCTCAATAGATGCAGAAAAAGCATTTGACAAGACTCTACACCCATGTATGATAAAAACTCTCAATAAAATGTGTATAGAAGAAATGTACCTCAACATAATAAAGACCATATATTACAAACTCACAGCTAAAAACATATTCAGTGGTGAAAAACTGAACAGTATCCCTCTAAAAGCAGGAAGAAGACAAGGATGCCCACTCTTGCAACTCTTATTTAACATAGTATTGGAAGTCCTAGCTAGAACAACTAGACAAGAAAAACAAATAAAAGCCATCCAAATTGGAAAAGAAAAAAATAGTCACTACTTGCTCATGACATGGGAAACTCTAAAGACTCCACCAAAAATACTATTAGAAATAATAAGTGAATACAGTAAAGTTGAAGGAAGCAAAATCAATATACAAAATCTGTTGCATTTCTATACACTAAAAACAAACTAGCAAAAAGAGAAATCAAGAAAGCAATCACATTTGCAATCTCAATAAAAAGAATAAAATACCAAGGAATAAATTTAACCAAGGAAAACTATAAGATGTTGAAAGAAATTGAAAGCACAAAGAAATGGAAAGATAGTTTGTGCTCATGGATTAGAAGAATTAACATTGTAAAAATGTCCATGTTACCTAAAGCAATCTGCAGATTCAATGCAATCCTTGACAAAATGCCAATGACATTTTCACAGAAACAGAACAAAAAGTCCTAAAATAATTATGGAACCATAAAAGACTCCCAAATAACAAAAGGAATCTTGAGAAAAAAGAACAAAGCTGTAGGTATCACACTTCATGATTTCAAATTATACTACAAAGCTATAGTAATCAAAAAAGCATAGTATTGGCAGAAAACAGGCAAACAGATCAATGTAACAGAATTGAGAGTCCAGAAATAAACCCACATATATATGGGCAATTAATTTACAACAAAGGAACAAAGAACATACAATGAAGAAAGGAAAGTATCTTCAAAAGTGTTGGGAAAATTGGACAGTGACATGCAAAAGAATGAAACTGGACCACTGTCTTACATCATACACAAAAATTAAAGTGGACTTACGATTTGAATGTAAGACTTCAAACCATAAAATTCCTAGAAGAAAACATAGGCAGTAACCTCATTGACATTGGTCTTAGCAAAGTTTTTGTGGATTTAGTCCAAAGGCAAGGGAAATAAAAGAGAAACAAATGGGTCTACATAAAACAGAAAAGCTTCTGCACAGTAAAGGAAATCATGATCAAAATAAAACACAACGTACCAAATGGGAGAAGATATTTGCAAATCACATATCTGATAATGGGTTAATATCCAAAATATTTTTAAAAACTCATACAACTCAACCACAAAGAAAAAAAAAACAAATAAAAAATGGGCAGAGGGCTTCCCTGGTGGTGCAGTTGTTGAGTCCGCCTGCCGATGCGGGAGACGCGGGTTCATGCCCTGGTCCAGGAAGATCACACATGCCACAGAGCAGCTAGGCCTGTGAGCCATGGTCGCTGAGCCTGTGCCTCTAGAGCCTGTGCTCCACAATGGGAGAGGCCACAACAGTGAGAGGTCCGCGTACAGCAAAAAAAAAAAAAAAAAAAGGGCAGAAAATCTGCATAGATATTTTTCCAAAGAAGACATACAGGTGGCCAACAGGTACATGAAAAGATGATTTACATCACGCGCTATCAGGGAAAGGAAAATAAAAAATACAATGAGATATCACCTCACACCTGTTATAATAGCTATTACTGAAAAGACAATAAATAACAAATGTTGGAGAGGACAAGGAGAAAAGGGAACGGTTTTACACTGTTGGTGGGAATGTAAATTGGTGCAGCCACTACGGAAAACAGTATGGAGATCCCTCAAAAAATTAAGAACAGGGCTTCCCTTGTGGCGCAGTGTTTGAGAGTCTGCCTGCCGATGCAGGGGACACGGGTTCGTGCCCCGGTCTGGGAAGATCCCACATGCCGTGGAGCAGCTAGGCCCATGAGCCATGGCCATGGAGCCTGTGCGTCTGGAGCCTGTGCTCCACAATGGGAGAGGCCACAACAGTGAGAGGCCCGCATACAGCAAAAAAAAAAAAAAAAAAAAAATAGAACTACCATTTGACTCAGCTATCCCACTTCTGAGTATTTATCCAAAGAACACAAAAAAACTATTTCAAAATGTATATGATTCCCTATGTTCATCACAGCATTGCTTACAATGGCAAAAATATGGAAACAACTTAAGAGCCGTTCAATGAATAAGTGGATAAAGAAAATATGGTATTCATATACGTACACACACACTTAGACACACACACACACACACACACAAACAAGCACAATGGAATACTACTAAGCCATAAAAAAGATGAAATTTTACCATTTGCAACAACATTGATGGACCATGAGGGTATTATGCTAAGTGAAATAAGTCAGACTAAAACAAATACCATATGACTTCACTCTTATGTAGAATACATTAAAAAACAAAATAAACAAACAAACAAAAAAACACATAGATACAGAGAACCGATTGAGTATTACCAGAGCGGAAGGACAAAATGGGTAAAGAGGGTCAAATGTATGTGACACATGGAAATTATACTTTTTCTGGTGACCATACTGAAGTATGATATATTCAGAAGTCAAATTATAATTTTGTACACATGAAATTTACATAATGTTATAAACCAAAATTGCCTCAATTAAAAAAAAAAGGAAGGCAAACAAAATGAAAAGATAGTTGCAATATATATTTTATATATAAAAGTTTTAACACTGTTGTAAATCAATTTAAAAAATCTCAAGAATAAAACAAGTAGTATTATTAGAGATAAGAGCACTTCATAAATATAAAAGGGTCAATATCTCAGGAAGGTACAATTATAAATGTCTATTCACATAATATTACAACTTGAAAGTACCTGAAGAAAAACTGACAGAACTAAAATGGAGAAATAGACAAAATAGACAAAATCATATTTATAATTGAAAACTTTACACATCTCTCAGCAAATTATAGAGCTTGACAAAATGTCAATGACGATATCGATTATACGAATGGCTCTACCTACCACCTTCATCTTTTTGACATTTATAGGACATAACAACTGCAGAATCAACATTCTTTTTCTTTTTCTTTTTTTTTTTTTTGCGGTACGCGGGCCTCTCACTGTTGTGGCCTCTCCCGTTGCGGAGCACAGGCTCTGGACACGCAGGCTCAGTGGCCATGGCTCACGGGCCTAGCCGCTCCGTGGCATGTGGAATCTTCCCGGACCAGGGCACGAACCCGTGTCCCCTGCATCAGCAGGCAGACTCTCAACAACTGCGCCCCCAGGGAAGCCCAGAATCAACATTCTTTTTAAGTGAATACAGAATTTCATGAAGATAGTACATGTGCTATGCCATTAAGAAGTCTCAATTTAAAAAAAATCGTCTGTTAAAATCTTACAGAATCTGTTCTTTATCTACATGGAGTTAAATAAGAAAATCAAGATAATAGTAGAAGAGGCATTGAGACAGTACTTTTGGAGGTAATTTGCTGTTGCAATGTAGCCAGAAAAGGATGTGGAATAAAAAGATTAGGGTTTTTTATGCTGATGGATAAAATCAGTTGGTGAGGGCAAACTTGATGATAGAAGGGAGGTCCTTAAGCAGGTGAATGGGACATGGGTTGACTTTATATAGGAGTAGACATAGTCTACTTGTAGAAATATGAGGGGATGCAGTTTATATATGTAAAGATGCTGAAAGACAGATAGACGGGATGGTGGCAATTTGTAGAAATTCACATTTTGTCATTAACAGAGAAGTTACCTGACTAGATTTGTGTTTTATAAAGCTATTTTAATTATAGTGTGGATAAAGTATTGTTGTAGGCAAGGCTGCAGGTAGCTATACCCACTGGGAGGTGGCTGTAACCCAAATAAGAGATGGTGATGGCATGAAATGGTTTAGAATTAGTGGTTATGTAAACAGATGATACATTTGAAAGATATTTGAAATGTAGAGGCAACAGGACTTGCCAAATGATAGAGACACAAATATAGGGAGAGAAGGACTCACAGGAACTGAGGAAAATGCCCAGAAGTTTAAGGCAAAAAGCATTAAGGTGGTATCATTTACAAAGATAAAATACTTAGGAAAGACCAAAGTTGGGAAAAGATGAGTTTAGATTTGGAAACGGTTAGGTAGATAGGTTTACAGTTCTGCTTATAGGTCTGGGATAAAGGTAGAGATTTAGCAAACATCAGCATACAGATTTTTACTACAGCCAGCCACAGGGTTTTTAAGGTCTCCAAGGAAAAGTGTAGAGAGTGAGAAAGGAAAGGAATGGAAAAAAGAAGATAATTGAAGGTCCACTGAAAAGACTTGATTTATTTAGTCATTTTGGGCCATGCACTTTTGGATAAGTAGATAATGACAATATATAAATATGCAAGGACTGGGGCTCCTAGCCAGATCAAAAAGTTTAATGGCAGTTGGTGAACAACAGAGCCAAAAATATTTGGAGGTTAGTGTCTGAAGCTGGGTTGTTTGAGTTTAGTATTTCAGAACTGGAGCACTTCCTAATGATGACAAGTTTCAAGAATGGTCATGGGAATTAGTGGGGGTTAAGGCAACTGGAAATGAGTAGGGCAAATATATGAGCATATAGACTATTGAATGACTTCCACCCTTGGATTAGAAATGCCAAGAATGCTGGCAGAACTTCAGATAGAGAAGAAAACTGGGTGTGTGGAGTCAAATATTCAGAGATTGGGGTGGAGACACAGTGAATTGGTTGATGAGACCAATAAGATGGAATAAAGATCTGTGTCCAATTTCCGAGGAAAATGTACTTTCACAGGAGAGTGGAGAAGTGATGGTATGGAAGTGTTAGTGTGAATTGAGCAGGACACCAAGCCCACTTCCTAACTTGGATATCTAGTCAATAATAAGAACTCAAGAAAAGAGAGTTAGTGTTCTGGTCTAGTATTTTCTCTATTTGTGTACTTTTTCATTTATGTTCTTATTAGTGTAAATACTATTATTGGCCATAAAATGAAGGACTATTTTCACCCAAGTGAAATGTAAAGAACTAATACTCTATGCTTGATTTATGAAATATAAATTGTTATAGAATGTATGCTTTACTAAATAACTTTGTAATTTCACACATAAAACAATTTAAAGACATTACACAGGGAAAAATTGTTGTTTAATAGATTTAGTTTAATAATTTTTATTCTATTCTATGGATTTTTTTATACTTGATTTTACCTTATTTTGTCCTTTAGAGGTACAGCAATGAAATAAGATTTCAATTGATTTTAAAGATCAAAACAATTTTCATTATGCAATAGAATGTCTCAAAAAATCATTTTCAAATACTTTTTGAAAAAGTCACATCAGATACCAATTGTTAAGATTTCCCATAGGTTAGCAATTTATATTTTAGTCCCCTCAAAAATTGGTTGATAAATATCAGTGAGATTGAGTATTTAATAAATATTAGTTCATTTAAATTATGACAAAATGGTTGTTTTTAAATCTAAAGGCAGGGAATTCCCTGGAGGTCCAGTGCTTCTGACTCTGCACGTCCACTGTAAGGCGCCCAGGTTCGATCCGAGTTGGAGGACTAAGGTCCCACAAGCTGAAGGGCATGTCCAAAATAAAAATTGTTTTAAATCTAAAGGAAAATGCACAGGGTTTTTGCCAAATCAAAATTGTGAAAAACTTCTCTTTCAAAGGGCACATATTTTTTGATGATAGATGAATATCCCGAGTTAAATTTCTCCTAAAATTAATAGGGACATTAGCAAATGAATCACAAATTCAGGTTTTCATCTTATTGGGTACACAATAAAGAACAAATGGAAAACAATTTGGATATACTATATGATAATAGAGTTACCAGGGATTCCATAGACATGGAATTATCCCATATTTATGTCAGAACCTTGCTATACTTTCTTCAATATCCTGGAGGCAAAAGTCTTTCACTGGGACCTTCACATCTTGTTCAGCTCTTTAAAGGACATGCCCTCTTTCAATCTAGAAAGTCTTCCCCCAGGACAAAAGCATGACTACCTCCCCAACAATGAGTATGGCTGCTATGCCTTCATCCTTACAGATTCTGCATTTAGGCTGAGCCCTTTTTTAGGTTGGATCTTGGATATGGACAATAAAATTTCTGGTCACATATTTTGGGTGCCAGCTCTAACCCTAATGAAGCTGAGGCCCAATTTGCTTTGCTTTCTCTCAGGGGAGGTCCCAGTATCTTCATAGCAGAAGAGTCATCGTCAATGCACATATTGTTATTTTGTCATTTGGGGAAATTCTTTACTTTGTCATATAGTTACATAATTCGATCTACCAGTTGGGACCAGAGGCTAAGTATATCTTTGACAGAGCTATCACTTGACAGCTCATTGCCATATAAAATTAGTTACAGTGACAGCAGTTCTTCCTCTGATGTTCCCTTGTCACACCCTACATTAAGAGTTAAATGTAAATGATTTTCTACTGTTAAAGTTTGAGACAAATGGTAGGTGTTTCTATAGAAAATATGGTTAGGTTATAATCAAATAAAAACTGTTAATTTTTTTCTGATGTTTAAGAGCCATCTTGAACTTTGCAACATTTTAATTCAGATTCCATATGTATTTGTTTCTCTACCCTCTTTCTGTTCCGTCATTTCTGTCTTCCAGCTTCCAGGACAAGAATGCAAACCACACTTAACTGATTTTTACTCCAACTTCCCTGGTTGCGTTGTTGGTTTTTATTATCTTATACCCATACTCTGAAGATAGATGTTCTGTATCCTGAGATGCTCCTGTTTTTACGCATTTATTGCATATTTCACTGGTATCTCAAAAGTAATATATATAAAACTAAAATCTTGGTTTTATCACCCAAATCTGAATTCTGATTGTACTTAGAGTAAATCTCCTAACCATGGCTTACAAGAAGGTGTGTTATCTCTCTACTGCCACCTCTCCCTTCATTTCCTACCAACCCTCCCTGTGCTCCATATGTTCTAGCAATAGTAATTTTTACTCATTTCTTGAGTATAGAAAGCACATTCACACTGCAGGATGCTGTCCATCCTGGCCTCTTTGCCTGTCATGCTCTTCTTTCACATCTCAGATTAAGTATTTTGTCTTCAGAGAGCCCATTTCCAACCACTGCTCCAAAGTTATCATCTCCCATGTCCATTATTCTCTATCTCAGCATTTTGGTTGTTTGCTTTTTATTAGCACTATTTAGTTTGAAATTGTTTTACCTGTAAAAATATAACTTCAGGAAAGTAGAAATCACATCCATATGTATATCCTAGTATCCCTATTACCTAGTGAATATGCAATAAATATTTGATGAATGATTATGTCTCAAGAATTTATTTTGTTGGGGCATTTCCTTTTACTCATATTTCAGCACTGTGGTGTTGGTGTCACTGGAATGTGTTCCCAATGGAACAAGTCTAGACTTGGAGCTGACCTCCCAGGAAGGCTCAAACATCTCTTGCCTAGGAGCAGCTTATTCCAACCTGTACTCTGCAACATACCCACAGGACCTGAGCAATTTGAATGCCCTTAATATCTCTGCTTTCAATTCTTTTTTTTTTTTTTTTGCTATATGTGTATCTCTTTAAATAGCATACTTACTTACCCCTCTATTTATTTGTTTGTTTCATTTAAAAGTGAAATCATGTCAATATTTATATAAATTGGCTAAGGAACTCTCTTCTTTCTGTTAGTGACATAATAATCTTGCATATAGGTAGGTCTCCACAGCTGTATTCCAGGAGGTTTTGGGTAAATTGACATCACAATCATACTTTCCCATAAATGTTATATTCTGTATGTGGTTGTTAAGCTCCCTGCCTAGTCTTCAAGATAGTTTTTAAAGCATATTGAATATGCTTAAAGTAAAATCTTAAGCTATGATTTTAAACAAGATGTTTCTTAAAATGTTTTCTATTCTATGAAATATAGGGCTCTGAGGTCAAATTTGGGTAGACAATTTAACATTTGTTCAAATGGTACTTTTCAGGTAGGGATATATAGCAGAATCACTCATGGTGTTTGTTTTTTGTTGTTGTTGTTGTTTTTCCCAGCTTTATCAAGGTACAATTGACAAAAATTGTAATATATTTAAAATGTACAATGTGATGACTTGATAGAGGTATACATTGTGAAAGTATTCTTGTAAGGCTTTTAAATTACACAAATGACTGGCTCCAATCTGAGACATTATAAATTAGTGAGTCTGGATCATGGCTATTGGTGTTTGTGTACTTTGAAAAGCTTGCAGATGATTCTAATACATATTTCTTAAGAACCAATACTCCAGGTAATTTACTATCCAGATTTTCCAAGAATTAAAGGAGATTTGGAGAGTGTGGGAGAGGAAAAGGTTAAGAGTTTTTGCTGTGTGAACATTAAAGCAATCCTCTTTCGGATCCTGGGATCACTTTTATTTTCTTGATCTCCTTCATATATTTGGAGCTTTGGTACCCTCTTCATATATATGAGACTGCTTGCCTTTTGTTTACCTGTAATATATTCCTGTATTTATGATAATAATGACTTTTCTTGTTTGTATGAGGACATTTTATAGCTTATCTTGGTTTACAATGAAATAGGCTTGAAGACAACGGGTAATAGAAAAGAACAAAAACTGTCCTGCAGTTTGTTTACAGTATGTCTCTTCCCCAGACCTCCTTGTCCATGATATTCCAATTTTGTCTGACCAAACAGCCAAATCATTTGTCACTGCTCATAAATCTGTTTGTATTCTTATCTACTTTCCTCTCCACACAAAAAGAGTGGTTGACCTGACACTGTTTGAAGTTCTGTTCTTTGGGTGGATTTCTCCTCACCACTGTCTTCAGGGCCACCCCTGAGTGGGGCTATGGTACAGTAACAGTACTTTCAAAAGATGTATAGTTTTCTGTGGCAGGCATGCACTTGTTTTAGAATGTTAGGTACTGCCCTGTGAGTGTCCTGCTGGGACTTGCCAGAGATTCCACACAGATTTATTTTTTCTAGAAGAATATAAATACTGTTTATTGGTTGCAATACTATGCTTTCATGCTATCTAGCATTCTTCTCTTCACCTATTATTTTTTATAATTTAATTTTTATTATATAATGGGATATAGTTGATTTACAATATGTGTTAGTTTCAGGTGTACAGCAAAGTGCTTCAGTTATACAAGTACGTATATCCATTCTTTTTCAGATTCTTTTCCTATATAGATTATTACAGAATACTGAGTAGAGTTCCCTGTGCTATACAGTAGGTCCTTGCTGATTATCTATTTTATATGAGGTAGTGTTTATATGTTAATCCCAAACTCCTAATTTATCCCTCCTCCCCACCTTTCCCCTTTGGTTCCATAAGTTTTGTTTTGAAGTATGTGAGTCTGTGTCTGTTTTGTAAATAAGTTCATTTTTTTATATTTAAAAATTTTTTCCTTTATTTATTTATTTTTTTGGCCCTGCTGTGTGGCTTGTGGGATCTTAGTTCCTTGATCAGAGATTGAACCTGAGCCCTAGGAGTGAAAACACAGAATCCTAACTACTGGACCACCAGGGAATTCCCATTTGTCTCATTTTTTTAGATTCCACATATAAGCGATATCATATGATACTTGTCTTTCTCTGTCTGACTTACTTCACTTAGTATGATAATCTCTAGATCTGTCCATGTTGCTGCAAATGGCATTATTTCATTCTTTTTTATGGCTGAGTAACATTCCATTGTATATATGTACCACATCTTCTTTCTCCATTCCTCTGTTGATGGACATATAGGTTGCTTCCATGTCTTGGATATTGTAAATGTACTGCAATGAACATTGTGGTGCATGTATCATTTTCTCCAAATATATGCCTAGAAGTTGGATTGCTGGATCATATGGTAGCTCTATTTTTAGATTTTTAAGGAATCTCTATACTGTTCTCCATAGTGCATCTATCAATTGATATTCCCACCAACAGTGTAGGAAGGTTTCCTTTTCTCCACACCATCTCCAACCTTTATTACTTGTAGATTTTTTAATAATGGCCATTCTGACTGTTGTGAGGTGATACCTCATTGTAGTTTTGATGTTCATTTCTCTAATAATTAGCAATGTTGAACATCTTTTCATGTGCTTTTTGGCCATCTGTATGTGTTCTTTGGAGAAATGCCTCTTTACATCTTCTGCCCATTATTTGATTGGGTTGTTTGTTTTGTTTTTCATATTGAGCTGCATAAGCTGTTTGTGTATTTTGGAGATTAAACCCTTGTTGGGTCGCTTCATTTGCAAATATTTTTCCCATTCTGTAGGTTGTCTTTTCATTTTGCTTCTGGTTTCCTGTTCAAAAAGTTTTAAATTTAATTAGGTCTCATTTGTTTTTATTTTCATTACTCTAGGAGGTGGATCAAAAAAGATCTTGCTTCAATTTATGTCAGAGAATATTCTGCCTATGTTTTCCTTTGGGAGTTTTATACTATCCAGTCTTACATTGAGGTCTTTGATCCATTTTATTTATGTGTATGGTATTAGAGAATGTTCTAATTTATTGTTTACATGTAGCTGTCTAATTTTCCCAGCATCACTTATTGAAGACACTGTCTTTTCTTCATTGTAAATTCTTGCCTCCTTTGTCATGGATTAATTGAACACAGGTGCATGGGTTTACTTCTACTCTTTTATTTTTTTCTGTCTTTTATTTTTAATTTTTTTAGACAGGTCATTTTTCAAATTTATTTATTTTATTTATTTTTTGGTACCCTGCATTGGCAGGTGGATTCTTAACAACTGCACCAGCATGGAAGTCCCACTTCTACTCTTTCTATCCTGTTCCACTGACCTATATTTCTATTTTGTGTCAGTACCATACAGTTTTGATGACTGTAGTTGTCTAGTATAGTCTGAAGCCAGGGAGCCTGATTTCTCCAGCTCCATTTTTCATTCTCAGGATTGTTTTGGCTATTTGGGGTCTTTTGTGTTTCTGTACAAATTGTAAAATTTTTGTTCTAGTTCTGTGAAAAATGCCATTGGTAATTTGATAGGGATTGCATTGAATCTGTAGATTGCCTTGGATAATATAGTCATTTTGACAATATTGATTCTTCCAATCCAGGAACATGGTGTATCTCTCCATCTGTCACTGTAATCTTTGATTTTTTTCATCAGTGCCATATTGTTTTCACAGTACAGGTCTTTTGTCTCCTTAGGTAGGTTTATTCCTAGGTATTTTATTCTTTTTGATACAATGGTAAATGGGATTGTTTCCTTGATTTCCCTCTCTGATTTCTCATTGTTAGTGTATAGGAATGCAAGATATTTCTGTGTATTAATTTTGTATAATTCAACTTTACCAAATTCATTGATGAACTCTGCTAGTTTTTTAGTAACGTATTTAGGATCTTCTATGTATGGTATCATGTCATCAGAAAACAGTGACAGTTTTACTTTTCCAATTTGGATTCCTTTTATTTCTTTTTCTTCTCTGATTGCCATGGCTAGCACTTCCAAAACTATGTTTAATAAAAGTGGTAAGTGTGGACATCCTTGTTTTGCTCCTGATCTTAGAGGAAATGTTTTCAGCTTTTCACCTTTGAGAATGTTGTTAGTTGTGAGTTTGTCATATATGGCCTTTATTATGATAAGGTACATTCCCTCTATGCCCACTTTCTGGAGAGCTTCCATCTTGTCAAAAGCTTTGTCAAAAGCTTTTCCTGCATCTATGGAGCTAATGGTATGGTTTTTATTCTTCAGTTTGTTGATGTGGTGTATCACACTGATTGATTTGTGGATATTGAAAAATCCTTGCATTCCTGTGGTAAATCCCACTTGATCATAGTATATGACCCTTTTAATATATTTGGGTTGATATTATTTTGTTGAGGATTTTTGCATTTATATTCATCAGTGACATTCATCTCTAATGTTCTCTTTTTTTTGTGGTATCTTTGCCTGGTTTTGGTATCAGGGTGATGAGGGCCTCATAGAATTCCTTTGCAATTTTTTGGGAGAGTTTCAGAAAAATAGCTGTTAATTCTTCTCCAAATGTTTGGTAGAGTTCTCCTGTGAAGCCATCTGGTCCTGGACTTTTGTTTGTTGGAAGTTTTTAAATCACAGTTTCAATTTCAGTACTTGTGGTTGGTCAGTTCATATTTTCTATTTCTTCCTTGTTCAGTCTTGGGAGATTGAACCTTTCTAAGAATTTGTCCATTTCATCTAAGTTGTCCATTTTATTGGCATATAGTTGCTTGTAGTAGTCTCTTATGATCCTTTGTATTTCTTCGGTGTCAGTTGTAACTTCTCATTTCTAATTCTGTTAATTTGAGTCCTCTCCCTTTTTTTTCTTGATGAGTCTGGCTAAAAGTTTATCAGTTTTGTTTATCTTCTCAAAGAACCAGCTTTTAGTTTCATTGATTTTTTCTCTTGTCCTGTTCGTCGCTATTTCATTTATTTCTTCTCTGATCCTTATGATTTCTTTCCTTCTACTAACTTTGGGTTTTGCTGTTCTTCTTTTTCTAGTTGCTTTAGGTGTAAGGTCAGGTTGTTTATTTGAGATTTTTCTTGTTTTCTGAGGTAAGATTGTATTGTTTCCTGCTTAGAACTGCTTTTTCTGGACCCATAGGTTATGGATCATTGTATATTCTTTTCCATTTGTATCTCTATATATTTTTATTTCCTCTTTTACTTCTTCAGTTATCCATTGGTTGTTTAGAAACATATTGTTTAAACTTTATGTGTTTGTGTTTCTTTCAGTTTTTTTTCTTGTAGTTGAATTCTAATCTCATAGCATTGTGGTCAGAAAAGATGCTTTATATAATTTCAATTTTCTTAAATTCTCAGAGGCTCACTTTGTGGCTAAGAATGTGATCTATCCTGGAGAATGTTCCATGTGCACTTGAAAAGAATGTGTATTCTGCTGCTTTTGGATGGAATGCTCTGTAAATACCAATTAAGTCATTCTGGTCTAATGTGTCATTTAATTCGTGTGTTTCCTTATTGATTTTCTGTTTGGATGATCTCTCCATTGATATAAGTGGGGTTTTAAACTTTCCCACTATTATTGTGTTACTGTCAATTTCTTCTTTTATGGCTGTTAGCATTTGCCTTATATATTAAGGTGATTTATGTTGGGTGCTTGTATATTTACAATTGTTATGTCTTCTCAGATTGATCATTATGTAGTGTCTTTCTTTGTCTCTTGTAACCATGTTTATTTTTTAGTCTGTTTTGTCTGATATGAGTATTTCTACTCCAGCTTTCTTTCGATTTCCATTTGCATGGAATACCTTTTTCCATTCCCTCACTTTATGTCTGTATGTGTCTCTGGATCTAAAGTGGGTCTCTTGTAGACATCATATATATGGGTCTTGTTTCTGTATCCATTCAGCTAGACTATGTCTTGGTTGGACTATTTAATCCATTTACATTTAAGCTGATTATTGATATGTATGTTCTTATTGCCATTTTGTTAATTGTTTAGGATTTGTTTTCATAGGTCCTTTTTTCTTCCCTTCCTCTTTTGTTCTCTTCTCTTGTGATTTGATGATTATCTTTTTTTTTTTTTTTTTTTCTTTTTGCAGTACACGGGCCTCTCACTGCTGTGGCCTCTTCTGTTGTGGAGCACAGGCTTCGGACGCACAGGCTCAGCGACCATGGCTCACGGGTCCAGCCTCTCCATGACACGTGGGATCCTCCCAGACCAGGGCACAAACCTGTGTCCCCTGCATTGGCAGGCAGACTCCCAACCACTGCGCCACCAGGGAAGCCCCTGATGACTATCTTTTGTGTGGTGTTTGGATTGCTTTTTTGTTTTTGTGTGGCCATCTATTGTAGAGTTTTGCTTTGTGGTTCCTACAAGGTTTTGATATAGCAGTCTATATATATATATTCACGACTGTTGTAAGTTGCTGGTCTCTTAATTTCGAATACATGTCCAATATCCTGCATTTGTACTCTCCTCATGATTGTTGGCTTTGATATCATATTTGTTTATAGATGATTTCCTACCTTTACTGTATGTTTGCCTCTACTGGTGAGTTTTTCCATTCATAATTTTCTTGTTTCTAGTTGTGGGCTTTTCTTTTCCACCTAGAGAAGTTCCTTTAATATTTGTTGTAAACCTGATTTGGTTGTGGTGAATTCTCTTAGCTTTTGCCCTTGTGTAAAGCTTTTGATTTCTCCATCAAATCTAAACAAGAGCCTTGCTGGGTAGAGTATTCTTAGTTGTAGGCTTTTCCCTTTCATCACTGTATCATGCCACTACCTTCTGGCCTGCAGAGTTTCTGCTGAAAATCAGCTGATAACCTTATAAGGATTCCCCTCTATCTTATTTGTTGCTTTTCTCCTGTTGCTTTTAATATTTTCTCTTTGTCTTTCACTTTTGTCAATTTGATTAATATGTGTCTCAGTGTGTTCCTCTTTGGAATTATCCTGTATGAGACTCTATGCTTCCTGGACTTGAGTGTTTCCTTTCCTATGTTAGGGAAGTTTTTGGTTATTATCTCTTCAAATATATTCTCAGACCCTTTCTCTCTTCTCCTGGGACCCCTATAATGTGAATGTTGGTGTGCTTAATGTTGTCCCAGAGGTCTCTGAGGCTGTCCTCATTTCTTTTCATTCTTTTTTCTTTATTCTGTTCCATGGCAGTGATTTCCAACAATATGTCTTCTGGCTCACTTATTTGTTTTTCTGCCTCATTTATTCTGTTATTGATTCCTTCTAGTATATTTTTCATTTCAGTTATTGTATTGTTCACCTCTGTTTGTTTGCTTTTTAAATCTTCTAGCTCTATTTTAAACTTTTTTTTTTTTTTGTATCTTCTCAGTCTGTGCCTCCATTCTTTTTCTAAGATCTTGGATCATCTTTACTATCATTGTTCTGAATTCTTTTTCAGCATATTACCTATCTCCACTTCTTTTAATTGTTCTTCTGGGGTTTTATATCATTCCTTCATCTGGAACATATTTCTCTGCTGTCTCATTTTGTCTAACTTTCAGTGTTTGTGTTCTCCATTCCTCAGGATTCAGGATTGTAGTTCTTGCTTGTGGTTTCTGGCCCCTGGTGTGTGAGCTTTGTCCAAGGGCTTATTCAGGCTTCCTGGTGGGAGGGACTGGTGCCTGCCTATTGGTGTGTGGAGGAGGATCTTGTCCCTCAGGTGGGCAAAACTGTGTCAAGGGGTGTGCCTGGATTTGGCTGTGGGCTCAGGATGACTTTAGGAAACCTGTCTGTTGATGGGTGGGGCTGTGTTCCCAACCTGTTTGTTGTTTGGCCTGAGGCATCCCAGCACTGGAGCCTGCAGATTGTTGGGTGGAACCAGGTCTCAGGGGCAAGATGGTGACCTCTAGGAGAGATCACACTTTGGAATATTCCCTCGGGGCCTCTGCCACCAGTTTCCTTGCCTCAGCAGTGGGCTATAGCTGGCACCCTTCTCCACAGGATATCCTCCAAAGCCCACAGGTATGTCTGGCTCAGGCTCCTATGGAGTCACTGCTTTGCCCTGAGTCCTTGTGCATGTGGAACCTCATGTGCATTCTCCAAGAGTGGAGTCTCTATTTTCCCCAATCCTGTGAATCTCCTGAATTTCAACCTGCTGGTCTTCAAAGCCAAATGCTCTGGGGGTTCCTCCTTTCATTGCCAGACCCCCAGGTTAGGAGCCCTGACTTGGGGATCATAAGTCTCACTCCCTTGAAAAAACCTCTGTATATAATTATTTTCCAGTTTGTGAGTTGCCCACCTGGTGGGTATGGGATTTGAGTATATCACAAAATCACCCCTCCTACCATCTTTTTGTGGCTTCTTCTTTGTCTTTGGATATAGAATATCATTTTTTGGTAGGTTCCAGTAGTCTTTTTTGTCAATGGTTGTTCAGCAGTTAGTTGTGCTTTTGGTGTTTTTGTGAGAGGAGGTTAGTTCAAGTACTTCTGCTCTGCCATCTTGTCTCTGATTCCATGTATCTGAGGTCACACAGAATTTTTATACCTCTATATATTGACTCTGCTGGAATATGACTTAAATATATGGGTAGCTTGGACATGCTTCCATACTCTTTTTTGCCCCATTCAAAAGTGACCTTCTGCAACACCTAACAAAATAGATCAGAAGAGGTCTACCAAATACTTCTTTCTTTTTGGTGAGTGAGATAAGGTGTAACGACTTGTTTTTTACATGGGAAGTATGCCCCAGACTGGGGAACTCCTGAAATCTTTACTGATTTAACAGCTATCTCCTGTCCTCTGGAACATTTATCTGACCAGGTATCCAGAGTGCATGTCACTTCCTGCTCATCAAGTACAATTCACATGATACAATTAATATCATGGGCTATCTGATGTTCTGTGAAGTATCCAGATAATTTAGGTCCTCTTTCACTACCTTGTGACAGAAGGTTAAAATTATCTCTTGGACAAAACAACAATAAAATATATATGTTATACATCACATGTGAAAGTAATGTTTTCTGATCTTCCTAATGGATATGGAAAAGGATGCATTTGCTGGATGAATAGCTCCACACCTTATACCTAGGCAATATGAATCCATTCTAGTAAAGATATCACATCTGCTATATCAACTGCTTTAGGGCTATCATGAAGCTGAGTTTTTAGCAGTCCATTTTCATTCACCATGATCTATCTCTTTAATTTTTTTTTATTTTTACATTTCCATGGGACAGATTTATGAAATAAATAAGATATGATGACGACCACCACCCCTGCCTCTCAGAGGGTAAAACTAAGCTCTGCAACTAACTCCAGGATTTGATATGTATTTTTTTTATTTACTAATTTGGTCTGTTTCAGGAACTTCCACTTATCTTTTCCTACAACAATAATCCTTAAACCACTAGCCAAAGAATCAATGTGAAGGTTCTGACAGCTGCTGTGAATGTTCATTTCAAAAATACATTCAAGAGCTTGGAAAATGACCACGAAGTGGGCCCATGGACCCAGTGAAAAACTGTGAGATAAACCTTGGCCAAGACTCCATTTATTTTCTGATCCCATAATATCATTATCAGCTAAAATCCTATAACCATATGCTCTTAAAAAATATAAGTATTCTCCTTAACACTTCCTTGGTTATGGGGCGTCTTTGGTGATGGACTGGGGGAGATCACTTCTGTATACGTTTGCCAAAGTATTGCAGAGTATTCTTCAAAGACATCTGGCTCTCTTCCAGTCAATGCAGTCTTCATCTGAGAACTGGTACAGGTTTGAGAACTGGGCAGTAAACTGATTTTCTATTGGGGAAGCTGATCAGCCTTCTGTTCATTCATTCTTGATCTCTGTTGATTTATATTAAGCAATACTCTTGGTGACTGCTCATTTATATTTTCTCTAGGAACGTCATGCTCTCTGAGCCATCTCCATAGATCTGTATGTCAGGTCCAGCCCTGGCTATCATTAAGATAATTTTGTCTGCAACAGTAATTACTCTCACATTTTCTCTGACAATTAAGTGATGTCATATGTCCTCTGATATTCTGGGAAGCTATTGTCCCCATTAATAGCAGGGAGACCAGTTCTGCAACTTTATCTTTACACTACAGATTTCTCAAAAATATTGGTGCCTCCCTCACAAAGACATTCATTACTGCCTTGATAAATAGAATGTCTTCTGGATGCTCCTGAGAACAGCATCAGGTTCAGAGTCTTTCACTCTTTTATAATGGATCCACTCTAGCACACCAAATTCTCTGAGCCTTTTCATTCTTGCTTCCACAGTTCTGAAATCTCTTCTGTATTTAATGTAGGCCATTGCCTTCTCTGATCTTCTAGTGGAGCTTCTAGTTATTAAAATGTCTCTAAGGGCCATTGTCAGGGAATTAAATTGAGTCATGGGAGAATGACCTATTTCTGACAGAATTTCTTCTATCCCGTTTAACATTCTACTCAGCACTCTCAGGATACATTTCCAGGTAAGCTCCTGCAAAACTACTGCAAAACTCATTAGATCTTACAACTCCTTCATAATAAAATTACTTTCTCCCTTAGTAGGCTCAGCAGTTCATCTATTGTCAGGCTATTTGACCCTCAGGAGGTTTGACCCTCACGATTGGTCTGGCAGACAGAAGAAGAGGTGCAACATTATAGATGGAAAGCATTGTCTTATAAGACACCTGCTTTGAGGCCTTTTCATAGTTTTTAAACAAGAGGAGATGCTCTTAATTCTGTCAAGGGGAAGTGGGGGTATTTCTGCTAGCTCATAAGACTCAAGATAACTAAAGTTGCCCGTTTCTTCACTGAAGCTATACAAGTATCCACATCTCAAATTTCAAGGTTCCAGTCTTTTCTAATAAGTCTTAACTTTGGCATATGAGCATTGCTTAGGTGAAAATTCAGCTGATGTTCTGTTACTTTTACAATTAATTCCTATGATTATTTAGCCTTCCAACTGCAGTGGATGACAGTCTCTTTAAACCATGCCAAGGAGGCACTCTGACTCCCAGAATTTGCTTTAACTTGTTGATTAACTGATTGGAGCCTGTCATTCCTCTCTAATGCATTAGTAGCTCTCAGCCATATCCACTCAACTGCACACTAATTTTAGAGTTACTTTTCCCCCTGTAGCTATCAAACACCAAAGACACGAAATAAGCTAGTGCATCTGTAACCTGCATCCTGTCCTAGATCACTACAGTGAAAGTCTCAGAAATTATCCTGCTTCATCATGCTTCAAATGCCATCTGTGATCAGTAATGGGGCCCTCATTGATATTTGGCCAATGAGAAATTCAGTTTTAAAATCCTATCATCAGAGTCTACTCTCTAGACTCTCCTGTCACCAACAGTCTTAGGTCAGGTTTTTTACTCATGAAGCTTGGAAAAGGGATTCCTATGTGAGGCAGGGCTGTCAGGAAAAGCCTGTAAGGGAGTGAGGGAAGGAGGTCAGGATAAAGGAAGAAGCTAGGTAATGATATGGTTTCAAATATAGTTCAGCCTGATTTCAAAGGGGGTTCTGATGCATAATTTGCACTAACGAGATTGTTCTGTCCAGGAGCAAAGGAGATGTGCATCAGCCATGGGCTGCCCCAGGCAGAGGGTAGACACAGGACCACCTGTGTATCTTTGGACAAGTTGACTCATGCCTGTCAAGAACAGTTCTTCGAGAAGAGTTTCAGTGTGAGCCACTGTCACACTGTTAGGGATGGGTGCAGCAGCCAGATAAGGGAAGTCTAGTGGGAACATCCACAGCATCTGTAACACCCCATGGTAGAATATTGGGAGATAATGTAACATTAATAGCTTGACCTTTTGAGTTTTATAGACCTGCATTCATTTGGGCAAGATAATTAACCTTTCTGATTTTGTTCCCTCTACTGTAAAATGAGGATGATAACTCACCTTAAATTTGAAAGTATTAACTGAAGATGAATTTGTAAAGTAGCCAGTAGAATACTTGGCTTCTAATAGGTGCTAAATTAATGTTATGTTGACTAAGCAAGTAGAACTTGGCTATTTTACAAGGAAAAAAATGTATGTTTATCTAATTCTATTTGACATAGAAAGTTAATCTCTGACTCTTAATTACCTCAAAAAGAAAATGTGGCACTGTACCTCTTAGTTCAGTGCAAAATAAATGAAAAAAAAAATCAGACAAATGCAACATTGACATCACTTGTAGGAATAAAAGAGTGTAATATTTAGCCAAGATAAAGAAGCAGATATTACATATGCATTAATTAATGTGATTAATGTTCAAAGAAAGTGAGCTACTATTAGCATTTATTTTCAGCATACTACTCAGTAGTTTTTGAAAAGATTATTGGTGGAAAAGTGTGCATGATATAAAATTCCTCATGTGCATATAAATTTCTCTACAAAGTTCAGGATGTCACTTTGTTTCACTAGTTGTTCTTTGGGCACCTTAGTGTGAGTGCCTTAATTTAGGTTCAGGTTTTCAGTCAAATGATCTTTTCTATAGAACAACTGAGCATTGTCAACTACTGCTATTAGCCCAGCATTAGCTATACATAAGCAATCCATTAAATTGCAAGACAGTGGATGTATACAAGGACTGTTTCTTAGTTCTTTTTTCCTCACCTGTTTTCCTTAATTCAATTTCATTTCATCTCTCAAAGACTGCTTTTTTTTTTCTTTTTTCGGTACACAGGCCTTTCACTGTTGTGGCCTCTCCCGTTGCAGAGCACAGGCTCCGGACGCGCAGGCTCAGCGGCCATGGCTCACTGGCCCAGCCATTCTGCGGTATGTGGGATTTCCCAGACCGGGGCACGAACCCGTGTCCCCTACATCGGCAGGAGGACCCTCAACCACTGCGCCACCAGGGAAGCCCTCAAAGACTGCTTTTTATCTGCTAATTCTTATTTTCTAGTTCCCTTTGGTAGAAGGACCTTTGCAAATACTCTCTGTACTTGAATTTCTTCATCTGATTATAAGATTACTTGCATATAGTGAACGACACTTATTTACCCAAGAGCTTTCGGATATCCTTTGTAACTGCCACTTGTGTCCCTCCAACACAATAACACACATGTTCACATTCACTGTGAACGTAATTCTTATTGTTAACCACTTCACTTTGAGGCTGTCCTCTAGGTAAGCATATTTATTTCGTATTTAAAATAAATACGAAATAAATATGCCACCAACTCTTAATTTAAAGTTATAGCATAATATGATGCAACAGAGCAATCATAAAGTTAACCTGCAACATGAAATTATTTTCGAAAGACATTGGTCCTTAATTATAATTTAACCTATGTAACCTGTTCTACAAGAGGTGACATGTAAGGACTAATCTATTGAACCCATCAGCAAATGGGGTTAGGAACTGTATATATAGACAGTGCCTTTTCAAATACACATCTCTCTCAGGCATTCACCTTTTTTTATGTAAAAATTCTTTAGACAATAGCAACAATAAAAAATATAAGATATATGCAGTACACAGCATAATTAATGCACCATAATTTATATCAGTTTCTAAGAGCATTTAGAATTGTAATATGCTGTACAATAAGTCCCCTACATGCGAACCTTCAAATTGTAAACTTTCAAAGATGCGAATGTGCATTCACATGTTCAATCATGTAAGTTAATTCACGTGTCTGGCATACATTTTCATGTGTGTGCATTCTCTTCAAGTGGTTGTGATTTTGTGTACTTTACAGTACTCTATAGAGCACAGTGGTACAGTATGTTTATTTCGAGCCCAGGATGTCTGGAAGCAAGAGTAAAAGCTGTGATGAGGTAGCTGGTACTGCTAAGAATCACCAAGCTATAACGATGGAAACAAAAGTGAAAATCATTCAGAGATTGGAGAGAGGCAAAACGATAGTAGATATTGCTCACTCCTATAACACGAATCATTCAACCATCAGCATGATTCTAAAGAAAAAGGACAAGATCATGGAATATGTGAAGTCTGCTGTGCTGGTGATGTCGACAATAATATCAAAGAAGCGTGGAAAAGTAATGGAAGAGATGGAGAAACTTCTCCGTGTGCGGAGTCCCGCTCAGCTTCATGCTAATTCAAGAGAATGCTAAAAGCCTTTATGAAGACTTGAAGAAGAAACACAGTGAAGAATCAGAGGGTGCATCTTTTAATGCCAGCCATGGCTGCTTTCATTGGTTCAAGCCTAGGGCCAACCTTCATAACATAAAAGTAAGTGGCAAAAAAAAAAAAAACGGTACCTGCCTGGGAATTTCCTGAAATGCTTCGGGAAATTATTAATGATGGTGTGTAGTTTTTTAAATTAATTTTTATTGGAGTATAGTTGCTTTACAATGTTGTGTTTCTACTGTAAAGCAAAGTGAATCAGCTATACGTATACATATATCCCCTCTTTTTGGATTTCCCTCCCATTTAGGTCACCACAGCACATTGAGTAGAGTTCCCTGTGCTATGCAGTAGGCTCTTATTAGTTATCTATTTTATACATAGTATCAATAGTGTATATATGTCAATCCCAATCTCCCTTTTCCTTCCACCCCTTTCCCCCTTGGTATCCATGTTTGTTCTCTATGTCTGTGTCTCTATTTCTGCTTTGCAAATAATAACATCTACACCATTTTTCTAGATTCTGCATGTATGCATTAATATACAATATTTGTTTTTCTCTTTCTGACTTACTTCATTCTGTATGACAGTCTCTAGGTCCATCCATGTCTCTACAAATGACCCAATTTCATTCCTTTTTATGGTTGAGCAATATTCCATTGTATATATGGAATCTTGTAGTTTTGATTTGCATTTCTCTAATAAGTAGTGATGTTGAGCATCTTTTCATGAGTTTGTTGACCATCTGTATGTCTTCTTTGGAGAAGTGTCTATTTAGGTCTTCCACCCATTTTTTGATTGGGTTGTTTTTTTTTTTTTTTTTGATATTGTGCTGCATGAGCTGTTTGTATATTTTGGAGATTAATCCTTTGTCAGTTGTTTGTTTGCAAATATTTTCCCCATTCTGAGTGTGTCTTTTCATCTTGTTTATGGTTTCCTTTGCTGTGCAAAGCTTTTAATTAGGTCTCATTTGTTTCTTTTTATTTTAATTTTCATTACTGTAGGAGGTGGGTCAAAAAATATCTTGCTGTGCTTTATGTCAAAGAGTGTTCTGGAAGGAGCATATTTACTCAAGCAGGTTTTTAATGTGGATGAGACAGGACTGTACTGGAAGAGGATGCCAGACCGAAGGAGGAAAGTTGAAGCCAGGCTATAAAGCAGCAGAGGATAGGTTAACTCTGTTGTTTGGTGGCAATGCTTCTGGTGATATGAAGCTGAAGCCTCTTGTAATTTATCATTCAGAGAACCCAAGAGCCCTTAAAAACATAGCCAAGGGCTCTCTTCCTCTTGTGTGGAAGAGTAACCCCAAGGCCTGGGGCACACAGGCCATTTTCCAGGACTGTTTTTCCACCACTTTATCCTGGCGGTAGAGAAATATTGCTTGGAGAAGGATGTCCCATTCAACATTCTTTTTCTGCTCAACAGTTCTCCAGGCCACCCCCCATTCATGAATGACATTCATTCCAGTGTCAAAGTAGTACATCTGCCATCGAATATTACATTACTCATCCAAACTATGGACCAGGGATTATAGCAACTTTCAAGAAATATTATTTGTGTCACACTTTTTTTCAGGCAGTAAAGGCGAGTGATGAATCAGGCACAACCTGTGACAGTTTTGGAAGGGCTATAACATCTACAAGGCCATCGAAAACATAGACTTTTCTTGGTGTGAGGTTATGACCGTCACCATGAATGGGGTTTGGAAGAACTTTTGCCCACAGTTTGTTCATAATTTTCATAGATTTAAGAAGGTGGATGAGGTCTTCAGCAACTTAGTGACCCTCAGTGAGAAGCTGGAGCTAGATCTGCAAGAGGATGACTTCATTGAACTCCTTGCTGTGCAACACAAGGAGCTTACTAATGAAGACCTGATGGAATTGGAGACCCAGAGAAAGGGTGAAGAGAGACAAGAGGAAGAAGTAACTGAAGAACCAAAGAGATACACGATGCTGGAAACAGCAAAGGGATTTTCTTTATTTGAAGAGGGACTGTTAGTTTTTGAGGCACAGGACCGGAATGTAGAACAGTACATGAAGGTTGCAACAGCTGTTCAGAATGCAATCCAGTGCTACCGTGTTATCTATGATGAGGAAAAAAGAGCTACCACCCAGATATCACTGGATCATTTTTTCAAGAGGATAGATAGAATTGAATCCAGCAAGGAACCAGAACCTGTGCCATCAACATCAGGCATGAGTGAAACTGCAGCTTGCCCTCCATCTCTTATTGATGATCCTTCAGCTCTATCATTTCCCACCTCCTCTTCCTCCTCCAGTCAGTAACTCTTCTTGCCTGTTCACTTGATGTCAGCCCCTGTATGCCAGATGTTGTACTATACTACTGTGCTTTTCAAGGTACTGTACTGTAAGATTTAAAATGTTTTATTTTTTGTTTGTTTTTTATGTATTATTTGTGTGAAAAGTATTATAAACCTATTACAATATGGTACTATTTAGCTGATTGGGTTAGTTGGGTACCTAGCCCAACTTTGTTGGACTTACAAACAAATTGGACTTATGAATGTGCTCTTGGAAAGGAACTCATTCGTATGTAGGGGACTTACTGCATACACATATGTGTGTGTGTGTGTGTGTGTGTATACACATATAACCTTGTCTCTGTTTATTGTGTAGATTAGGATATCCACTGCACTTAATGTTAATTTCATTATATTTGATGGTAATTAATAAATATGAAAGTATGAGATTATTTGAGATTATTATATTTGATGGTAATTAATAAATATGAAACTATGAAAGGAAATGGACAGATTTTAAGTTGCTCCTGGTTCCTGAAGTTTTCCTTCAAAAAAAATAGTGGAATGCAGAGTCCACACCATAGATGTGAAAAAATATCCACGCATGTTTACAGAGTGGTATTAAGTGGAAAAGAACAAATACATGGTGTTTGGACATGTGACATAGTTCTTAAGATAGGAGTTCCCACTAGAGAGCTTATGGCATAGGTACCCAGAATTTGGGATCCAATAAATTTGAAATGGTGAAAGTAGGTTTTACTTGCTATTTATTATCTTTTCTCATACCTCTCAAAGGCCAAAGACATTGCTTAAGTCCTAGAGAGGCTTCTCTGCAATTGTCCATGTTTGACATTACCTTCGATGAATTGATTCCTTTACTTTCTCACTATCCTTCAGCCCCTCCTATTGTTGTTTCCCTCCATATCCAGCTCATCATTACAAACACTTTTCATTGCCCAGTACCACAATCCTTAGATAATTTTTCTTGTCAAAACTCCAACTCTGGATGAATTTAGAACCCCTCTCCTTGGAACAGTATCCCCATTTTTTTCTGTGACATTTTCCTAACTCACTGGCCATTTTTATTAGCCTCTTTTGCTTGCTTTTCTTTCTCTACTAACTATAATTTGGTCCTGGGTCTCTTTCTCTTCTCTGTCTATATTCCTTTGCTATTCCATTCCCATATCTTATACAATCTTTTAAAAGTTTGAGGTACCAAAATGATATTTCTCATTGCATTTTTGACATGTTGACTTAAATGTCTCACAGGTCTCAAAATTCACAGGCTCAATTTTGTTTCCTGCCACCCAAATCTGTGTCCCTTTCTTCCTCTCATGCACACTATTCTTCCCATATAGTCCTCCAATTTCAGTAAATGACATTAATCTGGGGGGCTTAAAATAGAAAACAGTCATATTTGATATTTACTTTTCTTCATGCCCATATCAACCTATCAGAGAGTCATATTATTTTTATATCTGAAAGTATCTCAAATCTGGTTAGTCTAACTCTACCACCTCCTCTCCAGTTCAGGAATCTTATTTAGGCCAATGCAATAACCCTTATCTTTACTCTATACAGCCTTCCAATTCACTCTGCATATAGTACCAAGAATGTTCACACCTGCTATTATCTCTTCTCTAATTTCCCAGTGCCTCCAGGACAGATGGAAAAAAGAAGGAAGCTTTCCACCATGGGCTTATAAGCCTTTACAAGTTTGGTCTTTGCTCACCTCTCCAACCTTTACTGATGTCATTTCTCTTTCACTCACTATACTCCAACAAATTGTCTATTTTTCAATTTCTCAAGCAATCAAACTTATTACACACACTTTGCTCACATAGTCTTGTCTGAATAGAATTTGTTCTTTCAGCTCCTAATTTCCCTTCAGCTTTGAGCTCAACTGTACATGTTAGTAGATTCTTCCATTAACATTACTGAAAATAATGCCCTTTAACTTCTCCCCCTCAAAACAACATACACACACACACACATACACACACACACACACACATGCACACACATACATTTTTCACCTCTTTAAGAATCCTAGTTCCTTAACAGTTCTTATTTCAGTTTATTATTATGTGTTTCTTATTTTCTTGCTTTTTCTGTTTTTCTTACCAGAATTCTTGAGAGCAGGGAATTTGTCTTTTTGGCTATATATATCTTCATCACCTAGCAACTTGTGTGGCACATAGAAGGCACTAAATAAACAGCTTTGAGTAAATGGCAGAATGAGCTATCTGGACATAATTCATAAGAACCATTTGAAGAACTGAGATCACTTCAAATGTAGATAACGAACCTAGGAGAGTTGGACCTGCTGTGAGACACTTTTTAGAGTTATTGACCTCAAAAGTGTGGCCAGTGGAAACTGGGAGCATCATCAGCCTAGGGCCACCTTATTTCCAAAGATCAAATGTGACCAATTATCTGCCTCCTTTTTAATTTAAAAAAAAGTTAAATACTAGAGTGTGTAGATATTATTGGTCTTTCATCACATACTTCACTGAATTACAGAGAGGAACAATTTCTTACAGCAGAGCTAGGAATCAAATAAATGAGAGATAAGATAAATGGCAAATACCTCAACTATTAACATAGTCCATGGATTGATAGCTAGAGGATACACCCTGGTGAATTTTAGGCAAAAGATATTCCAGATGTTTGCCTATTTTTTTCAAATACATTTAGACTATTAACACTTAATTAAAATTTTCAGTATATTTTATTTATTTAAAGATATTTATTGAACATTTGCCATGGAGTAGGAATTTATTATACGTTAATGAACAAAACAAGACTTCCTGCCCTAGTGGTATTTATATTCTGAGGGTGAAAGCAAACAATAAACATAATGTACAAATGAAATATGCTAGAATATATTAAGTGCCATAGAAAAAGAAAACTTAGAGTAGTGCAAGGGGATTTGAGAATGTCATTGGTTTTGAGGAGGTGTAGTACATGTTCAATAGGATGGTCAGTGTGAGCCTCACTGAGAAAATATTATTTGGGAATAGCTTTGAAGGAGGTGAAGGGAGCTCTGCCAATATATCTGAGAGTTTAGTCCACCAGGCAGACAGCAGAGCCTAGGTGCAGAAGACACAGAAATCCTAAGGCAGGAGTGGGCTTAGCATTTCTAGGAGGAGCTAGGAGGCCAGTTGTTCCTGGAATGGAGTGAGATCATAGGTGTAAGGTGTAATTACTTTGGCTTTCATGCAATTGGGAGCTATTGCGTGATTTTGTATTTAATGAACATCCATTGTGTATGTTCTAATTTCTGTGGTTCTGCTGCCCAGTATTGGGCTTCTTAACTTGAGAAATAGCTATTGTCACTTTTGCCTTCACTTTTACAAGTTTGTAATTTAACACACCTGATAAGGGCATAGTTGTATGCTTAACTAATTTCCTGACTACAACTTCTGCTTGACAAAGGCCCTGAATTTTTTTCTTCATACTTGCCTTTTCACAGAAATATATTTGAAGCTTTATTTACCGAAATAAGTAAATACTCATGTACAGATTTCCAGTTTCATTTTTATCATTTACACTTATACTCACACAATTGTTCATAGCTCTATTGTTTATGAACTTTTCATTCAATAAATGTATTCAGCACCTGTTGTGTACCAAGTACTGTTAAATGTCTTGTCTACATGGGAGCACAGAACACCTTCAAAGCATAAATCTTCACCCTTCTTTGTTGCATGAGTCCAATGGCTGGCAACGATGTTTACACAATAGGAGAAATCCTAAAATATAGATCCTGGAGTTAAGTGATTCTCATAGAAATAAATGACATTATTTATAGAATTTATATAACCCCTATCTTTAAGATAATCTTAAACTACCTTAAAGATAGTTTAAGAGAGTCAGAAGGTATTTTAAAGAGTGAAAAATAGTAATAAAGCTTTTTTGAAAAAGCTTATATATTTGTATCTGTATATATATATATATATATATATATACACACACACATACATACATACATATACAAAATCTGTGTATACATAAAATCTATATATACACATAAAAATATTTCAAAGTTTCTTAGAAGAAACAAAACTCTTTGCTTTGGGAGTCTGTATTTAATCCACATATGGCTCTGATTTGTTCTGCTGCTCACAAGTTATGAGATTTTACTAATGCTGTCAAAATATTTCTCACATCACACAGACATAATAATGGAGAAACTCCAATGACTTTTGACAGCTGTATAATGGTTTCAAATAATATAGATTATGTTGGAGGTTTAAACTATTATTCAAATCAATAGCACTAATCTGATTTTTCTATTTCGGTTCTGCTTTTCATTGAAAGAAGACTGAGTATGTATGTGTCCTGTTTGCAGGAAATATTTTAAAATTGGCATAGCCATAATATGTGAATGTGTAAAGGGAGATTATTTACCTTAACACAATTTTACTCTTACCTCTTGTGTAACTATGCTGAGCACATAAGATTTGTATCTTCATAACAATGAAAATTGAAAACAGGCAAAGAAGGAAGGAGCGGAAAGAAAACATTGACATTTAACATAAAAATGTAGATTTAAAGTTTTATCAATACATTAATGATGATAACAGCATTTTTGATTTTTGATTTTGAGTTTTCATTTGGTATCATTTTCCTTCATCTAGAACTTCCTTTATTATTTCTTATAGTGTTGTTCTGCTAAGGATGAATGCTCTTAGATTTATTCATTTATTCATTTTGTTTCCCTCCATGCTTGCAAGATATTTTCACTGGATTTATAAATCTGGGTTGTCAGTTTTTCTTTTTACAACTTAATCATTTGCTCCGGTTTATTTTGGCCTTGATTTTTTTATAAAGAGAAATGTACATTTGTATTTTTTTTTTAATCTGTAGGTAATGTCTTTTGGGGGAATTGCTTTTAAGATTTTCTTGCCACTTTGGAGTTTCAACTGTTTTACTTTAGTAAGCTTCACAATAAATGTTTTTTGAATTTATACAGTTCAGGGCTTCCTAAGTTTACTGAAACTATAAATTTATATCTTCCAAAATATTTTGGAGGCTTCTTGCCACTATTTATTCAAAATTTTTTTCTGCTTTATTTTCTCTCTTCTCTCTTTATAGTGCTCCAGTGCATGAATGTTATGACTTCATACTATTTTACAAATCACTGAAGTTCTGTTCAGTTGTTCTCAATCTTTTTTCTCTGCTATTTTCAAACTGAATAACTTTTATCAATCTATCTTCAAGTCTGCTGACTCTTTTTTTTTTCACATTCAGTGGGCTACTACTCCTTAATGAGGATATATTTTTTAAAATTTTAGATATGATTTTTAGTTCTGTAATTTTCATTTATTTTTATATTTTTATTTCTCAACTGAGATTTTTATTTATTCACTACAATTATGTTTTCAAATACTTCTTGACAATGGTTTGATTTGCTGCTTTAAAATTCTTTCTGCTAATTTCAACATCTGTGATATTTTAGTGTCAACTATATTGTTTTTTAATCTGTGTACTAGTCATTTTTTTCTGTTCTTCATATGTCAATAATTTTGAACTGTACCTTCAATATTGTGAAGACTCTGGATTAAGTTGTGTTCCTCTCAAAATTATTGATTTTTTGCTCTAGCAGGCTGGACTGAAACTCCAAACTCAGTGTTTTCTGCAGTGAGCAGAAGCTGAGAGCTCTGTTTAAATATTTATAGTCTTATATGAGCTGCTTGTATCTGCCTTTGGCCTGGGTAGTTTAGAGTTCAGCTAGACATGGGAGTAGGGTTTATATGCAGAAAGAATCAGACAATCAACATTTACTGAACTCCCACTCTGATACTAAGAACAGGAAAAGAAAGGGGAAGTTATCTGTTGTGTATGATTTAACCTTGACCCAGATTTACCCAAACTGTTCTAATGGTACAGCATTCAGAAATATTTTTTTTAACTCCTATCCGAAAACTGCTACCTAGTGAGGCACTTCACGTTTTACTTTATACCTCCATTATTTGATGTTAAAATAGAATAGAACTTACCAAACATTAGAGTATTTGCCAAACATTGAAAGTGTTGAAAATATATTGAAAGGCCAACTAACAGTGTAAGTCAGTGTGACCTCTACGATTAATTTTTTTTTAATGTAAATGTGAATTATTCTGACTTTAACTCAGTTACTCAGGAAGCCAGCACATTCCTTGGGTTTCCAGTTTCCCTGTGCCATGTGAACAATGTTTGGCATCAGGTAAACACACTGACCATTCGGCATATGTTAGTATAGGGACAGATTCCTGCAGTCAAGAATGGTGTGGGAGAGTAGCTGCAGTTTCCAGTGATCTGTGAAGAAGTTAGATCAGTTAGCGAGCTTCAAGATCTCTCATGGTTGGGATGGGTGAAGCAGACACAGATGGCAGCACAACCAAGCCTGAGGACTAAGAGATGGAATGAAAAGCTGATGCCAAAAAAGGCTACAAGTTCATGGTTGACTCCACCTTTCAATGTTGTATAAAAATCTCAGCCTCTCCTCTCTAGTAAGCAGCATCAAAGCCTTCCCTGAGAAAAAAGGCCAAAGGAACTGTCCAGCTTTAGTATTTACCTCAACTGACTGTGGTTAGTCAGAAAGACTTTATGTTACCTGCTTTTGGTTGGAATGAGGACTTGAATTAGAGACTAATTTTCAGAGAAATCAAAAGTTACATTTGCACTCCTGAGTTCTTGGTGTGAAAGTATTTTACTTGCTGCATTAGTTTTACAAAGATCAATCTCTCTAAAAAAAAGAGGAAGATAAATTTGTAACTACTCCAAGACAGGAACCTATTACTCACACACAAAGTAACACATTAATGCTGACATATTTTTCCCATTTATTGCTTGGTACATGGTAACTACGCCTTATGTCAGCCTTCATACACTTTGTATTAAATTTCTCTTTCTCTCTCACACATGCACATACTCCTTACATTCCTATTTAACTGATGAAGAAATTAAAAATGTTATGTAAATTTATCAAATCCACATCATAAATGGTAGAAATAGTATGTATATTGTGAATTCAGGTCTATCTCCCTTCGAAGGATTTTGTTCTTCTCATTTATTATTGTGGCCTGAAAGAATTGATACTTCCTCATTTATTTTTCATCACTAACTGATGGTAAATGATTATAAAACTTTGAGCTTGAAGATGACTATCCTATAAAATATTTAATGTAAAAAAGCCTTGATGGTTTAGGTAATCTGTTAATATTAAACATAATAGTTTACTAAAAGATTGATATTTATTGAAGTCATGACATGGAAAAAGAGATTACAACAGAATTTTTATCTAGAGGAATAAGGCATTTCCTTGTAAATTTTTTATATTCAATTTTTAAAATTACAGCAATATCTTAGAATTCATGCTAGAGGGATTAAAAATTCAAAGGTTCAGCCATTTCAGTTGTCAAGATACCATACTATGTAGAATCAGAAACTTTAATAAGAAAAAAAAAATCATGGGATAAAATGGGAAGAAGCCAAGAGAAGGTGTAACTTGTGGAAGTATGTATGGTGGCTATTATCATATTCCATCTGCAGGATCCAAATCACTCCTGGACCTTGTCTTCCTATCATAAATAATATAAAATTACTTTTTGGGTCTGCTAAATCTTCTGCTATTTTTAGGAAGTATTTAGTTTTTTAAGAAAACTATGAAAAGAGCATGTATCCTAAAGTGTTCACTTTCTGAACATTAAAAATATCCTGTTAACATTGCTAATTATTTTTATTTATAAACATCTACACATTGTACAATTCACACATGGTGTTCACTATTGGGCTTTTCAGAATCAATATACTGAGTGGAAGTGACCTTAGTTTTTATTTTTGTTTTGTTTTGTTTTTGCTGTACGCGGGCCTCTCACTGTTGTGGCCTCTCCCGTTGCGGAGCACAGGCTCCGGACGCACAGGCTCAGAGGCCATGGCTCATGGGCCCAGCCGCTCCGTGGCATGTGGGATCTTCCCGGACCCGGGCACGAACCCACATCCCCTGCATCGGCAGGTGGACTGTCAACCACTGCGCCACCAGGGAAGCCCGTGACCTTAGTTTTTAAATAATCTTTCTAATTTCCATTTAGCAATATAACTGTCACATGAAAATTGATTCTCTGATTACAGAATCTTACTGTGGCTTATTTCAGCATCCTTCTATACTTCCAGTGATATAAATGATACAGAAATGTATGCTGTAGTCACTAACTTAATGGAAGTGTATGACTTGTATTTGGTGTTGATTTTTCTTGTTGAAGAAGGAACTATATAAATATATATGTTTCTATACTTTTCTTTCTGCTAATCATATTTTAAAAGACTAGTTCAGTAACTCTTTGTACCTATCTTCTAAATTATCAGAAAATCAGAGCACATAGTCAATTCTTCTATAGTTAAATTAATGTCTATTTCATTTAGGACAGATGACTTTCCAACCATTTTTAGACTTCTTTTTTTTTTAACTTTTTACTGGAGTGTAGTTGATTTACAATGTTGTGTTAGTTTCAGGTGTACAGCAAAGTGAATCAGTTAAACATATACATATATCCACTCTTCATTTTTGGATTATTTTCCCATATAAGCCATTACAGAGTATTGAGTAGAGTTCCCTGTGCTACACAGTAGGTTCTTATTAGCTACCTGTTTTATATATAGTAGTGTGTATATGTCAATCACAATCTTCCAATTTATCCCTCCCCACTTTATCCCCTGGTAACCATAAGTGTGTTTTCTACATCTGTGACTCTACTTCTGTCTGTAAATAAGTTCATTTGTACCATATTTTTAGATGCCACATATAAGCAATGTCATAGAATATTTGTCTTTCTCTGTCTGACTTACTTCACTCAGTATGACAATCTCTAGGTCCATCCATGTTGCTGCAAATGGCATTATTTTGTTCTTTTTTATGGCTGAGTAGTATTGCATTGTATATATGTACCACATTTTTAGCAAAGGAACCATAAACAAAACAAAAAGGCAACCCTCAAAATGGGAGAAAATATTTGCAAATGAAGCAACTGACAAGGAATTAATCTTCAAAATATACAAACAGCTCATGCAACTCAATAGCAAAAAAACAAACAACCCAATACAAAAATGGGCAGAAGATCTTAAAAGACATTTCTCCAAAGAAGACATACAGATTACCAAAAAGCACATGAAAAGATGCTTAACATCACTAATTATTAGAGAAATGCAAATCAAAACTTCAATGAGGTATCACCTCACACTGGTCAGAATGGCCATCATCAGAAAATCTACAAACAATGAATGCTGGAGAAGGAGTGGAGAAAAGGGAACCCTTCTACACTTGGTGGGAATGTAAATTGGTACAGCTACTATGGAGAACAGTATGGAGGTTCCTTCAAAAACTAAAAATAGAATGACCATATGACCCATAAATCCCACTCTTCGGCATATACACAGAGAAAATGGTAATTTGAAAAGATACATGCACCCTAATGTTCATTGCAAGACTATTTACAGTAGCTAGGACATGGAATCCACATTTTCAGTACTCTTTGGGTTTAGACATTTTATAAGTCCTCATAAGTATAGCTTATTTCAGTAACTGATTCTATATTGGCCTTTGTGTATAATATTTTCAAATAATAATGGTTCTAAAAGTTGAAAATATAAAATATTCATAATATTAGATAAATGAATAGCAGCAGATGTACTATTAACCAAATGTATAAAATGAAGAACAAGATCAATTAGTAGAGGTCCTATAGGAACACTCATAAAATTTTTAATTTGACTTTATGTCTAATTATATTTTATATTCTGGAAATATAGAAACAATCTCTTTTTAAATTTTACAGTACTCAGGGCTCACACTAAATATTTCATATTTTTAATACCAGTCATGTGCATAAATTATATTTACAATGCAATTATTTCTTTAAAATTGGATAGATTCATCTGGTGGCAAAAGTCAAAGAAAACAAAAACTCTACCCATGAAACAGATTTAATTGCATAAAATGAATTGGAACATTCACTTTTTGCTGTTTCATTAGTTGTCTTTATTTTCACTTCAATGTGTCTATTTATAAATATATTTGTCAACATTTATTGAAATCCAATTATTTGGCGAGAGCAAAGACAAGAAACAAGGTTACAAATTAATAAAGTAAAGCCAGTGGGTCACCTTTAGAAATGAGTGGTATGGTTGTTTTGAAGAGTAGCTGTTACTTGGCATTTTCACCTAGGGTTACTCAAGTCGCATTAGAAATAGGCAACCCATTTCAGTTGCAATATTTTCCACCTGCTTTTGTAGCCATGCCAACTCTTAATGCCTAACTTCAAGTCTTCCTACTCCTTTGTCCATAATATGCCCAGGAGCGTCGGAATCTCAGTTCTTCTAAGTATTGGTTCTAGGTTTGTGCTACTTAACCAAGCATACCATAAAGCCGCAGGCTGTCTATAAAAGGCACCCACATCAACACATTTAGCTCAATCAAGGAGTCTAAAAATCAGTATTCATAAATATGCTCTAGTGCTTACTATTAAACATGCACACATTTCTATTTATATCAGTCAAGTAAAAGCAATTTACTTCTATCTGTGGTTTTTAAAACATAATTTTAAGACAACAATCTAGTTCTACTTCTTGCAGTGTCACAGAATAGATACTCCCAATAAAATAACTGCTAAAGTATTCTTCTGAAAAGTTAAAACGTATCATGGGTAAATTACAAAAAAAATATATAAATTTTAATGCACTTTAAGTCTTGCTAAAATAAGTTAATTCTCATAGAATAAAATTATAAAAAAATAAAGTGAGGCAATATCAGAGGAGAGAAATCTAAGGATTAAGCTAGTAATAAAATTGTGAGAAATAAGAAGAGAAAGTGGCTATTCAATGGTGTGATGGAAAGAAAAGTCCAAAAGAGTTCAGAAATGTAGGGAGCTGAACTGACATTTTTCCATTAAGCTTGGGAAACTTGAGGAGACAAAAGTATTCCTAGGTTGGCGATATTCCCTGGAACTCAGAAAAGAAAATGCAAATTCACCTTTAAAAGACAGCATCCTAATAATATTCCATTATATATATGTGCCATATCTTCTTTATCTGTTCATCTGTCGATGGGCACTTAGGTTGCTCAGCCATAAATAGAAACAAAATTGAGTAATTTGTAGTGAGGTGGATGGACCTAGAGACTGTCATACAGAGGGAAGTAAGTCAGAAGAGAAAAACTACCGTATGCTAACACATATATATGGAATCTCAAAAAAAAAAAAAAAAAGGTTCTGAAGAACCTAAGGGCAGGACAGGAATAAAGACACAGATGTAGAGAATGGACTTGAGGACACGGTGAGGGGAAAGGGTAAGCTGGGATGAAGTGAGAGAGTGGCATAGACATATATACACTACCAAATGTAAAATAGATAGCTAGTAGGAAGGAGCCACATAGCACAGGGAGATCAGCTTGGTGCTTTGTGTCCACTTAGAGGAGTGGGATAGGGCGGGTGGGAGGGAGACAGAGAAGGGAGGACATATGGTGCTATATGCTTATGTATAACTGATTCACTTTGCTATACAGCAGAAACTAACACACCATTGTAAAGCAATTACACTCCAATAAAGATGTTAAATAATAAAATAAAATAGAATAAAATAAATGTTGGCATTCCCTTATCATCAAAAAAAAAAAAAAAGACAGCATCCTGAATTCAGGCCTAAAGCAACCTATATTAAATTTAAAAATTCAACTTTCATTGAAAAACAAAATCACCACGCATTTAAGGAAACAAGTCACCATTATTGAGATATAAGGAAACAATAACCATAGATTTATTCCTGAAATGATTTCAGAGATTGTAATGTCAGATTCAAGATGTAAACTTCTTTGACTGAAAGATTTAAAAGGATAAAAAGTTATATAAATTAGTTAAATACAGGGAACAGTAGAAAAACGTCTTGGTAGATTTGGAAAAAATCCCAATAGATATTTTAGAAATTTAAAATAATAATAATAATTATAGAAGTAAAAGCTCACGATGTGGATAAAAAGTAAGAGATAAATTTTAATAGAGAATTAATAAGTTATATTGTTCAGTTTCAGGAGGTAATAATTTTAAAATTTTTAGGGAAACACAAAAGATACAAACAGGGCTTCCCTGGTGGCACAGTGGTTGAGAGTCCACCTGCCGATGCAGGGGACACGGGTTCGTGGCTCGGTCTGGGAAGATCCCACATGCCGCGGAGCGGCTGGGCCCGTGAGCCATGGCCGCTGAGCCTTCGCGTCCGGAGCCTGTGCTCCGCAACGGGCGAGACCACAACAGTGAGAGGCCCGTGTACTGCAAAAAAAAAAAAAAAAAAAAAAGAGACACAAACAGACAGACACTTAGATCAATGGAATAGAATAGGGAACCCAGAAATAACCTCACACACTTATCGTCAATTAACCTACAATAAAGGAGGCAAGAATATTCAAAAGAGAAAATTATCTTCAATAAGTGGTGCTGGGAAAACTGGGCAGCTGTATATAAAAGAATAAAATTAGAACATTCTCTAACACCATATATGAAAATAAACTTAAAATGTATTAAAGACCTAAATGTAAGGTCAGAAACTGTAAAATTCCTAGAGGAAAACATAGGCAGAACACTTTGTAACATAAATCAGAGAAATATTTTTTTGGATCTTTCTTCTAAAGCAAAGGAAAGGAAAACAAAATAAACAAATGGAATCTAATTAAGCTTAAAAGCTTTTGCACAGCAAAAGGAAACCATCTACAAAAGCAAAAAGACAACCTAGTTAATTGGAGAAAATATTTGCAAATAAGATGACCAATAATGGGTTAATATCCAAAATATATAAACAGCTCATAGAACTCAATGACAGAAAAAAAAACAACAACCTGATTAAAAAATGGGCAGAAAACCTCAATAGACATTTTTTCAAAGAAGACATGCAGGTGGCCGACAAGCACATGAAAAGATGCTCAACATCGCTAATCATCAGGGAAAGGTAAACCAAATGTAAAATAGATACCTAGTAGGAAGCAGCCACATAGAACAGGGAGATCAGCTCGGTGCTTTGTGACCAGATACAGGGGTGGGATAGGGAGGGTGGGAGGGAGATGCAAGAGGGAGGAGATATGGGTATATATATATATATATATATATATATATATATATATATATATATATACCTGATTCACTTTGTTATAAAGCAGAAACTAACACACTATTGTAAAGCCAATAAAGATGTTAAAAACAAAAACACACACTGAGATATCACTTCATACCTGTCAGAATGGCTATCATAAAAAAGAATACAAATAACAAATGCTGACAAGGATGTGGAGAAAAGGAAATGTACACTTTTGGTGGAAATGGAAACTGGTGCAGCCACTGTGGAAAACAGTATGGAGGTTTCTCAAAAAACTAAAAATAGAACTACCATATGACCCAGAAGTTCCACTCCTGGGTATATATTTGAAAAACACAACACTAATTCAAAAAGATACATGTACCCCATTGTTCATAGTAGCATTATTTACCAATTGTCAAGATATGGAAGCAACCTAGTGTCCATCAACAGGTATGTGGACAAAGAAGATGTGGTATATATATACAAATACAATACTACAATACTATTCAGCTATATAAAAGAATGAAAAAAATTCCAGTTGTAACAACATGGATGGATTTGGAGGGCATTATGCTTAGTGAAATGTCAGACAGAGAATGACAGATATTGTATGATATCACTTATATGTGGAATCTAAAAATACACCATACTAGTGAATATAACAAAAAAGAAGCAAGCTCACAAATACAGAGAACAATCTAATGGTTACCAGTGGGGAGAGGGAAGGGAGGAGGCACAATATAGGGGTAGGGAACTAAGAAGTACAAACTATTATCTATAAAATAATCTAAAGGATATATCATACAACACAGGGAATATAGCCAATATGTTATAATAACTATAAATGGAGTATAACCTTTAACAATTATGAATCACTATACTGTATGCCTATAACTTATATAATGTTGTACATCAACTATACTTCAATTAAAAAAAAAAAAAAAGCATGGGCTGAGGGTAGAGATCTCAAAAGCATAATGGATACCAAAGAATAGTAGGCTAAAAACCTCTAAATTTCCAGGAAAAATTAATTTCAACTTTAGAACTTATACCTATCAAAAATATCTTTTACAGATCAGGGCCAAATAAGGACATTTTCAGACACATCAAATTCGGTACATGGTCACCGAAGGAACTCTTAAAGGATGTATTTTAGGAGGAAGTGAAATAATCCCAGACTCCAGGTTTAAGATGAAAGAACTCATAGGCAAATAATCTGTATAAAATTCATGTAAATAAAATATTATCTGTATAAAGTTATAATAATCATTATTGGAATAATAATCTTCAACTAAATATACAGGGATAAAAACAAAATAAACAAGAGTATGTAAGATGAAGGTTGAATAGGTTTAAAGTGTTTGAAAATCCTTTTAGTTATTTGTGAGGGTTTAAGATACTGATTAAACTCAATGAATAGAGATTATTACATCTTCATTAAGAAAGAACAAATTATAGAGAAGGTTTTGGGATTTCTCAGTTCTCAAAGTTTGTGAATCTTTCCTTTAATTCCCATTCCAGTTCATGGGGTACCAGATTTTCTCAAAAAGACCCAATTAATATTTAATCAAAATGGTGAGGCTCTCTATTCAGTGTAAGTTAAGAGACTATAGGATATCACTTCACTGTCTACTATTGGCTACCTCAGCTACCTTATCATTAAAATAGAAAATTCTCTGGTAGTAGTTCATGTCTTGAACTGAAAACTTAGAAATGTTATTTTCTAATCCCCCTTTGCCTCTACATTGAAAAGTGGAGTCCTGTCCCCCAATATTTTAGAATTTTGTTTAAATATAAATAAAATTTAGATTATGTATTGCCAAAGCATAACAGTGTCCAGTGTCCACTCTCCATCTTATAATTATTATAATGGACTTTGTCTTTTTCCAAGCGAGATTAAATTTCTGTTGCTACTGCTCACTCTTCTAAAATTCCTAATATATTTTCATGTAAACATCATTTCTATATACTGTCATTAAATCATTTAAAAAAATATTAAGCAAATTCTCTGCACTAGAATTAGGCTATCAGTTTATATTATTTTTGTTTTTACTTTTTCAATATTCTAATATGTGATTTTGAAACTTTTCTTAAAAGGTATCATGAAATAATGAAATGGCTATTTGTAAGTCATTTCTCCAACGTCTTTAGTCTCAGGTTTTCAAATTGTAGTTTCAACTTCACATATGTTGTTTAGTGCCTTCATTGCATCCCATGTCTTTAAATGTTATCTTTATGCTGATAAACAAATAAGGACCAAAGCAAATTTCCCTCTCCTACAAGTCCTGTACTCCTTTCTTCTCCACTTTGGTAGTCAGCATTGTGCCATCATCTTACTTGCTCCAGCCAAAGCATAGGAGTTATTCATGTATTCCTCTTTTTGCTTTACTTTTGCCTCCATTAGCAAGTCCTATGAAATATATGTTCAATGTCCTCGATATTTTCATTTCTTTTCATCTCCATTATGACTACCATTGTGAAAGTCACTATCACCTCTCACCCATGTCACTGTAATAGCCTCCTAGTTTTTTCTCTGCTTCCACCCTTGCTTTCCCTTAATCCAATTTTACCAAAGTAGTTACAGTGATTTTTTAAAAGTCTATTTTAAAAATGCAAATCAGGCTTCCCTGGTGGCGCAGTGGTTGAGAATCTGCCTGCCAATGCAGGGGACACAGGTTTGAGCCCTGGTCTGGGAAGATCCCACATGCCGCTGAGCAACTGGGCCCATGAGCCACAACTACTGAGCCTGCACATCTGGAGCCTGTGCTCCGCAACAAGAGAGGCCGCGATAGTGAGAGGCCCGTGCACCGTGATGAAGAGTGGCTCCCGCTTGCCACAACTAGAGAAAGCCCTCGCACAGAAACGAAGACCCAACACAGCCAAAAATTAAAAAAAGAAAAAAAAATTAAAAACAAAAAGCAAATCAAATTATGTTTATCCTCTCCTTTAAATCTTCTAGTGGCTTACTATGACAGTTAAAATAAAATCCAAAATTTTTGCATGTCTACAAAATGCTCCCTCCCATACCATCTCTTCCAACACCATTATACCTTTGATGTTTTCTGTTCCTTCTTCCTGATATTCTCTTCCCCTATCTTCATAAGACTAACTTTAGCACTATTTGTATCTCAGGCTAATGCCATGTTTTAGAGGCCTTTTGACTATCAAAGTCAATCAGTTTTGTCTACATAACATGTTGAGTTACTAGATATTTTCTTCTCTGTATACCTGTCTGTCTATCTATCTATCATCTATCTATTGATCTATCTATCTAATATTTTCTAACCACCATTCCTAGAATACAATATTTTCAGGATATGATATAATCCATGGGAGTAGTAATCTCATATTTATTTTTCATTGGTTTATCCCCATGTATATTGCTCATTAAATATCCATTGTGTGTACAAAAATTGCTTTTCTGCCATTTTTAGTTATTATATTTTTTATTTCTGTGACAAATTTTGTTAGTATGTTTGTTCATTGATAACAGCTGGTGGTCTTATCATCCAAGAATTTCAATGTATATTTCTAACTACATTTGTAAATGTCTTACTAAATTTTTGAATTATCTTAAAACTTTCTGAAATAATTCTGAGTAATTTCTATTAGATTGGTTGAACCTTGAGAAATTCTAAAAACTGCACATGAATAATAATTTATTTCTATCAAGTCAAACAGAATTTAAACATGATACAATCTGACTTATTTTTTAGTACATGGAACTATGAACAACCTCTAGAATGATAAATTTTTAATTTTGAGCACCCTAGACAAAAAAATGAAAATGTCAGGGCAGATGCATTTATAAGTGAATTCCTTTGCATTGAAGGATTGATAGAAGTGTGTTTTTTAAAGCTGTATTACCCTCTGAGGTTTTCACTTTTTTACTATTTGTGGAACAATTCTTTTTCTTATTTTATATTTTCAGTATAAATTTTCTTTATCTATTTCATGCAGAATATTTTTCTGAAAAGAGTATCTGAAAATTCTAGACATTTTTGTTTAACTGGGGTATAGTTGTTTTACAATGTTGTGTTAGTTTCTACTGTACAGCGAAGTGGAGTTCCCTGTGCTATACAGCAGGTTCTTATTAATTATCTATTTTATACATATTAGTGTATATATGTCAATCCCAATCCTCCACCTCCCAGCTTTTTTTTTTTTACTTTTAATATGTCCAATTAGCTTTTCCTTGAAATTTTAACACGATATTGAAGGAAATACACCATCAAAGAGGTAACTTTCATATATATTTGAATAGCCAACAGATTAACTTTTGTGTAAGTACTGTAGGAAAATATTTTATTATTCTGAATAGTACCTTTAAAAATTAAATTTATGTAAATTAGTTATATTTCTTACTTGCAAACATGTCAGGATTTAATCTTTATCTTCCTTCCACTCTGGTTTCATGATAGGTAGTAGCTTTTTATAAATACATTTACATTTTTTAAAACTTCCCTTGCCTTAGAGGTGGTTTGTTTTGTCATTAAATTAATTTGGATTACTACATGTTGGACTTGATGAATAAATATGAATACATAATTATACATTTAATTTTGGTCACTCCCTATTGCAATCCTGTAAAATAGATTTATCAATATTGCTTATTTTACAGAACACAGATTCAGATAGGTTAATGAACTTTCTAAGACATAAACTAGGAAGAAGCAGAATTAGATTTGAAATCAGAATGTTATGTGGCAACCAAGGAGGGATACTAATCTAGAAGCATGAATAGACTAACATGCTGCAATCTTTAATTTACAGACTGCAGAATCTCTGTGGAGAATACTGACATATAGCCCAGCATGCTTTTGTGAGTCATGTGCTGCCAAAATTCTCCAGTCCTGATGAAGAGGAATCTGAATCTGACTCATAATAATTGGTATATGTCCTCAGTCACTCAGACAATTTCCAGATCTGAGTATAAAAACAACAAATTTGAGCCCACATTTTCAGAAGTCTGTGCAAGCTAGATAATACCACCCTGAAGTGAAGTGCTGTGACAGTCAGCTGCTAATCATAGGGGATCAGTTTCCATGGGAAACTAAGACAATCTAATTGACTAAATGATTAATTTCACTGCAAACAGTGAGGCCCCAATCTGTATCCTTACCATTCCCAGTTACCACAGTCATGAGAATCCATATTACAAGTATGTGGTGCTGTTTCATGAATATCTTATATATGTTGAACAAACACTCTTCTTGTTCTGTGCCCTGTCCACAGCCTGAACACCTTTACTTAGAAATCTAGGGGCAGGTTGTTTTTCTTTCTATGCTTAGGTAGAACATATTATTTATTTGTTATTGCTAATAAATATATAGTATGTGTTGATTGTAATTACATGTGATATTGAGTTCACTGATTTCAGAATAAAGAAAAAAATAACATATCAGTGGTATTACGACTGTAATAGAGGAGAAATGGGACTCTCCTGGATTAGGATCATAAGACTACTGGCAAGAACCTTTTCAAGTAGTTTTATGGCATTTTCTCTATCTGAAGAAGACTTGTATGATTTTGCATTATTACTTGATTGAGAGTAGTAGGGATGTATTTATAGTTGAATTATGATAAGAAATCATGTAAGATAGGGAGCATCTTTGACACAGTACATGTAAAAAGGAAAGGTATGTACAACTGGAAATTGAAGGATGAGCTGTACTACACAATGTCCATCAGAGTGTCTCCCATTGTCATACACCACACACTATCCTGACTGAGTAGCCATGTGTTATTTTCATGTGCCTTGATTCCTCTGAGCATATGTAATTGGATTGGGGGGTAGAACTCAATCCAAAGGCAGCCAATCCATAGATTGGCCAACAGGGCACAAGGTGGATCTTTATGAAGGGATAAAATGGGTCTTTCTCTTGACAATTCAAGCTAGAAAAATGGTAGTGTGAATCAGGAAGTAATGGGAATAGAAGCTGAAATGATGCAGTAAATTAACAGAGTAAGAACATCAAGGGCCATTGATAAGCCAGAATCATGAGGGGACAGAAGTAACTTAATAAGGAAAAATCATGGAGTAGAGATCAGCTATACAGGATAGAAAAATAAAAGTATTTTGTTTACAAAGCCCATAGCAATAGGAATAGAGAAACACTGAGTCAAAAAGTGACTGTGCTATAGAGTGAAGAGTCCCTTGAATTCTAAATGGGATTTCAGTTCTAGTTCCTTTGGGGCGCAACCATATTTGATTAAGATTCTTTGTCTCTTTAAGTGTGAATTATGTTCCCTTTCTCTCAAGTAAGAAAACTAAGTCTGAATAGCTTAAGCAAAATACACAATTCATTTCAAGATTATGCCAGAGCAAAATTGCACTGGACAGAACAAACAGGCAAGGAATACTTCATTCAGTTGCAATAAAGGTCAAGACCATCGTGATAGAGGAGAGAGATTAAACTTAACTTCTCTGAAACAGATGTAGGAGAGAGTTTTAGTGCTGGGGTGAACTAGTGAAAAAGTGTTGGAGGGCATTGGTAAGAGATTGTCAATTTGATAAGACCATTTGTCTTTGCTAAATGCCGCTTACTGAAGTTAGACTTCTAATTTCCCACAGAGACTGGGAGATAGGGGCTCTGTCTTTCTTGATTAAATTTCAAAGGGATGGCTTAACGGTCCTTGAGAAAGACATCCCTGGGTTGTAAAACAGGCAAGAAACTGGGAAATTTACATCTCAAAGAGGAGTGAAAGAATTTACAGTTACTGTCTTCTGAATTAAATGCTCTATAAAAAGAGGTTAGGGGCCTATCATCAGGAATAAACCTGTCTAAAATTTAGTCAGGCTGAGGGGACTGTTAAGGCCTTCTTGGTCAATTACCTGAGTATTCAAAGAGCTAAAATCTTGGCAACCAAGCTTTAGGAAGGCAAGGAGCAGAAACGTTGTAGTAACATTGGCAGCAAGAGATCTGTGTTCTCCAAAAACACCATTATGAAGATAATACACTTCCAGTCACATCTTGGCTGTATCTTTACAGTTAGTTGAAAACTACCAAGAGCATCATTTTGACGCAGTTTAGATAGAGTGCACATATATTTATTTATTCATTCATTTTTTCAACAAATATTTATTGAGTATCTACAATGCACCAGACACTTTCTAAACACTAGGTATTTATTCATCAGTGAAGAAAATATTCAAAATTCTCTATACTTAAATTCATAGAAGGGCAACAGTTAATGACCAAAATAAGTAAACAAAATGTTTAGGAGTGACATCAGCAAGATGGTGGAATAGTAATTTTCTATTATCATTTCTCCACAGAATATCAATTTTGTCAACCACCCAAAGGTGAGAGTACCTTTTTGGGAGTTCAGGAGTCTAGCAGAGAAGTTCCAGCATACCATTAGAGCAAAAAATGTTAGAATGGATGCATTGAAGAGGGTCACTTCATTTGCATCATCCCTTTCCCAAGGCAGCCGAGCACAGTGCCATGTAATTTCTCCCATGGGGGAATGTAAGAACTTAGTGAATGACTGCCTTTCTGCCAGCTGTGCAGGATGCTGCTAAAGAGGCTAACTTCTTTATTGCTGCACCCAGAATACTGAGGTTATAAAAATGAGAGGAAGGGAGAAAGATGCTGGTCTCAGAATTCATCAAAGGACAAGCAGAAGGTTTGTGGACTCCATCAAAAAGCCCACCCATGAGCCACCTAGGATGCCTCACCTGTGACTCTTCCAACTGGCACATGAGCACCCTTAATACTTGTGTTCCTCACCCTTACCCCAATTTTAGATTCTCCCTGTGACCCATGGACAATGATAGCAAGCCTTTGCAGATGGTTAACAAGCATGCACAGAAAGCTGGCCAACTCTGTGGGATTAGGAGAAGACACACAGTTAAGCATTTCAGGCACTGCCCTAAGGAAAACAAATGGGAGACTTTCAATATCCAGTCTGGCTTTGCAGGATTGAGAGAAGGTACACAATTAAAAAATTCCCTCTCAAGAGGTAACAAGAGGTGTGGAGCAGATGCTTTCATAGATAAGTTGTGAGAAAGTCTCAGAATCTCCAACCAGGCTGACTAGTGAAAGTATTTCTCTATGAAAACCAAAACCAATCAGTAAAGACTGGAGGAGGTGATTGCCTCTTCAAATGTAATGACAGTAATGCAAGACTTTAAGGAACATGAACAATCAAGGAATTATGACACCACCAAAGGCACACAGGGGACACAGTAATTTTTTAGTAACTCACCCTCTAAAAAGGAAATCTACAAAGTACCTGACAAAGAATTCAAAATAATTGTTTTAGGGAAGTTCAATGAGTTACAAAAAATGACAAATAGACCACTCAATGAAATCAGCAACAAATACATAAGTAAAATGAGAAGTTCAACAGACAAATAGAAATCATTAAAAATATAGAAATTCAAGAGATGAAGAATACATTGAATGAAATGAAAAATAGAATAGAGTGTCAACATCAGATTTGATGAAGCAGAATAAGAAAATCTAAGAAAGCCTGTGAGATTTATAGTATACCATAGAGTGAATTAAAGTTTGCGTATGGGAGTTCCAGATGTAGAAGAGAGGGAGAAAGGGGCAGAAAATTTATTTAATGAAATAATGGCTGAAAATTTTCTAAATCTGGAGACAGATATGAACATCCAAGTGCATGAAGATCAAAGGTGCAAAATAATATTCAACTCAAAGAGGATTTCACTGACAAATCAAACTGTCAAAAGACAGAGAATTTTGAAAGCAGCAAGAGAAAAGAGACACATCACACAAAAGGAAACACCTGTAAAGACTACCAGTGGCTTTCTCAGCAAAAACCTTGTAGACCAGGAGACTGTGGAATGATATATTTAAAGTGCTGAAAGAAAAAAAATGTCAATCAAGAATATTTTAGCTAGCAAAGTTGTCCTTCAGAAATGGAGAGATAAAGACTTTCTCAGACAAAAAAGAGCTGAAGGAGTTCATCATCACTAGACCTGCTTTAAAATAAATTCAAAAGGAAGAAATGAAACTGAAATGAAGCTAATTTAGTAACAAGAAAACAAAAGTACAAAACTCACTGGTAAAGGCAAGTATATAGTCAAATTCAACATACTCTTTTAACGTAATGGTGGTGTGTAAATCACTTTTAATACTAGCATAAACTTGAAAAGAAAAAAGTACAGTTATAATAACTTGTTAATGAATATGCAATTTAAAAGATGTTAAATTGTGCCATCATAAACAAAATAGAGCAGAAGCAAAATAGTTTCGTATGCAATTGAAGTTGTTATTATCAGCTTAAAATAGACTGTTATAACTACAAGACATTTATGAAAGTGTCATGTTAACCACAAACCTGTAGCAGACACACAAAAGATAAAAATAAAGGAATCAAAGTATGTCATTATAGAAAATCATCAAATCACAAGGGAAAACAGCAAGAGAGAAACAATGAACTAAAAAAAAAAAAATTAACAAAAAGGCAATAGAAAATGCTTACCCAGCAATAATTCTTTAAATGTAAATGGACTAAGTTCTCCAATCACAAGACATCGAATGAATGAATTTAAAACAAACAAACAAAAAACTGTATGCTACCTACAAGAGATTCATTTAAATTTCAAGAACACATTGGCTTAAAGTGAAGGGGTGGAAAAAAATACTCCAAATTCTCCAGGCAAATGGAAAGCAAAACAGTGAATAAAGAAAATGTGATATATATACACAATGGAATATTACTCAGGCATTTGCGGCAACATGGATGTACCTAGAAGGTATTAGGCTAAATGAAGTAAACCAGACAGAGAAAAACAAATCCCATATTATTTCACTAATATGTGGAATCTAAAATCCCAAACTAACCAACCAAACCAAACCAAACAGAAACAGACTCATAGTTATAGAGAATAAACTGGTTGTTGCCAGAGAGGAGGGTTGTAGAGGGACAGACAAAGTAGGTGAATGGATTAAGAGGTATAAACTTTCTGCTATAAAATAAGTCAGAAAGACGTACTGTACACATAGGGAATGGAGTCAATAATATTGCAATAACTTTATATATTGCAGGATGGTAACTGGTCTTATTCCTTTGATCATTTCATAATACATAAAAATATTCAATCACTATGTTGTCCACCTGAAACTAATATAATATTGTATGTTAATTATAACAAATAGAAAAGAAAAGAAAGCAAAACATACTAGTAAGGGCCAATGGATCAAAGAAGAAATCAAAAGGGAATTTAAAAGATATCTTGAGACAAACAGAAATGGAAACACAACATACCAAAACATATGGGATGCACAAAAGCAGTACTAAGACACAAGTTTATAATAAATAATTTCAGTAAGAAAAAGGAAAGATCTCAAATAGCCTAATTTTACTTCTAAAGGAACTAGAAAAATAATTAGGCCCAAATTAAATAGAAGGAAGGAAATAAAAGAGCAGAAATAAATGAAATAGAGACTAGAAAAAAATACAATAAATCTATGAAACTAAGAGTTGTTTTTTTGAAAAGGTGAACAAATGACAAACCTTTAGATAGACTAAGACAAAAAGATAGATGTCTCAAATTCAGGAATGTGACAAGGAACATTACAACTGATATCACAATACAGTGAATCATAAGTGACTACTGTGAACAATTATACACCAAAAAATTGGATAACCTAATAGAAATGTATACATTTCTAGAAACATACAATCTAACAAGCCTGAATCAGGATGAAATAGAAAATCTGTACAGACCAATAGTGAGTAAGGAGATTGAGTCAGTAATGAGAAACCTCCCCAAAAGAAAAGTCCAGAGCCAGATGATTTCTCTTGTGAATTCCAAAAAAACTTTAATGCAGAATTAACACCAATACTTCTCAAACTCTTTCAAAAAATGGAAGAGGAGGATACACTCTCAAACTCATTTTGTAAAACCAGAATTACCTGATAACAAAGCTAGATAGGATGCCACAAGCCAAGAAAACTACAGGCCAGTATTTCTGATATATATAGACACAAAAATCCTTAACAAAATACTACTGAACTGAATTTGACAGCACACTAAAAGGATCATGCAACATAATCAAGTGTGATACAGGGATGGGGAATCAATCAATGTGATACCCCACATTAACAAAATGAAGGATAAAAATATGATTAGCTCAATAGATTATGAAAAGAAATATTTGACAAAATTCAACATAAAAACTCTCTACAAGGTGCATATAGAAGGAACATACCTTCTATAATAGAGATTATATAAGAAAAGCTCACAGCTACTACCATACTCAACAGTAAAAAACTGGAAGCTTTTTGTCTAAGATCAGGAACAAGACAAGGATGTCCCTCTGACCACTCCTATTAACAATACTGGATGTTTTAACCAGAGCAATTGGACAAGAAAAAGATATAAAAGGGATTCAAGTTGGAAAGGAAAAAGTAAAGCAGTCTCTGCTGAATATAATCTTATACAAAGAAAATCCTAAAGATTTCACACACACACACAAACACACAAATGATAGAACGAATGAGCAAATTCAGTAAAGTTGTAAGATACAAAATCAACCCCCCTAAATTGGTTGTGTTTCTATGCACTAAAAAAGAACTATCTGAAAAAGAAATAATGAAAACAATCCCATTTACAATTACATCAAAAATAATAAAATACTTGGGAATGAATTGAATCAAGGAGGGGATTAATTAATATTGTTAATATATCCATACTATCAAAAGTGATCTGTAGATTCAATGCAATTCCTATTAAAATTTCCATAGCATTTTTCACAGAAATAGATTTTTTTTTTAATTTGCTTGGAACCACACAAGACCCTGAATAACAAAAGTAACCCTGAGCAAGAAAACTGGAGCACTCACACTTTCTGATTTCAATCTATATTTAACATCTATAATGATCAAAATGGTGTGGTACTTGCATAAAAATAATTAGATGAATGGAACACAATTGACAGCCCAGTAATAAATCTATGTGTATATACAGTAAGCTAATACTTGACAAGAGAGCCAAGAATATACAATTGGGAAAGGATAATCTCTTCAATACACAATGTAGGGAAAACTTGATAATGACAAGCAAAAGACAGAACCTGGACCTATATCTTACACCACACATAAAGTGAACTAGAAATAGATTAAAGACTTAAACATAAGACCTGAACTATAAAACTCCTATAAAAAGGCATAGTAGAAATGCTGCTTTGTATGGTCTTGGGAAAGATATTTTGGATATGACACCAAAAAGCACAAGGAACAAAAGAAAAATAGAGAAATGGGACTACATCAAACTAAAAAGTTTCTGCACAGCAAAGGAAACAATCAACAAAAGGAAAAGGCAACTTATGGAATGGAAGAAAATATTTTCAAACCATATACCTAATAAGGGGTTAATAATTATATATATATATATATGTAATATCTGATATATCATACAACTCAATATAAAAAATACCCAGAAAAGAAATGTGCAAAGAACCTGAACTGACATTTTTTCCACAGAAGCGATACAAATGGCCAGCAGGTATATGAAATATGTTTAACATCACTAATCGTCAGAGAAATTCAAATCAAAACTACAATGGGATGTTACCTTGTTCCTGTTAGGATGACTTTCATTTAAAAACAAAATGAAACAAAACAAAAAGATTGATGAAGACATAGAGAAAAAGGAACCATTGGACACTATTGGTAGGACTGTAAACTGGTACAACCTTTATGGAAAACAGTATGGAGGTTCCTCAAAAATTAAAATAGAACTACAGTATGATCCAGCAATCCCATGCTGGGTATATATCCATAGGAAATAAAACAGGTATCTTAAAGAGATATCTGAAACTCCCACATTCTTTGCAGCATTATTCATAATAGCCAAGATATGGAAACAACAAAAGCGTTCATCAACAGGTGAGTATAAAGAAAATGTAGTATATATACCGAATAGAATATTATTCAGTCTTAAAAAGTAGAAAAATCCTGCCATATGTGACAACGTGGATGAACTTAGAGAACATTAGGCTAAGTGAGATGGCCAAACACAGAAAGATAAATACTGCATTATCTCCGTTATGTGTGGAATCTAAAATAGTTGAACTCATGACAGAGACTAGAATGGTGTTTATCAGGGGTCGGAGGCTGGGCTGGTGGTGGAAATGAGAAGTTGATCAGAGAGTACAAATTTTTAGTTATAAGATAAACATGTTCTTGGGGGCCAAAGTATAGCATGGTGACTATAGTTAATAATTTATCACATATTTGAAATTTACTAAGAGGTAGATCTCAAGTTTTCTCACAACATACACAAAAATATGGTAACTATGTGAGGTAATGGATATTTTAATTACCTTGATTGAGGAAATCATTTCACCCTATATACATATATCCAAACATCCTACTGTACACCTTAAATATATGCAATTCTTATTTTTAATCATACTTCAATAAAGCTGTGAAAAAAGTGTAGTATGTTTCCATCCTCATGACTTAAGCACCTCCTAAAGGCCTCATCTTCTGACACCATCACATTGGGAGTTAAAACTCCAACATGTGAAATTTGGGGGGACACAATCATCGAGACCATGATAATAGTGTTAAGTGCCATAAAGAAAATTAAAATCAAGGAAAGAAAATATACAGTCTCTACCTACCACATTCACATATGCCCAATGCATGGTCCCCTAGCCACATTGGAGGACCCTTATATTGAATACATTCTCTAGGTAATTACCAAGTATGAGGGAACCATTATGAGGTGGGGAAATTCACAAATTACTGTTTATCATGTACTTTTCATATATATTTCTGTGCTCCATACACTCTCATTGTTTAAATTATCATAAATGTGTTTCTGCCCCTTTTAAATTAATACCTTTGTTAATTTAGACTACATAAGTACGTATGAAAAACAGATTGCGGAAAGCTGTATTACAACATATTAATAGTGGTTAACTTTGGTTGGGAGAGTGTGGGTCATATTCTGTATATCTTTTTGTACATTGTAAATTTTCATCCAAGATCATATTATTTTCACTATAATAATTGGAATTTTTTTTAAAAATTAAAGATTTATCTAACATCATCATCATTATAATAATAGTTATTATTACAATAACTATTTCTAGAGTTTCAGTGAGTTCATTTTCTTTGTCTTATTTAAACCCTGAAAAATTAGGTTAGAGAAGTCAAGTTTAGAATATCAAAGACCTAGTACGCATATCAAAGAGTTGACAATAGCGGATTTAAATGTGTTTAATGTGAAGACTGACACCATCACATTTATTTTGAAAAAGAAAATTTGTGAGTTATATGCAGGGTGAATCGATGTGGGGAGAATCTGGAGTTGGCCATGGCATGGGTGGGTGGAGATATAAGTGTAATTACAGAAAAAAGGAATTATTAAGGCTTAGCTAAAGAAAAAGGCTAAGGAGACATTTTGGAAATTAGGATAATAAAAATTTCACTTAATTCACTATTTTGTATAGAACTAATCCTATATTCCTTGTCAAGAAGGCTCCAGGTTGATAACTCTCAACCACCTCCATACTAACTCACATATTTTCTACATATTCCAAATACGTACACATAATTCCAGCCCCACATGGTTCTAACATTTCTATAGTGGGTTTTCAGATGAATTTTATTTCACAAATTTTCATTAATAAATGTATGTTACAGAAGAAAATAATAAAAAATAAGGTCTCAAGTTTAACTAAAGCAATATATTTTTGCTTTGTGGGAACCATTGTGGTTTCAGGAAATTGTGCCCTATTAGTTTTACCCCCTTTAAGGTTTTTAACCTAACCATGTTCCTCATTTAAAATATCAAAATGATTTACAATAAGCACTAGATGAAAGGATAATAAATATATTAATAGGATTTCCTTCACATTTATTGAGGAGGGTATTCCATAGCATTCTTTATGTGGTCAATTTTGAAAAACAGTTGTTCAGGGTTCTATGCTTACATATGTTTCTAACTTGACTGGTTAACTATTTACTATTCAGCTTGTTGAAGGTCTAATTGAATAGAAAAGGTGTAGTCACTCACCACAACATAAAATATTGGAAGGTGACATGGGGAAAGCATTTTACTAGTCTCTTGGGAAAGAAAATTCCTTGTCTGTAATTGTTTTGCTCTCTGAAGAAATATATCAGACTGCCATTTCCACATGAATTTTCTGGATATAGTGTGACCTACTATTTTAATGTCAATGGAAACAAGCCGTTGCAGAGGTTCTCAGCCTTTTGTATGCTCTAGTTAACCTGAGGGAACTTTAAGCTGTAATTTGTAGAGAAAGACTGCGACATGACATGGAAGAAGTAGGGACTGATTTGTAAGTCATGTCCCAGCATGCAGGTGACAAATTATGGACAGAAGCATTGTGAATAAGAAAAAAAGAAAAGTAAAAGTAAAATATGCACCTATCACGTTACCTAAAAACAGACAGTGTAGTGGGACATTGATGAAATAAATGTCATAAAATTTCAGACTATTGTCTGGAGCCTAGGTGAGAAGCATAACTAATAGTTCATTCACTTAATGACTAGTTGTTGCTCACCTACAATGTATCAGATACTGTGCTAGGCAATGGAGACAGATTAGTGAGCAAGATAGACATGGTCCCTGCATTTACATAGAATATACAATTAAATAAGCAATTGCTGGGCTTCCCTTGTGGCGCAGTGGTTGAGAGTCCGCCTGCCGATGCAAGGGACACGGGTTCGTGCCCCGATCCAGGAAGATCCCACATGCCGCAGAGTGGCTGGGCACGTGAGCCATGGCCGCTGAGCCTGTGCGTCTGGAGCCTGTGCTCCGCAACGGGAGAGACCACAACAGTGACAGGCCCGAGTATCGCAAAAAATAAATAAATAAATAAAATAATAAGCAATTGCAATAACATATGTTGGAGATAGATAAACTGTACTTTGAGACCTGTGCAAAAACATTTTATCTCATTTTGGGAGATCTTAGAAGGACTAAAATGCATGAAAAATAAATAAGTTGTTCAGTGGACAGAAGCTTTAGGGGGTTCCAGAAAGAGAGAACAGTATATGGGAAAGCCAGAGAGAAAAGAAACAGGGCTGAGCGGAATTAAGTTCAGGGTGACTGGAATTCAGCACTGGGCAGGGGGTTGAGACAAGGGTTGGGAGCCAAGCAGGTAGCAGGCACAGAGCATCATGTTAAATTAGAACTGACACCCAAGTCCAAGTGCATTCTTCTTTCTACAATGATTTATCAAATGCCTAACATTTTAAGATACAAAGATAAAATATTTTCTACACTCCAGTATCTTCAATTTGGTAAGATGGAAAATCAAATGAAGCCAACAGTAATACAAAGTGAAAATTCATATGATTGTAAGAGCCTGAAGCTCTAAAGAAATACAGAAGTAGGAAAATAAGGAGGAAAGTCTAAGGACTGAAAAAGGTTAAACAGGTGATTCTTGGATCTAGTCTTAAAGAGCTGTGGGGAGTTGATTAAGGAGTGGAAGCAGTGGGGACATCATGTCCAGTGGTTTAGAGACATGAGAGAACAAGATATATTCAAAACTGTGAGTGAAATGTTTTTACTACAGTAGCATTTTCCAAAGTATGCCTCAGAAAACATCCTGTAAGATGATCTGGTAACACATGTATTGTCTATCCCCTTCCTGGAAAGTCACAATACCCATTAGCATATTAAAGGATCTGAAAGTACTTACAGTGAAGAAAGCTCTTTATTTGATCCAGCACTTTGCAAAATTTCTAGATCACAGAATTTCTTCTATTACCATCCTTCTTTTTTATAACCTTTTTTTTTTTTGTGGTACGTGGGCCTCTCACTGTTGTGGCCTCTCCCGTTGTGGAGCACAGGCTCCAGACACGCAGGCTCAGTGGCCATGGCTCACAGGCCCAGCCGCTCCACGGCATGTGGGAACTTCCCAGACTGGGGCACAAACCCATGTCCCCTGCATTGGCAGGCAGACTGTCAACCACTGTGCCACCAGGGAAGCCCTGGTTTATAACCTTTTAACAATTTATGAAACACACTTTGAAACTGATAGCAGAACCTACATTGAGTGGCAGGGAGTGTCAGAGGATGAGGCTATAGGAGTAGCTGCTACAGGTCAGATCACAAAGGCCTTGGTCTGCCAGACTCCTTGTTAGGGAAGAGCATACCTGATTTTTCTTCCAAGTGACAGGAGCTCCACCGGGTGACATACCCAGCCTTACTAACTCACTCTACTCTAAGGAGGTTGTGTGGAACCACCTCTTTGAGAGGTAAATTTAGAAATATTTAAATGGAAGTATTGGCATATCTTCACCATTCCTCCTCTTTTTAAACTTAATTTTTTTTCACTGTCATAAGATTTTTCACTGTGGTAAAGATCTATTTTCTTTACAATTTTTAAGTGCAAAACACAGGATTGTCAACTATAGAATCAATGCTATACAGCAGATATCTAACAGCTAATTATCTTGCATAACTGAAATTTTATACCTATTGAAAACCAGCTCCCCATTTCCCCCTCCCCTCGGCCCCGAGAAACCACCATTCTACTCTCTGTTTTTATGTGTTTGACTATTTTAGATACCTCATATAAGTGGTATCATGCAGTATGTCTTTCAATGAGTGGTTTATTTCACTTAGCATAATGTCCTTGAGATTAATCCATACTGCTAAATATGGCAGTATTTTCTTCCTTTTTTCAGGGCTAATATATATACTACATATTTTCATTTGATATGTATACTACATTTTCTTTATTCATTCACCCATTGATGGATAATAGGTTGCTTCCACATCTTGGCTACTGTGAGTAATGTTGGGAACATGGGAATGCAGATATCTCTTTGAGACAGTTATTTCATTTGTTTTGGATAAATACCCATAATTAGGGTTGTTGGATCATATGGTATTACTATTTTTAATCTTTTGGGGAAACTCCATACTGTTTTCCATAGTGACTGCACCATTTACATTTCCACCAACAGTGCACAATTTCTCTACATCCTCATCAACACTTGTCATTTCTTTTGTTGTTGTTTTGTTTTGTTTTGTTGGTAACAGCCATCCTAACAAGTGTGAGGTGATATCTCATTGTGATTTTGATTTACATTTCTCTGATAATTAGTCATGTTGAGTATCTTTTCATGTGACTGTTGACCATTTGTATATCTTCTTTGAGAAATGTCTATTCAAGTCCTCTGCCCATTTTTAAAAATTGTGTCATTTATTTGTTTTACTATTAAGTTGGAGGAGCTCCTCATGTGTTTTGGACATTAACCTTTTCTCAGATATACAGTTTGCAAATATTTTCTTAAATTCCATAGGTTGCCTTTTTATTGTGTTCACCATTCCTTGCTTTGTAGAAGCTTTTTGATTTGATGCAGTCCCACTAATCTATCTTTTTGTTACCTATGCTTTTGGTGTCATATCCAAGAAGTCATTGCCAAGACTAATATCTGGCGTAAAGACAGACATATAGACCAATGCAACAGAATAGACAGCCCCAAAATAAACTCAGGTGTACATCACCAGTCAACAAGGGAACCAAGAATACTCAAAGGATAGTCTCTTCAACATATAGTGTTGGGAAAACTGGATATCCACATCCAAAAGAAGGCAATTGTATATTTATATTAAATCATACACAAAAATCAACTCAAAATGGATTAAAGACTTAAACATAAGACCTGAAACTGTAAAACTCCTAGGGTAAACCATTCTTCCTCTTGAAGTGTACTGCCAGAAGGGAGCACCTTCTCCAGGGTGGGAAGACTTGCTCTAGTTTAGCTCTGCCTCGGGCTGGGAGGGTAAGTTTTCTGATTATAGGATTCAAGGTTAAGAGACACACTTGACTGAAAGTATAAACTATATATTCATAGTAGCTTCATCAGTAATAAAAGAGGTTTTAGTTACCTATTTCTCATTCTTTTATTTCTTATTACCTTTCCAATTTGGAAGGTAAGAAGGTGATATTTATTGTCTTCCAAGAGATCCAGACATGAAAGAATTTGGTCTCTATTCTGCAGGTAATTGGGAGTCACTGAAGTATTTTGCCAGTGAGTAACATGGTCAGATTTACATTTGGCAGCTTTAGTGGCAGTGTAGAAGATATGCTGAAGGGGGCACACATGGAAGCTGAAAAACCAATTAAAAAGAATGGCAAGAATCCAGGCAAGAAATGATCAGATCTTGAACTACACCAATGGCAGTGGTAATATGGATAAGGAGATATAGACATGGAATATATTTAGAAAGTTCAATCAATAGAACTAGGAAACATTAGGTGTGTGATGTAAAAGAGAGAAAATCTAGGACAACTCACAGATTTTTGAATGGAGGTGAATTATGTTTGGTTTGATGAAAATGTAAAACTCTATTTCCAGCACACTGAGCTGGAAATAGAGCTTTAGAAACATCCAAGTAGAGATGTACAGTTGTTACATATTTTTCTGAAGTTCAGAGACATTTATAGTCTAGAAATACACACGTGGAAGCTGTTCATATTTAGTGGTATTTGAAGTCATATTGTCAATCACTCTTAAGGAGATTGTGTGGGTAACAGTCCTACTCAGTATTAATACTTAACACTTATTATGTGCCCAGTGTGTACCAGCACTATGTTAAATACTTTGCACACATGGTCTCATTTAATCCTCATGATAGCTCTTTAAGGTGAATAATATTACCATTATTTTACAAATGAAACTGAAGAGTTTCCACTTGTTTTGCAACTAATAATTTGTTTGCTTCATAATTATTCCCATGATAGTTTAAATGTAGCTGATAAAATACACTTGAAATCAGACACATAGATATGTCTTTGTGGTTTGCTATTGAAATTATTTTTTGCAGGCGTATATATTCAAAGAATGTTGCTGTGTAATGCCTTTTGACAAATTTAATTTTAATCGGGGTTGGGTTTTTTCAGTCTGTTATGGGAATAAAGAATAGAAAATCATGGTGCTGTCATTCTCTTTTTGTTTCTCTATTAAAGATAAAATTCAGAAGCATACTGCTATAGCAATTATGAGTCAGAAACGCAGTTCCCTGCTAGAATTCTTGTCAGGAAGTAAGCAAAAAGCAGAAGAATATACTTATTTTCTACATGCATTTGGGGGAAGGAAGTGGTTAGTTTCTGCTGTACAATGAAGTGGTCCAAGATCTAGAATTTGATAAAAATCACTTACTTTGAAGTCTAAGGTACAGAGCTAAATGAGTTTGTGACTCCTTGCATAGGGGGAGTTATTTGGATAGTAAAGCTTAGAGAAAGCCTCTGTATCCATGAGCTTTAATGGCAGATGTATCAGCAGATGAACACTATCTTAAAAAACAATCCACTCCAAAAAGCAAGTTAATGTTGCAGAGTTATCAGCAATTGTTATGCACCATTTGATTTCTGAACTTTAAAGTTGATTAACAATAGTATTTCTTTTCTAATCAGCTTTTTTATTATTGGTTTGTCTGGCTGACTTTGAATAATTTATGCAAAAAGAATTCTTTTCTGTGTACATATATATACATTCCAAAAAATCTGAAAAAAGAAAAATAAATATGGAGCTTACCTAGTGGGAAACAACATGGAAGAAAAACCTTAACACGTTGGTGACTTGATGTCAGCTGTAATTGCAGAGTGCAGGCCAAAAGTAACAGTGATAAGGTGACCATCTTGGCCAAAGTTAAGAGCTATATTGGTACCCCACATTATGGCTGCACTGTTACCTGGAATCTTTGATAACTGACTACATATAGAGATACAGTTGATTTCTTTTGCATTCTGCAGCATGCAGTAGACAGTGCTTTGGCTGACATAAAATATATATATATATAGATGTTCTTCTCTTGTCCTTCCCTGTCTCCTTTTTGAAGTGCCTATACACAGTGAGCTTTGCCTGGAGGCTTGAATGGACTCCCAGGGCCAGTATTCCTCTTAAACAACCTCAGGCAGGTCAGAGGGATTTCAACACCCTGAGGGTTTGGCTGTAATTTTGGAGTCTGTACAACTGATATATTTTCATTCCTAGCACATTTGTCTATTTTTCCTTTTACTGTGCAGTCTATTTGATTTTTGATATCCAAAAAAAAAAAAGAAAAAAGAAAAAAAGTAGTTTGACTTGGGTAAATAGCTGTGATTTCTCTATTTAATACATCTCATAAAGTTGGAGTAAACTGAAGCTGAACATACACTCTTCTTGTCAATAGCATGGGCTTTTGAATCAGGCAGATGAATTCAGGCTTCACTAATTATTGCATAATATGATTATAAGCAAGTTACTAAACGTCTGATACTTTTTTGTTTTTTAAATTCTGAAACTGGGTTAATTCTGTGTAATAGGTTTTTTTTTTAACTTTTCTTTAATGGAGGATAATTGCTTTACAATGTTGTGTTAGTTTCTGCTGTACAATGAAGTGAGTCAGCTATATGTATACATATACTCCCCTCCTCTTGGACCTCCCTCCCACCCCCTTACCTCACCCATCTAGACTGTCACAGAACACTGAGGTAAGCTTCCTGTGCTTTATAGCATGTTCTCACTAGCTATCTATTTTACGTATGGTAGTGTATATATATCATTCTTAATCTCCCAGTTTGTCCAACCCTCTCCTCCCCCACCGTGTCCACATGTCCGTTCTCTACTTCTGTGTCTCTATTCCTGCCTTGCAAATAGGTTCATCTGTACCATTTTTCTAGATTCCACATATATGTGTTAATACACAATATTTGTTTTTCCTCTTTCTGGCTTACTTCACTCTGTATGACAGACTCTAGGTCTAACCACACCTCTACAAATGACCCAATTTTGTTCCTTTTTATGGCTGAGTAATATTCCATTGTATATAGGTACCACATCTTCTTTATCTGTTCATCTGTCAATGGACATTTAGGTTGTTTCCATGTCCTGGCTATTGTAAATTGTGCTGCAATGAATATTGGGGTACATGTGTCCTTTGAATTATGGTTTTCTCAGAGTATATGCCTAGTAGTTGGATTGCTGGGTCATGTGGTAGTTCTATTTTTAGTTTTTTAAGGAACCTCCATATTGTTCTCCATAGTGGCTGTATCAATTTACATTCTCCCCAACAGTGCAAGAGGGTTCCCTTAACTCCACACCCTCTCCAGCATTTACTGTTTGTAGATTTTTTTTTTTTAACATCTTTATTAGGGTATAATTGCTTTACAATGGTGTGTTAGTTTCTGTTCTATAACAAAGTGAATCAGTTATACATATACATATGTTCCCTTATCTCTTCCCTCTTGCGTCTCCCTCCCTCCCACCCTCCCTATCCCACCCCTCCAGGCTGTCACAAAGCACCAAGCCAATATCCCTGTGCCATGCAGCTGCTTCCAACTAGCTATCTACCTTACTACGTTTGTTAGTGTGTATATGTCCATGACTCTCTCTTGCCCTGTCACAGCTCACCCTTCCCCCTCCCCATAACCTCAGGTCCGTTCTCTAGGAGGTCTGCGTCTTTGTTCCTGCCTTACCCCTAGGTTCTTCATGACATTTTTTTTTTCTTAAATTCCATATATATGTGTTAGCATACGGTATTTGTCTTTTTCTTTCTGACTTACTTCACTCTGTATGACAGACTCTAGGTCTATCCACCTCATTACAAATAGCTCAATTTCGTTTCTTTTTACTGCTGAGTAATATTCCATTGTATATATGTGCCACATCTTCTTTATCCATTCATCCGATGATGAGCACTTAGGTTGTTTCCATCTCCGGGCTATTGTAAATAGAGCTGCAATGAACATTTTGGTACATGACTCTTTTTGAATTTCGGTTTTCTCAGGGTATATGCCCAGTAGTGGGATTGCTGGGTCATATGGTAGTTCTATTTGTAGCTTTTTAAGGAACCTCCATACTGTTCTCCATAGTGGCTGAACCAATTCACATTCCCACCAGCAGTGCAAGAGTGTTCCCTTTTCTCCACACCCTCTCCAGCATTTATTGTTTCTAGATTTTTTGATGATGGCCATTCTGACTGGTGTGAGATGATATCTCATTGTAGTTTTGATTTGCATTTCTCTAATAATCAGTAATGTTGAGCATCCTTTCTTGTGCCTCCTTGGAGAGACGTCTATTTAGGTCTTCTGCCCATTTTTTGATTGGGTTGTTTTATTTATATTGGACTCCATGAGCTGTTTGTATATTTTGTAGATTAATCCTTTGTCTGTTGCTTCACTGACAAATATTTTCTCCCATTCTGAGTGTTGTCTTTTCATCTTGTTTATGGTTTCCTTTGCTGTGCAAAAGATTTTAAGTTTAATTAGGTCCCATTTATTTTTGTTTTTATTTTCATTACTAAATGTAATGAGTTATTGTGTGCAAAGTGCTTAGGACAAAGTCTGATCCTCAAAAGATAAACAGAGTGTGCCTAGAGTATTATCCATTTGGCCTTAGGTTTGATCTCTCTTGAGTCAAACTGCCTGGCATAAAATATAGACTCCACACTTTAGCAGCTTTGACCTTGGATAAGTTACATAACATCTCTCTGGCTCAATTTCCTCTTTTCCAAAGAGGGGTTCATAATAGGATCTCGTCTTTAGGTTCATGAGAAGATTAAATGAGTAAAACTCTTAGAATGGCTCTAGACACATGTGGAACCCTCAATAAATGTTTTTGGTAAAATGGATTATATTATATATCAAAATTACCATCACTGTGTGGTGCTGTCAAAGATATCATGGGAAACTGTAATGAGAGCTTGATTTTTATCCAATGAAGTTTATGCTTAATAGCAAGTTATGTTAATTATCAAGAGAAATTGGAGAGTTGGGGGTCTGTCCAAAGACAGAGCTGTCTGCAGTCATACAGCAAAATAATGAATACTTTGGTACTGTATTTAAATACTTTTTACTCTGAGTCTAGTGCTTAGTCTAATCAGTTCATAGTACTACATGAAGATTGTCAGCATAATATCAATCCAAGGGTTTACATTAAACACACTTTCTGGAGTTAAAGAGAGTGAACAGAACTAAAGCAGAAGCATTCCTTAGCAAACACTTTTCATTGTTATGCAAGTTACATTATGCAGAAAATAACATATCTCATTTTTCACACAGATTAATAGACTGCCAGTTATCATTTGGCAGGATCAAACTATAAATCTCTTACACAATTTGAGGAGGCTTATGGCATCCATTACTTATTTCAATTATTTAAAAAGCTTCTAGTAATCTTTTTTCCTTTGTAGTTAACGAGCTGCCAAACTCTAACTTTTACAGTAGAAACTGAGTGTATCATTTTACTTGTATTTCAATAGATGTTTATTTGCATTAGATTATGAAAGGTTAGTGCTGAATTCCAAATAAGTATAGAATCAGGTTTTATCCGTACTTGCCAAAATCCTTTCCAGTGCATGATCTTTCAAACTATATCTTATAAGCACAAGTGGCCTTTGTTGATTTAAATGAAGCAGAAGAATATTTTTTAGTTTAGTCCCAAAGCTGTACATTAAAAAAAAAAACCCTCATAAAAGTTCTATAAATTTTCATGGGAAATAAAAAAATGTACTGATTCAGAAATTATTCTTCTAGTCTCTACAGGAAGTGAAATTAAAGCAGTCTTAGTTGATGAAACTCAGCGTGGTACAGAGGGTGGCAGGGCTCTTGGCTGTGGCTCTTCTGTCCTTGTGGCTTTGTGAGGCAGGAGTAAGATGGTAGTTGAAGGACTTCTCACTTCTGTGTCTGCCTTCTTCTTGGGTATGTGACAAATTTCTGTCATGCCTTTTGAGGTTGTGATGCTGGGTGACTATCTTTTTCATCTGCCATAGTGTGGAAGTTGTTCTCCTGGAAACAGTTTCTAATGACATCTGAAGAGTACCTCTGCAAGTAACCCAAGGCAGGTTGGTTCATTTCTTCAAAGCATCATGGCTGTGCCAAGGCCACTGGTTCCTAGTTCTGTATTTTTGCTTCCCAAATTACTTATGCACTTACTTCTGGCTATTGGAGCCTCCTATGATCAAGGCACTGCACTAGGATACTCTTATTCCAACTAATGACATAATAGTACTTATAAATAAAAGTGAGTGCCTATATTTTTAATAGGTCAGAAAAAAAACCCATATATACACCCAACACAAACAACAACAAGGGAACTCTTCTCCATGCTTTGGCTTCAAGAGAATAGTGTGCTAAGTGAAATAAGTCAGGCAGAGAAAGACAAATACCATCTGATCTATCTTATACGTGGCATAAAAAGATAACAAAACAAAATAAAAATCCAAGCTCATAGATAAAGACCACAGATTGGTGGTTGCTGGAGGCAAGAGGTGGGGGTGGTATAAATGAGTGAAGGGGATCAAAAGTTTAAAAAAAAGAAAAATCAACATTGATTCACAAGTACATTCACAATTAAAAATGCATGGGCTAATAAGTACATTATAAAAAAGGTTAACCTAACTAGTAATAAAAAAGAGAAATTAAAAAAATGAGATACTGGAGTGTCTGGATCAAGATGGTGGAGTAGGAAGATCCTGAGCTCACGTCATCCCAAGGACACATGGAAACTACAACTACATATAGAACAACTATATGTCTCTGAGAACAACCTGAAGACTAGCAGGACAGATTTCCTACAGTTAAGGACCTGCAGAGGTCTCCCGAAGATCAAGGAGTCTAGCCCCATGCTGGGCTCCCTACCAGGCGAGACTTGCACTGGAAGATGAGCTCCCATACTTCTGCATTTGAAAAATATGGGGCTTATATTTAGGAGAGCCTGAGGGTTGTGGGAAGCCAAGACTCTACTCTTGAAGGGCTCATACACAAACTTACTTGCTCCAAGTCCCAGCACAGAGGCAACGGCTTGAAAAAACATCCAGGTCATATAAGAAGGAGATTCATTTGCTAAATTTAGGGAGTGTACCAGAAGGGCAGGGATCTGGTGGGACTTTCTCCATGGACAAAAATGCTGGCAGCTCCATTTTTTTGAAGCAGTCCTTCTGCCTAGCTGGCCTGGTGCTGGTGGGTACCATTTCTCTCACTCTTCATCAGCCTAACACTATGTACTCAGTCCTGGCATTCCCCTGAGGACTCCCCCATCCAAACAATCCACCCTGGCCAGCCCCTCCTAAGTGACTCCCCCTCCCCCCTACCCGGCAGGCCACCCTGGTCAGGACTAGTGCCCCTTCAAAGTGGCTCTTGCTCCAGGGAGCCAGCCTTGCTCCACCTGGTGGGCAGCCTCTGCCAGCACTGGTCTCCCTCCAAAGTAGCTCCCACCCTGGCCAGCCCCCCACACCAGCGTTCCTGTGACAGATGTCATCAGGTCTTGCAGCCAGTCATTCAGGGGCCAGCCCTGCATTATCAATACAGCTGCAGCAGTTACAGCCAGGCCTCGTAGACAGCTGGCTGGGGGCTAGTCACTCCCACCAGCATAATAGCAGTAGTTGAGGCTGGGCTTTGTAGCCAACCCCACCCACCAGCATGCCTGAAGGAATCAGCTCAAACACAACATCCTCAGATCCGAGAAAGCCACCACCAACATCAAGCAAATACATGTGGAAATAAACCTCAGCTACCATGTCAAAGACATAGCAGACATCAGAGACGGCCTGCATGAAAGTCTCAGGATCGGTACAGACATTTTCCATGTGGAAGCTGACACCAATGACGTCAATATTTAGCTCTTTTGCCCATTCCAAAAGGAGCCTGCTAGTTTTGACTCTGGTGCCAAATTTCACACTGAGGTGACAGACTGCTTTGGAATCATCAGTGGCAACACACAAAACCAACTTTGCCTTTGGATGTGCCCTGGCAAATTTCATCAACTCAACTTCACTATCAAAAGTCATCATCTGGATTCCATTATTGGCAACATACTTAATCTGAGACACTTGTTTACAAGAATTCGCATGTCTCTGTAGGCACCCTGAGACTCTGCACCAATTGTATTTCGGTCGTGCAGGCACAGTCAAATCCTGTTCTGATGGAAGCTAAGGTCTTCACTGTGGTTCTGCTATCACTGCATTTGACTGCATAAAAGGGGATGACCAGAGGAAGAGCTTTTAACCATCTCAGTTATTTCTTTAGAATGTCTCCCAGGCCTACAACATAGAAGGCAGCCTTATCATCAGAACAAGAAATTTCATTAATTTGTTTTGGTCCAGAATGTCCTTGCAGTAAAGGCTTTATTCAGGAAATGGCAGTCAAACTGTTCATTACCAAAGTTGTTCATAGTTTCTTGATGTCTTTCTGAAACACAACAAAACAAAAAATTAAGACATGGATATTAAAGAAATTGTTGCCAGCTTTTTACCAAAAGCAGTTCTCCAGGAATTTCAAGTCCCACTGAAAATGCATGTGCCCTCAGTACAGCAGTGGAAGTGTTCTGATAAACACAGAATTTGCTGTCCACCTTAGAATGCATGGGTACTACAGGCTGGCCCCATGGAGATGTCACTTTCCAGTATGCAGGACAACAGGCTGCCCCACTGCTGTCTCCATTGCCCCATCAGCTACCCATCCAGCCACTGGCCGCTTTGCTCCCTCCCATAGAGGATTGCCGGCCCAAGGTGGTGCTGGAGTGCTGGCAAAGGGGTCGTGGTGGTGGAGGCTGAGGGGATTGACCTTAAAGGGACTTCTTTAAATGGAAAAAAAAAGGCCATAACTGGAAACAAGAAACTTATGAAAGAAAAAAAATCTCACGATAAAAGAAAATATACAGTAAAGGTAGTGGATCAAACATCTATAAAATTAGCATGAAGGTTAAAAGACAAACACAGTAAAATCATTTATCCCTAAAATAGTTGAGTCACACAAAATAAAAAGATGTAAAATATGACATCAAAAGCATTAAATGATGGAGGGGCAGTAGAAATGTGCTGCTTTGAGAATGCACTCAAATTTAAGTCACTATCAACTTAAAATAGATTGCTTATGTATGACCTTCATGGTAACCACAAAACAAAACAAAAAATATAACAGATATACAAAAAATAAAGAAAAAGAAATATAGACATAACACTAAAGAAAATCATCAAATCACAAGGGAAGATAAAAAGAGAAGCAGAAAGGAACAGAGAAGAGCTACAAAAACAATCAGAACACAAGTAACAAAATGTAAATAATTACATACCTATCAACATTTACTTTATTTTTTTAACTTTTTATTATTTTTGCAGTTGTCTCCTCCTTTTATTTATTCTTATTTTTTTTAACATCTTTATTGGGGTATAATTGCTTTACAATGGTCTTTACAATGGTTATTTTCTGCTTTATAACAAAGCAAATCAGCTATACATATACATATACTTTATACATTTACTTTAAATGTAAATGGACTAAATGCTCCAATCAAAAGACAGGGTGGGGCTTCCCTGGTGGCACAGTGGTTGAGAGCCTGCCTGCCAATGCAGGGGACACGGGTTTGTGCCCCGGTCCGGGAAGATCCCACACGCCGTGGAGCGGCTAGGCCCGTGAGCCATGGCCGCTGAGCCTGTGCGTCCAGAGTCTGTGCTCTGCAACGGGAGAGGTCACAACAGTGAAAGGCCCGCATACTGCCAAAAAAGAAACAAACAAACAAACAAACAAACAAACAAAAAGACAGGGTGGATGAATGGATAAAAAAATAAGATAATTAACTTTTGTCATTTTGAAGTATTTCTATATTTCAAGTTATTTTTATGCAAATAGTATTATAAAAAATCATTTCCAAATGCTACTTATAAGAACAAACTCTTTTGTGTTTTAATTTTATACAAAATTTTTATATTTTTCTGAAATATGGTATTAAAATATGTAAATATATTGTTTATCATAGGTATAAACAACAGAAGGAAGGAAAAAGTACAAAGAGCTTTCTATAATACATTTTTCTTCAGCTCTAGCTTGTAATACTAACTTTATCATAAAACAATGCCCTTAGCACCATCTAACAAATCACCAAATCCTGTCTGACTTTTCTTTGTAGTATTGTTTATTATTTATGCACATTCACCTAATTTCTTTGCTATCATGTATGATGAAATTATTATAAATGAATTTATGTCCACACTTTTATTTCCTAAATATAACTTTCTACAGGTAAAATTTCCAAGTAAAATGTTATGAACTTGTGAAACAAAATTAGTTTTAGCCATTGGGAGATTACAAAAACAAATAAACCATGACCTTTCTCTGAACTCTACATTCATGTATTGAGCCATCTTTTTGGCTTCTTCTACTTACCATACCCAAACTAGAACTCTCAGTTTCCTTTGCCCACCTGCCTCATTCCCAATGACTCTAAAACTGTTTCTTTTCCATTTCCTTCTCTCTCCATAAATCAGACGAGGATTCATTGGAGTGACAAACGTAGACATTATACTTAATACTTTGTATCCCTTTTACACCTGAATATCAGTAAGTTTTTCAGGGTTAACTCCAAAATATATCTTGGTTTTGTCTGCTTCATTCCCTTCACACTGACATCAATCTCTGAGCAAGTCACCATAGCTTCCCACTTGGGTACTGTGATAGCCTCCTTTGTAGGTTCTCAGTGTCCACTACTTCTGCCTTCCAGTCGGGTACTTACATAGCTGCTGGAATACTCTTTTCAAAACACAGACTGAAGTTCATTGGTTCTCCAGTTAAATCTGCTTACTGATTTACCATTGCTCTTCTAATAACATCTAAACTCAAAAAAAAAAACTAAACTCCTTAACAAGTCCACAGGTACCTTGGGAGATCTGGCCCTGCCCATTCCTCCCAACGTCCAGCCTTTTCATTGTTCTCTGGTTATCCAAATCTTTGGTCAGCTTCTCTTTTCTCCCTCAGGATTTCTGATCTTTGCACATGTGCTTATTTCTATTTGGACAGTTATTTCCCAACTATTCTTGTCACAAAAATATATGGCTTGATCCTCCTCATACTTCTGTTTACCATTAAATATTCTTCTCTGAGAGAAGCTTCCCATGAACAACCAGTGTCAAGAGCTCTGCATCCTCACCACACACACAAAATGTTTTTCCTTTTTCAACAGAGTATATAATTATGCATTTAATGTTTATTTTTTAATACTAAGGGAATTACAGCTCATGCTCAGTCTGTCATTTTGAACAAAGACCTCAAATTCATTTTTGAAGCTCAAATGCAGTTGCTGCTATGTGATCTTATAAAACATTTAAAATTTTTGGTCATAGAAATAATATATATTAATTGTGAAAAAATTCAACATTTACTTGGAAAACATTTACCTTAAATCCCACAACTTTGATGTTATCACAATTAACATTTTTGTGACCACCATTTCAAATATCTCTTCAATACCATATTCAAACACATTTACACTTATATAAATGAAATCATAACATGCATGCTCTGTTTGTATGGACATTTATTTTAAAATGTCATTTAGAAATTTGGCTTATTTACACCTTTGCTTCCTCTTTATCTCTTCAAATATAACTTTTTAAAATGTCACACATTGTTGTATAGATATGTGTATGATCAGAATGATTTATTATCATTAATTTTACAATATTAACATCATACTGATATATTTTGGATTGTTTTTCTCAGTTACCTACTATATTATGGAAATGTTGCCAGGTTTATGGTTATAGACTTAATTCTTTGTAATGTATCTATAGTATTTCTAACAATAATCTCTAAATTGAGAGACATATTCTCCAAACTATGCTGCAGTAATCATCCTTGTGACATTGCTTAAGTTGTGAAGTTAAGATTTAGATTTGGAAGTGTGACATAAGAACTCATTAGCTTAATATTCTATGGTGTAATAGAACATGCACTTTTTGTTGTTGAGGTAGATTATTTCAATCTATAGTTACAGCTTTTCAGTCATCTGTTTTCAGTGATACTTATAAATGTACCTGGAGACAGGGCTGGGATTAAGATGAGGTGCCAGATTGAAGGGCGTGTACCAAAAATCTCAGTAAACAAGATAAAATATTCTTAATGCAGTATTTTGAAAAATAAAAATTAATGTAAAAATCTATGATAAAATATCAAAATTTTAATTAGACAGACTTGTTTTCTTGGTTTGTTTTATGATGCTGCATTTTTGTTCAATGACAAGTACTGTTGTTTTTCATCTTCCCACAGTTTCTGAACCACTGGGTGGTCGGGTCCCTGCTAGGTGGATTTATGAAGGTTGACAATGGTGTGTGAACAGATTGTGGAATGCAGGGCTTTACATGTACTCATTTTTTTGTTATAGAGCTTTTATTAATATTTTCCACGGCTCAAAATATGGGGGCATATTTTGGTAAGTATATATGCAGGGGGCATATTTTTCTTTTTGCTTCATTTCCAATATAGCTGCACATGACAGTGCTAAATAAATATATTGTGATTTACTTATCCAGAAAATATGATTGTATATCTTTATTATGTTCCCTTAATCTTCAGTTATTTGAATATCTAGCTCAATAGTAACCTTAATTAAATCCTGCTTACACTGAAGGCAGTCTGTCAAGGATTATGTCAGTTTGTTAACTCAGATTAAAACTTACTTTTTCATAATTCTTACTAGGAATATTTCCTGACTTTTCAGTTTTAATTTAATATTTTTAATACAAGATACAACAGATATTATTTGTTTATTCACCTTATCATTGATGTCTTCATAGATTATGAAAAATAAAGATAACCATAAACAACAGTCATATGGATAAAATTATTTTAAAAACATGTTAATTCTTTATTCTTATGCAGAGTGACAGGACAGGGAAAAATAATATCTAGAACAGGCTTAAGTTGTGTCTGACACTATCAGTATTTTCTTGAAATCGGGGGCTCATCACGTTCTTTAAATAATGAAAATAATATCAATTTACAGCATTGTTGTTAACATTAAATGAGGCAATATAAGTAAAACTGCTTTGAAAATGTCAAAATGCTATTCAGATGTTAATTATTTTTATTATTATATGTAATCTTTCTTTTTTCTGTGGAGAGAGTAGGAAATAGTAAAGGGATATAAAGTGGAAGTATAATGTAAAAGGGAATATTTAAGAAGTAATTGTCATGATCCCAATTGTAATAGTACGGCTAGTTCTGCTAAGAATAGACTCTTGCTATGACAATAGTTTTATTCCTAAGAAACCTCAGAACATTGAAAATCATTTTATAAAATCATTGTTCCAATGGAGAGAAAGATTGAGATTTAGAGTATTTAATCCTCAAAATAATGGTGTTATTTTCCTATAGGAATGCCAATACTGGAGTTTTTTTTTGTTTTTTTGCTTTTTATAGTACAATTGCATACTTCTAAATCCTACCACATCGCTGAACAAATCTGCATTGTTATCATTTTTATCACACATTTTTATAAAAACACAAAACACTTAAAGTTTTATTACTACCCATAAGTTCTGGCTTTCTATTTTATTCACATTATAACTAGTAATTATGAAATAAATGCAATTCATATTCCTTAATTAATTGATCATGTTATAATAAATGAAGTTATAAAACCTTATATTGTAGTAGAATTACATGTATTATAAAAAATAATCAGAGTTTTCTAGTATACTAGAAAGAAGACAGCTCTGAGGATAATTTGAATAAATAAAAGGTTTGGATTTAGAGGGCATGAGTTTGGGTAGTTGTAGAAGGTTTATAGAGAGATATGTAATATAATGTGGGAATTATAGATATTAAAGTAAAATTCACGTGCGTTAAGCAAATTGATAGTCATGAAGCTGGAAAGCAATTTGGGGAATGCATCAGCAGGCAGAAGTAGCCTAAGAAAACGGTGAAAAAATTCATTTATTCCACAAATATATATTGAGCTTCTTTAGCACTGTTCATAGTACAGAACCTAGTACAAACCTTGCCTTTCTTTGCTTATATTCTAATAGGAGATGATCACCAACAGCAAAAAAAAGAAAATACATGATGTGTTGGAATGTAATTAGTATTATGAACAAAAATTAGGGAGTTATGGGTCTTAGTAAGAGTTGGGGTAGATAATTCAATCATATCTAGAAGTATTCAGAGAAAGTTTTACTAAGAAGCTGACATTTGAGGAGAAACATGAAGTGAGGTAGCATACAATATAGATACCTTGAAAGAGAACTTTTGAAGCAGAGGAAATAGGAAATGCAAAAACCCTAAGGTGGGAGTTTACTTGACATGTTTGAAGGGTACCAAAGAGACCAATGGTAATGAAGAAGTGGGGACTTTAGAAGGTGAGGTTAAAGAGATAGCTTGGCTCATTGTAAAAGACTTGGACTTTTACTTGGAGCCTAATGGAATCCAAGGACAAAACCTGACATATTTTCAAAGGACTCTTCTGTCTGCAGTATGCAGCAGGGGTGAAATAGGGGGAACATTTACAAAAATATTATATTAATCCAGAAAAAAAGATAAGGATTGGATCATATTCATAACAGTGAAGTATAAGGAGTGGTCATATTCTCTAGACACTACACTCAAAATATACCCAGAAGGCACTAGTGTTTCACAGAACCTAAGACGGAGATTCAGTCCAATGGCAGTAAATAACTAGAACCAAGATCTTGAACATTTCTAGAAAAGTAATTAAATCCCTGAATAATTAGATTCCATAAAGGAGAAGGACTAAGGGCTTCAATAGAATAATTGAGTTTAAATATTGAAGAAATAATTTTATCACATTTGGGGTTAGTTGAAACCAGAAGATGTTAATAAGAATGTATAGAATTTGCTTTGGAAACTACATTTTAAAACATCAGATATTAGTATGAAGACTATTAAAATATTATGATTATAGTTTTCAAGAGAAAGAATTATTTTCAAGATATTTAAAAATGCACCAAATTTAATTTTTGCTCTTTTAAAGAAGAGATTAAATGTAGTTCTACTCTGAATATGAAGAAAAAGAAAACATGCTTAAATAGCTCCAAAGTAAGCAATTTAGAGTTGACATGAATGATTTATTTTTTGTGATTAATTAGTAAGACAGCTAAGCAGAAAAATCTATAAAATAGTTGAGAGAGAGAAGAGGTGAAAACCTACATCTCGTAGTCACTGCCTGAAAATGGAAATCAAGGCAAATGTGAGACTGCCAGGAAATGCACGTAGAAATTTTAAAAACCCACAGATTATAATATTTTCTAAAAATATTAGAAAAGATAGAGTGAAGGAAAACAACTTATTTACTGTATTTTAAATACAAGTTGGTTGTTTTCAGAAATAATGATGAATTTATTCTACAGATACATTTTTAACATGTATTTTGGAAAACATATTGTACATTTTGGTTAACAACTATCACTGAATTACCACTTTGCATCAGTTCTGAAAATATTTCTTAAAAATTACACCAAATATGTTATGTTATGTGATGTCTCAATTATGACTTCCTACCAATTACATGCATCCTCCTGTTTTCATTCTAGTTTAGGAAATAATTTGCCAAATAATGACCTTCAACTAACCCTTCTGCTTGCAACTCCACTTCTATTTTTTTCCTTCATTTTATTTGCTAGAGACATCTCTAGGGTAGGGTCTCTTTGAGTTCTACAAAGCATGCAGACCATCTCCTCTGATGCAGCTTCCTCTCCTATGACTGATCTAGGCTTTGTATTTCTCCACTGTGCTTCATTTGTCTCTACACTTCCATACACTTTTCCCTCCCCCATAGAAAAGTGATGGACCCTCTTATCTGCTAACTGATGACATACTCCCTTATCTCCTTGATGTTTTGTTATTGTTTTTATATTCCTATTTTAACGAGTATTCTGGGGGGAGAATGATTAACACAGCTTTGTCCAGATTTTGCAGCTTGCTGTTTAGTCTCCATGTGTTTGTGTTTTTCTCATTTTTCATCCTGTAATTGATTTCTAGTTTCATACTGTTATGGTCAGAAAAGATTCTTGATATAATTTCTATCCTCTCAAATTTGTTGAGATTTCTTTTGTGGCCTAGCATGTGATCTATCCTGGAGAATGTTCCATGTATACTCGAAAAGAATGTGTTTTATGCTGTTTTTTGATGTAATGTCCTGTAGGTGTTAATTACGTCCAATGGATGTAATGTGCCATTTAAGGCCTCTGTTTCCTTATTGATTTTCTGTCTGGATGACCTGTCCATTAACGTAACTGGGATGTTAAAGTCCCCTACTATTATTGTATTATTGTCAATTTCTCCCTTTATGTCTGTTAATATTTGCTTTACATAATTAGGTGTTCCTATATTAGGTACATATATGTTTATGAATCTTATATCCTCTTCTTGTATTGGTCCCTTTATCATTATATAGTGCCCTTCTTTTTTTTTTTATTATTGACTTTGTTTTAAAGTCTACTTTGTCCAATATGAGTATTGCTACCCCAGCTTTCTTTTCATTTCCATTTGCATGAAATATCTTTTTTCATCCTCTCACTTTCAGTCTGTGTCTTTAGCTCTGAAGTGAGTCTCTTGGAGGCAGCATATAGGGAGATTTAAAAACATTCAATCAGCCACCTTATGTCTTTTGATTGGAGCAGTTAGTCCATTGACGTTTAAAGTGATTACTGATAGGTGATAGGTTTGAATTACTACCATTTTATTTGTTTTCCAGTTGCTTTTGTATTTCTTCCACATTCTTTTCTTCTTTTAGTCACTTCCCTGTCATTTGATGATTTTTTTTTAGTGTTATATTTGTGTTTCTTTCTCTTCAGTTTATGTGTATCTATTGCAGGTTTTGATTTGTGATTACCATGGAGCTCATATGTTTCTCTAGAATTATATCTACTTGTTTCAAGCTGATAGTCACTTTAGTTCAAATGCATTCTAAAAGCTCTACATTTCTTATGCACCTCTCCCATTTTGTGTTATCAATGTCATATTTTACATCTTCATGTCTATCAACTGTTTATTGTAGTTATAGTAGATTTTTGTCTTTTAACCTTTATACTAGTTTATTTAAGTGGTTGACCCACAGCTTTAACTATATATTTGCCTTTATCAGTGGTTTTTTCCCTTCCTATAATTTCTTTCTCGTTGTAGCCTTTTCTTTCTTTCTTTCTTTCTTCTTTCCTTCTTTCTTTCTTTCTTTCTTTCTTTCTTTCTTTCTTCTTCCTTTCTTTCTTTCTTTTTTTAAATTTATTTGGCTGCATTGGGTCTTAGTTACAGCACACAGGATCTTCTTTGCTGCATGAGGGATCTTTCATTGTGGCATGTGGGCTCTTTGATGTGGCACACAGGCTTCTCTAGTTGCAGTGCCTGGGCTCCTCTCTGGTAGTGGTGCACAGGCTCAGTAGTTGTGGCACGCTGGCTTAGTTGCCCCATGGCTTGTGGGATCTTAGTTCCCCGACCAGGGTTCCAACCCATGTCCCCTACATTGGAAGGTGGGTTCTTAACATTCCAATGTAGGGGACCACCAGGGAAGTCCCAGCCTTTTCTTTTTTAAAGAAGACCCTTAAACACTTCTTGTAAGATTATTCAGTATTGATGACCTCTGACCTCTTTTTGTTTTTGCTTGTCCTAATAAGTTCTGTATCTGTCCTTAAATTCTGAATGATAACCTTGCTGGATCCTAGGTTGTAGTTTTTTTCCTTTCAGCACTTTAAATAAATTATGCCACACTCTTCTGGCTTGCAAAATTTCTCCAGAAAAGTCAGCTGATAACCTTATGTGGGTTCCCTTGTATGTGACTTTGTTTTTTCTCTTACTGCCATTAAATTCTCTCTTTATCTTTAACTTTTGTCATTTTAATTATGATATGTCTTGGTGTGGGTCTCTTTGGGTTTATCTTGTTGGAACTTTCTATATTTCCTGTACCTGGATATTTATTTCCTTCTTCAGGTTTGGGAATTTTTCAGCCATAATTTCATCAAATACATTTTTGACACTTTTCTCTCTCTTCTCCTTCTGGAATCCCCTATAATGTGAATATTAGTACACTTAATGTTATCACAGAAGCCCCTCAAACTATTCTCATTTTTAACAATTTGTTTTTCTTTTTGCTGTTTCTGATTGGGTAATTACCCTTATTCTATCTTCCAGATCACTTACATGTTCTATGTCACCTAATCTGCTATTAATTCCATCTAGCATACTTTTCATTTCAGTTATTGTATTCTTAAGCTCTGACTAGTTCAGTTTTACATTTTTCAATTCTCTGTTAAAATTCTCACTGTGTTTATCTATTCTTTTCCAAAGTTCAATTAGGTTTCTTATTACTATTGCTTTGAACTCTTTGTCAGGTAAATTACTTATCTCTGTAAATTGCTTCTTCAGGTTTTTTTTTTTTTTCAAGCATTATTTTCTTGTTCTTTTAGTTGAAAGATATTCCTCTGTCTTCTAATTTTCTTTAACTTTCTATCTATGACGTTAGGTGAATCAGTTAACTATCTTGGTCTTGAAGGTGTGTTCTGTGTAGGAGAATCCCTATACAGTCTGTTTGTGCCCAGTGGCTTTAGTGGGAGAGGTGGATCTGAAGTGAGCATGGGCAGCATCTTCTCCTGGGGTGTGCTGGCAGTCACTGACTTGGTAGGAGGTAGGGATGGAGCTGAAGGTGTTAGAGCCAGAGCCAAGTTCCAGCAGGGGCTTGTTGTATGCTCAATGGTCATCACCACCCTATTGGTGGTAGGGTCACTGTACAAGGGACAGGAGCAAGAAACCTGAGGGAGTTCTGTTCCTCTAGAGTGTGATGGCAGTCTCTGCCTTGGTTGGGGTCATGGTCAGGGCTTGAGGACTTGGGGTTGCAATTCTGTATTGTTTTCACTGGCCCCCCTCCTTTGTGTGCATGCATTTATTAGAGGTTGGACTGGGGCCAGAGGGGTTGGTGCAATGCTACTTAGGTGGTTTTGCTCCCTTCTAAGTGTGTGCAGTGATGTGTGCTCCTGGGGTGGTAGTTTCCCCCACCCTGGTCAGAGGCAGGTCTAAGCTAGCTCAGTTCCCTCCAAGCATGCACACTCTTATTGGCAAGGGCAGCATCTGCCTTGGTGGGTAGCAGCACCAGAGCAAGAGAGGCTGGAGCAGGAGCCTGGTGCAGGCTGGGGGGCTGGCTGGTGTGGTCTGGGCAATCTGGTTAAAGCCCCAGGTAGTTTTCAAACAGCTGCTTCTTTGCTGTTACTGGGAGTAAGCAAGTTTGTGCCTGAACTCTTCAAGAGTGGAGTCTCAGTTTCTTACAGCCCACTGGTTTTTAAACCATCTAAGAGGGGCTCATCTTCCCAGTGTCAGACCATAGGGCTGGGGTACCTAATATGTAGCTTGAAACCCTCACTCCCCAGGGAGAATCCCCAAGCCTGTGATATCCCCCTCTTCTTACCTTCATTTGTATCTTGATTCCAGGGATCACTGTTTTTCTTTGTCTGATGCTCAATGTCTATAAAACCATTACTTTATATATTTTACTTTTTAGTTGTTTCAGGTAGGAGGGTAAATCTAGTCCTTGTTAGTATATCAGATGTGTACAAACATTTATTTACGTATTTATTTTCCTGTAATGATTTGGATTTATTTATAATTTATTACCTACTTGATGTGTTCACTTGGTATATCTTACTTTCTAAATCTAAAACTGAACCCTTGTTCATTCTACCAAACTTTCATCTTCTAAAGTATTCTCCATCTCAATACATTCTTCCAACTTATAATTTTATGTCAGGAAACTGGTGGTCTTACAATATTTTTTTCTCTCTTTACCCAATCTAATCAAGAACGAAAAATACTTCCTGATCCATTTCATTTCATGCTATAGTCCAAGCTATTACCCTATATTCATTTCCACTTCAATCCTCTCCAAAATTAAAAAAACAAAAATCTCCCACAAAAAGTGAGGGATTTTTCTAAAAACATTGTATAACACTGCTGGAAAAAAAAAAAAAAAACCCAAATAAAATCTGTCCATTAAATCTAATTTTAGTCAAAGGACGACAATACAATATTCCCATTTGAAATTTACTATAAATTTGATTACTATTTAAAATTTAGTCTTGAATCCCTATCCTATTTTTAATTTATTTAAATAAATTCTTATTTTAAATTTATTATTGAAATTTATAGTGTTAAGTTATATTACAGAAATGTTTTGTGTGGCTTCTACTAAAGGCATGCATATGACAAGGTTGTTACGATAGAAACAAGCAAGCAAAGTTTAGGAAAGAAGACATAATAACCACCTAAGCTAACTTATTTGCCATGTCTAAGTATTAAATTTAGCTCAAGCATTTTTTTTTTTTTTTTTTTTTTTTGGCGGTACGCAGGCCTCTCACTGTTGTGGCCTCTCCCGTTGAGGAGCACAGGCTCCGGACACGCAGGCTCAGTGGCCATGGCTCACGGGCCTAGCCACTCCGCGGCATGTGGGATCTTCCCGGATCGGGGCACGAACCCGTGTCTCCTTCATCGGCAGGCAGACTCTCAACCACTGTGCCACCAGGGAAGCCCTAGCTCAAGCATTTTTATGCATCCTAGAAAGAAATAGAAATACATTAATTATCATCAGTTTAAAAAATCAATTCCGATGTCAAATTTTTTCTGTCAAAAAGCAAATACTGAAGTACATAATTGACAACATCATGCATTTGAGTTTCTTTTACTCAATGCCTAACCTAAGAGATTTTCTCCATATTGTCATTTTTATTATCAGTCTTCAAAAAACATTTTTATTTTTTAAAATTAAAACATTTATATAGCAGCTATCTACAGATATATGTATATATTTTGTAAATAAATATATAGATTTCAATTACATATGTAGATATAAATTTCAATATCAATATCTATCTATATACATCTACTTCAGATATATAGATATATAAATATATATTTATAGATAGATAAATACAGCTAAATAAATATTATATATCTCTATATCTATATGTCTATTGTTTGTGTATCTACCTGCCCATCCATCCATTTGATACATATAACTATTTGTGGCTTTGCTAAGCATATACTTTCCCTCTGATTATGGAAATGTTAGAACTAATCTAATAAAATTTAAGTTTGTAGATTTCCTTGTTCCTAACATTAGATGAGGATAAGAGAATATTCTAAAATATTTTCTAAAGTGGGGAATGATAGAGTATTTCTTATATTTTATTTTTTTCTGGCTAGCATTTTGATAGTTACTGAAATGTAGTCACAAATTCAAGACACTAAACATAACAGATTATTTTGGACTGGAAAAATTTTAAACTGGCATTATTAGTCAGTCATCCTGACAAAAGGAGTCTCTCCAGTTATGATATTGATACTACTGGTGATTTCAGTGTTACTCCCGTGGAAGAGTGTTCTTGACATGGAATTGTACTGCTTTTTCCTTGAATTATTAAGCTCACTAAATATATTCCAAACTAATTTTAAAAACTTGACCTGCTAGATGGAATTGTTCATTGTACAATCTGCTGTAATAGCCTTCTAACTGATCTCAGTGCATTAGTTTTACAATACTCTAACCCACCCTCCTCTGTATAGCCAGAGTGAACTTTCAAAAATGTAAATCCCTGTAGTTATTACTCTTAGTGAAAGCCCTTGGATGACTTTACCTTTTCTTATGACACAGTCTAAAATTCTTAACAGAGTTTACAATGCCCCCTAGGATTTTGCCTTTCCTGTCACTTGGGCCTCATTTATTGTCCAATTTCCTCATTGACCTCTCTGATATGATTCCTCTGGGCCTTCAGTGTTTCTTGAATACTTGACTCTGGACCTTTGGACATGCAATTCCTTATACTTTCAACACTGATATCCTCCCTTTCCCCATTGCCCAACTTATTCTTCAGGTGTCAGTTTATATTGTTATCATTTCTGGGTAATATTTTTGACCTAACTAGACTAGATATGTCTCTCTATTACTTTCCATAGAACACGGAGCTCTACCTTTTATAGCAGTTTTATAGCAGTTTCACAGATATAAGTTTCCTTTAATATATGATTTCCCCACTGGATTTTATGTTGTGTAAGGCAAGGAACATATTTATCTTTTTCTTTGTGGTATGCCAATATTTAGAATAATACATGAAAATTAATCATTGCACAAAATTATTTGCTAAATAAAGAAATGAATGAATGATCAGAGAATAGGGACTCTTTTTTAAGCTGACCTCAAAAATCCAAATGTGGGTAGAAGCGATTTCTTGCCTTCTGATTCTGACTTGTAGTAATTACATTCTTCTGAGCACCAAGAAGAGAAATAAGATGATTAGGTTAAGAATAATTAAGATTCCTGACAAAATTGCTTGTCTGTCTCTCTTACAGAGAAATCCATCACATCAGTTTTGTGTCTTAGAAACAGCTCTTTCAAATGTGTAAGGACAAAAGATGTAGAGAACCTAAAATAGAATTTCTAAACATCTGTCTATTTTGGTAATCCGTGGTTATCTTATTTACTGCTGCTGACTGTGTTTAGGAAGTGAGAATACAGGTGACTTTTGAAATATTTTGAGGCCTTCCTTATGCCCTTTTTGTGTTGTTACTGTTAACCACCCAGGTCTCAGGAACTGAGTGTGTGAAAAAAAGTGCTCTTTGATGAGGTACCTTTCCTGAGGATTCTCAAATTTGGTGTTGGATTCATAAATATGTAGATAAATTAAGTTCTTTGAAAATTGTTTTATGATCCCTCCTCCTAAAAATTTCAATCAACAGGTGGATTATTATTTTCTTCAATCGTGTCCCTGTGAAATGAAAGGAGATCTGCTATTTTATTTTGGAAGTACATGTCTTTTAATTTCTCTCCCATGGAAAAGCCCAGCTCATCCACTTCAAACAACAAGGACAGACATTTTTAAAAATTTCTAATTTTAACATTTCTAATCATAATATATATATATATATTTTTTAAAACTTGAAAAGAAGAGTTACAGTTGCTGTCACTAATCTTTTAATTTTCAACTGTGTATAAGAATAGCAAAGAGAATCCAAATCATACTGTAACTCTGATGTCTGCTCTTCATGAACGACCAAACCTAATTTCTGGAAAAACTGATAATGATCAACATTTGTCTTCTGAATTGGGATAATCAAATAAAATATATTGTTATTCTGTTCATTGATTCTTGACTGATTAGGCAAGTCAAAGTCAGACAGAAGGTGATGTACATATTAATGATACAAGAAAAATTCAGGTACACACTAGATTCCAGGAAAATAATTTTATAGTGGACTACTTGAAAGTATAAGGGGAAAATGGATAAAAATAAATGACAATTGGGAAAAAATCACATTTTTAACTGTTTTAAATAATGTAGTTAATGTCATAAATGCTGCTTTTAAAACTATTAAGGAGGTCCAAGTGTATGTGTGTGGGCATCTTTAATTAAAGTGACATTTTCAGCTGGATTTTTCTATCCCAATAATCTGTGGTTCACAGAACATTTGATCAAATGTTATATTCTTGATAAAACCTAGGAATTTTAGCTGTGAAGTTTCTGAAAATGTTTTTGTATTCCCACACATAATACCATCAAATTACAGCAAGTTTTTGGGTTCCTTGAGGAACTCCCATGGCTTGGTGCACAGGGTGTGTGCTCTAGGGACAGATATAAACAAATGGAACACACTCCCTGGTATTCTACTCCCAGCTGATAATCCACACTATAATTTCCACCATTTTTTCCCCCAAATTGTAAATCTGAGCAAATTCCTCCATGGCCTTTGATTCACGCTCATACCTTTACTTTGCTCTGTGTTCCTCACTTTCATGCCTTTATAAAATTTCTACCTCTTTTCACTCCAGATTCAAAGCCTTCAGTTTTTAATCCAGTCTGATTATAAAGCTATTTTCTTTTTACTCTTTCTTTTGCTTAATGCCTAGACCTTAACTCAGACCAAAACCTAAAGGTAATGAAGCTTAAGCTTTAGGCCTGTCATTTGATTTGCATAGGTTCCTTCCACGGACCTGAGAGAGGCCTTAGAAATGTATTCACATGCTCATAAATTTTTGTAACGTTTGCAAAAGGAAGACATTTTAACTTTAATCAATTTTTTTCTCTTAGCCTATCAACTTTCTTTTCCTACACATTCATGAACCTGGCATTGGAGTGGTTTCTGACATTTTGTGGATTCAGTTTAGGGAAAATTGAGTTAAAGATACTTTTCTTTTGGTCTACTGGGATTTAATTTTTGGTTCTAAGTCATTGCTGTACATGCAAGTTATTATTGCTCTCTGTCCTAGTGTATGAATGACTGTCAGGATTAACCCTATCACTCACTGAGTGGATCCAACAGCATCTTGACATGGGTCAGAGCTGTCATCACCATATACAACCGTCCTATGGCAACCTGGTACCAGAAACATGTTGGCAGTCGAATAGCACATACTTCGAAATGTATGATGAGAGAATTGAATCCATGGAAAAGCTTTCCCAATCTTAAAGCCCACACAGGAAAGAAATGTGGACTTAGATTTTCCTAAATTTGACAGGAATTCTAATGTTTAAAAAGGAAGCATTTCTAAATTATTAAGAATAATTAAAAACATTTTACCAACCAAGCTTCAGAGAATATTCTTTTCAATAAAAATGATATAAAATTGGTGTCATACAAAGAGGTAAAAATATATAAGAAATGTAGTAAAAATTTTAGAAAAGTAAATATAATGGATATACAACTAATTAATAAAAATACTATATTATTTTTCTGGATTTTGTGGTGTTTTGAAATTGTGTAGCTTTTAAAAATTTGTAATGATTATCTATTGTCCTTGCTTCCCTTTCTAAATAAATATTCATGTTTGTTCCAAATTTTTAATTTATAAATTTATGTTCTTTATTTTATTTGTCAGACTCAGCAAAACCTGGAATAGAATCTGCCCTAACTCAATTAGCCCAATAACTCAAAAAAATGAAAACGACTATAATGAAGATTTGGCTAACTGTGGTGGCTAAGTGGTTGGGAACCCTGAGGATCCAGAGTGAGACTACCTGGCTCTACAATTTATTATCTGTGTGACCTTGAACAATTTACTTAACATATCTAAGCCTCAGATTTCTTGGTTTAAAAGGAGGAGGTTGGATTTTGAAAATAAAATTCCTTGTAAGTGTATGATAATATAAAGAATTAAAAATATACTGAGCAATCAACTAAATAAAATAATAGAACATCCATGTTGAAAGTAACCTTGATTTTCTTATAATTTTATATCAGCTCTGTGGATTTCTCACTGCTCCTTCAGATGTGTAGGGGGAGACATGGATCTGGTATGGAAACTGACCTATCCTCCCACTCCTTAAACTAGTGTAGGTCTGCTTTTATTTATATACAGTCTATGTAAGATTTAGTTAAACAAAGCGCTCTGTGACTGTGTGTGTGTATGTTTGAACGCCACTGCTCTTGTCCAATCCTTGTAAAAGAATCACTTGATAACATTAGTGAAAATATTCAAAATTAAAAACAAGTGGTAATCTGTTCTCTATCTGATATGAATATCATATGTGGGAAAGATAGTAAAAAAAAAATAAAAAGTAAAAAAGTAAAAAAAGTAAAAAAAATAAAACTGACCACAGCAAATTCTGCTGTCCAGAATAGAGCTTACGTATTCAGTGAAAATAGGAGAACAAAAAGAAGCAATTGGAAGAAATATAAACTTCCCCCCAATTCTCAGGATTATCAAGTTTCCCACAGTACATGAGACTGAGCCCCCTGTTGCTTTCTGTTTGGTTGGTTATTTTTAACTATTATTAAAAGAAAATTTGAACTCAAACAGCAGGAGGACTTTGATAGGAAGCTAATATTTGAATTTTGTTTATACATACCTAAGGGTATGTTTTATTTTCTTTAATATTTTAATTGTGCTTTTTAATTAGAAAAAAGTGACCTCTTTATACCTTCTACACAAAATGCCAGACACAATAATATTAATCCCTCTTTAATTTGACAGCTCTTAAAATATATGAAGAAACTCTATCTCCAAATATATTTAATTCCAGTTAAATATTGATTGCTTTATAGCAGGACCTAAAGATACTTTCTTTGATGTCTCTAGGTCACTGAGAAGTAGAAATTAATCAGCATCTCTGAAGTTTACTTTCAATTTTAGAGACCATCATGGGCCTTTTGGTAACTCCTCCTGAGGGAAATTTTTCTTGCATTCAGAATTCCTCCTCTTTCTGTGAGTGTGTGTGTGTGTGTGTGTGTGTGTGTGTGTGTGTGTTTGTGTGTTAGCATGATTTCTTCTTCACTTAGCAATTTTCAGTATTTCATTTTCTTTCTAATCACCATTAGCTATGTGTCCTTGAAGAAATAAAACTCTTTGTTTCTCAGTTAAATACTGCTTCTTTCTTTCTTTATATATTGATTGATTGGTTGATATTTTAACATCTTTACTGGTGTATTATTGCTTTACAATGGTGTGGTAGTTTCTGCTTTATAACAAAGTGAATCAACTATACATATACATATGTCCCTATATCTCCTCCCTCTTGCATCTCCCTTCCACCCTCCCTATCACACCCTTCTAGGTGGTCACAAAGCACTGAGATAATCTCCCTGTGCTATACGGCTGCTTCAGACTACCTATCTGTTTTACATTTGGTAGTATAAATAAGTCCATGCCACTATCTCACTTCATCCCAGCTTACCCTTCCCGCTCCCCATGTCCTCAATTCCACTCTCTATACCTGTGTCTTTATTCCTGTCCTACACCTAGGTTCTTCAGAATATTCTTTTTTTTTTTTTTTAGATTCCATACATATGTGTTAGCACATGGTATTTATTTTTCTTTCTGACTTACTTCACTCTGCATGACAGACTATAGGTCCATCCACCTCACTACAAATAACTCAATTTCATTTCTTTTTAAGGCTGAGTAATATTCCATTATATATATGAGCCATATCTTCTTTATCTGTTCATCTGTCAATGGACATTTATGCTGCTTCCATGTCCTGGCTATTGTAAATAGAGCTGCAATGAACATTGTGGTACATGACTCCTTTGATTTGTGGTTTTCTCAGGGTATATTCCGAGTAGTGGGATTGCTGGATGTTATGACAGTTCTATTTTTAGGTTTTAAGGAAACTCCATACTGATCTCCATTGTGGCTGTATTAATTTACATTCCCACCAACAGTGCAAGAGGGTTCCCACTTCTCCACACCCTGTCCAGCATTTATTGTTTGTAGATTTTTGATGATGGCCATTCCAACTTGTGTGAGACTATATTTCATTGTACTTTTGATTTGCATTTCTCTAATGATTAGTGATGTTGAGCATCCTTTCACATGTTTGTTGGCAATCTGTATGTCTTCTTTGGAGAAATGTTTCTTTAGGTCTTCTGCCCATTTTTGGATTGGGTTGTTTGTTTTCTTGATATTGAGCTGCATGCATTGTTTGTAAATTTTGGAGATTAATCCTTGGTCAGTTGCTTCGCTGCAAATATTTTCTCCCATTCTGAGTGTTGTCTTTTTGTCTTGTTTATTGTTTCCTTTGCTGTGCAAAAGCTTTGAAGTTTAATTCGGTCTCATTTGTTTATTCTTGTTTTTGTTCCCATTTCTCTAGGAGGTGGGTCAAAAAGGATCTTGCTGTGATTTATGTCATAGAGTGTTCTGCCTAAGTTTTCCTCTAAGAGTTTGATAGTGTCTGACCTTACACTTAGGTCTTTAATCAATTTTGAGTTCATTTTTGTATATGGTGTTAGGTATTGTTCTAATTTCATTATTTAACATGTAGCTCTCCAATTTTCCCAGCACCACTTATTGAAGAGGCTGTCTTTTCTCCATTGTATATTCTTGCCTCCTTGATCAAAAATAAGGTGACCGTATGTGCGTGGGTTTACCTCTGGGCTTTCTATCCTGTTCCATTGATCTATATTTCTGTTTTTGTGCCAGTACCATACTGTCTTGATTACTGTAGCTTTGTAGTATAGTCTGAAGTCCAGGAGCCTCATTCCTCCAGCTTCATTTTTCTTTCTCAAGATTGCTTTGGCAATTCAGTGTCTTTTGTGTTTCTGTACAAATTATGAAGTGTTTTGTTCTACTTCTGTGAAAAATGCCATTGGTAATTTGATAGGTACTGCACTGAATCTGTAGATTGCTTTGGGTTGTATAGTCATTTTCACAATGTTGATTCTTCCAATTCAAAAACATGGTATATCTCTCCATCTGTTTGTATCATCTTTAATTTCTCTCATCACTGTCTTATAGTTTTCTGCATACAGGTCTTTTGTCTCCTTAGGTAGGTTTACTCCTAGGTATTTTATTCTTTTTTTTGCAATGGTAAATGGGAGTGTTTCCTTAATTTATCTTTCAGATCTTTCATCATTAGTATATAGGAATGCAAGAGATTTCTGTGCATTAATTTTGTATCCTGCAACTTTACCAAATTCATTGATTAGCTCTAGTAGCTTTCTGGTAACATCTTTAGGATTCTCTATGTATAGTATCATGTCATCTTCAAACAGTGACAGCTTTACTTCTTGTTTTCTGATTAAGATTCCTTTTATTTCTTTTTCTTCTCTGATTGTTGTGTCTAAAACTTCCAAAACTATGTTGAATAATAGTGCTGAGAAAAAGATGTTGGCTGTGGGTTCTCATATAAGGCCTTTATTATGTTGAGGTAATTTCCCTCTATGCCTACTTTCTGGAGGGTTTTTATCTGAAATGGGTGTTGAATTTTTTTGAAAGATTTTTCTCCATCTATTTACATGATCATACGGTTTTTCTCCTTCAATTTGTTAATATGGTTTATCACATTGATTGATTTGTGTATATTGAATAATCCTTTCATTCCTGGGATAAACCCCACTTGATCATGGTTTATGATACTTTTAATGTGCTATTGGATTGTGTTTGCTAGTATTTTGCTGAGGATTTTGCATCTATGTTCATCAGTGATATTGGCCTGTAGTTTTCTTTCTTTGTGACATCTTTGTCTGGTGTTGGTATCAGGGTGATGGTGGCCTCATAGAATGCTTTTGGGGGTGTTCTTCCCTCTGTTATATTTTGGAAGATTTTGAGAAGGTTAGGTGTTAGCTCTTCTCTAAATGTTTGATAGAATTCGCCTGTGAAGCCATCTGGTCCTGGGCTTTTGTTTGTTGGAAGATTTTTAATCACAGCCTCAATTTCAGTGCTTGTGATTTGTCTGTTCATATTTTCTATTTCTTCCTGGTTCAGTCTCGGGAGGTTGTTCTTTTCTAAGAATTTGTCCATTTCTTCCAGGTTGTCCATTTTATTGGCATAAGGTTGCTTATAGTAATCTCTCATTATCCTTTGTATTTCTGCAGTGTCAGTTGTTTCTTCTCCTTTTTCATTTCTAATTCTGTTGATTTGAGTCTTCTCCCTTTTTTTCTTGATGAATCTGACTAATGGTTTATCAATTTTGTTTATCTTCTCAAAAAAAAGCTTTAACTTTATTGATCTTTGCTATTGTTTCCTTCATTGCTTTTTCATTCATTTCTAATATGATGTTTATGACTTCTTCCCTTCTGCTTACTTTAGGGTATTTTTGTTCTTCTTTCCCTAATTGCTTTAGGTGTAAAGTAAGGTTGTTTATTTGAGATGTTTCTTGTTTCTTGAGGTAGCATTGTATTGTTACGAATTTCCCTCTTAGAAGTGTTTTTGCTGCATCCCATAGGTTTCGGTCATCGTGTTTTCATTGTCATTTGTTTCTAGGTATTTTTGATTCCCTCTTTGATTTATTCAGTGATCTCGTGGTTAGTTAGTAATGTATTGTTTAGCCTCCATGTGTTTGTATTTTTTACAGATTTTTTCCAGTAATTGATAACTAATCTCATAGCCTTGTGGTCGGAAAAGATCCTTGATAGGATTTCAATTTTCTAAAAATACCAAAGATTGATTTGTGACGCAAGATATGATGTATCCTGGAGAATGTTCCATGAGCACTTGAGAAGAATGTGTATTCTGTTGTTTTCGATTGGAATGTCCTATAAATATCAATTAAGTCCCTCTTGTTTAATGTATCATTTAATGCTTGTGTTTCCTTATTTATTTTCATTTTGGATGATCTGTCCATTGGTGAAAGTGGTGTGTTAATGTCCCCTACTATGACTTTGTTACTGTCAATTTCCTCTTTTATGGGTGTTAGCATTTGCCTTATGTATTGAGGTGCACCTATGTTGGGTTCATAAATATTTACTCTTGTTATATCTTCTTGTTGGATCGGTCCCTTGATCATTATGTATTGTCCGTCTTTGTCTCTTGTAATAGTCTATTTTAAAGTCTATTTTGTCTGATATGAGAATTGCTCCTCTAGCTTTCTTTTGATTTCCCTCTTCGTGGAATATTTTTTTCCTTCCCTTCACTTTCAGTCTGTGTGTTTCCCTAGGTCTGAAGTGGGTCTCTTGTAGACTGCATATATAGGGATCTTGTTTTTGTATCCATTCAGCCAGTCTATGTCTTTTGGTTGGAGCATTCAATCCATTTACACTTACATTCATTTATCAATATCCATGTTCTTATTACCAGTTTCTTAATTGTTTTGGGTTTGTTTTTGTAGGTCTTTTCCATCTCTTGTGTTTTCTGCCTAGAGAATTTCCTTTAGCATTTGTTGTAAAGCTGGTTTGGTGGTGCCGAACTTTCTTAGATTTTGCTTGTCTGTAAAGGTTTTAATTTCTCCGTCAAATCTGAATGAGATCCTGGCTGGGTAGAGTCATCTTGGTTGCAGGTTTTTCCCTTTCATCACTTTCAGTATGTCCTGCCACTCCCTTCTGGCTTGAAGTTTTTCTGTTGAAACATCAGCTGTTAACCTTATGGGGATTCCCTTGTATGTTATCTGCTGTTTTTCCCTCACTGCTTTTACTATTTTTTGTTTGTATTTAATTTTTGATAGTTTGATTAATATGTGTCTTGGGGTGTTCTCCTTGGATTTATCCTGTATGTGACTCTCTGTGCTTCCTGAACTTGATGGACTGTTTCCTTTCCCATATTAGGGAAGTTTTCAACTATAATCCATTCAAATATTTTCTCAGCTCGTTTTTTCTTCTCTTCCTCCTTTGGGACCCCTATAATTTGAATGTTAGTGCATTTAATGTTGTCTCAGTGGTCTCTGAGACTGTCCTCAATTCTTTTCATTCTTTTTTCTTTATTCTGGTCTGCAATAGTTATTTCCACTATTTTATCTTCCAGGGCCCTTATTCGTTCTTCTGTCTCAATTATTCTGCTATTGATTCCTTCTAGAAAATTTTTAATTTCATTTATTTTGTTGTTCATCATTGTTTGTTTTTTCTTTAGTTCTTCTAGTTCCTTTTTAAACATTTCTTGTATTTTCTCCAATCTATTTCCAAGATTTTGTATCATCTTTACTATCATTAATCTGACTTATTTTTCAAGTCGACTGCCTATTTCCTCTTCATTTGTTTGGTCTGTTGAGTTTTTACCTTGCTCCTTCATCTGCTTTGTGTTTTTCTGTCTTCTGATTTTGCTTAAATTACTGTGTTTGTGGTGTCCTTTTCGCAGGCTGCGCATTTGTAGTTCTCGCTGTTTTTGGTGTCTGCCCCCAGTGGGTCAGTTTGGTTCAGTGGCTTGTGTTGGATTCATGGTGGAGGAGACTGGTCCCTAAATATTGCTTTTTATAGCATATTTCACCACTTTCTCTCTCTCCCTACTTGCACCTGAGTGTTCCAATTCACCACTGTTTTATTGGGAAACTTCCTACACAAGTTAAATGGCTCTATTTATGTGCCCTGTAATAGAAGTTGATTTTATTTCTTCAACAAAATTTTCAGCACATGCTGTCCAACTGTTCCTCTAGCGACTGTCACAAGGACCCAATAAATCCCCTTATACACTTGCATCCCTTCCTGGGGAGAAGTATTGTGAGTGGAGTAACTCTGGTAAACTAAGCAGTTTTACTAAAGAGTCTAAGTCTTTGAAAAAGAACATGTGAGGCAGCCAGTGTTGGAACTTTGTGTAGTCTCAATATTTAAATTGAATAGAGAGTATATTAAGAGACAGTGTAAGGATTTTTTTTTGTTTTGTTTTACTCGTCAACCTAGTAGATTAAGGATTCTAAAAAAAACCAGATTAATTGAAGAAAAAATTCAGAAACTCCATTTAATCTACACATCTGAGTAAATTATTAATATTAAGGGTATAGAGACTTTAAGAGAGCCCTAACCATTTTCCCACACCTGCAAATACATTTCCTGAAACAATCAAGCTCTCTCTTTATTTGCAAGAAGTATGATGAATTAGTGGAGAGTGAAAAAGTCAACAGTTTTACAAGAGCTTTACAAAATATAGATCACATGTACCTATAACTTGAAACATTTAGGAATTCAGTGAAAACATGGATTCCAATGGCTATTCATAATAGTTAGAACTCAGCAGATGTCAGTGCACATAAGTGTTGGTGATCAGAAGCCAGTTACCAAATTATCATGACTCTTTACAAGCTCCTAGGCTTGAGATGATCACCAGGAGAGAAAGGAGTAGAAAAGGAATCCTATAATTATTTTATTTCCATGTGTAATGCCTGAAATACTTGGAATATTTTAAAGTGTTGCTTTTTGCCATCAGCTGGAATTGGGGCTAGAAATAGAAACCAAGGTGAGTAAATGAAAATACAAGGGAAATAACATTTTTTTCACACCATTATAAGTGATCTGATAATTCATAATGATGATAATGATAAGAAAAACACTATTAAACAACTATTTGCTAGTAATAGTTTGAACATTATAGTTTTTCTCAATATATGAATTTTCCTTTTTGTTAATCTAGTTTCTTTCACTGCATTAAGAGTAAGTCAGGAAGATGTGGTAAGAAGGAGTGGGTATGATGTATATGAAAGTTTCTGCCAAACAAGAAATGTAGAGATTGAAAGAAAAGTGAAGTTCCGTTTAAAGGGTGGAAGTGGAGGCCAAGTTTTCAGACCTGAATATTTTGGTTTACCATCACAGGGGTGTATGTTAGACTCCACTGAAAAATTTTTGGGGAATTTCAGAACTGCACATAATTTGTCAGGGCAGAGCCTCAGACACCCTTAAGACCAGTGCCCAAGTGGGGCAGCAAAAGCAATGTAAGAATGGTGGTAATAGGAGGTTATAGCAGTATGTTACAATTCCTCTTTTTTCTTCCTGTTCCAAGTATGGTAATCCAAGTATTTGAAGATTCTTGAGTATCCATGTAGGAAAGGCAGAAGTAAACTAAAAAATAGGGATTTAACAAGAAAAGATTTTCAGAGGAAGATTAAGTTAGTTGAAGGAAAAATTGTTTTGAATTTTTAGTCAGAATATGTAAATTACAAGTCCATTCTTTTATCAAGCTAATAGTTATAATTTTTGAGTGACTTCCAGACTTTTAAACATTATTTCTTTTAATGTCTTCTGTTAGTAATGTTATTTCCAAACTATTTTTGATTGTCTCACTCACAGTGGTCACATGAACTTCTTACTGCTTGTCATCTATGTTGACTTTGATCTGTGGGAAGAAATTAGGGGTGTTGCTATCGATCAGAGGATTTAAGATTCAATGTGGAGTGCAGGGCTTCTAGAATGGCAGAGTGAGGACCTCTGTATATCTGCTCCTTAATACAATCAATGAAATACTGACAAAGATTGTCAAAACAAATTTTTTCAGAACTCTAAAATTAATCAGATGCATGAAACCACATGAGGAGTATTTATTCAAGAAAATTAGCAGGGTTTGTAGCTTTTTATTTTGACCTATTTTAATTCTCCTGTCTCCAATTTTGTAACAGTTTTTAGGAGCTAACAGCTCTGCAGCTCCTGAAAGGGAAGACTGGTTAGGAGATCCTCAAAAAACCCACTCCCAAAGCACTGCCACACTGTGATTTGTCTGGCAACTCCCTTAAAAAACCACATTCATTGTGCATTGTTGTTATTTGACCCTGGGAAGGAGGGGAAAGGTTATAGCTAGATTTGCCACATTAGCTAAAATGTTCAATTTTAAACAAAAATTATGAGACATGCAAAGAAACAACAAAGTCTGTCCCATATGTAGGGAAAGAAGCATCCAAGAACAAACAATGTCCTGAGAGGATTCAAATGTTAGACATAGTAGGACAAAGATTTTAAATCTACTATTATGAATAGGTTCAAAGACATAAAGAAAACAGTGTCTAATGAATTAAAGTAGAGCATGGAAACACACAGCCTGCCCATCAGCAAAAGTTGGGGGACTTAATGGTTCAGGCATTTAAGAAAATTTCCAAACAATTATTAGATGACTATTAAGTGAAATAAACAGAGATTTAGGTAGCTGCACACAGGAAATACAGACTTTATAGAATTAAATGAAAGTATGACAATAATGTCTTACCACATAGATAATATCAATAAAAAGAAACTGCAAAAAAAGATCCAAATAGAGATTATGGAGTTAAAAAGTACAATAACTGAAATAAAAACTTCACTAGAGGTTCAACAACAGATTTGATCTGGCAGAAGAAAAGTTTGGCAAACTTGAAGAAGATATATCAATTAAGATTATCCAGTCAGAGAAGAGAAAGAATAAGAATGAAAAACATGGACAGAGCTTAAGAGACCTATGGGACACCACCAAGTATACCAGAATCAACACAATGGGAATCCCAGAAGGAGAGAAGAGAGAAAAGGGACAGAGAATATTTGAAGAAAAAATAGCCAAAACTTCCCAATTTGATGAAAAACATTAGTCTACTCATCCATACAGGTAAAAATGACTATTATATTCGTCTAATGACATCGCTTTTAAAATCATGCCACACATTTCTGGATCTTCTCTATTCCTTTTCATTTATGTTTGATAACTGGTCAGTTTTATCCAGCTAATAATACATTGCTACGAACAACTAACATTAAGCAAACAAAACCCAATAACTTTTTAACTTTTTCCAACTATTTTCTGTGAAGCAGTTGGTTTCTTAGGCACTTGGTCTACCTTCCAAATTATTTCAGGCAACTGATATTTCAAATGTTTTGCCACTAAAAATGTATGTCTATTTAAAAATCTGTGATATTATTTCCTTGTCATCCCCTGTTTGGTTGCTAAATCAATGACATTTTTTTTAGGATTTGGTTATAATACCATGCCATTTCTGAATACTAATTCTTTATTATTACATCTGAAATACACACTTTTAAATGATATTAAGTGGGGAGCTAGTTTTCTCAAAAGTATTTCTTAAAATTATCTACTAAATTAGTGCTTTTCCAACTTTTTTTTTTTGCTACAACACACAATACCAAAAAAAAAAAAAAAAACAATTTATAATGTGATCAGTAAACATGCACACATAAACACAGGCATAACAGATGAACCAACAGAATATCACGCCTAAACTGGGACTGTTTCTGTCAAACCTACATATATGTGAGTACTCTGAATTCCCTATCTACTGCTAAACTGATTTTTCACAATAGATTTTTTAAAAATACTGAACATTTAACAATGGCATGGTAGCTGGGTTAGTCCCTTGAAAACTTAGAATCAACATGAATTTTGTTTCTTGATTATGGTATTATATTTATTAAATAGTGAATTTAATGATTAAAAGTAAATAAATATCATCCATCATAAGAAAACTATGTTTTATTTAAAATTACATATGCATCTTTTCACTTAAAATTTATATTCTCAAATGTTAAATTACATATTCATGTGCTTTAACTTTAATAGTACCTAAAAATCAAGAATAAAATAAGACATCAATCATTTTATTGTCTAAAAGAGGTTTTTATTATTATAATGACTAATAATGAGAGATATAATCTTAAAATTGAAGCACTGAGTTTTATATAAAAAGAAGGTAAAGGCACTATGTAATATCCTAAAGTTTAAAGTTTCATGGAGGTACCTCTTTATCTTGGAAGGAGAACAAATTATAAAGATTACTAAGACAAAAGAGACCATCATCACTTATCCTTAGCAATGCTGAAAAAAAATGGAAATACAAATTTGGAAGCTCAAAAATTGAGGATTTTTTGGTTTGTTTTTTTCTTTGTATTTATGTGGTAGTCTCTCAGTGTGCAATCTTTTTTTTTTCCAGAGCCTTAACACATTTACAGTTTATTTAATAGTCAATAGTCAACTCATTGTTGGTCACTTCTCATCCAAATGGCAACTCAAGGACCTAGATCATTCTGCCTCTTTCACCTCTTCCCTTCTCTGAGTTCTTGGAGTCCCCCCATTTAGCCAATGGATAGGAAAAGAGAATGGATGGTTGTACACAGGACAGATCTTTTAAAGGATAGGTGTGGAAATGTCAAGCATCACTGCTGCCCATATTCTATTGAACAGAACTCAGTTTCATATAGCTGTATCTAAGTTCAAGGAAGGCTTGAATATGTCATATAACTGTGTGCCCAGGGAGCAAGAGGATAACAATTTGGTGAACAACGGTGGGAGGGAGGGAGACGCAAGAGGGAAGAGATATGGGAACATATGTATAACTGATTCATTATGTTATAAAGCAGAAACTAACACATCATTGAAATCTTTTTTTTAAGGCCCATTCACAGGATGCTATTTGAACACAACGCTGTGTGGAAGATGCTGAGAACAATTCCAGATTTAACCTCTCATCTAATTGATGAGCATCTGAAAACACTTAGTAAGAATGTCATTTCTGAAACCTGGGTAAAAAGAAGCACATGTAACAGACTAATCTGGAGGGAAATTTGGCAAGACCAAACGTGTATCACTATTTTGAGTTCTCTATCATTATAATATTCATAATTTCACTTGACATGTTAAAATGTACTGTTTGGATGTATTTCATTTGTAAAGTTATAAGTAGTGAAATGAATAACATTTCACATTTTAGTATTTATGTTTTAAAGATATACAGTTGTGTTTCTCGACTTTGAGCATGCATCAGAATTCCCCAGAGGACACACTGAAATGTGTTGCTGTATTCAACCCCTAAAGTTTCTGGTTCAGTAGGTTTTGGAGGGAGCTTAGTTTGCATTTCTAATAACATTCCAGAGGATGCTGCTAGTCTGCGCACCACACTTTGAAAGTCACTCGTTGATATACACATTTAATAACAATCTAGCTTTGGTTTTCATGGTTAAGACAGCAAGTGGTCAAAGTGATTATTTGACTGATCCAGATACTGAGAAAAAAACTCTTCAGATAGATTTTAGTTTAGTTTCCCAATTTTAATTTCTAATCCCTTTACTAAGGATATATTGGATGCATTAATAGAAGTATTTTGTATTTTAATTTTTTGGGGGGTGGCATATAAATAAACAACACACAGAGTCACACACAAACCTAAACCAACAGACTTCAACATCATTTTTTTGCATTTACTGAGTGCCTATTATAAAAAAGGAACTAAATTTATTTAATACACCTTTGGGTGAGGAACATCCCTTATTTATTCCACACAGTATCAAATAAAAGTAGATATTATTATTATTCTCTGCAGATGAGGACCCTAAGGCACAAAATGTCATGTGGAGTGGTCCTGATTAGAACTGAATTTCAATCACACTTTAGCCTTAATGCTAAATTATTCTCCATTCACTATGCCACTGTTTTTATAAAGTGGTTCATCAGGATCATGGCATTTGAAATAAAACTGGAATTTTGGAGAACATGTGTCTATTGAAAATACTTACATATTTTCAGTTTCCCCAACAGTCCTCTCTCATAATTAGTTTCATTTAATCCAATATCAAGCAGTGAAAATTAAATCATAGGAGTTTTGCAGAGGATAAATGATTCTGAAAGGGAAGAAAGAACAAACATTCAACAGGGTTTTGCCATTAGCTTGAGGATAGTAATTAAAAAATTAATTCATTCTATCATAAATTTCTGGAATTATACTTTTTATGGTAAAAAATATGTAAGCAACCGAAGTATCCTTTAATAGAAGACAGAATATATTGTGATACACTTATTCTCTATAATTCTAGTCAGGGTTAAAAAGAATGAGGTAGATTTATATACATTGATGTAGAAACTTATTAAGGATAATAAATAAAAACAGAACAATTGCAGAATTATATAAATAATATAATATAAAACCTGAAATTATATGTGCATGTATATACATATAAAAATACACAGTAAAAACTACATAGAAGTAGATCCAGAAGGATACTCCAAAAATACATATTTAAAAAATTGTTACCTTCATTCAGGGGAGAGGAATTGAGGAACAGTGAAGGGGAACAGTTAACTCTTTCTTCTACATATATTTGTGTTGAATTTTCCACAATGAATGTATATTTATATGTTAGTGTTTGTAAGTAGTTATTTATTTTTTTCAGAAAGCTTAGAAACTAAAATTAAAAGAAAATGTATTCTCAAGGTATCTTAAAAACATGTGTGATTAACTATTAAAATATGAACTTTCAACCCTTGACAAATATCAACTTTAATTTGATCATTTATACTAAATAAGGCTTTGCAATTCATATTTCAATAGTGCATATTTTCAAACACATTAAAAAATTTTGGAATTCTCTGTATTTACACCTACCTGTGCTGCAACCCTTCTCTTGACTTTTAAGACATCTAATTCTGACAGCTCAGATCTGTTTCACTATCACAGCAGTCAATTCATTAAATATCTGATCTTTGTAAATCTCTTTGTTCATCCAACTTAAAAAAACAAGTCCAACCAGGTGTCTTTCTTTTTCCCTTTTCTTTATTCATGGATGCATTTCCCTCCCTCTGCTGTTATTTAAAGTATTCCCCCTAGTAACTGCTCATCACCATGCTGCTGACTTTCAATCTGCTGCTGAGGCTTTGGTTTCTTTCCTGCAATTCCACACAGCTGTTTGCACCTTCTGGTCTCTTTTCTGGCCATAAGTTCTTTGGAACTTCATTATTTAAGACAGAATCTTAAACTTACCATTACTCAGCCTCTCATGCATTGTTTTCTTAAACAATAAAATACTAACAAGGATAACAATTTTATGATTTCAAATACTGCATAACACACCTACATATTTCTAGTTTAAGTGAAAATGGTACTAAAACATGATTACTATAAGATGACTATATATAAAGCTTACTTATATCACTATAATAAAATACTTTATACAATATATATTACATATGGTAAACTCTATATGCCATATAGATGTATAGATATAGTTTACTTAATAGATATAGTTTACTTAATTCAAATTATCTCAAGAGTTTTTCATTGGATCTCATTTTATGGCCTGGGCAGAGGATATTTTTATGATTGATAACATAAAGCTCAGAGAGCTAAAAGAATCAGGAATTAGAACCAGGAATTAGATACCAGATAAAAAATTCTTTAATATCTGCCTGTATATTAACCTTGAAATATTTCTATGAAATGACTGATATATGGGTTTTTGTCTTTTAATATATATATGTCTTGTTTACTGTTTTCTTTACTTGAAGTCCACTGAGTCTTGCAGTGTTATTTCTCTCCTATTTCTTTCATTTTATCATTTTACTCTTACTTTTTTATGAGGTTATATCTCAAAAACACCGTAACTCCTCATTTAAAAAATACTATATTTTTAATGATGAAAAATATTTTTTGATTACTAAAACTTTAACATTTCTTAGCCTGCATAGACTTTATTTTCTGTCATGGTTTAAATTTCATATAACATATAAAAACACAGTAGCTAAACCTCATGAAAAATTTAGTGGGCATCTTTTCCATATATAAATTAACCATAGTCCAAACAACATGCTTTTACAATAGAAGTAATAAAATATTTAGTCCTACTATAAAGACCATGGCTCCCTTAAAGGCAAACATGGCCTTGAAGAGTGTATATTGATTCTATGTGTGGATATGCTTTCACTGCACTGAGGTGTTCCCTATGGTTCATGAAGATTCATCCTTGAAAACTGCATTAACTTTCTCAAAACTTCACAATCATCTCTTGGATAGGGGAAAGTAGAAATGGACTTGGGACCTCAAAATGTAGGTAAACACTTAAAACATTTTTCTGGAGATTTAATGTGAGATTTTAAATATTTTTAACTAATTTAAATATTGTAATTAGGTAAGTGTTGTTCATCTGTATTTCTAAAAGTTCATTAATTAAAGTCAGCCAAAATTTTTACAAATAATCTTTCCATTGGTATAATTTTCATTATTTATATTCATTTTGAAATTTATAATTTATTTAAGTTTTTTAATAGTAATTCCAACAACCTAAAAATGTATTATATTCACTGAATAACCAGCAAAATAAAACATTTAATACATGTAGATAATTTGACCTAGCATGACAATTTTTGAATTGGAAGTTGAACCTAGGAATATATGACTCTCCCAAGATTACATAATAAACACAACAATTGGACTAAATCCAGGTCTCCTAAACCAGCCCTTGATCCATGTATAGTACCTTATTTTGAAAAGAAAAAGTAATCAATATACAGTAAACCATTTAAAATGGTATCTACCTAAATACCTAAATGTAAGACTGGAAACCATAAAATTCCTAGAAGAGAACATAAGCAGAACACTCTTTGATATAAATTGCAGCAATTTTTTTTTGAATCTGTCTCCTAAAGCAAAGGAAATAAAAGCAAATATAAACAAATGGAGCCTCATCAAACTTCAAAGCTTTTGCACAGCAAAGGAAACAACTGACAAAACAAAAAGACAACCTACTGAATGGGAGAAAATTTTTCAAATAATATGACTTATATAAATGGAGTTACTATCTAAAATATTTAAGTAGCTCATACAACTCAACATCAAAAAAGAAACAACCCAATTAAAAAAATGAGCAGAAAACTCGAATAGATATTTTTCCAAAGAAGACATACAGATGGACAACAAGCACAGGAAAACATGCTCAACGTCATTAACTGTCAGGAACTGCAAGTTAAAACTACAATGGTTATCATTAAAGAGACCAGAAATAACAAATGTTGGCAAGGGTGTGGAGAAAAGGGAACCTTTGTACACTGTTAGTAAGAATGCAAAATGGTGCAGCCACTATGTAAAACAGTATGGCAATTTCTCAAGAAACTATAAGACCCAGCAGTTCCACTTCTGAGTATTTATCCAAAAAAAAAAAAAAAACCGCTAATTTGAAAATACTAATTTGAACACTGCACCATGTTCCTAGCAGCATTATTTACAATTGCCAAGATATGGAAGGAACCTGAGTGTCTGTCTATAGATGAATGAGTAAAGAAGATGTGATATATATATATATATATATATATATATATATACACACACACATACAAACACACACACAATGGAATACTATTCAGCCATTAAAATAATATTTTGCCATTTGCAATAACATGGATGGAGTTGGAGGTTACTATGCTAAGTGAAATAAGTCAGAGCAGGAAAGACAAATATTATATGATATCACTTATATGTGAAATCTAAAAAATAAAACAAAAATATAACAAAAAGAAAAAGGATCACAGACATAGAGAACAAACTAGTGGTTACCAGTGGGGAGAAGAAAGGGGAGAGGGGTAAGATAGGATAGTGATATGGGGTTAAGAGGTACATACTACTTTGTATAAAATAAATAAGCTACAAGGATATATAGTACAACACAGGGAATATAATCAATATTTTATAGTAACTAGAAATAGAATATAACCTTTAAAAATCGTAAGTCACTATGCTGTACATCTGAAAATTATATAATATTGTACATCAACTATATACCTCAATAAAAAAGGGAAAATGTTATCTAATATTAATAAAAGTTTTTCTTTTAAAATACAGCCCCCTTTACCGTTTCAAATACAGTCATCATCTTTTATATAAATGGAGTTAGCAGCTTCCAGAATAGCTTTATTTGACTGCTTTTAAAAGTAATTCGAATATTTATGAGATACTTTCTGACCAAAAATTTTTTCTATGGATCTCAAATTCCCTATATTACTTATATTCCTTAACAGCCTCCTTAATATTATAGATATTTTTATAAAGTAAATGTGAAAATTAATGCATTGTAAGCAGAAATTCAGTCAAATTCACTGTCACTGGGCCAAGGCTGAAGGAAGATTTTCTCTAGAGGAATTGAATAGCTATATTCATCAGTAAGGTGAACATATTTTATGGATAGAGTTAAGTGAAATTCCAAAAATATCCACACAGAAATTGTGTTCAGTGTGAGTAATAGAGAACTAGAGGACACTAGTTTATAAAAATTTTCAGGTTTGTTTATGTTACATAATGAGAGGTCACATGGTCTCAGGTGAGGCCTCTGAAATTCTCCTTGCATTTTCCTTAATTGTAAGATGCTTGCTTCAGCTCCAATATCCTATCACTGTTCTAGGTAGCAGGGAAGAAGGGGTGGTGTGCGTATGTGGAAAGCAAAGATACTCTCAATGTTTTTTTTTTTTTTTTTTTTTTTTTTTTTTAACATCTTTATTGGAGTATAATTGCTTTACAATGGTATGTTAGTTTCAGCTTCACAACAAAATGAATCAGTTATATATATACATATATTCCCATATCTCTTCCCGCTTGCGTCTCCCTCCCTCCCACCCTCCCTATCCCACCCCTCCAGGCGGTCACAAAGCACCGAGCTTATCTCCCTGTGCTATGCGGCTGCTTCCCACCAGCTATCCACCTTACGTTTGGTAGTGTATATATGTCCATGCCTCTTTATCGCTTTGTCACCGTTTACCCTTCCCCCTCCCCATAGTCTCAAGTCCATTCTCTAGTAAGTCTGTGTCTTTATTCCTGTTTCACCCCTAGGTTTTTCATGACATTTTTTTTTTTTTAAATTCCATATATATGTGTTAGCATACGGTATTTGTCTCTCTCTTTCTGACTTACTTCACTCTGTATGACAGACTCTAGGTCTATCCATCTCATTACAAATAGCTCAATTTCGTCTCTTTTTATGGCTGAGTAATATTCCATTGTATATATGTGCCACATCTTCTTTATCCAATCATCCGATGATGGACACTTAGGTTGTTTCCATCTCTGGGCTATTGTAAATAGAGCTGCAATGAACATTTTGGTACATGACTCTTTTTGAATTATGGTTTTCTCAGGGTATATGCCCAGTAGTGGGATTGCTGGGTCATATGGTAGTTCTATTTGTAGCTTTTTAAGGAACCTCCATACTGTTCTCCACAGTGGCTGTATCAATTTACATTCCCACCAACAGTGTAAGAGGGTTCCCTTTTCTCCACACCCTCTCCAGCATTTATTGTTTGTAGATTTTTTGATGATGGCCATTCTGACCGGTGTGAGATGATATCTCATTGTAGTTTTGATTTGCATTTCTCTAATGATTAATGATGTTGAGCATTGTTTCATGTGTTTGTTGGCAATCTGTATATCTTCTTTGGAGAAATGTCTATTTAGGTCTTCTGCCCATTTTTGGATTGGGTTGTTTGTTTTTCTGTTATTAAGCTGCATGAGCTGCTTATAAATTTTGGAGATTAATCCTTTGTCAGTTGCTTCATTTGCAAATATTTTCTCCCATTCTGAGGGTTGTCTTTTGGTCTTCTTTATGGTTTCCTTTGCTGCGCAAAAGCTTTTAAGTTTCATTAGGTCCCATTTGTTTACTTTTGTTTTTATTTCCATTTCTCTAGGAGGTGGATCAAAAAGGACCTTGCTGTGATTTATGTCATAGAGTGTTCTGCCTATGTTTTCCTCTAAGAGTTTGATAGTTTCTGGCCTTACATTTAGGTCTTTAATCCATTTTGAGCTTATTTTTGTGTATGGTGTTAGGGAGTGATCTAATCTCATACTTTTACATGTAGCTGTCCAGTTTTCCCAGCACCACTTATTGAATAGGCTGTCCTTTCTCCACTGTACATTTCTGCCTCCTTTGTCAAAGATAAGGTGACCATATGTGCGTGGGTTTATCTCTGGGCTTTCTATCCTGTTCCATTGATCTATCTTTCTGTTTTTGTGCCAGTACCATACCGTCTTGATAACTGTAGCTTTGTAGTATAGTCTGAAGTCAGGGAGCCTGATTCCTCCAGTTCCTTCTTTCGTTCTCAAGATTGCTTTGGCTATTCGGGGTCTTTTGTGTTTCCATATAAATTGTGAAATTTTTTGTTCTAGTTCTGTGAAAAATGCCAGTGGTAGTTTGATAGGGATTGCATTGAATCTATAGATTGCTTTGGGTAGTAGAGTCATTTTCACAATGTTGATTCTTCCAATCCAAGAACATGGTATATCTCTCCATCTATTTGTATCATCTTTAATTTCTTTCATCAGTGTCTTATAATTTTCTGCATACAGATCTTTTGTCTCCTTAGGTAGGTTTATTCCTAGATATTTTATTCTTTTTGTTGCAATGGTAAATGGGAGTGTTTTCTTGATTTCACTTTCAGATTTTTCATCATTAGTATATAGGAATGCCAGAGATTTCTGTGCATTAATTTTGTATCCTGCCACTTTACCAAATTCATTGATTAGCTCTAGTAGTTTTCTGGTAGCATCTTTAGGGTTCTCTATGTATAGGATCATGTCATCTGCAAACAGGGACAGCTTTACTTCTTCTTTTCCGATTTGGATTCCTTTTATTTCCTTTTCTTCTCTGATTGCTGTGGCTAAAACTTCCAAAACTATGTTGAATAAGAGTGGTGAGAGTGGACAACCTTGTCTTGTTCCTGATCTTAGTGGAAATGCTTTCAGTTTTTCACCATTGAGGATGATGTTTGCTGTGGGCTTGTCATATATGGCCTTTATTATGTTGAGGAAAGTTCCCTCTATGCCTACTTTCTGCAGGGTTTTTATCATAAATGGGTGTTGAATTTTGTCAAAAGCTTTCTCTGCATCTATTGAGATGATCGTATGGTTTTTCTCCTTCAGTTTGTTAATATGGTTTATCACATTGATAGATTTGCGTATATTGAAGAATCCTTGCATTCCTGGAATAAACCCCACTTGATCATGGTGTATGATCCTTTTAATGTGCTGTTGGATTCTGTTTGCTAGTATTTTGTTGAGGATTTTTGCATCTATGTTCATCAGTGATATTGGCCTGTAGTTTTCTTTCTTTGTGACATCCTTGTCTGGTTTTGGTATCAAGGTGATGGTGGCCTCGTAGAAGGAGTTTGGGAGTGTTCCTCCCTCTGCTATATTTTGGAAGAGTTTGAGAAGGATAGGTGTTAGCTCTTCTCTAAATGTTTGATAGAATTCGCCTGTGAAGCCATCTGGTCCTGGGCTTTTCTTTGTTGGAAGATTTTTAATCACAGTTTCAATTTCAGTGCTTGTGATTGGTCTGTTCATATTTTCTATTTCTTCCTGATTCAGTCTTGGCAGGTTGTGCATTTCTAAGAATTTGTCCATTTCTTCCAGATTGTCCATTTTATTGGCATAGAGTTGCTTGTAGTAATCTCTCATGATCTCTTTTATTTCTGCAGTGTCAGTTGTTACCTCTCCTTTTTCATTTCTAATTCTATTGATTTGAGTCTTCTCCCTTTTTTTCTTGATCAGTCTGGCTAGTGGTTTATCTATTTTGTTTATCTTCTCAAAGAACCAGCTTTTAGTTTTATTGATCTTTGCTATTGTTTCCTTCATTTCTTTTTCATTTATTTCTGATCTGATTTTTATGATTTCTTTCCTTCTGCTAGCTTTGGGGTATTTTTGTTCTTCTTTCTCTAATTGCTTGAGGTGCAAGGTTAGGTTGTTTATTCGAGATGTTTCCTGCTTCTTAAGGTGGGCTTGTATTGCTATAAACTTCCCCCTTAGAACTGCTTTTGCTGCATCCCACAGGTTTTGGGTCGTTGTGTCTCCATTGTCATTTGTTTCTAGGTATTTTTTGATTTCCTCTTTGATTTCTTCAGTGATCACTTCATTATTAAGTAGTGTATTGTTTAGCCTCCATGTGTTTGTATTTTTTACAGATCTTTTCCTGTAATTGATATCTAGTCTCATGGCGTTGTGGTCAGAAAAGATACTTGATACAATTTCAATTTTCTTAAATTTGCCAAGGCTTGATTTGTGACCCAAGATATGATCTATCCTGGAGAATGTTCCATGAGCACTTGAGAAAAATGTGTATTCTGTTGTTTTTGGATGGAATGTCCTATAAATATCAATTAACTCCATCTCGTTTAATGTATCATTTAAAGCTTGTGTTTCCTTATTTATTTTCATTTTGGATGATCTGTCCATTGGTGAAAGTGGGGTGTTAAAGTCCCCTACTATGAATGTGTTACTGTCGATTTCCCCTTTTATGGTTGTCAGTATTTGCCTTATGTATTGAGGTGCACCTATGTTGGGTGCATAAATATTTACAATTGTTATATCTTCCTCTTGGATCGATCCCTTGATCATTATGTAGTGTCCTTCTTTGTCTCTTCTAATAGCCTTTGTTTTAAAGTCTATTTTGTCTGATATGAGAATTGCTACTCCAGCTTTCTTTTGGTTTCCATTTGCATGAAATACCTTTTTCCATCCCCTTACTTTCAGTCTGTATGTGTCTCTAGTTCTGAAGTGGGTCTCTTGTAGACAGCAAATATATGGGTCTTGTTTTTGTATCCATTCAGCCAATCTGTGTCTTTTGGTGGGAGCATTTAGTCCATTTACATTTAAGGTAATTATCGATATGTGTGTTCCTATTCCCATTTTCTTAATTGTTTTGGGTTCATTATTGTAGGTCCTTTCCTTCTTTTGTGTTTCTTGCCTAGAGAAGTTCCTTTAGCAGTTGTTGTAGAGCTGGTTTGGTGGTGCTGAACTCTCTCAGCTTTTGCTTGTCTGTAAAGGTTTTAATTTCTCCATCATATCTGAATGAGATCCTTGCTGGGTAGAGTAATCTTGGTTGCAGGTTTTTCTCCTTCAACACTTTCAATATGTCCTGCCAGTCCCTTCTGGCTTGCAGAGTTTCTGCTGAAAGATCAGCTGTTAACCTTATGGGGATTCCCTTGTGTGTTATTTGTTGTTTTTCCCTTGCTGCTTTTAATATGTTTTCTTTGTATTTAATTTTTGACAGTTTGATTAATATGTGTCTTGGCGTATTTCTCCTTGGATTTATCCTGTATGGGACTCTCTGTGCTTCCTGGACTTGATTAACTATTTCCTTTCCCATATTAGGGAAGTTTTCAACTATAATCTCTTCAAATATTTTCTCAGTCCCTTTCTTTTTCTCTTCTTCTTCTGGAACCCCTATAATTCGAATGTTGGTGCGTTTAATGTTGTCCCAGAGGTCTCTGAGACTGTCCTCAGTTCTTTTCATTCTTTTTTCTTTATTCTGCTCTGCAGTAGTTATTTCCACTATTTTATCTTCCAGGTCACTTATCCGTTCTTCTGCCTCAGTTATTCTGCTATTGATCCCATCTAGAGTACTTTTAATTTCATTTATTGTGCTGTTCATCGTTGCTTGTTTCATCTTTAGTTCTTCTAGGTCCTTGTTAACTGATTCTTGCAATTTGTCCATTCTATTGTCCATTCTATCTCCAAGATTTCGGATCAACCTTACTATCATTATTCTGAATTCTTTTTCAGGTAGACTGCCTATTTCCTCTTCATTTGTTAGGTCTGGTGGGTTTTTATCTTGCTCCTTCATCTGCTGTGTGTTTTTCTGTCTTTTCATTTTGCTTATCTTACTGTGTTTGGGGTCTCCTTTTTTGCAGGCTGAAGGTTCGTAGTTCCTGTTGTTTTTTGTGTCTGTCCCCAGTGGCTAAGGTTGGTTCAGTGGGTTGTGTAGGCTTCCTGGTGGAGAGTGCTAGTGCCTGTGTTCTGGTGGATGAGGCTGGATCTTGTCTTTCTGGTGGGCAGGTCCACGTCTGGTGGTGTGTTTTGGGGTGTCTGTAGACTTATTATGATTTTGGGCAGCCTCTCTGCTAATGGGTGGGGTTGTGTTCCTGTCTTGCTAGTTGTTTGGCATAGGATGTCCAGCACTGTAGCTTGCTGGTCGTTGAGTGAAGCTGGGTGCTGGCGTTGAGATGGAGATCTCTCGGAGATTTTTGCTGTTTGATATTATGTGCAGCTGGGGGGCCTCTTGTGGACCAGTGTCCTGAAGTTGGCTCTCCCACCTCAGAGGTACAGCACTGACTCCTGGCTGCAGCACCAAGAGCCTTTCATCCACAGGGCTCCTTAATTTGGGATGATTCGTTGTCTATTCAGGTATTCCACAGATGCAGGGTATATCAAGTTGATTGTGGAGCTTTAATCCGCTGCTTCTGAGGCTGCTGGGAGAGATTTCCCTTTCTCTTCTTTGTTCTCACAGTTCCCAGGGGCTCAGCTTTGGATTTGGCCCCGCCTGTGCGTGTAGGTCGCCGGAGGGCGTCTGTTCTTTGCTCAGACAGGACGGGGTTAAAGGAGCCGCTGATTCGGAGGCTCTGGCTCACCCAGGCCGGGGGGTAGGGAGGGTCACGGAGTGCGGGGCGGGCCTGCAGCGGCAGAGGCCGGCGTGACGTTGCAGCCTGAGGCGCGCCGTGCGTTCTCCCGGGGTAGCCGTCCCTGGATCCCGGGACCCTGGCAGTGGTGGGCTGCACAGGCTCCCCGGAAGGGTGTGTGGCTAGTGACCTGTGTTCGCACACAGGCCTCCTGGCGGCGGCAGCAGCTGCCTTAGCGTCTCATGCCCGTCTCTGGGCTCCGCACTTTTAGCCGCGGCTCGCGCCCGTCCCTGGAGCTCTCTCAAGCAGCGTTCTTAATACCCTCTCCTCGTGCACCAGGAAACAAAGAGGGACGCAAAAGTCTCTTGCCTCTTCGGCAGGTCCAGACCCCTCCCCGGACTCTCTCCCGGCCAGCCGCGGCGCACCAACGCCCTGCAGGCTGTGTTCACGCCGCCAACCTCAGTCCTCTCCCGGTGCTCCGACAAAAGCCGGAGCCTCAGCTCCCAGTCCCGCCCGCCCCAGCGGGCGAGCAGACAAGCCTCTCGGCTGGTGAGTGCCGGTCGGCCCGATCCTCTGCGCTGGAATCTGTCCGCTTTGCCCTCCGCACCCCTGTTGCTGTGCTCTCCTCCGCGGCTCCCAAGCTCCCCCACTCCGCCTCCCGAAGTCTCCACCCGCGAAGGGGCTTCCTAGTGTGTGGACACTTTTCCTCCTTCACAGCTCTCTCCCGCTGGTGCAGGACCCGTCCCTATCCTTTTGCCTCTGTTTAGTTTTTTCTTTTGCCCTAACCATGTACGTGGGGGGTTCCTTGCCTTTGGGAGGTCTGAGGTCTTCTGCCAGCGTTCAGTAGGTGCTCCGTAGGAGTTGTTCCACGCGTAGATGTACTTCTGGTGTATCTGTGGAGAGGAAGGTGATCTCCGCGTGTTACTCTTCCGCCATCTTCACTCTCAATGTTTTATCAATCAGAATGATGTCACGTGGCCACACAAGTAAGAGTTTCTGGGAAATTCAATTTTTAAACTGGCACATACAACACCCGTTAAAATTGTGGTTTTGTTACTAAAGGAAAAGGAAAGATTTTATATTGGGTAAGTAACTAACAACTCTTGCAATAAAATTATTTCCCACAGTGGATTTCTTTCCATAGCTCTTATTCTATACTAAGAAGTGTAGTTACTGTATTAAAAAAAAAAAAACAGAATATAAATGTATATATTAGAATACACCCTTTCCCCAACTTGTTTTCTTCTCTATGTAATTTCTCAAGACCATTACTAGTCTTACAAACTATTATTATCTTTTCCCTACACAGTGTACTTATTACAATATAGTTCTCATACAGCTCACACAATAGCTATTAAAAAGCAATGATTCTGGTACATGACTCTTTTTGAATTGTGGTTTTCTCAGGGTATATGACCAGTAGTGGGATTTCTGGGTCATATGTTAGTTCTATTTTTAGATTTTTAAGGAACTTCTATACTGTTTTCCATAGTGGATATATCAATTTACATTCCCACTAACAGTGCAAGAGGGTACCATTTTCTCCACACCCTCTCCAGCATTTGTTGTTTGTCGATTTTTTGATGATGGCCATTCTGACTGGTGTGAGGTGATACCTCATTGTAGTTTTGATTTGCATTTCTCTAATGATTAGTGATGTTGAGCATCCTTTCATGTGTTTGTTGGCAATCTGTACATCTTCTTTGGAGTACCAAGATATTCATTGCAGCACTATTTACAATAACCAGGATATGGGAGCAACCTAAGTTTCCATCAACAGATGAATGGATAAAGAAGACGTGGCACATATATACAATGGAATATTGCTCAGCCAAAAAAGGAAATGAAATTGAGTTATTTGTAGTGAAGTGGAGAGACCTACAGTCTGTCATACAGAGTGAAGTAAGTCAGAATGAGAAAAACAAATACTGTATGCTAACACATATATATGGAATCTAAAAAAAAAAAAAGAAAAGGTTCTGAAGAACCTTGGGGCAGGACAGGAATAAAGACGCAGACGTAGAGAATGGACTTGAGGACACAGGGAGGGGGAAGGGTAAGCTGAGACGAAGTAAGAGAGTGGCATGGACATATATAAACTACCAAATGTAAAATAGATAGTGGGAAACAGCGGCATAGCTCAGGGAGATCAGCTCCGTGCTTTGTAACCACCTAGAGGGCTGGCATAGGGTGAGAATGAGACACAAAAGGGAGGTAACATGGGGATATATGTATACGTATAGCTGATTCACTTTGTTATTCAGCAGCAACTAACACAACAATATAAAGCAATTATACTCCAATAAAGATGTTAAAAAAATAAAATATATTATTTTCTCAAAAAATAAAATTAAAAAACAAAAGCGATGTTTACACAGTGCCCTTGACACACAGATTAGAAGTTTAATAAGTGATATTGTGCTACCCAGAAAGAATCTATTTTAAGCCCCGGCATCCAAACAAACGCAACCCTTGCTTTAGAGAAGACAAAAATAAAAAATCAATATCCTATAGTCATGATGTATAGATGGTAACCAAAAGAAACCCACGAGTAAGGACTCAGTTTAGAGAAGGCAAGAAGTTGGCATGTCATAGGGAATAAAACAGAAACACAACTGTGCATTAAAATCAATTTGTAAAGTTTCTATTTACAGCAAGTTAATAAGCAAATTGAAAGAAAAGTTCTCACAGCACTTGAACAATTTGCTCTGATCCTTTGAAGAAATGTAAAGGACTGAGAAATGGAGAAACACCATCCATTTCCCACGATCTTCTTCTCAAAAATGACAGGCTTCAGAAGAAAAAAAACTGATTTATGTTTCATTCAAAATGCTCACAAGTGAATAAATGTGCTAGATCTACAGTCACATAGTGGAACTTTATGTAATGGGATCAGATGACAGATTGTGGTGAGTAACAATATGAAGTAGGATATGTACTGAAAACAACACTTTTTCCTACTAATGAATAATTTCCCTTTTATTTTTTTTTTACATCTTTATTGGAGTATAATTGTTTTACAATGGTGTGTTAGTTTCTGCTTTATAACAAAGTGAATCAGTTATACATATACATATGTTCCCATATCTCTTCCCTCTTGCGTCTCCCTCCCTCTCACCCTCTTTATGCCACCCCTCTATGTGGTCACAAAGCACCCAGCTGATCTCCCTGTGCTATGCAGCTGCTTCCCACTAGCTATCTATTTTACATTTGGTAGTGTATATATGTCCATGCCACTCTCTCGCTTTGTCACAGCTTACCCTTACCCCTCCCCATATCCTCAAGTCCATTCTCTAGTAGGTCTGTGTCTTTATTCCTGTCTTACCCCTAGGTTCTTCATGACATTTTTTTTCTTAAATTCCATATATATGTGTTAGCATACGGTATTTGTCTTTCACTTTCTGACTTACTTCACTCTGTATGACAGACTCTAGGTCTATCCACCTCATTACAAATAGCTCAATTTCGTTTCTATTTATGGCTGAGTAATATTCCATTGTATATATGTGCCACATCTTCTTTATCCATTCATCCGATGATGGACATGTAGGTTGTTTCCATCCCCTGGCTATTGAAAATAGAGCTGCAATGAACATTTTGGTACATGACTCTTTTTGATTTATGGTTTTCTCATGGTATATGCCCAGTAGTGGGATTGCTGGGTCATATGGTAGTTCTACTTGTAGTTTTTAAAGGAACCTCCATAGTGGTTGTACCAATTCACATTCCCACCAGCAGTGCAAGAGTGTTCCCTTTTCTCCACACCCTCTCTAGCATTTATTGTTTCTAGATTTTTTGATGATGGCCATTCTGACTGGTGTGAGATGATATCTCATTGTAGTTTTGATTTGCATTTCTCTAATGATTAATGATGTTGAGCGTTCTTTCATATATTTTTTGGCAGTCTGTATATCTTCTTTGGAGAAATGTCTATTTATGTCTTCTGCCCATTTTTAGATTTTTGTTTGTTTGTTTTTATTTGTTATTGAGCTGCATGAGCTGCTTGTAAATTTTGGAGATTAATCCTTTGTCAGTTGCTTCATTTGCAAATATTTTCTCCCATTCTGAGGGTTGTCTTTTCATCTTGTTTATGGTTTCCTTTGCTGTGCAAAAGCTTTGAAGTTTCATTAGGTCCCATTTGCTTATTTTTGTTTTTATTTCCATTTCTCTAGGATCTTGTTGTGAATTATGCCATAGAGTGTTCTGCCTATGTTTTTCTCTAAGAGTTTGATAGTTTCTGGCCTTACATTCAAGTATTTAATCTACTTTGAGCTTATTTTTGTGCATGGTGTTAGGGAGTGATCTAATCTCATACTTTTACATGTACCTGTCCAGTTTTCCCAGCACCACTTATTGAAGAGGCTGTCCTTTCTCCACTGTGCATTCCTGCCTCCTTTATCAAAGATAAGGTGACCATATGTGTGTGGGTTTATCTCTGTACTTTCTATCCTGTTCCATTGATCTATCTTTCTGTTTTTGTGCCAGTACCATACTGTCTCGATTACTGTAGCTTTGTAGTATATAGTCTGAAGTCAGGGAGCCTCATTCCTCCAGCTCTGTTTTTCATTCTCAAGATTGCTTTGGCTATTCGGGGTCTTTTGTGTTTCCATACAAATTGTGAAATTTTTTTTCTAGTTCTGTGAAAAATGCCAGTGGTAGTTTGATAGGGATTGCATTGAATCTGTAGATTGCTTTGGGTAGTAGAGTCATTTTCACAATATTGATTCTTCCAATCCAAGAACATGGTATATCTCTCCATCTATTTGTATCATCTTTAATTTCTTTCATCAGTGTCTTATGATTTTCTGCATACAGGTCTTTTGACTCCTTAGGTAGGTTTATTCCTAGATATTTTATTCTTTTTGTTGCAATGGTAAATGGGAGTGTTTTCTTGATTTCAGTTTCTGATTTTTCATCATTAGCATATAGGAATGACAGCGATTTCTGTGCATTAACTTTGTAACCTGCTACTTTACCAAATTCATTGATTAGCTCTAGTAGTTTTCTGGTAGCATCTTTAAGATTCTCTATGTATAGTATCATGTCATCTGCAAACAGTAACAGCTTTACTTCTTTACCAATTTGGATTCCTTTTATTTCCTTTTTCTTCTCTGATTGCTGTGGCTAAAACTTCCAAAACTATGTTGAATAAGAGTGGTGAGAGGGGGCAACCTTGTCTTGTTCCTGATCTTCGTGGAAATGCTTTCAGTTTTTCACCATTGAGGACGATGTTGGCTGTGGGTTTGTCATATATGACCTTTATTATGTTGAGAAAAGTTCCCTCTATGCCTACTTTCTGCAGTGTTTTTATCATAAATGGGTGTTGAATTTTGTCGAAAGCTTTCTCTGCATCTATTGAGATGATCTTATGGTTTTTCTCTTTTACTTTCTTGATATGGTGTATCACGTTGATTGATTTGCATATATTGAAGAATCCTTGCATTCCTGGGATAAACCCCACTTGATCATGGTCTATGATACTTTTAATGTGCTATTGGATTCTGTTTGCTAGTATTTTGCTGAGGATTTTGCATCTATGTTCATCAGTGATATTGGCCTGTAGTTTTCTTTCTTTGTGACATCCTTGTCTGGTTTTGGTATCAGGGTGATTGTGGCCTCGTAGAATGAGTTTGGGAGTGTTCCTCCCTCTGTTATATTTTGGAAGAGTTTGAGAAGGATAGGTGTTAGCTCTTCTCTAAATGTTTGATAGAATTCACCTGTGAAGCCATCTGGTCCTGGGCTTTTGTTTGTTGGAAGATTTTTAATCACAGTTTCAATTTCAGTGCTTGTGATTGGTCTCTTCATATTTTCTATTTCTTCCTGATTCAGTCTTGGCAGTTTGTGCATTTCTAAGAATTTGTCCATTTCTTCCAGGTTGTCCATTTTATTGGCATATTGTTGCTTGTAGTAATCTCTCATGATCCTCTGTATTTCTGCAGTGTCAGTTGTTACTTCTCCTTTTTCATTTCTAATTCTATTGACTTGAGTCTTCTCCCTTTTTTTCTTGATGAGTCTGGCTAATGGTTTATCAATTTTGTTTATCTTCTCAAAGAACCAGCTTTTAGTTTTATTGACCTTTGCTATCATTTCCTTCATTTCTTTTTCATTTTTTTCTGATCTGATCTTTATGATTTGTTTCCTTCTGCTAACTTTGGGTTTTTTTGTTCTTCTTTCTCTAATTGCTTTAGGTGCAAGGTTATGTTGTTTATTCGAGATGTTTCCTGTTTCTTAAGGTAGGATTGTATTGCTATAAACTTCCCTCTTAAAACTGCTTTTGCTGCATCGCATAGGTTTTGGTTCATCGTGTCTCCACTGTCATTTGTTTCTAGGTATTTTTTATTTCCTCTTTGATTTCTTCAATGATCACTTCGTTATTAAGTAGTGTATAGTTTAGCCTCAATGTGTTTGTATTTTTTACAGATCTTTTCCTGTAATTGATATCTAGTCTCATAGCGTTGTGGATGGAAAAGATACTTGATACAATTTCAATTTTCTTAAATTTACCAAGGCTTGATTTGTGACCCAAGATATGATCTATCCTGGAGAATGTTCCATGAGCACTTGAGAAAAATATGTATTCTGTTGTTTTTGGATGGAATGTCCTATAAATATCAATTAAGTCCATCTTGTTTAATTTATCATTTAAAGCTAGAGTTTTCTTATTTATTTTCATTTTAGATGATCTGTCCATTGGTGAAAGTCGGGTGTTAAAGTCTCCTACTATGAATGTGTTACTGTCGATTTTCTCTTTTATGGCTGTTAGTATTTGCCTTATGTATAGAGGTGCTCCTATGTTGGGTGCATAAATATTTACAACTGTTATACTTCTTCTTGGATCCATCCTTTGATCATTATGTAGCATCATTCTTTGTCTCTTCTAATAGTCTTTATTTTGAAGTCTATTTTGGCTGATATGAGAATTGCTATTCCAGCTTTCTTTTGGTTTCCATTTGCATGGAATAACTTTTTCCATCCCCTCACTTTCAGTCTGTTGTGTATTTAGGTCTGAAGTGGGTCTCTTGTAGACAGCATATATATGTGTCTTGTTTTTGTATCCATTCAGCCAATCTGTGTCTTTTGGTGGGAGCATTTAGTCCATTTACATTTAAGGTAATTATCGATATGTATGTTCCTATTCCCATTTTCTAAATTGTTCTGGGTTCGTTATTGTAGGTCTTTTCCTTCTCTTGTGTTTCTTGCCTAGAGAAGTTCCTTTAGCATTTGTTGTAAAGCTGGTTCTGGTGGTGCTGAACTCTCTCAGCTTTTGCTTGTCTGTAAAGGTTTTAATTTCTCCATCAAATCTGAATGAGATCCTTGTTGGGTAGAGTAATCTTAGTTGCAGGTTTTTCTCCTTCATCACTTTAAATATGTCCTGCCAGCCCCTTCTGGCTTTCAGAGTTTCTGCTGAAAGATCAGCTGTTAACCTTATGAGGATTCCCTTGTGTGTTATTTGTTGTTTTTCCCTTGCTTCTTTTAATATGTTTTCCTTGTATTTTATTTTTGACAGTTTGATTAATATGTGTCTGGGAGTATTTCTTCTTGGATTTATCCTGTATGGGACTCTCTGTGCTTCCTGGACTTGGTTAATTATTTCCTTTCCCATATTAGGGAAGTTTTCAACTATAATCTCTTCAAATATTTTTTCAGTCCCTTTTTTGTTCTCTTCTTCTTCTGGAACCCCTATAATTCGAATGTTGGTGTGTTTAGTGTTGTCCCAGAGGTCTCTGAGACTGTCCTCAGTTCTTTTCATTCTTTTTTCTTTATTCTGCTCTGCAGTAGTTATTTCCACTATTTTATCTTCCAGGTCACTTATCCGTTCTATTGCTTCAGTTATTCTGCTATTGATCCCATCTAGAGTATTTTTCACTTCATTTATTGGGTTGATCATCACTGTTTGTTTCAACTTTAGTTCTTCTAGGTCCTTGTTAAATGTTTCTTGCATTTTCTCTATTCTATTTCCAAGATTTTGGGTCATGTTTACTATCATTATTCTGAATTCTTTTTCAGGTAGACTGCCTATTTCCTCTTCATTTGTTAGGTCTAGTGGGTTTTTATCTTGCTCCTTCATCTGCTGTGTGTTTTACTATCTTCGCATTTTGCTTATCTTACTTTATTTGGGGTGTCCTTTTTGCAGGCTGCAGGTTTGTAGTTCCCGTTGTTTTTGGTGTCTGTCCCCAGTGGCTAAAGTTGGTTCAGTGGGTTGTGTATGCTTCCTGGTGGATGGGACTAGTGCCTGTGTTCTGGTGGAGGAGGCTGGATCTTGTCTTTCTGGTGGGCAGGTCCACGTCTGGTGGTGTGTTTTGGGGTGTCTGCGGACTTTTTATGATTTTAGGCAGCCTCTCTGCTAATGGGTGGGGTTGTGTTCCTGTCTTTCTAGTTGTTTGGCATAGAGTGTCTAGCACTGTAGCTTGCTGGTCGTTGAGTGAAGCTGGGTGCTGGTGTTGAGATGGAGATCTCTGGGAGATTTTTGCTGCTTGATATTACGTGGAGCTGGGAGGTCTCTTGTGGACCAGTGTCCTGAAGTTGGCTCTCCCACTTCAGAAGCACAGCACTGATTCCTGGCTGCAACACCAAGAGCCTTTCATCCACACGACTCAGAATAAAAGGGAGAAAGTGAAAGAAAGAAAGAAAGAAGGAGGGAGGGAAGAAAGGAAGGAAGGAAGGAAAGAAAGAAAGAAAGAAAGAAAGAAAATAAAATTTAAAAAATTATTAAAATAAAAAATAATTATTAAGAAAAAAAATTAAAAGAAAACAAAAAAACGGACGGATAGAACCCAGGACAAATGGTGGAAGCAAAGCTATACAGACAAAATCTTACACAGAAGCATACACATACACACTCACAAAAAGAGGAAAGGGGGAAAAAATAATAGATCTTGCTCTCAAAGTCCACCTCCTCAGTTTGGGATGATTCGTTGTCTATTCATGTATTTCACAGTTGCAGGGTACATCAAGTTGATTGTGGAGCTTTAATCCGCTGCTTCTGAGGCTGCTGGGAGAGATTTCCCTTTTTCTTATTTGTTCGCACAGCTCCCAGGGGCTCAGCTTTGGATTTGGCCCCGCCTGTGCGTGTAGGTCGCTGGAGGGCGTCTCTTTTTCGTTCAGACAGGATGGAGTTAAAGGAGGAGCTGCTTCGGGGACTCTGGCTCACTCAGGCTGTGGGGAAGGAGGGGTATGGATGCAGCGCAAGCCTGCAGCAGCAGAGGCCAGCGGGACGTTTCAGCAGCCTGAGGCGCGCCGTGCATTCTCCCAGGGAAATTGTCCCTGGATCCCGGGACCCTGGCAGTGGCGGGCTGCACAGCCTCCCTGGAAGGGGGGTGTGGATAGTGACCTGTGCTCACACACAGGCTTCTTGGTGGCGGCAGCAGCAGCCTTAGCGTCTTTTAGCCGTGGCTCGCGCCCGTTTCTGGAGCTCCTTTAAGCAGCGCTCTTAATCCCCTCTCCTCGCGCACCAGGAAACAAAGAGGGAAGAAAAATTCTCTTGCCTCTTCGTCAGGTCCAGACTTTTCCCCGGACTCCCTCCCGGCTAGCCATGGTGCACTAACCCCCTGCAGGCTGTGTTCATGCCGCCAAATCCAGTCCTCTGCCTGCACTCCGACCGAGGCCTAAACCTCAGCTCCCAGCCCCGCCTGCCCTGGTGGGTGAGCAGACAAGCCTCTCGGGCTGGTGAGTGCCGGTCGGCACCGATCTTCTGTGAAGTAATCTTTCCGCTTTGCCCTCTGCACCCCTGTTGCTGGGCTCTCCTCCGCGGCTCCGAAGCTTTCCCCCTCCACCACCCACAGTCTCCTCCCGTGAAGAGGCTCCTAGTGTGTGGAAACATTTCCTCTTTCATAGCTCCCTCCCACTGGTGCAGGTCCCATCCGTATTCTTTTGTCTCTGTTTTTTCTTTTGCCCTACCCAGGTACATGGGGACTTTCTTGCCTTTTGGGAGGTCTGAGGTCTTCTGCCAGCGTTCAGTAGGTGTTCTGTAGGAGGAGTTCCACGTGTAGATGTATTTCTGGTGTATCAGAAAAAGAAGAGGTGGGTGAGCGATCAGCCTCTCCAGCCTCACATGCAGGGCACTATACGAAGGTTCAGCTTTGGCTTCATTCCACTCAGACAAGCAAAGCTGAGACGCATTGAGACAGCTTTGAATCTTCCAGCAGCAGCATTCTATGACATCCTCACAGGCATTTTTCATAAGCAAAAAGATTACATTATGAAACACATGGAGACTTTTTTAGTCCAAAGCCATTTTCAAAGCATTTGTCATGTTTCTGGGGTTCAGTCCTTTTTTTTTTTTTCTTGCCTACAACCACACAGGGACCAATTATACATATTGAGGATAGTTTGACAGAATCAAGGATGAGTTCAGCAGCCTCTTATTTCCTCGAGGTAGCAATGCTTGTTGGTTGATGCAGTTGAGAAAAATGTTGCCATGATCTCTAGGAGTCTTCAAAGCTGCACTACTTCTTGAGAGAAAAATCTGCTAGTGTTGGAGGGTCTCCTGCAGAGGCAGGGGTGGCTGTGGCTCACGGTGGGGACAAGGACACTGGCAGCAGAAGTTCTGGGAAGTACACCTTGGCGTAAGCCCTCCCAGCATCCGTCATTAGCCGCACCAAAGAGCCCAGGTAGGCTCCAGTGATGGGCTGCCTCAGGCCAAACAACCAACAGGAAGGGAACCCCTCCCTTTTCATACTATATTCTTTACTCAGTTCTATGAGTGATCATCATTCTGTCCAGAACAAAGATAAATGAAGATTAATAGTAGGTATATATTGTTACTTATATAAAATAAGAAGAAAGGCACATTTTTGTGGGGTGGGAGGCATTTAGAAAAGTTCAAGGACTTTTCTGGCCCTGTTTTTCTCATGATGTCTTATATCTATTAATCTTGATATGGCACCATGGTTCTTTTCTAGCATTTATCAGTTACATAAAAGGATTTATTACTATAAATAACTGTCAGAAAATAGTATTCTAAATATGTAGACATGTCTTTGTTATATTTGTTATTTGACTAAATTATTTGTGATGCCTAAGTGCCACATTAAAGTCACTTATTGATTAAACTAAAAGAAATCTGCTAAAAGTGAAGCAATGGTAATCTTTATTGTAGTCATACTTATATCAAAGAGTCTGGGAAATAAAGTCTACAGTATATCTTGTTTGGTTTTGTTTTATTTCAGTGATAGGAAATGATGGATTTTATATGATACTGAAAGGCCTAGCTTGACCACGAACACAGATATATAAAAATCTGAGTGAAGAAAATGAGTCTACAACCTCTTTCATACCTCAGAGTTTCCACAGCTTTGTTTTCAGTGAAGACTTCAGAAACTCTATACTGGCAGAGACGCACATACCTTCAATGGACCCAATGGCAAGAAAGGAATATTTGCTTTCTCAATAAGCAACAATGTATCATTATTGTAACATTTTATCTCTTCCAGATATTTAAATCTAAATATATCACTCAGTGTGTCCTGAAATATTCAAGATAATACAGCTTTTAAAAATAAGAATTATACTGTTAACACAACTTGAAATGTGTTTAAAACAATTTAATGAGGGATACCTTCCAAAGCATATTGCCCACTGGCTGGTGTTTTGTGGTATGTTTGACTACTGAGACAAGGCCAATGTAGTTGGATGACTGAATGTAGAAGGAGGGTTATTTTGAGATAAGGGAGAGGGAACATGTGATTTGAGAAAGGGAACACAAAGGACAGATCATGAAGGGCCTTTTAAATCAAGTTAAGAATGTATGTTTATGCTGCTTATCTCAAGGACAATGCTAAGGTAATCAAGGTGTTGATTCTGTTACAATCAGAAAGTCTCGCTTGAAGAAAATCCTTTGCCTATATGTGTTTCAAAACTATCAGCTGGTACAAAAAAATAAAGTTTAATATCTTTCTGGATGTCTAGATACCCCACATGAGGGTCAGGTCTGGTTCAACTAGAATTGTGGTTAAAAAAGCCAATTTTGGATTTAGGGTGGTCAAGATGTTCAGAGGAGAAAAGAGCCAAAGAAACAATTAAAACCAAATTATTTAGCACCATGGATTGAAGTCAGGAAAACTTAGAATATTCTCAGATTCAAGAAGAATGAATATGGATAAAGCCAATAAAAACAAACAAGGATAAAAAATGAGTCAAGAACATAAAAGTATATTGTTGATCACACATGAATGGGTAATGTTTCTAATCTATCTCGATAGGGATAGAAAAGAACACACCACTCAGTGGTCACATACCATGTAACCAATACATTTTCAATCTTCTTTAGAAAAAAATACCACCTCTGGCAGAGCAGCTATAATTAGGGCTATTTCTTTGTTGACTTTACAGTAATCCACTCCAATCTTTTAGGATCTAGTTGTTTGCTTTTAAGGACAAAACTCATGAATTAAATGAGAATAAGATGGGACTACCACCTCTGAATCCTGAATTAGGTGTATGAGGGCAGCACTAATCTCTGTCATTCTACCTGGGATGTAGTATTATTTTTGTTCCAGCCTTACTGATGTATAATTTACAAATAAAATTTGTATATATTTAAGTTATACATCTTGATATTTTGATATATGTATACATTGTGAAATGATCAGCGCAATCTAATTAACATATCCTTCATATCACATAGTTAGATTTTTGTATGTTTGTGGTGAGAACACTTAAAATGTATTCTGCTAGCAAAGTTCAAGTACACAACACAGCGTTGTTGACTATAGTCACCATGCTATACATTAGATCTCTAAGACTTACTCGTCTTGCATACTGGAAACTTTGCACCCTTTGACCAATATCTCTCCATTTTCCCCACACCTGACCCCTTGTCACCAACATTCTACTCTATTCTTCAATGAGTTTGACTATTTTAGATTACACATATAGGTGAGATCGTATAATATTTGTCTTTGTATGTTAGGCTTATTTCACTTAGCATAATGTCCTCCAGGTTCATTTGTGTTGTCACAAATGGTAGGATTTCCTTCTCTTTCAGACTGAATAATATCCTATTGTTTGTTTGTATATCATATCTTCTATCTCCATTTATCCATGGATAAACATGTAGGTTGTTTCCATATCTTGGTTATTGTGAATAATGATGCAATAAACATGGAAATGTAGATATCTCTTCAATATCCTGTTCTCATTTCTTTAGATGACTACACAGAATTGGTATTGCTGAATCATATGGTAGTTAGTTCTGTTTTTAATTTTTTGGGGGAGGGTAGCTCCATACTGTTTTCATAATGGCTGTATCAATTTACATGTCCACCAACAGTGTACAAGGATCACCTTTCCACCACATCTTCTCCAACGTTTATCTTTTCTTTTCGATAATAACCATTATAACAGGTGTAAGGTGATATCTCATTGTGGCTTTGATTTTCATTTCCTTGATGATTAGCGATGTTGAGCACCTTTTCATGCACCTGTTGGTCAGTTTTATGTCTTCCTTTGAGAAATGTCTATTTAGGTCCTTTTCCCATTTTTAAAATTGGGTTATTTGTGCAATTTCTGCATGTGGTTATCTGGTTTTCCAAGCACTATTTATTAAAGAGGTTATTTTTCCCTATTGAGTTTTCTTGGCACCTTTGTCAAATATATGTTGACTGTATGTGATGGCATTTATTTCTGAGCTCTCTTTTCTGTTCCATTAGTATGTCTATTTTTATGCTAACACCATACTGTTTTGATTACTATATCTTTGTAGTATATTTTGAAATCAAGACCTGTGATGCATCTACCTTTGTTCTTTATTCTCAGGTTTGCTTTGGCAATTCAGGATCTTTTGTGGTTCCATACAAATTTTAGGATTGCTTTATTTCTGTGAAAAATGCCATTGGAGTTTTGATAGGGATTACATTGGGTTTGGATTATATGGTTTTGGATAGTACAGACATATTAATAATATTAATTGCTCCAATCCATGAACATGGGATATCTTGCCATTTGTTTGTATCTTCTTCAATTTCTTTCATAAAAATCTTGCAGTTTTCATGATACAGATATTTCAATTACTTGGTTGAAACATTTAATTATTTATATTTTATATTTTTGATGCTATTGTGAATGGGATACTTTATTTCTTTTGCAGAAGTTTTGTTGGTATACAGAAATGCCACTGATTTCAGTATGTTGATTTTATATCCTGAAACTTTATTTAATTCATTGATTATTTCCAACAGCTTTTTGGATTTTCTGCATATAAGGTCACATCACCTGCAAATAATAAAAATTTTACTGTGTCCTTTCTGATTTGTCTTGACTATATCTAACTAGGACTTCCAGTACTATGTTGAAAAATAGTGGTGAGAGTTGCACCCTTGTCTTTTTGCTGATCTTAGAAAAAAGCTTTTGATCTCTCACTGTTGAGTAGGATGATAGTTATGTCTTTGTGGTATATGGCCTTTCTTATGTTGAGGCATGTTCCTTCTATACCCAATTTGTTGAAGGTTTTATCAAGAAAGGCTGTTATATTTTGTCAGATTTTTTTTTTCTGTATATATTGAGATGATTATGTGATTTTTATTCTTTCATTCTGTGAATGTGGTGTATCGCATTTATTGATTGCATATGTTGAACCATCCTTGCATCCCAGGGATAAACCCCACATGGTCATGGTATATAATTCTTTTAATATGTTGTTGAATTTGAGTTGGTAGCATGTACATTTTAACTATATTAATTTTTCCTATCTATGAACACAGAAGGTCTCCATTTATCTGTGTTTAATTTATTCATTAATGTTTTATAGTTTTCAGAATATATGTCTTTCACCTATTTGGTTAAATTTATTCCTAAGTATTTTATTGTTTTTGTTGTTCTTGTAAATGGGATTCTTTTCTCAATTTCTTTTTTGTGTAGTTTGTTCTTGTGTATAGAAAAACCACTGAGTTTGCATGTTGATTTTATATTCTGCAACTTTACTGGATTTATTTATTATTTCTAACATTTTCTTTGTGGAGTTTTTGGGGTTTTTTACACATAAGATCATGTCATGTGCAAACAGGTAATTTTACTTCTTCCTTCTGATTTGGATATCTTTTCTTTCTTTCTTTCCTTCTTCTGCTTCTCCTTCTTTTCCTCCTTCTTTTTGTACACTTGCTCTGTCTAGAATTTCAGTATTATTTTGAAGAGAAGTGGCAAGAGTGGGCATCCCTGCCTTGTGCTGGATCTTAGAGGAAAAGCTTTTAGGTATTACCACATCAATTATGACATTTATTGTGGGCTTTTATTTATTTATTTATTTTTTAATATTTTATTTTATTTTATTTTTTTTAATATTCATTTATTTTTAATGACTTATTAGAACAAATACCTATAGATATCATTATATATATGATATATAAATTAATTATACAATATATCATGTATTAATTATTAAAACATACTCTGGTAAATATTATATATTCAATATGAAACAGGAGGAAAGGGGGCAGGGCACAACCTTTAAAAGAATTACATAGCCCGAGGACACAACATAAACTGATTAGAACAAAATAGGTCCAAGATGGCGGACGAGTCTACTTCCACTAGACCTTGAGCCTCAGTATACATTCATTGTAACACATCAGCAAGCTAAGCGACACACCCACAGGTGCCACGACAGTTCCAAGGATGACCATAAAGGTCAAAAAGTGGGCGGTGGCTCAATTCCTAGAAATCCCCACCCCTTCCCCAAAATAGCTGGAATACTCCTCCCACTCATCAGTGTATGAAATTACTCACCCCTATAAAACTAACAACCCCATACCCTGGTGCTGCCCTCGCCTTCTTTTTTTATTTATTTATTTATTTATTTATTTATTTATTTTATTTTTTTTTTTATTTTTTTTTTTATAGGTATACCTGGATTTAATTCTCACTTCTACCGCTTGGTAGCTGGATAGCCTTAGGCAAGTTTCATACCTCCCTGAAATTCACTTAATTCAGTCTGTAAAATGGCATAATAACTTATTATAGCATCCTTTTAGGAATTTTAAATCAGTTCTTGAAATAAAAGTACACCATATATAGACAAGTATGGATTCCTCAATAGATGTTTGACCTTTCATTTCTCCAGTATCCCACCCGCATCAAATAAAGAAAAATACTTTTTAAAATTTACGAATATTTCATTGTTGTAAAGTTAAAGCCATAAAAATAATCAAATGGCCTACTATCATACCGTTAGAAGAAAAAAAAAAAAAGGTGTTCATGAGAGTTCCATATTAGAATACAAGTTTTCCTTAGGCACCTGTTTATGTATGCTATTCTGCTCTTTACAATAAATAATTAAATTTAAAAGACTTAATTCCTCACTTTTAAGACCTTATTAGTTTACAAATTACATATTGACCTATGCTAAATTTTATACCGACCCATGCTAATGAATTCAGTACAGAAAACAAAAAACACTGCACTCAAGCAAACTACATATATATATATATATATATATATATATAACTTATATGAGAATTGCTACTCCAGCTTTCTTTTGGTTTCCATTTGCATGAAATACCTTTTTCCATCCTCTTACTTTCAGTCTGTATGTGTCTCTAGGTCTGAAGTGGGTCTCTTGTAGACAGCAAATATATGGGTCTTGTTTTTGTATCCATTCAGCCAATCTGTGTCTTTTGGTGGGAGCATTTAGTCCATTTACATTTAAGGTAATTATCGATATGTGTGTTCCCATTCCCATTTTCTTAATTGTTTGGGGTTTGTTATTGTAGGTCTTTTCCTTCTTTTGTGTTTCTTGCCTAGAGAAGTTCCTTTAGCAGTTGTTCTAGAGCTGGTTTGGTGGTGCTGAACTCTCTCAGCTTTTGCTTGTCTGTAAAGGTTTTAATTTCTCCATCAAATCTGAATGAGATCCTTGCTGGGTAGAGTAATCTTGGTTGCAGGTTTTTCTCCTTCAACACTTTCAATATGTCCTGCCACTCCCTTCTGGCTTGCAGAGTTTCTGCTGAAAGATCAGCTGTTAACCTTATGGGGATTCCCTTGTGTGTTATTTGTTGTTTTTCCCTTGCTGCTTTTAATATGTTTTCTTTGTATTTAATTTTTGACAGTTTGATTAATATGTGTCTTGGCGTATTTCTCCTTGGATTTATCCTGTATGGGACTCTCTGTGCTTCCTGGACTTGATTAACTATTTCCTTTCCCATATTAGGGAAGTTTTCAACTATAATCTCTTCAAATATTTTCTCAGTCCCTTTCTTTTTCTCTTCTTCTTCTGGAACCCCTATAATTCGAATGTTGGTGCGTTTAATGTTGTCCCAGAGGTCTCTGAGACTGTCCTCAGTTCTTTTCATTCTTTTTTCTTTATTCTGCTCTGCAGTAGTTATTTCCACTATTTTATCTTCCAGGTCACTTATCCGTTCTTCTGCCTCAGTTATTCTGCTATTGATCCCATCTAGAGTACTTTTAATTTCATTTATTGTGTTGTTCATCGTTGCTTGTTTCATCTTTAGTTCTTCTAGGTCCTTGTTAACTGATTCTTGCATTTTGTCCATTCTATTGTCCATTCTATCTCCAAGATTTCGGATCAACCTTACTATCATTATTCTGAATTCTTTTTCCGGTAGACTGCCTATTTCCTTTTCATTTGTTAGGTCTGGTGGGTTTTTATCTTGCTCCTTCATCTGCTGTGTGTTTTTCTGTCTTTTCATTTTGCTTATCTTACTGTGTTTGTGGTCTCCTTTTTTGCAGGCTGAAGGTTCGTAGTTCCTGTTGTTTTTTGTGTCTGTCCCCAGTGGCTAAGGTTGGTTCAGTGGGTTGTGTCGGCTTCCTGGTGGAGGGTACTAGTGCCTGTGTTCTGGTGGATGAGGCTGGATCTTGTCTTTCTGGTGGGCAGGTCCACGTCTGGTGGTGTGTTTTGGGGTGTCTGTAGACTTATTATGATTTTGGGCAGCCTCTCTGCTAATGGGTGGGGTTGTGTTCCTGTCTTGCTAGTTGTTTGGCATAGGATGTCCAGCACTGTAGCTTGCTGGTCGTTGAGTGAAGCTGGGTGCTGGCGTTGAGATGGAGATCTCTCGGAGATTTTTGCTGTTTGATATTATGTGCAGCTGGGAGGCCTCTTGTGGACCAGTGTCCTGAAGTTGGCTCTCCCACCTCAGAGGCACAGCACTGACTCCTGGCTGCAGCACCAAGAGCCTTTCATCCACAGGGCTCCTTAATTTGGGATGATTCGTTGACTATTCAGGTATTCCACAGATGCAGGGTATATCAAGTTGATTGTGGAGCTTTAATCCGCTGCTTCTGAGGCTGCTGGGAGAGATTTCCCTTTCTCTTCTTTGTTCTCACAGCTCCCAGGGGCTCAGCTTTGGATTTGGCCCCGCCTGTGCGTGTAGGTCGCCGGAGGGCGTCTGTTCTTTGCTCAGACAGGACGGGGTTAAAGGAGCCGCTGATTCGGAGGCTCTGGCTCACTCAGGCCGGGGGGTAGGGAGGGTCACGGAGTGTGGGGCGGGCCTGCAGCGGCAGAGGCCGGCGTGACGTTGCAGCCTGAGGCGCGCCGTGCAATCTCCCGGGCGAGTCGTCCCCGGATCCCGGGACCCCGGCAGTGGCGGGCTGCACAGGCTCCCCGGAAGGGCGTGTGGCTAGTGACCTGTGTTCGCACACAGGCCTCCCAGCGGCGGCAGCAGCGGCCCTAGCGTCTCAAGTCCGTCTCTGGGCTCCGCACTTTCAGCCGCGGCTCGCGCCCGTCCCTGGAGCCCTCCCAAGCAGCGCTCTTAATCCCCTCTCCTCGTGCACCAGGAAACAAAGAGGGACGTAAAAGTCTCTTGCCTCTTCGGCAGGTCCAGACCCCTCCCCGGACTCTCCCCCGGCCAGCCGCGGCGCACCAACGCCCTGCAGGCTGTGTTCACGCCGCCAACCCCAGTCCTCTCCCGGCGCTCCGACAAAAGCTGGAGCCTCAGCTCCCAGTCCCGCCCGCCCCGGTGGGCGAGCAGACAAGCCTCTCGGCTGGTGAGTGCCGGTCGGCCCGATCCTCTGCGCTGGAATCTGTCCGCTTTGCCCTCCGCACCCCTGTTGCTGTGCTCTCCTCCGCGGCTCCCAAGCTCCCCCACTCCGTCTCCCGAGGTCTCCACCCGCGAAGGGGCTTCCTAGTGTGTGGACACTTTTCCTCCTTCACAGCTCTCTCCCGCTGGTGCAGGACCCGTCCCTATCCTTTTGTCTCTGTTTAGTTTTTTCTTTTGCCCTAACCAGGTACGTGGGGGGTTCCTTGCCTTTTGGGAGGTCTGAGGTCTTCTGCCAGCGTTCAGTAGGTGCTCCGTAGGAGTTGTTCCACGCGTAGATGTATTTCTGGTGTATCTGTGGGGAGGAAGGTGATCTCCGCGTCTTACTCTTCCGCCATCTTCGAGACTCCTCCTCCCGAGTTAGATCTTAAACAACGTCTCTGTCTTGAAAATCTCTTCCCTTCTATTGTGGGCTTTTAAAAATTGTATTCCAACACTCTATTTTTATTTGTGGATAGTTATTAAACTGTTACTTTTGTGAGGGATGAGGGCTGGGTCAGAACTTCTAATCTTCCATCTTGCTGATGTCTGTGATATTGTTTTTGTTTACTATCTTGCCTAAGGTGGAGGAGGGTAGGGAGAGAGCAATTTCAGAGGCCTCCACTTGATCTTCCTTTCTGATTGTTTTTACCACAAAGGCCTAGAAACCATTCAAATTACATGTTTAAAATCCATGGAAATTGCCATGAGGTGGGTCTATGAACCCAGTAGAGCTACTGTGAACCAGACATGGGACAAACTCAATTTTTTTTAATGCATTCATATATTTTCTCACTGAAAAGTGGCAATTATACTTTATGTCCTAGGTTTTAAAGTCTCTATCCCAAATTTCAGGGTTCAGTAGAATATTTGCTGTGGTTGTAAGTGCAAAGTTATTTGGAGCTATGGTATCCTTATAATTACTGAGTCCAATCCTCAACTTTTCTGACTTCCAACTATAGGAAATTTTCTTTATATGCTGCCATGGAGTTCTTGAATTACATCACTTTAAGCTGATGACTGATTTTCCTTAAACTTTCATTGTTTCTCCCCATTGTATTGATATTGTTATTGTATGACAAGATTGTATATTGTTATTCTTTTTTATAGTTAATACTCATTCTCCAACACCTGCCTCAAAGGTCTGAGATACTGTAGCTTTCTGAGCATTCTCTTCTGACAATACCCCATGCCTGTTCAGCACCATTAAAAGTTTTATCACTGCCACAGCATGCCAGGAGCTATCAGTGCTGCAGTGATGCATTTTTATTGCAAGCTGGATGATAACAAGTTCACAGCTCTAAATCATTTGCTTCCCTAGTTCTGATAGAATATTTTGAAAAAATAATAGACATAAAAACAGACAATCTTGTTAACTGTCAGCAACTCTAGGGCTTTTATTCTTAAGTCTACTGAAGGACAAGTATGTGATTATTGCCTACAGTTTATTTTGGATTGCTAAAAACATAAATTATCCTTGTTGAATCTGTCCCCTATAGGAAATGTGTTATATTTTAAGACATGCTACTCTTTGTCTAATTTTATTACCTGACTTTTCTGTGTATTTATTTTAAAAATAAAACATTAAATATTATTAATGCTTAGGAGAGTTTTTGTGGTTTTTCACAAAGGGTTATGTTTTATTTTTCCGCCATCTATTTGGCTTCTTTGCCATTATTTGCTTTTTTATTGTGTTGTATCAGAGAATCAAACTACAAAGAAGAAAAAAAAAGTAATACCATCTTCATTCTTCAATTTAACCCTCTAATAAATTTTGTAAATATGTGGGTATTATCTGAACATAATGAAAATAAAGTGAAAAACATACAGTCTAAGGATCAAATACATTTTTCATGAGATGCAAATATCTGCTATATTTACTCCCTGCTACAGATGTAAACTGGACTAAAAAACTTGGTGCAGTACAAATAGTAAGAAGTTTTGTTTTTGCTTTTCTTGATATTGATTTATATATTAAAGCAAAATGTTTTTATTACAGTGTTTTATATAAGGAAAAGAGAGAGAAATTATTCATTCCTTTACAAGATCATCAACAATGATTCTAACGAGTCTTAAAATCTTTAATTCATTTTTTAATTAGCCTCACAATTTTTCAAAGAACCAATCATAAAGAAAATCAAATTTCTTTAGAGTCAGCTCAGTATGGTATGGTATATGCTAACACACAAAAACACATACACACACACACTGTATTTTGTACTTTATACTGTATTTTGTACTTTATATACTCCTATATTTGATATATTATATATTTTACTATGCTGCTACCTTTTATTAAAATGTATTTTTTACATGATAACATTTAGCAACATTATACAAGCAATTTTAAGTGGAAGTTCTTCAATAATTATTAAGATAACTTTATAGCTTATTAGTAGAAGTTTTCTTTGAAAATAAACATTTGAAGCCATGTGGAAAGAAAATTATTTGATAAATTTATATTGAACAATTTGGACTCAGTAGGGTGAATTTATAAAATATCTTTATCATTTTTTTTTAATACCAAAGCTTTCAAACAAGCTATGTAGTATTATTATTCCATGTTCCCTGGATGAAATCTCAGTCAGATCCTAGTTATTAACAAGTAGCTTAATCTTTTTAGGTATTAAAAATTTCAGTCAAAAAAAAAATTCCAGTCCTGTCTTCATATCAAAATTTCAAATTCTCATGCTTGACAGCACAGCTTGTGCCTTATTGTGCCATAATTCTGCAGTGGGAAAAGGAGTTCACATCAGTTTATTACCCTTTTCTTACTCTGCATCCTCTTCTGTTCATTTGCTGTTCTTTCTTGCTCTTCTCAGAGGATCAGGAAGGAAGGGAGGGTGGATATTAGAGGTAAAATTTTATGCTTACCTTCTGTGATTTGGCTCTAAATGCAATCTTTTATATTGTCCTTCCTTCCGTAACTCCCTTGAATGGTATTGTCTCCTGTAGTGTCTTATTTAATACTACACCTTTTGTCCCTGGTTTCATGCAGTGGATACCATGGAAGTCTTTCTTTTGGATCAGCTCATCCCTTCTGGCAGATCTCCAGGTTTACTCCCTTTCCAGACAGTTCCACACTAGTTAACTTTTGTCAGTCCACCTGGCTGATGGGAGAGGGAGAGCCACACACTTACTCTATCAATGTCCTGTCTCCTTGTTACTGAACTCAGGTTTGGCTGCTCACCAATCAAAAAACCAATACTCAAGAGACAGGTTTTGGTAGAAATTAAAGATTGCTTTATTCAGAGTTCCAGCAACCTGGGGCAAGGTAGTTCCGTGTCCCAGACCAACTCCGAAGAGTCTGCTCAGCCATGACTGTTTTTAAAGTATCTCAGTGACTCATCAAGGCAGGAGGTTGTGTTCTGCATCATTTTCCATTTATGCAGACTGGCTGACTCCTCATGATCTTTCTTCAGATCTTATCTTGCCCTCGTTGTCTGACTGCAGGATTGTGAAGCGGGCTTCTGGGAGTAGAGAGCTAGTTATTCTTTAATTACTTAATTCTACATTCTTACTTCTTTCAATCTAGGAAAAGAATCTACAGGTTAGCAAGGCATCTTGTGCATTCAGTGGAGCATTGGTCAGGAGTTAGGTTAAATTACCTAGTGATCTCATTCCTATAATTAAGTTCTTTTAAAGTCAGAGGGGAAAAATGTAGGCAGACAGGAAATGGGGAAAAGAGATTCTTTCAATCCTCACTTTGAGCTTTGGGGAAAGGGGAAGAAGAGGAAGGAAAATGACTGTAGGACGCTGGCAACCCTCACTAAACAGACCTCTCTCAATCTTTTCCATCAATTGCCTGACCTCAGCTTATAGTCTCTTGAGATGGAAAATGAGCTAAAGTTTGCAAAACCAATTTTATAATCTCTAAATCACTATGCAAGCAAGCCCTGGAAATTTTAATTTCTAAAACTCTGAAGCAACAGGAAAAGTCACTTTTACAGTAGGAAAACTACACAGAGCACTCTGTTACATAAATATCTATATATCAATCTATCTAATCTTTATATATATATATATACATATATGTATATATATTTTATTTTATATCATTTAAATTTATATAAATGTAAGTTTAACATCTTGGAGTAATTGGAAAAATTGCACTTAATATTCTATGTGTTATGGGTATAACACATCCCATGTAATGTATGCATCCAATGATATAGCTTATATATGTAATACGTCTATATGTATGTAATAGGATGTTGTTTGTATACATATAGAATACACATAACACATAGAATGTAACAGATTATATATATTATTTGTTCCCATGCTAAATATTACATATAATTTTATTTATTTTTGAAACCACCTAATTTGGGAAAAATTGTGATATTGAAATATACCTCTTTAAACTTGGGTTTTGCCACACAAAAAATAAGTTTCAACAAGCTACCTTTAGAAAGAAATTTCTTCTTTTTAGTGTGTGTGTGTGTGTGTGTGTGTGTGTGTGTGTGATGCTACAGAATCAGTTAAATTGACTAGCTTAATAAAATACTTACTATGTAAGAATTTGTGTGTGTGTGTGTTAAGTGCTGTGGTGGGTATACAATATAATCTTGAAATGACTAGAGGTATCAATTTTGAATTTGTCTACATAGAAATGTGATATTAAATCCATAAAACTATTAATAAAGTCTGAGAAAAACAGTATTAAAAAGAAAGCTGAACTCAAGGAGCAAATCTTGAGTAAATTCCACATTTGGGAAAAAGGAAAGTAGTCACCAAAGAGCAAAGGAGAGGAACTAGAATAGTGACAGCAAGAAGAAAATTTCCCCAAAGGTGAGGTGATTAAATAGTTACTGATACTTTGGGGCCCTTCCTTTTACAATGAGAGCTTTGCATGAAACCCTTTTTTTGCCTGGTTGTATCTTGTGAACCATTGTAAGTATGTGTTATATGACTTGATAACATCCTAGACTGGAGAAAACATATTTCCTTTGAGCAATATAATATAAAGTTAAAATCTTTAACCTGAGAATTTTTTTTGTATTTTACTTTATCAAGTTAGCTCATTAACTTTAAAAATAAAACATGATAGACTTAACTAATTGCTCGTTATCCTTTAGCAGATTGGATCCTTTGTTGTCTTGATGTTTCTTACAAAATTAGTATTTCACAATAATAAAAATAATAAAACATAAAATATGTATTCTTTTCCATCCTCCTGCTCTTGTAAATATTGAGACAATTTTATGCTATTCATGTCTCTTACAGATTTGGCCTTTTGTTTTTGAATTTTGGTAAGCACATCTCCAAACAGGCATAAAAAATCAACACACACACACACACACACACACACACACTATTATTTGACAACATTTCGATGGAGGCAGGGCGTCACTGAAATAAAACGTAAAAAATGCTCCTTGTCCTTAATAGGGGACCAGAACTAACTCTTGTTACAAAAATGGGGAAGACAGTCAAGAATTAGATGATTAGGTGGGAGCTGGTCCTGACAAGGTGAACTATGACATTTGGAGAAGAGCAAGTTCATTGTGGGTTAGAACGGCCATGGAGTTAAGAGAAGGCACTGTCCCCTTATTTTATAGAATTCTATAGACTATAGCATACACTGAAGAAGTGGTGAGCTATGTTTGTGCCCTGTCCACACTGTGTGACCATGATAGCCCCATTTTTTTTTTTTTTTTTTTTGCGGTACGCGGGCCTCTCACTGTTATGGCCTCTCCCGTTGCGGAGCACAGGCTCCGGACGCGCAGGCTCAGTGGCCATGGCTCACGGGTCCAGCCGCTCCGCGGCATGTGGGATTTTCCCGGACCGGGGCACGAACCCGTGTCCCCTGCATCGGCAGGCAGACTCTCAACCACTGCGCCTCCAGGGAAGCCCATGATAGCCCCATTTTTGTTTTGTTTTCTTTTGTTTTTTTGCGGTATGCGGGCCTCTCACTGTTGTGGCCTCTCCCGTTGCGGAGCACAGGCTCCAGACACGCAGGCTCAGCGGCCATGGCTCACGGGCCCAGCCGCTCCGCGACATGTGGAATCCTCCCGGACCGGGGCACGAGACCGTGTCCCCTGCATCGGCAGGCGGACTCCCAACCACTGTGCCACCAGGGAAGCCCAATAGCCCCATTTTTAAGAGCACAAGTGATGTGCTCTTTAAGAGCACAAGGAGTCAGAGCATACACTTTATAGCTATAGAAACATGAGCAACTTACTAAGACTCTAAGCTGCAGGTCCCTTATCTGTAAAAACTGAGCTAGTAGCAGTACCCACCTCATTCATCATTGTTTGTATTAAATGAGACAGATTATATAAAACAGAACAATGCCTAGCATATTGTGAGAGCTCAATTTTTACCTACTGTTATTATTGTTGACGATGTTTTTGTTTTTCATTCCATCCCTTCTACCAATTTTTACTTTCAGGCTCTTATTATTTTTGGTCAATATGTTATGATCACCTCCTATCCTTGTATATAATCTACAGACTTCCTCAGTTCATCCTCCACATTGTCACTACAATGACTTTCGTAAAAGTCAAATGTGATTATGTAGCTCCCTTGCATAAAATGCTTTACTTATTTCTAGTTCCTTACAAGATAAAATTTAAATTTCTCTGCATTGTTTTCAGGGCCCTCCATGAATGAGCTCATCTCTCCAGTGCATGCTTTTTGTTAGCCAGGCAAGACTACATATAGTTCACTGCATGTTTATGTTTTCTCCATGTCTCTACACATCTTGTTTTCTGCATCTGAAGGTGACAAGCTCCTTTGGGGATTCTTGGAAGTCTCTCATGCATTCTCAAGAAACTAATTAAGCTTCATTTCCTCTGACTAAAGTCTCTCAATCTCCCCTGTGCCCTCATATATTTAGTATATTCCCTTAGGTTGTGCTGTTAGTATTTGTCATGTGACTTACTTTTTTGTTTGTTTGTTTTTAGTTTCTATTTTCATTTGACTATAAACTCATTGAAGTTTATTCTTCCTTATCACACCCCCTGTTCATAGGTATAGTGATTAGTGTGATATATAGGTCATTTAAAATAAAGGCATTTTAGATAGCATGACTAAAAGAATGGACAAGTGAAAGAATGGAAATATCCCAAGTAGGAAAAACAATGTGGACAGGAAGAGGTAGTATGGACAGTGAGGAAATGCTCTGGTACACAGGACAGAGAAGGCAGTTATTGGTCACTTAAGCAGGTTCAGGTAAGTGGTTTGATTTTAGGCTAGTTGGAAGATTTCATCTTTGATGAAAGCATAGTAAGGAACTATACCAGTCACTTGAAGAGAGCACTAACTTCATGAATTTTAGGAAGATGAATCTGGCAGTTTGTGTTATACTCTTGTGTCTTTTGATTACTGTTGTTTTCAAGAGACTTGATGCATGCCTACAGAAAGCTAGTCTTTGTAAACTTTTGAGCACATTTAATATTTTCATGTCAGAGCCAATGGACTTCTCTGCGTATTTAACTACTTTGCTGTACGTCAAAGGATGTACTTTTAAAATTAAACTTTTCCTCTTATTCCAAGGAATGTCTTAATAAATTTTTCACTAAAAATAAACAACCTAACTAATATACACTTGATATTCATAAAACCTAAGATTTCTGGTGAAGTAACCCCATTGTAGTAGCTTTTGCTACTATTCCACAACACATTTTTTAGTAAAAAAAAAATTGATATTTCCAAGAAACAATCAAGTCATTTTTGGAGGTTCCATGAATTCTTTGCTTGAATATGAAAAAGACAATTCTATGTTTTAAATACCTACCAGGCTTTTTTTCCCCAAAAGCAAGAGAGTACTATGATATGGTCTACATATGAAAAAGTCATTTTGGCTGTCATACGTAGAATGGAGTGGATCTGGGTATGTGGTTCTGGAGGCAAAACAGAGAAATCAGTGAGGAAGTTCTGGTAATTAAGTACATTAATAACGTTATTTGCCTGGACAGTGTTGCTTTAGTAGATGCTATAGACATAGATGGCCTTGGGATACATTCTGGATGTAGAATTGACAGGACTTGCTTATGGATTACAAATGAAGGGGGAATTAAAGAGAGGATTCAATGATCATTTCTAAAATTTTGGATAGAGAGAATTGGTGGAGGATAACACAACTTACTGGGATTGGGAAGACAGGTAGAAGAGGATTTGGGAAAGAACTAATTTGGTCAGTTTTGAGATTTTGAGATGCCAATTATGTATACAAGTGGACGGTTATGTTAACAACTTGTAATATGAGTCTAGATCTTAAGAGTATCATTTTGTTTCAGTAGTTACCTTTAGTTGCTCAGTAGTAGTCAATTGTATGAATATACTACAACTTATTCATCCATTATTCTGTTTCTAGACATCTCAGTTATTTCCAAAGCAATGAACATTCATGTGCTAGCATTTTTTTGTGATAAATGTTATTTTTCTTGGATAAATATCTAGGAATGAGGTTATTGGTTCATAGAGAAGATACATTTAACTTTTTATGAAATTCCTAAATATTTGTCTAAAGAAGTTGTAACATAAAAAGTATAGTATAACAAATAATATTGTTATTGTTAAATATAAGGCCTAACATGTTGTTATTTATTCATAATACCAAGTTCAATGAAGGGGGCAATAAGAATGGATAACATATAGAGAAGTGCAATGAAGGGGGCAATAAGAATGGATAACATATAGAGACGTAACTTAGACCTTTGAGGATGATATGGGTTTTTATTTGAAATATTTTTAAATGACAAGACTCGTCTCTAGGATCACAAGCTCACCTAGAGCTCAGAGGAAACATGGGTTTGGCATTTATCACTTGAGTCCTAGAAACTGAGAAAAGCTACAGGGAGAGGCTGAATAAGGAGAGTCTGGAATTTCAAAAGGGAGTCTGGAATTTTATATAAAAAATTCCAGGACATTTCCACCCCCTCTACAATTACTGGAGAAGGGAACAAACCTGTATGTGAGAATGTTACTCATGGAAAATGCTGGTTTAATTATGATAATTTGTATGTTAATAAAAGTGTGCAACATTAAAAAATAAATTAAAATATAGGTTTTAAAATGATGTTATTGTTAAATATAAGACCTAATATTTTGTTGTTTATATTGCTAAATATAACTTGAAAAATATAATATATGGATTGGCTTGATTACAGTGCTAGATGAGACTAAGAAGTATACTTAACAGTACAGTCATAAGCTTGATGATGATGATGATCAGAAAGATGATAATAATAGCAGCTGTTATTTAATGAGTATTTGCTATGTACTTGCACTAAGTTAAGACTAAGTTAAAACTTTTATAGAGTATTTCAGATAATCTTCACAAAAACATTATGAGGTATATAATTTTGTCTCTGAGAAATGTAACACTTTAATTATTTGTCACATAGCTGGTAAACACTAAATTAGACCAAAGTAGAACCCAGCCTTGTTGATTTTTAAAGCCCACACTTTTAATGACCAAAACTTCCTGTCTTTCTAAGCAAACATTGATTTCTTGAATGAAATTTTAAAATAAAATAACTAGAAATAGCATTTAGAGTAGACTTTAAAATCAGAGTTCCAGGTCACTGAGTGACAAATATGTACACATATGATGACAAACAGGAATTATGAAATACGAGCAAGTAGAAATGTTGTTTCTTTGTCCTGTGCTACAGTGGCTGAAAATGCTGCCATCAAGGACTTGGCTAAAGTTAGACTATTAACTTTTGGACATCTAAATAAATTCACTAGCCCCAGAAACTGGTATCACTTAAGTGCTAAGAAACCAGAAAAAATAAATATCTTTGTTGATATATGAATATTGACTTTTAGCAGACATTTTTATATGATACTAGATCTTTAATATTATGATTGTAAGTTAATGACAAGCCATTATGGTGATTCAAACGACCATGCTTAGTTGTACTGGGCTAATTTACCACAATTTTATCTTTCATTTTGCCACCACTGGTGTGTATAGCAGCACAGACCTACATCATAAGATAAGTAGTGTAGCATAGATTTTTTTTTTTTAACATCTTTATTGGGGTATAATTGCTTTACAATGGTGTGTTAGTTTCTGCTTTATAACAAAGTGAATCAGTTATACATATACATATGTTCCCATATCTCTTCCCTCTTTCGTCTCCCTCCCTCCCACCCTCCCTATCCCACCCCTCCAGGCTGTCACAAAGCACCGAGCCAATATCCCTGTGCCATGCGGCTGCTTCCCACTAGCTATCTACCTTACTACGTTTGTTAGTGTGTATATGTCCATGACTCTCTCTCGCCCTGTCACAGCTCACCCTTCCCCCTCCCCATAACCTCAAGTCCGTTCTCTAGGAGGTCTGCTTCTTTATTCCTGCCTTACCCCTAGGTTCTTCATGACATTTTTTTTTCTTAAATTCCATATATATGTGTTAGCATATGATATTTGTCTTTTTCTTTCTGACTTACTTCACTCTGTATGACAGACTCTAGGTCTATCCACCTCATTACAAATAGCTCAATTTCGTTTCTTTTTATGGCTGAGTAATATTCCATTGTATATATGTGCCACATCTTCTTTATCCATTCATCCGATGATGGGCACTTAGGTTGTTTCCTTCTCCGGGCTATTGTAAATAGAGCTGCAATGAACATTTTGGTACATGACTCTTTTTGAATTTCGGTTTTCTCATGGTATATGCCCAGTAGTGGGATTGCTGGGTCATATGGTAGTTCTATTTGTAGTTTTTTAAGGAACCTCCATACTGTTCTCCATAGTGGCTGAACCAATTCACATTCCCACCAGCAGTGCAAGAGTGTTCCCTTTTCTCCACACCCTCTCCAGCATTTATTGTTTCTACATTTTTTGATGATGGCCATTCTGACTGGTGTGAGATGATATCTCATTGTAGTTTTGATTTGCATTTCTCTAATGATTAATGATGTTGAGCATTCTTTCATGTGTTTGTTGGCAGTCTGTATATCTTCTTTGGAGAATTGTCTATTTAGGTCTTCTGCCCATTTTTGGATTGGGTTGTTTTTTTTTTGTTATTGAGCTGCATGAGCTGCTTATAAATTTTGGAGATTAATCCTTTGTCGGTTGCTTCATTTGCAAATATTTTCTCCCATTCTGAGAGTTGTCTTTTGGTCTTGTTAATGGTTTCCTTTGCTGTGCAAAAGCTTTGAAGTTTCATTAGGTCCCATTTGTTTATTTTTGTTTTTATTTCCATTACTCTAGGAGGTGGGTCAGAAAGGATCTTGCTGTGATTTATGTCATAGAGTGTTCTGCCTATGTTTTCCTCTAAGAGTTTGATAGTTTCTGGCCTTATATTTAGGTCTTTAATCCATTTTGAGCTTATTTTTGTGTATGGTGTTAGGGAGTGATCTAATCTCATAATTTTACATGTACCTGTCCAGTTTTCCCAGCACCACTTATTGAAGAGGCTGTCCTTTCTCCACTGTACATTACTGCCACCTTTATCAAAGATAAGGTGTCCATATGTGCATGGGTTTATCTCTGGGCTTTCTATCCTGTACCATTGATCTATCTATCTGTTTTTGTGCCAGTACCATACCGTCTTGATAACTGTAGCTTTGTAGTATAGTCTGAAGTCGGGGAGCCTGATACCTCCAGTTCCTTTTTTCGTTCTCAAGATTGCTTTGGTTATTCGGGGTCTTTTGTGTTTCCATACAAATTGTGAAATTTTTTGTTCTAGTTCTGTGAAAAATGCCAGTGGTAGTTTGATAGGGATTGCATTAAATCTATAGATTGCTTTGGGTAGTAGAGTCATTTTCACAATGTTGATTCTTCCAGTCCAAGAACATGGTATATGTCTCCATCTATTTGTATCATCTCTAATTTCTTTCATCAGTGTCTTATAATTTTCTGCATACAGGTCTTTTGTCTCCTTAGGTAGGTTTATTCCTAGATATTTTATTCTTTTTGTTGCAATGGTAAATGGGAGTGTTTTCTTGATTTCACTTTCAGATTTTTCATCATTAGTATATAGGAATGCCAGAGATTTCTGTGCATTAATTTTGTATCCTGCCACTTTACCAAATTCATTGATTAGCTCTAGTAGTTTTCTGGTAGCATCTTTAGGATTCTCTATGTATAGGATCATGTCATTTGCAAACAGTGACAGCTTTACTTCTTCTTTTCTGATTTGGATTCCTTTTATTTCCTTTTCTTCTCTGATTGCTGTGGCTAAAACTTCCAAAACTATGTTGAACAAGAGTGGTGAGAGTGGGCAACCTTGTCTTGTTCCTGATCTTAGTGGAAATGCTTTCAGTTTTTCACCATTGAGGATGATGTTTGCTGTGGGCTTGTCATATATGGCCTTTATTATGTTGAGGAAAGTTCCCTCTATGCCTACTTTCTGCAGGGTTTTTATCATAAATGGGTGTTGAATTTTGTCAAAAGCTTTCTCTGCATCTATTGAGATGATCATATGGTTTTTCTCCTTCAATTTTTTAATATGGTTTATCACATTGATAGATTTGCGTATATTGAAGAATCCTTGCATTCCTGGAATAAACCCCACTTGATCATGGTGTATAATCCTTTTAATGTGCTGTTGGATTCTGTTTGCTAGTATTTTGTTGAGGATTTTTGCATCTATGTTCATCAGTGATATTGGCCTGTAGTTTTCTTTCTTTGTGACATCCTTGTCTGGTTTTGGTATCAAGGTGATGGTGGCCTCGTAGAAGGAGTTTGGGACTGTTCCTCCCTCTGCTATATTTTGGAAGAGTTTGAGAAGGATAGGTGTTAGCTCTTCTCTAAATGTTTGATAGAATTCACCTGTGAAGCCATCTGGTCCTGGGCTTTTCTTTGTTGGAAGATTTTTAATCACAGTTTCAATTTCAGTGCTTGTGATTGGTCTCTTCATATTTTCTATTTCTTCCTGATTCAGTCTTGGCAGGTTGTGCATTTCTAAGAATTTGTCCATTTCTTCCAGATTGTCCATTTTATTGGCATAGAGTTGCTTGTAGTAATCTCTCATGATCTCTTTTATTTCTGCAGGGTCAGTTGTTACCTCTCCTTTTTCATTTCTAAATCTATTGATTTGAGTCTTCTCCCTTTTTTTCTTGATGAGTCTGGCTAGTGGTTTATCTATTTTGTTTATCTTCTCAAAGAACCAGCTTTTAGTTTTACTGATCTTTGCTATTGTTTCCTTCATTTCTTTTTCATTTATTTCTGATCTGATTTTTATGCTTTCTTTCCTTCTGCTAGCTTTGGGGTTTTTTTGTTCTTCTTTCTCTAATTGCTTGAGGTGCAATGTTAGTTTGTTTGTTTGAGATGTTTCCTGCTTCCTAAGGTGGGCTTGTATTGCTATAAACTTCCCTCTTAGAACTGCTTTTGCTGCATCCCACAGGTTTTGGGTCATTGTGTCTCCATTGTCATTTGTTTCTAGGTATTTTTTGATTTCCTCTTTGATTTCTTCAGTGATCACTTCATTATTAAGTAGTGTATTGTTTAGCCTCCATGTGTTTGTATTTTTTACAGATCTTTTCCTGTAATTGATATCTAGTCTCATGGTGTTGTGGTCAGAAAAGATACTTGATACAATTTCAATTTTCTTAAATTTACCAAGGCTTGATTTGTGACCCAAGATATGATCTATCTTAGAGAATGTTCCATGAGCACTTGAGAAAAATGTGTATTCTGTTTTTTTTGGATGGAATGTCCTATAAATATCAATTAAGTCCATCTTGTTTAATGTATAATTTAAAGCTTGTGTTTCCTTATTTATTTTCATTTTGGATGATCTGTCCATGGGTGAAAGTGGAGTGTTTAAGTCCCCTACTATGAATGTGTTACTGTCGATTTCCCCTTTTATGGCTGTTAGTATTTGCCTTATGTATTGAGGTGCTCCTATGTTGGGTGCATAAATATTTACAATTGTTATATCTTCTTCTTGGATCGATCCCTTGATCATTATGTAGTGTCCTTCTTTGTCTCTTTTGATAGTCCTTATTTTAAAGTCTATTTTGTCTGATATGAGAATTGCTACTCCAGCTTTCTTTTGGTTTCCATTTGCATGGAATATCTTTTTCCATCCCCTTACTTTCAGTCTGTATGTGTCTCTAGGTCTGAAGTGGGTCTCTTGTAGACAGCATATATAAGGGTCTTGTTTTTGTATCCATTCAGCTAATCTGTGTCTTTTGGTGGGAGCATTTAGTCCATTTACATTTAAGTTAATTATTGATATGTATGTTCCTATTCCCATTTTCTAAATTGTTTTGGGTTCGTTATTATAGGTCTTCTCCTTCTCTTGTGTTTCTTGCCTAGAGAAGATCCTTTAGCATTTGTTGTAAAGCTGGTTTGGTGGTGCTGAACTCTCTCAGCTTTTGCTTGTCTGTAAAGGTTTTAATTTCTCCATCAAATCTGAATGAGATCCTTGCTGGGTAGAGTAGTCTTGGCTGCAGGTTTTTCTCCTTCATCACTTTCAGTATGTCCTGCCACTCCCTTCTGGCTTGTAGGGTTTCTGCTGAGAGATCAGCTGTTAACCTTATGGGGATTCCCTTATGTGTTATTTGTTGTTTTTCCCTTGCTGCTTTTAATATGCTTTCTTTGTATTTAATTTTTGACAGTTTGATTAATATGTGTCTTGGCGTATTTCTCCTTGTATTTATCCTGTATGGGACTCTCTGTTCTTCCTGGACTTGATTAACTATTTCCTTTCCCATATTAGGGAAGTTTTCAACTATAATCTCTTCAAATATTTTCTCAGTCCCTTTCTTTTTCTCTTCTTCTTCTGGAACCCCTATAATTCGAATGTTGGTGCATTTAATGTTGTCCCAGAGGTCTCTGAGACTGTCCTCAGTTCTTTTCATTCTTTTTTCTTTATTCTGCTCTGCAATAGTTATTTCCACTATTTTATCTTCCAGGTCACTTATCCGTTCTTCTGCCTCAGTTATTCTGCTATTGATCCCATCTAGAGTACTTTTAATTTCATTTATTGTGTTGTTCATCATTGCTTGTTTCATCTTTAGTTCTTCTAGGTCCTTGTTAACTGATTCTTGCATTTTGTCCATTCTATCTCCAAGATTTCGGATCATCCTTACTATCATTATTCTGAATTCTTTTTCAGGTAGACTGCCTATTTCCTCTTCATTTGTTAGGTCTCGTGCATTTTTATCTTGCTCCTTTATCTGCTGGGTGTTTTTCTGTCTTCCCATTTTGCTTATCTTACTGTGTTTGGGGTCTCCTTTTTGCAGGCTGCAGGTTCGTAGTTCCTGCTGTTTTTGATGTCTGTCTCCAGTGGCTAAGGTTGGTTCAGTGGGTTGTGTAGGCTTCCTGGTGGAGGGGACTAGTGCCTGTGTTCTGGTGGATGAGGCTGGATCTTGTCTCTCTAGTGGGCAGGTTCACATCTGGTGGTGTGTTTTGGGGTGTCTGTGGCCTTATTATGATTTTAGGCAGCCTCTCTGTTAATGGGTGGGGTTTTGTTCCTGTTTTGCTAGTTGGTTGGCATAGGTTGTCCAGCACTGTGACTTGCTGGTCGTTGAGTGAAGCTGGGTGCTGGTGTTAAGATGGAGGTCTCTGGGAGATTTTTGCCGTTTGATATTATGTGGAGCTGGGAGGTCTGTTGTTGACCAGTGTCCTGAAGTTGGCTCTCCTACCTCAGAGGCAGAGCCCTGACTCCTGGCTGGAGCACCAAGAGCTTTTCATCCACACGGCTCAGAATAAAAGGGAGAAAAAGTAGAGGGAATTAGTAGAAGTATGAGGAAAGAAAGAAGGAAAAGAGGGAAGGTAGGAAGGAAGAAAGAAAGAAAGAAGCAAAGAAGGAAAGAAGGCAAGAAAGAAAGAAAGGAGGGAGGGAGGGAGGGAGGGAGGGAGGAAGGAAGGAAGGAGGGAAAGAAGGAAAAAAGACAGAAAGAAAGAAGATACAGTAAAAATAAAATAAAGTATAGTAAAGTTATTGAATTAAAAAATTCTTATTTAGAAAAAAATAAAAAAAGGGACGGATAGAACCTTAGGACAAATGTTGGAAGCAAAGCTATACAGACAAAATCTTACACAGAAGCATACACATACACCCTCACTAAAAGAGGTAAATGGGGCAAAATCATAAATCTTGCTGTCAGAGACCACCTCCTCAATTTGGGATGATTCGTTGTCTAAAGGAGGGAAGGAAGGAAGGAAAGAAAGAAAGAAAGAAAGAAAGAAAGAAAGAAAGAAAGAAAGAAAGAAAGAAGGTAAAGTATAATAACATTATTAAAATTAAAATTGATTATTAAGAGAAAAATTTAAAAAAAAAACCATGGACGGATAGAACCCTAGGACAAATGGTGGAAGCAAGACTATACAGACAAGATCTCACACAGAAGCATACACATATACATTCACAAAAAGAGGAAAAGGGAAAAAAATCATAGATCTTGCTCCTAAAGTCCACTTCCTTAATTTGGGATGATTGGGTGTCTATGCAGGATAATTAACTCTTTTCCAACTTTTACCGTGGCTATTAGGCTGGAGTCAGTCAGTATGCTAAACATTCCTAAAACATTTCTACCAAATCAGATTCTACTAGGAAGATTATTTCTCAGATATGTTACATGCAGCCTGTCTTCCTCAGCAGTGAGTTTACTCAGTGTGTCAGGAATTAGGTATTTTCATTTTCATTCCCACTTGAGAATCTCTGCCTCTTGAGTAACATTTTCAGGAGCTATAAGCATAGGAGGAGAAGCATATATACAGTATGTAAACAGTCTGTTTTTTCTTCTCCTCTCCTTTCTTGCCTCCAAATCATGTCACAGATCTTCCTTCCTATGCTCCCATATTTATTGAGTCAGGTACATAGCATGTACTATCTCACTTTACCAGTTAATTCATTAGAAATTATTTACTCCTAGTGTATTGGTTAGACTATATGAAAGCTTGTCAGTTTTCCAATGGGGGTATCTGGCTAACCCATGATCTTGAAATTCACCTTTGGATCTTGTTTTATATGGTTATTCTGTGTAACCATCATTGCTAATTAACATGTGTTTTCTGTCCACAATTTAGTTTTGCTATAGCTATCTAGATTTGTTACAATCTCCCAAATTTCATTTCACTACTTACCACATAGAAGTTTATATCTCTATGTTGTAGAAACTTGTATGCTTACCAGAATGTATAGGACACTCATATATATCCAGTTAAAGAGAGAAGGTAAAAACCAGTGAATTACTAGTTGCAGTTTGAAATAATAAAAATAATTATAGAAGAGCATATAGCTTAGTATGAGACAATCCTAGGCTTGAATCCTGGCTCTGATATTTACTAGTCATTTAACCTTGGATATGTTCCTTAATTTTTCTAAAGCTCTGTTTCTGTATCTGTGAAATAGATTTAGTGGAAGTAATAGTACTAATAATATCCTCCTCATAGCAAAGTTTTGAGGATAAATAAAATGATTTATGAAAGTGCTTAATGCAAAACAAGGGCTCAAAACATTTCTTTTTTGATTATTATGCATCAGTAATAGATATGAATTGCCAAATTAGCTTTGTAAGCGAGCAATTAATATTTAAGCTTAAAGGAAAGAGTAGTCGTTTTCTGAAGGCAATAGGTAAAGAAGATAGATTGAAAAGGTTAAATTTTAAATGGATAGAACAAATTAAGGAAGGCATTCTCTGTGGTTATAAAGGGCTGCTAAGAAAACGTAGTCAAAATTCACAAAATATTTTCGGTGTCAATGAATAAACTATGTGACTAAAATGATAAATTCATCTAAGGGCATATTTTGGAAATAGTGCTGAAAATAGGTAGGAGAGTAGAAGATTTTGAATTTGAGGTTTAAGGAGTTTGTATTTATTTGGACACTGCTTGAAATCATGTACATTGGCTTATATGCACAACAGCATTTAACACAACAATTTATATGTGGTATATTTTTGAAAAAATAGCAATAGAAGTATCTAGCATGGTATCTAGTAGATGAAGAAAGAAGAATAATTAAATGATTACTACTGTTGTCCAGTAGTTATTATAACAGCTGAAATACACAGTGGTTAATTTCTTAGTTTGTGCCTGTATAAATCAAACACTTTAAATAATATGATACCATTACCAGTGCATAAAGGAAAAAAATGATATTTATTTGCAATCATTTTAGGAGCTATAATTATACCATTTATACTCTTGTTAAAATAGGAGAAGGCAATGGGTCTACCTCCCTTCGTCATGGAATAAATTGGGTAACCAGAGATAATAGACACGTGCATAATTTAATTGCTTGCTGCATAAATTTAATTGTTGATATTTACATTAATTCCTAGGTTTTATGGGAATAAATCCCTTCTCAAATTTCTTTCTTGGCTTGTATCAGTTGCTAGCTAGTCAGTCAATAACAAACTATGTGAGTGAGGATGAGGTGGTGGGGATGGGGTGGAGGTAGGAATTGATAAAAAAATTGATAAATATTTGCTGCCAGTATGTATGTATCCTTAAGTTAGAGTGAAAATATTTTGAGCAAGTTAAGCACTTGATTGCTGAATCCCAATTTTTCAGTCTCCCAACTCCTAAGTACTTCTAATCTGTGTTATCAACATAGATTGTATCTTTCTTGTATCTGAGGGCAATTGAGCCATGAGCATCTTACTCATACTGCCCAATACATTTCAGGTTTTATCAGGTATTTGGATAAATTTGGGGAGACTTCAGAAGCATTGATAAATGGTTGCTCCCACTGGAGAAATAATACATCTTTTAAGTATAATAGTTGAATAGCAATTTCATCTCTAGATCAAAACTTAACCAATAATTTCAAATGGGAACTTATTCTAATTAATTTTAAACTATGATCAAGAAGATATTGGGATATCCTGAAGAGTAAAGACAATGTCATGTTTGATAAACATAAGGAATTTATCTTTAGGATATCTAATTCCTAGGCCTTCAGAGTTCTGAGAAGGAAAGTTGCCTGATTTTCTGGGTATGCTGTTTTCTAAGCTAGTTGTCCTCTTTATTTTTCTGACCTCTCCATATCAAAGCATACCTCAAGGATTCATTCCTTGGCCATACTTCTACTGATCCCCTCCATATCTTATTTCATTTATCTATAGACTGTCTTAGATGACTTTTTGCTGTTATCTTAGATGTTGGTCTCTCTGAATGCCTATCTCAACTCTCAATGTGAAGGTGACTTCCTGAGGTTGGGGAGCTTAGTTTTCTCTGATGCCTAGTATTCCAGGAATTTTAAGGTATTTGATAAGAATAAATATAATTTGTGTTTACTGCTGCTGTTTTTATGTACTGCATTTATTTTATCTAAATTGGTATGTTTAAAATATGTGTAATATTTTGTTCTTAAAAATAAAGTGTATCAACTATAGCCCAATATAAAATTTTAAAAAAACCTGTTTAATGAAATGAAAATATTAGAATATTTAAAAGTTAAAACCCAGAAAGTCACTTAAGAAATATTTTTGCTATGAATAATGGAATTGGAACTTAGCATCAAATTTTTTCTCCAGTCATTTAAAAATTCAATACAAATAGCTGTGATGGGTTTAAAACATGAAGATATTTCTTATCACTACTACATGTAGTGATCTTTTATTTTCACAGAGTTAAAATGTGTGATGTAACTAAAAATAAACCTTAGGTCATAGAAAATTTACTATTATTTGAAAATAAATTGATTGAAGAGTAAAATAAATAAAAAAAGAGTAAAAATTTTGCTGTCTATAAGATGTTCTTATGGCTCTTTTAATATAAAAGCAGTAAAGAAGAAATGTTTTGGTACATATTGACTGTTTATCAATGCTCTTTTAATAGTATCTAAAAATAAAAGGACTTCATGTATAAGCATTACCGATATATTTTATTTCCAAAACAGACACTTAAGAGAATTAAAGCTTTCAATCAATTTGTTTTACATTCCCCCAGTCGGTTTTTTAAAAGGACTGTTTCTTATTTGACTACTTTATTTATTTGAAAACACCAAAATATATTCAGTTATGCTATTGTTTTTCTCACCTTTTCAAATACTGGCTTTAAGAAGCTTAAATGATAAAGAATTTCAAGTTGATATATGATTTAAAATAGGTGTTAATCTTATAACACTTATTTGGAGGTAGAGAAATAAGTGTAGTTTCTGATTTATGGGTGTTTGCCCATTTTCTGTGAAATGCCTGTTTCCCATTGTGCTTGTTTTACTAGCAGGTTTTCTTTGTGCTTTTGCTTGTTAACTTATAAGATCTTTGAGTATAGTACTGTAGACATTAAACTTTTTTCTATTACATGCGTTGCAAATATGATCTTTCAATATATTATGTTGTTTATGCTTTAATTTATAGCTCTTTTATCATTATAGATATATAATTTTTTATGTAGTCAAATGTCTTTTGTTTCTACCTTAAAGACCTCTAAGTTTCTCTGAAACCATTACTTTATAAAAATATGTTTAAAAAATCCATACCTTTATTAATTTATTTTTACATTAGAAGATTTTAAACATCTGAAATATATTTTTCATGTAGTTTGCAAAATAACTTTCTGGTTTTTCAGTTGGGAGTCCTACTGACCCAACACTACTACTAAATTTTGAAATAATTGTAATTTCTGCTTTGGCTTCCGTAATTGAATTGGAAATATTTTAAAAATCATTTTAAAATGTCAGTTGCATCATTATATTCCTTGCTATTATTACGCATTTTTGTCTGCTTGATTTGCCAAATTCTCAAATATTTTTATTAGAATTATCCAAATTACATTGTGAGTTAATGAAACTGTGCTCATAGTTTTAAGGGATTTTGTCTTACATTATACACTCTTAAATTAAACATTAAAAATTTTTTCTTTTCTCCCAAGTACTTTTGGAAGAATTACTATTTATATTTATTTCGATAATGTTTACTTTCCGATTATTAATATTATTTATGATTATAAGGGTGCTATTAAATATTGAATGCTTACCATAGTGCCAAGTGTTTATTTAAAAATCTTGATAGGGATTAAGTAATTAAATATTTTGATCATATTAATAGAAAATACAACTGTTAAGTAGGTATTATTATTTTTATCCTATTTTATAGTAGAATAAACCAAGGTAATTAAAAAACTCAGAATGTTCATTTTTTAAAAGTCCAGCAGATTCCTATATGTTTGCTTGAATTTAGTGCCTATTTCATCTCTAGAAAGTTTTCTAGAACTACTACCTTAAGATTGCAATTTATTTTTATTTTTATTTTTTTTTTGTAATTACAGTGAGATTTTTCACTATTTTGATTCTTAATTTTTTCTAACAGACACAAAATGGTGAAATGATGATGGTAAACACACTGGCAAGCCTGATGTGTAATTTTTCCATTACTTCTAGAAGGAGCTTATTTACACTTTTCCATTTTCCAAGTTATAATTTCTCTGATTTCTTTCTGTCATTGATCATACTGGGAATGGGAAGCTTTTGGGTTTACCTATTAACAAATTAAACGATGCCAATAACTGTCAGAGTTTTTGACACTAACATAAAGTTTGAATATGGTCTGTAACATTTGAATGTATAAATTATTTTTCTTACAGTTGAAATCTATTTCAAAAAACTTGGTTAGAGAATTTGGTCTTAATCTCTGTATCATTCAAGAGAGTTTTGAATGTGTGTAATCTAAACCCCTATCAATAACGGCTTAAGCAATAAGTATATTTATTATGTCACATGAAGGAAGTCTGGAAATAGATGGCTCATGGATTTATTAATTGAGGGTGCCAACAATGTTACCTGACTCAGGGCCTTCCCCATATTTCCATCCTGTCATTCTTAGAATGCTGCCTATCTTCCTCAGATTTTCACCTTAGTTGTTGTCACTATTCCAGACTTGGGATGGGGTATCATGTGTCCTTTTATCAGTGAAGAAGACATTTCCACAAAATCCACAGAAGGCATAATCTTCCATTTCTCTCTCATTGGCCAGACTGGGTCATAGGCCCGTGGTCTGAGTGTTTGTATCCCCTCAAAATGTATATGTTGAAATATTAAGACTAACTCCCAAAGTGATGGTATTAGGAAGTAGGGTCTTTAGGTTATAAGGGCAAAGCCCTTTGAATGATGTTGGTGCTATTATAAAAGAGGCTCCAGAGAGATCTCTCACCCTTCTTCCACCATGTGAGGATACATGGAGAAGTCTGCAATACGGAGGAGGGTTTTCACTCCCACCCTGATCTTGGACTTCCAGCTTCCAGAACTGGGGCAATACCTGTCTGTTCTTTATAAGCCACACGGTCTATGGTACTTTGTTACAACAGTCTGAATGGACTAAGACAGTCCTCCTTTCAACTCAAAATTGATAGAGGTGAATGTGATCACCATTATTAGTTTAGAACAATCAGCATTCAGCACCAAGGGCTTAATCCTTGATCTCAGGGTACTTTGCAGCTTCTTGCCTTAAAATCAGGCTCTGTTAGCAAGTAAGGCAGGAGTGAGGAAGTGCTGTTGAATAGATGAATATGTTTCTGACACAGAATTCTCAGGAGTTAGTTTGACATTATGTAAGACAATTTCATAATTCTGCAGATCGGCAAAGCTCTCCATAAAAACAAGACCCTCTAGACCATTAATGTAATTTCAGTTCTTTAGTTTTGTGGTATTTTCTTCCTAATATTTTGAGTGTTGAACATGGCTGATGCTTTTGTAATATGAGATTCTTTCTTAGAAATTGAATTGACCACTTCTGTCTAGGCAACTTTTAGGTGCCTATATCCTTAATAAGTAGTTCCTTCATTACATTATTTTCATGTTACCCAAGTGGCGTATGGTATCTCTCCCCTGACTGATAAAGAGCTAAATATTGAATTAATTGTTTTAGAGAGATTAATATTATGGCAGGGAATCAGAAATAGATTGGCAAACTAGAACTGTGGAGAGAATTAATGAACAAATTCAGGTAATAAATATACATACTATTATAAAAGGAGTAATGATAGAAAGTTATGGACAATAAAGATGAAAACAAAATATTAAATATGAATTGAATAGTCATGAGGATTGCAAACATATGGAAATTAGAAGGGAGTAAGAATTTAGCTCAACAGGGATGTTAACAAGTGAAGGGTTTTGTTTGAATCATTGGTAAAAATATTTTATCATACACAAAACAGAAAAGAATAAGAATCTCTAAATTAGAGTAGGCATTTAGATTATGAGTTTAGATTATGAGTTTTACATGTATTGTATTTATGGAGAAATGTCCAGTAGGCACTTTGAGATGTGATTAGCATTATAGATATAGGTCAGAAATGGAGAGCACTGTAGAAATATTCCAAATAGTGATGATACCATGCCATTAGTGTTGAATTCTCAGATAGTAGAGTTACCTAATGTGTAGAGTGGAGACCTGAAAACTAATCCTTAGAAAAAGCTCCTACCCACCCAGTGTGAGCAGAAGGAGGAGACAAAGAAACAGAGAAAAAGATTCCAGAGAGATATCTGGAAAAGGACCCAGAGACTGAAATTTAACAAAAAGCGTATTTCAGTGCTATCTAGCTTATCCATATTGTGTAATCAAATTACTTTCTGTTATAATCGATAGTAACTTACACTATAATAAAATTATTACATGATTTTTTTTTTCTTAGAGGAAATAAAAATAAAATACTTTTTTCTTTCTGGTCACATTTCAGTGACCAATTAAAAAAAAATCTCTGCTGCATTGATTAAGACAAGATGTTTACTACCTGATCTTATATATGTTCAGTATGGCCTAGGCAGATACAGTCTGAGCAGGTGTTGGATTATAGATCATAATGATGCAATCGTATTCTGCAGAGGACAAGTCTCTCTACATAGGTTAGTACTGATTTTACTTTTCTTCATTCAATCAAGGATTGATAGTCACAAACATATTTTTAAATCTGTAGAAGAGAAAAAATATGTTAAAATGGAAAGAATTAGTGTGAACTACAGGGCTCTGGGGAGAAGTCACCTGAAACCCTTGGAGCTGTAGTTAGATTATGTCATCTACTTCACAGAGTAGTAATAAGTAAGCAGAGGCAGTTCTGCATGTGAGGAGTGTGGAAGCCACTTTTTGCTAGCAAGTAAAAAAGTGAACAAACTGTAATATCTATTCTTGTATCCATGAGAGAAGAAAGGGCAAAGGACAAACAATAGCCTGCAAGATTGGAGACGAGCAAATACAGGGAGTCAGGGTTTACCAGAACAGAGGCTCAGGAGTGGGAGTCTCTATGGTAACCAGTGCCAGGGTACAAAAAGCTGAACTCTGACAAATTATTGGAAACCCAGTGCAGACAACTCTTCAGGGGGAACCAGTCTTGTTGGGACCTCCATAGCATCGTGAGATTTACCTACATGATCTTGCCCAGGTTTCCATAGGAAATATCAGAGAAAACTCTCCTTGGGCTTCTGGTCAGGGTAGAAACCATTTTGAAATACACCACAGCATTCTGATCTTAACAACGCCTGACCTCAGGGGAAACTAGTTAACCAGATCCTAACCTGCTGGAGTATTATCAGAATATAACTAAACTGGGGAAAGGGAAATACCCAATCTAGCACCCTCTAGCCATCCTGTGGGAAGAAAAGCACAGAGAAACACTTGTGAAATTCACAACCCAGAGGCACAGGTTCACTAAAAGAATGACAGTTAATTATAGACTATAGATTGTAGAATGCTTCGTCTCTCCCAAACCTCACCACTACATTACTAAGAACCTATTTACAGCAGTTCCTTTTACCCAATTCATCATGTCCAACTACTGAGAAAAAAAAAAAATTACAAGGCATACCTAAAGGTAAAAATACAATTTAAAGAGACAAACCAAGCATCAGAACCAGACATGGGAGGGATGTTGAAATTATCAGACCAGGAATTTAAAACAACTATGATTAATATTTTAAGGGTTCTAATGGATAGACAGCTTGTAAGAATACATGGACAATGTAAGCAGAGAGGTCAAAATCATAAGAAAGAAATGTTAAAGGTCAAAAACACTGCAACAGAAATCAATTCTGGACTTCCTTCGTGGCTCAGTGGTTAAGAATCCACCTGCCAATGCAGGGGACATGGGTTCTAGCCCTGGTCTGGAAAGATCCCACATGCCACAGAGCAACTAAGCCCATGTGCCACAACTAATGAGCCTGCGCTCTAGAGCCTGTAAGCCACAACTACTGACCCCACGTGTTACAACTACTGAAGCCCCTGCTCTACAACAAAGAGAAGCCATGGCAAAAAGAAGCCTGCTCACCACAACGACGTGCCCCCGCTCGCCACAACTAGAGAAAGCCAGTGCACAGCAATGAAGACCCAATGCAGCCAAAAATAAATAAATAAATTTATTTAAAAAAAAAAAGAAGAAATCAACAATGCCTTTGATGGACTTAGCAGACTGGACATGGCTGAGGACAGAATCTCTGAGCTTGATGATGTCTCATTAGAAATCTACAAAACTGAAAAGCAAAGAGAACAAAGACTTAAAATGAAAAACAGAAGGGAATATTCAAGGACTGTGGGACAACTACAAAAGAATATAATATATTCACAATGGAAATAACAGAAGGAGAAAAAAGAGAGAAAGGAACAGAGGGAATATTTGAAGTAATAATGACTGAGAATCTCTCCAAATTAAGGTCAGACACTAAATCACAGATCCAGAAGCTCAGAGAATACCAAGCAAGATAAATGCTCTCCCACAAAAACAAAACAAAACAAAACAAAAAACCTTACACATTGACATTTTAGTTTCAAATTACAGAAAATCAAAAATAAAGAAAAATAATTCTGAAAGAAGCCGGGGTGGGGGGGAGCCTTATGTATATAGAGGAATAAATGATTTAATCTGACTTTCCAGAAGCCATGAAAGCAAGAAAGGAGTGGAGTGAAATGTTGAAAGTGTTGAGAAAAAAACCCACCAACCTAGGTTTCTGTACCCTGGAAAATTATCCTTCAAAAATGAAGGAGAAATAAAGATTTTCTAAGACAAATTAAAAATGGAGGGAATTTGTTGCTGGTATACCTACTTTGTAATAAATCTTAAAAGAAATTCTTTAGAGAGAAAGGAAATAATATAAGTCAGAAACTTGAATCTACATAGAGGAAAGGAATAGCAGCAGAGAAGGAATAAGTAAAGGTAAAATGAAAACATTTTTTCTTCTTCTTTTTAAGTGACCTAACAAATAACAGTTTGTTTGAAGTAATAAGAGCAAGATTGTATTTGACTATGTATGTTTATGAGTATATATCTGCTTAGCTATGTCTAGGCACAAGCGAAGAGGATGGCAACAATAATAAAATGGATGAGAGGAAGGAATTAGGATTATTTTGGTGTTATAAGGTGCTCACACAATCCAAATCCAAAATAGGATAAAAAGAGTTACACACCACAATCAAGTAATATTTGTCCTAGGTGTGGAAGGCTGGTTCAACATTCAAAATCTATTAATGTAATCCATCACATCAACAAACTAAAAAAGAAAAATTACATGATCATATCAATAGATGCGGAAAATAAATTTGACAAAACCCAACACCTCTGTATGATAAAAACTCTCAGTAAACTAGGAATAGAGGGGAACATTCTCAATTTGATAAAAGCTACCTACAAAACTTAAAGCTGACATCATACTTAATGATGAGACACTCAAAGCTTTCCCACTAAGATCAGATATAAGGCATAAATATCCTCTTTCACAACTTTTAAACAATGTATTGATAGTCCTTGCAAATTCAATAAGGCAAGAAAAAAGGATAAAAGGTATACAGATTGAGATGGAGAAATAAAAGTGTTTATTACAAATGATATGATTATCTATGTAGAAAATCTGAAAGAATTGATGAAAATACCTCCAGGACTTAATAATACAGCAAGGTTACAGAATACAAGGTTAATTTAAAAAGTCAATTTCTTTCCTATATACCAACAGTGAACAACTGGAAATTGAAATTAAAAACACAAAACCATTTATGTTAGCGTCTTCAAAAATGAAATATTTAGGTATAAATCTAACAAAATATATATGAGATCTGTATAAGCAAAACAATAAAACTCTAATGAGTAAAATCAAAGAAGAACTAAATAAATGGAGAGATAATCTATGTTTAGGGTAGGAAGTCTCAATATTGTCAAGATGTCAGTTCTTCTCACTTGATCTGTAAATTCAATGCAATTCGAATCAAATTGCCAGGAAGTTATTGTATAGATATAAACAAAATGATTCTAAAATTTATATAGAGAGGCAAAAGACCCAGAATAGCCAACACAATATTGAAGGAGAAGAACAAAGTTGGAGAATTGATGCCACCCAACTTCAAGATTTACTATAAAGCTACAGTAATAAAGACAGTGTGGTATTAGTGAAAGAAAAGACAAATAGATCTTTTAGACAAATAGACAAATAGTGGAAGGAAATAGGTCAGAAATAGAGCCCCATAAATATAGTCATCTGGTCTTTGACAATGGCGCAAAGTCAGTACAAAGGAGCAAAAATAGTCTCTTCAACAAATGGTGCTGGAACCACTGGATGACCACTGTCAAAAATATGAATGTAAACATAGACATTACATGTTTCAAAAAATTAACTCGAAATAGATCACAAACCGAATTGTAAAATACAAATGATAAAACTCCTAGATGATGACAGGAGAAAACCCAGATGACTTTGGGTATGATGATGTCTTTTTAGATAAAGCACCAAAGACATAATCCATGAAAGAAATAATTGATAGGCTGTTCTTTATTAAAATGAAAAATATCTGCTCTGCAAAAGATAATATCAAAAGAATGAGAAGAAAAGCCACTGATAGAAAATATATGGAAGAGATGCATCTGATAAAGGTCTGTTTCAAAATATACAAAGAACTCTTAAAACTCAATAATAAGAAAACAACCTGATTAAAAAATAGGCCAAAGTCCTTAACAGACACCTCACTAAAGAAGACATACAGATGGCAAATAAGCATATGAATAGATACTCCACATCATATGTCATCAAGGAAATGCATATTAAAACAATAATGAGATAGCACTACACATCTATTCAAATAGCCACAATTTGGAATGCTGACACCACCAAATGTTGGTGAGGATGTGGAGTAACAGGAACTCTCATTCATTGCTGGTGGGAATGCAAAATGGTACAGCCACTTTGGAAGACTGGCAGTTTCTTACACAACTAAATATAGTCTTACCATATGATCCAGCAATTGTGCTCCTTGGTATTTTCCCAAAGGAACTGGAAACTTATGTCTACACAAAACCCTACACAAATGTTTATAGTAGCTTTATTCATAATTGCCAAAACTTGGAGGGAATAAGATGTTCTTTAGTAGGTAAATGGTTAAATAAACTGTGGTATATCCAGACAATGGAATATTATTCAGTGACAAAAGGAAATGAGCTATTAAGCCATGATCACACATGGAAGAAGCTTAAATGCATATTACTAAATGAAAGAAGTCAATGTGAGAATGCTACACACTGTATAATTCCAGTGATATAACATTCTGCAAAAGATAAAATAATGGAGACCTTAAAATAATTAGTGGTTGCCAACGGTGTTGGTGAGAGGGGAAAAGATGAATAGGAAGAGCAAAGAGAATTTTTAAGTCAGTAAAAATACTCTATGATATAATAATAATATATAATGATGTCCTTATACATTTGACCAAACCCTTAGAATGTACAACACCAAGAGTGAACCATAATGTAAACTTTGGACTTTGTGTGATTATTATGTGTCAATTCAGTTTCATCTTTGCTAAGAAATATACCATTTTTGTGAGTGATGTTGATAATGGGGGAGGGTATGCATGTATGGGGGCAGAGGGTAGATGGTAAATCTGTACCTTCTTCTCAGTTGTACTGTAAACCTAAAATGGTTCTAATAAAAAGCCTCAGAAAAGGTATTTGGGGTATAACAGTTGTGACCCAAGGAGCCAAGTGACAATCTGAAGTTGGTGAAGTAAGTGGGAGAAAATAGATACTGTAATTTTTAAAATTTAAAATTACACAAATGTCATATCTTAGTAATATTTATATTGTATAGCATATCATATAAAATCATACTGTTATTATATATTATATATTAAAGATCATTTTCACAATATTACAGCATAATTATATAATACATTTTTTAAATTAAAAATAATAATAATAAAAAATATAGGGACTTGATAATATGAATGAAGCTCTATTTTTGAGGTTGGCAAACTAAAGCTCTTGGGCAAAATCTGTACTACAGCCTTTTGTTGTGAATAAAGTTTTATTAAGACACAATCAATCACACCCATTTGTTATATACCACTTTGTGACTACTTTCCTCTACAATGGCAGAGTCGAGTAGTTGTGACAGACACTAAATGACCTGCAAAACTGAAAATATTTGCTTTCTAGTCGATTATAGAAAAGGTTGGTCAGTCCCTTCTCTAAATGGAAAATACTAAAGAACAGATTAAAAGATAATAAAACATTATTTAAACACATTGTTGATTTGAAAATAAAATAAAAATTCACAGAATTATAAGTAATAATCAGAAAATGTCATTAATAAAAAAACTTGAAAAATAGCAAAAATTTTGGGGCAGTACTTTTTAGAGAACAATATACATTTTCATTAAAAGATATTGGAGAAGTCTTTTTTTAAATATCTTTATTGGAGTATAATTTCTTTACAATGGTGTGTTAGTTTCTGCTGTATAACAAAGAGAATCAGCTCTACATATACATATATCCCCATATCTCCTCCCTCTTGCGTCTCCCTCTCACCCTCCTTATCCCACCCCTCTAGGTGGACACAAAGCACCGAGATGATCTCCCTGTGCTGTGCGGCTGCTTCCCATTAACTATCTATTTTACATTTGGTAGAGTATATATGTCCATGCCATTCTTTCACTTCATCCCAGCTTACACTTCGCCCTCCCCGTGCCCTCAAGTCCATTCTCAATATCTGCATCTTTATTCCTGTCCTGACCCTACATTCTTCAGAACCTTTTTTTTTTTAGATTCCATATATATGTGTTAGCATATGGTAATTGTTTTCTCTTTCTGTCTTACTTCACTCTGTATGACAGACTCTAGGTCTATCCACCTCACTACAAATAACTCAATTTCTTTTCCTTTTATGGCTGAGCAATATTCCATTGTATATATGTGCTATATCTTCTTTATCCATTCATCTGTCAATGGACACTTAGGTTGCTTCCATGTCCTGATTATTGTAAATAGACCTGCAATGAATATTGTGGTACATCACTCTTTATGAATTACGGTTTTCTCAGGGTATATGCCCAGTAGTGGGGTTGCTGGGTCATAGGGTAGCTCTATTTTTAGTTTTTTAAGGAACCTCCATATTGTTCTCCATAGTGGCTCTATCAATTTACATTCCCACCAACAGTGCAAGAGAGTCCCCTTTTCTCCAAACCCTCTCCAGCATTTATTGTTTGTTGATTTTTTGATGATGGTCATTCTGACTGGTGTGAGGTGATACCTCATTGTAGTTCTGATTTGCATTTCTCTAATGATTAGTGATGTTGAGGATCTTTCAATGTGTTTTTGGCTATGGGTATGTTTTCTTTGGAGAAATGTCTATTTAAATATTCTGCCCATTTTTGATTAGGTGGTATTTTTTTTGATATTGAGCTGCATGAGCTGTTTGTGTATTTTGGAGATTAATCCCTTGTCAGTTGCTTTGATGGCAAATATTTTTTCCCATTCTGAGGGTTGTCTTTTGTTCATGGTTTCCTTTGCTGTGCAAAAGCTTTTAAGTTTCATTAGGTCCCATTTGTTTATTTTTGTTTTTATTCCCCTTTCTCTAAGAGGTGGGTCAAAAAGGGTCTTGCTGTGATTTATGTCATAGAGTGTTCTGCCTACGTTTTCCTCTAAGAGTTTTATAGTGTCTGGCCTTACATTTATGTCTTTAATCTATTTTGAGTTTATTTTTGTGTGCAGTATTAGAGAGTGTTCTAATTTCATTCTTTTACATGTAGCTGTCCAGTTTTCCCAGCACCACTTATTGAAGAGGCTGTCTTTTCTCCATTGTACATTCTTGCCTCCTTTATCAAAGATAAGCTGACCATATGTCCATGGGTTTATCTCTTTGCTTTCTTCCTGTCCCATTGATCATATTTCTGTTTTTGTGCCAGTACCATACTGTCTTGATTACTGTAGCTTTGTAGTATAGTCTAAAGTCAGGGACCCTGATTCCTCCAGCTCTGTTTTTCTTTCTCAAGAGTGCTTTAGCTATTTGGGATCTTTTGTGTTTCCATACAAATAGTGAAATGTTTTGTTCTAGTTCTCTGAAAAATGCCAGTGGTAGTTTGATAGGGACTGCATTGAATCTGTAGATTGCTTTGGGTAGTAGAGTCATTTTCAGAATGTTGATTCTTCCAATCCAAGGGCATGGTATATCTCTTCATCTGTTTGTATCATCTTTAATTTCTTTCATCAGTGTCTTAGAGCTTTCTGCATGCAGGGCTTTCTTCTCCCTAGGTAGGTTTATTCCTAGGTATTTTATTCTATTTTTTGCAATGGTAAATGGGAGTGTTTCCTTAATTTCACTTTCAGATTTTTCATCATTAGTGTATAGGAATGCAAGAGATTTCCTGTAACCTGCTACTCTACCAAATTCATTGATCAGCTCTTGTAGTTTTCTGGTAGCATCTTTAGGATTCTCTATGTATAGTATCATGTCATCTGCAAACAATGACAGCTTTACTTCTTCTCTTCTGATTTGGATTCCTTTTATTTCTTTTTCTTCTCTGACTACTGTGGCTAAAACTTCCAAAACTATGTTGAATAATAATGGTGACAGTGGGCAACCTTGTCTTGTTCCTGACCTTCGTGGAAATGGTTTCACTTTTTCACCATTGAGAACTATGTTGGCTGTGGTTTTGTCATATATGGCCTTCATTATGTTGAGATAAGTTCCCTCTATGCTTACTTTCTGGAGGGTTTTTTATCATAAATGGTAGAGAAATCTTAGATGTAGTTATATTATGTTCACAAACAGGAACATTCAATATTTTAAGATGACAGGTCTCCCAAAATGATGTATAACTTTCATGCAATTCCAATGAAAAAAATCCAATTTGTTTGTGGAACTAGACAAGGTGATTCTAAAAATTATACAAAAGAGCAAAATGCTAAGCCTAGGGTAGATAATCCTGAAGAAGACTCTTGGAAAAAGGATACTTGTCCTACCAGATATCAAGACTTAAAATAAAGCTATATAATCAATATAGTGCTTTTATCGCCATAAAGTGGCTCATAGATGACATACTGACAGGCAGAGTCCAAAACTTAGGTGCACATATATTAGCACTCATGTGAAACAGTGTCATGAAGAGCAGTGGGGAAAGTGGTGGGATGATTCATGAATATGAGCTAAGGTAAATAGTTATCTACATGGATAGAAAGGATAAAACTATATGTTTATTTCCCATCACACATAAAAAGTAATTTGAGATCACAAGCTTATTTGTGAAAGGAATAAGCTCAAATATTTTAGAAGATGCTATGACAGAATTTCTTCATGATGTCATGATAGCAAAAACTTAATTATCTTTTTAAATAAGACACTGATCGAAGTAAACTATAATAATATATATTTTTTTAATCAAGAACTTTTTATTCATCTCTTGATACCCTAAGTAAGTGGAAAGACAAGGCATACATTGGGAGAAGATATTTTCAACATACATAAGAGGCAAAAGATTAATATCTGGAATATATAATGATCCACAGGTCTAAAAGGAAAATATAATTAAAAATGCAAAACTTATAAATCGATCTTTTACAGAAGAGAAACTATGAATTAAAGATTAAGCAAATGCAAGGATGCTTGACCATTTTAGCAATGTAGGAAATACACAGCAAATAATTTTTACATTTAAAAATAAATACAACTAAATAACAAAAAGTTCAATCAATAGTATTACTTACTACCAAATTGGAAAATATTAAAAAAAATAGACAATATAAAATGTTGGAGAAGGTGTGCAGAAACAGACATTGTATGCATTTATGCTGCATGTAAGTTAGAACTTGCACTTTAGAAGTGCTTGATATTAGATGTTAAAATGCTAACACATCCTATAGCACAAAAATTGCATCCTTAGGTATATATCTTAGAGAAATAGTTATATTTGAAATGCAGACTCATGAACAATAATGCTTATATCATCATTGTTTTATAGCCGAAGACTGATAACAACACAAATGTTCATCAGCAAAAGAATGAATAATTTGAGTATAGTCATGCAGCAGTGAAAAAAGAAATGATCTGCGTTAACATGGTTACATTTCAAAAATATAATGTTTGGCAAAAACACAGAATACTGTTTACTAATATTATTTTAAATAATGTGAAGAAATAGATAAAACCATCTATTTTTTAGGGTTATATACAATTTTACCAAGATAAAGTTTAGAAATTAATATCCTGATAATTAGTATAAATGACTGACTTTCTATCGGAACACGAAAGTTCATTTTATCATTAATTTAATTTAATTTAATTTTTATTGAAATATAGTTGATTTACAATTTTATACTAGTTTCAAGTGTGCAGCATAGTTATTCAATATTTTTTATAGATCATTTTGCATTTCAAAGCAATAGCTATATTTTCCTGTGCTGTACAATATATCCCTGTTGCTTATCTATTTTATACATAGTAGTTTGTATCTCTTAATTCCACACCCGTGTCTTGCTCCACTGGTATCCATTAGTTTGTTCTCTATAGCTCTGAGTCTGTTTCTGTTTTATTATATACATTAGTTTGTTTATTTTTAGATTCCACATATAAGTGATAACATAAGAGTATTTGTCTTTGTCTGACTTATTTTACTAAGTGTAATACTCTCTAGGTCCATCCACATTGTTGCAAATGGCAGAATTTTATGCTATTTTTATGGCTGAGTAATATACATATATATATACACACACATACACATATACACCGCATCTTCTTTACTCATTCATATGAGATGTAAGGACATTTCGGTATTCATAAATCAATCAATGTGACACGCCACATTAACAAAGGGAAGGACAAAAATGACATGATGTAGAAAAAGTATTTGACAAAATTCAACATCCATTCATGATCAAAGTCGGTATAGAGGGAGCATATCTCAACATAATTAAAACTGTTTATGACAAACCCACAGCCAACATCGTATTCAACAGTGAAGAGCTGAAAGACTTTCTTCTAAATCAGGAGCAAAACAGGGATGTCCGTTATCACCACTTCTATTTAACGTAGTATTAGAAGTCTTAGCCACAACAGTCAGATAAGAGAAACAACTAAAAGGCATCCAAAACGGAAGGGAAGAAGTAAAACTGTCACCATTTGCAGATGCCTTGGTACTGTATATAGAAAACCCTAAAGTCTCCACCAAAACACTATTAGAACTAATAAATGAATTCAGTAAAGTTGTAGGATACAAGATTCATATAGAGAAATCTGTTATTTTCTATACACTAATAATGAACTGTCAGAAACACCAAACAAGGAAACAATCCTAATTAAAATTTCATCAAAAAGAATAAAATATATGGGAATAAACATTTTATCACAATTTTTATATAATTACTATACAGTTGACCCTTGAACAATGCGGGTCTTAGGGGCACTGACCCCCGTGCAGTCGAAAATCCGTGTATAACTTCTGATTCCCCTAAAACCTAAGTACTAATAGACTACTGTTGACTGGAAACCTTACTAATATTATAAGCAGCCAACTAACACATATTTTGTATGTTATATATATTATATACTGTATTCTTTTTTTTTTTTTTGCTGTGCGTGGGCCTCTCACTGTTGTGGCCTCTCCCGTTGCGGAGCACAGGCTCCGGACGCGCAGGCTCAGCGGCCATGGCTCACAGGCCCAGCCGCTCCGCGGCATGTGGGATCTTCCCGGACCGGGGCACGAACCCGTGTCCCCTGCATCGGCAGGCAGACTCTCAACCACTGCGCCACCAGGGAAGCCCTATACTGTATTCTTTTAATAACGTAAGCCAGAGAGAATAAAATATTATTAGGAAAATCATAAGAAAGCAAAAATACGTTTCCCTACTCTACTGTATTTATCTATACCATAAGTTTAAATCATCTTACAAGATGTATCATCTGTCAATACCTACATCACTGTAGATTTTATATACACTAGAGGGCTTCCCTGGTGGCGCAGTGGTTGGGGGTCTGCCTGCCGATGCAGGGGATGCAGGTTCGTGCCCCGGTCTGGGAAGATCCCACATGCTGCGGAGCGGCTGGGCCCGTGAGCCATGGCCGCTGGCCTGCACGTCTGGAGCCAGTGCTCCGCAACGGGAGAGGCTGCAACAGTGAGGCCCGCGTACCACAAAAAAAAAAAAAAACGAAACAAAACAAAAAAATTTCTGTAGTGATTTTATATACATTATTAATACTAAACCTCAAAAATAAAAATATAATGTGAAAAAGACATTCATATTTATTTACAGGTACAAAAATTCATGCATTGATAATGAAGAAGCAGCAATATGGTTGCTTTAGGGTGGCCTAGTTAATCTATACAATTGCTTCACAGTAGCCTAACCTATACATTAATGAATGAATTACTATAAATTTTTATGGCATACAGTATAAAATTCATATTAATGATAGAGGATTGGAAACATTGTTACATTTTTTATAAAATGACTTGCCTGTGATATAGGCTGATGTATCAGTTTCTCCAATTACGAGAGAAGCATATTGTATGGTAATGTAATTCTTTGAAAGCAAAGTTATAAAACAGTAAAAAAAAAACCCTAACACATTATTAATTTTATATTAAATACCACTCATCTTATACCTATGTAAGGATAGACAAGTGTCTACATATATTTTATTCATTTATGACATACCTAATTTTATCTTAATTATTTGATATTTCTAGGTTATGCGGTTTGTGAGTTTTTCAAATTGTCACAAATCTCCCCCAAATTTTCCAATATATTTACTGAAACAAATCTACATTTATATGGACCCATGAAGTTCAAATCTGTGTTGTTCAAGGGTCAACAGTACATTGAAAAGTTTAAAAAATAGGCTATACAGTTATAAAAGTAGAGAGTATACTTAAGAAACATATTTCTTTAATGGTGAATATGGAAAAGCCCAAAATGCAATTCAAAGTACTTATTTTTACTATAAGCAAAAATATAGATGTTAAATCATTTTCAGATTAAGCTGACACAGTTATTTCACTTCAAATCTAACCTTATTCAACTGAATCTCCTTTGTCAGAACACATTAAACTCAGAATAAATGGATATTTGAACAATTGAATTCAGCATTATGTGGAGGAAGTGTCCTATTTTTAATATAAAATCAGGAAGAAGTGTTTCTGGCTTATTAAAAAAATTAGTCTACTATACAAAGCTATCAAAATATATCATATTTTATATAAAATTCAAATCACATCAAAGCATTAATTTAAAAATTGATAAACCATACAACACATGAATGATATTAACTCATTAAGGCACTCTAGATTTTATACCTGCAATAGCTACTGGACATGTGATGAGAATTTATGTATGAATACCTATAAAATATTTATTTTAACATATGCTCTATTAGTTTTTTTCTGAACTTTACATGCTACTTTTCAGAAGTTTATGACTATTTAAAGTAGAAGTTAACATTTTCTTTAATTGACATTGAATTTCATGGTAGAATACAGAAATATTTTTAGTTCTTAGTGCTTACTCAAATTATTATGACTATGCCACTCATATTTTTTTGCAGTGTAATATCTCAGTATAGAAAAGCAATTTTTACTAAATAACATGTTGAAATGATTATTTCTAGTGGTTGAATGGTGTACTCTTATGTATCAGATAAAGTTCTATCTTGTAATAAGAAAATTAAAAAATCTGAAAAAATAGAGGTATAAAATTTTTCTCATTTATAACTAGTCAGCAGTATTAATTATGCATCAAAAGTGTTTAGAAAATTACAAAGTATATTTATTTGTCCAAATGTTATTTTTTAATTAATTGGTTTAATTTTTGAAAAATACTTCTGATTAAAATGAACTCAGTATTTCCAAATTAGGTTTGTGAAACTGCAGAATCATACTGGGTGAATCCTTTGGAATTCAGTTTAGTCAACTAGGACCTTCTGAGGACATAGAAAAAAAAAAGTCATATCTGCTAAGCATAAAGTCAGAAGTCCAAATCTAACAACACAGAAAAAGGAGGCTGTTGTTCTTGTCAGTGCTGAAGATATTGTATGAGTTGGTCTCTTGGAAACATAAAAAAATTAATGTACAAGGAAATAACTGGGATCCACTTGAGATAGAGTTTATGGTTATCAGCTGAGCTGTGCCCATGTGCTTAAGGAATGCAGTCTGGGCTGTTCAGGAGAACATTATGAGTGGTGTGATACATATAAGGAACACATTTCCTATGAGTTCTCCAGGCACTTGCTTTCTTTGCTGATCTACTCCCTTTCTACACTCCTAGATGTATGTGTTATGAACTAGAAAATGTGTAGCTAAGACTTTGAAAAGAAATTTAACTCAAAGAGAGGAGTGAACAGGACATACACACGTATATGAAATATAACCTGCAAAGTACAATAGATACTAAGTACTCACTCTCATTAGTGTCTGATGTGTATGAATAGATGAATAGTTCAGGCATTGGAGATTCTCTGTTATTAATAAATACATCACTATTCATTGACTTGCTTATCAACTACCATATATGGATATATAGATATATTGCTTGGATGTTACTAATTCCTTTCTTCTTTTAAAAAGCTATCATTTGATCTCTCTCTCTCTTGTTTTATTTGGGGAAAAGAAAGTCAAAATCAGGATCAAGCTCTTCTTAATACTTTTCCTATTACAGATTCTAATTTTTATGTGCCAGTTTCTGGATTTTCTTGCCAGAATCTCCACTCTTCCTCTGTCTTCTAAAAAGTTTTGGATATCATTGTCCAATTGATTATTCTGAGTGATTTTGTCACTCCCTTCATAGAGGGATGATAAGGACCAAAAAAAAAAAAAATCCAGACAATAGAAAGTGAAGTAGATTTTGCTTTTTAAAAAAACTCAGTCATTTTAGTCTGCTGAACCTCTGTCTGCTTTTGACCATGAAGAGTAGCTTGCATCAAACAAATCTCCTTGCTGAGAACAATTACAAAATCTGGATAAAACCAACCAAGCAAACAACTGTTTTGAAGGTATTTGAGAGCAACCAAACGAACCAGGATTTGAAGGGCCATGATTCAAGCAAGAAGAGAAATACTTTATTTTGATCCAGACATTTCCTGTTGCTTATTCTTTGAGTCATCTGGCAATTTGTAGGTATAATAAGGATGAACAACTAAGAAGAAAATAGTGAATCAGAACTTTCAGGAGTCTTAGAGTACCAAAGTGACAAAATTTTGAGTTCAGTTTATTTAGGCAGTCAAGACATAAGGGACCAATGTTGCTGATAATCAGGAAGATCAGTTTGAAGGCCAAAGAGCAGGAAAATTCTCCCTTGTTTGGGGGTGGGCCAGTCTTTTGTTCTACTCAGGTCTTCAATTGAATAGATGCGTCCACTACATTAAGGAAGGCAATCTGCTTTACTCAGTCTACTAATTTAAATGAACATCTCATCCAAAAACACCCTTATAGAAACATCCAAAATAATACTTGATCAAATATCTGGGCACTCCATGACCCAATCAAGTTGACACATAAAATTAACCATCACAGAACCCAAGTAAAATTATGCAGCTACAACTCTAACAAGAAGAATTGTCATCAGTCTCATAACATTTGACAGATAGAAATTAAGAGTTATGTATCTGCAAAGAAAAAGAGGTTCTCATAAACATATTAGTCTATCAGTAGAAAACCAGAACTAAAATCAGCCTCAAAATACCTCAATTCTTTATGGGATTATGTTAATCTGCTCTATACTAATTGACTGTCAGCACAAAAGTAAAGCATCTAAGAGAAAAGTGATATCATCTAGAGCCATGACAGTTTTTTGTACTCAATATCCAGCATTGAATAAACAATTGCCAAGAATATCCATATATAGGACAAAATACCAAAAAATCAATAGAAAAAAGCAATAAAACTAACACACAGGTGATACAGCTATTGAAGTTAAAGTTAAAGTTCCCTGGTGGCGCAGTGGTTGAGAGTCCACCTGCTGATGCAGGGGACACGGTTTCGTGCCCCAGTCGGGGAAGATCCCACATGCTGCGGAGCGGCTGGGCCCGTGAGCCATGGCCGCTGAGCCTGCGCATCCGGAGCCTGTGCTCCGCAGTGGAAGAGGCCACAACAGTGAGAGGCCTGCACACCGCAAAAAAAAAAAAAAAAAAAAAAAAAAAAAAAAATGTAGCTGATTGTATTCTGAAGAAAATAGATGAGGGGAGAATTTCATTACAAAACTGAATTGTAATAAAAAAACAAATTGTAACTTTGAAACTTAACAATATAATAACAAAATAATAACTCAATAGACGTGTTTATCAGCAGATTAGATAAAACAGGAGAGTTACTGAATTGGAAAATAGATTAGTAGAAAATATTACAGGTAAATATGAAGATAAAAAAAGATAACTGATACAGAAAAGAGCATAAGATATATATGAGGTGATGAAAAATTCTGACAAGTTTGTAATAAAAAGTTTAAGAAAAAGAAGCATAAGAATGGGACAGAAACAATATTTGGCATTGCCTGAAGTAGTACTGGTTGAATTTTTTTCCCAACTGTGGAAGGACATCAAGCAACAGATTCAAGTTTCTGTATGAATTACAAACTAGGTAATCACACCTAGACACATTAGAAAGTAATGAAAACCAGTCCAAGAAAATCTTAAAATTGAAATAGATGGAAAAGACACAATATGTTCAAAAGTAAATTTTAATGCTCTCTAAATAAATAATTATGTCAGAAAACATGGAATGATAATACTTTAAGTATTGTGATAAAAATAGCTGTCAATCTAGACTTCTATAACCAGATAAAATATCTTTAAATAAAGGCAGAATAAAGATGTGTTCAGACAAATAATAAAGAGATATTGCTGGGAGACCTGTGCAAAAAGGAATCCCAAGGCAAAGAACTTCAGGCAGAAAAAAATATTATTCCAAATAAACTACAAGAATGTAGAAGGGATTGAAGAACAAAGAAACCTGGTGAATATGTGGTTGATTTAAATGTTCCTTGACTGTATAAAACAGTGTTACCTGTGAAGGTCTACATGTATATAGAAATAAAATATATCAAAAGTGATAAAACCAAAAAAGAGGATAGGGTAAATGGAGTTACAGATTTTTTGAGTCTTTCCATTTCTGGAAAGTGAAAAAAATTAATAATTTAGAGTATACTCTAGTAAGACAAGGATGCATTTTATTACTACTATAGTAATTGCCAAAAGAATAAAAAAGTACTCTAAGCTAAAAAATGACATAATAAAGTAATAGAGAAATGTTTGATTAATTTAAAATGAAGCAATGAATGAGAGAAAATGACATAAAAGTAGATAGCAAAATAGAAAACAAATATTAAGATGTCATATTTAAACACAAATATATCAATAATTACATCATATATAAACAGACTAAATACTTCAATTAATAAACAAAGATTGTCAGCTTAGGTAAAATAAAACCGTGTATGCTGACACACCTCATTATAAATATACAGGAATTTTCAAAGAAAAATAATGGAAGATAATAAATAAGATCTCACTAACCAAAAGAAGGCTGGGGTAGCTATACTAATAGTAGGTAAAGTTGATTTTATTGCAAGGGCATCATTTAAGATAGAGGAATATTTCATGATGAGTGTGAAGTTTATGTGCCCTAAAGTTATGACCTCAAAATATATAAAGTGAAAATTGATGGGGCACAAAGAAGAAATAAACAAATTCACAACTATAGTGGGAGTTTTTTTTTAAATAGAATCTGATAAAGAACTAGACAAAAAATACATCAGCAAAGATATAGAAATTCTGAACAACACAACAAACTTGATCTAATAGACTTGTATTCAACAATACAAACAACAATTGCAGAATGCACATTCCTTTTAAGTGGTCATGGTACATTTTTAAAAATTGATTTAGTGCTAAGTCACAGGTTGAGTCTCAACAAATTTCAAATGATTGATTCAAATGATTTAAATTTGAAATCTCCTATAACCACAGTGAAATTAAGTAAGGAAGGCATCAGATAAATTTTTACCAAGTTCAAGATTTACCTATAGAGCAATTAATTTTTTACAACTGGACTTTTTAAAATTAAGGACATTTGATTAGAATACTACTGGTCTTAAAATGGCAGCACATGATGATTATGCAATTCAGGCTCATTTGCTGCTGAAAATCTCCCTATATTAAGGGGAAGGAAACAAATTTCTTTATCCTCACAGTTTTAAGACAGTAATATAATAGTATCATTAATTTTTAGAGTGCCCTTACTTAGGAAAGCATTGCATGTTATATAAAAAAAACAATAGAGTACATACTTTATTATAAATCAGAGGGGTGTCTGTGATGAGCCAGGTGACTTTGTGAAAAAGATGAGATTTAAACTGGACCTTGAAGCTGGGTAGTATTGATGAGCAGTCAGTGTGCTAGATATTTCAGACAAGTGTTTCATGTGAACAATTGAAGAGGTGGAAGTACCCTGAGGGTGTTTGAAAGAACCGTTCTGTTTCAGAGGAAAGAAAAAGAACTTCTACTTCTCTTATTCATTATGATGTCTAGACTCTTTTTGCTAAAATGTGTGAGGGGACATAAAAGGACATCTTGTTTAGCCAAATTTAAAGAGGAATTTATTGACTATATCTAAAAATCGACTTGGTTTGTAGATTTCACTTAGAGACTGCAATACTATTAGTATAACCTCAAATGATCAATTCTTTTCATATAATAGGAAACATCTTGTTTGACTCAGCATACAACTTTGGAACAAATGTACCCAGAGAATTCCTACAGAATCACACAGTCCAATCTCTCAGCCAGTGAGATGAGGTCCCAAGCAAATTATCCTCACCTTATGTTTGTGCCTGCTTCTACGTTCTAAATATCACAATACAACCCAAATATGGTCAAAATCCTCTGAAAGATTATAAAATGCAACATCTTTGTATCCCTCTCTTATTGTATAACATTGGTTATAAGAAAGTAGTTCCTACATAAGCCTTTTAAAATCATAGGGGAAAAGTAATATTTTTCTATCTAGAGCAGTTCTTTTTAACCTTCTCTCGGGACACAGACAACTTTGAAAATCTAATGAAAGCGATAGAAACTCAAGAAAAATGGAAATTTACAAATAATCACATACGGTGTCATAATATATTAGGAGTTTAAGAGTCTTTAAAAGTCGATCCTTAGACCTCAGCCTTGAACCCCTGATCTATAGAGGCTTTGTATTTTCTCTGCTTCTTCAGCCCCTTAGAAAAAAGAAAATGTTTTATAGCATTAAGAACAAAACCCTTCCTTGGCTTAAAAATAGCAGCTGTAATTTTAGTCACTGATCTTGTTTAATGTGTCTGGAAGCTAGAAGCAATGGAAAAATGATACAAGAACAAAAATTATACTTATAAAAGTTTTCTGTTTTTCAGAAGAGTTTATTTTTGTAAAATGCAGTTTTGCACAAAACTCAGCATGATGTTTTTATTCAAAAGAAATTGTAATCGGTTTACCAACTCATAATATTCAGAGACAAGTTGTTTGGGTTATGCATTTTTAGAGAAGTTAATTCTTAAATCATGGGAATATATTATTTCCCAATAAAGTTATCTATCAATTTATTTTTCAGTAAAATAACATGAGAGTTTAGAAGTGAGAGAAACTGTTTCCTTTTGTGCAACTCTACTAACTATCCCCACCAAAATAGGATTATCAACATAACCTTGATAAATGTTTTCAAAAAAATTAAGATTGAGTTGTAGGTCATTAAAATAACTTCATAATGTTGTCTAATTTTAAATTATATTTATTGAAAAATTTAGAAAATGAAGAGAGGTACACAATAATAAGGGGCATTATCTGCAATTCCATCACCTAGAGATAACAGCTATAAACATTTGATGTATATAATTTAAGATATATTATGTATCAATATAAAGATATTAAAAGAGATAATACAGGCATGAAAAATAACACAGAATTTTTTTAATTGAAATATACTTGTTATATAATATTGTGTAGTTTCAGGTGTACAGCAAAGTGATTCAACATATGCATATATGTATATCTATTTTTAAAATTCTTTTTCATTGTAGTTTATTACAAGATAGGGAATGTAGTTCCCTGTGCTATAAGTAGATCCTTGTTGTTTATCTATTTTATATATGGTAGTGTGTATCTTTTAATCCATATTCCCAATTTATCCCTATGCACCCCCCCTTCCCCTTTTGGTAACAATAAGTGTGATTTCTATGTCTGTTAGTCTTTGTGAATAAGTTCACTTGCACATTTTTTTAGATTCCACATACGTCTCTGATTTATTTCACTTAGTATGATAATCTTGGCATTTGTATTCTTTTTTTATGACTGAGTAATATTCCATTGTATATATACACCACAACTTCTTTATCCACTCATCTGTCGATGGACACTTAGGTTGTTTCCATGACTTGGCTACTGTAAATAGTTCCTCTATGAATGTTGGGGTACATGTATCTTTTCAAATGAAAGCTTTTGTCTTTTCTGGATATACGTCCAGGAGTGGGATTGCTGGATTATATAACAACTCTATTTTTTAGTTTTATGAGGAAATTCCATACTGTTCTCTATAGTGACTGTACCAGTTTAGATTCCAGCAGTGTAGGAGGTGTAGAACCCTCCTACCAGCAGTGTAGGAGGGTTCCTTTTCCTCCACACCTTCTCCAGCATTTATTACTTGTAGACTTTTTAATAATGACTATTCTGACTGGTGTGAGATGATACTTCATTGTAGTTTTGATTTGCATTTCTTTAATAATCAGCTATGTTGAGCATCTTTACACGTGCCTCTTGGCCATCTGTATGTCTTCTTTTGAGAAATGTCTATTTAGGTCTTCTGCCCATTCTTTAATTGGGTTGTTTGTTTCTTCATTGTTAAGTTGTATGAGCTGTTTGTATATTCTGAAAATTAAGCCTTTTTCGGTCACATCATTTGCAAATATTTTCTCTCATTCTGAGGGCTGTCTTTTTGTTTTGTTTAAGGTTTCCTTTGATGTGCAAAGACTCATGTTTGATTAGGTCCCATTTATTTATTTTTGCTTTTATTTCTATTGTCTTAGGAGACAGAGAATGTTGTTTTGAACCTGCATTTTAAATGTCTTCAGAAATGTCTAAAATTTAATCCATACTCCCTATTATCATCGAAAAAAATACAAGGAAGTTTGAAGAAAAATTTAATAAATCCTTTGTCATTTTCACTCCATTTCTCCTCTGAATAGCCTTTTACACTTGTATATGTTTCCCTGAACTGACATCAGGATATAAACAATTGTATACACTTACACAAATTACTGTTTCTGTAAATGTTCACTTTATAAAAATAGATTTTTAACATAAATTTTCACCTATTACTTTTTTTTTCATTATAAGGAATCTTAGGTTAAGATGTATAGATGTTACAAATCATTAACAGTATGTTAAAACTTAGAGTTGTTTGAATATATGTATAATTTACTCACAAATATATATATATACATACATAGATACATACATACATAGACACACACGTTACATACATATGCACAAACACACACACACATATTGATCTAAGTAGGTGACCACTAAGGAATATTCCAGTCAGGGGTTGCCAAAAAGTACTGCCTTAACATCTTTAAATGTATCCTTAAAAAAGTATTTATTTATTTAAGGTAGATTCCTAGGGAATGGGTTACTGGATAAAGTATTTTAAGCATTCTTTGTTTATTTTATTATTTATTTCCCATTTTTGAAGCTTTTTACAGTTTTTAGAGTTATGTATTAAAGTATCTCCCCAGTCTCATAGGTTAGAGTAATTTAATATTTTCATTCTGATGGATGAATATATGTGGGTACCATGTACATCTCTGTTTTCTAGTGAGGTTGAGCATGTTTCTTTTGCGTGCGATTCATTTGGCTGTTCTCTTCTGGAAATTTTACAAATATTTTTGTCATATTTATAATCATTTGCTTTTGTTGTTTTTATTTCTTAAGTCAAATTATTGGTGTTTATTAGACACTTTAGGTACATAAAAATTTTTATCATTTCTTTATTTTTATATCATTGTATTTATTTTCTTTTTTCCATTTAAAAAGTTCTAATTCTTATATTAAATTTGTAATTTGAACTAAGAAAAGTTGCATAAATCTTTTTCTCTTTCCTAATTCCAGAGCATAGACATTTTAATTCTATCTTCCTGCTCCTTTCTTTGGAGTTTCTGTTGTAAAATTATTTTAACTTTCTCTCATTTTAAAGGCATTCTATATTAGTCATTTAAAATTTATTATATATCAGTAAATGCTATTTACATTTACCAATTTTTATCAACTTCTTTGCATCCATTTTCTTTGGATTCAATGCTTTTCCAGCTAAAATTCATCTTTTAGTAATTTATTTCACATGCTGCCTAAAATTATCATCTTGTTGTTTGTTTTACTCTCACTCTATATTACTGTTATTTTAAGTAAATACACAATTCTAGTTCTTTGAATGTTCTTTTTTCTAGCATTTTGAAGGTGACCATATTATAGAACAGAATGGAAATGTTATAAATGTTAATTTTAAAATTAATTCAACTAAAATAAGTGGGTATGTAAAGAGCAAGGAAGTTGAATACTTTCCTAACATTGCTGGGTTGTCTGATGATATTGGTTAATGAATGAAGAAAGAAAGTCTTAAGAAGGTTATTCAAAATCATGGAGGACTTATGCTTTCATAATAATTTATTAGGTAACTCAGACTAAGTCTTATACTTTAAAAAAATTAGAAAATCTGGAAAAATATATAGAAAACATCTGCTTGAAATTATTGATAACTAATACGATGATGAAGGGGGATTTGGAGGAGAAAGTTTAAGGAAGTATAACAAATTTTGATTAGTGATATAAAATACAAATATGTATCTAAATTTTGTGTCCTCCATTTTCAGGACTCAACTCTTCTGTCATTTCTGGAAGTTTGCAGCTATTGTCACTTATGTATCACCTCACTCTCATATTTTTTAGCTTTCTTCTGGAAATCCTAGTAGATATAGGCTGAATGGTCTTCATTTATCTTCTATATCTTTTAAAATCTCCCACTTATTTCCATTACTTCTATATTTTTCATAGTTTATTCTGGATGTTTTTCTCATATTTTGTCCGTGTCCTGAATTCTTTCTTTAGTTTTAATTTACTAATTAATACATTCATTGTGTTTTTCTTTCAATAACTTTAATTTTTACTTATAGAAATTTAATTTTGTTCTTTCACAAAATGCCTCTTTTTGCCTCCATAATGTCGTGCTCTGGTTTTATGGTCTTAATATATTAAACGTGTACTGCTTCTTTTAAGTTCTTCATTTTTTTTTCTGGTTCTTTTTTTTGTTGACTTTCCTCATAAGGGTTTGTCCACTTATGTGGCTTGCAATTTTCTATAGTGATTTTGTTATTATCAGGAATTGCATTCCGTGGGAGTTCCTTGTCTTCTGAATTCATACATAGAGTTTAAAATTGAACCTTCCTGGATCCTAGGGTTTTTTCAGTTGTGTGCCAGGCTTTACATTAGCTTTGGGTCCTGTACTATGTGTGAATGTATACTCTGCACCCACACAGTTCCATAGCTAGATTAATGGTTAGAGTTTTTGTTGTTTCCATTTAATATATGGGACAATCCTTCAAGGTCCTAGGCTTTAAGCAAAAGTGTTCAACTCCAATTCCTCACCTGTATAGTCCTGAGTTTCCTATTCCAATATGGTTGACAACCCCAGAACTCAATCCCTTAGGACTTCCTCCTAGTTTGATATCACTGTGGACCACTTTGATTTCAGCAGTAATTGTTTCAAGTCCTCCTTTATTTCCAAACTTGCAGATTCAATCTCAGCTATTCATTCAACTAAAAAGAAAAATATTCAGCCTTTCTATGGATATGAAGTGGAAGATGGAAGTTTTCCCATATCATCATTAGATAGCCCTATTGACCTGATGTTTTCTCTGAGAAGCTTCCCTTGTTTTTCTAGATGTCCTTCAATTTTCCCAGGCAAACATGAATACAAATCCTCTTTGTAACTGTACACATTCTCACTACAGCCTAATAACTTACAATATGTATTCTAGTGGTAACATTTTTCCCATGCTTAATATTTATTCTTAGCATAGTAAATTAGGAGACCATACATGAATGCATATATATATCAGTGATTTATACCTGCCTAACACTGTATTCATTTCCATTATTACTTACCAACATATGAGTATAATAAAATAAACAGAAGAACATGGATATAAGTACACTATTTTCCTCATTCTTACAACAAATATTTATTGAATGGCTACTATGTACCAAGCACAATTTCAGGCATTTAAAATGAATCGGTGAATAAAACAGAAGATCTATTCTTATAACTTATTTGTTTCATGCTAATGAAAAAAAAATTAAAACAAAAATTTCTTGCTTTGGGAAAGTGACATTGGACAAAAGAAGTATGACATCCATGCAAGTATGTTTAGATCCCCTTCTTTCAAAGAGCAGGAGTGTGATCTACCATTTATCCTTTTGCTGGCTCTCCTAGATTGATCCTTTCACTATCATTGGTATTTTTATGTTGATGAATGATAATGAAGTTTAAGTAACTTTTGGTGTTTTTACAGCTTGGACAATGGAGTACCTTTGGAACCCTGGAAGTTACAGCTCAGACTGAATCATAAACAAAGGCGTTCTCAGTGGTGGCAGAAGAAGATTGTGAAATCCTTATAATCCCTGCAAAGAATTATGCAAAGTTGAAATCGGTATGACCGTATCTAATCTATGTATTAACACAATATGGGTATAAATTAACACTAAGTTTTGCCTCTGTAGGCAGAAGATGTCCATATCTCTTTTATATTTTAATTTGTCTTGAACTGGAGACCATAAAAATATGATATATTTGATGAATATCACTTAAGTCTCCTATGAGTAGTTGAAGTGGAAAGGTCTCTATGGATATAATTTGTTATAGGTTTGAGTGAATTTGGTTTTCCATGAATTTAAAATTCATCTGTTCATTCACTTATTCACTCTTTCATTCATTCAACAACCGTATGTTTTGGGTGTCAACAGCATGTCATGTATGAGGGATACCAGAATGATCAGAGATCTCTAAACCTCTACAGTCTACCTTAGGAAGAACAAATACTTGAGCATTATCTGAACACTATTTCATATGTATAACATACATCGAGACCGAGAGCTGCATGAGTAGGTGATCACAACTTAATTCTGAGCCCCTAATTCTGCTGCATTAGGATAACTTATTTTCTTCAATTTTAACAATTTATTCTCTTTTAGTCAAATCCCCAAATTCCCCTCTCTTCTATTTCTTCTCCCCTGGATGGAAGAAGAAGTTTGTATAAATGATGGATTGGGAGCCCACCATGGTCATGCTCTGTCAGCTCCTCTTGATAGGGTTTAACAATGGTACAGGTGCTGCAGAGCACTGGCATCAGTCACAGTGAGGTGCTCATGCTGGAGGGAGATGAGGAGACATCCATCTTCTTGATTTAGGTCTTTAATAGTTGGGATTTCTTTAGATAGAGTGGTCTCAGTGTTGGTGATACAGAAGACTTTCCTAGGATTCAACTTCCTTCCAAATCTCTGGTTTCAGAGTGTCTGGCTTAAAAAAAAAAGTTTCATATGTTTGTTTTTATTTTCAAAATGTCAGTATCATTTATTTGGTATTATCAAATACAACTTTTGAGTGTAGTCTTGACTATGATAGGTTTTTTTTTTTAATGCTAAAACATTTATAGGAGGCTAAAAATACTTTGAAAGGGGAAAATATTTTAGTAGCAGATCTGAAGATTAAAATTTCAGTATGGTTATGTGGTCACGCTGCTATAAAATTCAAATACATTTTATACTAAGTTACATCCATATAACCTTTATTTTTCTTTTACTGCCATTTATCTATCTTCTATATTTTTACCTCTTTTTTAAAAAATTATGTAATATAAAATTTGATAATGACTTTTTTTCAGGAAAAAACAAAACTGAAAAATAAAAATAAGGTGAAATTAATCGTAAGTGTCCATATTATACGGAGTGGCCTACTTTATCCATATATGAGCTAGTTACACTCACTTAATGGAAAAAATTTCCTCCAGGTCATGGTGAGTTTAAAGTAATTTTGGATTATTTCCTTTATATTACATTACATTATTGGAATTTGCAATTTTTCATAGATTTAATATTTTATATAATATTTCTTCACACGTGTTTCTCTAATATATTAAATATTACCTTTCAATTGGACATTTAGATTGTTGCTTTTTAAATTAAAAATCATTCTGTATTGACTTGAAGAGTGATCTCAGAAGTTGACTTACTTCCACATCCTCCTATTTCTCCCCACAGTCCCTACCCTTCTTGCCCCACCCTAGTAGTCAATGTAAAGACGAAACTATAAAGGATAAAGGTTGTGAGAAGTTACAGTCATTTTTTTTTTCTTTTTTCCTGGTAGAGCACCTACTTTAGCTGCATGTTTGCTTATCTGTACACATTATCAGGGGAAAATATCATTATAGAGAATAGATAAGACTGAGGTAAGGAGTAGCAGCAGTGAAGCTGCCTACATTTCCAATATTCAGCGTGACAATGATGCATGCATTTCCTGGGTTATGTATATACAAAATGTGTAGGTGGCATTGAGTCATTTTGTACAATATTTCCATTTATGAGAAGCATACTAAATAAGAGATGCCAACTGCTATTTACTGATGTTTGTGTCCCACAAAATTCATATGTTGAAGCTTTATTCACTAAGATTATGTTATTTGGATGTGGGACATTTGGCAGGCAATTAAGTCATGAGAGTGGAGCTCTCGTGAATGACATTAATGCCCTTAAAAGAAGAGATGAGAGAGAAAGAGTTGATCTCACTTTCTTGGCTATGTGAAGATACTGCAAGAAAGCAGCTATCTGCAAACAAGAAAGAGGGCTCTCATCAGACATTGAATCTATTCACACCTTGATCTTGGACTTCCCAGCCTTCAAAATTGTGAGGAATGTTCGTTGTTTAAGCCAACCCAGCTGATGCTATTTGTTATAGTAGCCAAAACTAAGACACCAACATAAGAGGAGCTACAGTAGGTGTGTCAGAATCTTCAGTCAGGAATCACTAGAGTGCCCTACCTCAAACCTGCAGATCCATAATTGCGGTGGGAGACGTGGTGCCAGGAGGAGGAGAACATTTCTGAATTAAGTTTGAAATTAAAGTTCTAAAAAGAATGAGTCTAAGTTATAAATTCCAAAATGTGACTATTCTAACAATAAAAATATGGTGAAGAAATTACAGAATCTGGCTAAGCTATCCTTTCAGGGAGCCGCTATATAATAGAAAAGTGAGGTTAATACAGCACCATACAGAAGATTCATTTATTGGAAAAAATGAATACCTATGCTTCAAAAGCTGAGACTCCCTAATAAACCTGTTCAATTTAGTGAGACTATGCACCCTTTCCTGAATTTGTTCCAAATTTCTTTCCTGTGCTTGTTTTTATATTTTATTTATCATTTTTTGAAATACAGTGTTTAGCCCATATTTAGACAAATATATATTTTCTTCTTGCTTATAAAAATTGAATGTCATGTTGTAGTTTTGTTCATGAAACATTTTTCCTAATGTTGTATTCATTTTTGGCCAAAAGTACACTTAGAAGACAAGAAGTAAACTGATGTGTAAAAAACTAGGAATTAGCATTTCTAGATTCAGTATATTTATTGTATAGAATTTTTTTTTAATTGGGTGTTTGGATTTACCATGGGTCTCCCTTCTGTATTCAAAATATTAACTCTTGGTCCATGCCTCAGTTCCAGGGCTATTTTATTTAAAAAAAATCTTAAACTTGCCAATTTATCAGGACATTAATATTTTTTAGATGGTTTTAGAGGAAGAAAGACACCATAATCAAAGATTTTTTTCAACTACGTGAACCAAAAGAATATGGGATTTGGAAAAGGGGAATAATTATGTGTTTTAATGTATTTGATTACTACTGATGAATAATATGTGTTTCAGTCTGAAATATCAATCTAAAACATTTAAATTTATCATCAAAAAGTTAAGAAGATGTGGACACATAGTTTCTTAGAATGCTGGGTTCAAGTTCTTATTTGGTAAGTACTTTTAAAGTAATGGTGGAAACTATCACATTGAACAATCTGTGATTGTATCGTATAAGTCTAAAGTAACATAATTCTTCCACTGATTCCCTGTTGTTAAAATATTTGGTCCTTACACTTACACAGTTTAAAAAAAAAAAAAATTTATCCTCCTTAGGGAAGAATGGCAATTTCACTAGATGATTCTCAAGGCTTCTTTCAGCTCTGAAATACTATGGTTCTTATAAATAAATATTCCTAGGTGAAGAATAAGTTCTTTAAACCTAAACTAATTTTCTTTTATGGTGGTGACAAACTTGATATATCAAAGAGAAACATTAAATATAATACTTCTCCACTTTACTCATGATTTATTTTGAATTTTTATCAGAAAATGTAGAGCATAGCTCAAATTATACTTTCAATATCTATTGATAGGCTTAAAATTAGCAGTAGTATGATTTCCAAAGCATAATTACTTGTGTTTTGATCTTATTTTAGAAAAATATATTGGATGAAGTTTCAGAGACATCTAGGAAATTATTCAAAAGATTGATAGAATTTAGGATTAATACCTGGAAATCTATGAAATAAATCTTATTTCTGGCACTATTCCTCTGTTAACTTAAGTCTTCTTACTTTTGCTTCATATGCAAAGGGAGATTGAGTTTAATGGATGTGTACAATGTTGCTTGTTATTTGGGTCTGTCTGGTTTGTATCACACCAGCTGAAATCTTCCCAGGTGATATATTTTCCAGGTGTGACTGGATAGAAAATGGAAACCAGCTGATCTCACTAATCAACCTGTTTCTATGTGTATCATGTGTATAAGAAGAAATGGTAAGTTAACTTGACATTAATGAACCATTTGTATACATTTTATTGTTATCCTGCTTATGTCAGTATGCTCCATATTTTCCAGGTTGGATATCATATAGCAAACATAATAATAAGAGATACCAAAAATGTAGTAAAAATTTAGTTTTAAAAGATAAAATATGCAAATATAGCAATTATAAAAAATTTTCTTGTCTTCAAAAGTCCAAAATGGAGAATTTCAGTCACAGTATTTATACCAAATGGAAATTTGAAGCTCTAGGCTCTAAATCCCAACTTTTTGACATCAGTCCTTCTAGATCAATTAACTCTGCAGGGTATCTAAACTTTTAGCCATAAGGACACTCTTGAGCATCCCAGAAACAGGTTTGTGTCTAGGGGTGCCATTGATAGTGATGCATTTTTCTTCCTCTTTTCTTCTTTTGCATAAGTGAATATTTTGTAATATAGCATATTAATTCATTTAATTAATTTTAATAGGCTTTATTATTTAGAGAAGTTTTCAGTTCACATCAAAACTGAGCAGAAGGTACAGAGATTTCCCATATACCCCCTGCCCCCAGTCTTGCACACTATCCCCTGCTATTAGCATACTCCATTAGAGTGGTTCATTTGTTACAATTAATGAACCTACATGGAAACATCATCAACCAAAGCCCATAGCTTACATTAAGGCTCACTTTTGGTATTAGACATTCTGTGGGTTGGACAAATGTATAACGATATTTATCCACCATTATAGTATTGTACAGAATAGTTACTGCCTTAAAAATTCTCTGTGTTCCACATTTTCATCTCTCCCTCCTCCCTAAACCCTTGGCAAACACTGATCTTTTTACTGCTTTCTTTTGATTTTACCATCTCCAGATTGTCAAAGAATTGGAATCATAAAATATATATGTAGCCTTTTCAGATTGGTTTCTTTCACTTTAATATTTAAGTTTCTTCCAAATCTTTTCATTGTTTGATAGCTCACTTCTTCTTAACACTGGATAATATACCATTGTCTGGATGTACCACAGTGTATGTAACTATTCACCTACTGAAAGGCATCTTAGTTGCATTCAGGTTTTAGCATTATGAATGAAGCTGCTAAAAACATTTGCATGCAGGTTTTGTGTGGACATAAGTAAATAATTTATTATGTGCAAAACACTAAACTAGTTGCTTTGTGGAGATTAAAAGAAATGGATTTAAAATCAAACAAACTCAAGTATTTGAGGAACTAAATGTAAGGTTTTGGTTTGATCTCAAAGAATTAACAATTAGAAAAAAATATACAAAGGTGTGTTTGTTTATTTAACATCTTTATTGGAGTATAATTCCTTTACAATGATGTGTTAGTTTCTTCTGTATAACAAAGTGAATCAGCTATACATATACATATATCCCCATATCTCCTACTTCTTGCATCTCCCTCCCACCTTCCCTATCCCACCCCTCTAGGTGGACACAAAGCACGGAGCTTATCTCCCTGTGCTATTTTTTTTTCTTAGATTCCATATATATGTGTTAACCTATGGTATTCGTTTTCCTCTTTTGGACATAATTCAATCTGTACAAACTCTTGAGGTCCATCCAACTCACTACAAATAACTCAATTTCGTTTCTTGTTATGGCTGAGTAATATTCCATTGTATATATGTGCCACATCTTCTTTAACCATTCATCTGCTGATGGACACTTAGGTGGCTTCCATGTCCTGGCTATTGTAAATAGAGCTGCAATGAACATTGTGGTATGTGATTCTTTTAGAATTATGGTTTTCTCAGGGTATATGCCCAGTAGTGAGATTGCTGGGTAGTATGAGAGTTCTATATTAAGTTTTTTAAGGAACCTCCATACTGTTCTCCATAGTGACTGTATCAATTTACTTTCCCACCAACAGTGAAAAAGGATCCCCTTTTCTCCACACCCTATTCAGCATTTGTTGTTTGTAGACCTTTTGATGATGGCCATCCTGACTCATGTGAGGTGATACCTCATTGTAGTTTTGATTTGCATTTCTCTAATGATTAGTGATGTTGAGCATCATTTCATGTGTTTGTTGGCAATCTGTATATCTTGTTTGGAAAAATGTCTATTTATGTTTTTTGCCCATTTTTGGATTGGGTTGTTTGTTTTTATGATATTGAGCTGCATGAGCTGTTTGTGTATTTTAGAGATTAATCCCTTGTCAGTTGCTTAATTTGCAAATATTTCCTCCCATTCTGAAGGTTGTCTCTTCATCTTGTCATGGTTTCCTTGCCTGTGCACAAGCTTTTAAGGTTCATTAGGTCACATTTGTTTATTTTTCTTTTTATTTATTTTATTTATTTGTTTTTATTTATTCTTTTATCTAAGAGGTGGGTCAAAAAGGGTCTTGTGGTGATTTATGTCATAGAGTGTTCTGCCTGTTTTCCTCTAAGAGTTTGAGAGTGTCTGGCCTTACATTTAGTTCTTTAATTGATTTTGAGTTTATTTTTGTGTATGGTGTTAGGGAGTGTTCTAATTTCATTCTTTTACATGTAGCTGTCCAGTTTTCCCAGTACAACTTACTGAAGAGGTTATCTTTTCTCCATTGTATATTCTTGTCTCCTTTATCAAAGATAAGGTGACCATGTGTACATGGGTTTATCTCTGGGATTTCCATCCTGTTCCATTGATCTATATTTCTATTTTTGTGTCCGTACCATACTGTCTTGATTACTGTATCTTTGTAGTATAGTCTGAAGTCAGGGAGTCTGATTCCTCCAGCTCCATTTTTCTTTCTCAAGATTACTTAGGCTATTTCCATCCAAATTGTGAAATGTTTCTTTCTAGTTCTGTGAATAGTGTCATTGGAAGTTTGACAGGGATTGCATTGAATCTGTAGACAGCTTTGGGTAGTATAATAATTTTCACAATATTGATTCTTCCAAAACAAGAACATGGTATATCTCTCCATCTGTTTGTATCATCTATAATTTCTTTCATCAGTGTCTTATGGTTTTCTGTATACAGATAATTTTTCTTCTTAGTAGGTTTATTCCTAAGTATTTTGTTCTTTATTTTGCAATGGTAAATGGGAGTGTTTCATTAATTTCTCTTTCAGAGTTTTCATCATTAGTGTATAGGAATGCAAGAGGTTTCTGTGCATGAATTTTGCATTCTGCTACTTTACTAAATTTATTGATCAGCTCTAGTAGTTTTCTCACAATATCGTTAAGATTTTTTATGTATAATATCATGTCATATGCAAAGAGTGACAGTTTTACTTCTTTTCCGATTTGGATTCCTTTTATTTCTTATTCTTCTCTGATTGCTGTGGCTAAAACTTCCAAAATTAGGTTGAATAATAGTGGTGAGAGTGGGCAACCTTGTCTTGTTCCTGATATTAGTGGAAATGGTTTCAGTTTTTCACCATGGAGAACAATGTTAGCTGTTGGTTTGTATATATGGTCTTTTCTATGTTGAGTTTAGTCCCTTCTCTGCCTACTTTCTGAGGGTTTCTATCATAAATGGGTGTTGAATTTTGTCAGAAGCTTTTGATTTAGATGATCATATGTGTTTTCTCATTCAATTTCTTAATATGTTTTATCACATTGATTCAGTTGCGTATATTGAAGCATCCTTGCAACTCTGGGATAAACCCCACTTGATCACAGTGTATGATCCTTTTAATGTGCTGTTGGATTCTTTTTGCTAGTATTTTGTTGAGGATTTTTGCATCTATGTTTATCAGTGATATTGGCCTGTACTTTTTGACATCTCTGGTTTTGGTATCAGGGTGATGGTGGACTTGTAGAATGAGTTTGGGAGTGTTCCTTCCTCTTCTATATCTTGGAAGAATTTGAGAAATATAGATGTTAGCTCTTCTCTAAATGTTTGATAGAATTCACCTGTGAATCCATCTGGTCCTGGGCTTTTGTTTGTTGGAAGATTTTTAATCACAGTTTCAATTTCAGTGCTTGTGTTTGGTCTGTTTTTATTTTGTATATCTTCCTGGCTCAGTCTCGGAAGGCTGCTCTTTTCTAAGAATTTGTCCATTTATTCCAGGTTGTCCATTTTAATGGCATATATTTACTTGTAGTAATCTCTCATGATCCTTTGTATTTCTGCAGTGTCAGTTGTTACTTCTCCTTTTTCATTTCTAATTCTATTGATTTGAGTCATCTCCCTTTTTTCATGATGAATCTGGCTAATTCTTTTTCAAATTTGTTTATCTTTTCAAAGAACCAGCTTTTAATTTTATTGATCTTTGCTATTGTTTCTTCATTTCTTTTTCATTTATTTCTGATTTGATTTCTGATTTGATTCTTTCCTTCTGCTAAATGTGTTTTTGTTGTTGTTGTTCTTGTTTCTCTAATTGCTTTAAGTGTAACGTTAGGTTGTTTGAGATGTTTCTTGTTTCTTGAGGTAGGACTGTATTGCTATAATCTTCCATCTTAGAACTGGTTTTGCTGCATCTCATGAGTTTTGGGTCATCATGTTTTCATTGTCATTTTTTTCTAGGCATTTTTAAAATTTCCTCTTTGATTTCTTCAGTGATCTCTTGATTATTTAGTAGTGTATTGTTTAGCCTCCATGTGTTTCTAATTTTTACAGTTTTTTTCCTGTAATTGATATCTAGTCTCATAGTGCTGTGGTCAGAAAAGATACTTGATATGATTTCAATTTTCTTAAATTTACCAAGACTCGATTTGTGACACGAGATATGATCGATCCTGGAGAATGTTTCATGAGTACTTGAGAAGAAATTGTATTCTTCTGCTTTTGGATGGAATGTCCTATAAATATCAATTAAGCCCATCTTGTTTAATGTATTATTTACAGTTTGTGTTTCCTTATTTATATATATTTTGGTTGATCTGTCCATTGGTGAAAGTAGGGTGTTAAAGTCCCCTATTATGGGGCTTCCCTGGTGGCACAGTGGTTGAGAGTCCACCTGCTGATGTAGGGGACATGGGTTCATGCTCTGGTCCGGGAAGATCCCACATGCCGCAGAGCGGCTGGGCCTGTGAGCCATGGCCACTGAGCCTGCGTGTCCGGAGCCTGTGCTCCACAACAGGAGATGCCACAATAGTGAGAGGCCCGCATAGAGAACAACAACAAAAAAAATCCCATACTATGATTGTGTTACAGTCAATTTCCCCTTTTATGGCTCTTAGCATTTGCCTTATTTACTGAGGCGCTCCTATGTTGGGTGCATAAATATTTACAATTGTTATCTCTTTTTCTTGGCTTGATCCCTTGATCATTATGTAGTGCCCTTCTTTGTCTCTTCTAATAGTCTTTATTTTAAAATCTATTTTGTCTGTTATGAGAATGCTCCTCCAGCTCTCTTTTGATTTTCATTTGAATGGAGTATCTTTTTTCGTCCTCTCACTTTCAGCCTGTATGTGTCCCTGGGTCTGAAGTGGGTCTCTTGTATACAGCATATATATGGATCTTGTTATTGTATCCATTCATCCAGTCTAGTCTATGTCTTTTGTTTGGAGCATTTAATCCATTTACATTTAAGGTTGCAATCAATATCCATGTCCCTATTACCATTTTCTGAATTGTTTTGGGTTTGTTATTCTAGGTCTTTCTCTTCTCTTGTATTTCCTGCTTAAGGAAGTTCCTTTAGCCTTTGTTGTAAAGCTGGTTTGGTTGTGCTGAATCCTTGCAGCTTTTGCTTGTCTGTAAACGTTTTAATTTTTCCTTCAAATCTGAATGTGATCCTTGCTGGGTAGAGTAATCTTGGTTGTAGGTTTTTGCCTTTCATCACTTTAAATATGTCCTTTCATTCCCTTCTGGCTTTCAGAGTTTCTGCTGAAAGATCAGCTGTTAACTTTATGGGGATTCCTTTGTATGTTATTTGTTGCTTTTCCCTGTTGCTTTAAATATGTTTTCTTTTTATTCAATTTTTGATAGCTTGATTAATATGTGTCTTGGTGTTTTTCTCCTTAGATTTATCCTGTATGGGACTCTCTGAACTTCCTGGACTTGATTAACTCTTTCCTTTCCTATGTTAGGGAAGTTTTCAACTATAATCCCTTCAAATGTTTTCTCAGTGCCTTTCTCTTTCTCTTCTTCTTCTGGGACCCCTATAATTCAAATGTTGGTGTGTTTGATGTTGTCACAGAGTTCTTTGAGACTGTCATCAATTCTTTTCATTCTTTTTTCTTTATTCTGCTCTGTGGTAGTTATTTCCAATATTTTATCTTCCAGGTCACTTATCCATTCTCCCTCACTTTTTCTGCTATTGATTCCCTCTAGAGAATTTTTAATTTCATTTATTGTGTTGTTCATCATTGTTTGTTTGCTGTCTAGTTCTTCTAGGTCTTTGTTAAACATTTCTTGTATTTTCTCCAATCTATTTCCAAGATTTTGGATCAATTTTACTGTCATTACTCTGAATTCTTTTTCAGGTAGACTGCCTATTTCCTCTTCATTTGTTTGGTCTGGTGGGTTTTTTCCTTGCTCCTTCATCTGCTGTGTATTTCTCTGTCTTCTCTTTTGCTTAACTTACTGTGTTTGGGGTCTCCAATTCACAGGCTCCATGTTCATAGTTCCCATTGTTTTTAGTGTCTGCTCCCATTGGGTAAGGTTTGTTCAGTCGGTTGTGTAGGCTTCCTGGTGGAGGGTACTGGTGCCTGTGTTCTGGTGGATGAGGCTGCATCTTGTCTTTCTGGTGGGCAGGACCATGTCCTTTGATGATTTTTGTGGTGTCTGTGAACTAATTACGATTTTAGGCAGCCTGTGTGCTAATGGGTGTGTTTGTGTTCCTGTCTTGCTAGTTGTTTAGTATGGGGTGTACAGTGTTTTAGCTTGCTGGTTGGTGAGTGGAGCTGGGTCTTAGTGTTGAGATGGAGATCTCTGGGAGAGCTTTTGCTGTTTGATATTACTTGGAGCTGGATGGTCTCTGTGCACCAATGTCCTGAACTCAGCTCTCCCACCTCAGAGGCTCAGGGCCTGACTCCTGGCCAGAGCACAAAGACCCTGTCAGCCTCATGGCTCAGAAGAAAAGTGAGAAAAGAGAGAAAGAAAGAAAAATAGAAAGAAAGAAAAAAAGGAGAAAAAATAATAACAAAATAAGTTAAAGTTATTAAAATAGAAAAAACATTAAAAAATAAAAAAAAATATGAAGAAAAGAAAGAGAGAAAGAAAAAAGAGGGCAACCCCACAAAAAACAAATCCACCCATGATATCAAGTGCTAAAACTTACTAAAAAAACAAAAAACAAAAAAACCCTGACAAACAGAACCCTAGGACAAATGGTAAAAGCAAAGCTATACAGACAAAATCACAGAGAGAAGCATACACAGACACACTCACAGAAAGAGAAAAAATATATATACATATAAAAAAAATGAAAGAGAACACTCAAATCAGTAAACAAATCTACCAATGATAATAAGCTCTAAATACTAAAGTATGATAAACATAAACCAGAAAGAAATTAGGTGCAAAAAGGAAATCCCAAGTCTCCAGTTGCTCCCAAAGCCCACCATCTCAATTTTGGGTTGATTTGTTGTCTATTCAGCTATTCCACAGATGCAGGGCACATCAAGTTGATTGTGGAGATTTAATTCACTGCCCCTGAGGCTGCTGGGAGAAATTTCCCTTTCTCTTCTTTGTTTGCATAGCTCCTGTGGTTCAACTTTGGATTTGGCCCGCCTCTGTGTGTAGGTCAACTGAGGGTGTCTCTTTCCTGCCCAGGCAGGATGGGGTTAAAGTAGCAGCTGATTAGGTGGCTCTGGCTCACTCAGGCCAGAGAGAGGGAGTGGTGTGGAATGTGGGGTGAGCCCGCAGCAGCAAAGGCTGGCGTGAAGTTGCACCAGCCTGAGTCATACTGTGTGTTCTCCCAGAGAAGTTGTTCCTGGATTACGTGACCCTGGCAGAGGTAGGTTGAACAGGATCGTGGGAGTGGAGGTGTGGATAATGACCTGTGCTTTCACACAACTTTCTTGGTGGCTGTAGCAGCAGCCTTAGCATTTCATGTCCATCTCTGGTGTCTGCTCTGATAACTGTGGCTCACACCCATCTCTGGATCTCATTTAGATGGTGCTCTAAATACCCTCTCCTCGTGCACCCTGAAACAATGGTCTCTTGCCTCTTAGACAGTTCCAGACATTTTCCTGGACTGCCTCCTGGCTAGCTGTGGTGCATTAGTCCCCTTCACACTGTGTTCACGCAGCCAACCCCAGTCCTCTCCCTGGGATCTGACCTCCAAAGCCGAAGCCTCAGCTCTCACCTCCCACCTGCCCCGGTGGGTGAGCGGAGAAACCTCTCAGTCTGGTGAGTGCTGGTCAGCACTGATCCTCTGTACAAGAATTGCTCCACTTTACCTTCTGCACCCCTGTAGCTGTGCTCTCCTCCATGGCTCTGAAGCTTCCCACCCGCCGCCGACCTCCCCACTCCATCTCTGCCAGTGAAGAGGCTTTGTAGTATGTGGAAACTTTTCCTCCTTCACAGCTCCCTCCCAGAAGTGCAGGTCCTATCCCTATTCTTTTGTTTCTGTTTTTTCTTTTTTATTTTTCCCTACCAGGTATGTGGGGTGTTTCTTGCCTTTTGGGAAGTCTGACGTCTTCTGCCAGCATTCATTAGGTATTCTGTAGGAGTTGTTCCACATGTGGATGTATTTGTGGGGAAGAAGGTGATCTCCACGTCTTACTCCTCCACCATCTTGAAGGTCTCCCCTTAAAAGTGTATTTTTAAATTAATAAGATGATATAAAATAATTATTTTATATGATTATGGGTATGTCTCCCCTAGTGTATTTATAATATACAAAGTGTATCACCCACAAATAAATTTATATGATTTACCCCCCCAAAATTAATAAGATGCATCCCAAATATCACACATTACAATAAATTTCAGTGTCTCATGGACATATATATTACCTATGAAAATATTCTTAAATTACTATTTTCCAACAGATGCAATAGAAACTAAATGAGGGAGAGGATTTTTTGAACATGGTTGAACAGTGGCTGGGAGTGATAGTTGCAGGCAGGAAAAATAACATGCATCAATACAGGGTTTGCACATCTTGATTCAGGAGAGCAGTTCAAATAGCCCAATTCAAGTTAATAAGGTGTTTATTCATCAGCATTGGGCACTCAGTCAAAACTATAGAGAATACAAAGCATTTTAAATGACATATTCATGTGCATGTGCCTAATTTTATTGCAAATGTTGTATCATTAAAGGTTTTGAATAGATGTCTGAAGAAGTAAAAAATTTAGAGGAGTGAATCAGGCAGAGAAATATGAATGATGGTTAAAAGGAGAGAGGCACTAGAAAACCAGGAAAACAAGTAGGAGTCTATTTTGGTAGTGCAGAGGGAAAGAGACAAAAGGCAGTAGTGACACCATTAATGGAAGGAATTTATGTGAGAGACATTTTAATTTTTCTAGGTATGGAATGGAATATAACCTCTCAAGTACATTTTCAGTACTCCCTAGCACTGCTAGAATTCTACACCATGCTTTGTTTTGTGTTGATTTTTTTTTTGTTTTTAATTTCAACCAGAATATTTTGTTGCTGCATGTGTATATCTGTGGATGTCAGCCTACGTTCTTACTCCAGTCACCAGGCAGTATTCTCAAGCATGGATTTAAATAAACCTGTGCTCTCACCCAACACCTCACAGTTAGAATAAAGTTCTTCTAGTATTTCCCAGAGGTATTCAAATGCAGACCACCCCATCCCCACTCCCAAGACATTTGTGAATGTAAATAGACCATTATTTTAAATGTTCATGGGACAGTTGCTTTCTTTTCCTACCAAGAACCCAAGCTAATCGTAACTTTCTAAATGACTTGCTGCATCTTTGGACAGATAGTTGTAATTCATGTTATCATTGAAAATCTTGATATTATGTAGGGTGTTTGTTCTTACTCCCTACCTTGTAGAAGCACAAAATTTTCCTTCCCTCTAAGTTTGATCATTAAAGCCCAAGTTTATAGGATGTTGCCATCTGCAAATGTTCCTAAAGCTGCTGAAGGACCTGCTTACCACTTGACTTTTAAGCTTCATTATTAATTTATATTTCTACTAAAGGATTTAAACTGATATTGATCATCTAAAGATACAAATTCAGAACATGTGCATTTTTATTATTTTATTATATAAATTTATTTGTCAAGATCACAAGTATAATCCAAAATTTTTATGTTATAATTTCTTTCACAATTCAAGAAACTTTTTTTTTCCACGAAGCTGCTGCCACTGTTTTTTTTTTTAATTGTTTCCTCATGGTGTGATAATACACTTGTTTGCTAGAGTAATAATTAATAATGGAAATGCGTAATGACTGTATAAAATTTATTAATTTTATTAACATTCTATGAAAAAAACTTTTACTGTTTTTATCATAGAAGTTTTAATAATTTACCTCAAAAATATTATGGCTAGTGGGCTTCCCTGGTGGTGCAGAGGTTGAGAGTCCTCCTGCTGATGCAGGGGACATAGGTTCATGCCCCAGTCTGGGAAGATCTCACATGCCACAGAGTGGCTAGGCCTGTGAGCCATGGCCACTGAGCCTGTGCGCCCGGAGCCTGTGCTCTGCAACAGGAGAGGCCACAACAGTGAGAGGCCTGCATACCAGGAAAATATATATATATATATATATATATATATATATATATATATATATATATATATATATAATGGCTAGAATATCATTAAATATAATTTTTATTAATATTTTTATTGTGAAAAATTTTTTATTTCATAACTATTTACCCATATAAAATATATGTGAATCTAATTCCATATAGATGAGATCTTTGAAATTAAGCTTTAAGTTTATTAAATTCCAGATGCAATATTCTGAAAATTTTGCCAATAGAAAATAAAACACACTGCTATTAAAATCTGAAGATATTTGTTGCTTGAAAATATCATTTCAGAGAAGTTCTTATTTGTTTGACATAACACTCATGCTTAAAATATTGCACACATTTTGAACAGCTTGATCAATACAAATTTAATTATTGCAGTTAGATTATTTCTTTTATTATTATGACAGGAATAAAAATGGCTCCCCAAAGATATATTCACTTCCTAATTGTAGAACCTGTGAATATTACCTTATATGGCAAAGGATGGAAGGATGCAGAAGGAGATTTGACAGAGACATAAACAGAGGAGAAGGTGATGCAGATAGATTGGAGTGATGTGTCCAGAAGGCACTAATTGCCATTGCATGCCAACAACTACCAGCTAGGAAAGGGAAGGAATGGAGTATTCTCAAAGGGAAACTCCAGAGGGAGAACAGCCATGTTGACACCTTGATTTCAGACATCTGGCCTCCAGAACTACCAGAGAGTAAATTTATATTGTTTTAAACCACCTAGTGAGTGACAATTTGTTATAGAAGCCACAGGAAACTAGTACAACTATACACTATAAAACCATTGATTTTGTTCTTAATTCATTTTGCAGTTTGACAAAGGTATATTAATACCCACAGGATAAATCCACACAAACTTTGTAGGAAGGATGTAGTTTAAATTTTTACTCAGAATTAATTTAATTATGGTAAGATAAAGATGAACAATATGTTAAACAATTATGTAAAGTAAAAAAACAATTACTGCTGATTTAAATAATTATCCAGCTACTAGATAGTAATAAAAATAAATCAAGCATTTATTTAATTAATTCAAATCCTTGAAAATAGATAGGATTCAATTAAACATCATTTAATAATAAAACATTCCAATTCTATTCACATTCCCAGTAAGTAAATAAAAGTCTTCATGAACAACCCAGGCAATGCTGGAGCTCTTTATGGAATACTTTATCTCTTTCTACTTCCTATATATGACCATTATCTTTTTTATTTTGTCATTATAAAATTATAATCTTTCCTATGAACACAAATTAATTTTTGGCATTCTAGATCATGACATTTAGCAGTAAAGCTCTACTTTGCTCCATGTAAAAAGTAAATGACTTAGTTCCATTTTCTCATATTTTAAGCAAATCAAATATATGAAAATAAATTTTATTTCCTCTAAGCAAACCAAATATGTGGACACTTAAATCTATAGAAATGCAGAATTATAATACCATTTGTTTTAATCAAAATTATCTCCAAAAATTTCAGAGCAGAATTTCTTTAAACACTAACTCTTGTAATGTAATATAAATATTATTTATAACCAATGCTTCAAAGTATTGATTTTTTTGTACTTTTCAGTATATCAAATTTATTCTATGATACCTATTTTTATAAATAAATAAATAAAAATAATTATAATTTATTTTCTAAAAACCAAAAGCAATCTAATGAATAAAAAGCATCTATATTAAATGTTGTGATGCACCATCCAATCACCCCACCTGAGGAAGTGCATTAATATAAGTCCTTGACAGTTTTCATTATATTTGAAAATATATGTTTAATGGAATGACTTCTGTTTGGAAGATTCTTTCACATTTGGAGAGATATGAAGAACATAGACAAGACACCAGAGTAATGGAAGTAGTTAGTTAGGTATTAGTGTGTGATGTGTTACAGATTTTAAGGGAAAAGAGAAGTGAAAATAAAAAAGAGGTTATTGAGGAGGAGTCAAGATGGCAGTGTGGGAAGATGCAGAGTTAGCGTCTCCCCACAACTAGAGCATCTGCTGGCCACTGGTGGGGAACTCTGAAGCCTAAGGAGATGGAAGGAACCCCAAAGTGAAAAGGTAAGATGTAGGGAGACTGAGGGGTGAGGAGAATTGAAGGTCAGACAAGATTGGTGTTCCTGAGGCCAGGGAGATTAGGAGAGGTAGGCAGGAGGGGCCCTCTGGGAGGAGCAGGAAAAGAGCTGAAGGGCAACTATCCCACCCAGTCGAGCCCAGGGAGACTTCTGAGTTCCCAGGCCGATCCTCTGCCCTCCAAAGCCTACTCCAGGCTGGGTGGGTCCTTGGGGACATAGGAGGGAGGCCAGGGAGATCAAGAGGGGCAAGTGGGAGGGGCCCTCCCACACCCCAGACCAGAGGAGCAATAGAGGAGAGGAAGGCATTTGCCCTGTCCAATCAAGCCCAGGAAAACTACTGGGATCCCAAGTGATGTCCCCTGACCTCCACCAGGGTGGAGGGCAAGCCTGGGTCCCTTCTGTTCTTTGAGCCTAAGCCCCACCCCCCACAGCCTCCAGGGCCTCTTCCAGCCATGTGGGTCCTGAGCACTGGCCCCGACAACTGCTCAAATCTCACCCTTGCTTAAGCCCCGCTCTCCACAGCCAAGGCCTTCCCCCCACCCCCACTTTTCGTTCTTTTTCCTCCTCCTCTTTTTTACTACTGTGGTACTGATGTACCTTCTAGTTGTTGATTCATCTATATTTTTATTTTTATGTTCTTTCTAAGATATCTGTTAGTTTCCTAGTCTAATATTATTTTTTACTTTGTTATTCTTTTTTTTTTTGCCACCCCAAGTGGCTTGCGGGACCTCCTACAGTGGGAACTCTGAGTCCGAAACACTGGAATAACAGGGAACCTCAGACCCCAGGGAATATTCAAGAGTGTGAGGTCACACAGAGGTCCTCATCTCAGCATCAAGACCCAGCTCTACCCAACAGTGGACAAACTCCAGTGTTGGAAGCCTCAGGCCAAACAACCAATAAGACAGGAACACAATCCCACTCATTAAAAAAAAAAAAAAAATAGATGGCGAAAACATATGTAACAGATGAAAGAGCAAGGTAAAAACCAGCAAGACCAAATAAATGAAGAGGAAATAGGCAATCTACCTGAAAAAGAATTCAGAGTAATGATAGTAAAGAAGATCCAGAATCTCAGAAATAGAATGTAAGTACGGAATGAGAAAATACAAGAAATGTTTAACAAAGATCTAGAAGAAATAAAGAACAAACAAACAGAGATGAATGACACAATAACTGAGATAAAAAATACACTAGAAGGAATCAATAACAGAATAACTGAGGCAAGAGAATGAATAAGTGAGCTGGAAGACAAAATGGTGGAAATACCTGCCGAGCAGCAGAATAAAGAAAAAAGAATGAAAAGAATTGAAGACAATCTCAGAGACCTCTGGGACAACACTAAATGCACCAACATTTGAAAGATAGGGGTCCTGGAAGAAGAAGAGAAAAAGAAAGGGTCTGAGAAAATATTTGAAGAGATTACAGTGGAAAACTTCCTTAACATGGGAAAGGAAATAGTCACCCAAGTCCAGGAAGCACAGAGAGTCCCATACAGGATAAACCCTAGGAAAAACACACCAAGACACATATTAATCAAACTAACAAAAATTAAATTCAGAGAAAAAATATTAAAAGCAGCAAGGGAAAAAAAATAACATACAAATAATCCCCATATGGTTATCCTCTGATTTTTCAGTGGAAACTCTGCAGGCCAGAAGGGAGTGGCAGGATATACTTAAGGTGATGAAAGAGAAAAACTTATAACCAGGATTACTCTACCCAGCAAGGATCTCATTCAGATTCAATGGAGAAGTCAAAAGCTTTTCAGAGATGCAAAAGCTAAGAGAATTCAGTACTATGAAACTAGCTTTACAACAAATGCTAAAGAAACTTCTCCAAGTGGGAAACACAAGAGAAGAAAAACATCCACTAAAACAAACCCAAAATTATTAAGAAAATGGTAATAGGAATATACATAGCAATAATAACCTTGAATGTGAATGGATTAAATGCCCCAACCAAAAGACACAGACTGGCTGAATGCATACAAAAACAAGACTCGTATATATGCTGTCTACAAGAGACCCATTTCAGACCTAGGGAAACATACAGACTGAAAGTGAAGGGATGCAAAAAGGTATTCCATGCAAATGGAAAGCAAAAGAAAGCTGGAGTAGCAATACCTGTATCAGATAAAATAGACTTTAAAATAAAGACTGTTACAATAGATAAGGAAGGATGCTACATAATGATCAAAGGATTAATCCAAGAAGAATATATGACAATTATAAGTGTTTATGCACTCAACATAGGAGCACCTCAATAAATAAGGCAAATGCTAACAAACATGAAAGGAGAAATCGACAGTAACACAATAATAGTAGGGGACTTTAACACCCCATGTACACCAATGGACAGATCATCCAAACTGAAAATAAATAAGGAAACACAAGCTTTAGATGACACAATAGACCAGATAGATCTAATTGATATTTATAGAACATTCCACCCAAAAGTGGCAGGATACACTTTCTTCTCAAGTGCACATGGAACATTCTCTAGGATAGATCACACCTTGGGTCACAAATCAAGCCTCGTAAAATTTAAGAAAATTGAAATTGTATGAAACATCTTTTCTGACCACAACACTATGAGATTGGGAATCAATTACAAGAAAGCAAAACTGTAAAAAACACAAATACATGGAGGCTAAACAGTGTGCTACTAAATAACCAAGGGATCACTGAAAAAATCAGAGAAGAAATTTTAAAAAATACATGGAAACAAATGAAAATGAAAATATGATGACCCAAAACCTATGGGATGCAGCAAAAGTGGTTTTAAGAGGGAAGTTTATAGCAATTCAATCTCACCTCAAGAAACAAAAAAATCTCAAATAAACAATCTACCCTACACTTAAAACACCTAGAGAAAGAAGAACAAAGAAAACCCAAAATGAGCAGAAGGAATGAAATCATAAAGATCAGAGCAGAAATAAATGAAATAGAAATGAAGGAAACAATGGCAAAGATCAATAAAACTAAAAGCTGTTTTTTTGAGAATATAAACAAAATTGATAAACCCTTAGCCAGACTTATCAAGAAAAAAAGGGAGAAGATGCAAATCAATAAAATTAGAAATGAAAAAGGAGAAATCACAACTGACACTGCAGAAATACAAAGGATTATAAGAGAACACTACAAGCAACTATATGCCAAAAAAAGACAACCACGAAGCAATAGACAAATTCTTGGAAAGGTACAATTTTCCAAGACTGAACCAGGAAGAATTAGAAAATATAAACAGACCTATCACAAGTAATGAAATTAAAACCATAATTTAAAATCTTCCAACAAACAAAAGTTCAGGACCAGATGGCTTCACAAGAGAACTCTATCAAACATTTAGAGAAGAGCTAACACCAATTCTTTTCAAACTCTTCCAAAAAACTGCAGAGGGAGAAACACTCCCAAATGCATTCTACGAAGCCACCATCACCCTGATACAAAAATCAGAAAAAGGTATCACAAAAATAGAAAATTATAGACCAATATCACTAATGAACATAGATGCAAAATTCCTGAACAAAATACTAGCAAATGGAATCCAACAGCACATTAAAAGGATCATACACCATTATCAAGTGGGGTTTATCCCAGGGATGCAAGTATTCTTCAATATAGGCAAATCAATCAATGTGGTATACCACATTAACAAATTAAGGAATAAAAACCGTATGATCATCTGAATAGATGCAGAAAAGCTTTTGACAAAATTCAACACCACTTATGATAAAATCTCTCCAGAAATTGGGCATAGAGGGGACCTACCTCAACATAATAAAGGCTGTATATGACAAATGCACAGCAAGCATCATAGTCAATGGTGAAAAACTGAAAGCATTTCCACGAGGATCAGGAAAAAGACAAGGATATCCACTCTCACCACTCTTATTCAACATAGTTTTGGAAGTCCTAGGCACAACAATCAGAGAAGAAAAAGAAATAAAATGAATATAAATTGGAAAATAAGAAGTAAAACTGTTACTGTTTGTCACTGACATGATATTATACATAGAAAATCCTAAAGATACCAACAGATAACTACTAGAACTAATCAATGAATTTGATAAGGTTGCAGGGTACAAAATTAATGCTCAGAAATCTCTGGCATGCCTATACACCAACAGTGAAAAATCAGAAAGAGAAATCAAGAAAACACTCCCATTTACCATTGCAACATAAAGAATAAAATACCTAGGAATAAACCAGCCTAAGGAGGGGAAAGACTTGTACTCAGAAAACTATAAAGCACTGATGAAAGAAATCAAAGATGACATAAACAGATGGAGAAATATACCATGATCTTGGTTTGGAAGAATCAATATTGTGAAAATGGCTATACTACCGAAAGCAATCTACAGATTCAGTGCAATCCCTACCAAACTACCAATGGCATTCTTCACAGAATTATAACAAAAAAATTTTACAATTCGTATGGAAACACAAAAGATCCCGAATAGTCAAAGCAATCTTGAGAAAGAAAAACGGAGTTGGAGGAATCAGGCTCCACAACTTCAAACTATACCACAAAGCTATAGTAATCAAGACAGCGTGGGACTTCCTTGGTGGCGCAGTGGTTGAGAGTCCACCTGCCGATGCAGGGGACACGGGTTCATGCCCCTGTCTGGGAAGATCCCACATGCCATGGAGCGGCTGGGCCCGTGAGCCATGGCCACTGAGCCTGCACGTCTGGAGCCTGTGTTCCACAACGGGAGAGGCCACAACAGTGAGAGGCCCACATACCGAAAAAGAAAAAAAAAAAGACAGCATGGTACTGGCAAAAAACCAGAAATATATCAGTGGTACAGGATAGAAAGCCCAGAGGTAAACCCACGCACATATGGGCACCTAATTTATGACAAAGGAGGCAAGAAGGTATAATGGAGAAAAGACAGCCTCTTCAATAAGTGGTGCTGGGAAAACTGGATAGCTACTTGTAAAAGAATGAAATTAGAACACTACCTAACACGACACATAAAAATAAACTCCTAATGGATTAAAGATTTAAATGTAAGACCAAGCACCATAGAACATTTAGAGGAAAACATAGGAAACACACTCTTTGACATAAAACACAGCAAAGATCTTTTTTGACTCACCTCCAAGAGTAACAGAAACAAAAACAAACAAATGGGACTTAATTAAAGGTAAAAGCTTTTGAATAGCAAAGGAAACCATAAACAAGACAAAACAACAACCTTCATAAAGGGAGAAAATATTTGCAAATGAAACAACAAAGGATTAATCTCCAAATATACAAACAACTCATGGAGCTCTGTATCAAAAAAGCAAACAATCCAGTTAAAAAATGGGCAGAAGACCTAAAGAAACATTTCACCAAGGAATACCTACAGATGACCAAGAGGCACATGAAAAGATGCACAACAGCACTAATTATTGGAGAAATGCAAATCAAAACTACAATGAGTTATCACCTCAAGTCAGTCAGAATGGCCATTATCAAAAAAGCTAGAAACAATAAATGCTGGAAAGGGTGTGGTGAAAAGGGAACCCTCCTACACTGTTGGTGGGAATGTAGATTGATACAGTCACTATGGAGAACAGTATGGAGGTTCCTTAAAAAACTAAAAATAGAGTTACCATATGACTCAGCAATCCTACTACTGGGGATATACCCTTAGAAAACCATAATTCAAAAATAGACATGCATCACAATGTTCATTGCAGCACTATTTATAATAACCAGGACTTAGAACCAACCTAAATGTCCATCGACAGATGAACGGATAAAGAAGATGTGGCACATATATACAATGGAATATTACTCAGCCATAAAAAGAAACGAAATTGAGTTTTTTGTAGTGAGGTGGATGGACCTAGAGTTGGTCATACAGAGTGAAGTAAGTAAGAAAGGGAAAAACAAATACAGTATGCTAAGGTACGTATACGGAATCTAAAAAAAAAAAAAAAGGTACTAGTGGTAGGGCAGGAATAAAGAGGTAGACATAGAGAATGGACTTGATGACATGGGGTGGGAGGACGAAGCTGGGGTGAAGTGAGAGTAGCATTGACATATATACAATACCAATGTAAAATAGTCGGCTGGTGGGAAGCAGCAGCATAGCACAAGTAGATCGGCTCGGTGCTTTGTGACGACCTAGAGGGGTGGGTAGGGAGGATGGGAGGGAGGCTCAAGAGGGAGGGGATATGGGGACATGTGTATGCATATGGCTGATCTCTTTGTTGTGCAACAGAAGCTAACACGGTATTGTGAAACAGTTATACTCCAATAAAGATCTATTAAAAAAGAAAAAAAGAGGTTATTTATTTACTTCCAAATTCTAAGGCCCAGCTCATTACTGTATGAAAGCAAACCACAATTCTTCTATAAGTCTATCCAGGAAAAGAACATGGATTAGACCAAAGGGCTCCTTTTGTGTATGGTGAGATCTTGAGTATGTCTAACAAGGTGAAATAAAGAAGTAAGAATGACTTAAAGTAGAAATCAGTGGAAGTACTATATAGTTTGGTAAGACTGTAATGACCAATGATGACTGAATTCTTTTCCATTGTACCCCCGATGGCTATATAAAGAGCAATAGGATTTAAAAAACATAAAAGTGATCATATAATTCATAAAGGATTATAATGTGATTCATATATATATGATTATGTGAATCATATGTATATAGGATTTTGAAGAAGTATAAATCTTAGAACAATACTAATAGAAATTTAATAGAAGACACATAAATTTTAAATTTTCTAGTAGTGACCTTTAAAAAAAGTAAAAAGAAACAAATGAAATTAAATTTAATAAACAGTAGTCCCTCCTTATCGATGAGGGAATACAATCCAAGACCCACAATAGATACCTGAAACTGTGGAGAGTACAAAACCCTATATAAACTATGTTTTTTTCCTATACATACATACATATGATAAAGTTTAACTTAACAATTAGGTAGAATAAGAGATGAACAACAGTAACAAATAATAAAATAGAACAATTATAGCAATATACTATAATAAGTTATGTGAGTGTTGATTTTCTCTCTCAAAATATCTTGCTGTACAAAGTTAATGTCTTTTCCATCCTAACTAAGCACTTATCAAACACAGTGGCTGTAACTTTTGCAGTTTAAGGTGTGACAGCAAAACTAGCACAAATTTCTTTTTCCTTCCTCACAATTTCACAGACAGAAGATTCGTTCTTACCATAGCAACCTCAGCATAGTATATTTTTTCATTCCTTATTAATTCAGGAACTTTTACCTGTTCACCGAAAGGAAGCACTTATGGCTTCTCTTTGGTATATCTGAATTGCTAGCATCAATACTCTTGCACCTTGGGGTCATCATTAAGTACAATAAGGGTTACTTGAACACAAGCACCATGATAACACAACAGTTGATCTGATACGCATGAGGACTACTAAGTGACTAATGGGCAGGACACGCCCATACTGGGCAGGACAGAGCAGGGTGGTGTGAGATTTCATCATGCTACGCAGAAGGAGGTGCAATTTAAAACTTATGAATTGTTTATTTCTGGAGTTTTCCACTTAATATTTCCAGGCCATTGTTGATTACAGGTAACTGAAAACACGGAAAGCAAAACCATGGATAAGGGTGAACTACTGTATATTTAACTAAATATATCTAATTTCAATCGGCAATCAACATAAAATTACTGATTACTTTACATCATTTTATTAAGAATAAATGTATATATGAAATCTTCAAAATCCACTGTGTGTTTTATACATCCAGCAAATCTCTGCTTAGCCGTGCTGCTTTCCAATTCTCAACAGGTGCCCATGGCTAGTGCCTCCATGTTGGACAGCACAGATTCAGAACATGAAATACTATTCCTGCTATAGCAAAACATGAAAAGAGGCAAAAAATCTTGGTATAACAGATTTACAGAACTGGATTTTTAAAACTACTGACAGTAAAGATGAACTATATGGCTGCTTTTTAAAAGATCTTACAAAGCATTATGACTACTTCCCAAAAAGTGACTATAGCTAAGAAGGTAAACCATGTCATTATAAGTTTGTTTTCCTAACTGTGACATTTGAATGTCCTAAATTTCTCTGGCATTATACATTTACAGATGAGTGAAAGTGTGTGTGCATGTGCATGTGTGTGTGGGAGGTAAGATTACCTCAGGAAAATGAAAATATATTTACATGTAATATTTGTATTTTCATTTTTAAAGACTATATTATGCTAATAAACAGATCTAGTGAGATACCACAAACTTTTATCTTCATAGATGTTAATGGCCTGATAAAGTGATATTTATAATATTTCTAAAATTATTAATGTAGAATTTATACAAATGAAATTGTATTCTATAAGCATCAGGGAACTTAGTATTAAAAGGCATCATATAACAAGTTATTTGAGAAAAGAATATTCAAAAAATTTTATAAATAATTTTTAAATAAAGGGAAACTTTATTAAGGGAAACTGATATTAAGGAAATCTAAAGTTCAAAAATGTATTTTTCAAAGATTAGACTTTTAGTAAATATCATATATGAAATCCAGAATGGATTAATGAGAAAATGAATCCTCTTTCCATTATATTACATTATTTCTCCAAGATGTGTTTTTTTGTTTTGCGGTACGCGGGCCTCTCGCTGTTGTGGCCTCTTCCGTTGCAGAGCACAGGCTCCGGACGCGCAGGCTCAGCGGCCATGGCTCACGGGCCCAGCCGCTCTCCAGCATGTGGGATCTTCCCAGACAGGGGCATGAACCCATGTCCCCTGCACTGGCAGGCGGACTCTCAACCACTGTGCCACCAGGGCAGCCCTCCAAGATGTGTTCTGATGTTAAGAAAAGTCAAAATCAACTGCCTATGTGATAGCAGAGTTAGGTGTGTCAGACTCCAGGCAGCACAAAATTTGTGATTGTGAGCTCTGGGGATTAACCTCCCTTCATCAATGTTTACTACTGTGCATCTGCTTCTGGCCAGAATTCTCTAGTCCCTATGCTCTGGTTAGATCACATGCCATTTATAGAATGTACCCTGTTTTCTCTTTCAGAAGGAAACACAAAACTGTTGGTTTAAGAAACTCTTATTGCTGTAATAAATACTGAGAAATACTGGTTAAAAAGATCCTCATAACATTCTATCCCTTTCTTTTTTGCATTTAGGCCTTACAGAGGGTAGTGTAAATGAAACTAATAAGTCTTTGGGTACACACAAGCCTGAATTAGACTCAAATACTTTACCCAGAAAACAATAGATTGAAGGGAGTTTGGATTGTATATTTGGTAAAGATTATTGGGTCCCTGGCTTGTTTACGAACAGAATGAGGACAGAAGACTCAGTCTAAATATGAGACAGAGTGAGGATTAGCTATGGAAACTACCCCAGACCATATGTCACCACTGTGTAAACTAAAAAATGCACAACTTTCTCTTGGCAGATGCAGCCCTATGCCAGGGCACACAGCATGGTGATGGGGACATGAGATGGATTTCAGCCACACTAACCCCTGCAGTGAGGTGGCAGTGGGCTTCCACCCCTCCCTCCTTTTCTCCTTGTACTTGTAACATCACAGCACCATAGACCTGATCTTGGATTAGCATTGTAACTACGGAAAAACGAGGGCTGTTAATATGGAGAAAAAATGAGAAACAAAACATAGTTGAAGAAATAGGTGAGGGAGATTAAGAAGTACAAAATTCCAGTTGCAAAATAATGAGTCACAGTTATGAAATGTACAGTGTGGAGAGTATAGTCAATAACTATGTAATATCTTTATATGGTGACATATCACAACGACTTATCGTGGTGATCATTCTGAAAACTATAGAAATATCAAATCACACTATGTTGTGTAATAGGAGCTAACAGAGTGTTGTAGGTCAATTATTCTAAAACAAACAAAGAAACTCATAGAAAAAGAGGTCAGATTTCTGGTTATCAGAGGTGGGGGAGGGGAAGGGAATTGGATGAAGGCAATCAAAAGGTACAAACTTCCAGTTATAAGGTAAATAAGTGCTAGGGATGTAATGTATGACATGCAAATATAATTAACGCTGAAAGCTGTTAAGAGAGTAAATCCTAAAATTCTCATCACAAGAAAAATATTTTTGTTTCTATTTCTTTAATATTGTATCTATATGAGATGATGGATATTCACTAAACTTGTGATAATCATTTCATGATGTATGTAAGTTACATCATTTTGCTGTAATCTAAAACTTACACAGTGCCATATGCCAATTACATCTCAATAAAACTAGAAGAAAAAAATAGTGGAAGTGAAACAAGACATTTTCTTAGTCCTTTGGACGCTTGATTTAACTATGTGAATGTTAACACATAGAGAACATATGTAAATCAGTCATCTACAAGTTAGCACTACTTGCAGTTTAAAAAATATAGGTATGCACCAAAAGTTCAATATAATTATACTTTCTGTCATAAAATATTTAAAAATATTTATGGATTAATTTTATTAATATTATTCTCAAGAAAAGAAGCTTATTTTTACAAAAAAAATTTCTGTGTGCAAAGAGACTAGACATAAAAAATGCTATAATGAAAATGATTCATATCTGAATCAGTAAGTATTTACAATATATAAAACCCAGAACTCTTTAGAGTTATTAGAAGTAGTACCTGTCCTCACTGAGTTTAGAATCCATATTGAAGAACTGAAAAAACTTAAAGTTATACAGTAAATTGTTGAGTTGAAAGCTAGGCACATTAACTTCTAAGAGGCTGAAACTTTATAGATGTACTGGTATGTTAGGACCAGTAAGTGGTAATCTAATTGAAACAAAATTAGAGAATCATATAAAATGACTTATCAGCAGTTTAAGCCTTTTATTTCATTTTAAAATTTTACTACATAGTCCCTATTTCTCATGTTTTGATGGAGGGGGAAGGCCTCTTTGTATTACTATGGATCTACATTAGAGATGTGTATGTTTTTTGTACACCCATGAATTCTAGTATTAATTCATTTAAAGAGGAACAAGAAATAAAATCTTTTGTGAAGAGTAAATTTTGTTTTGCTTTACTCAGGCTCTTACCTATATCTACTTAGGATATTTTATTTTGCAACTCACAACTGTTAGTCTTTCTGATAGATTCATCTTTAGATAGATAGATTCATCTTTAGATTTCATACAAACATGAACTCTTTCACACATAGAATATTTATTGATTTAATATTTGATAAAATTTTAATTTCAATGAAAAATGCAAATAATATGAACAGCATTTGTTAACAAACACAATTGACTGTTGTCAAGAATACGACTCATTTGATGGTAATTGAAGCACATGAGGCTATTAAAGTGCCACTTACTAGCCACAGATATTCAATTAGACAAGGGCATGTGTCATGTTTACAGAGTCATTTAGCTTGGCACACATGTTAAATGGAGTCTGGTTAAGAGAACTTTGGTTAAAAATTTAAGTGATCAGAGCCTAGCAAGGAAGATCAGTGCCCAGGAAGACATTATGGATTCTAACTTTAATATATTTTATTAGGTATTTTTGCATTTTAATTACAGAAATCAAACTCAATGAATCGAGTAAAAATTAATAATAAACAAAAAATAATTTATTGATACTTATAACTGGGAAGTCAGGAATTTATCTTTCAGAAATACCTGGATCCAAGATCTGAACTAATTTCACTGTGATTATTTGTTCTAGTCCCTCATTCTGTTTTGCTTTCTGTTTGTTTTCTTCCCTAGCAAGTTTCTCGTGTTATGGCAAAAATAGCTACAGGATACATTTTTGTTACAGCCAACAATCCCTGTGAAAAAGTCTCTTTTCCTGATTGTTCCAGGAAAAATCTGGTATGACTCACTGGCTGGGCTTGAGTTGCATGTACACACTGAACAAGTCACTCTGGATAGGGGATGGAATTTATTGTTCAGCTGGAGCTGGATCACAGCCCTGCCCCTGGAAAATGGTAAAATCCTCCTTGAACCACTTGGACTGTGAAAGAGGATAAGTGTGTTTCTACAGAGCTGCTGAGACAACAAAAGCACATGCTTCATCCAAGTGGGAGTGTGGTATTACATAACTTTCTTTAAAGTATTTATGTAGCACTTAGGCAGAATTAGTGAGAACTGCCTCATTTTGGGCCCAGCTATGCTTTGTCTTCTTTGTGATTCTATTTCTTCGTGATCCCAAATCATTTCTGCTTCTTCATCCCCCTGTAACCCCCATAAGACCTGTCATTTCCTGGTACCAAAAAAAGAGTTATCCTGCTATTAGGTTTGGTCTTTAAATTACAAACTTTCCTCCAAATTTCTCAGAGGCCATGTTTCTAGTGACATGCTTCATGTATTTATATTTGCAACTGCCTTCATATGACTTCACGAAATGTAATCCCCTGCATGAATTTTCTGGAATCTCTAGAATGACTCTTGCTCATGTTTATTATAAGAAGAGCTTTGTAAGCTTCCATGCTTTCAACAAGGGAAAAATCTACATCTATCATCTATATTATTTCTTGGAGTGAGTGATAACTGGAAGACTTTCCCCATTTTTTAAAAGCAATTACTCTCCTGTACGTTCTATCTCCTCAAAGCGCCATATGAGGGCTTTGAGATAATAATCTATTTTTCACAAATTGATACCTTACTCCAAGGTTGCAGTCTTTTTGCTTTAACTATTTCTCATGCCTGTGTGTGAGTTACACATGCACAACCTTCTTTATTCTTTTAAGATAATAACCACATGATTAGCTTTACCTCTTTAAATATTGACACTACTGAATTTATATCTGTGGTATTGCTATATATTTTGGATCCCAAACAAACGTTTATTCAAGGTTTCCCTAACTACCATTTAATGACAAAATGATCAGATCTTCAGCTCCTATGAAATATAGTGGATATTTACATTGCTTGTAAAAAGAAAGAAAATTAAGACTGCTAGGGGCAATCTACCTGTGACTACAGCATTCTTATTTCCTATTTTAATTTTTTGGCATTTCTACAGCCAATGACAGCCACGTGGGCAATTAATTACTTTTTAAGTCCATATGTTGATTTACAAACTTTAATAAAAAGAGTGTTATTTGTATGTTTCTATTAAATCTAAAATTTTAGAACACTTAGAAGTTTCAAATAATACTCCATAAAAGTCCTTTTTTGAACCAAGGCAAATCTTGGATCAGTTGAGGGCAGCCATGTCAAAGACCTGTATTTCTCATCTGATCTCTTTAGGTTCCCAAATTTTACAGGAGCTTTTAGGAGATAGCTACAGCTATGAGATCAATATTTGCTCTGAGAAAAATATAAATTTAGGCTTAAATGCTACAGCAGTTCTACTTACACTTCTCAAATGGCATACTTTTTTAAAAAAATTATTTTTATTATTTAAATTTGCACCATGTTTATGAGGAAAGTGCCATTTTCCAATGTTTATTTTAACATATAGTCAATTCTTCACTCAGAAAGTTTGGATAGGCTTTATATTAAAATACCATGTACCTAAATTCTATTTTAGACAGGACTAAGTGTTATTGAACTTGAGAGGCTTGCTTCTTTTTGGACATACTATATTAATATTAATCCGCTTATGTTTGCTTGACAAATATTATTTTAGAAAATATTGCTGAAACTTATCTGGAGATAATATTTGCCAGAGAATATAAAATATAAATCAAATTTGGGTTGCTATTCAAGAATGAATGATATATGTTTGAATAATATGACAATAATTATTCAGGCATTTTACACAGAACAATTTTATGTGCATAAGCAGTTATTCTCAAGAAGTACTTTGGCCCCTTATTTAATTCATGCATATTTAATTTAATTAATGTAAATATTTAATTGAATTTAATTCATGCAAATATTAAGACAGTTTTTTTTTTTTTTTTTTTTTTTTTTGCGGTACGCGGGCCTCTGTCTCCCGTTGCGGAGCACAGGCTCCTGATGCGCAGGCTCAGCGGCCATGGCTGATGGGCGCAGCCACTTCGCGGCATGTGGGATCTTCCCGGACCGGGGTACGAACCCGTGTCCCTGGCATCGGCAGGCGGATTCTCAACCACTGCGCCACCAGGGAAGCCCTTAAGACAGTTTTAAAGGGTAGAAATATAATATACAATACTTGAACAAATCTTTCAATCATGAAGGTGCTATCAATAGTTTTTAATGTATGTGAACCACAAGAGTATCACTTTAAAAACTACCTAAACTACTCATTCAGTGTCATGTATAACCTGGGATATCTTTATGAAGAAAGTGATATTTTTGTTTATCACAGGGAGTTCTGATACCTTATATTTTGTTCTGATCTTTACCAGATTTAAAAAAGTTACATGCAGCTTTTAAAAATTATTTTTTTAAATGGAAAGAGATAGAAAAATAGATTAGTTATATAAATTTAACATTTTTAACAGTTTAGCCACTCTTCCCATATAATGACATTAGAAAAGATATATCAGCAATAGAAATAATTTGAGTAATATACATCGACAAAAAAAGTCTTAACTTCCATTTTGTTTTTTGCATTGTCTAGTATAACCTCTTGGTTTTGCTTTGTCTTTTTTTTAAAGAAGACTGATCATAGTAACCTCTTCTAGAATATTGGAGAGATCCTTGCTGAGTACCAGAAGCACACTGTAATAATATTATGAATATTTTAATATGCCTAAAGTTGGCTAATTTGATTAAATTTTCAAGGAGCAGATGATACCAATGCTCTCTTTCAAATTCAGTATAACATGGAAGATAAAACTGACAAAGATAATTTAAAAAAATGACTATGTAGGGATCTCAAATGTGAATATCAATATAAAAACCTTAAAAGTTAAATTGGAAAACATAATCTAGCAGTACTTTAAAGAATAATACATCAAAAAAAATTGGTTCATTCTAGGAATTCAGTGAGAACTAGCTCAATATTTTTTAAAATGATATTAGTGTATTTCACTAAAATATAGATCAAAGTAGAAAAACCATAATATCTTCATGGCAGTTAAAAAGCATTTGAGGAAATTCTGACACACATTCTTAACAAGATAAGAATATATGAATATTTCCATAACATGATAAAATTATCTGTCTCAAAAAAGAAGTTAGATATATTTTTAATAGTAAATACCAGAAACATTCTCATTAAATTGATGAGTTTACTAACATTTTTAAGTAAAATGAATAACAGCATGAACTTGAAAAAGAAGGTGAAATCACTATTACTTATTCATATTATTATATAGTTGAATATTTGTGGAGAGTCAATGAGAAAATCATTAGAAAACATGGAATTAAGTGAGGTAATTAGTTGCAAGGTTAATATTTAAAATTTATTTCATATTATTTATAAATTTTAAATGAAGAGGATACATATATAATAGCCAAAATATCAAATGTATAGAAATAGACAAGAAATATGAAGGTATTTTTTAAAAAAAATAAATCTCAACTGTGTTACATAAAATAAGTATAGTTGAGTCGTAACCTGTACTTGAATAGGAAAACACATCACTGCAAATCACAGTAAATTTATTAGCCCAATGTGAACTTAATAAAAAATAGCAGTAGGACTTTTTTGAAAGCTGATTATGTTGATACTAATGTCTACAAAATATTAAACGTGTAAAAACTTAGATACATTTAAAATACTGAATGTAATATAAATCAAATATTTTATTAGGTTAGCAGATTAATAAAAAGACAAAGAAGTAGAAAAAATATGGCAATTTAGTATAATATAGAAGAGTTATTGCAAAAGAGTAGAGAAAAGATAGTTTATTAAATGCCTGATTGTTGGACAAGTGGTAAACAGAGGCAAATACATTCAGGTGGATTAAAA